>NC_077229.1:242805568-244303068 GCF_027887165.1 Monodelphis domestica | reverse complement strand
TGAAGTTATGGTACACATTACAAGAGAGCAAATTGAAAATTAAACAGAAAGTAAACTCATTTCATCACAAACACTAAAGACAGGTTTGGACATAGCATTCTTTTCTTCTTCTTTGACTATGTATTGTTAAACAGAATCTTAAAACATTCCCCCCCCCAATCAACAGTTTTTGTATTAAAATTTACTCCATCACTCAACAATCATTCTTCTTCAGCTCTCAAGCATGTCATTTTTTGGAAACGAATGACAATCATTTGCAAAGGAATACTTAAAGATGAAAATATAAGTACAGTCTTTAAAGATCAATTTTAGTCATTACAATTCAATTGAAAGAGTGTCTAAAATACAACAACTCATGAATGTGGAAAAAACATAGGAACAATATCACAAAATGGAAACTATTCTTAATATTCCAACAAATAATATCCATAAATGCTCCTGCATTTTGAAAGCTTAAGTAGTCCCAGATGTTTCGAGAAAGAAATGATGGCAATGGGCAGACTCCCCAGAATAGTTCATTTGAATTGAAGTGAAGGGAAAGAAGAAAAAAATAATTCTACAAAATGTTTACAGATCCAAAGGGCAGAATAAGGGAGAGTAGACAATTTAATGGAGAAAACTAAGATTAGTAAACAAGCTAGATTACTGCAGCAGTTAGAATTAACTGCTCTGAAATTGCTTTGGATCACTGTTAAAATTAGATTCAGTACAGACTCTTTTTTAGTGAAAGAGTTTTTCAACAGAATGCTAATGAATAGATAGAAATGGCTGATGTAAGTGGACTGTTAGTATAATCAGTAGTGGAAGTGGTAACTGTCAGAGTACTTCAGTATTACTGTTAAAAAAAGAATGAACTGTTTGCCTATGCTTTAAAAAGCTTATATCTTGTGAAATATAAAAATAAATCCTATGACTAAGGTAATGAGATGACAAGGTTGAAGTTTTTCTCTTCTGGAGGAAAATAAAATATATTTTCAGATTTGTAATTTGTTTACACAGAAACTATTTAGAGAAGGTGAAATCAATCTGGGAAAAATTGTAAAATAGGCAATGTTCTTTTCCCATACATCCCCATTCTCTTTTTCTCTGTTTTTTCTTCCAGGTTTACCCTGCCCCTGTTGACAAGAAAATCACGTCGTTGATACCTTAATTCTTTTCTTTACTGATACTTTCCATCATCTGCTATTAAGTGAGTCATAATATAGGGGAAATGGATGATAAACCACTTATGCTGATGTTTAAATAATTAATAATAATAGATAAGCTTAATGGTTTTTATAGTTCCACATAGGAAAAAGTTCCTGTTTAACCATAGCCAAAAGAATGAAATTCCAATTATAGAATTTTGGACATTATGATAAAACTGTATTTTATTCTTGACCACCCTCTTCTCCTTCTAGTCAGTATAAAGGTTTATATGTAACCAGTATAAAGAAACAACTGCAGAAAGAAAAATTGCAAAGGGAAAACTAAAAGTCATGTACAGAATGTCTTAGAGATTAAAGGAACATAATTGCCCAACTGTATAAAATATTAACTAAAAATCATATCCTGAGACCTCATGCTAAATCAGGAGAAGTCATTTATATTTTGCTGCCAGTGCCCTTTGTTCCTCTGGCATGTAAACCCCAGGTATGCTCCAGACATCAGCAATAAGACCAGCAGAACAGCAAATGGTGCTGATAACTTTAAGATGATGTTAATGAGCTAACTCCAAAGTGGCGGAGATCAGAGTTAGTCTGGTCCCCTTCAAATCCTATTATGAGACTCCAAACTTCTGCTCTCCCCTCCCCACGCCAGCATTCTTTCTCTGTTTATGCCCATGCTGCCTAGTGCTCCCAAATCGAATCCATGGTGATGTGTTACTTTCTGTGAATTTCCTTTTCTTCCCCACACTGCTTACCTCACATCACCACCCCATTCCCATCCTCATGAAATTAAATTCAGTGCTCCCCATCCCCCTTTTGTCTCTTATCTCTGTACTTTCTGTGCCGTTCTCCTTTGCTCTCACTGTCTTTTATTAAAGTGTGATTGAGGCCTTATTTTCCCTGCTGCAATCATGACCTTTCCTACTGAGTACCCAAAGCTCCAGGCATGTCTGCCCCTATTTCATAATTCCATAAATCAATGAGCAATTCAGGCATTTTCAAGCTATTAGAAGAATATGCATATTTTCAAATGAAAGATACCTTCCCTTATTAATTTCTCTATTTTTCAAAGTAACTAGAACATAGTAGACATTTAGTGTAATTTTGTTAAGTAGAGAATGTTAAATAAATCATGAGGTCAGTGTGGAACTCAAGGACACAGGGAGGCTGGGATTCAATATAGCATTAACATCCCTTTGGTGAGGACAAAATTAAGAGAGAAATGACAGTTACCCTCATCAGAGAAGCCAAAGAGAGAATATAGTGATAAAGAGTAAATATAACAAAGACTCTGTGAGAATTCAACATTAACCTAGACAGCTTTTGTTTTCCTTTTATACCCTCAGCCTTGGATTTTTTAAAATTTATTTTTGATTTGAAAAATTTTATTTAATTAATTTATTTAGAATATTTTTCCATGGTTACATGATGCATGTTCTTTCCCTCTCCTCCTACTTCCCTCCTCTAGCACCTCCACTGGGTTTTATATATGTCATTGATCAAGACCTATTTCCATATTAATAATATTAGGGTGATAGTTTAGAGTCAACATCCCCAATCATATCCCTATCAACCCATGTGATCAGAGAGTTGTCTTTCTTCTGTGTTTTTACTCCCACAGTTCTTTCTCTGGATGTGGACAGTGTTCTTTCTCATGATTCCCTCAGTAGAGAAGTTCATTACATTCAATTGTACCACAGTGTATCAGTCTCTATGTATAAGGTTCTCCTGGTTCTGCTTCATTCACTCTGCAACAATTCCTGGAGGTCATTCCAGTTCACATGGAATCCCTCCAGTTCACGATTTGTTCAGACATTCCCCTCAGCCTTGGATTTTAAAAGGGAAGTTTCATATTGAGTTTGAAAATAGCTCATTATCTGAATCTCACCCTTTGACTGAATTAAGGACAAAAACTGATGCTTATATGTCAACAAACTAAGATAACAAAGACACACAGACACAGACACACACACACACACACACACACACACACACACACACACTCTGGGAGGATGCCATAAGCCCCCTGGCTTTCTCTGGTGCCAGGAAGATGAACTTGTCCTGCTTGACTCTTGGCATCTGGAAGACTGACCTCTAATCTGGATTGAGTTCAGAGTCTGCCAGATCAGAGGGGTTTGGAAAAGCCAGGGCATGAAAAGGAAGTAGGTCTCTTTGGCTAGGATTTTCAGAGTGAGATGGCATTCTTGGGGACTGCTCCAGTGCCTGGTGGAGGATTGCTAAGGGAATGGCCAGCCACACGTGGCAGGAAGCCTTTTGTTTCTATCACTTGCTCTTTTAAGTTTTTTTAAAATTATGAATTAATATGAAGTCTCCTGAGAATTTTCATCTTAACAACCCAAATAATGGTCATAACTCATTTACATTTCTTTGATCTTGATCTTCACTGAGGCAGGAAGCAATAGGATTGATATGTTTGCTTCCTGTTTCTGAATCATTGGGGAATCTAAGTCTTTTGTGGTACATAATTTCAGTAGAAGTCATATTGAAAGGCTCTTAATTAGAGGGGTTGGCTGATACCTGAAACTTTCACTAACTCTCCATCTCTGCCCCACACTTACCCAAGGTAGGACATTCATCTCTATCAATAGAGATTCACATGTAAAAGGACTCTGGGGCAGAGATTATTACTAGCAACTTTCATTTCCAAAGATTTTTGATAACATGAGTTAATTAGATGAGACAGTAGGGATTGCTGATACATCAATCAATCATCAAGGATTTATTAATTGTCTATAATATGGCAGGCAAAGTTGGGCACTAGGAATTCAAAGAAAAAAAGCTTTGTCCTCAATGCCTTTACACTTTTAGAGGCAGATGTGAAGGGGAATTATATTCCAGGCATGAGTAGTAGCATTATAAAGGCATCAAAGGTCATATATGAAGAATAGCGGTAAGTCTGTATTGGCTATATTATACAGTGCACAGAAGAGAATAACGTATAATAGTCCTGGAAGTATATGTTGGAACCAGATGGTAAATGACTTAAAAAGCTCTCTTTACAAGTTTATATTTGATCCTAAAAGTAATAGGGAACCACTAGGGTTTATTGCATAGGAGAAAAATATATTCAGAGTTGTGCATCAGGAAAATCTTTTTTGTTAAGTGAATACAGGATGGATTGGAGATGGGAGACAATGAAAGGACCAAGATAAATTTGGAGGTTATTTGACATGGTTCAATTAAGGAGGAATAGAACTAGCAAAATGGGTATCTGAGTGGAGAGAGAGACTTAAGTATGAGATATTGTAAAGAAAGAACAGAAAAACTGGCATCCTGATGGAGAATGAGGAATTGAGGATAATTCAAGGGTTGTAGACCTGGGTAATTTGAAGTGGAAGATAATGAATTCTGTTTTTTTAAACCCTTACATTCTGTCTTATAATCAATGCTATGTAATGGCTCCAAAGCAGAAGACTAGTAAGGGTTAGGCAATAAGATTTAAGTAACTGGCCCAGCTGGTAATATCTGAGGCCACATTTGAACCCAGGACCTCCTATCCCTAGATCTGGCTCTCAATCCACTGAGTTACTCAGCTGTTCCCCCCTTTTATAATTCTATTTTGATTGTGCTGAGGTTGAGATATCTATGGGACATCCAGTTTGAGATTTCCAATGAATGTGATGTGATGTGTTGGTGATATGAAACAGGGACTCAGAGAGACTAGGGTTTAATCATGTTGAATATTTGAGTAGTGAATTCAGTGTCATCCACAAACCATATTTTCGCTGATTCATTTTTTTTTCATGTGAATATATGTGGGTCATTATTTTATCTATTAAAAAATAAACATGTTTCTTCCCTTTCACCAGGAATAGGGGATAGGGGCTAGATCTTAGATTTCATTGGCATAGGGGACTCCTGAGAAAACTCCATAGGAAATTCCATCTCACAAAGAAAGTTCATTCCTTTTTGGCAAGATTACCTTCTTAGAGAATTACCTGGAACGCTGAAAAATTAAATGACTTGTCCAGGGTCACATAGCCAGTTTATATTAAAGGCAGGGACTTGAATCTAGGTCTTTCAAACTGCAACAGTAGCTCGCTAACCATTATGTATGCTACTTGTCCCCATTCACTACTTGGTTTTAATTTTTAAAAATATTTCATATAGTTTTGGGTAAAATGTACTAATAAATATAATATTTTTCTTTTTTTAAGATTACCATAAGGGGATATATGATTTAAATGATAGAAGTAACTACCAATGCCAGTCAATCCCTTTTTTTTTGTAATGTGTTTTTAGAGCACTGAGAATTTGACTTGCTCAGGGCTACAGAATATATGACAGGTCTTCTTGATTCTCAGGCCAGCTCTCTCTGCACTTGGCCGCATTGCCTTTCTCTTTTAATAACTATTAAAAAGATATCAAGAATTAATTTTGTCTTCCATTAGAACACACTGATTTTTTAAAATGGTGCTTGAGGGTAGGTAGAAATAAGTTGAGCTTCTTTTGCAAAATGATCTAATGGAAAAACAATTCTTCATACTCAAGTTGTTTAACTACCAACATCATGTTAAACAAATATACTTACATGATCTATGACTTGTTCTGTAGAAAATAGTGGCAAATTGTATTAAATCCAAGATTGTCTCAAAACAGAGTTGCTCAGGAAAACATGCTTTAGAAAATAGACTTATTCTGTTACGTTTGATTTATTTTTCTTTCAAGATAATATAGTAAAGGAAATATATTCAGAGGCACTCTTGCAAAGTTTACATGAATTTTTATGATTCTTTTTGTTTGCAGATGTTTTTCTTTAAAAAAAACTCATGAGAAAAGAGGTAGAATATCTTAAGACATAAAAGGCACACTACTTTGCACATAGTAGGCACTTCATGAACACTGGCTAATTTGAATTGTCTAACTGAAATGCTGGGTTTAACTTCTGGATTCTGTGCACTTAAATATGTAGAAGATTTTTGGATAGTGAAGTCAGGTACATGATACATATTGTCAAATACCTGGTAGTAAATGGTCAATTGGCCAGTTCTAGGTGGACATGGAATAATTAATGGCCAAACTGAGTTCAGTACAATATTTCAGCCTTACTTTAACAATCTTAGTTTACTAAACCAAGTGTCTTTAAAAAAAATAACTACTTGGGGGGCAGTTGGGTAGCTCAGTGGATTGAGAGCCAGTCCTAGAGATGAGAGGTCCTAGGTTCAAATCTGGCATCAGACACTTTCCAGCTGTGTGACCCTGGGCAAGTCACTTGACCCCCATTGCCTAGCCCTTACCACTCTTCTGCCTTGGAGCCAATACACAGTATTGACTCCAAGATGGAAGGTAAGGGTTTAAAAAAATAACTACTTGAACCACTTGAATTTTCTTAGTAAGAAAACCTACTTCATTTTCCTCTCTCTAGTCACATATGCCCTTTCCCTCTAGCTCACTGCTAATTAATGAACAGATAATTCACAGTTAAAATAAATTATAGGCTTTGCTTTTCCTTAGTAGCCAATTTGTTTTCTTTTTGTTATATGTTCTTTTGAAATTTTATTGAAACAAAGAAAGGAAATTGTGACAAGGCAATGACTAGGAGATCCCAGAAATTGTAACAGGATGAAATTACCATCAGATTCATATCGACAGTAACACAGATAGTCAGGAAAATTCCAATACCTCTGTGATTAGAATTATTATAATTCATAAATAAGACCACAAAGTTACATTACTTGATTTTTAGGTGGGTCTTTATAAGTTAGAAAGGTCTTTATATCTATTATAATCATCCATCTTCCCAATTCCATAAAGTATGCAGTGCACAATTAAATCCACTTTATAGATTAAGGAAATAAGGTTGGGATCAGTCAGTTGACTTTCTCAAGGTCACAAACCATGTAGAAGATGAGACTGAGAGCCAGGTTTTAGGATCATAGATTTTATAAATTGGGGGAATCTTAAAGGTCATTTAATTCAAATTTTTTGTTTTAAATGAAGAAATGAGATTTCAAAAAGTTAAATAATTTGCCTAAAGTTATAAAGGCATCAAGCTGCAGAGGTGGGTTTTGAACTGTGGTACTAGGAGTCCAAGGGGTTCCTTGGTGCTTTCTATGGCATCATAAATGTTCCAGTTCTATGACCTGTGCTCTTTACATTGTACCACAGCTGCCTCTGATAATTGTCTATACCCTATTAGGGTAATATTTGCCTTAATCTCATTAAAAGTGTTCTCACTTTGCTCAAATAACCTTAAAATAGTTTGATTGGATCATTTCTTTGCCCCCCACCATTGACTTTTGTTGTTCAGTCATTTTCAGTTGTACCAAAATCTTTGTGATCCATTTGGGGTTTTCTAGGTAAATATACAAGAGTGGTTTTTCATTTCCTTCTCCAGCTCATTTTACAGATAAGGAAACTGAGGCAAACAAAGTGAAGTGACTTGCTCAGGGTCATACAACTAGTTAGTGTCTGAAGATGTATTTGAACTTAGGTCTTGACTCTAGGTCCGGTACTCTATCCATTGTACCATATAGCTGCCCAATCCTTGCCCAGCTAATTTTGTCATTATCTATATAAAGGCTACTTTCCTCTGTACAATTTGTGTTCTTTATTTTTGTCTTTTTACCCCATGTATGAGGTATAGTATCTTACATATAGACAACCCTTAAATGACTGATGAATTGAGTTGAATTGAATGAAGAGTGAAGCTTTATTGCAAAACTAACTAACTGATCATCTGAAATTATGTGGGAATATTGGAGGCAGAGTTGGTAGGCAGAGATGTCAGTAATGTCTTTTTCCTTTTCCCTTCTAACCTCAGTTTTTTGTGGACTAGGCTACTCTTTTCCTTGGAGAGTAATTTTTTTTTTCTCTAGCTACTTTTAATCTGCCCCTTATGGAACAGTACTTTTCTTTTAAAAGTAGGCACAGGATATTACAGATATCTCAGTCAGTGCCTACTTAGTCAGAAGCCCTTAACTTCACAGTCCCTATTGCTACCTCAAAGTTAGAAAGACCTTGGTGAATATATTCTCTCTGCCCATGGAAGTTTAAAAAAGTAAATCAATAATTCCCTTTTCATTTCTAAGCTCCCAATGAGATTACACCTTAGCAAAAACAGACAGTTTAATAATGGTTTATGGGAGATATTGGAGAGATCAACTCAACAGACCTTGGAAACCAATTGGATAGGAGGCGGGGGGGGGGGGAAGGTGAGATATAGTGAGCAGTCTAGGATAACTCCTAGGTTGTGAGGCAGAAAGACTGGGGATATGATGTTGCTCTAGACAGGAATAAAGGAGGACAAAGTGGGAGCAATTAAGTAAGAAAGATAACTTCATTTTTGGACATGTTTAGTTTAAGATATCTACTGGATATCTAGTTGGAGATACAAGATTGGAGATCAGCAAAAAAGGATAAAAGAGGTGGATTTGTCATCAACATAGAGATGGTAATTAAATCCATGGGAGATGATGGAATAACCAAGTGAAGTACTATAGAGAGGGAAAAGGGTAACAGACAGAGCCTTGAGGGACATTTATGGCTAAATATGATAGGAATGAAGAAACAGCAAAGGAGACTTTGCTGCAAAGGACAGTCAGATTGGTAGGACAGTGGTGTCTAAAAATCTAGAGAAGAAAGTATCAAGGAGGACATGTTGGTCAATGGTATAAAAGGCTCCTCTGGTTAAGGAGAATGAAGATTGAGAAAAAGCCACTGAATTTGGTACCCAAGGCATCTTTGGTGACTTTGGAGAGAATAGTTTTAGTGGTATGATAAGGTTTGAAACTTGACTATAAGAAAGACTAAGCAGAGGTCCCTATTGTATATGTTCTTTTTTTTTTTTAGCTACAAAGGATAGAAGATATATAAACAGCAGTTAGTGGAGATGGAAGGTTCAAGTAAAGGGTTTTTTTTCAAGATTAAGGCAAAATGGATGTTTGTAGGAAGTCAATTATGAGAGGTTAAAAACACATGAAGAAAGGGATGACAGGATGATTTGGGTTGGGGGGAGATAGGATTGAGTAGAATTGCTTGAATAAAAAGAGGGACTATAAATAAGATATGTATATATAATATATATGTATACATATATACTATATATAAGATATGAAGAATAAGGCCATTTCATTTGAGAGATGGTTGAGAAGGAAGAGATAGTGGCATAAGGTATATAAGTGATATGAGATGATGAAGAGGGGAATAGACATTGCTCATGGTGAATGATCTCCAATTTTTTCTGTAAAATGTGAGGCAAGGAACTTAGGCTAGAGCATGGAGGAAGGGGAGGCCTTTGAAAGTTTGAGGAGAGATAAAGATATTTGAGAGAACTGTTGAGGATAGTTGAAGAGTGAGTTAATAAGGGAGCTATTGTAGTGTTGTCTAGTAGCAGTTGAGATTTTGTAATATAAATCTGTGTTGGATTTAGCCAGAATAGTTGCATGATTTTCTCCACAACCATTCAGCAATATGTGTGGTATAAAAAGAGAGAGTAGCCCAGACAGCACAGCATCCATGAGAACCAGAACTTGGAGCAACCCAACACACCACAACTCTGCCAGAGGCAACAACGCTGCAGATGTATTGGGGCCCAGCCCAAGACACCATACATGACTATAGAAGGCAGAGAAAATAGGAAACTCTTCACTCCTGCATGACAGTGGAGCCCTGAGCCTCAAGGGAGCAAAGAGAGGAACTGATTGGACCACAGGAAATTCCACACTTCCATGTGGCAGTAGAAGGTTTGAGGCAGATGAACCCAGAGCAGGGGATCAGCCCAAGCCATGAAACAACAGGGGAATGACTAACACAGGAGGCTGATATATATTTCAACAAAATAGCTGCAAACCACCTGATAGAAAACCAACAGGTCTACCTCCTTGACAGAAATACCTAAGAAATACAGCCAAGCCTTTTCCAAGTATCAGAGAAGAATACTCTAAAAGATTGGATCAGTGTGCCCTCTTCCCCACAGAGAAATATGTCAACACATAGATAAAACAATGGGGGAAAACAACCAGAAAAATGAGCAAATGACAAAAAATAAACAAGCAAAAAAATACTATCTTAGAAAGTTACCTTAGGGGCAGGGAAGACCAAAATATGAACTTGGAAGAGAACAACAATGCCAAAAAGGAAGAATGTGAATCTTCAAAGGAAAAATGTGAAAGAATGTCAAGCTTCAAAATAACCATTGGAAAAACTTGAAAATAAGTTAAAAAATAATAAAAGAATTGAGGAAAAAGCCTCAAGAGCTAGGGAAAATATTCATTGAAGAAATCAACTTCCTAAAAACTAGAATAGACCTTATGGTCTATTCTATATAGGTCCATATAGACCTATGGTCTATATGGAAAGGGAGGCTCAAAAGTATAAATGAAGAAAACAATTCCATAAGGAATAGAATGGAACAAATGGAAATGGAGGCAAAAAATATAGTTTGAAGAAAACATCTCTTTAAAGAATAATATTAGCCAAATGGAAAAAGAAACACAAAAGTTCAGGGAAGAAAATAACTTTCTAAAAATTAGAATTGGACAAATAGGAGCTAATGAAACAACATTCAGTGATCTTTGTAGACATGCATCTTATACTATTAAACTGGTAGAAAATAGGTTTTAGTGTTTTGGTTATTCAGATATCAATTTTTTAAAACCACTTTCTATTCCATTTGACTTGAGGTTAAAAGTGGAGTCTTATTATATTTTTAGCCCATTTGTAATTCTTCCACTATCTCTTTTACTAGGTTTAAATCCTATATAACAGACAAAATCATCTACAAGTTATTTTTCATAGACAAAAATACAGACTATCTTTCTGACTAGAAAACTAGGTCATGCAAAATGAATGTATGCCAGAGTAGCAAGAGGAAAATAAACCTGATAAATAGTGAACAATCTAGGTGCATACACATAGAGTAAATGTCCGAGGGCAGACTTGAACTCAGGAAGATTACTACCCATTGTGCAAACTATTTTTCCTTTATTTCATTTTACTAACCCCACCCAAATTTAAAGAAAATGACTGTCAAGACAAACATCTTAGCCATGGTGCCTCAAAGAAATGAATACTGTCTATCTGTTTTGTAAAAGCATCACCACTCCATTTCTCCAAATTGCATCCAAATATGAAAAATTCTATTGAAATCTGTTTTTTAGAAATTTTGGGCTATCTGTCCAATACTTCTTTTGTGGTCAGGACTGTTGTTAAACAATGAGCCTATTAATAATAATCTTGAAGCCCCATAAAATACCATGTGTTTTTCCACAAAATATGCAAATCTATATTTTTTAGTATAGAAATATCACAAATATAACACCATAATAACTAATGAGCAAAATGCTCACTTTGCTGTGGTTTGTTCTTATTTCAGTTTTATTTGTATAGTTCAACTGCTGCACAATTTTACTTTGTAAGGCATAAATTGGATCAGAAAAATATAGTAGTACAAAGAGACATTTTGAGACTTTAAATTTTGCATATGAAAAATAAAACAGTCAAAATGAGATGGACTTTGAAATCAGGGCTTAGTATGTAAAGTTCGCTTTGCAATTTCAATTGAGTAACAAAAGTATGTTAGCTAGTCCCCTGGAGGTAACTTTCTCTGTAAATAGAACCTTCATATTAAACATAATTATGCATATTGTGTTTCTTTCAAGGACAATAAGTTAGTATTATTAATCTATTACTTGACCTTGTGAATATTATTTTAATATAAGGAAATAAAAATATGAAAAAGAACAAACAAACCAATAACTGACCTTAGTTATAGTCAAAACAGACAATTTAATGAAAGGACAAATTAGCTAACAAATTAAAAACAAAAGGTAAAATGTGGTTGATTATTAAACACCCCAAACTATTTTTAGTATACAAGCAAATGTGATAGCAAACATTCACAGAAGACACAAAGCTGGGATGAAGAGATCAAGAGATCATGTGTGTGTGTGTGTGTGTGTGTGTGTGTGTGTGTGTGTGTGGTGATTATGACAGACCAAACATTGGACTGATTTAATTATTTGTTCTTTAATAGGGTCAAGTGTAAATTCAAATCAATAAAAGATAGGAAAAGCATTACAAAATAGCAATTCTACTAAAAATGAAGTTTTAGGAGTTTTATGCTGATTATAAACCAGCAATATGATAGAAAATTCAAGAAAGATAATAGAGTCTTAGGAAACTTTAAAAGAGATGTCAGAAAAAGAAAGGTGCTCTGCTTTCATATAAATTACTATGATAAGATCACATTTGATCTTTGTGTTTATCTCTGGCCTCCACATGGAAGGAAAAACACTGATAAGCTTGAGAGCATGCAGAGTAGGGTAGCCAAGATGGTGAAGGGCCTCCAGTTCATGTCATTGAATAGTGGTAGAAGAAATTGGAACTATTTAGCCTCCAAGAGAGAAGGTCATGATGGAGTAGGGAAGGTTGACTATAATAACTGTCTTCAAAGTTTTGAAAGGCTATTCCCGAGAGGGGGAAATTTGCCTTGTTATATTTGCTTCCAGGTGGTAGAACTAGGAACAGTAGATGGGAGTTACAAAACCACAATTTTAGTCTTGGTTTGAGTAAAAAGCTCCTAACAGAGCTATCCATATGTGAAATTAAGTGACTTGAGAGGTGGTGGGTTTCTCCTCACTGGAAACCTTTAGTCAAAATCTTTCCCAGTCTACCTTGGAGGGGATTATAGTTCAGGCATAGGTTGAACTATAACATCACTGAGATCTGTTTAAATTCTAAAAAATTTATGATTCTGTGAGCAAGACAAAGGAATAAATGAAGCTTGTTTCTGATTTTCATGTAATCTTAGGCTTCTTGAGGAGGAGATGATCAAAGAGAGGGACAAAGTATGACCCACTATTTCCCCCACACTTTGTGTAGCTTGTAATTTGATTTAGACTGAAATAACTTCTAGAAGATCATGTCACCTTTTAACACTGACTTCTTGCCTAGCAAACAGCACATCATTTTGGACCGTATGATCATGTGCCAAGTTGGCCTGCTTGATGCTGTCACTTTCCAAAAGCAATTGGCTTTCCTCCATTGTTTCATAAAGTGCCTGTATGTGTCCTTGACTATCTTTTGTTTCTATTATTTGGGATTGTGTCCATGCTAGTTCTGAACTGAGATTTTGACCAAATTGCTTTGATCTCAAATCATCCTTCATCTTTTTCATACTATCAATCTAGAATGCTGACTTTTAATGAAAAATATATCCTTATCCTAAGTAGATCCAAATATACCCCTGAATCTCATTTCTCCTCACTGCCTTGCCAGATACATGTAACCTAATTATTGATAGAGTAGAATATAATGTTTTCAATTTAAACTTTATGGAGGTTTGACAGTGTACTAGGATTAGATTTTTGTATTTGGAAAGGAGTTTTATGTTAGACTCACACTGTACCCGACAACAGCTTCTAGGGAAATAAAATTTTATAGAAAGTATTATAGGTTATCACATTTTATAGATGAGGAAATTAAAGCAGAAAGGCCACCCAGTAGAAAAATCCAAATTTCATTTGGGTCCTAGAACCACATTTCCTTTTGGCCAACATTAAAAAAAAATTTTTAGGCTGTCTCCTCAACTAGGATAAAATTTATTTTCTAAATATGTTCATTTAGATACCTTTAATATTATATGTATTTTGCAACATTACTGTAAATAAATGGAAATATATCTTCACTATTTTTAAGTTTGCCATATTTTAAAATATATGTCCATGAAAATCTAAAATGTATTAAAAGGCAAAAGATATTTTGCATAAGATGGAGAAATTTTATCTTTAAAGATTTTTAATAAACTTTTAGAGGGTAGAACAAAGTCAAATTTTCTATTTTTGTATAAGACAGTACTGCTGATTTGACAGCATCAGTCACAAAACTGACTTTTTCAGTTATAATTCAACAAATGTTTGGATATCAAAACTAACCAATGTCAAAACACACCCATCACTGAACTCGAATAACCTTGTATTTTAGAAAAAAAAATCTTTACTTGTTAAGTGGAATTTGAATTAGAAAAAATGGAGGGAAATTAATGGATTGTTAAAGTACTTTGCAATTTTCTTTAAAAGTGAAATATTACGTATAACATCTTTTGAAAGAGAAACAACTTCAGCTCAATAAATTATTTGAACTAAATACCTTTTTATATGATAGTTTGCACACTGTAATATAAAATGGTATTCTTAGTAGATTACCACCCCCAGAACTTCTGGTGAATTTAATGTACTATGTAATATTTTAGGACATAACTATGTTTCAACTTTATTACTTTTACAATTATCGCCTGTACTTGAGAAAACTGTAAGGAAAACAAAACTCTGATTAAATAATTCAGTGTTCAACACACATTAAGTTCCTCTTATAAACTTATTAAGTATGAAGAAGCCCTTTCCAAGGAGATGTGTATTACCATACACTGTGTTTTAAGTAGCTAAGGACAACATCATCTACCAATTTACACTTCTTGAAATATTACATCTCTGAAGTTGTGTTTTCTTTGTAATCTATTACTGAGGAGGACAGTTACTGGCTCTTTAATCTTGATTTGCTACTTTAAACACTTTCCAAAACCCACAAATGCATTTCTCTCTTCCCTTTTACCTTCCCAACCCCCAGCTGTCCTTGCAACCATTGGAAGACCAAATTATACAACACAACTCAGAGACTTGTTTCTTATGTCAGCTTTTGACTCACATTATTTTTTGTCGATTTGTATGTTAACGCCCTTGGAAGATTATCATCCAACTCTTTTCTCTGGTGATAGAACAAATTCAAGAGTTTAGAGATGAATAAATATATTCATAATCTTTGTACCATATAAAAGTAATAAATTAAGGTTTATTTGTATTTCAAGTGGTCACTGAATCATAAAACCTCAGAGCTAGAAGAGACTCAGAGCTCAGTTAGTCCAACTAGAATCCTTTCTAAAATATCTCTAAGTAATCATTTGATCTCTAGCTGAAGATCAGCAGTGAGAGGGAATTTACTGCCTCTTGGGATAGGAGTGAACAGATTATTATGAAGATTATTTTTGTGTACATAATAAACAGGCATCTCTGAAACTTTCATTATTTATAGTTTTGCCTTGTAGACTAATTTTTTTGTTGTTCAGTTATTTTAGTTGTGTCTGGCTGTTTGTGACCCCATTTGGGGTTTTCTTGGCAAAAATACTGGAATGGTTTGCCATTTCCTTTTCCAGTTCCTTTAGTAGATGAAGAAACTGAGGAAAACAGGGTTAAATAACTTGTCCAGGGTCACACAACTAGTAAGTGTCTTAGGCAACATTTGAACTTGGGTCTTCTTGACCATAGGTCTGGCACTCTCCCCACTGTGTTACCTAGCTGTCCTCTAAATGAATAAGAACAAATAAATTTATCTTCCATATGAGAGTCATTGAAATCTTTGAAGATAGAGATCATATTCCACAGTACTTTATCTTCTTCATGCTAAAAATGAAACAGAAAAAGAAATATGATCAATTCTTTAAATTGATCTTTTTATGAAATGGTTCTCAAACCTTTCCAGTAGCCCTTTGGAATTTTCTAGTTAATGAATACTTTTCTAAAGTGAGGGACCCAGAACAGAACACAGTTTCATTTCTTTTCTGAACAACACCAAGGGAAGTAGCACTCTAAACTTTACTGTTCTAGATTGTACACCAGCATCAACTCAGGCAAATATTGTTAGAATTTTGACTATGTTACACTGACATCTTATGTTGAAGCTGTAGTCTAAAAAAGTGCTCTGCTACATTTTTAAATCAATTATTGGGATGGGACTAGTAATTGGGAGTGAATCATTCCCATCCTACACTTACAAAATTAATTTCTTGGACTTTACACTGATCACTATTACATCTTATCTTACATTCAGTCCTATATTCTAGCTGGTTGAGATTTTTATTTTTTTATTTTGATGATGTCACTCAACATATTAGCTTTTTTGCCCAAATTATTTGCCCTACAGATTTGATAAGTATATCATCTTTTATGCCTTTATCCAAGTCTCTTTTTACACTCTTACTTTTAAAAACAATATCCAATTTTTTGACTTTGGAAAACTACCACAAATGTACCATTTTTAGCTACAGCTTTGATTATTTATCTTACCTTCCATGTTATTCCCTTTGTTGGTTATTTTCATTAATAATTGATTCTTGTCACATTTTTTGCATTATTACTATTAGTATTTGTTTAATTATATGGAGATATTCTAAATTGATATTCTAAATGTCTGGACCTTTAAAAAATTTTAAATCTGGAAAATAAATTTAACTTTTTCCTATTTTGGCCATAACATATTTAAACTTGAATCAGAATTTTTTATGACTAAAAAAATCTAATTTCTTTAATTTACCTATATGATACTAAGCTAATTTAGCTTATCTTCATATATTTTCCACTATAAATATATAACACACAGTATACTTGTTCATGTTAGTTACCACCGTTAGTACTGGACCACTCAGGAATCAAGTACTTTGTGACTCAAAATACTCTCCAAAATATAACTGATATATTTATTTTTACACTTCACTTGGAGGGCAAAATGTTCAAAACAAGAGCATTTCAATTAAATGTATTGACAATAATGAGGCAGATAGGTGGTATGGTGGATGAAGCACCAGGCATAGAGTTAGGAAGACCAGAGTGCAAAGCTGGCCTCAAACACTTAGTAGTTGTGTGACCTTGGACATGTTACTTAAACATGTTCCTCATCTGTAAAATAAGTTGGAGAAGGAAATTGCAAACCACTCCAGTATCTTAACCAAGGAAACTCAAAATGACATCATGATAAATAAGACATGTCTGAAAAGCAATTGAACAACACCAAATTAAAAATATTAACAGAAAATTCCCTCCTCATGCTGTTTCCTTACCCCAACCCCTCCACTTCCCTGTAGACCTTGAGTTCATTCTTCTAATACAAATCATGTTCTTTATAGCGAGAGTGAAAATTTATAGAAATGACATGTGAGTACACCTACGGTTAGGGTAATAGGGTAATATAGCTTAGGTATCATATATATGAAGTGCCAAATAAAATTCTGTGCTTTGTCTACCAGATACATTATGATTATTGAGCCTGTCCCCTAAAGAAAAGGGAAACTCTTTTGTCAGCATCTTAAGGCAATGTCTAAGGATCTCTTCTCTTTTGTACTAGAAGAAAGTGAGTCTTTTGAAGATTTCTTAGAAATTCTGTTTTTGCCTCTCCTGTTTTTACTTTTCTGTTGACTTCAGATCTTCCCTTGAATATGCTTTCTCTAAGAACTACTTTAATTCTCCAGCATGCTCTTCTGTTCTATTTAAATAGCAATGGCTATGAGAAAACTAAAAAACTGCTGTTTTTTTTAAATCTATTTCTCCTAATGAATATTACAATAGTCTAGGCTAGTGATGGTAAACTTTTTAGAGGGGCAGGTAATGTGAGAAATGTTCTCATGCCTGTGTGCAGAGGAGTAGGGGAGTGGCCTGGCCCACATACCTTTGGTTTTCTAGTAATGAACTCTGGCAAATGCTGTGCTGAGGCAACAGTGTGCATGCCCACAGAGAGGGCTCTGAGTGCTCCCTCTGTCATATGTGCCATAGGTTCATCACCACAGGTTTAAACTGTGATTGGCTTCCTACAGGTATATTTCAGTTCCATTGTTATAACTAACATTATCATTAGCTAAAATGTATATTTTGTAGAATAGGTTTTTTCCTATTAATTGCTATAATAATAAGGTAGTAACCAGCACCAGAGAAATAATGAATATGTTATCTGAAAAATAGAAATTTGGTTTCTTCACTATATAAAAGTAATATTATGGACCAATTTAAATAAATTTAATTATTATTTAGAAAGATAGGTGACATATATTATACACACACACACACACACACACACGTATACATATAGCTAGTTTGCTAGATAGATGAAACACTTATTACACTTACTATGTACCAAGCACTGGGTTAAGGTCTTCTAATACAAATATGAGCAGAAAAAAGGACATTTCCTGTCCACAAAGAAGTTAATAACAGAGGACAATACAGAAAAGGAGTCAGGCGGAGTCTAGACTATTGTGTATTCCTTAGGAGAAATAGGCCAAAGAGTAGCAACTTCTCAGTCTTCTCTGGCCAACATAGTCATTGCTATTTAAATAGAAACAGAGAAGCATGATGAGAAATTAAAATAGATATTGGAAGGGTAAGGAGAGGTACTCATGAAGGGTCAAGGTGAAATAGTCCAGGGAGTCATGATGTACATACTCCTTTGAGGAATAATTGAGACTTGAATACAGCTTTCTGAATTCCTGGCCCCATGCTTATTCTACTACACTATGCTGCCACCTCATTAATGCTTAAATATGACCTTTTTCTCCTAACTTGTTCATTCACTAAGGTTTAGAGAAAAAATTACAACTTTTGAAGTGTGTATTAAAGTATGCATGGCTAATGTGAATGCGTTCTAAAATGGATTAGGAGATTACATATAAGTATAGCTTGTGGAGGCCATTGGACAGAGGAAGAGATGGATAGGTAGATAGATAGATAGACAGACAGACAGAAAGACAGAAAGACAGACAGACAGACAGACAGATAGATAGATAGATAGATAGATAGATAGATAGATAGATAGATAGATAGATGGATGTATGGATGGATGGTTGGATGTATGGATGGATGTATGGATGGATAGATGGATAGATAGATGGATAGAAGGATAGATGCATGTATAGATAGAAGGATAAATAGAAAGATAGAGAGATAGATGGATAGATGAATGGATAGAATGATAGATGATAGATAGATAGAAGGATAGATGGATAGATAGGAGGAGATATATACATACATAGATACATAGACAGATACATAGATGGAGAAAGATTATTAGATAGATTGATAATAGATATTTTGACAGATCAAGATTTTTTAAGGCACTTAGTGTGTGCTAAGTATTGTCCTAAGCATTAGCAACACAAATAAAAGAATTATAGATAGCCTCTTCCCTTAACCAATTTATAGTATAAAGTGGCAAGACAACATATAAAGGAAAGCTAGATAGATCCGACTATGTAAGTCCAGAAAGTACTGTGGAAGCTTGGAACCTCACTAACCAAACTAACCTTTTCAGCCCAGAGTGGTTCCATGGTCAATTTTCCAGTAGGAAAGCAGTGGAGGTGATGGTCTTAGCTGTGATAGTATGACTCGAGAAGCCCAGAAAGTGCTATGGATAGTTTTTAGTTGCATGCTTTTACATGTAAGACACTGTGCTTGGCACTAAAGATGGAGAGAAAAAATGCTATCAGAAGCTTGCAGAAGGAATAGTACTTGTAGTTGTGTATGCTAAATGATATTATTATAGTTTCAGATTAAGTAATGGCAAAGGAGAGCTAAAAATTGTATAAGAAAATTTGAGAAATTAGACTATTTTCATCTGATATCAAAATAAGTTTTTAAATAAAAAAGACTCTACCTATGTCATTCTTTAAGTTTTATAAGATACTTTATGTACAGTAGTTCATTTGTTTTCCACAGCAATACCATTAGGATCCCAATAGGTATATTATTATCTTCATTTTTCATATAAGAGGACTGAGGTTAAGAAGTCAACCTGCACAGTCACACAAATAATAGCAATAGAGCTGAGACTTAAACCCATGCCTTTGATGTCAAGTCTAGTACTATATCATGTTGCTCTTTGAAATTCTTTACTGGTCATGATGGTTTAAACTTCATTCATTCTTGTTTATCTCAACAAAGGTTGTAGCTGTGGGTAAACAAAGTCTTGAAATAAACACTATGGACCTCTTCTTAGAATAATGTTTTTAAATAATTGAAGGAAATGCAAAATTTCTTTTGAAATTTATTCTAAAGAAAGATGTAATATTTTTCTTATCCAAGATCACAGACTCTAGAAAAATTATCCAAGGACTTCTTGGAGATCCATGGACCTGGGGTTAAAAACTTCTGTTTTAGTTAGGTTTGTTGTAATATTTTATATCACTATTTCTGACTTAAGTGTTTGTTTTTATAGTGTAGAATTTTTCTAAGTGAATAAATAATTAATCTTTTAAAAAACTGGTCATTCACTAAAAGTTAGAATAAAAACAACTCAGCAGAATTGTGATTTGAGAGACATTGCAGCTTTTGTACCAAGCTTATCACTTGGCAGTTTTAAGCATTAATGAGGTGGCAGCTTGGTGAGGTAGACTATGTGACTGGTAATTCAGAAAGCCAAGTTCAAGTCTCAATTATTCTTCACAGGGGTATAATGAAAAAATGTATTTCATGACAGAAGTTTCTTATTTTAAATCCTGGCTCTTTTGATTACTGTTTGGGTGATCTCATAGACTTAAAAGAGCCATATTCTTGCATTGCTTTTAGGGTATAGTGGATATAGGTTTGGACCTGAAATCAGGAAGACATGTGTTTAAATCCAGCTTCAGGTTCTTATTAGTAGTGTTATTCTGGCCTTCTGATTTCTCAACTGTACAGTGAAGATAATATATCATCTACCTTCTAAAATTATTGTCAGGATTAAATGATAAACTATTTGACAAGGACTTTATAAATTTAAAATATCATATAAATGCTAGATTACTACTACCATTAAAATATCTAAGTTTATGTTTGCATTGTATAGCTAAAATATAACATTGGCTTTTCATTTCTTCACAAATATGAAGAATAGCATCTATATACTGAGATTAGTCATTACCCAGAGGCCTATGGCAAAAAAAAAAAACAAAAACCTTTTAATGATCAAGGGTAGATTCTGAATTCCTTCCAGGGCAGCATTCAGCTTAGTTCTGTGCATATACTAAGAAATTAATAAATTCTTGTTGATATGAATTGGGATTCTTTCCATCTCTGCTCACTCAAAACTTTTTTTGTCATCTTGAATTATTAACATATCAAAATCTAAGAGAAATACAAATACAATCATAAGAACATTGCATGTGTGTGTGTGTGTGTGTGTGTGTGTGTGTGTGTGTGTGTGTTTGAATTCCCCAGCACTTAGTAAAGTGTCTGGCACATAAATTAATCACTTAGTATTTACTCAGCACCTAATATATTCCAAGTACTTTGCTAAGAGCTGCACATATAAGAGGCAGTAGACAGTCCCTGCTTTCAGGTATCTTACAGCTTAAAGGAAGAGGCAATATGTAAACAAATAAAAAAAGTCATATGCAGGATAAATAGGAGATAATAGAAAGAAGGCATGGAAAGTAAGCTGGGTTGAGGAAGGCTTCCTGAAGAATGTGAGATTTTACTTGAGATTTAAAGGAAGTCAGGGACTTCAGGAGGTAGAGCAGTGGAGTAAAAGCATTACCAGAATGAGGGACTTCCAGAGAAAACACCTGGGACCAAGAGATGCAATGTCTAATTTGTGAAAGAGCCAAGAGGCCAATGTCGCTGGAGTGAAGAGTACATTGGGGAATAAGTTGTAAGATGAATGGAAAAGCAGGAGGATAAATTATGAAGGACTCTGAATACCACACCAAGCATTTTGCATTTGTTCCAGGAGGCAGTAGGAAACCACTGGACTTTATTGAGTAGGAAAATGACATAGTTGAATCTATACTTTAGATAAATCACTTTGATGGCTGAAAAAAGGATGGATTGGAGTGGGGAGACATGTGGATTTTGTAGACTCCCCCCCCCTCTCCAGATTAGTGCAATAATCCAGGTATGAGATGATCAGAGCCTGCATTAATGAGATGTTGCAAAGGTGAGAATTATTGGCAACAGATTAAATGTGGGAGATGAGAGACAGTGAGGAATGCAGATATTCTTAGATAGTGGGCCTAAGGGATGTTGCCTTATAAAGTAAAAGAGAATGTAGGGCAAAGGGAGGAGCTTAGGAAAAGAGACATTGAAAACTGTTTGAACATTTTGCATTTAAGACATCTAGAAGGTAGTTGGAGATGCAAGACTGGAGATCAGCAGAGAGTCTGAAGGTCTTTAATAAATGCTTGTCAAGTAATAAATCATAGTAAATGTGTGTTATCTCATTTTATAGGTGCTCTGGGGAGGTGTTTGTGATCCAAGATATATTTATATAGGTACCTGAATAGCATTCCAATGAGGCAAATGACTCAAAGTGAGAACAACTAAAAAGAAGACTTCTTCAAGGTGAGAGTTTTGAAGAAATGAGAATGGCATTCTGGTTTCTGTCTTATAACTAGTTCATATTAAAACACAACTATTCATAGAGATGGCAATAATTTTTTCTTTAAAAAATTTCAGTAGACAATACTATTTGGTCAAGTTTACTGACCTATATCATTCAAGTGCAAAAGAAATCTTGCCTAAACTTATTACAGTTCATAGATTTATATATGCTTGAAATAAAAATTAGATATTTTGAGGTTAGAGACATAGTCTTCTCTCTTAAGCTTTGATGTTAAAAGAAGATTCCATTTATGAAATAGCTGAAATGGATCTACATAGTTTTGAAGCTTTGCAAGGATTGGGACAGATTATTTAAAAGGTTATAAATTATTTGTAATAAATCATATAAATATGCTTATCCAATTGAAATAAATTCTGACATTAGGTATGTCCAAAAATCTATCTCCTTTTCCAACCTCTCCTTTTTACTTATTTCCTCCTCCCAGCAAATTGACTACAATCTTTTATGACTTTGTTGTATAACTAACTTTTCTATTTCATTCATCTGTTTATTAGCCAGTACCAGATAGTTCTAATAATTACTTCTTTAAAATATAGTTTGAAATATGATACTGTGAGACCTTCTTCCTCAACATTTCCCCCCATTATTTCCTTTGGTATTCTTGACCTTTTGTTTTTATGGATGAATTTTAATATTTTTTTAATTCAACATTTTCTTTGGGAACTTAATTGGCATGACATTGAATAAATAGACTGGTTTAGATAGGATCATCATTTTAATTAATTTTAATTTAATTTTGTCCACCCATGAACAATTAATATTTCTTCAATTGTTTAAATCTCATTTTATTTATATAAAATGTTTTATAATTATGTTCATATTATTTCTAGATTTGTTTTGAAAGATATTCCTAGGTATTTTATTCTATCTATGGCTAATTTAAATGAGTTATCTCTTACTTTTGCTTCTTGTAGGACAGCATTAGTGATATATATATATATATATATATATAAAACTACTCATGATTTATATAAATTTATTTTATCTTCTGTTACTTTTCTAAAATTATTGAGAGTTTCAATGGCTTTTTGAAAACAGTATTCCATTTCCTTCTATACTTTCTGGTGGGCATAGAATAATATTCTTTCATTTTCAAATATCCTTTCCATTATATTTGTTTGCTTATAGAAATAATTTCTGAAATGAATTAATAAGTTTAATCATCATGTATCTTGGAGTCAACAGTCTTGTTTCGGCTTGGTTTTTTAATTATTTTTTGAGGTTATTTATGAATTCTTTAAATCAATATTTCATTATTGTGTTTAAAAGTTCCAGGCAGTATTTTCTTTTATTTCCTTCATTATAGTGTTGAAGTTTTGTTTTCTTATTAAGTTCTTTTGGGAAACTCATGGTTCTTAGGTTGTCTCTATGCTTCCTGTATTTAGGATAGTGTATTTTGATTCCATAGTGAACATACTTTCTTTTGATGTTACTGGTTTTTGCTTGTCTTCTAGATTTTCTTTCTCTTCCCTATATTTGCATTATCTATTATTTGCATTGTGCAATGTTATTCTTCTTTTTTATTTCCTTAGTGATATTTTCCATTTCAGATTTCAAATTTTCTATTCTGATTATTATTTTTCTGTGCAAGCCATGAATCCTGATCTCATAATTCTCATTTATCTTTTGAAACACTCAGGAAAACCTTATTGTGGTTTTATGTTCTCCTCACATTCTACAGGATCCTCTTCACATCAGGTATTGTACCATTTTCTTATAACTCTCATTAGATTATCAACTCCAGAGGGAAATGTTATCTTTTGCCTCTTTTTGTTTGCCTAGTACTTGACACATAGTTTGGTACCTAGTAGATGACTAATCAATATTTAGAATTGATTAATTGTACTTTGTCTTAATTTGGAGGTCATATTTTCTTCTGTTTTCTTCCCATTGATTTGTCTTCTTAAATTAAAGAAGTCTGAGTTTTTTTTCTTCCTGAGATACTTGGTAATTCAGTCTTCTATTGGCTTTCTGATTTTATCCCCTCTGATGAAGATGGTGTCCTTGGGGACTGGATCTCAGTAAGTTTCGGCTTCCTCCCTAGCTGAGCAATTCATAATTTACTATCCTAGGTCTCTGCTTCAAATAATTTTGAGTTATAGAGAACTGATCCGAGCTGGATGCTAAGCTTTTCCCCTCAGGTTTTGCCACATAGTGACACCCTTCACTCCCAACAAACACACTGTGTCCCATACCTGGTGTTTGGTCCCTCTTCCTCTGTTTCTCAGTTTTTCTGTCAGAGCATGGGCAATTCAGAACATTGTAGCACCAGTGTTGTAGGCTTGTTTGGCAGAGGTTGTTGGCTTCTATCATATCAGGAACAGACTTTCATAGCCTGTACCTGAGAGTAAAAGAGAGAGGAGACTAGAGTGTGGGGCTGTTTTTGTTGGAAGCCCCCATGTCAGAGTTTGGGGCTACTGGGGGAAGACTGCTGAGTGAGCAACAGTTCAAGTTTTCTTTAAACTTTTTGGATTCTGGGTGATCTAGACCATGATGTGGCTCAAGTAACTTTATCTTTGACACATTATTCCTACTTTAGAGAGGTCTGACAGGTCATGGGTATCATAGAAAGTATCCAGACCTCCATCTTGTTAGTCATGTGACTAGAGGTTGCTATATTGCCTTTTATGCATATAAATACACATGTGTATGTCTATAAAGAGATAGCATGGTATTGTGTATCAAGGGCTTAGACTCAGGAATATTTGGTTTCAAGTCTTGCTTTTTATATGTGTTATCTGTATGACTCTGAGTATGTCACTTTATTCTCCCTACTTTAGGCAATGCCTTAAGACTAAAATTTGCATAACAGTTTCAGATCTACAGTGGTAACCAGAGTTTCTTTATAGGAAGTTCCCTTCTTTGAATGTCATACATTTGAAATAAAAATAAAATTACATATCCCATCTAAAGTGTGATGTATACAATATGATAAGAAAAACAACCTTAATACATATTTTGATTTTAGTATTCAACCATTTGCATGAATTGGAGAGAGTTTAGTTTATATCAATAAAAGATAGAAAGTTCAGCTGTACTTTGGGCTAGTTGAATCTCTTGTGTCATTTTTCAAATGTTTTGAGTTAAGGAAACCCCAAATGTGTTTTGTTAAGCACTTTACCCTTAATTTTTAAGCTCAAGTGTAACTTAAGGGAAATTTCTTCCATATGTTTGTAATTTATAAATCATCAAAATATGTAGGGGTTTTTTTGTTTTGTTCTTACCCTATTTGATGTTGAAAAAAGCTTCTTGAGCCATTTTTTCCCAGGGGCCTTTTCTCTATTTTTGGCAGATTAAACTGAGTCAGAAACCAAAAGGTTCAGTTTGAAACTCGAAATACTTAAGTAAAGTGTAGAGTTGTATCTTAGCTAAATATTCTTTTTAGTCTATATTTTCCTAATTAAAAATTGAGAAAATAACCATCTGAAATTTTCTCTAAAAATGAGCAAAGATATGAAGTTAAATTTTGATTACTTTCTTACCAGAACTTTGCAAAGAATCTGTTCTGAATATTGAGACATTGAGACACATTTGTTCTTAGCTGATTTTACTTCTACTTCCACTGTTCAAATGCACTGTGTATTAACAATTCAGTCTTTGGCATTAGGATTTTTCTTCCCAAAATATTTAATTTTTGAAAGTCTGCTCTAATTCTATCCCAAAGTAAACATAGAAATGTTTATAATTTAAATTAATAAGAACTCAGATAGGAAACAGTTAGAGGAATCAATGGACAGAGCACTGGGCCTGGGGTAAGGAAGACCTGAGATCAGTTCTGATCTGAGGCTTAGAGCTGAGTGACCCTGGGCAAGTTGCTTGCCCTCTGTTTTGCTCAATCCACTGGAAGAAGAACAAATCATTCTAGTATCTTTGCCAAGAAAACCCTAATGATAGTATTCACATTCTATGTGAAAGCAGGGGTCCCCAAACTTTTTACACAGAGGACCAGTTCACTGTCCCTCAGACTGTTGGAGGGCCAGGCTATTAAAAAAACAAACAAAAAAAAACCTATGAACAAATCCCTATGCACACTGCACATATCTTATTTTAAAGTAAAAAAAAAACCCAAAAAAATGGGAGCAAATACAATATTTAAAACAAAGAACAAGTAAATTTAAATCAACAAACTGAACAGTATTTCAATAGGAACTATGGGCCTGCTTTTGATTAATGAGATGGTCAATGTCCAGTTCCATATTTGTTACTGCTAGCTGTACAAGTGATGCAAGTGTGCATCAGTTAGTCTAGATCTGGTTGGAGATTTCAGATGTTTCATTCTGGAAAAAGTCTGTTCACAGACATAAGTGCTGCCAAAGATGGTTGCCATTGTGAGTGCATGGCTCCTGAGATTAGGATGTGTCTCAGAGGCGAGAGATGCGTAGAAACTGGGCAAGCTGCTTGACTTGAGACTTTCAGAGAGTCACAATTCTGCAGTTCAACCAGTTCCATTTGGTAAATTGTATCCACATTTTCAATGTCAATAGAAAATGGGTTATGAAAGTTATATGTCCTTTTCATGGAGAAGCTCTTTAAATCTCAATTGGAAGTCCTTTTGCAACTTTTCCAGTGAATCTACACATGTTTCTTTTGGGAATGCAATCAAAGGTTTTCTGCTAACAGATTTTGAGTGAAGGGGAGATGGCAGAAATTTTCCTCCTTCACTTGTTTGATAAGGAGGCCTAATTTTACTTCAAATGATTTCACATGTGATTGCATATCACAGATGAGCTTCCCTTTTCCTTGAAGTTGCACATTGAAACTATTGAGGAGATCTGTTACATCTGTCAAAAAGGTGAGGTGCCATTTCCATTTTGCATCATTGAGCTCTGGTACTTCTTTGCTTTTTGAAAGCATAAAAGCTGTAATCTGTGGAAGTAAGTCATAGAAATGTCTCAAAGCTCTCCCTCGACTTAGCCAATGAACTTCTAAGTGGTACAGAACATCTTCATAGGCAATATTTAGCTCAAACAGAAATTCCTGAAATCAGGAATTATTCAGATAATTCCTGAAATTATCTGTGGTTTAGTGCATTAGCTCTAATGAAGTTAACACAAGATACCACAATTTTCATAACAAAGTCCCACTTCAGTGATTTACTACATAGCTGCACTTGTTGGTGGATGAGGCAGTGAATGGTTATTGCATGAGAATGGTTATGTTTGTCCATCTCTTGGTTAATGTGAGAAATTACTCCTTTCTTAGACCCCACCATGCTAGGGGCACCATCAGTTGTCACACTGGCTAGTTTAGCCCAGTCCAGCTCCAAATCCTTCACAGTTTGAAAAACCTTTTCATAGATATCCTCTCCTGTTCTTTTGATGCTTTACAGTGCAGAAAACTCTTCTGTGACTTTGAAATTGTCATTTGTCCCACAAATAAAAATTAGAAGTTGTGCAGAATCACAAAGATCATTGCTCTTGTTGAGTGCTGAGGAAAAATAGGAAAGTTCTCTTGTGGAGTTTTGCAAATGCTGATGTAAATTGTCTCCCATGTCTTCAATCCTTCATGTAATTGTAGATCCCAAAAGACTAACTGTCCTAAATAAGTCTGCCTTTTCTGGACACATCTCTTTGGCAACAGAAAGAAGGCACTCTTTAACAAATTCTCCCTCCACAAATTGTCAGCCAGTGCATGCTATTAACTTGGAAACTTGAAAACTTCTCACAGTGATGAAATATTTACCTGCTCCTGCTGTACAAATTTGCTGATTTGTCAATGTATTTTTCAATTTTAATATTTTATCTTTTCTCACATATCCAACCAAACAATCATATTTATCTTTATGTTGAGTTAGATAGTGTTGATACAAATTATATTCTTTGAACACAGACACTATATTCTGGCATATCAAACACATAGCTCTTTCCTTGTACTGCATGAAAAAGTAATCATAAGTCCACTGTTCTTTGAATAACCTACACTCCAAGTCAATTTTTCTCTTTCTTGACATCATTGTTTCCTAGGGATTCCAAATTGGTATTAGTAAAATACACACATACATATGTATTATACACACACACACACACATACAGCCCTACAAAAACAATATACCAATGATAATTTTGCCCACACAGAGGCATACAGACTGCACTGCCCATCAATTCAGTCTGATCTGTGTCCATCAATGCAGCCTTCCCAGTCCACATCATTCACCAGTGGCCATATTGGTGGAACTCCACTTTTACCTCAGGCTCACACTGGTGTGGTACAGGAACTGGCATGATTACAGAGCTGGTTCCTCCACCACCTTTCCAGTTCACACTACCCTGTGTGAACCACACTGTAATATGTGAACTCACACAGGAATCTGGTTGCATGGGTAAGACTCGTTCGATCAGATTCCATGGCAGGAAAAAAGAAGGCACAACACTAGTGTGTGTCCTCTTGTGGTCCATATTTATGGATCTGTAATTATAGACTATAATATGAAAAACACATGCCTCACTTCCCCCACAGAGTACAATGGTAACTTCCCCAGATGCTTCCCCAGATGCACAACATAATGGCCCCTATAACCTCCCTTTGCCCAAAAGACTCTCCCCACATTACTACATGGTACAATGGGCCCCCATACTCCCCCAGAGACACAACTGTGAACTTGGAAATTATTCCCCCCTACTTAGATATGTTTTGGGGAAAGATAAAGTTGTAATCTCCTAATTGAACAATGAAGGTACTTAGTTCTCACCTTATAGTGAAGTTAGAACTTTAAGCTAAATCTATTTTTAGTATCTTAATACAAAAAGATGTTAAGTACCTATAAAGGTTAAATTAATCACAAAAAGGTCAAGTAGCTAACAAAAGGTGAATTTATAAAGAAGTGTGAAGTAGCTCAAAACATATAATCTAACCAGAGAAGGTGAGAACTAAAGAGTGGACAGTCCTATAGAAAATCTAACCAAAGAAAGTGAGAACTAAAGAATAGGAAGTACTGGAGAAAAGCATCTGCTGTGATTGGTAGATGTGAAAATTTAGAGGAGGAGACACAAGAGTGAAAGGTCTATAAAAGAGGATGAAAAGTTGAGATTGAGAGATTCAGAAATTTAGATACATATGGGCATTCAGATATTCAGAACTCAGCCTGGAGGAGCTCACTCAGACAGCTTCCTTGAGATGGTCTCGTGGTGAGTGATAAGACTGACTCCCTTTTCCCCTGGGCTCAAGGAGGTCCCTTTGGCCAAGGCTTTTAAACTGCCTGGCTCAGCCTGAGCCAAGGTAGTTTAAATTAAATCTTTCCTCTCTCTCTCTCTTCTCCTTAATTCCTTCTCTCTATATTAATTAAAATTACCATCATTTCCGGCTGATGGGTATTTTATTATTTGGGATTTTCCCTGGTTACCAATTAATTTAGATTTTTAAGTCAAAATGCTAAAATTATCTTTACACAACATAATGGGTAGGAGCCATTATGTTGTGCATCTAGGGAAGTATGGGGGCCATTGTACTATCACGTTTCCCTGAAAACAAGACACTGTCTTATATTAATTTGACCCAAAAAACAGGGGGTGTCATAAAACACCCAATGGCAGGGGTGGTCTTCTCACAGTAGAGGCCCACTGCTGATGTCACAGTCCCGATCACCGTTATCTGATGCCTGTATACAGTACTGGAGGTGATGCTGGGCCTGTGACACTGTATACTGCTTTCTGGGATAGCAGAGGCTGCAGCACTGGCTGTGATGGGCCTGTCACACCTTGCACCAGGCAGCAGTATACACAGTGCGGAATCCCCTCCCCAAGATAGCTGCTCATCATGCTGACATTTTCCATTGTGCAGTCACATAATCCTTTGCGCAATGCCTCTTTCTCATTCAGTTACTCTCAGAACAAGGCTCTATGCAAAGGCTTATGTCACCGGAAGTAGTACTGTAAGTACGCAGCGCTTTGAGGTGCCACCATATACAGTACTCCAGGAGTACTGTATGCCTGAGCATCCTGTGCTCCTCTAACTGATCACCAATGAAAGAGGTGCCCCTTCTGGAAGTGCAGTGGGGGTTGGATAAATGGCCTTGGGGGCCTCAGTTTGGGGACTCTGATCCATAGGGTCACAAAGATTTGGATGCTATGGAATGAATGAACGATAACAATAAAAACAGAACAATGACTGAATGGGAAATAACAATTGCATATTATAATTGAGTTCTTAGAGCAAAAAAAAATAATGAATAAATCCATAGTTTATTCATACATTGTACATTTAAAAATCTGAAAAGGGGTCACAAGCATAGGAAATGAATTATTGACCTTGAAAATAAATAAAGAAAATTTAGCTACCTGTAACCCAAAAGACATTAAACAGTAACTATGATTCTCCCTGAACTCTTGGTTTGCTTGTGTTTGCTTTTTGTGAAGATGGATTGAACAGAAAGGTAATATTAGATGGGGAAATAGTTTCTCCATGTGTTTTTCAAATTCCTAAACACACACATGTCAGCACAGTCTATTTTGATTATGTGAGTAAAATCAGACACAAACAAGTAAAATAAAATGTCAAATGAGAAAATATAACAGTCTCAGATTTAAAAGTGGATTTTTTTTATGGAATATCTGATTTCATTTATTCCTTAAGTGTCTGAGATCATAATTTTATTGAAATGGAGCAAAATTTATTTTTGAGCACTTAAACAGGTGAAATGAAAAACCCTTTTAAAATAAAATGAATTTCTTCATTGCTTTTCCAAAAGTAAGGCAATTCAGTTCATGTTTTTTTATCTTATTCACATGGGGATAGTAATCATTTTGCAACTTTCCAGTTTTAAGGAAGATACAGTTTTAGGTATAGTTAGCATTTTGGTGAATGGTATTCCTGTGAATTGTTTGAATACCTGGAATTTAATATTAAATTAAAATTGGTCTTATATGTATATTACAAATTATTATTATTAAAATACCTTACCTTCTGTCTTAGAATCAAGACTAAGTATTGGTTCCAAGGCAGAAGAGTGACAAGGGCTATGCAATATGGGTTAAGTGACTTGCCCAGTGTCACACAGCCAGGAAGTGTCTAAGGTCATATTTGAACCCAGGACCTCCCATCTCTAGTGACTCTCAATACACTGAGCCACCCAACTGTCTCTACACATTGTTATTTAAAAAAAAAAAGTTTCCTGAAGTGCAATTAGAAAATATTACACCCTATACTAAGACCTCAAATGATACCCAGGGCAAACAACAGGAAAATGTCTCCAATTTAATTGGGAGGGTGGATATTACCCCAGAAAGGTGGGATATATAGAGGATTCTCAGAACCATTCCAGGTTTTGCTGCTCCTAAGCTGCCATTTTAGCTCTACCTCTCTAGTGGGATATTGAGAGAGCAGGACATGCTGGGGATACTGCTTCTCTTTCCTTCCTCTGAGAGGGTCATTTTGGGAATAGGATCTTATAATACTGCTCCAAATGGTAGAAATAAATGAGTGCACTGATCTAAGGACAATCATATTTACTTATTAGGCAATTTTAGAGCTTTTCAATTCTCTTTTGGTATTTTAACAGAGTAACCTTAACATCAAAACATTTTTATGCTTCTTTAGTATACTCTGTAATATCCTATGATTATGTAGTTCATCTTAAAGAAACATTCAGAGCTACTTTCAAATATTCTATCTGTGACAGCATTGAAGCCACAGCTACAATTATATTTGATTTAAACTAATTTAAAAAAAATATAACATGGAGCTAAGGACAGTTTTTCCTTGTACTTTTACATCCAAGAAATGCTTACTGGAAAATATGTTTGGGGGAAGTAGTAATCATTAGAGCAAATTGATTTTAGATTAAGTTGTATAAAAGGTTTTGAAGCTATTTTCCACCTCCCAATCTGCTCCCCCTCCAAAAAGACAAACAAAACAAAAATGAAATAAAACTGAACATTCAAAATGTTATGCTAAAAATGAAAGCAATGTTAAGGATCCTCTATTTCAATTCTATGATTTTACAAAGACAGAAAATGAGGTTCTAGAGAGAGTGTTGTGTCTCTGTCCTGCTTTGCCCCTAATGGAATTCCTTCTACCATCCCTTTTTTTAGTGTACTTTTCTTTGAGAAGTAGCAGAGGATTTCTAGGTCTTAGGAAGGTTTTCCCACTCCTTGAGGTGATTGAACTGATTCTTACAGCTGCTTACAAATTTGAACAAGGAGACAGGAATGAAGTGGATGCCTCTAGATACTTCTAGGAATATCATAGCTCAAACTTAACTCTCTATCCCCAACCTTGATCTTTATCTTATAAGTAGTCCAGTTTGAGAAGTTGGACACAACAAAACTTCAAGAAAAAAATAGGCCTTCAGGAAGAAATACTCTCCTCCTCCAAAGTCTTTTTTCTTTTTATGTTAGTTAGCCGCAAAGGATAACACAAGCAATTGTTTAAGTGCTAATTTTAAACCGTGCACTCTATTAATCTTTGGAGATTAAAAAAAAGTAAGGCAAAAATATGGTTCCTATCCTCAAAGACCTTATATTGTAATGGCATAATATATAAGTAATTGAGCACATAGATGGCATATACCAAGAATTAGGAGACAATCTGGAAGGGGATAGAATTAGTAGCTAGAGAAGGAGGGGCTTTAAAGACAGGAATGACCTCTAGTAGAAGGTGGTTTTTGAGTTGGGTCTTGAGAAATAGAGATGAGGAAAAAAGAGCATGGATCATGGTCAGTCCAGAGTTTAGACTTGGAATGTTATGTGTGAACAACAACTTGACTAGTGTAATTGGATCATAGAGTACATACAAGAAAATTAAAAGAGGTGAGTCTATGAAGGACTTTAAATTTCAAAAAGAGAATTTATATTTTATTTTGGAGGTAACAGGGACTCACTGGATTTTCTTAAGTGCTTTTCTCCCAATAATTAACTAGACAGATACCTTGCCCACTTAGCTATAATATGATTTGGGGCTAATTACTTATCTCTTCTGGACCTCAATTTCCTTATCTGTAAAATTCTGGTGTTTGGATTATATGTTCCTTTATATCCCTAAGTACTATGATCCCAAGTATAAGAAGTAGATCTCAAATCCAGGTTACCTGATTTCCAACCCGAGGCTCTTTGTAGGCCTTTCATTCTACCTCCCAAAGCAATCAGTAAATGCAGTGCACATGTTTGTGTGTGTTTAATTTATTCATTCAGGTTTTAGAAGTAAATTAATGGAAAAATCATGGTGTTTCCAATTCAATTAAAGTCAACAAACATTTATTAATTGCCTATGATGTCCCAGGCACTGTATTAGGCACTAGTAATTCAAAGACAAAAATTTAATTGGCTCTGCTTTCAAAGAGATTGCATTCTGCTTGGGAGAAGGAATATGAAAAGAGAAGAAAGCAAATATGAGATGACTTCATTGAAGAGATGAATTGTTGGCATCAAAGAAGGCTTTGCACTGGATCTGGCAGCTGAGATTAACTAAAGAAAATTAAAGGTTCTAAAAGGGAGAGGTAATAAGAAAGTTTATTATATGTGTAGGCAAAAATTTGTGTTACTAATGTTGCTTAGTCATGGAAACATAGATTTAGATATGGAAGAGACTTTAGAAGTCATCTAGTTAAAGTCATTTTGTTGCTGTGGACAAGGAGGCACAAAGGGCTAAATGGCTTGCCCCAAATCACAAGGTAGGGAAAGATTTGAACTTATATTCTATGATTCCAAAGCTAGTGATTTATCATATCATTGTATCATTTTCTTCTTTTTTTTCTCCTCATCTCTAACCCCCATGCTCTCCTTCTAAGTTAGACAACTTCCTGAATATCATACAATAAGTTGTTAGGGCATATAGGATCTGAAATTTAAAACAATAAATAAAATGTGTCAATTTCTTTGAGCATAAGATCATTTATTAATAGGGTTATGTGATCTATTAATAAAGAATGAATCAATCACACATAGATCTGCACAAAAAATGCTCAGTGAATTCTGACCCTGTCATTTATATGGGAGGTATAGCAGTCTTGATTGGTAAATATTTAAAAAGAGGAAGTGGACTTAAAGATTGCAACTTTTGCTCCATTTGTCATTGGGAAGAGAAAAGATCATTCTTTAGGTGGGTGAATTCCTATAGTTTCACTTAGCTGTGTGGTGAGGTGGTCAACTGTCCCTTCTGTACATTAAGAAGTGGAATATCAGCTAGTTTATGAAGCCCAGCTTCTTCTAAGCAGTCTTTGGTTAGAAAAACTCAAGTTGTCTCAATTATGTTTTTGGTGTCTCTTTACATTGACATATATACATTTATTGTAGGCCATTTCAAATCTAGATAATATGTCTAGCAAGGACAAGACATATACTTTCAAATACCTTACTTATAAAGAAAGAGTAGAGTTATCCTTCTTGTCTTAACAAAAGACAAGGGCCTCTGCCAAGAAAAGTAAATAAATAAGTTATCTTAATTTGAGAAATGAACTGCTTGACATTCAGAGGTTGGGGTGGAGAAAAAGAAAGGATTCACATAGAAATATTGCTAACAAACAATATAATTTAATATTAATTTTTCTCAGGCATGAACTAAAACTCAGTTCTTCTGAGTCTTAATCTAGTATATTTTTAAATTTTTGTAAATATAGCTACAGTGTTGATGTCTAATCACTGCCAGTAATTTCTGAATAAGAAAAAACATATTTGGACAAGTGGTCATCCACTTTTGATTGGAGACCTCCATCGAGAGGTAATTTATTCCTCCCAAGAAAATCTATTCCCCTTCTGGTTATCACTATTATAATTGATAGGAAGTCTTTTCTTATCTGAAGCCTAATTTTTTTTCACTTTCAACTTCTGTCTTTCCTCTTTATTAGGCCCTCTGTGACTAAATAAATAGATTCCTTCATCCATAAGACAACCCTTCAAATACTTGTGTCCCCTCTGAATATTCTTTTCTGTACACTAAATATTTATTTTGGCAAAAAAACTTGCAGTTCAATTAAGTCTACTGCAGATGATTACTTCCTTATGTATTTTCATATTTTTCTTTCTTTCATTCTTTCTTTTGTTTTTTCATTCATTCATTCTTCTTTCCTTCCTCCTTCCTCCCTCTCTTCCTCCCTCTCTCCCTCCCTCCCTCCTTCCCTTCCTTCCTTCCTTCCTTCCTTCCTTCCTTCCATCCTTCCATCCTTCCATCCTTCCTTTCTTCTCATGCCCATTAAGGAATATCTTTCTATGTTTCTTTCTGTTTCATTTGTGAGCAAAAAAAGATAATTTATCTTTCCAAAATGTGTGTAAAATAAAGTTATTGATATATGTGCATCATGAAAAAGGAAAATGGGTGAATGTTATAGAGTAAGAGGTAAATTTCAGTTTCATATATAAGGAAAAATTCTTTAATAATATAGCAGAACACATATGCAATTAGCCACAGAAGGTAAAATACATTTTAATTTTTTCCCAAATGTTTAATATGATTTTTAATCATTATTTTCTGAAATTTTGTGATTCTTCCCTCCTTTTACACCCCTCTACCCAAGAAAGTTGGTAATATGATATAGATTATATATGTATTAAGATATAATAAATATATTTCCATGTTCATCATGTTGTGAAAGAAGATATATATTGTTCGCACAAGACAAAAATTTATGGAGGAAATAAAGTGAATAATATTATTCTTCAATTTGCATTCAGATTCCATCAGTTCCTTTCATGGCAATAGATAGTCTTTTTTATCAAAATTCTCTTAGTATTGTTCCGGATCTTTGCATTGTTGATAATAGTTAAGTCATTCACAGTTGATCATTGTACACAATTGTTGTTACTATATATAACATTCTCCTGGTTCTTCTTACTTCACTTTGTATCACTTCATATAAATCTTTGCAGGCATTTTTTTTGGTGAACATCTTGTTTATCATTTGTGGCACAATAGTATTCCTTTACAATTATATATCACAACTTGTTCAGTCATTCCCTAATTGATGAACACCTCTTCAGCTTCCAGTTCCTTGCCACCATCAAAAGAGCTGCTATAAATATTTTGTACAACTGACCTTTCCTCCCACTATCTTTGATCTCCTTGGGATATGAAGCTAGTAGTAGTATTGCTGGATCAAAAGATATGAAGAGTTTCATAGCCTTCTGGGCATTGTTCATATTTTCTCCAGAATGACTGGACCAGTTCACAGCTCTACCAAAAGAGTATTAATGTCCCAGTTTTTCTGCATCCCCTTTAACATTTATCATTTTTCTTTTTTGTCATATTAGCCAGTAGGAGAAGGGTGAGGTGGTACCTTAGGGTTTTTCAATTTACATTTCTCTAATTAATAGCAATTTGGAGCAATAGACTCATCATTATTGGATTTTCGTGTCAAAGTTGAAGATCAGCTGTTAGGGATATTGTAGAGGAATTTTTGTTTAGGTATCGGTTGATCAAGATGATCTTTTCACATCTTTTCAAACTTTTAAAAAATTTTGAAGTCAATTGGATATAATGGAGAACCACTGACAGTCATTTCTTAGCTGTTTCTATAAGTCCTAGTAGAAGTTTCACTTATAGTTAATATATCAAGTAAACCTGAACTTTTTCAAACAACATTTAAAAATAATTTTAAAATAAACTTAAATTCAATTTTGTCTTCTGAATCCTCTTCACTACTATTTCAGTGTTTCTTTTTTATCTTTCCCCACACTTTCATGTATGGGTAATCACAAACTATTTCAATGATGTGATAATGTGTTCATTAACTTTTGTGGTCCAGCTTGTGAACCTAATAACAATTTATATCTTTTCAATGTTCTGTGTTCACAGCAACATATAAGCAAACTTTTGGCTTGAAACCAATTAATAAGTTTGAGATTTCTATTATTACAATATCACTAAATTATAATTTGATTTAAAATTATGTGCCTATGCCTTTTGGTGACTCATAATTTGGTCTAAATGAATGTCTTTTCAATACCAAAGTTTGACTAACTGGAAGGTTGGAAGAGAAGGGTGATTTATTTTTTATTCAAGTCAACAAATCTTTACTGAGTATCTACAACATACCCAGGTCATTTTTCTCTTGTCATTTCCTCTGGCTGCTCTCCATTTCTGAAATGCTCTTCTTCCTGTATTTTGCTTGTTGATCTCTCTGACTTCTGTTAGTTTGCAATTAAAATTTTATCCACAGAAGCCTTCTAGTGCCTTAATTCTGTTAATAATTTCTTTTATGTGGAATATAGTTTACTCTGTGCATGTTTGTTTGCATATTTCTCTTCCACTAGACTGCATATTTCTTGATGACAGGTACTATCTTATCCCTATTTTTGAATCATTAGTTTTTTCCATAGTGCCTGCTTTGTTGTTCATTGATATCAGTAATGTCCAACTCTTTGTGACCCCAGCTAGGGATTTCTTGACAAAGATACTGGAGTGATTCATCATTTTCTTCTTCAGTTCATTTGATGTATAAGGAAATTGAGGTGACCAGGATTAAGTGACATGACCAGGACCACACAATTAGTAAGTGTCTGAAGCCATGTTTGAATTCAGGTCTTCCTAACTCCAGACTTGACTCTCTCTCCACTATAACATCCAGTTACTCCAAAATAGTAAGTGCTAAATAAATGTTTATTATTTGATTGATTGAGAGTCAAGATAGAAGCCAGTAAGTGAATCAACCACCACTATTAAGATCTAGGTATACAAAGAATGGCCAAAATACTATTCCTGCCCTTTAGGAGCTCATCTTTTTATGGAGGAAAAATCAACAGAATTGATAATATTTGTTCAATATAATTGATAAGATGTATACTTAATAGATAGAAGGTAATCTCAGACAGGAGAGATTGATAGGAAGGTGGGAACAAAGAAAATAATACTGAAGAAGTTTGTTTAAGTTACTATTTTTATTCATTGCAGAAATAATTAGTACAGACAGTAAGATTTCAAATAAATGCAATCAATGTGATTAGAAAAGTTAGAAGTAGCATCTTGGGGTATAATAATGAATCTGACTCCTGAATGCTAAGTGCACTTAAAATAAAAGCTATAGCAAGAAGGAATGAGTCTGGAAGCATTAGGAAAGTGGTCTGGACAGGGAAAAGAATGGCTGCAATATTGTAAGAACATTGAAAAATAATGAAAAATGGAGTAAATAACACAAAAGTTGTCACAAATTTTAAAATATTTCAATAAGTACTCTTCCCATGACTTCTCTCACTAATCAGCCCACATTCTCTTAACTGAATCATTGTACTTGTAATCAGTAACTGTATATGCCTGTTATATACCTTGTCTCTAAAGGTATCTTGCAAACTTGTTGAAAGCAAAGAAATTCTAGACTAATTTTTTGTGCCTTTGGCATTGCCTAGTATAGTGGTAGATAACTTTTTGAATGGGAACTTTACTAAATATTCTACATAAGAGAGTGATGAAATTGACATTTAATTTCCAAATGGCCATGTGTCTATAAGTGATACCTTAAGTAAGTAGTTTTCAAAATGTAGTTCATAAAACTCTGGGGTCAGCAACATCATTTTAGGGAATCCAGGAGATCAAAACTATTTTTATAATAATGCTGATATTTTTTGTATTCTAAAATGAAAATTACTTTTCACTGTATTGTGTGTGAGTCCATATTTTACTCTTATACTTATTTTATTCAATTAAGACATCTCCACAAAATAAATTCAGAAGGAGATAGGAGAATATAGCTATTTTTAATTGTCATACAATAAAGAAATGCAGAAATATTTGTAAAACAATGTAACTGATTAAAATTATTTTGTTTTGGAAAATATATTTATTTTTCAAAAATGTTATTTATTTGAACATGTTATGAGTGTTTTTACTTTTAAAAATTTAATAAACATTTAAAATTTTAATATGATAAATAAAAGAGACATAACTTGAATAAACAAAAATTCCTTAGAGAGGTTATCAATAATATTGTAAGAGTCTAAGACCAAAAAGCTTGAGAATAGCCTCAAAGAAAAATTTGAGCAGTTTCCTTTTGTTCAAATTAAAGTTATGTGACTATTATATTGTATTTCACTGATCACACATAAATCCTAGATTTATAGATGGATAGATTATTTATTCCCACAGTGCTGACTATTAAAGGATACTGTAGGGAATCAACGGTAGGAATTTGACAAAAATGAGAAGAGCAGTTGAATAAAACACTTAATTTAACTTAATTTAATTGACAAGGTGGTCAATTAGTCAATCAACATTTGTTAAGAACCTACTATATTCCAAGCACTGTATTTAGTGCTGGTTGTGAAATTTGAAGAGTAGAACATACAGCTGGAAGAGAAATATATCATGGCCAACCTGGGTCAATCACCCAAATAGAGGACTCAGAGGGAACTCATCAAAAGGGCAGGGCAAGGTAAAGAGATCTTCCACAGTGAGAAGGAAAGGCCCCAAGTGCTGAGGGAGTTTCAATGTGAGAAAGTGGCTGAATAAGAGGAGGAAAGTCTAGAGAATTAAGAAAAATGGATATGAGGGCAATTAATTACCTTTTTCTTCAGAATAGTATGCATTTTAACATCCTAATGCACTTGGTGAAATGAAAAAAAGTGCTGACTTTGAAGTCAGATGTCTAGACTTCAAATTTAAGCTCTTCTTTTTTAAGTCATAGGCATACTTTGACTTTTCTGAGCCTTAGTGTCTTTATCTATAAAATGAAGGGTTTAAGTTAGCTGACTCTTTTCAGTACTAAATCTATGATTCAATGAATTTCAATATTATCAGTCTCTTGCTTACATTAATTGAAAGTGAAATAATTTTTAAAATGAAAGTATTAAACTTTGATTGATTGGGGTGTGACTATAAGAATAAGTGATTCTTTATAGTTTCAGTTATTCATTTATTCCTCCATTAATTATGCTTCAGGAATGATAGGAGAGTTTGACTTCTAAGAATGATAAAATTTAGTATTATTTCTTTTTTTAAAGTTTAAGCCTTTCAAAGGCAGGAATTTATTTCTACTTACCAACTAGTGTGGTTCTCTGTACACAAAAGTTGTAGCTGAATAATTGGTTTGATTTCTTATTTGTGTGAAGGATGCACCAAAAGCAAGATAAAAATTTTTTGGGGTTGAGTTTTAATCTTTTATTCATGTAGGGAAATTCTGGTAAAGAAACTCCTAATGTTAATAGCATTGCCAAAAGTTCTCTATTTTGAACTTAGAGAATTGCCTGGAACATTCAGAGCTTTGCTGAATTACTATGCTCATTCAGCTAGCATGGATCAGACACAGTTCTTCAACCCAAATCTTTCTAAGAAGGCTTATCCTCTATCCGGTACAACAGTCTGTCTCTTAAGAATTAAAATAAAACAGAGATAAATGTAAATTTCGGGATTTTCTCCAGAACTAGAAACTTCACTTGATAGCTTTTTCAAGTGACAAAAACCTGAGAGTTTTAACTGATGCACATTTAAATATGATTTATAAATACTGCTGAAAAACCTAATGAAATAGTAAGTTCCATTTATTCTTTCTACAAATATTTATTAAATATCTACTGCATCCAGTACACTGTACTTGGTGTTAGAGGAGACAAAAAGAGGTCTGCTTAATTAAATATAGTCCCTTTCCTCTTAGTGCTTGTAGATTTGTAGGACGATAAACACAGAGATAATGATAAACAATCATTGCTTTTATAATATAAATAATGAAAATAAACTTGATGAGTGAGTTAGAGAATTACAAAGCAGTGTTTGTTGAAGTCTTAGTGAGAAGGTCTTTACTGAATAAATATTTTAAAGAAGGCTTAAAAAAAGATGTAGTGTCTGAGGATGGAGAGGTAAAGATGAAAAGGGAAGACTTCAAGGCATAAAGAACACTAAAAATTAAGGCACGGAGAAAGAAAGATTCATGGGTTTGAGGGACAGAATATAGTCTGATTTGGTTGCAGCATGGAGGTCACTGAAAAGAAAAATATTAAGTAGGGTTAGAGAGGCAGGAGGTTGCTAGACCATGAATGTTTTCCAATGTTAGGATTTAAATATTGAAATTTACATATACAGTGAAGACTTTTTTGAGGTGTGTTATGACTAGGTTTATGATAGCAATGATTTATTCTAGCAGTGCTATAAATTGCATAATTTGTGGGGGAGAAGGAGAAATGTGGAAGAGCTTGAGAAGTGTTAGAAGAGCAGATTCAAACCTTTCATCTAGGTATGTGGTCATGAGGATATTTGCAAAGGTAAAGATGATCATATTAGAGAGGAGAACAAAAGGTACCCACGTTGAAAAACAAAAAAAAAAGTCCCATTTCAAGTAGTCCAATGTCACTTGCCTTCCCATGGTGAAATTGGATTGGGGTGGATGAATCTCACTTGGGAATCAGAAGATGTGGGTTTGAGCCCCTGCTTTGATACCATCTGTATTTGGGATTCTCTATAATCACTTTAATGTCACTGGGCCTCAGTTTTGGCATATGTAAAACAAACATAATTTGATATACACAGAGGAATAGAGGAAGAGTTAAAGTTGATGTAAGGAAAAGCTTTTTTAATAAGTAGATCACTTCAAAAGTGAAATGGATTGATTTGGGAAGTAATATTTTTCCTGACTCTATAGGGATATGAGTTTAATGAGCACTTTCTTGAAATATTATAGAAGGGGGGGGGGAGCTAAGTTGCTTCGTGGTTAGAGAGTTAGGCCTGGAGACGGGAGGTCCTGGGTTCAAATGTGACCATAGAAACTTCCTAGCTCTATGACCCTGGGCAAGTCTCTTAACTGGAACCAATACTTAGTTGAGTAGCAAATCTAAAATAGAAGGAATGGGTTTTGGAAAAAAAAAGAAGTATCACAGAGGGGATTCTTAACTAGATATAGGTTAGGCTAAATGCAATTAGGTTCCTTTAATTTTTAGATTCTGGGATTTGTGATAGTTTAATTCATTTTAATGAAGAATTATTAGGGACCTGGCATAGACAAGCCAGTGTATACTCACCAATTTGAGAACAGCAAATGTGAAATATTATGTTTCCAAACTAATTTTGTAGATTTGTGAAGAAAGTGTTTAGAAAGAAGCAATTCACTATGTAAATGTTCTTTTTTTAAAAATCATACTCATTATATAAAGTAGGAAATTAGGTCTAAGTTTGCTTCGGAGTTGCCATTTGCTTGTGTGGCTCTCAAATTTCTTGCTTTTCTGTATTCTTTCTTTTTGGTTACCTTGATATTCAAATGTTTGCTCTATCTTGCCTTTAATGACTCTCACAGACTTTTGACTTACTCTTGTCCACTAAATCTTGAAAACTGAGTTCTGTCAGGATTTGTTGGTTTTCAAAGCTTGAGCTGATTCTTCATCATTAGTAGATATAATCTGTCTGGGCTCCTTTCAACCTGAATTCCTGATTTCTAGGTTCTGACCACATCCTGATCTCTGACATCTACTAGGACCCTGGATCCCTGCTCTACCTGTATCAAGCCAGGAGGATTTCTGCTTTTCAGAATCACCTAGTTCCCTCTTTGAGCCTTCCTGTGTGTCTACTGCTCCACCCTGGAATGACAAAAGTTTTAATTCCAAACAGAGTTGTCATCTTTTTGTCGGTAGAAGCATAGTTTTAGGTCTTTAGATCCCATTTTATGTTAACATATCAAATATATATTTATGCCAATACTTTAAGAGCCTATGATTTCTTAAGCATTATTGTTCCCAATACTGTTGCACATTCCAATTTCTTCTATTCCTTGATATATTTTTGATGGCCAATCTTTTGGGGAATGTGCTTTTTTTGAATTTAATTGCAGTGGCATGGAAACTAATATAAGAATCCATTGTCTGATGGCATATAATTATGAATTCTTGCTGATCTTTTGACATCTGCTCGATCTTGTTTCCATCAGAAGAAAGTCTTTTGAAAATAATTAATAACTCTCTTGTTTTATAGAGAAGCACAGTGATCATACCTTGCAATCCATCTGCCTTTCCACAACTCTAACCTGCTATTTTTTTTTTCTGAGAGTAAAGAAAAATGTATTAACATTGGAGCCATGATTGGTCAGTGCTTTTATTCTGAATTTTGGTGTGTTTTAGTATTATTTTCATTTACTATATTATGTTTTCTTTTGTAGAGATTATTATCTTGGTTTTGCCTTCTTTGGACTATCTCATTTAATATAATCTTTTCATGTTTCTTTGAACACTTGAGCATTTATTATGGTATAATCCACTAAATTCAGGTATCATAATTTATTCATACATTCCTCCAATTAATGGTAACCAATTATATTTATTTTTGTGGCAAGGCATTGGGGGTAGGGGAGAAGCTGCTACAAAAAAAATTTGCTATAGATATTTTGATATATGTGGGACCTTTCTGTTTTAAATTCCATTTATATAGTCTTCAAGAATCTAACTTCATTTCTAAGGCCCAATGGGACATTAATGGAATATTTAAAAACATAGAGAATGAATTTTTTCACTCTGATATCAATTATAGATATAATTAATTTCTCAGAGGACATTAAGTTCCAGCTTTTCCCTAGAAAGTGAAGATTGAGTGACAAGCCAGGTTGCATAGACATTCCTTTGTATAAATATAGCTTTGTATGAATTGGGGTGGACAGAGAAAATAAAGGACATGGAAATAAGAAAAGGTATATGCCATACAATTAAAGTAAATGATTAGATTTCATTTTCTCAGATTCCTTTTTCCTTTTGTTTTTAATGTGGTATTCATTGTGGCCAGTTTTATTTTATAGACATAAAATGTACTTTGGGGAAAATAAAAATACTTTGGGAATAATTTTTGTTTTGATTCTGGAGTATTTTATAGCTGCTCTGAGAAAACAAATCTGACAATCATTTGGATAATGTTCTCTAAACTTTTCCAAACCACTTTACTTTTTAAGTGTGAGAAAATGACATGAGTCAGCTAACATGCAGAAGGTTGGCAACTATGTAAATTGGACTAACCTGGTTTTCCAAAGCCTTTCCTCATTCCCAAAACTAGACCTGTTAATATTTTCCTAATTTACTAAAATACATTCCTCAAAAGTAATTTGCTTAGGGTAGCTGGCATGTGGAATGCCATCTTTCCAACTCAATTTAAAATTAATTTGTGAGAATTTCTTTTTCTTCATTTCTCTTTCCTTCCCTTCTCTTCCTCTTTCTTCTCTCCCTTCTTCTTCCTTCTCTTTCTTCCTCTCCCCTTCTCTTCCCTTGGTTTTTTCTCTTTCTTCCTTTCATTCCCTTTCCCTCTCCTCCCTTCTCTCCATTCCTTTCCCCACCTCTTCTCTTCCTTCCTTTCCTCTCTTCTCTCCCCTCCTCTTATTCTGCATCACATGGGTCATGCCCTCAGCTTGAGCCTCTGCCTTTCTAATGAAGTACTGTATTTTATTTTCACTATTTTCCCTGGTAGTCACCATTCAGTCAGGAAAAAGGATCCTTGTATGCAAACAATTTCCAAATGGGGACCTTTGATTCTTGAGGTTCATTTTCATTTCAATTTTGGCTTGCATTTACAAATAATCTTGGCTCATTTAGCTCTATCGCTTTGGATGATATTTTATACAAACTTTGAAATGTCTTGTGACACTATCATTGAAATCTTTGGTTGTATATAAACTTTTGAAGATCATGATGAGTTCAGCATGGGGCAAGTTTTCACATGAGTGAGGAAAACAAATTGTAATGTTCTTGCTTGTGTTGCTATTTCTTTACTTTTCTTTGAAATGTGTTGGTTAGAAATAAGTTTCTATTTTCATAAGTCAGGAATGGAAATACACTTATGTTAAAATATGTGCTTAGAATACAAAAATTCCAGAAAATGTTTACAACACTAGCCATCCTTGAACTTGTTTGACACTTTTGAGTATCACATAAGCTGAATGAGATAAATTCTGATATTTCCACAAAAAAATTCTAAATTGTCTGAAGCAAAACCTGTACTTGGCAAGCAAAGCACTATAAAGGATTCATAATGATCAGCTTGCCAAGCAAAAGCTTTGTCCTCCAAAGTTTCCATACAAATGATGCATAGATTCTTCATAAAATAGATTGTTGACTTTGGATATTTTTTCATTTCTCTATTCATATTCCAGACAAAGTCAGATTATCTGCTTCCTAGTTCTGTCCTATAAGAAGTTAACTGTTTCACTTTTTCATTCCCCCTCCTAGCTAGTTGGTGAAAAAATATTATTGCCAGAGGTTTATAGTCATTAGTACAAAGTGTTATTTGGAAAGATGCTATTGAGATGGTTAATTTTCTTTTCTTACTACTAATCTTTTTTTTATTAATGCATTTATATTTTAGTAGCACTTGTTTTTAGTGAATCCTAATCGAAAGGGTCAGACTCAGGAAAATGCATCAATTTGTTCCACATAGTTGATACTAGAAATAGTTTCAATAGAATGAGGTAATGGTAAGAGGATCAGGTGATAGAAAGTCAACCAGCCAGTTGACTAAAGCTTTAGGACTTAACAACTTATTGAATACCAGATTTCAAAAACTACAAAAATTCCTACTCAATGAGATAATGGAACTTAAACATTATTTATTTAATGGTAGCCTTTAGAAAAATGCAGAAACATGACTGAATGATATTTTATAACTTTTAAAAATATGACTGCTTATGAAATTCCCAAGTATAGTTTATAAATAACAATCCACCTGAACATCTTGCTATATTATTTTTTTGTGTAATTTGAACATGTTTTCAGCCCACATACAGTTCCCCTGATTACCAAATCAACACCAGAAAGTTTGAAAGAAGCACTGTATTTTTCTCCCATGCTACAACATATTTATATTTTAATATTCACTTTATCTAAGAAATTAATTGAAAATATGTGTTCTCTCGATTCTCAGTTGTTACATACATATGACATTGTTACACTACCCCCATCCCCAAGTGTATAGCAGGTTTCTTCACTAGATAAAATGGAGTCATACTATTTCTCCAATTTAAATTCATCTCTCTCTTGTATGAATTCAGGTGGTACTTATTATTAAAGGACTCTTTTAACTAGGAAAATCACTGAACCTCTCTGGGTCTTAGTTTCCTTATCTTCAAATTAGGGGTTAATCATAGTACCTATCCCACACAGTTGTCCTGAGGACAAAAAGAAATAGTATCTATAAAGAGTTTTTCCAAATATTTTGTACTAGCAATTAATATTATCTTATTCTTATGCTATATTATTGTTAGTGCTACCACCTGGTGTTGTTATTTATTTTTTAAAGACATATATGCTATTCCCCCATGGAAATTTAAACATTTTGAGGTCTGTGTTATATCTTCTTTTATCTCCATTTTCTAACTTAGTATCATTAATATAACAGATGCTCACCAATCAGTAATTACTGATGATTCACTAAAACACATAATTCCTAAACATAATAAATATAATTGACTCATTTAAATAAAGTGGGAAGGCATATTTTCTGTTTTTTTAACTTATTCATATATCTACCTAATGGAAAGACATTTCAACATTTTTCACTAGGCTTTTGCATTAACTAGTTTCCTTCTCTTCCCATTATAGAACCTATTTGCACTAAGTGAAGGAAATACTGAATTAGTGAAAAATTTCAAGCTTATTTGACAATTATTTGTTGAGAACCTATTAAATGTGAAACATTTTGTTAGACTCTTGTAGATAAAGACTGATGCAACTTCTGTCCTCAAGTAGTTTATAAGCAGAAAAAAAGGAATTAGATGGTTAAATATGAAATTGAATAGAGCAAAGTGGTTCAATATATGATCAAATATCTTATATAAATTATATATCTGTATCTGCATATTTCTTTGTGATCATATAGTTCACACATATGGGGGAAAATCTAATAGTCTAGCCTTATTTATTTCAATCCCCTCAATAATCCCTATATCAGGGATAAAAAAGGCCACTCACAAATATTAGCCTCTACTGCAATCTTATGTTCATTGGATATTCCATTTGTAAGAAATGATATGTATTCCTACATTTTCCCCATAATTTGTTCTTTCCTTATTCCAGAAGTATGGGATCCATTTTACTTAATTGTTGCCCTTTGATATCTGTAATAAAGCTGCTATTTTCACATGTTCTCAGTTTTTCTACCTTCCTTTGTACCCTCTTTAAAAACTACATTCCACATACTGGTGCACACCCAACATTCACACACACATATGTTGCATTTTAAAATGTTTCATTCCATTCCATTTATATATATATATATATATATATATATATATATATATAATGCACACACATACACACACACACACACACATATATATATATATATATAAAATTGGCAAATAAAGTACTTTTGAAAATATAGCATGAGCCTGTTCATTCTGAATACTTGGAGCCTGATACTTTCCTGTTAGTGCTATATAATACCCAAGTGATATTTTATTTATATTTAGACTATACTTTTATTTGCATTTAGAATTTGTTGAAAATCACAATTTGTATTATTTGTCAAAAATATTCTTGATTTTGAAAAATGCAAAGGTTTCACTAAAATATGTCTTTTCTCTTCTCTTTGTGACTTGCTATAAGCCATGGTTGGGAGATGGATAGAGGGAAAAGTATTTTGGAAAACAGGTGATAAAAATTCTTTCAATAAAATTACATGTTAAATCTTATTTCCAATTAAGTTTAGATAATAGATACCAACAAATCAAGTTCTTTTAGAGCAGAATATTTGGAGGTAATTTTCATGAAATACCTAAGTTTATGTTTGCTTCTATGTTTGAAATAGTTCAATTATTTACTTAGGTAGAAAAATCACACATATTTACTTTCAAAGAGACAAATACATACTTTGTTTTTGTAATAAAGGGTGCTTCAAAAGTCTTAGTGCATTTTTAAGTCTTAATAGCTTTGGAAGAAGAGATATTATATACTTAAAATATTTGAAAATTAAATTATTTACTTTTTTACTCTAATTTAGTCTGAGAATTTTGAATAATAAAAGTGCATGCTGACATTATGCATTACATATACACCATTTTTGAATGACACTTTCTCAGACCAGAGGACTGTTAATGACGGTCCTTCCAAATGGAAAGCCATCTCAAAGAATCACTTGATCTTAGTCACCTAGACTTTTTATTGTGGAGCTAAGTCAAACTTGCTATTTTATTCATTAAAATCTCCTATGCATTAGAATACCTCCATTATTAAATAAATAGAATCTTTAGCACTAATACCCAACTTGGCTGGCAGGTAGGTTATTCTTCACCAGTTTAATTTCTCATTCAGCAGTAAAAGGTTTCTGTCTTAAATGAGAGAATTCACAGAGCAAGAGAGAGGTGCACACCATCCCTTATTTTTAGCCTATCTTTCTAAATGATCAGTATTCTACCAAAGATTTGCAGGGATTTTTATGCCATATACTTATTTCTAAAAGTGAGAGAACTATTTTTTTTATTTGGAACCCTATTTGTAATCCAATTTGAGGTCATTTGGGTTTATTTTTTTTTGTATAGATGATCCGTTCTTATTTCAGATTCCTAATAAATACTTCATTGTTAAGTTTATGATAATAATTGTTGATATTTAAATAGAAATTTAAGACTTTCAAAACACTATACAAATGTCATTGTGTTTTATCCTTGAACAATCCTATAAGGTCAATACCTTAGTCATTATTATTCTCTATTTTCAATAAAGAAACTGAATTTCAGAGAAGGTGATTTTCTCAAGATATTAAATTTTAGAGTTTTCTTCAAACTCAATCTTCTTAACTCCAAGTCTAACACTCACTATGACATGATAAACAGTAATTGAAACTCATTCATTTTTTATTATAAAAACCTTTCCCCCCCCAACCCCCCCAGAAACCACCAAAGCTATTGCCTGATAAATACCTAACAGGCATTTTGAAAACTCCTTGGGCACTGGGGAATACTCAACTTCTCTCTAAGTGTGTTGAGGCTAGGTTAAGACTATTTCTTTTGGTACAAGTTTCATATATGTTGGTTAGCTCCCTTGAAGCTAATTGAAATGACTGACACACATACATTTTCTTTCTTGTGCTCTACAAGATGGACATCTCCTTAGGGGCACTGAAAAGCAGAGTTATACAGGATAACATATTGAATTTCAAGTCAAAGATAGGCCATGTGAAATCCTGGTATCAGGATAAACTACTAAGTAGGTATCCATGGATAGTCATGGTTCCTCACTCATTTAGTTGAAGGGTAGTGGCTATGAATGACCTTCTGGTTATTTATAATTCTACCCTCATAGGAGCAAACATTTTTTTATTTGCCCAAATGACCTTTGCCTCCATGTGTGGCACAGACATGTTAACACTCATGTTGAAACCTAATATGTGTGTGTATTTTAAATTGTTATAAATGTATCACATTAAATCTTTTTACCATTTTGATATTTCCCTTAATATTATTAATATTGCTGAATAGTAATGCTAAAATAACCCCGTTTCAGAAACACACTTGTTTAGTGTAAAACACACTAGACAGAATCAGAAGATTTCTTTTCAAATTTTAGAATTTACCCTTCCTAGGACATAACTATGGGTGAGTCACTGACATTTTTTCAGTTTTTTCTTATCATTGAAAGGAATAGCAATAACAGTATTACTTCTGAATGTTGCTTTGAAGAAAGTACTTTGTAAATCTCCAGTCTTATGTAATTGTGTTTTTTTGTTACCAATTTATTTTTTTTAAATAGCATTCAGATGGAAATGGCCTAGGGACAAGAATTATCCTCTTATTGTTGTTTAATATTTAATGTTTTGTAGACTATTGAAGGGAAGGCTAAAATTTCTGGCTTTTGGAATTGAATAGGATTTATGTTATATACCCACTTCCTATAGCTTCAAAATTAAAGCATTTTATGGACAACTCCGACAACCAAAAGAATTATAGGGATAATATGACCTCTTTCTTAATCTGTCATTCTATTTTTTATTTTGTTAGAAATTGTTGTTAATTTCATTCTCCTCCTCGGTGAGAAAATCATTATAATAAGGGCTGTCATTTGGAGGTTCTGGACTAGTGATTTCAATAGAGTAGAGAATTCCCTCTACCTTGCAGATCTGAAAATATTCTGCAACATACATTCTTAATAATCTGGGCCACTGAAAGGCTAAATGACTTGCCGAAAATACACTGCCAACATATGTCAGAGGCAACACTTGAATGCAGATCTTCCTTACTTTGCTTTTAAAAAAATATGGTATGCCATTATTCCACAATCTCTTTCTCTCCCTCTCTCTCTTTCTCTCTCCCTCCCTGCCTCCCTCTTTCTCCTCCTTTCCCTTCATTTCTTTATGCATATATACATGAACATATATAATATATATTTCACATATTTATATGTTCATATAAAGTATATGTTATTTTTAAATTTAGATTCATATTGCAAAGAGTAATAATAGTATCATAATATTGCTAACATACAGAAAGAATAGGTGGCTCTCTCATATAGTTGCTTTCATTTAACCACAAATATATACTTTTAATAAAACGTTTATATTCATGTGAAGAGCTTACTCATATTAATTATGCAGGATGATAATAATTCTTAAATAATGTGTTTCAAAAAATATTTAATAAGGCAAGTATTCTGTTGTGATGGATTAGATGATTAAATAAGATAATCATTTTGCTTTTATAGTTTAAAATATTTAGAATTGGAGAAATAATGTGAGATCAAGTACTGAATTATGAGAACAAATTCACTTATTTAGTCAGCTGTGAAAAGTATAAAGCTAATTGGTAGGCAAAATCCTAATGTACCAGCATTCACTTAAAGTGTCTGAAAATCACCAGTGGAATAAAAGTTAACAAGATACTTTATAATATGATGTAAATTTGTGAAAATGGTTAATTTTAACATATAGAATTGTTAAATTTAACGTTAATGCCCTCATAAAAATGACTGTCACATCAGATGACTTTTCAAAAGAAAGTCCCTTAATAGGTGTGGTGTATATACACTCATACATGGGCAGGTGATATTTATTTGATCTCTATTGGAATGTTTTTCTGTCTTTTTTTTAATAGAGGTACTGGTCATGGTTCATTTTTGGATCTAGAAATTGGGTAAGCTACATTCCTATCACCCCAAATTATAGTAAATGAATGGAAGAATAATTGCAAATCAACAGCTATTCAAATATGATTGGGTATATGCCAATGCTAACAAAAGGATTGCAACCACAAGTCCATCTCATTACACTCAGGGGTGAATGCTTTTGGAACATGTCCAGTTCACTTGCTGAAATGTGAGTTTTCAACAACTGAAAATGATATTCATTTTATATCAGATAGACTCTGTTTCACTGAATTGAGGCTGGTCTGTTAGAATCTCATTCAGTGGAGAAAAATGGATTGGTTATAGAAAAGTGGTTTGTGATCTGAAACATAATGATGTGAAAACAAAAATGAGGGTAAAGAAGTATATAGAGTGTATGTGTATAAAATGTCATCTTATCAGATGGACAATATAATGTTATCTAGCATATCTATCTGATTTTACTGGCAGGTAGATAAACCCAGAAGTTCATGTTGTATTCATTTTGTTTCTTCAGTTATATATATATATATATATATATATATATATATATATATATATATATATATATATATATATATATATTACTAGGTACTATGTAACTCTATAGGTAATAGGGAAATCATGACAGGAGAGTTGGAGACAGATATTAAAAGAAATATTAGAAGAATGCTTATTAGATTAATTGTATGCTTTTGTAGCTTTTTGGCAAAGAGAATTGAAAAACTAATATGAACACTGGAAAGTTCCTTAACTAGGAACATATTAGATGAGAATGTTTTACCTTTTCGACATTTCCCTTTAATATCATTAATATTGCTAAATATGAATACTAAAACAACCTCTTTCCAGAAATCTAATTGTCCAGTGGAAAACATTCTTGTCATACTAAAGTGCTACATACTGGACACATTATACTGCTCCACCCTCCTCATAGCTCTTTTACTAACTGTAAAGAGAAGAGGAACTCAAACTAGAACAATTAAATTTAGAGCAAATAGCAGAAGAATTGAAAAGAAATGGAAATTAAATTTGAAGAAGTCAGATCACAGAGAGTTATTGTATTTTCCACTTTTCAAATTCCCATTCAAATTCAAATAAATATTGAATTGGTATGGGTATTTCTTCACAGAGGAAAGAACTAGGCAAATATTTCTTCAGTCTGTTACGGACCTAAAAATTTTGTTTGTTCATTTCACCCTGTACCTGAAAGGAGGGGACTATTTGTAATATGGTTTACTATTCAATGAAGATTAAGATTTTCTGCCAGGTGGTAAGTTAGATATTCAAGAAAGCATATTACCTATTTTATGCTGCCATAATATAGTCATAGATTTGTGAAAGGTCAACATAGCAAAGGATTTTAGTGATTACTTAAATTATAGACTAGTAAACTTGACTTTTCTTTTTGTCACAATTCTAGCAATTAGTACTAATGACATTTTGACATAATGGAAAGACAGCTGACCTCAAAACCTCCTGGATTTAGGTCCAAGTTTAATTCCTGACGCACTACTCTGAAAAATATGTTAATATTCAAAGGTAATTTGACAGACTCTAAGGAAATTCTCTACTATCATAAATTGAAAACTGGGTACTATTTAGCACTGGTAAAGGAAGTTTCCTCACCAAGAGTTCCCTATACCAATGAAATCACAGGTCAAAATATCCCCTTCTTTCCACAAAGAAAAAATAATTCTACTTGATTTTTTGGTCAGTGATGAAAATTCCTTCAAAGATGTAGTAACAGAAACAATTTTGCTTGACTATCCTCTAATTATTAATATCAAAGTGAAACATAATACAATGCATCTTACTTTCCAAATGTATTTGATACCATCATGAAAGTCTGAATTAAAAAAGAAATTTCCTTTAAGTGGACAGTTTCTCCAGATGTTTCTGGTTGCAGATCATATTTTGCTGATTTCTCCATTTCCTGGAGAACTGTAGACTCTTCTAAATGAAATCAATGATCTTTTAAAAGTAAGTTCTAGCTAACTATCCACAGGGGAAAAATCAAGTGGATAAATGATTCTCAGTTTCCAGACTATGATATGAAATTAAAACAAAACACAGGAGCTACTACAAATCTATATAATCTCTCTCTCTCTCTCTCTCTCTCTCTCTCTCTATATATATATATATATATATATATATATATAATTTATACCCCTTTCATATCTATCTATCTGTCTGTTCATCTATCGTTTATCCATCTATCCATTTTTCTATCTTTTTTAATGTGACTAATCTTGCCCTTGTATGAAATATAGTCTGCCTATGGACCTATATAATAGGGTTATTTATCAAAGTAAGATCTCCTAGAGCTTGTGTTTCTTTGACCTAGCTTTGAGATTTCAGGATCACCTCTAAAAAATGAAACATCAAGGAAAATTTAGCCAAGTAGAAAACCAAAAAGAAATGGGCAATGTAATGTCATGGGATTAAATATAGCTCAATAGGTTCTGAAATTACATTACTTTATGTAGTCAAACTCAAAGAACAGTCAATGGTACAATATTAACCTGGTAGTTTGCCTTTAGTGGTGTACTCCAGAGATATGTGCTCAGTTTGAACCTGTTCTACTTCGCATTGTTACCAATGTTTTGAAGATAATATTCTTTGAATTTTAAGGTAATCCTAGTTAACTAGTTAATTGATGGGAAGACAGATTTAAGATTTTAAAATATCTTGTTAGAATATTTAGCTGAGGGGGCAGCTCAGTGGATTGAGAGCCAGGCCTAGAGACGGGAGGCCCTAGGTTAAAATCTGGCCTCAGACACTTCCTAGCTGTGTGACCCTGGGCAAGTCACTTGACCCCCATTGCCTAGCCCTTACCACTCTTCTGACTTGGAGCCAATACACAGTATTGACTCTAAGATGGAAGGTAAGGGTTTAAAAAAAAAGAATATTTAGCTAAAATAAATGTAAAGTATTTCACTTGAGTAACTGAAAGATCACTAATCATCAAGAAACATCTTTTTAAACAAATTCCATGTGCATATATAGAATTTGAACTTGAGACCCCTGACTCCAAATGGTCAATCCTTTATATCATCCTACCTTTAAACTCCAACTCAAACAAAGAGAAATAGAATACTTAGCTAACCTTACTGAGTCAAAGTCATATTTTCTCCATAAATTACATCCTGGGTAACTAAAATCACTTGCAGAGGCGATTGTCTAAGATCAGATATCTTAAGGATAAGGGGAAATGGGAGAAGTTTCATTAACATAGAAGAGGCCAAATGTCCCAACTTGAAAAAAAAAGGAATGAAAGTGAACATATTAATACTGAATTGGGAACAAAGGAGGGAATTTATACTTTAAGAGACGGAAAATCTTCCTAACACTTTGAACTGCTACCAAATTGAATAGACTTATACATTTCTCATCAAAAGGAATTTTCAAGTAGAGTTTATAGGGGGAACTGTTGAGGGAACATTATAGACATTCATCTTTCTAAATGCCATTTAAAAACCCTTCTATAGCACGTCAAATTCTAAGTGTCTGTATAAATACAGTATTTCCACTGTCATCAGGGCTGAGAGTAGGTCACAACAGAATTGGAAATAAATTTATTCCATTTTTTACTTCCTTATTGTCCACTTTGTAATTTAATCATTATTTTTGGGTTCATTTAATTTAGTTAGATCTCTTGCTACACTTTCTGCTGCCTCACTTTGCCTTATGTTTTTTTAATTTCTCTTTTGTGAGATGATACTGATAACTTTCTGCTTTCATCCTTTTTTATATTAAAAAAAAACAATTAATATTCAAGGCTGTGTGGTTTAATGGAAAGAGTGCTAGCTATGTTTGGCATCAATGGACCTAGGATGAAATTACTACCCATTTAACCTTGGCTCAGCCATTTGGTCTCTATAAGTCTCAGTTTCCTAATCTGTAAATAAAAAGTTTGGACTGGATAATCTCCAAAGTTCTTCCTAAATCTAATTCTATGATTCTATGATTCTACTTTAAATTGATGATTCCTTTAGCTTCCATGTCTCTTCAATGCACTGGCAAATCAAATGATTGTTTTTTAAAGGGATTTTGACGTTCTTTTTAATTTCTTCCTTAGTGTGTGTGTGTGTGTGTGTGTGTGTGTGTGTGTGTTTTGTATTGGTTAGCCTTCTTTCAAAAACTGTCAGTACTTACTAAAAATATAGTAAAAGAATAAACGACATTTCAAGTTCTAATGAATAAGTACAAAATGAATGACAGGGTTCATAAGTAGTACATTATTGTCATAGTGGAAAAGATCACCTGGGCAGCAATAAGGGAAAAAGTTTCCTTTACAGAGCAGAGAGACTTGAATTTGGTCCTTCAATTTAGAACTAAAGGGAAGAGAAGAGAGCAAATCACATTCTAGTTTGGGGAATCCTGAACTAGTTGTGTACCCTAACAATTAAGAGAGCTCTCCTTCATTTCATATTTGATTTTTAAATATGTGTAATTTAGATGAATTTCTTTGAAGGGAATATAAATATTAAATTCAGAAAATCTGCATCATCTTATTTTGCCTAGTGAAATAAAAAATTCAACCTTCCTTATATAAGATATTATTACATTTTATTATTTGCCAAATAAATCTGTATATCCTCATCATTAGACTAAATGCATACTAATGTTATTCTCTCTTTTAAAGACATTAAGCTGTGAAGCATGAATTTAGATTCCATTCACAAGTTAATTGAAGAAACACAAATTTTCAAGCTCCAGCAATCTCCCCTGAGATCACCTTGTGAACCAGCAGTACCTGCCTTATCACTTCATGAACCCTGTAATTCTTATTTTCCACCCCAAGGCCTACATTCACATGGTGCCCAGAACTTCTATGCTCACTCCTATAGGGGCAATGACTGGGATATCTGTGAAGAGCTCCGAGTTCGAGAACTTGAAGAAGTCAAAGCCAGAGCTGCCCAGATGGAAAAAACCATGCGCTGGTGGTCAGACTGCACTGCCAATTGGAGAGAGAAATGGAGTAAAGTCCGAATAGAAAGGAATAAAGCCAGAGAAGAAGGAAGGCAGCTCAGAATAAGGTTAGAGATGACAATGAAAGAATTAAGTGCCCTCAAAAAGAAACAAAGTTCACAAAATGAAAAGGAGACATTGGATACTAAAAACATCTGGAAGGAGAAACCTAGTCTTCTTGAAGTTTCCTGTTCACAGGATGCGCAATTTCCAATGGCTTCTCAGGAATATGATCCTAATAAGGTCAATTTGGGGAAAACATACGTTTCTATTAAAGAAAATATAAACAAGAAGGTAAGGAGCAAATGTCCTTGGATAATCTCATTTTCCAATGATATTTTTCAATTTTTTTCTTTTTAAAATGTTTAAACTTCATTTAGTTTTTGTTGTGTTAAAAAAGCTACATAGACATTTTCAATTAGGCTAATAAAAATACCATAAAGGAATGGCCCATGAAACAAAAAAGTACAAAAATACTTTTTAGTCCTATATTGCCCCCTTCCATTTCCCTGGAGTGGCATTTGGTCAAGGAAAACTGTACAAACAGTGTTCAGAATAGCCTTTGGAAGAAGGCCAGAAGTAACTGAAGTTTGCTTCATTAAGTCATCACGGTATGTTACTTTCTTCAATTTCTGTTTGATCCTCTATCTAAAAAGGCATTTTGTCATGTAAAAAAATTACAATTACAGCCCTAAACTTTAAGTTTTACCCATGGGACTTTAGGAAAATTAAAGATGATAGGTATAACATGGAAAGTATGTGTGTGTATCTGTGTATGAATCTAATGTCATTAGGATCAGAATTACTTCTGTTTGTAATCAAATTTTTAGTTCTACATTACTTTATAATACTCTACAACAACTCTATAGTTCTACAACACTCTAGTTCATAAAGTGTGGGATTCTTTAAAGTGCTGAAAATGTGCTCTAATTCATTACATCCTAGAGTGACACTGATGAGTGGGAATGCTCAGAGAAGAGTAAAATGATGGGGGGAGGGTTAAATTGTGGGATATGATGATTAGTTGGAAATGGAAATGTTTAGCTTAGAAAAGAGAATACTCTAGAGTGGGGACAATGATAGTAGTTTTAAAGTGTTTGACAAACTAGACTTTTTTCTTTTTTTTTTTTGCCCAAGAATATAAAAGTAGGAGAAATGGGTAGAAGTTATACGGAGGCATATTAAGCTTGAAGTAAGAGGAAAAGGATATAAATAATTGCCACTGTACAAAAATAAAATGAACTGTTTCCAGAGGTGTAGAATATGAGATCTCACTGGGGGTCTTATAGCAAAGACATTCTTTTCTCAAATATGGGTTATAGTAGACTGCAACTTACGGTCTTTTAAATTATGGAATTCTGTATTTCCTTGTGACAATGAGATTCCACTAATGATGAGATATTTAATAGATAATGATGAAATAAACGAGTGGAGGAAAGGGTACATTGATATAATTAATTATGAGATCTTAATTAACTTAACATTTACTAATTTGTTAATAGGATACATAAGAAATCATATGTAGGAATGTGGCAGAGGAGAGGGGTATTGACTCAAATCACTTACAATATAAATAAAATATATTTAAGTATAAATAAATTCAGGATGTATCTAAGACTGAAATTTCTTCAGGAGTTAGAGGAAATGAATCATCATCAAATGTAAAAAAAGCCTCAAGCAGCTGTTCTGATTTAGAGTAACCTCTTCTGCCAGCTCTGAACAAAATGAAAAGAGCCATGCCTGGTTTGTCTCTGCTTACTATTTGCTTGGTGCATTACACACATCCCATTTGTTATTTGACAACTATTGCACAGAGTGGAAAGCACATATTTTTTCTAATGAAGAAAAGAGAGAATAAAATTAAGTGTTACTGCCTGTACATTCTACTTTTAAAATGAGATCTAGTATATTGATTTATTCTGATCTTGTGATGTATATAAAATGATGAATGCAGTTACTAACAGATTCCCTTTTCTCAGTGCAAATTCACAACAAGTGTTCATTTAAATGTTACATATAAAACTGGTATAACTAGCTTTGGTTGCCATTACAACATAAGATGAATAAGTTACACTAATTATGGTTCTCCCCTGGACAGACAGAGATGGGGACTTTAATATGTTCATGTTTCCTCAAATACCCAGACCTCCTAATTCATCAGCCTCCTCAACTCCCATGACCCTCACTTCTCCTTAATGATATATAAGAATGGTTATACCCAGATGTCACCATTACCCACAGGTATTTACTTCCCTAATCAAGAACTTTGAAATTTCTCTATCTATTTCTACCTGTTCCTTCAAAACCTTCCTCCTTATTTTAATCACAAATCTCTCCACTTTTCAATGTTTTCTTAGGCTATTACTCCTATTCTTGCTCATCTTTCCTCCCTTACAAATCTGACTTATAGATATCCTCACTTCCTCTAGATTGCAGACAACAGGTCAAAAGTGCTAAACACATGGTCTGGACATGAGGCTAAATCAGATTAAAATGTCATTGGGAATATTTTTTAAAAATAAGTAAAAATTCAATAGAAGATGGATAATATATATATGTATATATATATATATATAATTATGTTCCCACATGAATCCTTATGTATAGTTTAGTGGCTCTCATTTCGACTTGAGGTTAATACCAGTGGTATGTCGCCAAAGAATTGCCAATTTCCATTGGTGAAGTGATTTATCATACTTGGAGTTGCCTTCAGCTATGGAGAAGTATAAACACAAGACCCAACAAAACAAAACAAAAACTTTGTATATTGAGAAGATAATAACATTATTTTGAATATTCTAAATAAGGAAAATGTTCCTCAATTACTTTCCTACATTTCTCTTGAGACAAGTGTAAAATTAGGCATTAAATCACTGAGTACATTTGTTTTGCTTTGGATTAATATGTGCTTTTATATTTTTCTCTAGGAAATAGAAATGGTTGCCAACACAGTAAAATTCAACCAGGATTTGGATTTACAGTGCCCTGACTTCTTCATAAAAGGTATTTCTGGCACCTGTGTGACAAAGCCTACACCGAGGCTGGATAATGTAGCACAATCTTTGGGGAAGGAATTAACCCAGATTTCAACCCTGAAGTTTGATTTGGATGAGTCTCAGAAAACTTTATGGAAGGAAAGAGAGTAAGTACAAATCACAGTGTCTTTCAACTAATCATAGCTTTAAACCACTAAAAAAAAGTTATAGATACATGTTATAAGAAAATATGTGTTCACCATCATCTTTGTAATCAGTGGAAAGAATGTCTTGGAGTCAAAATTACTGGCTCTGATCCATGAGTAAGTCACTTTGCTTCTCTGAGGTTCAATTTCCAATTTGTAAAATGGGAATAATACTACCTATTATAAAATTTTTGTGAAGATGAAATAATATAATGCATGTAAAGTTCTTTAAAATAGTATATGTGTCAGTAATTATAATTATAATATTCCATGATTTGTCAAATATATAATCATTGAGTATTTTATTTTGGAAAAACATCATTAGTAAATCAGTTTTTATGGGTGCTTTGTCAGATTTTCCTCAAGCATCTGCTTTTCTGGAGGGGAGGAGAGGTAATTTTGAGATGTTTGCTTTAATTTCATAAACAATTTTAAATATTTTATTTTATATGAAAAAGAATTATTTACATTCAGTTCCAAATTCTCTCCCTCCCTTGCTCTTTTCTTCTCCTCCCCACTCCCTGAGATTGTGAGCAATCTGAATAGACTTTCCATATAAAGCACTTAATCTTCAAATCTGACTGGTGCCTTTTGTAATTCTCCCAGTGTTCCTAGAAATTAAGTTGGTAAATTCAAAGAATGATTAAATGTGATTTTAGGGGAACCACAACTCTGTTCCTAAGGAGAAACTAAATGCTAATGAAATGACTTTTTAAAAAAAAACTACATCTGTGATTTTAAACAAATAAGGAACTCCTGGTGATGAAGTTCCCATGTCAATTCATTTTGGTATGTTCATTGTAAATCATAGTCTTAGAAGATTACCTATGCATTGAGAATTGGAATGATTTGTCCAAGAGCCCACAGTCATTATGCGCTAGGTCTTCCTGACTTTGAGGTGACTATGCTAGGCTTTTCACTAAAAAACATACCATGACTGAAGTAACCCTAAATATTAGTGACTAAAATTTATGTAGCACTTTAAAGTTTGAAAAGTACTTAACTTATAAGATCTCATTTGACCCATCCTCATAGCAACTGTTATTAGCTCCATTTCACAGATAAGGAAATTGAGACAGATAAAATGATTCACTTATCTTCATATAGGCAATAATTGTGTGTCTGTAGCAAGATTTAAGCTCAATTTTTCTTATTAATCACACTTAGTTGTCTCTACATCAAAATGGAATTTAGTAGGAATATTTCTCTCTCTCTTTCTCTTTCTATCTGTCTCTCTCCATATATAGATATATACATATATACATATATACACATATGTAGTACATATATACATATGCATATATACACACACACATATATATATAATGTTAGTTGATTTGATACACTCCAGGGTTAGTACTAACAAATCATTAATATGATTTAACTCGGAAAAAATCTGACCAAAATTAATTAATTTTGGTATCTATTTGAAAATTGAAAGTATTTTGCCCTAAAAGTCTTTTGATGTTCCTGTCTCTCAGGTTATGAATTAATTCAACTATTAGTTCTATATTTGGAAAATTACAAAGTAGAGGACTACTCAATGCTAGAACCAAATTAATATACTAGCAAAAAGTGGTTTTCAATTTGTCTTGGCCTAGATAGACTGGATTAACAAGTGCTTACATGCAACTTTATAAATAGCTTTTAAAAAAGCAATAATTTTCCTGTTCTCTACAAACCAGATTCTTTTTTTTTTTGTTATTGGTCCTGACCAAATATATTTTTCAGTTTCTTTCCCTAATCTATAAACCAAAACACATTTAAAAGAACCTATTATGTTCCTTCCAGGCTGTGTTCTGGGGATTGCTGATGGATAAAATGACAAAATCAAAATAATTTGTGTTCATTCATTTATTTCTAGAATCCACCCCAACATGCAAGCCCATGTATCATTTATCTTTTATTTTTAATAATTAATTTTTACTTTTCAATACAATCTTTAATAATACTTTTATGACATTTTATGATCCATAATCTCTCCCTCCTTTCTATACTTTTTCCCTTCCCAAAATGGAAGGTAATTTGATATAGGGTATATATGTGTTTTCATGCAATACATATTTCTATGAATCCTTGCAGTTGTTTTGGATCCTTGTATTGCTGATAAGAGTTAAGTCATTTACCATTGATCACTGTCCAGTATAACTGTTACTATGTGTGACATTCTCCTGATTCTGCTCACTGCACTTTGCATTACTTCATAGAAGTCATTCCAGGTTGTTTCTGTGATCATTTTGTTTATCATTTCTTATGGCACAATTGCATTCCATAATAATCACATACTAGAATTTGTTCAACTATTCCAAAATAGGGAATATGAATATGTGGGTTGGAAATGTTTTGATATTTGCACATTTCATGGTTTGCTCAAAGAGCATAATGCCTTCTTTGATGTGGGCATGTCATTTACCATCTTTATGATAATTGCTCTCAAACCTGTCTTTCTTGATCCAATCTTTTTCCAGACATGTCAATGTAATTTCTTAATATCTGTTTTTGATATTTTATAATCCATGGTCTCTCTTTCCCTCCCAATCCAAAGGCAAGAAATATGATACAGGTTGCACATATATTGTCATATAGTACATATTTTCACATTCATCATGTTATAAAAGAAAACACACATTGCTCACACTAGACAAAAATCAATGCAGAAAATAAAGTAAAAATGGAATATTTCAGTTTTCATTCAGATTCACTCTGTTCCTTCTGTTTTGGTGAATAACCATTTTGGTCATGAGTTGCTGAGTTAGCTTTCTTGATAGTCGTTAAGTCATTCTCAGTTGATCATCATACATTATTGTTTTTACTGTATACAACATTCTCCTGGTTCTGTTTACTTCACTTTGCATTACTTTACGTCTTTCTATTTTTGTGTTATTTTGTTTGTCATTTTTTATGACACAATATTTTTCCCTTATAAGAATACATCACAACTTTTTTAGCTATACCCCAATTATTGGACATACCTTCAGTTTCTAATTTTTTGTCACCATGAGAAGAGCTCCTATAATGATTTTTGTACAGGTAGCTTTCCCCCTCTTATCTTTAACCTCTTTGAGAAATAGACCTAGCAGTGATAGTGGTGGATCATAGAGCATGCATAGTTTGATGGCCTTTTGGGTATGGTTCCAAATTGCTACCTAGAATGGTTGTATCAGTTCATAGTTCCACCAAAAGTATATTAGTGTCCCAATTTTGCCATATTCCCTTTAACATTTATTATTTTCCATTTTTATATATTAGTTTGGTAACTATCTTTTCTTTAAGAATAGTATTAAAATTTTTGTTAACTCCTTTGCTACTAAGGCAAATTTTATCTACAGCATTCCAATTGATTTTTCACATTAGTGACCCTTTCAATAAAGGATAAACATAAATGGGTAATAAATAACTAGATCTTTTCTAGAAGTCCACAATATGTTTTAATCATCAGAGCTTCATCTTTCAGGGCTCCAGAAAAACATCCCTTCAATAATGTGTTCTAGAATTTTGCCAGTAATGAAGTCAAGCTCATTGGATTAACTTTTATAGCACTACAAAAATTTTATCTTTTTATAATTTGGATATTTCTCCTTCTAGAAGTTTTATGTATCTTTTGTAATCTCAGTGATCTTTCATAAATGAAAAAATTGCCAATTCAACAATCTCTTTTAATAGCTCTTTCATTTCCCCAAGATATAGTTCATAAGACCTTAAATCTTGAACTTGAAGGAACCTCAGAGGCTTTCTAGTCACAATTTCTCTTCCATTTACAGGTGATGACATAGCTCCAGGAAAATTAAGTGACTTGCCAAAGATTGCACAATGACAGAAGCAGGTCCTCATATTTACCACTTTACTACACTTGAAGTGATTTAACTAGATGCTATAAGCAACAATCAAGTGCACTCTTACCATTTGCTCCACTTAATTTCCTTTTTTAATTCTTTATTCTTTGACTACTTTTGTTATCCTTCCCAAAGCAAAGTTCATTCATTCTCCTTGGGAGAGAGTAAACAAAATAAATATATAATTGGAGAAATCTGCCCTTCTGACTTACCATTGTTTCACTCTTAAATCCTTTTCTTGCCTTTACAGCTTAATTTTTTAAAATTCCTATAGGTTGTAATACTCCTGACACTATTTAAAAGAAACAGAATCATGCTCTTCTGTATTTTTTATCATCTTTACATGCTGTTTTTCACATATTCTGAACATGTAAGCCTTTCCATCTGTCTTCTGTATAGCCATTTCATTCTCTTTAAACAGTTATTTTTATTTTCTTCCTCATAGAAACAATTTCTGTGTTTTTTTCTTTATGATTTCATGCTTGAGAGCTCTCATTCTTTGAGCCAGTTCCTAGCAGAATATTTGACCATTATATTATAACTACTCTTTTTTGAAACTTTTGAAATTTCATGTTTGTGAAAGTCAAACTGTGGTTCTCTCCTCCAACAGTCACATCTGGGATATATCAAAAAATCAATCAATAAGCATTTATTAAGTGCTTCCTATGTTCTATACATTGTGCATATGAAGACAAAATTGAAACAGGCCCTGCCATATAGGAGGTAATATTCTGTAGGGTGAAAAAACAGCACACACACACACACACATATTTACATGTAAAATGTAGAAGGCAAATTTGGGGAAGAAGTATGAGCAATAGATGAGTTTGGAAAAGGCCTCATAGAAAGTCATATTTGAGTTCACCTTTGAAGGAATATAGGAATTCCATGAGGGAGAGGTGAAAAGGGTATAATTTCCAAGAATGGAAGCTAGCTTAGAAGAAGTTATGGCGATGGAAGAAAGAATATCATGTGTCATGGGTAATAGCAAACATTCCCACTTGGCTAGATTATAAAATAGGTGGAGAGCAATATATAATAAACCTGAAAATATATACTGGAGCTTATTTGGTAAGAACTTAAGTGCCAAATAAAATATTAATACTAGACCTAGAAGCAATAGGGAACTACTGAGGTATTTTGAAGAGGGAAATGATATTGTCAGATATCTGCTTTTAATATGACTTAGTAACAGTATAGGTGCTGGATTAGAATACTGAAACATTGTGGATGGGAAGACTATATAACTTCTGTGATGTCCAAGTGAGGGGTGAAGAAGGGACGGACTAGGGCAGAGGCCATGTGAGTAGTGAGAAATAATGAAAGAGATGCTGTGAACATAAAATCGGCCAATTTGGGCATCACATTGGATATGTGGGATTTTGAATTTGAGATGCCTATTTAATATATCCAATTGGCAGTCATATAGCCAAGAGTAGAATGTGGTCACTCTAAGGTTAGTGTTAGCATAGAGGACACTTGAAGGAGGAGGTTTCTAATGTTCTTTCCTAGATTTAAACTATTTTTTCTAAAAAGCTTGTTCTAAGTGTATACTTAAATTTTCCAAAAGCATGGACATCTCTCACCAAAAATTAACTACAGAAAGTAAAATCTTCTCTAGAATAGCACCAATAAATGTAACATAGGTAGAAGAAGGAACAGGCTATGATTCAGAATTTGTTTTCTTCTTTATTCTATTTAGAAAACTGTCCTATGGGTATTATGACTCAAGGCTTGTGTGCCCATGAATCAACATTAAGCTGCAATCCACATGAGACAATTACAAAGCCTTTTTTCCTCCCATCACAAAGGAATGTTTCCCAAGGATATAGTATGTGTTAGGACTATAAATCTTCCTAATCTTTTAAATTCTTCCTCTTGAAACCTTAGTAAGTGGGTGGCTTGTCTTGAGCAATCCTGAATACAATTTTTGTTGCTGTCAGCTTTGGGGAACATTCCCTTTTAATTTTCCACAAACATCTGTTGCCATGACTAGTCTAGCATAGGCAAAAGAGCCTAGAACTAGGACTCAGAAACCAGTCCCAAATCTGACAAAGATCACAACTTGGAAAATTTATAGAAATTCTGTCCCTCATCTAGGAAATGCGGTTTTTTCATATTGCTTATATAATATCACCAATAATAAGCAGCTACCCATAACCTTTACATAGAAACACATTTATGAATTCCTGATAAGCTGCAATAGGACCACCTAAGATGAGGAACTGGAAAAGCAGTGGGGTTTGGGTGCATACAGTACCTAACAAATCTTCATCTGTCTGCTTCCAATCTTTCCAGGAAGCACAGATAGGGAGGTATTTAGGCATCCATTTGATTGATTTATTCAGGGAGGTTACTATTGTCTGATAGCTCATATGTGAAGTAAGTATTTGCTATTGTCTTTTTAAAAGTAGAATTAGTTTTCCATAACAAACTATAACTTATGCTAGTATCTTTTCAAAAGTTTGTTTTCCCCCCTCACTTAGAATATCTATTTCTGTTCCATTACTTAGAAAACAATTCTTTCCCATCTCTCTCTTTCATAGGAAAAGGCAGGATCATTCTAGTCATGTTTTAATAACATGAGCATTTAATATTTTTAGGCAAATGGAAAGATCATTGTGGAATTAAAAAAGAGTTTTGAGTTCTAGTCCTGGCTCAGGTATGAATTTGTTTTAACCATTCACTTTAATTCTCTGAGCCAAAGTTTAATCATTTAAAGAAGTTTGGATTAGGTAAACTCAAAGATCTCTTGAAGGTTTAAAATTAATTGATCACATGAGTAATTTATTGTTCTGTTCTTCAATAAAAGCTGAATTTGTTTCTACTGCTTTGTAATTAGAATAAGACTTTATATCTTATTGAAGTGAAAATTTTTTTGAAAAGAAAACCATTCAATAACCTCTAATCTTGTACATTAATTTCATATAAAATTTTTGTTTTTCTTTATATCAAAAAATATACAAATCAATGTATGAATCTAATTATTTTGCGCAAAATAGAAAAAATCAAGCTTATTTGTTTTATCACTATATGTATGAAATAATGCACATTTAATTTTGCATGGGTAAAACAATGGCCATATCACACTGTTGATTATGCTCAAGTAAACTTGAGCTTTGTATCAATAAAATCTTTGCCCATTTACTCCTTCATATGGGCTGCTGATTGAAGGTGGAGAAAATTACACAATCATTGTGACTAGGTCCACTACAAATTTATATTACATAATTTCAACTAAGCCCTCACTGATATGGCCCATCTTGCTACACTTTTCTTACCAATTCCCCATCCCACCTCATCAACTCACCATTTCACTCTCTACAGCAACTCTTCTAAATTTTTATGCCTCTCAAACCTTACAGGGCTCACCCATCCCCACTCCCTCAGCCAAGAACCTAGTCTCATCTTTTTACTGAAAAAATAAGAACATTCACTGTGAACTCCCTCTTCCCTCCTCATTTATCACTCAAGTGCCTTCTACCCCTGTCTATTCTTTCATCTGTATCCATATGATGAAGTGGACATATTACTATGACTAACGTGGTACCCTTTACTTGTTCCAGTGAGCCTATTACATCTGTCCTTTGCAACAGCTTTCTCCTTCTGGAATGCCATTTATTTTCAATATGTCCTCTACTGGTTCATTTCCTACTGCCTACAAACATACTTATGTTTACCCTTTCTTGAAAAAATAAAATAACACTAACTTGTTCCTTCCATCCCCAGTAACTGTTGTTCTGCATTTCTTCTGCCCTTTATAGTTATCTTCCTCAAAATGCTACCTATAGTAAATACCTCCACTTTCTTTCCCTTGCTCTTTTCCAGACTAGCTTCTGACCTTATTCTTCTTCTCCAACTGCTCTCTGTAAAGTAATTGATTGCTTAGTTGCTAAATCCATGGCCTTTTCTCAATCCTCATTCTCCTTGACCTCTCTGTAGTCCTTAACACAGTTTGTTACTGTCTTCTCCTTGATCATCTCTTCTTTCTGGGTTTTTAGAAAACCATGCTCTCCATATTTTCCTCCTATCTACTGATGGCTTCTTTGTCTTCTTTGCTGAAACTTCTTCCAGATTATGTCATCAAACTGTAGGAATACTTCAGGATTCCATTCTGGGCTTTCTTCTCTTTTCCCTCTAAATTTGTTGGTGTTATTATCAGCTCCCATCAATTTAATTACCATCTCTACATTGGTAATTCTTAAATCTGCCTTTCCTGTCCCAATCTCAGTGTTGACCTCCAATTACCTATCTATAAGTGCTTTGGAGACATCTCAAATTGGATGTCAGGTAGGCATGTTAAATGCAGTAATTCCAAAACAGAACTCATTATCTTTCACCTAAATCCTTCCCTCTTCCTCCCCTTCCCTGGCCCCCTGCTACCTTTCTGATTGCTCAACAGTGCAGCATCAACTTCCCATTCCTTCATGCTTTGCTTATGACCTAAAAGTCATTATCTTGGCAATATTATTCAAATATATTTCTTTTCCCCCCTCTGACTTTGATGCAAACCCAGGTTACCTCATGGCTATACTATTGCAATTGCCCATTATTGGGTCTACTTGCTTTAATTCTCTCTGCATTCCAATCTATCCTCCCTTTAAACACACCTAAAATGTAGGTCCACCCTTGTCACCCCCTACTTCATAAACTCCAGTGGTTTATAATTGTCTTCTCTAGTAAAAGCAAAATGTTTTATTTGGTATTCAAAGCCTTTCATAACCTAGCCCCTTACCTTTCCATTCAGTAAAATTGGTTTTTAGTGGGTTCTAGCAGCAAGACACCCCATGTGTATTCATGAACATTTTTTCTAGCTACATTCCATGGCCATAATTCTCTCCTTCCTCATCTGTAAATATTGGCCTCCTTGGTATGCTTTTAAGTATGAACTAAAATCCCAACTTGTATAGGAAGCCTTCCCAAACCCCTCCTAATTTCAGTACCTTCCCTCTACTAATTATTTATTCTTTACTTGGTTAACTTTTGTTTATATTTGTTTGCATGTTGTTCCATTAAATTTTTAGTTTCTTTAGGGTCAGGATTGTCTTTTGCCTCTTGTTGTACCCCATGTCTTATCATAATATCTGGCTCATAGTAGTATTTAATAAATGTTTGTTGATGGATTAATGATTGATTATATGACCTTTGGGATCTTATTTTAACCTCTGTTTAATTGTTTAATTCTTAGTAACTTTATATTAGCACTAAGCCTTTAGTTTTTTCCTCATGTTGGCATTCTTTTAAGATAGTTATTTTGATCTGAGAAATGAGATTTTTTACCTTCAACAAAATCCTGGGTAGATTATTTTAGAAAGGAAATTTTACATTTAGAAACTTGAAATGTTTCTTTATGGATCCTTATTGTGGAAAGAACTTTCATTTTATGAACATATTTTGATTATTTCTAGTTTTCTAGATGTTTTGTGGTTACAACAGTTGACAAGCTACTATTCGATTATGTATAAACAATAACATCTTGCTACAAAAATTCTGCAAGCATATTTTTTCATATATTTTACACTCTTGTGATCTGAAGACTCTAACACATTGACTTAAAAACTGCTGCTTAGTACTAGGAAAAGCTTTATCAGAATAATTTCCAATGTTTTGTTAAATTTTTTGCTTACCAAATTAAAAAATAATCTTTCTTAAATATATAAACTAGTTTTTAGCTTGTTGGCAAATTCTTTTGTGATATTGATGACAAAACTCAAACCTATAAGACTGATGCAGATTATAAATTTAAGACTATGTGGAAGGAGTCAGTTGTGCAACTCTTCTTGAAATACACAATTATTTCATTAGAACAAAATATTAAGTATTTATATAGTGCCCTCTGCTGTATAACTTTAGATATGCATTTTTTTGATAAATGATTGCTTTAGTAATATTACTAGTGTTAACAACTCTGGTTAAGTGGCTACCTAAAACAAAACAATAACAAGTCAAATCAAAACAAAATAAATGTTTTAAACATAATTTGTTTTTCATTAATTATATGATTTCTTTATAATAGCTCTGATTTAACCCAGTATAAATATTTGTGTCTTAAAGACAAATAACAATTTTAACAGAAATGAATAGTTTAAAGAAGCAATAGTTTTTCAAAGACCAACAAATAAATTAAGGTTTATGAAACTATAGTATATAGAAGTATATAGTATAGAGAGTATGGCGAGGCAACCTGTTGTAGTATAGAAGGAAGTCGATTTGCATTTAGAATGTCTTCTCTCTGATGCTGTGTGAGTATGGGCAAATTTCTTAGGTTACAATAGTAAATTCTAATAAATACTAAATCATTGATGAATAGATCATCTCCATTGACTGAGGAGAATTACATACATGCAATTAAGATATGGACCAAAACAAAACAAACAAAAAAGCCCAGAACTATTTCAATAGCAAATAAAGTTGATAATACACTTAGATTTACCTTTAAGGAAAAAATGAACTTTACATGTCATTTAATAATCATTTTTTATGTATATGATAAGAACTTATTTTCTATTTATATTCAGATTAATTTATACCACTTTAAAGCTCTTTATTAAGATATTTGGAAATACCTTAGTTAGTTCTTAGTTCTCTTGTCATTAGTCATGTCTACATGATTTGGGGGAGAATATATCTCTTTTTTTGGGAAGCTTATTTTTAAAGAGAAAGAATGGTATGGTCAAGAAAAAATACACAGTCATGTGGCTAACTAAAGAAGTAATAAAGTATATAGTGGGCTAGAAAATAAAGGACTTCCATTTTAAAGGGAAAAGATCATAGAAACCTAGAGTCAGTCAGTTCTCTTCCACTGGAGTGTATTCTGGATAGTGATGGGACTAGGTTCCCAGATTGTTCATCTCCCCTAACTACAAGTGGCTGAGGCTGTGAAGCCTCAGGAGAAAACTTATTTCACCATACAGTGGAACTGGGAAAGGACTGGAATGAGAAAGGCCTCAGAGAAACTTTATTAGGAATATAAAAAAAGAACAATAATATGAGAGAAAGGTTATGTTATACATTGAGCTTATAAATATTATAACAAGTAAATTAAAAAATTTAATTCTGTAAGAAATGGAATAACTATTATGCTTTGAAGGAAAATCAATTAAAATTTTTCAGTAGAAAAGAATTTTGTAGATTGCCTAGAAGTTGAGGATCAAAAGTAAGAAACTATGGAACAGTTCAAAAGAAAAATAAAACTTTTAACAGAATATACTAGTGGAGTAATTGACTGACAACATGGAAGAGTTAGTTGCTTTGAAGTTCCCTGGGTAACCTAAAAACCCTAGAAAAAGGAATTAGGAAAAAAGATACCATGGCTAAATTTGAATACCCAAGATAAGTAGATAAAACACCACATAATGTAAAAACAAAACAAACAAAGGAACTAATGAAATACATTGGAGAACTTCAATAATTCAGCTAAACTTTCTGCACAATCCCCTCTGTGTATGGAGCATAAAGCAATTTAACCAGGAGGTTTGTGATTCAAGGTCTCAGTAAAGAGCCTTACCCTGATGCCTCTATATTTATGAACTCCCCTTTATTCTCTAACTGGCAGAAAATACTTATTTTGCTCAGCATAGCTCAAGGATAAGAAGAGTAGGGATTCTTAAGTTGGGGTCTATGACATTAAATTTGTTGATAATTATATTTCAATATCATCCATTCTCTTTATAACCCTAAATATTTTCTATTATGCTTGTAAAATGGGAAGGAGTCAGTGGGCTATACCTGACTGCCAAAATGACTTTGTGATACAAAAAATGTTAAAAATCACCAAAATTGGGGAAAAAGTGTCTCCTGACAAAGACCTCATTTCTCATAAATATAGAAAACTGAGCCAAATTAATAAGAACACAAAGCATTGCTCAATTGATAAATGGTCAAAGGATATGAATAGAAAGTTCCCAGATGAAGAAATCAAAATGAACAAATGTTCCAAATCATTATTGATTAGAGAAATTAAAGTTAAAACAACTCTGAGATATTACCCTATACCTAACAGAATGGTTAATATAATCAAAATGGAAAATGATAAATGTTGGAGGCATGTGGGAAAATGTGGACACTAATATAATCTTGGTAGAATTGTGAACCAATTCACTCATTCTGGAGAACAATATGGAACCACATCCAAAAGACCATAAAACTATGTATACTTTGACATAGCAATACAACTTCTGGGTTTGTATCCTAAAGAAATGAGAGATGGGGAAAGTGAACTACTTGTACAAAAATGTTTTAGGCAGCTCTTTTTAAAGTGGCAAAGAATTAGTAACTGATTAGGGAATGGATGGTATATGGTTAAAATGAAAAAAACTATTGAGCCATAAGAAATGATAAACAAGATGAGTTAAGAAAAACCTGGAAAGACTTATATGAATTGATGCAAAGTATAATGAGCAGAGCAGTATATACAGTAACAGAAAAATTGTATAATGATCAACTGTGATAGACTAAAGCAGCAAATCTTTTTCATTAAAACAAGGTGCCAAGATAATCCTAAAGGTCCCCTAATAAAAAAATGCTATCAATAGCCAAAGAAGGAACTCTGAATCTGATTGCATATCAAAATACAAAATCTTTCACATAATTTCTTTCATAAGTTTTAAAAATTATATATGTGATATATGTCTACAATCATGACATGGGAAATATAGAAATAGGTGTTGTATGAAAACCCTGGTATAATCTATAGCAAACTATTGTAATAGTGGGATTTGGTAGGGGAATGAACAAGAAGGAAACATATAAAAAATCCATATTTATTGTTTGGAAAAAGGAGGAAGGAAAAGGGGTTAGGAGTATTATTACAATTAATCTTAAACACTAATTTCTATAAATCTATCTTAACCTATCTTATCTAAGCTAAAACAATGTTTCCCCAATAACCAAATCTCACAATTGTAGTCTAATTAAATGGACCAGGATCTTCAGATGAAAATTGTCCAAAACAGGTCCAGTGGAGAAATGGATCCTTTCTTCTTTCAAGATGCCAACAGCCAGTTCAAAAGATTTCTCTCTTCAGCTGGTATCATCAAAAAGCCAGAAACCTGTTTTCAAACCTCCAACTCCAGGGTCATCAGGAGAGAAGTGCCAAGACTATTGGGACCTAAGAATCTTTACCCAGGTCCTAACCCTTAGGCTCCCATATGACTCTCAGTCAATGCTCCTGTCAATCACTCTAATGTTTGCATTACACAGTCTTTTGCAAATGTCCTCTCCCTATCACAGGATTCACCACTTGGGAAGAGGTACAGGAAAGTGAGGCAGTGAATCTGAATCACAAAATGTCAGAAAAAACATTGTCAAAAATCATTTCTACATGTAATTGAGAAAAATTTAATTAAATTAATAATAAAATAAAAACAATAAATAATAAAATGAAATGAAAAATAAAATAATAATAATAATAATAAATTAAAATTAAAAGTTTAAAAAATTAAGTAAAAAACACTGAACTAGCTTGGGGGGAGAAGTGAAAGGTGAGGATAGTGCAGAACAAAATATGGAGAAAGGCTAATGAGTATATGTACTGGAACATAGATAATTTTTAAAAATAATTAAAAATGTTTGTTCCTTCCACCTTTTCCCCCTCTCTTCCCTCCTTTCCCTTCTTCTTCTTTTAACTTCTTTCCTGATTTTTGCCTTCCCTTTTCCTTTTCTCTCATTTTTTCTTCCTCTTCCCATCCCATTTTCCCTTTCATATTCTTCTTCTCTTTTTTTATTCCCTCCTCTCCTCTTTTTTCCTCACTTCTTTATGATCTGTGATCCAGTGACATTCTCCTTCTTGTTATACCTTTCAAAACACATCCCATCTCCAAATTCTATACATTGTCACTTGCTTTCCACCTTGACTGGAATGCTCTTCCTCTTTATTTTTGCATATCAATTTCCTGCTTTCCTTCAAGTTTCAGCTATAAAACACCTTCTATAAGGTTTGCCCAGTCCCTGAAATGCTAATGCTTTCCCTTTGAGATTACCTCCCATTTACCTTACATCTATCTAGTCTGAATAAGCTCTAGTTGTTTTTAGGTTGTCTTTTCTATTAGAATTTGTTTCCTCTTTCTCTTATCTCCAGAAGGTAGCACAGTGTCTGACATATAATAGTATTTCATAAATGTTTCTTTACTGATAAACAAAATAACGAAAACCACAAAATCACATATCTAACTAGCAATTATTTGAGGTAAAATGGAAGGAGGTGTCATTTACATCTATGTCTAGAGTGAGAATGATTAGCCAAATAAAGGATAGGGGAGATTATAAATATTAAAAAAGGCAATTTTGGTTACCTGAAATTGGAAAGATTTTTTACATTGTCGATGAGAAATTTGGATGCCTCAGTTTACCTCTGCCCTTTGAGAAACTTCATTGCCAAGCATCCCTGTTTTTTAATTGAACTATGGACTTTAGAGCTGTTTGGGAACCCTTAGAGTAAGTGGGATTTGTAGACATAGCTAATGTTAAATGCCTTTTATTTGTTTTAGAGGCTTCCTTTATAGGGTTGTCTCTTCTCAGGAGCCGAGGTCCTGAGTTTGACCCTTGACTTTAATGTGATATAGCTGACCTCTGGGTGATATCCCTGAGGCTAGCTGCAAAGAGGTTTGCACCCTGTTTGTGGTTTGTCTCTGCAGCCTTACCCTTGCAAATTCTCCAGAGGGTATAAGAGACCCCCAAGTTCTATCTCTCTTCAGAGTTGGCAGTTAGCAGGGTATTTTCTCCCTGGATGGAGTAGGCATCAGAGCTGGGATTTAGTGTGGTGTCTTCTCCCAGGGTTACAGTTCCCAGAGTCCCTGTGGTGCAGGTCCTGTGTGGTATGTGGCATTGGACACTGAGTGGTGGCACTGAGGGGAGGGGGTTAGATCTTTTTGATAATGGACTCTGGTTTATAAAATATAGAGTGAATTAAACACAAATATAAAAGGATATAAATGTTCTTTGATAGATAAATTCCCAAAGGACATTAACAAAAAGTTTTCTATGACAAGTTACAAGATATTCATGATTTTAAAAAACATTGTTTTAAGCCATTAATAAAAGAATGAAATTAAAAACAACTCAGTGGTCTTACTTTATAGCTATCAAATTGATATCTATCAAAATTGATAGCTATCAAAAAAAGATAATGAAATATATTCATAGAAAATATTGGAAGAATTATGAGAAGACCAGAGCTGTGAATTGGTCTCTCTTGAAAACATTGAGGAATTATACGAAAAAAGTGACTAACATACTGTAACCTTTTGACTTAGATCTCCTCTGTAGCATATATTCCAAGAAATAAAAGTCCCATATATATGAAAATATTTAAAGACCTTTTTTTGGTAGCACCATCCTGGAATCCCAGTTATCCTCAAACCCTAATGATACAACATAATAGGACATTTATGAAGAGGAAATGAACTAGTCAAAATCTAAAATCTATCTATCTTTCTATTTTAAAATAATTTATTTTTATATTTCTATTTCTTAAGGTAATTTTTAATATTCTTTTTTTATTTTAAGACTTGAGTCTTTTAATTATAATTTTAATATCTCTGTTTTATATATTATGATTATTTCCTATATGCCCTTCTTTACAACTTTATAATCCCCTATTCCAGAATTAGTCTTTCTATAAAGAAAAAATAATCAAAAAGAACTAATCAAAACAACAATTTTCCTTCATAATGACATATATCCATCAATTTGTCCTCTGGAATCATTATTGATTTTAATATTTATTTTGAGATGTTATCTTTTTAAATATTTTTTATTGTAGTTATTGTGTATATGATTGTTCTGGGCCTGCCTACTTTGATTTTAAATAGTCAAAACAAGTTTTTTCATATTTCATTGAATTCTCCATGTTTTTTTTTTAAACCCTTACCTTCCATCTTGGAATCAATATTGTGAATTGGTTCCAAGGCAGAAAGAGTGGTAAGGGCTAAGCAATGGGGGTTAAGTGACTTGCCTAGGGTCACATAACTGAGAAGTGTATGAGGTCAGATTTGAACCCAAGATCTCCCATCTCTAGCCCTGGCTCTCACTCCACTGAGCTACCCAGCTGCCTCCTCTCCGTGTTTTTTAATGCACAATAATATTCCATTTTATTCATATATTAGAGATCCTTCAATTACTACCCAAACAATGGAGATTTATTTTACTTCTAATGTTTTAATGCCACAAACTATGTTGCTACAAACATTTGTGTGTGTACATATTTCATATATATGCATATACATGTGTGTATCTATATAATTTGTCTTTCAATTCTGTGGTATATCTATTTTGTTGTGAAATTCCTGGGTTGAAGAATTTCCTTTAATTTTAGAGTATAGTATAAGTATGTTTAAATGGAAGGATGGAGTTACAGAAAGCAGAAATATATAGTGATTCTAACTTAAAGTTTTTGTGGTTTTAGAAATGTTTTCTTTTAAAATTTCCTAGGATGCGTTCATCTTTGGAGAAAGAAGTTGAGTTGCTTGAGTCAGCATTATCTCTCTGGAAATGCAAGTATGAAGAAATAAATGAATCCAAACAGATGACTTTAAACCAGGTATGTTGACACAATAGCCTCCTTAGAGAGAAACAATTTTAAAGATATAATTGTTCACAGTAGTTGGGTGTTTATAGTATATGCTGGTCAGTGGTCAGTAGGTATTGTGACAGAGGCAAAAGTCATAGTAAGGAGTGAGATAGAACAGAAGGACTTCTCAAAAAATGAGAAAGAAATGTGGATAGTTAGTAGACTGGAAAGGAATAAAAATATTTTAAAGAAAGCTATAGGGAGTTAGGATTTTCAGTGTTGAACCAAGGTGCTTTGTTCTTTGTTCTTTTTTGTACCACATGAAATATATATAAAAATTGACCATAGGTTACGCCATATAGGAACTGCAAAGAAATGTGAAAGGTACAGAAACACTAAGCTTTTCCTTTATGGGCCATTAAATAATACTAATAATTCAGAATGTACAAATGCACAACACAGATCTAAATATATATTTAATAATGAATGGATTAAATAAGAAGTAATAATTATGTGAAAATTGATAATAATGTTTGGACTATATACCAAGATTTTAGGAGTGCAATTAAAATAAAAAAAAACCACATATCTTAAATCTATAATACCAAAATAGAAAAGGGAAAAATTAATGAACTAAAATGAATATGCAATTAAAAATTAGAATTTTAATAAATAAACCCAAAATTAGTCCCAAACGGGAAATCATGAACATGAGAGAACAAATCAATAATTCAGAAACCCAAAAGATTATAAAATAAGTAAATCTACATACTAGTTCATTAAAAAATGGCAAAATCGATAAGCCATTAGTCAATATGATTTAAAAAGACAAAAATCCTGTCCAAACCAAAAAAACAAAACAAAACAAAAGGAAGATTACAATAGTATTAGAAGAAATTAAATTATCATAGCCTATTATTAAGAGTTAAATATCAAAAAAGAATAGAATTACTTTCAAAAATGCATATTTTTTGAAATTCTATTCTGAAAAATAACAGATTACCAGATAGATACCTTAATTAATTCAATTGCAGAAAATAAATTGGATTAGCTACAAAAGAACTACCAAATAAAGAAGGAAGAAGAAAAATCCCTTTTCCTACTAAATTCCCCAGATAAATCTTTCAAACTTTTAAAGACTACTTAATACCCATACTACAAAAATAGTCCTGAAACATTGAAGAAACATTCTCAGTTTCTTTTATGAGACATATATAGTCCTAAAACAAAAATTAAGAAAGGATAAATAAAAGAACTATTGACCAATATAACTAATGAATATTGATTTCAAAAAGTTGAGTGAAACCTTTTCAAATAGACTGCTATAACGGATGTGGAAAATAATTCATTAAAACCAATTTGCATTTATGCAAGGTATCAAGGATAGTTCACAGAAGAAAAATAATCAATGTAATTAAGCATATAAAAACAAAACTTTAAACACTCATTTCAATAAATGTAGGGAAAAAACTGACAAGATACATTAAGTAATACTAAAAATCATTACAAAATATAGGCAAAGAGCAATATTTTATTTAGTATCATAAAATTATCTATGTAAAACCAAAAGCAAGCATTCTATTTCCCAACAAATACAAGAATAAAAAAGAATGTCTACTATTCCCAATATTATAGTTTTTGAAATACTAGCAATAACAATAAGACAAAAGAAGAAATTAAAAGCAAGGCTAGACAAAGAGACAAAACTATTCCTATTTGTTGTTGTTGTTTTCTACATAATGTTTTACTTATAAAATCTTAGAACATCTGCAGAAAAACTAACTGATACAAAAACGTTAGCAAAATTTTGGGTTACAAAATAAACTAAAAAAAATCAATAGCATTTATGTATAATCAAAATGAGGAAAATGATAAAAATTAAAATTCCATTGAAATAATTGCCAAATGTACAAAATATTTAGGAATTCAATGACCAAAACATATGGTATATTTATGTATATTAAATTTAAAATATTCATTTAGAAGTGTAATTAAAATAAAAGCATGAAGAATATTTAGTTCTTAAGGCTGAGCAATTCCAATGTAATAAAAAATGACATTAGTACCATGCTTAGTGCTAAACCTATCAACTTATCAAAGAGATTCTTCCAAAGAAGACCTTGATAAAATGATGACAAAGTTAATTTGAATTGACAAAGGAACTCAACTATCAAGAGAAATAATTTTTTAAAAAGAATGGAAGAGGAATAGCCCATACTTCAAAATATTATGAAGCAGCAATTGTAAAAACAATATGCTAGTCATTAAAAAAAGTAATTTATTAGAATAGACTTGACAAAGGAGAGTCAGAATTAATATAACTCACAAACTCCCTGCTTAATAAAACCTAAAACATAAATTACCCTGGAATACAATTGCTATTTGAAAAGAATTTTTGACAAAATTCAAATATTCTGGAAGAAAGTGAGATTAGACCAACATCTCCCACTCTGTTACATAGTAAATAAATTAAAACTGGATAAATGACTATTAAAGTTTATATCATTAAAAATTAAAAGATGCACAAATCATACACTTTTTATAGCTAAGAGCAAGAGATAATCTTAACCAAGTGAGGAATAGAGGGAGGCCATTACAACAGATAAAATTAATTATTTTGATTACATAAATTTAAAAAGTTTTTGCATAAAAAATAACACATCTAATTTAAAAGTAGAAGAAATTGACTTGGGTCAAAACTTTTGAATGAAATAACTCTGCTAACCTTTGGCTCAGTATACAAAATGTATAGATACCTACTCAAATATAGAAGACCAAAAACCATGACTACCTAGGTTAATGGTAAAAGGAGATTAAAAATAAGGTGTGTAGTGTATTAAAAATAATGAAATACTTCTCCCAAATCACTAATGATAATAGAAACATAAATAAAAATTTCCTGGATTCCCCCCATCCTGCAAATCTGCAAATTATCTAAGATGTGAAGTAGTCAATGTTGGAGGAGTCATATTGTCAGAAGAAAGGAACATGTGATATTCTTTGTGAAGCTATGGATTGATACAATCTTTCTTGAAAGAGAGCTACAATTATGGAGATGGAGGAACTAAAATGTCCTTGCTCTTTAATCCAGCTACTACATATATATTCCAAGGATGCCAATAACAAGAAAAATAAAAACGCAAAAACTTCACATATACCAAGACAAATACCAAAACCTTTTTTTCTTTGTTACTACAATAATAGGAATTGAAAGCGAAGTAGAATTTCAATGATTAAGGAATGATTAAACAAATTGTGATACACACATGTAATGGAATATCACTCTTCTGGTAGAAATTATGAATAGAATGAACATAAACAAGCATTAAAAGATCTATATGAACTGTTACAAAGTGAAGTTAAGTTGAGCTAGGATAACAATATACTGCAATGTTCTGGTCCAGCTGATAACAAGACACAAGTAGATTCTCCTGATCTGTGAAGGGAAGCTGAGGTCTGGAAAAACAAGGGGCTAAATCAAAGATTAGAGAAGCATAGAGAAAAGACACAGACAAGAAATTTTGGAGAACAGCTTAAGGCAAAACTGCTTTGGTTAGCAGCAGCTCAAGGAGTATATTTAAATGTAAATAGACCAATGAGAGTTCAGGGAATTCACAGAGCAAAGGAGAGAACAAATGTTTTCACAGGGGAGTACAAGGTTTTTTGCAAAGGGTAACAAGTTTTGTGAGAAAGGAAATTGATTCCTAAAATGTTGTTGATTGAAAACTCATCTTCCTACTGAAACCTTCCTGGAAGAACCTACTTAGGTATCTTCTGACCCTTATTTCATTCACAGGATTTCTATTCTGCTAATCAGATAAGGGTTTGAGTTCTTTAGAAACTTTGCAGACTGCCTGATGCCATTTTCATTTCATGAAGTCAAACCATACACGACATTCACCACATGGCAAAAGAAGTTCAATTCCCTTGCCAGGTAATTTCATCCCCAAGCCAATTTTCTAATATAAGAATCCAGTATAAATCAGTCTTTTGAATTATTAAATATATAGCCACAACAAGACAATTGCCTTTGCAACCACATCTTGCTCTCACTGATCCATGAACCCTTGTTCGCTGGAATCAGCTTTAATTATATATTCATAATTTCCATGACTTGTTATTTCTGATTCCATCACTGCAATGTAATAAAAAGAATAGGAACCACAAAGCAAGTGCAAATGAATGTTGTAGGCAGATGAGTGGTTCAGTGGATTGAGAGCTGGGCCTGGAGATGCGAGGTCCTCTGTCCAAATCTGGTCTCAGATACTTCCTAGCTGTGTGACCCTGGGCAAGTCACTCAACCCCAACTGCCTAGCCCTTATTGCTCTTTTGCCTTCAAATCAATACATAGTCTTAATTCTAAGATGAAAAGAAAAGTGTTGTAGGGGTTTTTTTTTTGTTGTTGTTTAATGAATATTGTGCAATTACAAAGAACATTTGACTCCAAAGGAGAGAAATATGGGGAAAAAATCTCATATATTTTGCAAAGAAGTGGAGTCTATAAAAAAAGGTATTTTCATATATTTATCAATTGTAATCATTTCCCCCTTTTTCTTTTTTTTTCATCTATGAATTATCTGTTATAAGGAATGTACCTCTTGGAGTGAGAGAGAAAAGGATACCAGGGGAAAACCAAGTGATATACAAAAAAGATATACTGATAAAATTTGTTTAAGTTAATTAAGGGTAGTAGTAAATAAGTTATTTGTCACTATTGGTATTATTCTCCCCACTTCCTATTTGACAATTTACCTTCCGATTTGTTTGCCTTTATGATTTTGTTGACAAATAAATTGAGTCATTTTGACCTACTATGAATAAACATGGTCTTGTTTAACCTATGTCTTAATCCTTGCTCATTTACTAACCAGCTCTGTGACCTTGGGTATTGCTTTGCTTCCCTGTGACCAGTATCCTTATCTATAAAATTATACTCAATTATATCTAGGGTACATTCTTGCTACAAAATACTAAGATTTTATTAGACAGTGCCATTTAAATCAAACCATCATATATGCAGTTAATATTAGCATTCCCCCCAACTAAATCAAAGGTTACTTAAAGGTTGATGATATCAGAAAGGTCATCCTTTTCTAGCTACTTTATTTACTCTTTTTCTTTGTCTCAATAAAGTATGTGTTCCCGGAGTGAGATAATGACTTTTGAATTTAATTTATCTTGCAGCACTAATAATTTTCCATAACAAAACAACCCCCCCATAAGTTTCTTTAATATAAATCCCAAAGCATTTTGGAACTTTTATAAAGAATAGAATAGGAAACTAAATCCAGAAGCATGTTTCCCTAAGGATACATTTTGGTCTCATTGCTATAACATAAGGCATCTATAATCTGGTTTCTTAAAACTGGAATGATAATAGTAAAATTACAGGGAGGCTGCCAGAGCACAAATGCTTCAGGGAAATTCTTAAAGTCATCAGCTCTTAAAGATGAATGTTGTATTCATTAGGGAACCAGGGAATAATCTCCTAAGAATTTCCCCCCAATAACTTCCAATTTATCATTAGTAATTCCTTATCTAGTGTTTTAACAATTCCACATTGAGACATGTTGTGTGAAGGCTCAGTCAATAGACATTTATTACAACTACTATCTTCCAGAAACTATGTTAAAAGCTAAATGTACAAACATAGGCAAAAGCTAATCTTTGCCCTCAAGGAGCTCATAGTCTAATGGGGAAGACAATAAGTAAAAATATGTACAAACTAACCATATACAGGATAAATATGAATAACAGAGGCAAGACACTTGAATTAAGACAGATTGGGGCATATTTCCTCTAGAAGGAAGGAATTTAGGACTTAAAGGAAGTCAGTTGTTCATTAGGGGAAGTGGTAGAACATTCTACTGAGAGGGGATAGTCAGAAAAAGTGCCCATAAGCAAAAAATAATGTATATTATACTTGGAACCACCAGGAGGCCAGTGTCATTGAGTATGTGTCTGGTAATAAGATATAAGAAGATTAGAAAGGTAAGATGGGGCATGTTTATGAAAGGATTGGAGTGCCAAACAGCAAAATAGAAAGCCATTAGAATTTACTAAGTAGGGGAGTGACTTTGTCAGACCTGTGTTTCAAGAAAATCACTTTAGTGATTGGAGAATGAATTTTAGTGGGAAAATACCTGAGAGAGGCAAATCCACCAGCAGACTATTTTCAAACTATGAGATAATGAAAACCTTCACCAAGATGATGGCAAATTTGAGGAAAGAATAGAAATGTTTGAAAAATGTTGGATAACAGTTTGGATATAGGGGTTAAACATAGTGAAGAATCCAGGATGCCTCCAAAGTTCTGAATCTGAGGGACAGAAAGGATGGTCTTGTCTACTATAGTAACAGGGAAGACAGGTTTGGGGGAAATACATGAGATTTCTTTGGGACAGATTGAATTTGAGATATCTACTAGACATCCAGTTCAAGATGTCTGAAGTCAATTGGAGATGAGGGATCAAATATTGGCAGACATTCCTCAAAATGATAAATTACATCCACCTAAAACCATCAACAAACATTCTATGTAATGGGGATGAACAAGAAATCTTGCCAATGAAATCAGAAGTGAAATAAAGATGCCCGTTATCACCACTAATATTCAACATTTTACTAGAAATATTAGCTATAGCTAGAAGAAGAAATTGAAGAAATTAGAGCAGACAACAATGAAGTAAAGCTATCACTCCTTGGAGATGATATGGTAGTATGTATACCTAAAAAATCTTAGAGAATCAACCAAAAAAAAACCTAATAAAAAATTAACAACTTTTACCAAAGTTACAGGATATAAAATAAACAAAGACAAATCATTAGCATTTCTCTATATTACCAATGAAGCCCAACAGTAAGAGATAGGAAAAGAAATCTCATCTAAACTGATTATAGACAATCAGAAATATCTGGGAATCTACCTTCTAAGACAAACTCAGGAAATATATGATCACAACTATAAAATACTTTTCACACAAGTAAAGAAAGATCTAAACATCTAAAAAACATTAATTGCTCACTAGTAGGCTGAATCAATATACAAACTTGGGGTTCTCTTAGATCCTACATTGACAATAGCTAAGAAATAGAATGGAGGACCAATAGAATAGACTAGGCCCTCAACATGCAATGGTAAATGACAATAGTAACTTATTTGACAAACCAAAAGTTCTGTGTTTCTGGAAGAAGAACTCACTATTTGACAAAAACTATGGGGAAAATTAGAAAACAGCTTGGTGGAAATTAGACACAGAACAACATCTCATTACATATTTAAAGGTAAAGTCAAAATGAATACATAATTTAGAAATAAAGAGTGATACCACAAACAAATTAGGGAAGCACAAAATAGTTTACCTCTTAGATCTACGGATAAGAGAAGAATTTAGGTCAAAACAAGACATAGGGAACATTATGAGATGTAAAATAGTTAACTTTGATTATATTAAATTTAACTTTCCACCCAGATAAAAACCAATGGAAGCAAGAATAAAAGGCAAATAAGAAATAGGTAAAAAAGAAAGTCTTCATATCAAGTCTATCTGATGGAGGCTTCATTTCCGAATATAGAGAAATGATTCAAATCTATAAGAATACAGAGCATTTCCCAATTGACAAATGGTCAAAAGGATATAAACAAGTAATTATGAGATAAAGAAGTTTAACCTATCTTTTATTATGTGGAAAAAATACTCCAAATCACCATTGATTAGAGAAATGCAAATTAAAACAATTCTGAAGTACCAATGTTGTCACAACCAGCAAATTGACTGACATGGCAAAAAGGGAAAATGATAAATGTTGGAGAGGATGTGAAAAATCATGACACTAATACATTGCTGCTGGAGCTGTGAACTGTGCCATCAAGCTGTGCATACCCTTTTACCCATCAATAACAATACTATATCTGTTTCTCAAAGATTAAAGATGAGGGAGAAGAACCTACCTATATAAAAATAATTCTAGCAGCTCTTTGTGGTGAGAAAGAACTAGAAATTGAAAGGATGTCTATCAATTGAGCAATGACTGAACAAGTTATGGTATATACTTGTAATGGAATAGGAATACTATTTTGCCATAAAAAATGACAACAAAATCATCACAAAAATACCCAGAGAGACTTACATGAAGTGGTGCAAAATAGTTTGTGTATTATCCTAGATCCATAAATTCACTTTAAATTCTCATTATATTTATTTCAAACTAAAACAATAAGATGATCTCCATGTTGTACTTTATGGTCTTTAAGTATTCTAAATTTGTATAAAAACTATTCTGTCACTTGGACATCTGTTCCTCATATCTAATTTTTCTAGATATTACCACTTGTCATCACTATTTCTGTTAGTAGTACTTGATTATCAGTGTTGTATTCTAAAAGTCATTTACATGGTTTCAGTATATTCTACAGATCAGTGTTTAGTAGTATTTTTTGCTTTGACAATAATATTAACTCTGCACTTTTTTTTGCTTTTACATTTTTGCTGCTTTTAATGTTTAAAATTATTTAATAATTTAAAAATATTTTAATCAATGTACAGTATCTTCCTAAAAGTAAATGTCACTCCAATGATGTATTGATTAATAAAGCAGTAGGAAACAAGACTGGCAGTACATTATCTGGAAGATTAGAAGAGCATAGAACACAACCAAAATAAACTTCTCATCATTGAAAAAAGCTAATGGGGATGAGAAAAATACCCAAACTTCTTAAGATGTTGTCTTTGACCACAAGTACCATCATAATTACAGTATTGCCATTAGTATGCTTGTGAATGAAAAAAATCTTTCCAGAACACTTTATTTTTCTGGGTTATTTCTTGTTAATTATTTTGTATTTCCAAACATCCTCTTTAAAGAGACAGGGCTACCAGTGTCACTGACATTTTAGATCTGTGATGCAACCTCCTTACTAGCCCTGAAACCACCAGAGGCCATGCTCTACATAGAGCATAGAGCACAGAGACAGGCTTGAAGGATGAAATATTTCAAGATACATTATCTGACCTATGTGATGATTGTTTGGGAATTCACCAGTGATAGAGGCATTGATAATACAGGAACAAGACTGCCAAGAATATCAAGAGGTTGTGTATGAAACAGTCACAAAAGCAAGTGATCCTTTTGGATTGGTGCTGCTATTGTTATCACCAAGCAAAGGGTGTGTTTGAGTTTCATGCAGTTAGGATAAGGATTGTTACCTTTTTCTGTTGCCTCACCCTGAAGGATAGCAACCCTTTCATTAGAATCCATATATATTACAAACCATGTGGGGTTTGATCAAAGCAGTTCCCTAGTCAAAGAGGACTTAAAAAAAAAAAGGACTGAAAACTCAGAGAACCTAGTTTCAACTTCCCTCTGGTGCTTAAAAAAATAATGACCTTGTATCAATTATCATCTCCTTGCCCTTCAATTTTCTCATCTGTAAAATGAGTGGGCATGACTAGCTGGCTTCTCAGTTCCCTTCAAACTCTCTATCAAGGAATTTTTAAGTTTATAGAGGAATGAGTCTGCAATATAAATATTTAATACTACTTCCCTGTTGAGGTTGTAGATATTAATACTTCATTAAGAGGATTAAGGTTACCTTCTAAATGGATTTCAGTGCTACCTGCCTGATGAATTGATTGGCTCTCAATGTGGTTGAATGGACAGTATGAGAGATGCCACTCTTCCCCCTTCCCCACCCCACTAGTGAATAAAGGAATCAATGAATTTTTTCCTCTTTTCTCTTTTGACTTTCTACTGAATAGTCTCTCTGTGAGCAACAGACTTAGGAATAGACTTGGCTACTGGGATTGGAGAAATTCCTTGTCTTCCACTAGTATATAATGGCTACTATGAAGATTGGATTTAGCTATCTCCTGATTGTAACAATGAAGATACTTAGCTCTTCCTTTATAGTGAAACTAGAATTGTATGCTACAATCTATTTTTAGATTTTAACTACAAAAAGATGTTAAGTAACTACAAAAGGTGAACTTGCCAAAAGAGGTGTTAAGTAACCCAAAAAGATATAATCTAAACAGAGAAAGTGAGAACTAAAGAGTAGACAGTTCTGGAGAAAAATCTAACCAAAGAAGGAGAGAACTAAAGAATGGGCAGTCCTGGAGAAAAGTGTCTGCTGTCATTGGTAGACCTGAAATTTAGGGGTGGTGACACAAGAGAAAAAGATCTTTAAAAAGAGGACCAAAAGGCAGAAGCTGAAAAGGCAAAAGATTCATTCGAATTCGGAGCATTCAGATCATTTGGATTCGGATGAATCATTCTAACTCAGACATTCAGACAGTCTTTTGGAGATTCAGACCCTTGAGAAGTGACCTGAAGGCAGACACCCAGATTTCTTTTAGACTGTCACGGTTGGTGACTGAAAAGCTGACTTAGTGACCCTGCCTTTCTGGAGGCATGAAGCCTCCAGGTAAGGCCTATCTTCTTGAGACTCTCTTCCCCTGGCTGGGGATTAGAGATTCTAACTGGTATCAAAAGAAGCCACATTCTTCTCTCTCTCTCATTCCTTAATATCTTCCTTCTATTGTAAATATTGTAAATATTGTAAATAAACTTCCATAAATTCCATTTACTTTAGTAATTCATTTTGGGATTTAGAAATTAAATCCCTGGTGACCACAAATTAAATATTAAGTCCAACCAAATAAAATTTAACATTACCTTGCAGTAAACTAATTTTGAAGAAGCAGATATGCTACCACATGTTTTACAATAAGAATTCCTGCTTATATCCCAAATTACTGGCCCAGCCTTAGCAAAGTTTGACTATGTGACAGCTATGGAAGAGGAAATCTCTCAATTCTATTGCTACCATGGAAGGGAAAACCATGTGGTCTGAATGATGTAAGTTCCTGGATCTCCACCTCCTTTTTATTTTGGGGAAAAGAAGAAGAAAAGGACTTTACTAGACAGTGAAGGTTTGGAATCTAGTTAGTTATCCAAAGAAATAAAACATTCTGGGCATTGTCCAACTCTTTTGGTGTTTGGGAGGAGAAAGTCAGATATTATCATTAAACGAGGGGGAAAAAAGGTAGAGACTACAGAGGAAGTAAAGGGGGAATATATTGACTTTTATTATTTTTTGCTCTTAAGCTAGAATGGATCCCATCAGAAGCATGTTGACTCTCTAGAAACTTCTAGTTAATTTCCTTATGGAACCAGAGCAAGGAAATTAGGTATCCTGAAAGTATGAACTATTAGTATGATTATAGGGAATGTGGGAAAATGATTGTTATTTCAAATTAATTTCTCTTTTTAGGATAGCCTAAAGCACAGGATATTTCTATGAACTTGGATGTCTTTAGGAACCTGAAGGAATATAAGGTTCAATAAATACAGAATAATTATTCATTTATGGACTTCTATGAGTTCTTTATATCTTTTCTGAAATTTGTATGAGTGAAATAAGGTGTTCTAAATATGATATATTAATTACTTTAAATGTTTATATGGAATCTCAGGACTATTTTACACACATCAGTGAGAAACCTAGACAAAAGAAATAATCAAACTATATTTAGAGATTTCCCTGAAGGAACCTTAGGTAGAACACATTTCTTAATTTTCTTCTCTTCTGTGAACATTTAATAATTAGCTTCTAAGCACTTGTTCACAATTGTAGTAATACAAGATGACTATCTAAAAAATTGAAATGTAAAATAGTATTGTAATAATTTGTAAAATAATTAGCATGTATTAAATTATCTTAAGAAATTATCTTCCTCTTGGTTAAAACTAAAAGTCAGTTTTCATGTTTCATCTTTAAAATGTAATTCAACATCAGTATTTTTCTAGGACCTATTTAAAAATAAACAAACATAAATAAACAAAAAAATAAGTGACAAAATTCAGAGACATTGATTCATCTTTGCTGGTATCATCAGAAAGAGGTTCTGGATATGTGGCTAGTTGGTTCTAGGATCTTTCAGCTCCCAAAACTCTGACAATAGGGTCCTCACAGTACATACTTTAAGAAATGTCCATGTTTGAAAACTGATAGCTGAGATTTTGAATAAGTACCAATTATTTGTAAATTTCCTCAAAGACTATGACATTTTGTTAAGCAACCACAATTAATTGATTATTGATCATATTCAGTGAAAGCATCACTTTTGGACTCATACATACTTTAATATTCCTTCAATCATAAGGGGGTAAAAAAGACTTACTAAGCTTCTTAATGTGCCACCATTCCCCTTAGGATTGAAATAATTAAAGGAAAAGTTTCTTAGATATTGGGAACATGAAGATTCCAAGGTCACCTTATTTTACAAATGTTATATTAAAAAGTTCAGTACAAATCTTTGAATGATACTTTCCCTTCAGGTTTGAAACAAGACTGTTTATGCAGCACTTGTAGCTGAAGAAAACTGATTCCTGACTGAGAATTTCCTCTTAAGAAACATTATTACCGCAATCTACAGCTTTTCCTGATGAATATACATGCAGTCTTATTTAGAAGAGGGGGCATCAGTGCCTGTACATGCTAAGAAAGTATTCATTTGTAGCTCTTACTCTTTCTGTTGATACATCTTTGTATCTATCTATCTATCTATCTATCTATCTATCTATCTATCTATCTATCTATCTATTCATCTAATATGGATATGTTTTAAGACTCAATCTCCCAATATCTGATTGAGCTGGAAGTTCAGGGCTTACTCATGGATCTGACCTGAACCATTTCTAAAACAGACCAATTCATCCTTCCTCCACCAGGCAGGGTTCACTATATCAATACTAGGTGATTCAGACAGTTCACTGCAATATATAATTCCCCAGCTCAAGAGATTGGTCTCAGCATTTCAGGCAGCAGGATTACAGGCACATCCCATCTTTTGTTTATTTTTAACTAAAAAACTAAATTAAGATAACATTAAATTGGCATTTATATAGCACTTTGTTTGCAAGGTACATTGACCATTTAAGCCTCATGATAACCCTATGTGCTGTTGGTACAATAGGAAAAAAAAAAGCAACAACACCACCAAATTGAGATCCAGATTGTAAAAGTGATTTAACCATAGTCACACAACTAGTGAGTGTCCTAGGTAAAAATTGAAATTCAGATCTCTCGTGGTCCCAATTCCAGTGTGTATAAGAGTCTTCCTCAGCTTAGTTATCCTTGGTAATAATAATGCTTGTCACTTTTCTCCATCTAGTAGTAGCAGAAGTATTATTATAATTATAATTAGGAGTGGTAGAAGCAAGAGCTGCAGTAAAAACAGTTGTAGGAGTATCAATATTAGAAGTAATAGTAACAAAAATAATAATAATATAGCATTTTTAGTTAGTTAACTAGTATTTGTTAAGTTTTGTATAAGCTTTGTATAAATATCTGTATGAGGTCTACAAATGGCAAGGTTTTTATATAGAAATAGTCCCTGAGAAGAACATTAGACACCATAAGAACAATAATGTAGGGTGATAAACTGTTAATAACTCAACTATCTTCAGCTATGCAAGGATTCAAGATAGAATCCAAGAAACTCAGGATGAAAAAGGCTATTTACAACCACAGAAAGAACTTGTTTGAAGTATACCATGTTTACTTTATCTCCTTCATGAGTTTTTTCTTAGATAAGCCATATTTGTTTTTCACAATATGAAGAACATGGAAATATGTATTGAATAATGGCACATGTATATAGCCTATATCATTTCATCTAACTTCTGAGAGGGGAGAGAGAAAATGTGGATCAAACAATGCTAAAAATAATTATTTGAAACTATGGATATGTAAAAAAAATTTAAAGACTCCCAAATAAGTTATAGATAAGGGAATTTTTTAAAATTTTGAATTATAAAAAAAAAAAACCTTGAATGAACTCCTACTCTTCCCTTGAAAAAGGGTTTCATTCCATCCCTTCTTCCCCAGCCCTCCCTTTCCTTATGTCCTTCTTCTCCCTCTCTCCCACCCTCTCTCTCTTTCTCTTTCCCTCTTCATGTCTTCCTTTCTCTCTTCCTCTCTCTCCATCTTCTTCTCTTTTTCTCCCCCCCCCTCCCCTGCAAACAAGCAGAAGAGGTAAATAGAAGGGAAAACTGTTCTTGTGGTTTCTCAGGACAGTTCCCAATGGACCTGCATAAACAGATGCATATTGTTAAGACTTGCCTTCCTTCTTTCAGTAATAAATTTGTTCTCTGTTTTTCTAATTATTATTAAAGTTTTTATTTTCCTTATCTTAGATTCATTATATTATATTTAAATGTTTGTCCTGAGCTAAGAGTTTCATCCCACATTCTATGTTTCTGACAACTCTATTTATAATTATATAGTCATTATTGAGCTAATAATTTCCTGTATATTCTAAATGCTTCATAATGCTTCTCTCTCGCTGCCTCTCTGTCTTTGTTTCTGTCTCTCTCTGACTCTGTCTTGTCTTTCTCATTCACACATACACAGACACACACACAGAATTTCACAATTTCATAGTTTTGATGGGGAGGAGGAGGGAGGACAAAAGCTTATAAAGAACACAAAAATATTTCACAAAGATTTTTCTGTTTTATTTGCATTACAATGGTATCTTTAAAAACCAATTAATGTTTAGGAGAGAATTTATTAAAAGATTGAATTCTGAAAGAAACATGCATGTTCTTGGTATTGCCACTGGTGTGCAGTGTAGACCTACAAATAATCTGGTAAGATCTGATTTCCTCTATTATCAGTGTTCCATGGAAATGCTGTAGAATAGATTTGAGAAACTCTTATTTTCCTTTCAAGTTTATAGAAATGTAATTCATAAATTTGCATTACTTCAAATACCATAAAATATTCTAAATAAGCTGATAGTTCTTTTCCTTTCATTTTGCAGAGATTATGGTATTAGATGATATAGCTATCTACATTTTGTTATCCATATGAAAAAAAATAGTGCTGAACTAAAGAAAAGACTTACCTCCTGAATAAATGAGAGAACCTAGAACTTCTTGAGACTGAGAGTTATGCCTTCTTCCTATGTATCAACAATTTTCATCATGTCAACAACCACATCTGCTCTCAGATATTTGATTTCAGTGAGCTAAGTAGGAGGAATAAGGCTAGAGAATGTGCATTTAGCTGACATATCTGAGTCATGCAGGAAGTTAAATGGTAAAATGGAATTTTACACATGTGTGAAAACAAAGATGTTCTAGAATAGAACATGTGCTTCAGATTCCTTTAAAATTCTGCTCTCCTAAGCAAAATCGTGTCTTTTTTTTTAAGAATTCTATAACCAGATGCTTTTATGGCCAGCAACTAGAAGAATCAGGGCACTGGCCATTAAAAGATCTGGAGTACAAGTAGGTTCTTTATGAGGCCATAGACTCACAGCAACAAAGATCAGAGCTCATCCAAAGATGTGTCAAATGTCTACGTGACTATTATGAGAATGTGATACGATCCCACCTCCATATCATCTTTAAAATGCAAACTAATAAGAACAGTTCTTACTAAGGTACCCAATTCATTCAATTTTATATAATGTTAATGAAAAGTGAGATACTGAGATAAGAAATGAACTGGCCTAAAGCTTTATATACCAATGATTGACAAGTAGAAAAAATTGTCATGAGACATTTGATTCATTGAAATTCCATAAGAGGATGCTCCCTTTTTACTTCCAATAATCTCAAAAAGTTCTGAATAATTAACCTTTGCTTTCTCTTTGGTATTCCACCTTGTAGGGGCCCTAACTCTACAAAGTCTCTATTCTTTGAAATATCTTTATCTATTTGAAAGCAAACAAATGCCGGGATAAGCACTAGAGGGAGAGAATGCTTACAGAAAGATTACCATTTTTTTTTTTAGCCAGAAACATGTCCTTAATAGACCAAGACTTAAAGAAAGCAATTACATAGTTAATATTTCTGAGGGATTTTTTAATATTAAATCACTGACATTTTAAGAAAGGAAAGTAAAATAAATAGGAACACCTAAATAGGCATTTTCAAACAACAGTGAACTAATATTGAATGGCAGAGATGTTAGTTTTTGAAACATAATGCACATGTTGCAGTTGATGCTGTGTTAATTTTTTCTTTGGTATCCTGTCTGTGCCTATTTGGAATTAGATACATAATATTAGCACACTTAGTAGCCTTGTATTTTTATTGTCTAATCTGTGGTTCAGTGTGTTAAGAAACATGTACATACCAGTAATTGTGATTACAATAATTTGCCTTAAAAGTCTTACGAATATTGTTATTTCTAGATTTTAAATTCAAAAGGTAGCTTAGAGACAATGTGACTTACTTTTTCATTTTGTAAGTTAGGAAACTTGCTAGGAAAGGATGCAGGGGGAGAATAATACCTACTATGTGCCAATTATTAGTAAGGCTTATTCTACAAACATTATTTCCTGTGATTCTCACAACTGTGAGGCAGGGAATAGGTTAAATGACATGCTTAAGATCAAATAGTGATGTAGTAACAGACCTGAGTGTGGAGGACCATAATGTCCAGAATGATGGAGACAATTGTACTAGTCAGATAACCAAGTTGAAAGAAATTGGGATTGTGGTGTTCTGGAGAACAACCAAGAAGGGTGACTAGTTTGATAAGATGAAGGCTAATAAAATATAGAATTGTTTTCTAAAGCAAATGTTATTAAGCTTTTTTTTTGGTGTCAAGGATCTCTTTGGCAGTCTGGTGAGGATTATGGACAGCTCAGAATAATATTTTAAATGAACGAAATAAAATATGGGTTGCAGGGAAAACAAATTATTGTAAAAACAGGTATTACTATATATAAAAAATTCAAAAAATACACAGTGCTTCCCCTTGAATTAGATGCAAAAATTTCTTATGATTCTGTGGCCCCCAGGTTAGGAATGCTAGATCTAATGGAACTGGATGGTTAACTGGGAGAAGAGTATTGGAAGAACTAGGGTATGCCAGCTGTCTTCAAATAACTGAAATAATATCATGCAAAACAGGGAATAGTTTTGTTCTCTTTGGCCAAAAGAGATACACTTAAGAATAAAGGATGAAAATTGCAGTGGCAGATTTTGGCTTAATGAAAGGAAGTTGTAACTAGTATTGCCCTAAAGTAGAATTGATTTACTTTTCTTTCTTTGTAGATCTTAAAAATTTGGATGACCACTTGTAGGAGAGGTTGAAGGCAGCATTCTTGTTCAGATATAGGTTGAACTTAATGGACTTTGATGGCCCTTCCAACACTGAGATTCTTTGATATAATCTAGGTTTTCTAAAACTCTAGAACCCTTTTGATTATATTTATCTTGTTTTTCTTTTCATGAAAAGAACTCATTCTCATTATATGGAGAGATTCTATATTTCCTCAATTTGGTACAAGCTTGCCAATAAAGATTATCTTTCATTCCTTTGAAAAATTTTCATGTTTTTCACATTCATGTGAGGAGAGAACATCCTAGTCTTAGGAAGAGGAAAACAAATTTGCATCCTGGATTTAGATGGAATTTTTCTCTTAAAAACTCCCCCTTTCCTTCAATGAGAAGGTATCATATGGGAAAAGGTCTTTGGACAAGATATGAATTGAATAGAAAGGTTATTTTGTAAGAAATAACTCTTTATGAAAATGTATGTATTGATTTTGGAATAAATGACAAATAATTGTCAGCTAAACATTAAAATTCCACCCATTAATGGCTAATCTTTGTATTCAAAGCACATGCTTCATTGGTATGATTGAAAGATTGATTTTTTCAAGGCAATGGGTGTCAAATGACTTGCCCAGGGTCACAAAGCTAGGAAGTGTCTGAGATCAGATTTGAACCTAAGACATCTCATCTCTAGGCCTGGTTCTCAATCCAATGAGCCACCCAGCTGCTCCCTGAAAGATTGATTTGTGATGAAGTTCCCCTATTAGCTTTTTTACTGCCTTTTCTTTTTTTTTTAATTATATTTTATTTGATCATTTCCAAGCATTATTCATTAAAGACATAGATCATTTTCTTTTCCTTCCTCCCAACCCCCCACCCCCCATAGCCAGCGTGTAAATCCACTGGGCATTACATGTTTTCTTGATTTGAACCCATTGCTATGTTGATAATATTTGCATTAGAGTGTTCATTTAGAGTCTCTCCTCTGTCATGTCCCCTCAACTGCTGTATTCAGGCAGTTGCTTTTCCTCGGTATTTCCACTCCCATAGTTTATCCTTTGCTGATGAATAGTGTTTTTTTCTCCTAGATCCCTGCAAATTGTTCAGGGACATTACACCGCCACTAATGGAGAAGTCCATTACGTTCGATTATACCACAGTGTATTAGTCTCTGTGTACAATGTTGTCCTGGTTCTGCTCCTCTCGCTCTGCATCACTTCCTGGAGGTTGTTCCAGTCTCCATGGAATTCCTCCACTTTATTATTCCTTTTAGTACAATAGTATTCCATCACCAACATATACCACAATTTGCTCAGCCATTCCCCAATTGATGGGCATCCCCTCGTTTTCCAGTTTTTGGCCACCACAAAGAGAGCAGCTATGAATATTTTTGTACAAGTCTTTTTGTCCATTATCTCTTTGGGGTACAGACCCAGCAGTGCTATGGCTGGATCAAAGGGTAGATATTCTTTTGTCGCCCTTTGGGCATAGTTCCAAATTGCCCTCCAGAATGGTTGGATCAGTTCACAACTCCACGAGCAATGAATTAATGTCCCTACTTTGCCACATCCCCTCCAGCATTCATTACTTTCCTTTGCTGTTATGTTAGCCAATCTGCTAGGTGTGAGGTGATACCTCAGAGTTGTTTTTATTTGCATCTCTCTGATTATAAGAGATTTAGAACACTTCTTCATGTGCTTGTTAATAGTTTTGATTTCTTTATCTGAGAACTGCCTATCCATTTCCCTTGCCCATTTATCAATTGGAGAATGGCTTGATTTTTTTTACAATTGATTTAGCTCTTTATAAATATGAGTAATTAAACCTTTGTCAGAGGTTTCTATGAAGATTTTTTCCCAATTTGTTGTTTCCCTTCTGATTTTAGTTACATTGGTTTTGTTTGTACAAAAGCTTTTTAGTTTGATGTAGTCAAAATTATTTATTTTACATTTTGTGATTCTTTCTATGTCTTGCTTGGTTTTAAAGCCTTTCCCCACCCAAAGGTCTGACATGTATACTATTCTGTGTTTACCCAATTTACTTATGGTTTCCTTCTTTATGTTTAAGTCACTCACCCATTTTGAATTTATCTTGGTGTAGGGTGTGAGGTGTTGGTCTATTCCTAGTCTCTCCCACACTGTCTTCCAATTTTCCCAGCAGTTTTTATCGAATAGTGGATTTTTGTCCCAAAAGCTGGGATCTTTGGGTTTATCGTATACTGTCTTGCTGAGGTCGCTTTCCCCCAGTCTATTCCACTGATCTTCCTTTCTGTTTCTTAGCCAGTACCAAATTGTTTTGATGACTGCTGCTTTGTAATATAGTTTAAGGTCAGGGACTGCAAGGCCCCCATAATATGTGTTTTTTTTCATTATTTCCCTGGATATCCTTGATCTTTTGTTCTTCCAAATGAACTTTGTTATGTTTTTTTCTAAATCAGTGAAGAACTATTTTGGGAGTTCAATGGGTATGGCACTAAATAGATAAATAAGTTTGGGTAGGATGGTCATTTTTATTACATTGGCTCATCCTATCCATGAGCAGTTAATGTTTTTCCAATTGCTCAAGTCTAGTTTTAGTTGTGTGGAGAGTGTTTTGTAGTTGTATTCATATAGTTCCTGTGTTTGTCTCGGGAGGTAGATTCCTAGGTATTTTATTTTGTCTAAGGTGATTTTCAATGGGATTTCTCTTTCTAGTTTTTGCTGCTGAGCTGTGTTGGAGATATATAGAAAAGCTGATGATTTATGTGGGTTTATTTTGTATCCTGCAACTTTGCTAAAGTTGTTGATTATTTCAATTAGCTTTTTGGTTGAATCTCTAGGGTTCTTTAAGTAGACCATCATGTCATCTGCAAAGAGTGATAACTTGGTCTCCTCCTTGCCTATTTTGATGCCTTCTATTTCTTTTTCTTCTCTAATTGCTACTGCTAGTGTTTGTAGTACAATGTCAAATAGTAGAGGTGATAATGGGCATCCTTGTTTCACTCCTGATCTTATTGGGAATGCATCTAGTTTATCCCCATTGCAGATGATATTAGCTGATGGTTTTAGATATATACTGTTTATTATTTTTAGGAATGACCCTTCTATTCCTATGCTTTCTAGTGTTTTTAATAGGAATGGGTGTTGTATTTTATCAAATGCTTTTTCTGCGTCTATTGAGATAATCATGTGGTTCTTGCTTGTTTGCTTGTTGATGTGGTCAATTATGTGGATGTTTTTCCTAATGTTGAACCAGCCCTGCATCCCTGGTATGAATCCTACTTGATCATGGTGAATGATCCTTCTTATCACTTGCTGGAGTCTTTTTGCTAGTATCCTATTTAAGATTTTTGCATCTATATTCATTAGGGAGATTGGTCTATAGTTTTCTTTCTCTGTTTTTGACCTGCCTGGTTTTGGAATCAGTACCATGTTTGTGTCATAAAAGGAGTTTGGTAGAACTCCCTCTTTGCTTATTATGTCAAATAGTTTGTATAGTATTGGGATTAACTGTTCTCTGAATGTTTGTTAGAATTCACTGGTGAATCCATCAGGCCCTGGGGATTTTTTCTTAGGAAGTTCTTTGATGGCTTGTTGGATTTCATTGCCTTTTCTTTTAACCAGAGACCACAAGAGACCCTGTTGTCTTAGAGAACCTTTTTTATCCTCTTAAACATATTTCTTAACCTTATCAGAACTGGAGTTTCACATAAATTAAGCTTCCAAATTTGTCATTTAAATAACACTCTCACTTTCTTCCCACAGAATGAAATTTATTTCCATTTTGATTTGTATCAAATTATGGTAGGGAGAAGAGAAATACAGAGATTTATTATTCTATTGTGTCTATTGAAAAATGTTTTATATCCAGATAGTTGTGTTTAAAGGGGATCACATCAGAGCTTCAAAGAAAAATAATCTTCATTAAACAGAGGAAAAGATAAGGTAATTAGTTGAACATTTTTTGTGGGTGTGTTTAAATTTTTATTTGGAATTTGAAAATGTTTCTTAAAAATATTAATGAGACACTGCAGTCAGGCACAACATATAAAAGATTCATTCTGCCTTTTAAAAAAATTTTACAAACATATCAACTATCATCTCATTTCTATGTATTATCTTATAATTATGATAATTGGCACTGAACAAGCAAGGGAAAGAGTCACAATTATTGCTTTCTCAGAGAATTTAGCCAGCTTAAAAAAGATTATGGAAGGAATACAGTGAATGTAGAATAGAGAAGGAATAAAGAAAATTCAAATAGAATTATAGTGATAGAGATGATCAGTGATATAAAAACAGTCCTGGAGTGAGTTTTGTTATGCCCATTGGCTAAGTATAAGAACAAGAGCATAGAAGAGACTAAAATGGTATTATATTGCACAAAAGGTACAAGCTACATATTATAATAATGCTTATATCTAGATGGATCTGTGATCTCAGATTGGAATTAATTCTGAACCTTTTCATTTTATGTGCATTTTTACATGGTCTTTCACATTTTTCAAAGCCTGGTATCACAGAAACTTTTACAAGCAAATAAAATATTTCTTATACAGCATTCTTCACATAGCTCTATCTCTTATGAGATGGGTGTCAGCTAGATAGAGCACTGGGCCAGGCAACAGGAAGACCTGGCTTTGATTTCAACCTCAGTTATTAGCTATGTGACCTTCGATCTCTCAATTGCTGTTTGCCTCAGTTTGCTTAAATGGGAATAATAATAATAATTTCTACATTCTAAAATTGTTGTGAGGAAAATGATGCCTTGCATATAGACACGATAAAGCTTAATCCCTTCCTGTCTTCTCCTCATAAGTTTGTATGGTACTTTTAAGTTTGTGGAGGTACTTTTATATATCTTCTCAGGTTTTATTCACCACATCCTTGTGCAATAAGTCTTATTATTATTGCCATTTCACAAATTGGGAACCTGGGGCAAACAACATTTAAGTGACTTAACAGTGTCACACTACTACTAAGTAGCTGAAACATAATTATAGCTCACGTCTTCCTGAATGAATCATCCAGCCCTGTAGAAGAGTTTGTGGATGAAGTGGGTAGTACATTTTGTTGTGATAGTCAATTCAAAACAAATCAATTCAGTTTAGTTTGTATCAATTGAAAAAAATCTTAATTTAAAGTCTACTAGGAACTGGTAGTGTTACATAATGAAAATGGGAAAGATGTTTTGGAATTTAAAAAAGTCTGGTTTCATGTCCTGGCTTTGCTATCTTCTACCCATGTCACTTTTGAACAAAATCTTTCACTTCTCTGTCCTCAATTTCCTCATTTGGAAAATATGATATTTGGACTAGATCTCAAAGCTATCTTCCAGCTTAAAGTCCGATTATCCCATTAATATCAATGAAAACTGATATGTGATTTGTTGCTAAAATGCCTTTGAACCGCTTAGATGTATTCTATTCCCAGGCTTAGATGATTTTCCTGTGGCTCTTGTGTAGGTATAATTTCAGCTTCTCCATTGGACTTCATTGCTCCATAGCCAGAATCATGTAACATTGGAGCTAAAAGGGTCCTAGGAACTTAGATAGGTCATCTCTCTTATTTCTTCAGTTAAGTAAAATGAGACGAGAGTGTGGAAGGGAGGGCAAGGGCTCACATTCAATTAGTGGAATAAGAAGAATTTTAACAGAAAACACTCCATTGCCAATACTTAAATTACAGTTCAACAATTTCATATTCTACATGACCATTACTTTTGCCTTGAATCCTTTTCAGAATCTGTTTTGTCTACATTGGGATTTATCAGATTTTGGCTACTTTGGAATTTCTTCTGTATTTTTCAGAATTTTTTGTAGACTTACTTAAAACTGACTTGGTTATTAAAACTGACTGAGGTTATACATAGCCTTAGTTTATTCCTTTCTTTCAATTTCATCATGGTTAGCTTGGATCATATTTATGGTATTTTACTGTTAGTCCATAGGATCAGAGATTCAAAGGAGCTTAAAAGATCATCTGAGGTCTAAACTTCCCATTTTATTGATGAAGAACCTGAAGTTCAGTGACATTCCTGACAGCCACAGATAGTAAGCAACAGAATCAGCATTTAATTCTAGCTCCTCTGACTTCACATCTAATGTATTTACGGCTATATTATATTACTGTCTTAGCTGGCACCCTCAAAGTCTGAATAATACTCAGTGCTATGGAATATTCCCCCTATCTTAACAGGAAAGCAATTTGATTTTGAGATGAATCAAAAGAAAGCTTAGAGAGGTTAAGTGAATTGGATGACATAGATAGTGAGTGTTGGAGCCAAAACTTGGACTCAAGTTTTGGCTTTCAATCCAAACCCATTCCTATTGTATCATGCTGCCACTCTCTATTGCCACACCATAATATCACCATTAAAGATTATTGCAGAGTCCAAAAAAACCCAAGCCCATACACATGCACTGATTCCTGTGTAATCCATAAAACCTTTGTGCTTGAGATATTAGACTGATAGTGAACTGGAGTGCACCAATCAACGACTATACAAAGAGAAATGATGAAGCAAGTTTTGTACTTGTCAAGAATTCAGATAAATATTCCATGAAAATCACAGGCCTATAGAAGTAGGCAGAAAGAGAAATGTTATATCAGAAAAGCAGACCTAAGAGTCAGCAGGACAAAAATGATACAAAATAAATGAGGCCATAGAAAGAGATAAGACTATCTAGAAAAGGATAAAAAGCCTATAAATGTAGGACTGGGCATTTTGAATGAGTGGTCTAGCCTAAATTGGTTTGTAGATGGCCTGAGAAGGAGAGACATATACACTGGACTAGCAGTTAAAGTAATCATTAATTCTTAGATCTGACTCTAATTAAAAGCCCCATTAGCCCCCCTATCCTCTCAAACCCTCACAATCTTGCCACCAAAGAGCTTTTAAATGGTATGGAATACCAGATAATCTCATTGATTTCCTAACTCCATCATGAAGTTGTTGATTGCAGTCTACACCATTCATTCACTCAAGAAATATTTTGTTAAATGTCTATTATGTTCAAGGCACTGTGAAAAAAGAAAACTATTGGGCTTTTCTCCTTACTTGACTTATAAAATAGCACAAGTTATTAGAGGTCATACAATTGTAGGTTGGTAGCAGAGACTACTACTGTAAAAGCAGTTTCACATGTGAAAAGGGTGATTTTTTGAGTTAAATATCTGATTTGAATTAATTAAATGAAAAGTCAGACTGGCAAGAACTATTGCAGCAGCAGAGAGAACAATGAAATTGGGATGTTGCAGGAGGCTCAGACAGGGCAAGAAGAAGAAATTACAAAAGAAAGTGTTTTTCCAGAACATTCATTTTTTTCCATTTCCAAATTCATTTTATTATATAGTGAAATTTTGTTTTTGTTGCATTATAAGTATTCAGATTTTAGAAAATATATTCCAGGCATTCCAGGCATGTTTGAAACTAACAGAGCAACAACTAAATATAAGAACATTACATGGTGAAAATTCTATTTCCTAACCAAATTGTCAAGATATCCAAGATTATCTTGGATAAATTATTTTTTTTTAAAGTTGAAGATATTTTTATTTTGTTAATCAAGGGGAAGATGAGTTCATCAACAAGTTAAGTTAAAAACTTATATTAGTTGTTTCTCATATTCTTACTTTAGTCAAAGTAAATATATATATTTAAAAACATCTTATTTCTGGAATATTATAAAATACATCATGGAAAAATGAGGAATCATGGGGGAAAAACAGGGTTACATGAAGCAAATTAGGATTCCTCTTTCATCAAGGACTTTAAGATGAAACTAGATGAGGACATCAAATAAAGACAATAAAAGAAAGATCTGTCAGAAATTCTCTAACAAGTAATTTTCTCCATCCTTGATGGAAGAGTCACTATATTTGAACTCACAGTTACTCATCCCCTTATGTGTTACATTAATAACTAAAATTGTCATTAATAAATAACCATGGGGAAATACTAGCTGGGTTACATCAAGTAAATAAAGATCTCATTCACACTATAGCAGATACAATTTTTGATGCATTGAGTATTTGATTATCTCGATATCTAAAAAAGAACATGACCAGTTAGAAAATATTATAAATGGTATTATCCTTAAAATCAAGAGAATACCAATAAATATTAACATATTTATCTTCCTCATTTCTATAAAATATGAAAATTATTTGCACATATATTTCATTAATCCTTGGATGATATTCACAAATAACATTCTACCTCCAAATACATTTTTATCATCAAACAAATTACTGGAAATAGCAGATATTACAAGCTCCCACTGTGCTTCTTGTTTGTTGGATAGAAAAGAGCAATTGATTCACTAGAGCAAAATGCTGCCTCAAAGTCTTTCTTCTAACAAAGTATATCCCATTCTTATGTTAAAATCAAAGAAGAGATTTCAATGGATGCAACAACAAAAATAATTATGTTCAATTAATCTCTTATCATTATTACCAGAATAGGAAGATGGACACATAACCTATATTTAGGAAATTGTGTAGCCTATTCAACATACACTAGCATTCCATCTTTCCATCTTTTAAAAAGGAATATTTTTTGCCAGTGATATATGACTGTGATTCATCATACAGTATAATTTCAGAGACATATGGTAGGCATAAATAGGCTGTTGAATATCATGTGAGGAAAGTGAAAGATTATGAACCAAATGCATTTTCTGCTGGTTCCCAGATAATGTTAAAATATGAAGGAACTCTCTTTTCCCACTTTTACCCATGCCTTATTAGTTGAACCCTCTGTGGAAAATGTATGGGAAGACATGGATAGACATCATAAAAGATGAACAAAATTGAATGGATTATTAACAATACAATTTGTACTAGAGTTAATACTTTTGATAGCTTTATAGATTCATTGAATATTGAAGGCTTTATTTCTTTGCTAATACTAAAATAGAATGAACTATTATTCTGAGCTAGTCCCAAATCAGGGAAGTCCAATGTCTCAGGTTGAGGACAGGCATACAATTAGTTTCTTGTGGGCTATAAATTAACAAAATAAACTATTAACAAAGAATAATTTGTTCAATCATTCAATAAGGATCAATTCAATAAGAGGCAATTTTTAGGCAATAATTATGTTCCAGGAACCATACTATACAATGGAAATACAAAGAAAGGCCAAAACTTAGTCCCTATCAAGAAACTCATATATTAATGGAAGCTAAAATGTTCAAATTACTATGTACATACAAAACATATAGTGTGTAAGGCAGTTTTTGATGGAATTCATTAGTACTGGGGGTGAAGACTCAGAGTGATTTCCTGCAGAAAATGTCACTTGATACAAGTCTTTTTTTCTTTTAAACCCTTACCTTCTGTCTTGGAACCAATACTGTATATTGGTTCCAAGGCAGAAGAGTGGTAAGGGCTAGGCAATGGGGGTTAAGTGACTTGCCCAGGGTCACACAGCTAGGAAGTGTCTGAGGTCAGATTTGAACCCTCCCATCTCTAGGCCTGGCTCTCAATCCACTGAGCTACCCAGCTGCCCCCTTGATACAAATCTTGAAGAAATCCACATTAGTTAAAAGACAAAAGCAAGAAGGGAGTACATTTCAGGCAAGGAAGGGACAGCCAGTTCAGATGCATGGAGCTAAGAGACGCAATATTGTGCATAAGGAATAGTAAGGGTAATTGGATTATAGAGTACGTAGAAGGGAGGCAAGTATAAGGAAACTGTAAAAGGTAGGGAAGTGTCATATTATAAAGAATGGTAAATGCCAAACCAGGAATTTTACAACTGATCCTAAATGTAATAGTGAGACACTGAATTTTGTGGAGTAGTCAAGGTTATATGATCATATCTATGATTTAGGAAAATCACTTTGGTTGTGAAAGGAAAATTATTTTATTGCCTTTATATCATTGATTATGAACAGTGATCAATGTAATCCTTTAGATAAGCAGCTACAGCTATAAGTCATAGAGTGTTAAACCAGTTATTAAACTGTGTATAAGATATCAATCATAATAGAATATTAACCATAGTATTAGAAAGCATTTAGCTTTATATAACAGAATATTAATGCAAATAAATATGTTGAGAACTTCTGTTGGAGGAATAAAAATCTTATATCACTGTAGTTATCTAGAGAAGCTGAAACCCATGTAGAAGGAGCTGGTTTCATTGAGAGTGGTAAAGAAAGAATAAAGGGGGAGACCCACAATGCTGATAGTGGTAGATCCACTCAGGGATCCCCCTGAACACCCAGTTGGGTATTCTAACCTTTGGTTAGTGAGTGAATTGCTTTCTCTCACTGGGCCAGTTGCACAAACACTTTGGAGACAATTGATATTAAGAAAAAAAGTATATCTTTTATTTTAAGAGGGGATATAAACTGAGCATCAGAACAAGGGGTCCCTAACTCTAAACCTAATTTCCCACAATCCTCTATGTCCCTCACAAGAGGTAGCCTTCTGGTCTTCCAGCTAACTTAACAGTTCCCTGTTTCTGTCTAGGTGTCCCCAAAACTGACTATGCTATCTATGACCCTCAGTAGTTGGTTAGATTTATTCTCTAAAAGTTGTATCCAAAAACCATTATGAATGAACTCCAATGGCTAAACCTTATTTTAGCACAGAAAACAAAACTGATTACAAAAAACTGAAAATTGAGTTTCCTATCCTCAAAATCTAAGTTTTTTTTATAACATCATAACTATTTACATAGCTAATTTTCAGAAGTCTTTACACATTTACATCAATATACAAATGATTTTCTGTACAGTTCTACATATATATAGATCTAATAAAAATTTAACTCTTGTAACTTTTTAATTATTCACTATATATATTTAAAATATATAATATACAACCTGTATACTATTTGAATTTTTACAATTTTTGCAATTCTATGTATGTTATCTATAAACTATGGTACGAAGTTTATAGAGGAGAGTATATAGTTGGTCTGATAAGATAGTATGAAAACAACCATGTTTTATTCAGGTGTTTGATCCTTTAAAGATTTATGCTGCCATTGGATCCCAGAGTATTATGGCCAGGAAAATTCATTCTGACCTAATATGACCTAAATAGTGTGGTAGTTAACACTGTACTGAACCTTTAGGACTTCATAGCAAATGTTTCAAATCCTTGTTATCAGGCACTATTGCATGTTTCTTAACATTCTCTGTATGTTCTGCTTGTTCATGACTTATGCTAATTACCTATCAAAAACCTATAAAACAAACTGTTGAACATTTATATGGGGTCTTATCTCAGTGTGATAAGAGCTCTCGATTTAATTTTTTAATATTAAAGTTTGGATCTTCAGCTCAGAATTGAAGCCCAGAGATTTCTTAATTTCTACAGTTGTTAAGTGTACATAGATTGGAATAGGGAGCAACTTGAGATGGGGGTATCAATTAAAATCCCACTACAAATAATTCAAACAAGAAGTAGTGAGAACATGTATCATGATGGTGGTGCTTTAATAGAGAAAAAGGGGTTATATGCAAGTAATGTGAAAGTAGAAAGAATAAGATTTGCCTACAAGATTGGGAAGGAGCATCAATTTCCCTTGGACTGGACTTTTTGTTTTGGGAAAACAAGAAACTATACCAATGGCTTTATAGGCTCTGGACCAATCAAATCTTGATGATTTATTCATTTAAAGAAAAGTCATCTTAGCCTTGTAAAAATATGTGCTAATTCTACCACAAATGTAATTTGCATGTATATATGTTTAATCTAAGATTTAAATTTAGTTTTTATACTAAATAAGAGAGTTATGAAGTAATATTATAGTCGCCAATTTAAAAATATAGCTTAAGTCAAAATGACTTTTAGTAGCTTTTATTTACAAAGAGGTAGAAAAAGTGAAAGTATAAAATGTAGATAGACAGATTCCTAACAAGCCTACCAGTCCTTCTCTGATGAAGTCTGGCTCAGCCAAGGTAGGAGCTTCCTCAAGCCCAATCTCCACTTGGATTTCCCAGCAATCCTTGGCCAGAAGTCCCTGTGGTGTCTTTAGTCAGAGTTCCACCAACATAGCCTCCTCCAAAGCCAAGGCAGGAATCTCTGGAACCAATCTCTCCAAACAGTAGGAAAGGCATGATCCCTAGACCATGCTGGTCTCTTCTTTTATGCTTCTTTTTCCACATCACTTCCCATCACTCCTCCTCTTTACAGAAAGCAATTAAAAACTTCCAATTTGTCTAGCACTGCCCAAGTGGGGGATGGGGAGTGAGGGGGTGGCCTTTGGAGGTGTGAGCTTACTTTAGTAAGTAACTTGTGAACTCTTCTACTTAATGGCAAGTAGGGATACTTTAAATTCTTGATTTGATTAGCTAACAAATAGACAAGGGGAGAGTTAATCCTATCTTCACAATATTTAGTCATATGTATATACCAATAATAGCTATTTATGTATGTTTGTATGTATATAGATGTATGTGTACCCAAGCAAGGCAACAGCAAAGCTTAGGAATGACTGAATCAGAGGCAGAAGCTTTGAGAGCAATTAGCCAAACCCAACGAGTCAGAAGGAGATTAGAAGGGACTATTTGCTGACACATGGAACAAGACTCTGTTGTATTTCCTATATGTAATCCCAAAGCAAGGAAGAAGATTATCAGGGGCCAGGACTCTGGTCAAATTTATATGGTGGAAAGAATGCTTGTGATGGTAGACCTTACCACAGGGCAAGAAAACAATAGTCCTACCTCTCTTTAGATCATATCAACTTGGAAGAACTGAAAATTTACAAATCCCTCAAACTAGCTCTGAAAACAGCAACATAAAATTCATGGAGCATGGGACAGTGTCCCCTCCTCCATTGAAATGGAGCCCAATCTTAAAAAAAGGTTAAAAGTCAATAAATGGGCTGGAAAAAAATAAAAAAAAAAACAACAGAAAAAGAATCTGACCATAAAAGGTTACTATGGTAATAGGGAAGACCAAAACACAAACTTAGAAGACAATAATGTCAAAAAGAATTCCTCAAAGAACTCGAAACCCATTTAAAAAATCAAATAAGAGAAGTAGAGGAAAATGGAGAAAGGAATGTGAGTGATATGAGGAAATCAGGAAAAAAAAGTTAATAACTTGATAAAGGAGGCACAAAAAATACTAAAGGAAATAATAACTTATAAATGAGAATAGGCCAAATGGTAAAACAAGCACTAAAAATAACTGAAGAAAAGAATTTATTAAAAAGTAGAATTGACCAAATGGAAAAAGAGGTAGAAAAGCTCATGAAAGAAAATAATTCCATAAAAATAGAATTAGGTAAGTGAAAGCTAATAATTCCATGAGAAATAATAAAAGAAAATCAAATGAAGAAGATAGATGATGTGAAATATCTCATTGGACAAACAACTGACCTGGTAAACAGATTAAGGAAAGACAATTTAAGAATTATTAGATTAGCTAACCTTAAAGTCATGCTCAAGAAATAACCTAGATATTATATTTCAAAAATTATACAGAAAACTACTCTTCTATCCTGGAACCAGATGGTAAAATGGAAATAGGAAGAATCCATTAATCATCTACTGAAAGAGATCCCCAAATGAAAACTCCCAGTAAGATTATAGACAAATTCCAAAGCACCCAGGTTAAGGAGAAAATATGGCGAATTCTGGCAAGCCAGAAAGAAATAATTCAAATACTGTACAGTCACAGTAAGGATAAAACAAGATTTGGCAGTTTCTATATTAAAGCATCAGAGGACTTAGAATATTATATTCTGGAAGTCAGAGGAGCTAGGATTAAAATCAAAAATCCTCTATCCAGCAAAACTGAAAATAATGTCTTGAGGGGAAGTGGATATAAAATGAATAGAGGACTCTCAAGCATTCCTGACGGATAGATAAGGGATGAATAGAAAAATCTGTTTTTCAAATACAAGATTCAAGAAAAACATAAGGTAAATAGGAAAGAGAAATCATAAAGGATTCAATAAGATTCAACTGTTTACATTCCTACATGGGAAGAAATACTTGTAACTCCTAATAACCTTCTTATTTTTAGGGTAATTAGAAGGAATATACATACCCAAAGGGCATGGGTATGAGTTAACTATGATGGAATGATACCAAAAAATAAATACATAAAATTAAAGATTGAGAAAGAGGGATGCTTTAGAAAAAGTGGGAGAATAGAATTGGGATTAGTTAAAACATCTAACACAAATGAGGCATTTAAGAGCTTTTACAGTGAGGGAAAGATGGAGGAAGAAGCTTAAATCTTCATATTATCATACTTGTCTCAAAAAGAGAATAACATACACATTCAGGTGGGTATGGAAAAATATCTTACCATAAAGGGAAAAGTTTACCTTTGTCAGATCTGTGGATAAGGAAAGAATCAATGCCCCCAAAAAGAAATAGGCAGCATTATGAAATGTAAAATGGATAATTTTGATTACCTTAAGTTTAAAAAGGTTTTTCACAAATGAAACTGAGGCAAGCAAGTTTAGAAAGAAAGCAGAAATTGAGGGAAGTTAAATTTGACAGCAATTTTCTAGAGAACTGAATCAAATGGAAACAAATACAAATCATTCTCTAATTGATAAATGATCAAAAGATATGAAAAGGAAGTTTTCAGATGAAGAAATCAAAACTATCTATAATCATCTAAAATAATCACTATTCATTAATAAATGTGAGTTAAATCATCACTGAGGTGCCACATAATTCCTATCTTATTGACTAATGTAATACAAAAGGAAAATGACAAATAATGTAGAGGGTGTGGAAAACTGAGACACTAATGCAACGTTGTAGTTAGAAAAAAGTTAGTAATTGGAATTGATTCAATCAACCTGGAGAACAATTTGGGAATATCCCCAAAGGAGTATAAAACTGTGCATACCCTTTAACCCAACAATACCACTACTAGGTCTATATGCCAAAGAGATAAAAAACAAAAAGGAACAGGACCTCTATGTACAAAAAATTTATATCAGGTCTTCTTGTGGTGGCAAAGAATTGGAAACTGAAGGCATAGCCATCAATTGGGGAATGGCTCAACAAATTATAGTATCTGATTGTGATGGGATACTATTGTGCTTTAAGAAATGATGAACAGGAATTTTTCAGACAAAATGAAAATAAATTTTTATGAATTGATGTAAATTGAGCAGAACCAGGAGAATACATACGGACATTGTACATAGGGACATCAATATTGTGCAATGATCATCTGTGAATGACATCTCTTTTTGGCAACACATTGATAATCCAAAGGATATAATATGAAAAATACTATCTTTCTCCAGAGAAAGAACTTAAGGAATCTGCAGGCAGATTAAAGCAAAACTTTTTTTTTACTTTATTTTTCTTGTGCTTTTTTTCTGTTTTCTTACACAACATGGCTCATGTGGAAATATATTTTACATGCCATCAAATGTATAATTCATATCAAATTGATTGACTTCTTATTGAGAAGAAAGTAGAAATGTGGAGGGAAAAATTTGAAACTCAAAAATTATAAAAAAAACAAGTTTTTACATATAACTGGAAAAAATTAAAATACATTTTCTTCATTAATGTCACTCTCTTTACTCTTTCCATTTAGAAGAAAAGTATTTTATTTTCTCATATTATTTATCTGATTTTCATACCAAAGGTAAGCAAGGCCAAACAAATAGCCCATGAAGGTTAATAATCACATTAACATGTTATTTCTTTATGAAGGAAAACACACCTATTATTTCACTTTTTAAAATATTTGAAGAACATATCCTGAATATATACAGTTTTAGAACAAATAAAATCATTTTGTGACCAAGACTTTTGAAATTGAGTCTTGAGGGAACTCAAACCTTCATTCTAGGGCAAAAGAAACATTCATCAACATGTTGATGTTATGTTTCCTGAAGCCTGTATAAAATTTGAAAAAAATTTCATGAAATGAAAAGTAGTCAGCATCTTAAATCAAATAAAACATTTTCTAACTATAGTAAAATCTTTAATGGGTTGATAGCAAGAAGGGGGCCCTTCAAAAAGTTATTAGCATTGCAAGATCATAGAACAAAAGGTAGAAGGGGTCTCAGAAGCCAGCATCTTAGACATGAAGAAACTAAGACCTACCCCAGACAGCCAATGACTTGTTATAGGTCATCAGTAATGAGTATCAGATGTGGGATTCTATAGTATTTGGAAAGAAAATATCAAAGTTTATTCAGTCAAAAGCATTAGTTGTCTCACTATGGCTTCACTAGAACCACTATCCTTAAGGTACTAATCAGAAAATTCATGCCGTGCACAACAGATTTGTGATTCTTCTGAAGAAGCATCTTATATCAGTGTAATAGCTTTAGTCATCATTTGAATTGTGTAACAAAGGAAAGTAAAGGATCTGAGCCAACCAAAGCAGAATAGAGTAGTTTAGATGAATGAACATAGGGCAGAATAGCTCCTCCTAAATCAAGAAATTGTTAAATATATCAAGCCACAAGTACATAGGGTTTTTTTTGTCCCCCTAAGACTTTCCCTTGAATAAATTTTGACCTGCTTTTCCTAAAGTTCTAATATGACCTTGGAATGTCATTTCATCAATTAGGGAATGCCAAAATACATGTTGTCCTCATCACCTTTCTTTAGTAATAAGAAAAGTTTTGAGGTCTTTTCCATACTTTTTCAGAAACTTTGAAAACTATCCCCTCGATGCCCTCAAAATCTTACTAGCTTTAAAATAGTCTCTCTTTATGTATTCTTTGTATATTTTGGATGTAGCATTTTTACTTGTTCTGTATTCATATCTAAAACAGTGATACCATAATACAAGTGTGGTGGCTCAGTTATCCTTGATGGGGAAAATATTTTTTTAAGTGGCTTGATAGATCTTTTGCATATTTCATATGCTTGTTATACTTTTTCTAACTTCATCCAAAAATGATCTCAAGATAACTTTGCATACCTGGGGTTCCTGCCAAGCTATCTTTAAACTTGCTATACCCTCCATGTTGACTCTGTTTTATGTATGTGATTTCTTTTTTCTTTCCACCATCTTTTGCTCTAAGATTTTACAAATGGGTAGAAATGCTAAACTTATACTGCTCTGCTGAATACAGCCCTTTTAGTGATGATCAAGTATTTGCTGTCAAAGGGACTTTTTAGGTTTTCAGTCTTTCAGGTAAGGCAATTGATTTTCATTGATTAAAGTTCTGTATGAAATTTTTTGTAATCAGTTTGGCTGTGACTTCTTCCATCCAGTTTTCATTTTTTTGGCATCAACAGTTCACTTAAATAGATCATGTAGGAGTTGTTTTAATTGTTGATCAAAAAAAAAATCAGAGGCATAGAGACTCAAACTGAAACTATGTATACTTGATTTCAAGTTATAAATCTTTGGGATTTTAGGAAAGTTATTTTCGGTCTTTAAGATCTCTTATAGTTCCAGATCTTTAGCCCTCTGATATTATTTTTGCCTGACATTGGGCAAATCACTTAAATCTTGGGCTCACTGAGAGGTCAGTATAAATTAATATCTTTGGAATCCCCCCCTTCCCTCTCCAAAGGAATTTTAATTCCTGTTGAAGGACAACAGGAGACTGGGATATTGAGGGAAATTTGCTCTTCTCTCCTCTGAGTCAGATCAGTTCAGTCCACAGCTCTACAAACAGTGTATTAATGTCCCCATTTTTCCATATGCCCTCCAACATTTGTCATTTTGCCCTCTCATAATTTTAGCCAATATGATGTGTAGGAGAAAATATCTCAGAATTGTTTTGATTTGCATTTCTTTAATCAGTAATTATTTACAGCATTTGTTCATATACATGTTTATGGCTTTGATAGCTTCATCCAAAAATTGTCTATTCATTTGTCTGCTCATTTATCCATTGTGGGATGGCTCTTATTCTTAAAAACTTGACAAAGTTCTCTATATATTTCTTAACAAATATTGAATATCAAGTATAACAGTCTATGCAAGCTGAATTCAAACAGCAATCAGAGGAGTTATGCAGATTACAAAATACTAGATAATAGAGAGTGAATGAAGTCTCCCACTGGGAGCAAAACATCTCAGCTCAACTAAGAGATAGTATTCTCCATGATTTGACCCAATGGGAATTTCCCCAGGGTTTCTAATACAGCAGGCTAGAAATAGGGATAAATTCAAGGAAAGGGAACCTGACTCCAAGAGCAATGAGAGTATGGAATGACATATCACCTCTATTGAAATAGGAAGGCCAAAGAACTCTCCTTTCCCAAGCATAAGGCTGGTACAAAGATGAAGTAAATATTCCTTTTACCGAAAAGGAGAGCCATATGCCCATGCTTAAACCTGGATTACACATACTTATACACATATATGAATATATGTATGCATATATGAATAAATTTATATATGCATGAATGCATGCATTTCTATTTGCTTTTGTGCTTACAGATTATGTTTCAGAAATTATATATGACTTGTCAACTTGGAAAAACACAGAACCACAAAAGTAGTCAGTAAAACCCAGTCTTTATTCAGGAAAGAGATAGTGTTCAATATTTGGCTGCCACACAGAGTCACGTGCCTAAAAACCACATGGAGTCAAGGGTTCTGGGACTCTGGGAACAGTATTTCTGACATGATCAGTGTGGGAGATGATGCTCTAAAGAATAGTAGAATAGAGTGCAAAGAGTGAATCAAACTCTCTTTGTCTATCAATCAGCAACTTTTAAGCTAATCAATCAAAACCTCAAGGACCCTTACTTAGTGCCTTGATAGTCACTAGGTATGAGAGCTCACAAGTCACTTGTTAGAGTGGGTGACAATGCCAGAGGCCACTGCCCCACCCCTGGGAAGTGCTAGGTAAATTGAAAGACTGTGATTGGTTCCCATAAAGTGGGGGAGTGACAGGATGTGACATCAGGAAAACTGTTTTAAAAAGGCCAGCTCAAGGATTCAGTCATTCTCTCTGCATTGGTGAGCCAAACTGGAGGAGGATACTTTCCCTGGATCCTGCGTTGGCTTGTAGTGGAGTGATTCCTTCCTTGGTTCTTTGGAGAGGAGACCCTCTCTGCTCATTGGCACTTCAGTGGGACACTCTTCAGCGTGAGTTCTGGTATTATTCTTGGTTTATTCTTAGCTTCATGTGAGCTGAAAGTTCTAGATGGATTCTTCAGGGTCTCCTGATTCTTTGGATTTTGGCTTTCTAATTAGAACTTTGGATTCTGGTGAGATTTACTTTCCAATTCGAGTTTCCAATTGGGAGTCTGGAGACATTAGGATTAAATTTAGGGTACTTTGTAGGTAGGCAGTACTTTCTGTCCCTTTATCTACATTTTTCCACTTTCACTCTTTCCACCTCTGTAAATAAAGCTGCTAAAAGCCATTTTGACTTAAGCTGTAATATTTTTAAATCGGTTACCACAATATTACTTTAGAATTCTCATATTTAGTATAAAACCTAAATTTAAATTCTTACAATAGGGATCTTATATACCTTTTGGGGAATTAAGCACAGCAAACCTACACTGACAGGTTGTATGCAGGCTTGGGAAAGAGGCTATTGCCAGAGATTGGGGTATCAGGGAGTGCTCTACTACAATGCATTCAAAAAGGATGATTCCTGCATAAGTGTTAGTCTTCTTGGAACTGGATCTTTGATACCATGGGGCAAACTTCTAAGACAAAATGGGTACTTTACTGCTACTAGTCCTAAATAAACTGGGATCATTAAGTACTTTAAAGTCTATTGTTCAGTCTGAACTGGATCAGTCTGGAACTTTTCTGGGAGCAACTTCTCAGGGGACTGGGACAAACATGGGGTTTCCAAAAACCCAGTTGACAGATTTTACAGTCTCGTCTGTGCTCTAGCATTTTCCTCCTTAATAAAAGCTAACAGGAATACAAAAAAAAAGTTAAGAATGAAGCTAAAAAATTAAAAGCCTGTAAGCAGAATTTTACACTTATTTCCCTTTCTCAGGAGAAATTATGAAGAGGAAGGCATTTGTAATTTCTGGTAATTTGGTGGTAGGCTCAGAGCATTCATACACAAAATTATACTAAGAAAAGGCCACTAGTAACAATTCTCATGTTTAAAATCACCATGGTTTTGGAAAGTAAGAGAAAGGCTTTAAAAATTATTTAAATTTTTTTAAATTTTATTTAGGTTGCAGAGAGTGAGTACCTAAAGCCTATAACTAGATAGCTAGTTACACACACATATATAATATATATATATATACAAACGCATATATATATATATATATATATATATATATATAATTTACTTCTATTCTCTTAAATCTGATAAACAACTACTGAATACAGTCTCCATGGAAACTGAACAATCCCCCTGCTTAGGATGGCTCTTTGAGAGCATTTTAAAGAGATTTAATGTCATTCAGACAGCTTGTTGAGAGTCTAATGTAGAGCAACTGGCCTTCTATTTTCAAACAAACATAACAATGGACCCTAAACTGAAGCATTCTACACTCCTGATAATCTGGGGAGCCTAAACATATGCCATAATAACATCTTTCTTTGTCTCTGTCTCCCCTAGGATAAAGGTGCTTGATAAATAGTCCAGGTTTCTGAAAGTGTACTTCTCACAACCATCATACACCATTGTTCACATATTTAATTTTCATATTTGGAATTAACAGTCTGGTAAGGGCATCACTGCATATATTTCAAGGCTGTGCCATCTGTTTCAACACTGTGATTTCAGGAATTTCTTAGGTAAGGTTTTGAAGCATTGCTTTTAGATGAAGTTTATAATAAAACTCTCCAATAACTAACTCCTCTTGTTTGAGCTAAAATCAACCTTTGTAATAACCCAAGACAAGCTAATGGAGCTCTATGTCACAGAATCTGAAGGAGCAGCATCAGTGATGCCCTTAACCTGTCTGCAGAAAGGCCTTGCCAGCAATGTCAGCAGGTAACAAAGGAAATCCATATTGGACAACATCCACAGACTTATTCAGATGTACTTACTGTGCTGGCAGAGGGTTACATCAGGGTTCTGCTTGAAGATGGACAAATAAAAGACTTCAGATTGTATAAGAAATACTGCACTGAAATTGAATGGTAAAAATATAAGAGCCAGAATTCGTATAATGCTTTAAGGTTTGCAAATGACTTTACAAATATTTTCTCATCATATCCCTCACAAAAAGTCCTGGCAAAGAGGAACTATTATTATCCCCATTTAATAGATAAAGAAACTGTTATGGAAGATGTGGAACTTTCTTGTTTCTTATGATAACAACAAACGTGTCTTTGTCATTGTGGGTTCACATTCTGTAGATGGTATTATTCTTGAAGCAGTCAGCAGTTGGTGCCTCATGACCATCTGGTATTCTATGGCCGAGCACAACATTAGTACCTTAAGGTAAAGCTTATAGGATAAAAACCACTTGTTTGTGTTTATCGTAATGTATAAGACTAGATTCAGATGTGAATAACTGCTTGGCATTCAGAGGAAGTGCCCTTATGCCACATGTCCAGTGGCAGAAAATGCCTTTTTCTTGTATATGATGAAAGGGTTTCTTGATGTTTTCTTTAAAAGGAAAGCATGACAAAAATGGAACCATTCCTGGGAACCTGGCAAATGAAATACTTTTTTGTTTTTTAAAAGATTATACTAGTTCTTATAGCAAACATTATATGCCAGCACAGGTCTTTGCCATATAGTGTTCTCATGTCCTTCCCTTTGCCTTTGAGTGGGATAAAATAAAATGACCACCCACCCAAATTATAATTACAAACTTGGAGTCAGAGAGTAGATAGTATATAAGAAGCAGTCTTCAGCCAATGCATGAGTGCAGAAACAAGCATTTTATAGATTCCTGACCCCCACTCCTTCTGTCTGATACCCCATTGTCTGGGGGATGAATTTACGATCTAGGTTAAGGATGATATTAGAAATTAGGTCTTATATTAGTTTAGAGATAAGAAGTAGAGAATCTGGCTTGAGAAAGAATTGGAGTTTCAAACAGAGCTGAGACAGAGTGTCAGTTTCAAATCAAATAGTTTTTCTGTGGCAGTTGGTCTCTGGCAGTTGGCAGAGTTATAGGTTCTCTTTATGAGGGCTTGGAGGAGGTAACATCTTTTCCTCTCTCTCTCTCTTGTTATGGGGCTCAGATGTGTACCCCTGGGGTTCAGGAAGGATACCTTTTGCAAAAATGCAAGACTCCAAAACTTAGCTTAAAAACAAAAAGAGAAATTTATTAATTTAGGAGGTACTGTTGAGAATGGCCAGGAGGATAGCAAGGTGGAACAGCAAGATGGGGAGCAGTTCCTTGGGAGGACAGCACGAATGGGAAAGGCTGTTCCCCATGAGGACAGCATGGATGGAAAGGCTATCCTCCAGAGGACATCAGTTCTGGGGATTTTATACTCTTTACAACAGATGCTATGTCATGGTGTGGACATGACTCTAGAGTGATAAACCCTCAGGCATTTGGTGGGATGGGGTGGTACTGTGGTCTGCCTAGAGGCATAAAGATTCCTTTGTTTTAGGAAACAAACAGATATCTGAGATGTAGCCTGAAAGGACAATCATCTCAGGACCTTAGAGGGGTCATTGGGTGTTTTTAGGCTCAGAGTCAAGAGGATGTAAAGGAGCAGAAGAATTTCCCTGATAATAGTTTGTCTGGGTTTCTGGGGGTACAGTGCCCATGTTATCTCTCTCTCTCTCTCTCTCTCTCTCTCTCTCTCTCTCTCTCTCTCTCTCTCTCTCTCTCTCTCTCTCTCTCTCTCTCTCTCTCTCTCTCTCGTGTGAGATCCAACTTGGGAAATGCTAGTGACTATCTATTACTATTTTTATAGATTGTTTTAACTCTGAGAAGACCAAAGAAAGATCTGGTCTTTGGTTTGGACTCTGAGTCTGCTAAGGCTCAGAGTCCTAACTTGATTCTTACTAAGGCTCATCCAGTTAGCCTTTGTAATTTTTGTAACTTGGAGACAAAATAAAGAATTATGAGGATCATAGTGTTAGTTTATTTAGAATAGTAAAAATTTGGGTTAGTCATATCAGGAAGGATCAGTGTAGCCTGTAGAAACAGGAGAGGCAGTTTCTTGGGGAACCAGGGAGTTTTATTTGGATGGAGTGAGAATCCCTTAGAGTTAGACATCCTTTTTTATCCTTATATTTTCAACAAATAGTTTATTTTTATATAACAAGAATCTCCTTAGCATCTTTGCACCTAGTCCTGAAGAGAAGTTCACTTATGAGCTTCGCTTCACTGATATAAACTGAAGATACTTTGTAAGCAGAGTATCTAATCAATTTATAATCATTAATAACTCTATTGCTGTATTATTTTTATAGTTTGCCATTTATTTTTACAGTGGGAAAGTCTACCCAATCAGAAACAAGAAGTTACATAGCATGAGATCATCTTGAGCTTCTACCAGGGAAGGAAAAGGTTATGGAAGCATAGCCAATCCCTCAGGAGTGACTCCTCTGGCTCCTAAAGGTCAGAGGAGATAAGGAGGTAGGATAGCCTAATATTTTTCTTTCTTGAGATAACAGGCTTCCCAACTCATTGGGCCTATGGCAATAAAGAAATGTCCATGAGGTCTTATTCCATAACCCTAAACAGGCTTTTATTCCCTAATTGGATCTAGGATGAATGTTCACCTGAGAAAAACAGATTAATTCTTTTTATTCCTCACATCATCTTTTACCTTTCTTTTTAAATTAAATTAATTTTTGTTTTATCTTTATTTTATTTTAATAACAAATTTGCACATAAGTTTTCCAAATTTATATGATTCATGTCTCCATTCCTTCTTTCTTCCCCCCTCATAGAGTTAACAAGCAAATCAATCTGGGTTAGATTTATATTATCAAGAAAAACATATTTCCATATTATTCATTTTTGAAAGTAATCTTATAAAACCAAAACCCCCAAATCATATACCCCAATAAATTAGTGATAAATCATATGTTTACATCTGCATTTCTATTCTAATAGTTCTTTCTCTGGAGGACAGCATTCTTTTTCCCAAGTCCCTCAGAATCATCCAAGATCACTATATTGCTGTTAATAGCAAATTCGATCATATTTGATCTATCAGGAAATCGCAACTCATCATCACCATCATTAGAACTATTTTTATAAAATGAAATCCTTTACATAACAATGTTTTCACTGATAAATTTCAGTGATATTGAAGGCCTTCTCATGCTTTGTCCATTATGCAAACTAATACCATGGTATTATTAATTTAAAAGTTCTAAAAATAATATAAATTTAGTACTTAAAGGTCAATATTTAAAGTATAAAATATTTTTGACATTTTAATAAAAGAAAAATGGAATTCCCTGTGGTTATGAAGGAAGGTTATGAATCTTTACATTTGATTCATTACTGTTGAACTTTTTCCTTTTTTAATGAAGCATCACATGAGGTTGTTTCTGCTGACTATCTGGGTCTTTTTGCATTGTTTACACTTGAAGACACATTGCCCCAAAGAAGAAAAGGAGTGTGATCAGCTCTTTGATGGCAGAAAAGATTTGCATAAGTCAGACTGATTTCTCTAATGACTTTAAGAGCTCTATTTTTTATTGGGAAAATTAAAAAGTAATAAATAAGTATCCAAGATATTGTAAACCTTACAAGGTGAATACACTGTCAATGTAACATTACCATGAAGGTCAAATGATGGCTTCTTTTTTTATCACTATTGGATAAGTGTGAGAAAATATTGAGTTATTTACCAATGGAAGTGTAAAATTCCCTATTTTTAATCTTCAAATCCCAGAATTGAATTCAGAAAACGACAGAGGAATGAGGAGGGTTTTTGATTCCCCTAAAATAGGGATGCCACAAAGGCAAATTAAGGGATGAAAGCTCATGCTTTGCTTCAGATCTTTTGATTAAGAATGCTCCAAGCTAAAGCCCTTTGAGACGTAAAATTAAATTAGAAGGAATAATTGCTGTAATCCTTTTGCCTAAAACAATCTTTGTTATTTACATAGGTTTTTGAACACAGTTTCTGTAATCTATTAATACTGCTACCCTGGTAATTTTTTTTCTTGTCATAGCCCAAGAAAAAAACATGAATAGCATGCTAATGCCTTATGAAAGCCCCCGTTTAAAATGAACAACCACCAGGGGAGATTTGTCCTCATCTCTTCAGAGAAAAAAAAGTAAAATTAAAGAGTTTTCTCTGTATCTCTCTAAATTAGAAGAGTTAAAATGTGAAAATATTTCTTTCTTAAAGGAAAACTTCACTTAAACCAAATATAGCATGAGGATGAATACTTTTTGGCTAGGTTTAATAAATCAAACAATGCCAGTTTTACAAATAAATGACAGTTTGCAAAGTTGTAAGTTTGGGGGGGCGGGATATGTGTCTTTTGAAATTATTAAAAAAAGAACCGTGAAGGATTAGCTTGTACTAATTTTATAATTCAGTGAAGTTAGATCATATACTTTAGCGAAATCCATTAAAATATGTTCATTCAATTTGTCTTGATGTTTAGTGATTAATAATTATATAGGACTGTAGGAAAAACTTGAAATATAATTAAGAATTAAATCATGCTAATTCTAAAAAATGTCTCATTTAATGTAGGACTACATTGTAGATAGCATTTTTACATAACCCAAAATTTTGATATCCTATAATTTAAGCTTTTTGTCATAGACTTAAAGGGCTCTGAAAAATGAATTGATGGTTTAAAAAAATTTTTGCTTAATAAAATAAAAGGTACAAGTTTCAGAAGCATCATCTGTAAATATTATTTTATTTTATTTTCCTAAGAATCACAACAATGGTGCCTTTGTTGTAGTCTTGAAGCTGAGCTAAAGGATTTCACAAGAATTAAGATCAAGGTTGATACCTTCAGAAGAAACTATAATGCTTTCAGCATTTTCTTTAACCTAATGGAAGTAAACAAGACAAAGAAAATAAAGTACCATGTCTCAGCTTTGAAGATGATTTTCTGTCAATTATGGAAATCAATTCACTGGGCTCTGAACTTCTTTCATTCAAAATTTTGCATAAATTTCCTGTGCATCTTAAAAAAATCCTTACTGGGAATGCAAGAGTCAGTTATATCTGAAGGAAAATGTGTTTTTTTTTTTAATAACTTCTGATAACCAGCATATAACTCCAGTTCTAAGTTTGGAGTAGGATTCACTAAATCCACATAATTTACAAGTAGAGGAAAATAGGGACATCTATGAATGGATAATCCAGTTGTAAAAGAGTCCTAATTATTGTTAACACTAGCTGACATAAATATGGCATTTAAGGTTTGTGAAATACTTTTATATACATAATCGTTATAAAAACTGTGAAGAAGATACCATTATGATTTCCACTGTACAGTAATGGAAATTGAGTTTTAAGGTTAAATGACTTGTCTGCATTCTCACAGAATAAATTTCAGGTGCAACATTCCAATCTTGCTCTCTCAGAACCTTATCTGAAATCTACAATGTTTTCTGTTTCCTCACATTGCCTCTTTTTTTTACTATAATTTTTTTTGTTGAAAGGAAATTAACTGTACCTAAAGTGAAAATCTCTAGGGGACACACTTTGGAAAAGTTTGACTCCTATTTCTGAAATAACCAATGGTTGCTATTCATAAAGCTACTAATTTTGTTAAATATGCTTATTAGCAAATGAACAGTTGTGTTCAGTCAGATACATCATTGAAAATGAGATCAGAACCTAGAATTTAATACTCTTCTAAACCAGTTAACTTCACCTTGATTAATGGGTATGAACCAGAGTACCCCAGCTCTCTTTGTCTTATTTAACTGGTCATGATAGGGAGCAAAGCCATTACCATTTGAAAAAAATCTTTGCTAGATATAGATATAGATATAGACATAGATATAGATATAGATATAGACATAGATATAGATATAGATATAGATATAAATCATGCTGATGGTGGGTCAGTACAAAATTGTTATGCGAAAAATAAGACATTATAAAACTAAAAAAATATAGCTTTATAATGCCTTTCACATAAAGTATCTATTTACTGTATTATTATACTCTTAACTATATTTGTATAAAGAGATATTCTGACAAAAGCCAATAATAAAGTAAGGTATATGCTTCATTGATTTAAATGAATACCTTCTATTAAATACCATTTTTTATGATTTAAATTGAGCAGGTAGAATATCTTTATCATGTTAGTACATTTTTCTTTTTTTATTTTGGTGTCTAAACAGTACATAATATTTCTTTCCTGGTTTATTTGTGACCATTTTTATCATTCTTACTTTTTCATAAATTACTAGATTTTCAGAGCACAAAAGGATTTTAGAAGCAATCTGATTGAAATCTATTATTTGGGAAATTCGGTTTCAAAGGGATTGAAATTGTTAAAAAACACACAGGTAGTTGACAACAAAACTTAAAGTAGGATACTGTTCTGCTACTTCTGAGTCTCATGCTCTTTCCACTATAACCTGATACTATTTGTCATGATAAGAAATGCCTTGTTCCCATATAGCAGATGGGGAAATTAAAGGTCAGAGAAGAAGAGTTAAGTGACTTCCTCCTCACACACAACTATTAAGAGGTGAACTCAGGATGTAAAACTTCAGTCCAGTACTCTTTCCGTTGAACTATTCTGTTGTCTAATACCACAGTTTAGTTCTCAAAATATTTCATGCTTATTGTCCTATAAACCAGTATTACTTGATTTTATAGTGAAAACAAAGTTTTTACGAATTCATGAAATGCAGGAAAATCATGAGGATGCAAGTAACACTCACGACAAATAGAACTAAATAGAAAAGAACTTTAGAGGGAAAGGGGAAGGTTTTTTTCTACAATCATTTAAGACATTTGAAAAAGGATAAATATCATGGATATGGGAAAATTCACTAACTTATCTATTTGCATAAGCGGCATAAACAAATACCATTTTATTAAAACAATAAATGTTTCTTTTATAGAATTTTGCTACATGCTATGATTATTTCCCACAACATACACTATCCCTCTATTAATATTTCAGTTATGCCATCAATAATTTTTAGGTGTCACAATTTTTGCTAACAAAATGGCTTCAGATACTAATCTATATGGAATAGAATCAATTATCTCTGATTCTATGTCATACACTCCTTCTTTATTAAAATTAATGAAACCTATTATATTTTAATCTTTCCAGGATCTCTTCTCTCTGAAATTTATTTTAAAATCTGGCCTTTTACAACCTGCACAATTTTGTACCACTTTTTCTTTCTCACCTTATTTCATACTAAATAATCTCATTTTCATTTAAATTATATTATTCTCAATTCATCAATAAGCCTGTTTTTCATATCCAATGGCATTATTTTCTCTGTTCCTCATCCCTGAAATGTCTCCTATCTTCCTTTTTCCCAGTTGAAACTTTATCATAATTCATATCCTAACTCCAATCAAACCACATCAAAGAAACTTTATGTGATTGATATCTTTAGTAAGAAAAAAAGCCTTTCTTCCCTGGCACTTACAAAGCACTCTTTTGCATCCCTTTGGAAAGTTATTTTTCAGGCATTTAGTCATGTCTGATTCTTCACAACTTATTGGACCATAGCACTCCAGACTTTCTATCCTCCACTATCTTCTGAAGTTTATTAAAGCTCATGTTTGTTGCTTTCATGATATTAATTCATCTTGTCCTCTGCCATCCCTTTTCCCTTTTGCCTTCATTCTTTTTTTAAACCCTTGCCTTCTGTCTTAGAACTGATACTAGTATAAGTTCCAAGGCAGAAGAGAGGTAACTGGAATTAAATGACTTGCCCAGGGTCACACAGCCAAGAAATGTGTGAGGCCATTTTGGAAAGCAAGACCTCCCATCTCAAGGTCTGGCTTTCCATCCATTGAACCACAAAGCTGCCCCTTGCCTTCATTTTTTCCCCAGCATCAGGCTCTTTTCTATTGGGTGCTCTCTTTTCATTATGTAGTTCAAGTATTTAAGCTTCAGTTTCTGTTTTTCCTTCTAATTAATAGTTTCTGTTAATTTCTTTAAGTACATATTGATTTAATCTTCTTGCTGTCCAAGGGACTCTCAAATGTGTTCTCCAGCACCACAATTTGAAATCATCAGTTCTGTGACACTGTTTCCTTATGGTCTAACTTGCACAGTCATACATTACTATGAGAAAAACCATAGCTTTATTTAGACTATTTGGACCTCTGTCAGCAAGTTGTGTCTGCTTTTTAGTATGCTGTCCAAATTTGCCATAACTTTCCTTTTAAGGAGCAAGCATCTTTTAATTTCATGACTGCAGTCACCATTAACAGTGCCAGGATATATATATATACATATATATATCCAAAATCTTAATTTTAATTCTTTTTGCTATACTTCAAACCAGCTTTTATACTCTCCTCTTTTTCACTCATCTAGAGGCTTCTTAATTTAAATTTCTACCATCATAATGGTATAGCCTAAATATCTGAGATAACTGATAATTCTTCAAACACTCTTAATTATAATTTTTGATTCATTCAGCTTAGTATTTCACAGAATGTACTTTGCCTATAAGTTTTTAAAAAAGGTGAAAATATCTAGCCTTTTCATACCATTTTTCTAATCTTAAACCAATTAGTTGTTCAATGTTGAGTAGTGTTGTTTTTTGGCCCACATACAGTTTCCTCAGGAAATGAAATGATCTGGTACTCCCATCTCTTTGAGGACTTGCTACATTTTCTAGTGGTCCACATAGGCAAAGATTTTAATGTAGCCAATGACGCAGAAGTAGATGTTTCCCTGGAACTCCTTTGTTTTCTCCATAATCCAGCAAATGTTGGCATTTTTAGTCTCTAGTTCATCTAACCTGTTGAAAACTATCATGCTTTGCCATAATTTTTGTTTTATATATTGCTGAAGTCTATAATCTAGAATATTGAGGATAACCTTCATGGCATGTGAATCTACTGCAATTGTTGACTAATTTGAACATTCTTCAGCATTGCCTTTCTTGTAAACTAATCTTTTTCCAATCTAGTAACCACTGTTAATTTGTCCATATTTGCATATTGAGGGCAAAACTCTAGGAGGATTTTATATAACTCAGCTAAGATTCCATCACTTTTACTAATCTTTTAATTAGCAACACTTCCAAGGTCGAGCTGACTTCATTCCCCAGGATGCCTGGCTATAGATTACCATCATGGCTGTCAATGATGTTAATATATTTCTTTTATAGATTTTCTATATATTCTGGTCCTCTCTTCTTAATCACTTCTACATGTGTTATATCCCTACCATTTTTGAATGCAATATATATTATATTGTATTATGTTCAATGTAAGTGCCATAATATCTGACTAGATTATAAGTTCTAGTCAGGGCCTGAAGTCAAGGGCTTACTCTTAGTTATGTTTCTTTTCTCTCCTGGCACTTAAACAGAATAACTGTGAAATCAATCTTTATTGGACTGAATCCAATTTTATTACTGAATAACTCTCATGAAGTGTTCCTTTAAAAGTGAGGATTTTTTCTTATAAACTTAAGAGATAAGCCCATCTGTTTCACAATAATTTGTTTTCCTCAAGAGTTTTATCTTATTTTTGGTCCCTTTTTTTGGAACTGAATCTTTAGTTTTCATTCAGTTAATTGCATCTTAAGGGAAAACAAAAATCTTTCCTTATTTCTAGCTTTTCTTTTAAACAATATTTGGTTTTCCTGTTTTGAGAAACTATCCAAAGTTATTGACACTTTACCTCCATCTCTTCATCTCTAAGCTGTTAACTTTCTCCTAAATACCTAAATGATTTTTATTCAAACTGCTTACTTTGTTTTCATTTCTTTGATTTATACAATTGCATTTCTCCCTTGCCTATTATGAACTGTATAAATCTTAATAATTTCATATTCCCTGCATGGACTTCCAAACTTTGATTTCTTTATAACTATTCTATTATATTCATTTATTGATGTCTTTTGTTTTTGCATTTCAGTGAACATTAAGCAAAGAAAAACAATAGTGACTACAGATGGCAATGAATACAATGTTCTGCCCTTTCTCTCTGCTGCTTTATGTTTTCCAAAATGATGTCTTAAAAATTACTCATTTCTTCATCATTATCATCATCAACTTCAAAATTTGTACTATTCCACAATATTCATTTTAATTATTCAGTCAGTTGATAGTTATTTATTATGAACCTATTATGGGCCAGGAAGTATTCTAGCTCCTCAGTATATGACAAAAATTGAACTACCTTAATTGTGGTAGTCATTGTGTATATTATATTTCTTTGTTGTAATTATTTTGTTCAGCATTATTTCATAAAAATCTTCCAATATTCTTCTGAATTTCTTATTGTAGTTATATTTATTAAATTTATGCTAATTTTATTATATTCCATTATCTTCCTTTTTCACAGTTTGTCCAGCCATTTTCCAATTGATGAATATTTACTTTGTTTTCAGTTTTTTGCTATTACAAATAATGCTGCTATGAATATTTTGGTATTTGTTGGACTTGTTTTTCACTTGATTTCCATGGCTCAGCATACGGAGATCTAATCTAAAGAGTACTACATGAACAATTTTTGATCTTTTTTTAAAATTGTTTTCCAATGTGACTTGACAGATTCATAGCCACAGCCATATATTTGTGTGCCTCTGACATTGACTGTTGGTTGGCACTACTTTATTTTTTGTTAATATTTGTGTGTATTCAGTGTGTGAAGTAGTCTTAGAGATATATTAAGATATATTTTTCTTCTTGCCATTTGAGTCATGTTTTCATACAGCTATTTGGAACTTTTTAGAAAACTTTCTTCATACACTGACTAGGCTATTGAAAATGGCTCTGACATATATTTGTGTCAATTATCTATATATCCCAATTATCTGATTCTTTAGGAATAATATAATTTTCCCACTATCTCATTTAGCCTCTATTTATATAGTTATTTATCATGAAAACTTTAAGTCTTATTTTAATTCTTTGCCTTTTATGATCATCTGTATCCCTTGTTCCATTCTCTTCCTAGCCAAGGCTGTAAAAAGTACTGCTTCTTGATCTCCAAATTTCTTATAGTCATTTTTGCATTCAAATAATAGTCATTGAAGTTAATAATATAAGCTACTGGTCTAATACTATTTTCTGCCAAGTTAAAGTTTTTTTTTTTTCACCAGTTCTTTTGTAATAGGAATTTTCCCTCAATAATTTATCCTCTTGGAATTATTTAATTGCTGGAATAGAATTTTTATTTTCCTCAGATTCTTGCTTATATAGTCAATTTCAAATATATACTTTTTATTTTTTAACCAATAACACATTTTCATATATTATAGTTTAAATTCTGATATTTTTATGCCTTTCTCATTATTTTCATTGCTACCTCCTTATTTATTTCTACTTGTTTTACTGATTTGTAGTTCTGATTTTTAATCTTTCCTCCTCCCATCTGTTTTTATTTTCCTATATTGTAATAAATTTTGTCTCAAATCAAGAACATTACCTAAATATCAGTATCTTTTTAACTTAAGCCCCAGAGACATAAAGCAGATTTAAAAAAATGCTAAAAGACTCTAATGTTGTTCTTCTCCGATAACACATTGCATTCCTTTGAAAGTTTGAGGCAAATGCAATAGCTTTGAAAATGTGGTTATTTTTCATCAAATAAATCAGTAATCCAAATAGAAAGCACCCTCAGAAATCTTTTAAGCCAGAGTTCCTTAACCTACATTCAATGGACTGATCTCAGGGGCTCAGTGAACTTATATAAGAAAAACTGTACATTTTTTACTTATTTCTAACTAAAATTGAGCATTTCCTTTAATAATGAATGTAATTAACAAACCCCAATAGTAGCAGCAGTATGTCTGAGTTTGTCACCAATAGAAATAATAATAGAAAAATAATAATTTTCACATTAGGTTACAATTATTACAGATATTTTAAAATATTGTTTATGCTCATCACAAACCCATGCATGATCATACTCTCCCTTTCTATAGTTTCTTGAAAGAAGATTATATTTTCCTTATAATGTGATCTATGTTTTTACAACAACATCCTTCTGAATGAGGATTTTAAATACTTGTAATCATTAAAAAAAATGAAATCAATTTTTATTCAATATACTATGTATGTTGCTTAAAAAAAAAACCTTGTCATTTGTAATATTAGGGGGACTCACACTCCTTAGATGAAGGAATGAGGGTTGAAGGCAGTGAGGAAAGGGTTGATGAAAATGGCTTCCCTCACTATTCCCTCCCTAACCCTAACCCCTCCAAATTACTTGAGGAAGACAAAATGGAGATCTCTCCTCAGTGAAGACTTGCCCCTTGAAGCCATGCTGTCTCCCAAGGGTGGTGGGGAAGTCTTCTCTACAAGGAGAGGTATATGGGACCTCAATCTGGATATATGCTGCTTTGGGGTGTATTAGGGGTAAAATTAGGGTTGTTGATTGAATATATTATTTTAGTGGTTGCCATGGATTAAATTCAATCCCAATAAAATATTCAAGTCAGTTTGGGATTTTTATGGTAGTTTAATTACAATAGTAGAACTAAATTAAGAAGAAGAGAGAGGAAGGGGTATACGATTTCTCTGGCCTAACCTAAGCCAAGGGAAGTTCAGAGGCCTCAGCCAGGAGGCCACCTCAGAAGATTAAATCTAGCTCGGTTTCCAGCCAGGAGGTATTCTCTGAGATGAGAGGCCTCCTAAGAGGATAGTGCTTTAGGAGGTAAAGGAAAGGAGGAATCAGTAGCCACTCATCAAGGTTGCTTAGGGAAGATGCCTCACCTAAACCATGCTACAAAGCTTCTCCCAGTAACCTCACCACCAAGCTGCAAATGCCAAACCACTGGCCAGAACTCCCCACACTGCGGCGAGAGCCCAATGTTGCTGAGCGAGCCCAACAGCTCCTAGAGAGTGCCGGCAGAGCAGAAGTGATATTAAATAAATAGATGGTTCTTTACATTACTTCCTGCATCTCACATGTACCAATGGTAGCTTAAGCTTGGCTTAGGACAGCCCAGGGGGTCAGTCAGTTGTTTCTGATCTTCACTTGCTAGCATATGTCGGTCATAGGTCATTCTCCTCACAGTTAATCCTTAAGAGGGGGTGTATACATTCCTGGTTGCTAGAATTCTAAAGACTAAGCAGGGTGGAGTAAAACTAAAATTCACAGGTGCCCACAAGCGTCCCCTCATGTCTTCTTGAAAACTGGGAACAAGATGGAGTCTGCCAATGGGCTTACTCTCTAGATATAAATAAATGAGATTGAATTCACTATCTGACTGCTTGTTAGATTTCATTGTTGACTGGGGCAAAGAGCTGAGGTTAGAGGGGTTCTGGTTGTCCTGACTCTCTTTTCTAAATAAAACTAATTACTAAAGTACAAGATTTTCTCATATCCAGGGGAGAGGTAGAATAGGGGAGAGAGATCACTGCTCACCAATTTGAGTCCAGTATCTCAATAGTTCATGAAATGCAAGTCTTTGAAGAAATTGAGTTTCTTGATAGGAACCAATGATGTTTAAACAGGAACTCTTGATATTAGGATTTCTGTCAGTGACAGAAATCTCCACAGGTGTCTTGAATGGCCCTGAGAAACAGCTCCTCCTTCCACTCCCTTCTGTCAGCTCTCAAGACCTTCTCTTCAGGAGAATTTCCCAGAAGTCCCTGTTCTGTTTCCAACTGTTGTTCTTGCCTCATGTAACTGTTGATCCTCAACATTCCATTCACCCCTAATGGTTCTCTTTCCTACTCCCCATCATTACAATATCCCGGTTTTGATTTTTGTGAATCTTTTGCTAAAAACTCATGCTGCTTGTACACTCTTTTTCCTATTCTTATCTTATGTTCTATCCCACCAAAATAATATATTCCAATCTTACTCTATCTAGGCTTCTATTTACCTATGCTAAGGAAGGTTTATAGGAAAGTTCTGGGTAGGAAATGGTATAAAGATTGCAGGATCTCAAACCTGGGAATGATCTCTTTCAAAAGGAATTTTATCACAAAAGCTACAGTGTTCTTCTTAGCTGGAAAAACTTCTGGCCATCTTGTCAAATGATCTATTATGACAAGACCATACTTAAACCCTTTGTCATTTGGCATGCATATGTAGTCAAGTTGTAAACTCTCAAAAGGAGTATATGCCAATGTTCTACCTCCCAAACCTTGGTTTTGAACACTCCTTGGTTGAACTGTAAATAGATTTTGCATTTCTAACAAAATCTAATAGCATAAGAGGAAATTCCAGGAGCTTTCCAAAATCATTTTACAGAATTGATGATTGCTTGTGTGCCATAATGCTTTTGTTCATGAATAGCATTGCACACATGGTAATACAAGGCTTTTGGTAAGATGGGACTACCTCTCTCAGAGAACCAATGCCTCTCAGTTGTTTTGCTTCAAGTTTTTCTTTCCAGTCCTGAATTTCCCTTTCATTATAGGCTTGTTTTAAATCATCTTCCTTAACTAGGGAGAAATTCAGAACATGGATTGGTCCAAACTGAGCTCCATATTTTGCTCTTATGTCTGCTCTAAGGTTCTCTAAGGAGATATGATCTTTCCCCATTGAGTGACCCTTGCAATGCATGACTACAACTTCTCTAGGTGATTTCATTGCTTCCAAAAGCTGTAAAATGATGTTTCCATAAGCAATCTCTTTCCCTGCTGATGTTAAAAATCCTCTGTGCTTCCAAATCTTTCCTGTAGCATGCAAAATATTGAATGCATATTTTGAATCAGTATAAACATTGATTCTTTTGCCTTTACTCATCTGTAGGGATTTTGTCAGGGCGAGCAACTCTGTTCCTTGGGCACTGATGTTTTTTGGCAAGGATGCATACCAAAATGTGTCATTTTGTGTGACTACAGCTGCTCCCGTGAACCTTTCTCTTTTATGTATATAGGACGATCTGTCAGTATAGAATTCTAGATCTGCTTCAGGCAATGGTGTATCTTTTAAATTTTCTCTTATCTTTTGTGAAAGATCTAATGCATCTTGGCAATTGTACATGGGTTCTCCTGACATTGGTAGGTCTGGGAGTAAAGTAGCTGGATTAAGAATTTGGCAACACTTTAAAGTGATGTTCTCCTTGCTCAGTAATATAATTTCACATTGGAATAGCCTTTGTGAAGTGAGGGCTTGTAGATGTTTGCTTTTTTTAGCATGGTTTCTATTTGATGTGGTCAATATCTGGTCAATTTGCATCCTAGAACCAGTTCAGATGACTTCTTGATCATGAGAGCTATGGCTGCTATTGCATGGAGATAATGGCTCATTCCTCAGGCAACTACATCTAATTGGGTACTGTAATAAGCCACAGGTCTATATTTATCTCCTAGGGTTTGCATTAACACTCCAAATGCCACTCCTTTGTTTTCATGGACAAAGAGATAGAATTCTTTTGAATAGTCTGGAATTCCTAGGGCCAGGACAGTTATTATAGCAGCTTTTAGTCTTTCTATGGCATATCTGGGTTTCTTAGTGAGTTTCAGAGGTTCTGAAATTGTCTTCTTGGGTAAGTCTGTGAAATATTTGGTTATAAGACTATATCCTTGAATCCATTATCTGCAAAACCCTGTCATTCCTAAGATGGATCAAAGCTATTTTCTTGTTGAAGGCATGCATAGCTTTTGTATGCTACCTACTCTTTTCTTTGAAAAATTTCTGGTACCTGATTCCAAGATAAACCTGAGATATTCTATTTTTGGCATGACCCATTGAAGTTTTGCTTTTGACACTTTATGCCTTCTTTTGTATAGTTCTAACAAAAGAATTTTACTGTTCTTTTGATACACTTTTGCATTTTGTGAGGCCAAAATTATGTCATCAACATAATTTAACAGCTTGCTCTTAGTGAATTTTATTGTTTTGAGGTCCCTTTAAAAAATTTGGCAAAACAGAGAGTCAGAATCACAGAAGCATTGTGGGAGTCTTTGCCAGGTGAACTTTGAATTTTCCCAGGTAAAAGCAAAGATACTTTGGGAAGATTTATCCAGAAGGATTGTAAAGTATGCACTGTACAGATCCACAACAGTGAAGAATTTTGCATTGCTTGGAATTTTGGAGATTATGGCAGTTGGACTTAATATGACTGTGTGACATTTCTTTACAAAATTATTTATTGCTCTTAAATCCTTGATGAATCTCCATTGCACCCTCCCTTGAGAGTCTGGCTTTTGTTTCTTGATGGGCATGATTGGGGTATTATATGGTGAGATTGTTGGAATCAAAATTTTCTATGCTAAGAGGCTATTGATTATTGGAGTTATGCCAGCAATGGCTTCTTTGCTTAAGCTGTATTATAGGGTTTATTGTGGAGTTCCTTCTTTGACCTCTATCTTTATTGGGACTGATGATTTTAAAAGCCCTACATCATGTGAGATTTAAAATGGTTGAGGTCTTAAATTGTAGTGATTAAAATAGTGGAAGATATAAATTGTGATAGATATAAGAGAGGGTGAGTAAATTTGACCACAGAAATATGTTTCACTACAGTGTCTTGGGTTTAAAATCAAATATAAGGTGGTCGCCAGGGAAATATTCCCAAGTATTCAAATACCCAAGTCAATTGGGTTTTATAGAGATTTTTAATTAACAATGCAATGAGTAATCAAAGAAGGAGAGAGAGAGTAAGAAAAGAATCAGTTTTTTAACACTCACCACAAGGTCTATCTAAGTAAGGATTTCTAATGACACCAGGCCAGCAGCATCTCAGCTGCTTTCACCAGCTCCCTCCTCCATCTGAATGTTTCAGAATCAGTCTCCTCTGAATGAGTCTCTCCAATCTGAATGTTTCAGAATGACTTCCTAGCTCTTCCCTGAGCTCTTATTTTTAAGGGCAAAATTTCCTCTGTCACCTCCCCTAAGTCCTTACATCTACCAATCACTGTAGATGTTTCTAAAGGACCACCCATTCTTAGTCCACACCTAAGAAGGTGTGGATTTTTGAGTAATTCACACCAGGAAAGCTCTGAGCAAGTTTTCCAGTTCTTTGTTCCTTGTAAATTCACAAGTTGCTTGACCTTTATAGGTACTTAGCTTAAGAAAAGTATGGGTTTAAGTACTTTTCATTGTTCAGAAAAGAGTTTACCACTTTATCTTCCCCTAGGGCAGACCCAAGTAGGTAAAGTAGAATTCTCACATTCCTGCTTTAAGTAGAGTTCACTGCCCAAATGGGGAATGGTCTTAATCCAATCTTATAAAGTAGGGTCTGGGAAATTTTAAGGTTTACAACCCCCCCGATGATCATTGGGAGACTAGTCTCCCCATTGATCATTTAACATAATCATTTTGTAGTTCTAAATGCACTTCTAACTATAGATATACACAATATTCAATTTTCTAAAAGAAATTAGAATAGTGAGGGAGGAAATAGAAAAGAAAAGAAAGCAAAACCAGTGTTTTGCTGGGTGCATTGACAGAAAGCCAAATCAGGGGCAGTCCCTTTTGGCATAAATGTGTACATTTACAATGAATGTTCAATCAAAGTTCAGTTCAATCAATCATATACAAAGTTCATTCTTGATCTTCTTGATGAAGTGTAAGTTTTCCGGCATCTTTCCGCAACAGTTCATTCTCTGGATATAAAAGTTTCGAGCTTCTTTCTTGAAGATCTTTTCTCGAACAAAATCAAAATCTTGAATTTTTATAAAAGTACAATCTTAAACAATAAATTCAAAAATTCTTAGATTTTAAATTAAAATACAATTCCCCCCTGAAGTTGGCATTGAAAAACATCAAGTTTTAGCTCAGAATGCAATGTTCAGTTATGGGGGTGTATGAGTCAATTATCAAAAGAAGAGAAAAATAATCAAAAACTTAAGGAAAAATTCAAAATAGGCCCTTGTATAGGTCCAATATAAAATAATTTCTATCCCCCAAGTTTGTAGGACAGAATGCAGTAAAATTTCACTTATTCATTTGTAGCCAAGACTACAGGAAGTTGCCATAATGTAGGAAGAGAAGAATTAGAATTCTATTTTGATGTGGAAATGTCATTCCCTTGTCTGATTTTTTTTGTCATTCTCAGGGATATAGGGAACCAGCATAATAGTCAAATTTTGTACTTGTATGAGTACTTCGTAAAAAGTGTAGATACAAGGAAGTCCTACAACTTAAAATATGTCAAGTGTCGCAACCTTGAGTCTTACATTAGTATTTCCTGTGTGCTCTTTTTGGCACTATTCAGGTTAAGTCTGTGCTCCTTGTTTTTTATCCCTTTTTCTAGAATCATACATAAACATTAATCACAGTCCTATAATATTTTATCAATATATGGCAGGTTCCCATAGTTTAAAGCTTTTAGGCATATATTGATAATATAGCAAGAATATATATTAACTTCTATTACTGCAGGAAAAATATTAATATTAATTATGTGTACCTTCAGTACAAAAATGTGAAAAAATCAAATATTCTAATCAAAATAAAGAAAAGAAATAATAAAAATAAGGAAAAAATCAGCAATTCAATGTGTTCTCGAAAAATAGCATCCATTTGTGTATGGATTATTATCTCCAATTCATATGATAGGTTTTAGTCAATCCGTCTCAGCAGAAGATGCTTTCTTTACATGTGAGCAATGAATCCAAGAGTCCTTTTCTCCAATTTTATGGATGTTGGAGTAGTTAACAATATTTGGAATGGTCATTCCCGTGAAGGCTGAGTTGCTCCAGTATGGTTGAAATTCTTAATATAAACTTTATCTCCTGTATTCAGGTCATGCAGAGAAAAGTCTAGTGGTCCAGCTTGTACTGCAGCTCCGGATTCATGAAGTTCACATAGTTTGTGCTGTAACTCCTGTATATAGGAAGCAATAGTAATATCTCCCCCTAATAGTTAGGTATATGCCCGGGAAAAGGCTTAGCCTGTATAGGCAGATGTCCAAAAAGCATCTCAAATGGTGAAATATGTAAGTCTCCTCTAGGCCTGCTTCTAAGATAAAATAGGGCCAAAGGGAGAATTTCAGGCCATTTTAAATGGGTCTCAGTGCATAATTTTCCAATCATAGTCTTAAGTTCTTTGTTCATCCTCTCTACTTGGCCTGAGCTCTGGGGATGATATGGAACATGAAATTTGGGAGTTATTCCCAAGCAAGAATATATCTGATTTAGAACAGAATCAGTAAAATGACTTCCTCTATCAGAGTCAATACGTGCTGGCAGGCCAAAACGAGGAATAATTTCCTTTAAAAGTATCTTTGCAACAAAATCCACTGTGGCTCGGGTCGCAGGAAATGCTTCCAGTCATCTGGTTAGTTGATCTACAATTACTAGACAAAATTTATAACGTCCAGCCTTTGGCATCGTTATGAAATCTATCTGTAGATGTTCAAAAGGTGTGTAAGCCAGAGGACGTCCACCAAAGGCTTTTCCATGAAATGCATGTTGGTTATATGCCTGGCAGGTAGAGCAGGCTGAACACACTTTAGAGGCTATGGTAGTTATACCAGGGGCTATCCATACTCTCTTAACAGAGTCCACGATGCCCTGGGTGCCAAAATGACCATTTTTTATGAATAGATTGGCAAATTTGGTTATAGAAACTTCTAGGGAGCAGGGGTTTTCCTTCAGATGACACCCACACTCCATTAATCTGTTTTGCTTTGAATTTTTGTTTCCATTTTTCCACTTCCTTTTCATTATAGGAAAGTGGTAAATTTAAATCATTAGTAGTTGTTAATGTTAAAATTAATTCAGGCCCTTCTATGGCTGCTAGCTTTGCAGCGGCATCTGCTTGGTCATTTCCTCTAGAGACAGGGTCAGTGCCACCTGTATGTATGTATGCCACCTGTATGGGCAGAACAATGAACTACAGCTATGGCTTCAGGAAGCTGGAGAGCAGAACGAACTTCATTAATAATTTCTGCATTAGCTATAGATTTTCCAGCTGAGGTTAAGAATCCTCTCTGGAGCCATAACATTCCAACTGAGTGACAAATGCCAAAAGCATATCTAGCATCTGTATAAATTGCTGCCTTTTTATCCTTGGCAATTATACAAGCTTGCTTCAGAGCTATGAGTTCTGCTCCTTGAGCGCTAATGTTAGAAGGTAGTGAAGCTGACCATTCAGTGGCAAAATGACTATGGCAGCTCCAGTGTAACGTATGCCATCCCTCATAAAAGAGGAACCATCGGTAAATAAAATCAGATCTGCATTGTCTAAGGGAGTGTCCAAGAGATTATCTCGAGGCTTTTCTGCCATGGACACTAATGTTTCACAATTGTGTAATGGTTCTCCTGAAGTTGGCAATTCTGGAAGCAAGGTGGCAGGGTTAAGAGTAGTACAACGTTTTAAAGTAATGTTTTCACTATTTAATAAGGTTATTTCATACCTTGTAATTCTCTGATCTGAGAATGCCTGTGTTCTATGTTTTATCAATAATGCTTCTACCTCATGTGGGCACATTATTGTTAATGGACATCCCAATACTAAATCAACAGTTTTTGTTACTAGTAAGGCTGTAGCAGCTACTCCTCTAAGACATGGTGGTGTTCCTGCTGCTACTGGGTCCAATTTAGCAGAATAATAAGCAATTGGGCGCTGAGAAGGGACCAAAGTCTGAGTTAACACGTCAGAAGCTACTCCTGTTTGCTCATGCTCATACAAAGTAAATGGCTTGTTGTAATCTGGGATGCCTAGAGCAGGGGCAGACATAATAGCCTTTTTTAGATCTGATAGTGCTGACAAGTGTTTAGGCTCTAATTTGAGGGGTTCAGGAACCGAATCCTTTGTTAATGCTATAAGGGGTTTAGTAATTTCCCCATAGCAAGGAATCCATTGTCTGCAAAACCCTGTTGCTCCTAAAATTGCTCTCAACTGCTTCTTAGTAGTAGGAGCACTTAAATTTTGAATATTCTCAATTCGTTTTGGAGAAATATAACGAGCACCAGCAGTCAAGATGAATCCCAAATATTCTACTTTTGGGAGACACCACTGAACTTTATCCTTAGAGATTTTATGTCCTCTTTTGTGCAATTCCAAAAGAAGGTGTTTGCTATCTTCTTGACATGTTTTTGCGTCTGTTGAGGCCGAGTAGATCATCTACATATTTGATTAATTTACTATTTTTAAATGTTATATTGTCTGTGTCTTGGCTCAAAATTTGCTCAAATAAACTTGGACTTTCCACATAACCCTGTGGCAGCCGACTCCATGAATATTGTGAGCCCTTCCAGGTAAAAGCAAAAATATGCCTGGAGTTCTCATGTATAGGTATGGAAAAGAAAGCTGAACACAACTCTACTACTGTAAAGTATGTAGCTGTGCTAGGAATAGAGGAAATAATAGTATTTATGTTAGAAACTATGGAGGGTCTCTTTATAACGTGATTATTCACTGCCCTCAGATCCTGTACAAATCTATAGAGGTGCTTGCCATCGAGCCCTCTTTTTGGTTTTTTAACTGGCAGGATGGGCGTGTTATATTCAGATTTGCAAGGGATTATTATTCCCTGTTCTATTAATGAGTTAATAACTGGTGTAATACCCTCAATTGACTCCTTTGAGAGGGGATACTGAGGGATGGAAGGAGATGGGCTAGATTTAGTTTTTATCTGCACAGGAACAGCCGACTTAAGTAAACCTACATCGGAAGAAGATGTGGCCCAAAGAGACTCAGGTATATCCTTAGGTATTTCAAAAGTGGAAGGCACTTTTGCCTCCTGGTTTCCTGAGAGAAGTACAGGGAGTAAATTTAAAGATTCCTCTTGTACTTCCAATGATAAAGAACCATCTGGTGAACAAGTTATTGTGGCTGTGAGTTTGCATAGAAGGTCTCTCCCCAGCAAATTTAAGGGGGAGTCAGGCATCAAAAGAAAGGAATGTTGTACCTCTAGGGGTCCTACAAACACCATTCTAGGGGCAAGTTTTTCAACTCTTTGGGGTATTCCTGATACTCCCATTACACTTTGTGAATCAACGGAATAACAATTTAAATCTGGTACATTCTTCAATACAGACCTGGTAGCTCCAGTGTCTAATAGACAATCATAATAAGTGTTACCCACCTTTAAGGTAACATGGGGTTCATTAGTATGGGGAGGGCAGTGGATAGGGACAACGGGTAGTAGGACATCAGGGTCCGGAAAATCAAAGGTTGTATCCTGATTCCTGTGCCCCAGCCCCCCCCCAGACACCATCATTGTGTTTGGGATATTCCTTGGGCACCCCCCTGAAGGGCACCTCGACTATTTTTTGGTCGAGCTCCATTTCTCATATATTGTTGTTGAGTATTATCATTTTCTTCATTTGGAGAATTATCATTATTTTTCCAATTGCTATTTCTATAATTCTGGTTTCTAAAGTTCTTATTTCTATGCTCATTATAGTTATTTCCATAGTCATTATTATAATTTCTAAAATTTCTAAAATTCTGGTTTCTATGACCATTATCATCATTATAGTTGTTCTGGTTTCTATGACCATTATCATCATTTCTATAGTTATTTCTAAAGCTATTATTAAACTGTGTATTCCTTCCAATCATCTTAAGAAAGGTTCTACATTCCATCATTTTGTGGCCCTTCTTCTCACAGAAATGGCAAGTTATTGATTTATTTGTGAATTCCCGCAAAGGGGCTATAGTCTCTCCCTTATTTTTCAATTGTCTCTTTAATGTTTCAATCTCTTTCTTTAAATCTTCCACTGATGTATTGTCTTCCTCAGGTCTTTTTACACGACCTTTATAAACATAGGTTGCTACTCTCCTTAGTTCATCGAGGTCCATAGAGTCCCAATTAGGACAGCTAGTTCTAAAGTAGTCTTTTACCACTGAACAACAATTCTTAACAAATTGCCTACGTATTTGTCTAATGTCTCTTTCTCTGGATAAATCAAGGTCCATATATGTATTCCCTATGTCAATAAGTCTGTCCATAAACTGGGAGGGTGTTTCATCAATATTTTGTCGGGTTTTTTCAAATTTTGACCATTTTTCAGGTCTATCAGAGCAAGCTCTCATGGCTGTCAATAATGCTTCTCTGGCCTGGTTTAGTTTTGTGTAATCTAATTCAACATTGGGGTCACAATGTGGATCTTCAGTTGGCCAATAGTGTCCTCTTCTACCTCATTTTTGATTAGCCAGAGAGACAATTTTATTTTTTTCTCTCTTTGTTAGTAATTCTTCTAATATATTCTCAACATCCAACCAAGTGGGGTCAAAAGTTCTGAATATGCTCTCTAATTTTTTTATAATTAATATTGGTTCATCCTCAAATGATGGCATATCTTCCTTCAATTTTTTTAAATCCTCAGGGGTAAAATGTGTATGATGTCTTACAGATATTAAGTTTCCATTTTTATTAAAAGTGGGTACTTCCCTTAAAGGAAATAAACTTTCTAAATTATTTGGTACTCCTGTTTCTAGACTTCTTGCTCCATTTTCAATTGGGTAAGTCTGAGACATAGAAGAGTTGGGCACATTAAAAGGAAGGGTTTGTTGTTGTCCCATTGTGCCAGAAAATTCAGAGGTAGGATGTGAATTTAGGTTGGAATGTGAACTTAAAGTAGATTGTGTAGGATGAGAAGGAGGAGCCAAGGAAGTAGTGTGAAAGGATATAGAGGTGTTTGGATTGGAGGAATCAGTAAGGTGTGAAGTAGAGGGATTAAGATCAGAAGTACTGGTAGAATGTGAATTTAGAGTTGATTGTGTTGGGTCAGAAGCGTGGGTGGGGTGTGAATTCAGAGTTGATTGATTAGAGTTAGAGTTTTCTGAGGCCAAGGGGGCAGGGGGAGGGGTGGGTTCCTTAAGAGGGTTATTGTCCATAGCAGGGTGGGACAGAGATTCTGATATTGTTCTTAACTCTCTGTTAATGCTTCTTATAAAAGTTACAATCTCTCCCTGACCTTCCTCTATAAGGTCCTGTCTAGTATTTAGTTTTTCCATTAGTTGAATATGAGAGGGAGCAATTGGTTGGTTTGACTGAGAATTGAGTTCTTCAAGGAAATACAATATTAAAATTACAACAATCAAAAACTCAATGGAAAGTAGTATGTTGATTAGATTTTGCCATAAGTTCCATGTGATGAGTCCATTCAGAGAGATAAGGAATTCTGTATTTATAAGATTGGTCATGGGGCTGATGAGCCAGCTGCTAAGTAAGCTGCAGACCAATGCTTGTACTAAGAAAAGAACAACCCCTTAAATTTTGTTTTATGTGCTAAGTCTGGATACTGGCTTCATAATTCTGCATTATGTCCTGTAACCATGCTCGAATAACATGGCTTTGCTCCCTGGGCCATAGCTTCTTGAATGCTTCTTAGATCTGAACTTTTCTCTATATTTTACAATTGTGGTTACAGCATCTGCTTGACTTGTTTGAATTGTTAATGTTTTTTGTGTTGTAGCTATTATAATTCATGTTTCTGTTGTTTGTGTTCAAGTTTAACTGAGCCTTGTAGTAGCAAAATCTGACAATATGTCTGAATTTTCCACATAAGAAACACCTTTTGTTAGTGTTGTTGTGGTAGTATGAGTTTCTTGGTTGCCTAGGCTGTTGATTTTCGTATCTAGGTCTAAAGGTTTGGAGGGTAGCTAATGATTTCACTTCCTCAATTTCCCTATTTTTCATGTTTTCCTTTGCATCTTTTAGTTGATGCTTTAAATCTTGGATGATCTGGTCTTTTTCTTTGCAAGTTTGTTTGGAGTCCATAATTTCGTGGGATCCTTCATGAAAATAAGATGCCATTTTACAAAGGTCCTCAATGTTGAGATTTTCCCAACCTGGACAATGTAATTGGAAATATGTCTTGATAGGTAGGGAACTGCCTTTAATGAATTGTCTCCTCATGTGATGGAGGTTATTTTCTGACCAGTCCTGAAACCCAAGTAAAGTTTCCCCAGCTTCTAGCAAGCAATCAAAGAATGTTGAGGGATGCTCTGTTGTTTCTTGCTTTCTGTTTTCAAATTTCCCCCATGAGTCAAGACACGTGGTGAAGATTTTCATACTTTCCACCAAGTCCTCTCTAGCCTTTTTTAATAAACTAAATTTGAATGATTGGAAAGTTCCAGATCCTCAAAATGCTCTGGCCATGAGGTTAAATTATGGCTATTTCTAGTTTCCTGAATGAATTTTGCTTTTTCTACCAGAGTAAACATCTTCGAAAGAAGAATTTCAATGTCCGAGAATGTCGGATCAAAAAGTCTGATTGCATGTTTGAATTCTTTTATTACTTGGAAAGGGCTTAGGAAAAAAATCAGGTGTTTGTTTATTCAGATTTTCTAGGACTGAGGCACAGAAAGGTTTATGGGTCTTTACATGAATGATGCCATTATCTGGTTGTATAGAGGCTTGATCGTAAATGGGTAAGATAGGTACTGGATTCTCTACCTTCTCTTTAGCTATTTGCATTTCTGCATTAACCTTTTCTACAGTGTGTGCTGCCATGTTTAGTGTTTGTCTCCTCTTGTTGTTTACCATTATCTCTATTTTTTTCTAATTGGATTATCTTTTCTTTTAGTGTCAGGATATTATCTTCCTTTTGCCCAAGTATTTTCTTGATTAGATTTTTTAGACAGCAATAAAACTGTAGGAAGGAAAATATGACTGCAAAGATTGTAGGCAAGAATGCAAAGAGTTGTTCCAGTTCCATTTTTAGCTATTGGTATGAGTCATAAATGGCTATGATTCCTAAGATATATTGTGGAATCACTTCCATCCATATGCCATATAGCATTGACCCAAATTTATATAGCAAGAAGATGCTGCTGCATATTGCAAACAGCATTGTTATTATTGACTTTTCCATTGTTTGATATTTTATGGATGTTGGAGTAGTTAACAATATTTGGAATGGTCATTCCCGTGAAGGCTGAGTTGCTCCAGTATGGTTGAAATTCTTAATATAAACTTTATCTCCTGTATTCAGGTCATGCAGAGAAAAGTCTAGTGGTCCAGCTTGTACTGCAGCTCCGGATTCATGAAGTTCACATAGTTTGTGCTGTAACTCCTGTATATAGGAAGCAATAGTAATATCTCCCCCTAATAGTTAGGTATATGCCTGGGAGAAAGGCTTAGCCTGTATAGGCAGATGTCCAAAAAGCATCTCAAATGGTGAAATATGTAAGTCTCCTCTAGGCCTGCTTCTAAGATAAAATAGGGCCAGAGGGAGAATTTCAGGCCATTTTAAATGGGTCTCAGTGCATAATTTTCCAATCATAGTCTTAAGTTCTTTGTTCATCCTCTCTACTTGGCCTGAGCTCTGGGGATGATATGGAACATGAAATTTGGGAGTTATTCCCAAGCAAGAATATATCTGATTTAGAACAGAATCAGTAAAATGACTTCCTCTATCGGAGTCAATACGTGCTGGCAGGCCAAAACGAGGAATAATTTCCTTTTGTACTTGCTGTGTTGCTGCCCCTTTATGTTTTCTTCTTTGAGATATTTGAACCTCTTAGACTACTGTAGAGAGTAGAAAATCAAAAAGGCTACCTCCTGGTTCTCCCCTGAGAAGTGTTTTATTTTTAAAATAAATTTCTATTTTCTTAAAGCAAGTTTTACTCTAAAACTGGCTCAGATAACTGTAATTTTTTTGGGGGGGGATAGTCACCCCCATACTCCTTAGATGGAGAAATGGAGAAATGAGGGTTGAAGGCAATGAGGAAAGGGTTGATGAAAATGGTTTCTCTTACTACTCCCTCCCTGAGTCTCTGAATTACTTGAGGGAGACAAAATGGAGATCTCCCTTCAGTGAAGACTTGCCCCTTGAAGCCATGCTGGCCCCCAAAGGTGGAGGGGGAAGTCTTCTCTACAAGGAGAGGTATATAGGACCTCAATCTGGATATGTGCTGCTTTGGAGTACCCACAAGTCTCCCCCTCATGTCTTCTTGAAAACTGGCAACAAGATGGAGTCTGCCAATGGGCTTACTCTCTAGATGTAAATAAATGCTATTGAATTCACTATCTGACTGCTTGTTAGATTTCATTGTTGACTGGGGCTAAGGGTCGAGGTTAGAGGGGTTCTGGTTGCCCTGACTCTCTTTTATAAATAAAACTAATTACTAAAGTACAAGATTTTCTCATATCCAGGGGAGAGGTAGAATAGGGGAGAGAGATCACTGCTCACCGATTTGAGTCCAGTATCTCAATAGTTCATGAAATGCAAGTCTTTGAAGAAATTGAATTTCTTGACAGGAACCAATGATGTTTAAAAAGGAACTCTTGATATTAGGATTTCTGCCAGTGACAGAAATCTCCACAGGTGTCTTGAATGGCCCTGAGAAACAATTCCTCCTTCCACTGCCTTCTGTGTCTCAGCCCTCAAAACCCTGCTCCTCCAGAGAATTTCCCAAAAGTCCCGGTTCCGTTTCCAACTGTTGTTCTTACCTCATGCAACTGTCAATCCTCAATATTCCATTCACCCCAATGGTTCTCTTTCCTACTCCCCATCATTACACAATTTAATGATCTTATTTGAGCTAAGCAATAATAGCTTCCATGCTGATATATTTTTAAAATAAAATTTATTTTAATGACTATATTTTGTGCATTGTCCTATCATTTTATGTTTATAAAGTAATATATGTTACTATATCATAAATTTATCTAATTTAGATAACAACATTTAAATGCATTTCTTTTTCTTTATAATTTTCTCTTTAATTTTATCATCCACTGAATGATTTATTGTCTACTAGTTTATGTGTTCCAAAACATTAATGTGATTAGAGGACCAAAATCTTAGCCAATATATGAATGGGTTCCAAATTACAAAAAAGTATAAGAAGCCCTGATTTATTCCCATCATTTTAATAATGCAATTTATATGTGTAAAGCTTTTAATGGCTCTCAATGAATGTATGTTATGAGCTATATTTTTCAAATAAAAATTTGAGACTTAGAAAAGTAATGTTACTTGGTTATGATTACCCACTTAGTGTCAGAGAAAGGATTTGAATCCAGATTTCCTGATATCATATCCAGTGTTCTTTCAACAATTCCACATTTCATCATTGCTTTTTTTCATGCTCTTATATAACATTCTGCACTATTGTGGTTTTCCTTCATATATATTCTTCTAAAACTATAAATCTTAAACTTTATGCTTCTTTCTTAACATTAATGCCAACTTAATTCTGAAAAAATGATACTAAATTCTTTGAAATGTTTAAGATTCACCTCCATTTAAAACTTTTAGTGATGTTAATGAAAATCAATTAGTCAATTATTGATTAATGTCTTTGTGAGTATTGTACAGTATGCCACTTATAAGAAATACCATCAGGATCTGAAAGTGAATTTTGAAATTCTGATTTTTATTCCTCTGTAGGACTCTAGAAACAATTCTCAGGAGTTGTTGCAGCATATAAAGGTTTAGTGACTTGTTGAAAGGCCCACAGCTCAGAAGGATCAGTGATGGAATTTGAACCTAGGTCTAGCTGACTCTTAAGCTCAAGATTCTAACCTCTATTTACACTGCCTCTACTTGTATTCTATAGTCTAAGTATAAACAATACAGTATAAACTTCATGTATCAACATACTGTGAGTATACAGTATGTTTCTATATAAAGCTTCATATATTACAAGTCAAAGACTGTGATTCTAGAGCTCATTACTAGAAAGTTCTAAAAATTGAAAGCTCCCTGAAGGTAGTAACATATGGGAATGTGTTATATATTAAAAAGAATAATGGGATAGAGAAGTACACTTTAATATTTTCATTCTGATAGTGTCCAATACTCAATATTGCTTTCTCAGATGGAGTACAAAGTCAAGCATTATGTGTCTGTTGAGTCTTTTATCTGATGTGACTTTTAGAGTTAGTATAACTAAATGCATATAGATTTAAGTTTATAAATATATCTGTCAATCAAATGAATATGTCATATATGCCAATCACAAATCATTTTGTCAGTCTGCAAATGTTCTAGGTGGAGCTTGTGCTTTCTCAATAGTGACATTTATCCAGTTCTTAAGATATCTAAGATAAACATTGATGCTTTAGAATATCCAGCTGAAATTATGCCTTTGAAGATAGCTTTAAAGATATCTTATTAAATAGATTGCTCAGGAAATTTCCCACCTTGTCTGAAAACCAGGAAGTTCTGTGTTTACTTTCACTCCCCAAATTCTTCCTTTTCAGATTTTAGCCAAAAAAAGATTCCATACTGAATTCTAATAAAAATGTAGTAATTTTTTTTTGTAACAGCAAATAATATGGGGCTTCCATAAGCAAACTACTGTCAATATAGCTGATAAAAGAGAGAATTTGGGAATATATCTAGGCTGCTCTACTTAACCTACCACAAATATAGTAAAAAAAAAACACAACAAAAAATAAACAGACATCAGCAAAACAAAAATAAAAAATGTTAAATGATTTTTAAGAGTAAAATAAATATTTTGTAATAAAGGGACAAGAAAGAAACCACCCCTTACATTCATATATACTTCCTGAAAATATAAAATAAAATATTTCCATGTGATATTCCTGAGATTTAAATAAATGTGATGGATTAAAAATTTCATGTCATCTTAAGTAATATCTTATTTGATTTTCCCCTATGGGAATTCTATTCATTAGCAAACAAACTAATTAGGCATCTGAATTAAATATTGACAATTGGAAGACTGAACATAAACTTGGAAAATGTCATCTAATGCCGACTTATTAATTTAGACAGCCACCATCCTGGTTTCACCAATTCAATTTAAACATAGCCATCTATCATTCAAGGAAAGGTATTAATAGTTCTGCTTCAATTATTACTCTTCAGTATTTATGTGTACAACTCAATTTTTTCACTGCTAAGTAGATTTTACTCATAAAATCTCTTACTTTAAACCTAACTAGTTATTCTTTAAGGAACTCAAAAGTTCTTTCAGGATGAGAGACCTATGCCAATTGAAAAAGAAAGCAAATTGTGTTTATCTTAATAACAATATCTACATTATGCTTTAATTTTTTTCAAAGAACTTTATAAATAGTAACTCATTGGTCCTCGCAACAATCCTATGTGGTTGGTACTATTATTGTCTCTTTATTACAGATGAGGAGACTAAGGCATAACAGGTTAAGTTGATTAACTAAATTTGAACTCTAGATTTTTCTTCCTTTAATTCTATTGTTTTATGTGCTACATTACCTAGCTAACTCATTCTCCTTAAGTACTTTCAGCTATCATATTCATTATATATACATCTGAAATAAACATATCATTTGTAAAAAGAAAAAAAAATGTGTTACCTTGTTTTTCAGATTGCCCAGTGCTCCCAGCAACCAGTCATCCCTTCTACTGAAGGAGGCAAAAAAAATGAATATATGTTTTTAGGAGGGTATTGGCAAATATTTTAACCACCTCACTGAAAAAAAGAAGTATAAAAAATTCATTTTAAATTTAATTTGCATTTATAACATTTCCTCCAATTCTTTTTAAGTTTAGATAAGCAAGAAAACAATAAGTAAATCCCAGATTAGTAATATTTGTTATTCTAAGATGTAAATCTTTATCCTACACATTTAACAATTGGCTCTCCTGAGCAAACTGATTTTAGTGCATACCTGTAGCTTCTAAATAAGAATGTGTCTATACAAAAAGTATATGTTATTTTAGTTGTTTGTTACCTAAGATAGTGTTTATATCATTTTAAAAGTTCAAAAACACAAATTTCAACATACTGACAAAATCACCATCTAATTAATGCATATAGCTCTTGAATTTACTCTAAATATGAATCACAAACTAACACAGTAATTAGAGACACTGTGGGGTGGTGGATTGTGAGTTGGCCATAAAAATCTGAAAGATCTTGACTTAATTTCTGTCTCTAAAGCAAAATATTTGATCTGGAGTGGTCTAGTTATTAAATCTAATAAGATAAAATGAATTAAGTATTCAATTCTATTTTATATGTTCTTGGGTCAGTCATTTAGCCTCTCAGTCAGCATCCCCAGCCATTTTTTAATACTATAAGTGATATAATATCTAAAAATCTCTATAGGTAGAGGGAATTACCTCTGCCTTCTTTCTCCATATATTGCCAATTTAATTAAGGTACAGACTATAACCCATTCAAATCATTCCATCCTCTGTGATTCTACCCTATGTTCTTTAATAAATTCTTGAGAAAGCAAATAATCTATGTGTTGGAAGGCATCATCTAGATTTTTTTCTACATTTTATGAATACCAGTACTATACTCTATTAAGCCACAGGCTATTCCTTGCTTTTGACATTTGACAAACCCATTCTTGTTCTACTCATAAACATATTTTCAAATGTCTTTTATGCTTTCTCTTGAACTCAGGTCATCATTTGTACTTTATCATTGGTGCCCATTTTGACTTACCCTGTATCTTTCTTTCAATTGCTATTTAGGTTATTTAAAATTCTTCTTCTGTTTGTATGACATTCCATAATTGGTAGTCATATAATATTAATGGAAGGACTTAGGTAATCATTCATTCATTCATTTGTTCATTCATTCAATAAGCATTGGTTAAGTATCTATTACCAGCCCCAGGACATATGTTAGACACTGGGAATAGAAAACCAAAAATTAAACAGTTCATGTATGTAAAAAAGCTCACATTCTGTTGGGTGAAACAACATAAAGACAGAAAAATACAAATTATGTGCAAAGTAAATACAAAACAATCTTCAGATTAGGCATGGCTAAAGAGGATAGGTCTTATATAAGAGGTGACATTTGAATTTAAGCCCTAAAGCAAGATATGAATCTTGAAAGTGTATATTAGAAATAGAGGCTGCCTTTGCAAAAGCATAGAAATTGTATATCCAGGGCATGAAGAGGAGTAATATGTAAGAAGTCTAGAAAGGTATGCTATGTAAAAACCAAAATGATGTATTTGTATTTAATTCTAGAGACATTGGTAGCCATTTGAATTTCTTATGCTCAAATAGATGTTTTAGGAATAGCACTTTTTAAAATTAGATTTATTTTAATTTATTTTTGTACTAACATTCTTTTTTATTTTTATTTTTTAGTTCATTATCATAATTTATTTTTTTTTCTATGATTAATTCTTTAACTGATTTTGGAGAATCATATTATTTAATTTCCAATTAATTTTTGATTTGCCTTTCCATGTACCCTTACTAAATATTATTTTCATTGCATTGTGATCTGAAAAGGTTGCATTTATTATTTCTTCTCTTTTGCACTTGTTTGCAATGTTTTTATTCCCTAATACATGGTCAATCTTTGTGAATGTAACATGTACTGCTAAAAAGAAGGTGTATTCCTTTTTGTCCCTATTTATTTTTCTCCACATATCTACTAACTCTAATTTTTCTAAGATTTCATTCACTTCTTTTACCTCTTTCTTATTTATTTTTTGGTTTGATTTATTTAGTTCTGATAGAGGAAGGTTCAGGTCTCCCACTAGTATAGTTTTTCTATCTATTTCATCCTTGAGCTCCACTAATTTCTCCTTTAGAAATTTGGATGCTATGCCATTTGATGCATACATGTTGAGTACTGATATTTCCTCATTGTCTATACTGCCTTTTATCAGGATATAATTACCTTCCCTATCTCTTTTAACTAGATGTATTTTTACTTTAGTCTTGTCAAATATCATGATTGCAACTCTTGCCTTCTTTTTATCAGTTGATGCCCAATAGATTTGGCTCCATCCTCTAACTTTTACCCTATGCATGTCTACCTTCCTCATCTGTGTTTCTTGTAGACAGCATATGGTAGGGTTTTGGATTCTAATCCACTCTGCTATTTGCTTGTGTTTTATGGGTGAGTTCATTCCATTCACATTCAGAGTTATGATTACCAGTTGTGTATTTCCCAGCATTTTGATTTCTACTCCTAGTACTGCCTTTTCTTCTTTCACTATTTCCTTCTATACCAATGTTTTGTTTTTAATCAATCTCCCTAATTCCCACCCTTATTTTACTTCCCTTTCTATCCCCTCCCTTCTTATTCCCACCCCTTATTTTATTTGCAGTCTTTTTAAACTACCCCTCCATCTTCTCCCTCCCTTATACTGCTTCCCTCCCCACCAGTCCTTATTATTACCCTTCTAATTCCCTATAGGGCACAAATCAATTCTCTCCCCCAATTGATTTGATTGTTCTTCCCTCTTTGAGTCAATTTCAATGCACATAAGAGTTGAGTATTTCCTATCTCCAACCTCTTTACCTTCCAGTGTATTGATGTTCTCCCCCCTCCCACCATGAGCTTCTTTGTGATATATAAAGGGCTAGGCAATGGGGGTCAAGTGACTTGATCTTAGGTTTTAAGTTCTTTTCCCAGTTGTCTTTAGCCTCTCTTAATTGAATTGCTGCATTGTATTTTGAGTTCTTCCAGAGCCTGTATCCAATTCACTGGGGTTTCTGTTTTTTTTTATTAGAGTTCCCTCATCCTCTGTTCCTTTTGTTCTTTGTTCATTGCCTGTATAGAAGCTGTTGATTGTAATTTCTTTTTTCTTTTTCTGTTATTTGCTTATATTTACACCTTCTTTACTCCCTGCTGTTGCCTTAGCTCTTGTTCCTCTCAATTTTTTTTTTGTGGTTTTGGGCTTTTCTTTCCACCTTTGCCTTTGGAGTTTGTCAGTAAATCTCTCAGTGCAGTCTGTGGGGGAGGGGTTTTGGAGCTTGAGTTTCCCTGCCCTCTGAATACTTTGATGGGATTAAGTCCAGCTGGGTTGCTGAATGTGCCCTGAGGCCAAAACCTCAGGAAGGGGGAAGCAATATGGAGTGCTGCTCCATTGCTGCAACTATGCCTCCTGCTTTGTGCTCTGTATTTCTTTCTCTAACTGCTTCCCCACTGCCTGTGTTGGACACTCTGAGCCTAGCACAGCTTTGCTCGAAGGTACTCCCTCCGGACCAGTGCCTTTGTCCACCCAGAGGTTCTAGCTCCCAATGGAGTCTTAGTTCTCTACATGGGGTAGGTTTCCTGGGACCTTCCTTCTTCCTTCCCCTTAAACCTGAGTGTTCTTGAATTCTGGATTTTGGGGGTGTGCCTTTTAAGTTGAGTCCAGCAGGAGGGTTTCTTGGCTCTGTCTTGTTGTTAGGTTTGATTTTCAGTCCTCTAGGAGCATTTAGTTTATAATCAGTAAGGAAGGATTTTCAGAGGTCTGAAAGGTTGCTGTTTCTACACTGCGATCTTGACTACCCCCCTCAGGAATAGCACTTTTGCAGATAGTGGATGTGGGGGAGAGACTAGAGGTAAATTATTACCAACTATGGGGAAGATGCATATAAGAGATGGTGGGGTGGTAGAACTGGCATCATTGAAAATGCTATACAATTTCCTATATAAAATTTAGCCAACTCCTCCTTGGATTCAATTTTAGAGATAACTCATTATCATTCCATAGTACTTATCCAGAATATACTGATGTTTTAAAAGTATGCCCAAATGTATTTCATAGACTCAAGTTACTCATCCTTTAACCACCTGGTTACATTTGTTTTGATTATTGGACTAATCTTTTTTGAGAGGTCATTGATCTCACTTGTTGAAGGAGTATAATGTTCTTGTGCTCAATACATTTATTACTATGTCATCTTGAATCTGCGTTAGTTCACTGTTGATAAAAAAAATCCCTTTTTCATCTGGATTTTGAACAGGATAATTTCCATGATGCCAATGAAGCACCTTTGGTCTTTGATGCTTACCATCTTGGAATCCATGAGAAATGTTTTCTTTATTGTTGTATCTTTGAAGTAATCTTAGCATGTTACCTTTAGAGTAAATTATAAAAATAGCTTTATTATCTTTTGAGTGAAATATAAACTCTATTGGTACAACTTGGTCCTTTCCCACATATCCAGTCTTTTACACTTTAGACTCCTCCCTCCAACTTTAAGATTCAACAACATTTTCCTAAGTGTTGTTTATTATTCATAATACTCCATCTCTAGTCTCCATGTTTTTATATTGTCTGTCTCCCAAGCCTGAAATGTTTTTCCTCCAGTACTCTCCCTCTTAATATCTTTGGCATCTTTTTTATTCTTTTTCAACTCTCAACTCAAATTCCATCTTCTGTAGGAAATCTTTGCTGTTCTCCAAGCTTTTAATGTTTTCCCATCTTAGATTATCTCTGTTAAGGGAAATTTGGAAGGAAATAATGAACGAGAGTGAAGAGACAAAGTTGATGGAATGAAGAGAATCAGGAAGTGCAGGAGAAGTCCTCAGAATCCAGAAGGTGAGAATTCTGAGGAAAGTAACTGCCATGGAGAAGTTGGGTTGGGACTGGGGAGAGGAAAACATTTCCAAAATCCAGTTCTTTCCTCCTTTTGACCTTCAACCTGTACCTGAGAGAAACCAGCCAGTTCCTGAATATCTTTTTCACCCTAGACTCTGAAAATACATCAGGAGAAGTCTCAAACAGGCATTTCAAGGGACAGTGACCTGAACTGCTCAGTTTGCCTTGGGGGGTTTTGACCTCATAAAGGTGAACTAGGTCACTCCTGGGAATTGAGTAAAATAATCTGCAATTTACTCTAGAGACCATGTTATATGTGGGGTTAGCCTAGATTAGTTCAGATTAGACAGGTAGAATTGAGACAGAGAGGAAGATAGTGTAGCCTCAGCTTGGCTGAAGACAGAAGTGACTTTTTGCAGTCAGATGGTGGGACAAAGGTAGATTCAATCAGCATTAGGGAAATCCTTCAGCCCACATACCTTACCCTACCCAATCAAGGATTTATAATAAAACCCTGTTATTGTTTAAGTGGAGTCATAGTGGTTATCTACTGGCCTCGGACAGAGAGAAGCCATTTAGCTCTCTGAGTCTGAGAAGATCATCTCTCTAGAGTAGGTTAAGTAAAATCCCAGTCACCTATATAAATCACCTTTAACATCTCCCATCTATTTTATATATATATATATATATATATATATATATATATATACACATCTATATTTCATAAATGTACATAGTCATTTACATGTTATCTTTCCCATTAAGATGTGTGCTCCCTGAGTATAGTGAGTGCTTTTCTTCCTTTCTGTTTTTTCTCCCTTTCTCCTTCTCTTTATTCCTCTTTTTTCATTCCTTAAGGAAATGTTACAGATTCCTTATATTTCCTTCCCTTTCCTTCATTCCCTTACCCCACCCCCAAAAGGACAGATATAGCAACTGCAGTTGTTTTAGTTTTGATGGAACGTGATACATTTCTTAATTTTTGTGACAATTCTACAAATGAGTTAGAACAGTTTTGTTTGATTTAATTGTTATTTTCTCTGTCATAGGATTTGGAATTTTCTGACAATTGGCTTTTGGCTGAAAGTAATTTCTAGATTTTATACACGCTATTCTATGAACTGAAGTGGGAAAAGAAAGAGAGGTGTTTTTTATAAAAGGAATGAATGTCTGTCTACATAAAACATGGTTCTGAAGATTACTTGGCTCTAGAATACTTATTACACAAGTCAATCAAACACATTGTATGATGGAAAGAGCACTGAACTTTGAAGAGACACAGTTTCTTTCTACTCATCATTAGCTCATTTAGTATCATGAGCTCATAGATTTAGAGCTTGAAGGGACCTTGGAGGAAGTTGGTGGAGTTCATTATATAGTTGGAGAAACTGAATCCCTTTCCAGATATAGGAAAGTGAATAAAAAAGGGGGGGAAAAGATTTGTTAAGTACTTATTATCTATCCAGTACTGTGAGAAGCCCAAGAGATACAAGAACAAAAGTGAACTAATCACTGCCCTCAAGTGGCTTACATCCTAATAGAGAAAACATATCTTGAATTGCTATTTTTATTTAGGAAGTTCAATGGACAGAAAGTAGATATCAGAAAGAAAGTAGCGGAAGCAGGAATAAACTTCTGTTTTCTGACTCCAAAATTTAGCTCCTTGGAGATGGAACTAGCACCTCTCCACACTCATTTTCTGATCTCTTGTACTTTAGGATTCTTTTATGTCACCCCACCCCAATTTTATGCAACTTAAAATCCAATTAGAAACATTTACATTTTTCATTGAAAAAGTTATTTTGTTATTGTTTCTAAGGTGATGAGAGACAAATAAATTGGATGATCGAAAAATAATTTGACCACCCTGCTTCTCCAGTGTAATTTCAGCAAAAGAAGTGACCAAGTTGTATAAACAAGCTCAGCCAAAATGAAATTTTCAAATGAATAAGACTGGCTTACATTTGCTTAGGGCATTACAGTTAAAAATTAATATATATTATTTCACCTAGTCTTGACAGGAAAGATTTAAATTACTTTGTTTTGAGAGGAGGAAAGAGAGGTTCCAAGACTTTAAATAAATTGATTGATATTATATGCCTAATAAATTGTAGAGCTGAGACTACAGCTAAGGTCTTTTGTCTTCCAGTCCACCAAATCTTGGAATATATAGCCATAAATATCAGAAGGTCTCAAGATAAGCCCTGAGCCAGAGGCTACAGTTCTTCAGTTCTGTCAGTTCTTCTACTTTCCCATGGAGGGTTTTCCTTTAGATTTTTTCTTCTTTTTTTTGCTAGTCGGATGGGAAGTCACAAACTGCTAGCATAGTGCCAAGTCGAGAAGCAGGAGCAGAAAGAGATCACAGTATTGTACAATAATACAAGTGTTTTGTTTTCTGGTTTTTTGAATGAGGAATTATTTCATAATTCATTAACTTAAGTCAAATTTGCAATGTAAATTTACATAAAGCCAGAACTCTGTGTGTATATTTTGTGATCAAACTGCCCAGAAGATTCTATTCAACTTACTTAGTCAATATTTATTATACATTACTATATATACTAGGTAGGATATAACTATGAATAAGGAAAATTCAAATATATAAGCTAATTATATAAATTGCCCAGAGTCATTGTAGAGGATAAAGAGACAGTCTCCTATCCATGATAAATGGGGTTCAAGTTTTGCTTTGGATATTTACCGCCTGAGTGAATCTGGACAAGCCATTATCCTCTCACATCTACAGAGCCAAGGTGTCAAATATGCAGATCATTGTTCTCACTGAGTGTGACTCAAACCAGATTAAAATATAATTAGAAAATGTTTAACAGCTTAAAGAAAAAGAGAAATATACAAATTTGTAATTTTCTAAGTCAATATTCAACCCTCACCAATCCTCATTTATGGACTAGTGTACCTCATTTCTCTTGAATATAATGCACTGCACCAGGTAATGCTCTAATTCTGTAAAGTGCTGAGGAGATGTTGATATGAATTGGTAAAAGGAGATTTTTCACCATGGAGTTACTTTTACCAATGAAATCATAAGCCATATTCCTATACTTGTATAGACTTTCTCCGTAAACTGAGGGAGGGAAAAATAAACTAGTGGATGATAAAGTTTCAGCATCATTCTGGGAATCTGAATAAACTTGTCAGTGTTTTACTGAGAAATGTTTAAATGAGGTGACATTTTAAACTAGACATTCAGCAACCTTGTTACCTAAGGGTGTGGATAAATGGTGGGATTATTCATTTGCTAGATTTTCATCACTCTACTTAGGTAGTTTATTCTTGATGGTATGTGGCATATTTCTAATTTACCTAACTGGTGATGGCTGCTGAGCAATGTAATTGTGAATGAGAATACAGACTTTAAAAAAAAGCATATCGGCATTTGATTTGTTACTGAGTAAGTGAAGGGGCAAAGCTGGGCACAAGAGTCCAGGGTAGACCAGCTGAGTCCTCTCCAGACAGAGTGTTCCTGATTGCTGAGCCTTCTCATGGACATTCAATGATGTGAGAGAGGAAGAAGGTGTTGGGGTGGTGGGCTGGGACCAAGATCCAGGGTACAGGACAGAAAAGCATTCAAGATGGCCATGAACGGAGCTGAGCCTACTCAAGCTGGGGCTTGGGATCATCCCTGGAGCAAAGGCACCATGGGGCTGGAGCACTGAGAAGTCCATACAGTCATGCAGCTCTTGGCTAAAGCATTTTCATCACTTTTCTAACTTCTTTTACTTTGCTTCGAGTTTCTTCGAATATGCGTCGAACATGTAGACTGCCTGCTTAAGAGCTACTCCTTGCCCCTCAATTAAAGCGATCTGATCCAAATAAGGCTAAAGTGCTGCAGATTTCTGGCTTAAGACCTTCAAGTCTCCACTTATGTTTACTGCAGTGTCTTTCATTTCTAGATACTTCAAGCTAGTCAGTTTGTTCATATTTTCCAGGAGTTTATAGTCTTCACTGGTGGTTGTCTCCTCGCCAGTCATGTACATGGCCATTTTGGAGAACGTGTTCTGGCACAGCCCCGTGATGTCTGGTCTCCATAGCTACTGCATTATCTCAACCGAGTCCCTCCCACTGGGTGGCAGGGACACTCTCGGCTGCAACCCCAAGACCAAGCCTTCTCAGGCACGGTAAATCGATCCCAGGTTTTTCAGGGATGACAGTGCCTGCTCCGGAAAGGTGCGGCACTTCCTGGCTCCCGCTACCCTGCCCAACCTGTGCTCTTTTCCGGGTTCGATAATACAGACTTTGGAAAGCATGCACAAATCCCTCAGAATGAGGAGGACCCTCAAGTATCATCAGAATCATTTAGATCCTTAAGTACTGCCATCAGAAGAAGAGGAAAATGGAGGTATGGAGGTGCCAGCACACTTGACCCAAATTCTGTACAAACTTTATGGATCCACTGAATTTGAGACTTTTCCTGAAATATTTGAATAAATACTGAAATTATTCATTTTCTAGATTTTCATCACTTTTTTGGTGTGTGGCCTATCTCAAACTTACCTGCTTGATGATGGCTGTTGAGCAGTGCAATCATGAGTAATTATGTAGACTTTTGGGAAACATGCACAAATCCCACAGGATTAAGAAGATATAACCTCATTCTTCTGGATAATTAAGATCAATCTTCTTTTAGGGTTGGACTTCAGAATAGAGACACATTGCCTGGTATTTTATAATTTTTGAAAAAGAAAAGAAAAATCAAACAGTCAAGGTGTTTTTAAATAATGAATTTTAAATTATTTAAGAATTTGGGAAAACAAAAAACATGGATTTTTAATGGCTTATAATGATTAATTAGTTAATACTTTGAGAAATTTGAAACTGAAATAAACTTTACACACACAACACATTAATTACTGGAGTTGAACTAATTGCTGACTTGCACCTGCTCATTTCTAAAAGAAGAAGGGGTGAAATATTTTATATGGGGGAAAATGTGAAAATGAATGTCTAAACTTAAGGCAGCCTTTTCTCTTCTTTTCATGTTTAATTTTAAATTCAAGGTCAAAACCTAAAAAGCAATGGGAGAAATGGTACTTTTGACAAGTTTTGTCTAAACATTGATTATTAGTTAGTATGTGTAATTGTATGAAACAGCTGGGGGAAAATGTTGATTGAGACACAACCATGGATTTGTCAGGAAGATAGACCCCTGTCCCCTTATACTTGATTGGATTTTAGTGAAAGTGATAGGTTTAAGATAATCAATATTGTGATTCTAAAGTGATTAGTATAAATTCCATTATAATCTTAATACAATCAGTAGAATTTATGATTTTTATAAGGATTTCTAACTAAAGCATAAAAACTGCTTCTAAGGGGATTTCAAAACCCTCCCTAAGCGTGTAGTTCCCCTTTCTCATAAGATGCTGACCATCTGAATCTCAGGTCCTGATATGGTGCAAACATCATGCACTCTTCCCTGTTTGGAAATAGCCATCCTTCCCCCCAGATCAGATAAGTCTGAGGTAATGGTCATCACTATCTGCCCAAATAAGAATATTGTTTTGGCCTGTAGACTAATATGGGCTTCCCAAAATGAACTTACCAATCAGCTTTGTCGTTGGGTAACTGTTTCAAAATAAGGTATATATGATGTTATGTCTTGTGATATGTCATCAACCTTGTAAGGAAATAGTCATTTTGTTACTGCCCCAGTATATAAACTAGGTCTATGCCTCTGGGCGTTGTCTCTTGCCAGGGTCCAACAATGTAATATGTGCAAGAGGACGCATTTATTGGAGGACTTGGCCCTCTTCCAATAAAATCTAGACTTGGAGAAATTTTGCTTTTTGACTTTATTTTTCTAAAATGTCTATTTTGAGTTAGTGGGTTTCTATTATACAAAAGATTCTAGCCACAATAATTTATAACCTAAGATGACAGTAGAGACAAGAAAGTACTTTGGAAAAAAAATAGCTGCATCTCAGACTTGTTCAGTTGTTATTGTTTTATTCTTCTCAGTTGTCCTTTTTTTTTGCTCTTCTGAAATATATAGTTTTATATAATGCTAAACAGTACAAGCTTATTGTATTTATTTGCATTCTTATAGCACATTTCCTCACCAACTCACTAATAAGATAATAGATTTGAATCGGCATCCACCCCACCCTGCCCTGAAAAAAACAAAACAAAAAGTCACTCTTCAAGCAAGGGAAAGGCAGTACCTGTACTTAAACAGAAATGTTTTGCAAATCAAAGTATAAAAAGAAGTCATAGAGATCTTTTCTTTTTCTTTTTCTTTTTAATTGTTAACACGAATGTAGCAGAACTACAACTCCAGGCAAATGATGATATAAAAAGAGCAACTGAGATGATCAGAAACTTGAAAGTAACTTCAAGACAGGTATTGCTGCAAACAGAAAACCTTGTGTTTCGGTGGTCAACTGGATTGTATTGTATTCAGAAACTCCTGTATAAAGTGACATCTATATACAAAAGCCTTTGAAAAAGATAATGCAAATATTGACTTGTAAATAGTCCTCAGGCTGCTTTCAACTCTTGGAACAAATTGCCTCTTGCTCTGATTACCAAGGTGGGAAGGCACATTTTTGTGCTGAATCAGTGTATGTGACTCCTTTTTAAAATTGTATTTAAAATTTTGAGTACATTGCAGCTGCATAAGATGGCAGTGTGTATCCTCACTAATTGTGGCAGCTGCATAAAATGCCTATGCTCACTAATTCCATCTTCCAGTGATACTGTAATGGGGAGGGGCCAAGAGGACCCTAATCCTATCTCCTATAGATTTCATGGATCAATGATGATTATCTTTCAGCAATATGCATATGCTTAATTTTGTCCATAAAAGGCAGAACAAAGATTAATTCTTGACCTATCTGCCTTGGTATACTAATAAATTCCTTTTCTTTTACTTCCTGAGTTTGCCTAATTTCATCAGCCTGAGGCCATTATAAGATTTCTTTTAACTCTGTTGCCCTGCCCATTTTCTGCCTCTTTTTTGTATAGTCTCCCCAGTTTTAAGGAATTACTGTCTTTCTTTTTATTAATTGTATCCTCAACATTTGGCTCAGTTCCTGGCACATAGTAATTACTTAATAAATATATACTGGATTACATTTAATACACAAATGTCCTCAGAATTGTTGGTGACCTAGAGGATCATTGTTAATGCCCTAGAAGTGCCAAGGCACAGTCCAGTGTGAAAGGGAAATTTGGAGGGAAAAGGCAGGGAAAAGGAAGGGAAAGGAAGGTAGTTGGGTCTCACCGAGCCCCAGTAGGGAAATTGACCAGGCTTTCTTTTCTAGTATAATTATGCTAGGGAATTAAATTAAATCAATCCAGACTCTAGGGATAGGTAGATAGGTTTATTTGCACCAAGAAAACAAAGGTTTGGAAAAGCTAGAGAAAGTTAGATATTCAGCAGTTAAGCAGGGACAAAAGGGAAAAGGCACTTCTGGGAGAAAGGGCTCTCCTCTCCTTCTCTGGAAAAGGTGCCAAAACCCACACTTCTCTCTTCTTTTATATCTTCTCAGACACCTCCCACAAAGGAAGTGGGAGGTGTCTGAGGAAGTTGGGGTAGAGAGTTTTGAGAGAGATAGTCTCCCAGGGTTCAGACCCATTTTAAAACGCACAGGAGGGAGCTCTGTACTTGGAATCAGCAGATTAATACAAAAAATCAATATGAAACATTAGCTGTTTGACCACAGACAAATTAATTAATTTACCTGTGCCTCTTTTTCCTCACCTATAAAATGGAGATGATAATATATCTCCTACTTCCTAGGTATGTTGTTAGGAAAGTGCTCCACAGACTTTAAATGATTATGTATTATGATATTTTGCTATTGGAATTTCCTTCTATTTCCCTTTTTACTATATGGTGTCAGGGAGCATCCAAATCAGACTCAAAATTAATTTTGGCTTCCCTTATCTTGTTTTAGGACTTGTTCAGGGAAATGTGTTGAAATGATGAATAATGGTGATAGGGAGAAGGACAATAAATTCCCTCATCTTTTTACCATTACTAAGGTACTCCTAGACATTGGTATTCTCTACTCTCACTGAATTTAGGTGAATTAGTTCAAAGTACATTGGACCTTGAGACAAGGGGTCTGGTTCAGGAGGTAAAAGCATAGATACTTATAACTGAAAACTTCAATAAATTTTAAAAATTGTTGACCATTAAAAAAACCAAGATGTATATGATCTTGGACAAGTCTTTGAAATAATTATAGATTTTTTTTGGTGCAATAGCAAAAACAATGATAATTATACTACTTGTCTCATCAGATGAGGAGAAAAATATAGTTTGTAATTTTTAAGCATTCTATTTTTAGGTCTAGACCTGAAATTTTATTAGTATAGGGACCTCCTATTGAATAAACTGCTTTAGAAAGTTATCTGGGACACTAAGAGGTTAAATGGATTGTCCAAGATGCTTCTAGTTATTATACCATACAGTCTCTTTAATCATTATATTACTATGAGTTATATAATTTTATAACATTCCCACTACTTTCTCCACACAAGTATCCTGTCCTGTTCCTCAAATCAGAGCCATTTTCCTGTGAAAAAATTCTCTTGAAGCCTGCCAGTTTTTACTCTGAAATGTAGATGAATCTTTGTTATTCCACATGAGTCTTTTTTTTTTGGTCAAATTTTGTCAAATTTCTATGTTATTACTAATGTATAACTTTGTTTTCCTCTATGTCTAAAAAAAAAGAGAATAGATAGTGGAGTCCCAAGTTGGAAGTTTCTCCAGGGTATCTTTCTCAAGGTAGTTGATGAGGAAAAGATGGAGTGAAAGGGAGTGAAGTTAGGCTTCTTTGCTGGGCTCTGCAAAGGAGTGAATCATCCATTAAGATGAACTATGTACATAACAACTATTATTGTTAGTGGTTTTTTTTAACCTTTTATGACTTTTATTGTAAGCCTTACTTACACAAACTACTTGACAGGATACTGAAATTTCAGGGACATTTTGATAGCTTCTAGAGAAAATAGAATAGAATAACTCAAATTGTGATTATTCTGAGAAATTGGGTCTATTTGATCACTATTATTGTATGATTTAAAGTACATTGTGTGATCTTACAATACATCCAAAAGAGATATTTTAAAATGTTCTAAACAAATGGGAAGTTTTGTTTTTCCTAGTATATGGAAATTGAAGTCTGAATTATGTAAATACACATGGAATGAGCTAATACTTTTTTTATGATGGGGCATAATAGTTTAGTTCTACATTGAAGTATTAAAGATATATACTGAACTTCTGTCAGGAAAGATTGCTAGAGAAATCCTAAAATAGCCTATAATTGGGGTTTTTGAAACCAGAGATATCTGAAATTTAAGAGTGATACGCATGTGATTGAGATGGCCTAACTTAAAATCTAAATGAAATTAGTGGGTAGCTAAATGCTCTTTCGAAGCTTTCTCCTTTCCTATTTCTGCGTAGCTTTTGAAAATAACAGATAATTAATTTTCATGTTCAATAACATGACTATGTTTCCTTGTGCCTAACTAGCCCCAGTGACATGACTCTAAAGCCTTCTTTGCATTAAACAACAACAACAATAACAACAAAACACTTACATTTTGTCTTAGAATAAAGTCTAATCATTGGATCCAAGGCAAAAGGATAGTAAGGGCCAGACATTTGGGGTTAAGTGACTTGCACAGGGTCACACAGTTAGGAAATGTCTCAGGTCAAATTTGAACCCAGTTCCTCCCATCTCTAGCCCTGGCTCTCTATCCACTGACCTACTAAGCTGTGGCCCACTTCAATGCATTTTAATTTCATTATATTATTTTGTCCACATTCTCCTTCTTTTATTTTTATTTATTTATAAATCTATTTATTTTTAAATAATTTTTCACATTTACATGATTCATTTTCTTTCCCTTCCTTCTTTTTTCCCCTCTCCCAAAACCGACAATCAGTTCCACTGAATTGTACAAATGTTGTCACTTGATACCTATTTCCATATTATTCATTTTTGCTATAGACTAATTTTTTAAGACCTAAACCCCAAATCACATACCCATGTATACATATAATAAGTGATGTCATATGTTTTGCTTTTGCATTTCTACTCCCATAGTTCTTTCTCTCAATGTGGATAGCACTCTTTTACATATGTCCATCAGGAGTGTCCTGGCTTGTTGCATTGCTACTAGTAGCAAAGTTAATTTCATTGATTTTTTTCCACAATGTTTTACTTTCTGTATACAATGTTCTTTTGGTTCTGCTCATTTCACACTGTATCAGTTCTTTGAGGTTCTCTGAGTTCATATTGAAAGCCTCCAGATCATCAATCCCTACAGCACAATAGTATTCCATCAACATCATATACCACAATTTGTTCAGCCATTCCCTAGTTGATGAACACCCCTTCATTTTCCAACTTTTTGTCACCACAAAGAATGTGGCTATACATATTTTTGTACAAGTATTTTTCCTTATTATCTCTTTGGGGTACAACCCCAGCTGTGGTTTTTCTGGATCAAAGGTTATTCATTCTTTCTTTTAAAGCCCTTTGCTCATAATTCCAAATTGGTTTTCAGAATGGCTGGATTAGTTAAAAACTCTACCATCAATGCATTAGTGTTCTTTTGTCACACCCCCTCCAACATTTATTATTTTCCTTTACTATCAGATTGGCCAATCTGCTAGATGGGAGGTGGCACCTCAGCATTGTTTTGATTTACATTTCTCTAATTATGAGAGATTTAGGACACCTTTTCATGTGCTTATTGATAGTTTTTATTTCTTTAACTGAAAACTGCCTATTCGTGTCCTATGACCATTTGTCAATTAGGGAATGCCTTGATTTTTTGTACAATTGACTTAGCTCCTTATAAATTTGAGAAATGAGACCTTTGTCAGAGATTTTTGTTATAAAATGTTTTCCACAATTTTTTTGCTTCCCTTCTAATTTTGGTTGCATTGGTTTTGTTTGTACAGAAACTTTTAAATTGAATGTAGTCAAAATTATTCATTTTACATTTTGTAGTGTTCTCTATCTCCTGCTTGGTCTTACATTCTTTCACTTTCCATAGATCTGACAGATATACTATTCTATGTTCACCTAATTTGTTTATGATTTCCCTCTTTATATTTAAGTCATTTACCCACTCTGAGTTAATCTTGGTATAGGGTGTAAGATGTTGATCTATGCCTAAATTCTTCCATACTGTTTTCCAATTCTTCTAGCTGTTATTATCAAATAGTGGGTTCTTGTCCCCAAAGCTAGGATCTTTGGGTTTATCAAACACTATCTTGCTACTGTCATTTACCTCAAGGTCTATTCTATTGGTCCATCCTTCTGATTCTAAGCCAGTAGCATATAGTTTTGATGATCACTGCTTTATAGTATAATTTGAGATCTGGTAAAGCTAAGCCTCCATCCTTCACATTTTTTCCATAATTTCCCTTGATATTCTTGATCTTTTGTTTTTCCAGATGAATTTTGTAATAATTTTTTGAAATTATATAACAAATCTTTTGGTAGTTTGATTAATTTGTGTAGGATTATCATTTTTATTATATTAGCTTGTCTTACCCATGAGCAATTGATGTTTTTCCAATCATTTAGATCTAATTTTATTTGTGTGAAGAGTGTTTTGTAGTTATATTCATATGATTTCTGAATTTGTCTTGGCTAATAGATTCCCAGGTATTTTATCTTGTCTGCAGTAATTTTAAATGGAGTTTCTCTTTCTAACTCTTGCAGCTGAGTTTTGTTGGAAACATGCAGGTTTGCTGATTTATGTAGGTTTATTTTGGACTCTGTAACTTTACTAAAGTTATTAATTGTTTCTACTAGTTTTTTAGTTTTATTTTATTGGATTATGTAGGTATACCATGATGTCATGTACAATGATTGATAATTTAGTTTCCTCATTGTCTACTTATGATCTCTTTAATTTCTTCTCTAATTGCTACTGCTAGCATTTCTAGTACAATATTAAATATTAGTGGTGATAATGGGCATCCCTGTTTCACTCCTGATCTTATTGGGAAGACATCTAACTTATCCCCATTGCAGATGATACTTGCTGATGGTTTTAAATAAATGCTGTTTATTATTTTGATGCAAGACCCTTCTATTCCTTTTCTTTCTAGTGTTTTCAATAGAAATGGGTATTGTATTTCATCAAAGGCTTTTTCTGCATTTATTGAGATAATCATGTGACTTCTATTAGTTTGGTTGTTGATATGGTCCATTATGCAGATGATTTCCCTAATATTAAACCATCCTTGCATTCCTGGTATCAATTCCACCTAGTCATAGTGAATAATCCTTGTGATAACTTGTTTTAGACTTTTAGCTAGTATTTTATTTACTATTTTTGCATTTAAGTTCATTAAGGATATTGATCTGTAGTTTTCCTTCTCTGTTTTTGGTCTTATTGGCTTGGGAATGATAAAGCAAATATAGCAATAAAGCAAGGCACATGAATTTTTTGGTTTCACAGTATATATAAAAGTTATGCTTATACTATAATGTAGTCTACTAAGTGTGCAATAGTATTATGTCTAAAAATAAAATAGGCATAATTTAAATAAAAATTCTTTATTACTCAAAACAATATTCATCCTTTGAGCCTTCAGTATGATAATTCTGCTGATGATGGGTTTTGCTTCAATAGTGATGACTACTGATTGATCAGGGTTGTAGTTGCTGAATACTGGGGTTGCTGTGGTAATTTTGTAAAAGGAAATAACAACAATGAAGTTTGCTGAAGCAATTTATTATTCCCTTTTTTTGAACACTTTGTGGCCATTGGGGGTTATTAACTGACATCAGTACAATATTGTTATGTCTCAGGAAATAGAGAGTTCTCGGGTGAGGGGGAAAAACAGGGAAACTCCAGTTGGTGGGGCAGTCAGAACAACACATACAACATTTATTGATTAAGTTTACTATATGACATGGACACAAACCATGAAACCATGTAAAACATGTACAATAATAACATCAAAAATTGATGATTATAAAAAACCATAATAGATTAATAATGAAAAAAGATGAAATGTGAGAATTACCCATAAAAACGATGTGAGCACATAGTATTGTGAAAATGGCACTGATCGACTTCCATGATACACAGTTGCCACACATCTTTAATTTGCTAAAAAATGTAGTATTTGCAAAATATAATAAAGCAAAGCTTACACAAAAAAGTTATGCCTGTGATCAACATAGGCTTTAAATCCAACTATTATTTAAGGTTCTATAATCAATCTTTTCAATAAATATATTTGACAAAACACCTGACAAATAGATATAAATGCATATTACTAAATAACTAATGAGTTTGACTGGGATGCAAAGGGAAATATCACTGAGAAGAGAATGTCTAATGAATAATACAATGTATCCCAGAGAGTTTTCTAAATAAAACTCCTTAATTAAAGTACCTATAGGAGAAAAATTCCAAAGCATATAGATATATTTCACAGTTTACAAAGTATTTTCAAAGTTTTGTCTTCTTGTGGGATAAGTAATTGCGTTTATTAATGTCTCAGTTTGATAGATAAAAGTGTGCTTAAAAAGATTTTCATTTGTCCATGGTACCAGAACCAATAAGGGTCAGAGGCAAATTTCAAATCTTCCAGATCTTCTTGCCCCTAAGTTCAATCTCCACGCTGACAAAGATTTCAGATTGTTGACTATAATTTATAAGGATATTTCATACTTTTAATTCATTGATTTCTTTATGCTATACTTGGATTTCTAAGTATTTGTTTCAATAAACTCTTACTGCCATATACTCAACCTGTCTTTTCCATGGTCTTAATAAGTGCATCAAAATACAATATTTAGTGATTTTTTCATAAAATGATGTTATGACATGTTACTATGAAGACGTTTCCTTAGAATGTTATGTTGAATTGTCATTTTAAAATTTTTATAATTTTTATATTCATTTTTCACATTAAAGGGAGCAGTATAAACACATTAAAAATGCTCCCCTTCCCTTTGTTCACATGCCTCCGGTTTGGTGTCCCTGTGAAGCAAAAATCTATATATTGAAATTCCCAGGAGATGGATATCCATTTTCCAATTTCAAAATAGATGTCATTTTCTGGATCCCAATTTTTGACTTTTTTTTTCTGTAATCTAACTGTATTAGTACCAGTGATGGCAAATCATATAGTAAGACCTATAAATCAAGGCAAGTTTTTAGAGTGACTAGTGTTTCCATTCTTTTTTGAATGATGCAAATTGCCACAGAAACATGACTCAAAATCATTAAGAAAATGTATTCAGAATCAGAGACTAATCTCTTTCATAAGGAATGGTATCCCCCATCCTATTTCTGATATCACTGTATCTTGTGAGTTATTAAATATGCCATTCATTGCTGCCATTCATTAACTGGATGTTTAGATAAGCTGCTTAGATCTCATTCATCAGGCAAGGGAAGGAAAATATTCCAAAGTGTATTACCATCTCTCCTAACATTTTGTTTGTATATTCTCAATGCCTTTTATGCTGTTGTTTACATTTAAAGTCTCTTTGAACTTAATTGACTCTTTTAGAGTCTCTTTTCTTAGCAGTAGTCCAATGTTCCAGTCTGTATATAAACCCCATTTTACATCTTAGTTCTGTCATTAAATATATTAGATATCTCATTCAGTTTCATATCAAATTATAAATTGGTAAGTATAATTCAAATTTAATTCAAATTATTCATAAAATATAGAGCCCTGATACTTAGTTAAGAGTTGTTTCTAACTTGACATGAATCCATTAATGGCTTGGATTCAATGAGGAAAAGACTTCTAACTCTAAAACTAAAGATGTTACATTTCATTCAGTTCACATTTTCTTGATTTTGTCCATTAGTAAATGATTTGATATTTTGGTAAAAAATAATGACACCTAGATATATTGTATCATGGAAATTCCTCTGATCTATAAAGCAATGTTATAATCCTGTCAACAAAGAAAATAACAATAGTTTGGCATGACTTGTTTCTTATAAACCTATACTGGCAATCTCTGTTTTTCTTTTGAAAGACTTACAGACTTTTTATACTTATTTTTTTATTAGACCTGTGATTTATTTGTTATTGGGAACTCACAAGGAAGAACCTTTACCTTGCTGCTGCCAATCCATATTGGCAACTGTTTTTCACTTAAAATTCTTTTCTTTTTTTTTTAAGAAAGTTTTATTTAGTCAATTTAGAACATTATTCCTTGGTTACAAGAATCGTATTCTATCTCTCCCTCCCCTCCACCCACCCTTCCCATAGTCCACACTCAATTCCACTGGGTAATACATGTGTCCTTGATCAGAACCCATTTCCATGCTGTTGGTGTTTGTACTAGGATGTTCATTTAGAGTCTCCATCCCCAATCATATCCCCATCGACCCATGTAATCAAGCAATTGTTTTTCTTCTGTGTTTCTACTCCCACAGTTTTTCCTCTGAATGTGGATTCCACTTAAAATTCTTAGAGTTGCCTTCATCACTAAAAAGTTAAATGACTTATCCAAAGATCCCACAAGTAGTATGTGTAATAAATGGAAATTGAATCTTGGTATACATGACTTTATATCCACTACGCTATGCTGATTCTTACAAACTTATATTTCATAAACCTGGTTTAGTATAACCAAACTTCTTATTTACCTAGCTAATTTTATTAGAATTCATCAATTTATAGATTAGTACAAAAAGAATATAAAAATAAAAATAATTTGATAATGATAATTCTTTAAGAATACCCTTTTGTTTTACATTTTATGATTATGAATTTATGACCTTTACAGTTTAACATATTTCATGATCGACATGGAAATGAAGTGCAAAAGGTTTCAGAAGAAAGAGAAGATGAAGCCAACTGTCAAACCAGTAAGGATAGAGTAATATGTGAGCTGAGAGCAGAGGTATGTTTTTTTAATTATTAATTTGCATTGGTATATAATAGTGCATAAAATAAATCAATGAAATGTTTTGATTTTAATGAATAATAGGCAGATCATTCACTATTAAAGATATAGCTTTGTCCAAAACACATTCATGAAATAAAGTGGCATGGAAATGTTGTTTGATGTTAAAACAATGCAGTGGTATCTGTTTAGGATAGATTCTCAGCCAGTTGAATGTTACAAAGATATAATACTTGACTACTTTAAGATTCCTGAACCCAGTGCATGTCTTTTTTTGAGTAAAAACTCATTAAAAGTTCAACCTGTTGAGGGGTTTGATGTGTCAGAGTATTGTCATATCCAATGATATAAATCATGTGTTGCATATAGTTTCTGGTGTACTTAATGATATTCTTGGCAGGCATTCTAGTAGTGAAAGACAAGTAGAATAAATTTATTTATGTTATACCTAATTTATGACTGAAGAACTTGTCAAAAGAAATAGTAGAAAGCAGTTATTTGTCATCCCACAACAACAGAAGAATTGTCACCAATTATGAACTCCTTGTTGTTTGTTTTCCTCCTGATTTGATACAGAAGCAAAAATAATTATTACAAAAGACTGGAAAGACAATTTAGTCATGTTGCCAAAATGAACAATTTTGGGAATTAAAAAATATGGGGAAGGGAGAGGTGAAAGTAATAAGTATTTGGTCCATATCTTTTTAATGTTATTGAAGAAAAATATGTTTTAATCCCTTGAATCAGAGTGAGTCATATGCAGAGTAACAAAGGTCCTCAGTAATATCATATTTGTTTAGTAGGAGTATGAAAGAAATGGAAGGAACGCAAAATAAGAGAATTTTCAAAGATAGTTCTGCCACTTGGGTCCTATTCATACAAATATATTTACCCCCTTAATCATTCGTATCTATTTGAGGAAGTCATTTAAGTTTTGGGGCCCAATTACCTTATTTTTCTAATTGCTTTAAGGTTATGTTATTGGCCTACAGGTTGATTCTGACATTTTTTTAAATTTCTAAAACCCATTTTTCTATGAGAAAGCAAGACTAGGCATATAATCTAGTCCTGGCCAGAGGACACTTCTGCTAAATAAATGGGCAAAATTAAAAACAATATAACATTTAGAGAATGGCTACCTTTCAATACAAGTAAACATTTTTTTTTTTGGAAAAGAGAAATGAGCAATTACTTTTAGTAAATAGGAGGAACTGAGTTCTTTAAAGTCTGGCTCCTTTGGTACTCTTGTCATATTCAGTTTGGAGACTATGTCTCTACTATGTGATTCCTGGAGAGAACTTTTACATAAACTACATAAGTTGTAGTCTCTGCTCCATTGTTAGCTAGGCAGAAATGGTCTATACTTGTACTCTAATGGCTCTGATACAAATACATCTGTGCCAGTCTGAATTTTTTCCCTGGTACTTAACTGGATAAACTTAAATTGCTAAATTTGATATTTCTCTATCTCTCTATCTATACTTATACACACATGTATGCCAATGTTTAGCACTTTGTCTCTCATATATTAGGCATTTAATAAATGTTTACTAAAATGAATTATTGAATCAAAGATATACCTATACACTTATGAATATATATACTACATGTGTGTATCACTCACATTAATTACATAATGATATCCTAAATACTATCAGTGTAAGTTTATTAACTTGGAAGTGGAAAGGACCACGTCTTTAAAAGTATTATAATCCTGGATGGCCATTTACTGAATGATGAAATTGAGAAATAAAGTGATTTGCCCTGGTGTCACACAGGTAGTAAAAAGTAAGAGCCCTGGCTCCAGAGTCAGCATTCTTCATGTTTTGCAATACTATCTCCAGAACAACTATCTAATTAACTTTTTAGCAGCTATAAATATATTATAAAATAGATGTTACTGCCTAGCAGCACTTGCAATATTGTTGGCTACCCAATCTACTCTAATAGAACATGCTAATTTTATAAAAATCATTGAGTGTAAAATGGCTATTTCTACTTGCATTGATACTGTGAAGAATATATTACTACTACATAAAGATTTGCAAGCAAATGCAAGAATAGAAGTTTGAAGACCTGTCAATCAAAAAGATTCCAAAGAAGAATGTGGCCAGGAAGAAGGAAGTATGAATAAGCTGGCACAAAAACTGATTTTCTCACTTCTTCCTTGAGACTCTGAGGAAGAAGCTGTCAGAGAAGATTTACTCTGAACTTCTGGCTCTTGGTTTCTCCTTGAAAGATTTGGGGCACAGGCCTTAGGATCTTGTCAAGTCATTAACACTATCCCTTAAAGACAATTCAACCTTTACTTTCTTTATATTGAATTTCTAATAGATTAGGGAAATCATAGATCCCTTCTACCCTATCTCAACGCCCTGCCTTTTCTTCCTTCAAAATAAATTTCTTGTTTTTTAGTATTCAGTTTCTCATCTAGCCTTATTTCTTGGTGTTACTGTTCCAGCCCTTTTCCTTTACCTTAAATACCTTAGTAAAGGAGCCTGCAGTACAATACTCCTAGAGGCATTTTCAGAAATTATTCATTAAAAGTATTTTAGAATAGAATTACAAACTGTCACCTATTAAAGTGAGATTCACTACTAAGAAATAAGTTCTTTGAATTATTATTACTATTATTGTTATTACTTCTGAGCCATAGTAAATATTCACAATGATCTCTCACATTTCTGGTATTGTCCTTCCTGTAACTAGAAATTGGCATTTGAAAAAAAATTCACCCTAGTAGAGGGGAGTGGAGTCTGACTGAAATATAGGACAAATCTAAACTCATTGATCTAGAAAGAGGAAAAAAAATGATGAATTTGATATTGTTTGACATATCAGTCTAACAGAAGAAAAAAACAATCAGGGCACCAATAGGTTTTTTTTTTTTTTAATTTAAAACCCTTACCTTCTGTCTTGGAATCAATACTGTGTATCGGTCCCAGGGCAGAAGAGTGGTAAGGGCTAGGCAATGAGGGTTAAATGACTTGCCCAGGGTCACACAGCTGGGAAGTACCTGAGGCCAGATTTGAACCTAGGACCTCCCATCTCTAGGGCTAGCTCTCAATCCACTGAGCTACCCAGCTGCCCTACCAATAGGTTTTAACAAACAAGGTTTTCCTGGGACTGTCTTGTTTTTAAGAATGATATTCAAGACATTAATTTTTGTTCAAAGAGAAACACAGAGATCATTATAATATCTGCATATATGCCCAGAGCAGAATAAAAGATAGGGAGCTGGCTTTAGTGACAGGCAGACATGACTTCTAGTCCTGCCTTTAAAATCTGTTAGCTATGAGAGTCTAGGGAAATCATTTAACCTCTCAATGTCCAATTCAATTATTTAAGATTTTAACTTGCAGAGTAGGTGTGTATCAGAACTGGTTGTGGGAGTTCGCTTATCTGAAATTTCCCAACCCAATGAAAACACTGGTCTGATTCTCATTTCCCCCAGTCATTATTAAAACTAATAACTCATAGTCCTGCAGTTCTTGGCATTTTATAAATCACTTCCCTCACAACTATCTTATGAGGCACAAAATGCCTTCTATTAAAAAAATCCCCACTTACATGTAAAAACAATTTCTGACAATCACTTTTAATTATTTTCAGCTTCTAAATTCTTTCCTTCACCCCCTTTTGCCAGAGACAGCTAGCAATTTTATATAGGTTATACATACATATGTTATACATGTGCAATCTTGCAAAACATTTTTCATAATAGCCATGCTGCAAAAGAAAACAGACAGAAAACAAAAACAAAAGCCAAGAAAAATAAGATTTAAAAAAGTATACTTTGATCTGTATTCAGACTCAATTAGTTCTTTCTCTGGAAGTAGATAACATTTCTCATCACAAATCCTTCAGAATTGTCTTGGATTATTGTATTGCTGAGAATAGCTAAGGTATTTATAATTGATCATGGTACAATATTGCTGTTACTATGTATACTGTTCTCTTAGTTCTATTCATTTCAATTTGCTTCAACTAATGTAAGTCTTTCCAGGTTTTTTTTTTTTTTTTGTGTGTGTGTGTGTGTGTTTCCTGCTCATCATTTCTTAAAACATAATTATTTTATCACAATCATATACCACAATATGTTCAGAAATTCCCCAATGATTGGCATCCCTTCAGTTTCCAATTGTTTGCCCCCACAAAAAGAGCTTTGATACATATTCTTGTACAAATAGTTTCTTTTCCTTTTTAAAAAATCTTTTTGAGCTTTAAACCCAAAGTGGTATTGCTGGGTCAAATGGTATGCACAATTTTATAGCTCTTGGACATAATTATGAATTGCTCTTCATAATGGTTGAATTATTCACAACTCCAAGAAAAATGCATTAGTGCCTCAATTTTCTCACATCTTCAAATTTTTTTTTACTTTTTACTTTTTAAAAAATTACATGTAGAAACAATTTTTGACAATTATTTTCTGACATTTTACAATTCAGATTCTCTCTCTCCCTCCCTCCCCATATAAGGTGGTAATAGTCTGATATAGGTTATACCAGTGCTTTCATGAAATATATATTTCCATATTGCTCATGCCATGATGAAAGACATATATCACACATTCAATAGGGAAAAAAATTAGTGAAAGAAATAAAGTGGAAGATGGTGTGCTTTGATATGCAATTAGACCCCAACAGTTCCTTCTATGGCCATAGATAGCATTTTTCATTGAGTCCCTTATGGATATCTTGGAAAATTGCTTTCTGATAATAGTTTAATTCATTACAGTTGATCATTATACACTATTTTTGTTACTGTATACACTGTTCTCCTGGTTCTTTTCACTTTACTTTGCATCAGTTCATATGAGTCTTTCCAGGATTTTCTGAACTTATCCTGTTCATCATTTCTAATTGCTCAAAAGTATTCATATTCCATTAGCAACATATGCCACAACTTCATCAAAACATTCTCCAGGTTAAGGATGCCCCCTCAGTTTATGGGTAGGTCCTTTTCCCTTATCTCTGATTTTTTTGATATAAAGACTCAGTAGTAATACTGTTGAGTGAAAGGGTATGCATAGCTTTATGGCCCTTTGAGCGTGGTTCCATACAGCTCTCCAGAATGGTTATATCAGTTCATATTTTCACTTAGTGCCTCAATTTTTCCATATCCTCTTCAACATTTATCAGTTTCCTTTTTGGTCATTTTAGCTAATCTGATAGGTATGAGGAAATTTCTTAGAGTTGTTTTAAATTTCATTTCTTTAATTATTGGTGAATTATAACTTTTTTTCTTCAAATGACTATAGATAGTTTTAATTCCTTCCTCTGAGAACTGCCTGTTTATAAGCATTGACCATATATATCAACTGGGGAATGCTTTGTATTCTTATAAATTTAACTCTTTTCTCTATATATTTGAAATACTGCTATAAAAATTTCCTCCCTGGGGGCAGCTAGGTAGCTCAGTGGATTGAGAGTCAGGCCTAGAGATGAGAGATCCTGGGTTCAAATCTGTCCTCAGACACTTCCCAGCTGTGTGACCCTGGACAAGTTACTTAGTCCCCATTGCCTTGCCCTTAACCCTCTTCTGCCTTAGAACCAATACACTTTATTGATTCCAAGATGGAAGGTAAGGGTTTTAAAACAAATTTTAAAAAAAATTCCTCCCCAATTAGTTGTTTTCCTTCTAATCTTGGTTAATTGGTTTTATTTGCATTGAAAAAAAATTTAATTTAATGTAATCATAATTATTCAATTAATTTTTCACAGTATTCTCTATGTCTCGTTTGGTCATAAATTGTCCCAGTTAAATTTTTCTGTGTTCACATGATTTATTTAGGGTATCACCCTTTATTTTTAGATCAATTGTTCATTTTGACTTTATCTTGGTGTATGGGGTGAGATATTAATTTATGCCTAGTTCCTGCCATAAATTTTTCTAGATTTCTCAGCAGTTTTTTTTTTTGTTAGTTAGTTCCCTTCCTAAAAGCTTGGATCTTTGAGTTTATCAAACATTAGGTAACTATTATCATAAGCTACTGTGTGATGATTACCTAATCTTTTTAATTAATCCACTATTCTATTTCTTAGCCAGTACCAGATTGTTTTGATGATTAATACTTTATAGGATAGTTTGAAATACTATACAACTAAACCACCTTCATATTTTTTTCCTTCATATTTTCCTTCATATTTTTTTCATCAGTTCCCTTGATATTCTTGGCCTTTTGTTCTTCCAAATGAATTCTATTATTTTTTCTATCTCTATGAAATAATTTTTGGGAACTTTGATTGGTATGGAGCTGAACTAATTAATTTAGGTAGGATTGTCAATTTATTATACTGGTGCAGTCTATCCATGAGAAATTAATATTTTCCCAAATGTTTAGATATGATTTTAGTTGTGTGAATAGTGTTTTGGAATCTGATAATAAACTTGCTTTTTTTTTTTTTTTAAATAAACCCTTACCTTCCATCCAGGGCAGAAGAGCAGTAAGGACCAGGCAATGGGAGTTAAGTGACTTGCCCAGGGTCACACAGCTGGGAAGTGTCTGAGGCCAGATTTGAACCTAGGACCTCCTGTCTCTAGGCCTGACTCTCAATCCACTGAGCCATCCAGCTGCCTCCACTTTTTTTTTTTGATAGATGAACTTCCAGTTATTTTATATTGTCTATAGTTATTTTAATTGGAATTTCATTTTCTATTCTGTGCTGTTGGAATTTGTTGATCATAAATAGAAATGCTGGTGGGTTTATGTACATTCATTTTGTGTCCTACAACTTTGCTAAAATTATTAATTATTTTATTATTTTTTGATTGATTTTCTGGCATCCTCTATTTTCACATTATGAATGTATTGCATGTTCATTATATAATCTGCAAAGAGTGAGTACTTTGTTTCTTCACTGCATATTCTAATTCAATTTCTTTTTCTGCTCTTATTTCTCTAGAATTTCTAGTAAAATATTAAATACTAATGATTATAATGGGCATCCTTCCTTCACCCCTGATTTTATTGGGAAGGATTCTGGTTTATCCTCATTACAGATAGTCCTTGCTGATGATTTTAGATAAATGTCATTGATGACTTTAAGGAACGTTTCATTTATTCCAATGTTTCCTAGTGTTTTTATATGGAATGTCTTGTAATTTTTCAAAAGGTGTTTCAGTATCTATTAAATAATCATATTTTTGATAGTTTTTATTGTTATGGTAAATTATGCTGAAATTTTCTCAATTCAGAACCATCCTTATAATCCTATTTTAAAGCACACCTGACCATACTGTATCAACCTTGTGATATAATGCTGTAGTCTCCTAGCTAGTATTTTATTTAAATTTTTTGCATCTATGTTCATTAGGGATATAGGTTTATAGTTGTCTTTGTTTGCTTTAGTTCTTCTTGGTTTGATGTCAGTATCATATTTGTATCTTAAAATGACTTTGGAAGGATTCCTTCTTCCTCTATTTTTACATATGATTTATTTAGTGTTATAGTTAATTATCATTTGAATATTTGGTCGAATTCACTTTGTAATCATCTGGTCCTAGGACCTTTTTCTTAGTTAATTCTTAGATGGTTTCTTCAATTTATTTTTCTGTGATGGGGTTAAGCATGCAATTTCCTCTTTTGTTAATTGGGGATAGTTTATATTATATATATATATGTGTATATATATATATATATGGTAGTTATATTTTACATAGTCAGATTTATTGACATTATTGCTTTAATTTCTTCTTCAGTGGTTGAGATCTGTAGCAAGGGAAAGTAGAAGTTGCAAGAATGATTCATAGGTATTAGAATCTTTCATGAGCTGGTTGGGTCAGAGTTCTAAGAAGCAGTTTTTCCAACTGACAGTCTGGAGCTAAAAGTGAAGAAGGAAGGTGTGTAGGTGAGGCTCCCTGAACAAACCACTGGCCTTTGAGGATCAGCTGGCTGAGGGTGATAGGAAAATCTCCAGTCTTCCTGGTGGACAGATTGACTGGAGAAAAGACCTCTACCTTGCTACCATCTGAGGACACCACAACTGGGATTCTTGATACCTGACCAACCACTGACTCTGTGTGTGTGAGATTCCGGGTTTATTGTGGGACTTATTCTTAATAGTCTTTAGTTAAGGTAGTTAGACAGTGTAAGCTTAGATAATCAAATATAGTGGGCAAAAAGTCAGATACTATCCTTCCCCTTATTCCATCCCTGAAATTTTTCCCTTCTCTGTTAATAAACTCAAGTTATTTAAATGTGATTTTCTCTGGTGCATGAACCCCTTTCCTAAAATCCCCTTAACAGATCTTACCTTTGTCATTTCTAAGACTTCTAATTTGGTTTATTTATTTCTTTTTAATTAAATCTATTTAAAAAATAAAAATAGCTCCTTGTTTTATTTATTAGTTCAATGATTTGCTTACTTTTGTGAAAATTGGATTTAGGTATCTCCTGATTGTAACAATGAAGGTACTTAACTCTTTCTTTATTGTGAAGATAACATTGTAATCTGATTGTAACAATTAAGGTACTTAGGTCTTCCTTTATAGTGAAGCTAGAATTGTAAGGTACAATCTATTTTTAGATTTTAACTACAAAAAGGTGTTAAGTAACTACAAAAGGTGAATTAATCACAAAAAGATGTTAAGGAAGTACAAAAGGTGAACTTAACAAAAGAGGTGTTAAGTAACCCCAAAAGATATAATCTAACAAAAGAAGGTGAGAACTAAAAAGTGGACTGTCCTGGAGAAAAGTGTCTGCTGTGATTGGTAGACGTGAAAATTTAGAGGAGGTGACATAAGAGGAAAAATATCTTTAAAAAGAGGACCAAAAGGCAAAATCAGTCATTCAGATTCAGACAGTCAGTCACCTGGGTTTGGAGTGAAGGACAGAGGAGTGACTGGAAGATGAACACCCAGACTTCTTTTAGACTGTCACCAATGGTGAGTGAAAAGCTGACTTAGTAACCCCGCCTTTCAGGAGGCATGAAGCCTCCAGGAAAGGCCCAACTTCTTGAGACTCTTTTCCCCTGGCTGTGACTTAGAAATTCTAATTGATAAAAGAAGAAGCCAGAGTTTTCTCTCTTTCTCTCTCATTCCTTAACATCTTCCTTCTCTTGTAAATATTGTAAATAAACTACCATGAATTCCATTTACTTTAGTAATTCATTTTGGGATTTAGAATTAAATACCTGACCATTTAATTAGTATATTTCAGAGTCCAACCACAATTAATTTTAACACTTTCAATTTTATTATTCTCTACTTTGATTTTCAAGATTTACAATTTGGTTTTAAATTGAAGGTTTTTAATCTGTCCATTTTCTAGTTTATTTATTAGTTGCATGCCCAATTCTTTGATCAGCCTTTTCTCTCTTTTATTGATTTAAGCATTTAGAGATATAAATTTCTTCTTAAATACAGCTTTGGCTGCATCTCATAACTTTTTATGTGTTGTATCATTATTATCATTTACTTCATTAAAATTGTTGATTGTTTCTATGATTTTTTCTCTGACTCATTCACTCTTTAGGGTAAGATTATTTAGTTTCTAATTAATGTTTAGTCTTTCTATGCACTGCCCTTTGTTGAATGTACTTTTGTTGCATTGTGGTTTGAAAAGGTTGCATTTGATATTTCTACTTTACTACATTTGGTTGTGAGGTTCTTATGCCCTAATAGGTGGTTAGTTTTTGTGAAAGATCCATGTATTTCTGAGAAAAATATATGTTCTTTTGTATTCCCTTTCAGTTTTCTCTAGAGGTTGATTTTTATCTAACTTTTATAAGTCCTATTTACCCACTTCATTCTTTTTTTTTAAGTAGATATATTTCTCAGAGGAGAAGTTTAAAGTCCTTCACTAGTAATGTTTTACTATTTCCTCCTGTAACATAAAATTTTTCTTTAAAGAACTTGAATGCTATGCCATTTGGTGCATGTATAATTTGCCCTGATATTTCTTCATTGTCCATGGTGACCTTTGTCATGATGTGAATTCCTTCCTTATCTCTTGATTAGATTACTCCTTACTTTTCCTTGTCTAAAATTATTATTATTACCCCTACTTCCCCCCCCCATTTTTAGTGAGGTTTAGCAGATTATATGTCCTTCTCTGCTTTAAATTTGTTTCTATTAATATGTTGTGGGATTCTCATTTTTAATCTACTATGCTTTCTGTTCTGTGTAATGGGTAAATTTGTCCAATTTACATAACCAGTTATTATTACTAATTGTGTGTTTTCCTCCATAATTTTTTCCCTATTAACCCTTCTCTCTTTTACTTTCTAGTTTTTCTCAATTTAGAGATGTTTTGTTTCTGACCATTGCTCCCACCAATTTACCCATGTCCTTCTCTCTGACATTTTTTATTTTCCTTTTCTGTCATACTGGCCAATATGATAGGTGTGGGATGGTATCTCAGTTTTAATTTCTATTTCACTAATCAATGGTGAATTAGAGCATTTTTCCATGTAACTACACATAACTTTGATTACTGCATCTAAAAACTATCTATTTGTATCATTTGATCATTTACCAATCAGGAAGTGACTTGTATTCTCATAAATTTGACTCAGATTTCTTTATATTTGAAAAAATAAGGCTTTTTATCAGAGAAACATCCTATAATTTTTCAAGATTATGATTACTAACTGTAATTTACTCCATACTATTTATGAACTCTTTATTTTACTTTATTCTCTCACAGCTTGTCTATCCTCAAAAGTGTTTTGCTACTAACCATTGCTTTCCCCAGGTACCCTTCCTTCTATCATCCCCCTTTTTCTCCTTTTTCCTATAGATTAAGATGGATTTCTATACCCAACTGAGTATGTCCTTTTCCCCTCTTTGAGATAATTTCAATGAGAGTAATATTCACCTGCTCCCCCTCATCTCTCCCATCTTTCCCTCCACTATAGAAATTTTTTTTTGCACATGTTTTAGGTGAGATACTTTACCTCATTCTCCCTCTCCCTTTCCCTTTCTCCCATTATATTTCTTTCTCACTCCTTAATTTTAATTTTTAGGTATAATCTCATGATATTCAACTCACACATGTGAATTCTATCTGTATATTGATTCTAACCACCCTAATAATATAAGGTACTTGGGAGTTATAAGTATCATCTTCTCGGATAAATAAATATTTAAACCATATTAAATCCTTTATGACTTCTCTTTTCCCTTCATCTTTTTATGCATGTCTTAAGTTTTGTATTTGAAAGTGAAATTCAGCTCTAGTCTTTTCATCAGGAATATTTTAACATACTCTATTTCATTGAGTATCTCTTTTTTTTTCCCTGAAAAATTTTATTCAATGTTTCTGAAGAGGTAATAATTCAGTTGTAATCATAACTCCTTTGTCCTCCAGAATATTATATTCCAAGCCTCTTGATTCTTTAATGTAGAAGCCACCACATATTGTGTTATTGTGACTGTGGCTTAACAGTATTCAACTTCAATGACCTTTTGTACCTCCTTTTCCATTTAGCAAATTCTTTTTAAGAAATGTTTTCCTTCAGTGAATTTTTGGATATATTTTCCCTTTTTCCTATTTCTGCTTTTGGAATTCTTTTCAGTGAATTTTTGTGCCTGTTTTACTATTTAGACTATTCTGGTTTTTAAGATGTTATTTTCTTCAGCATTTTTTGCCTCTCCTTTACCAACGTGTATATTTGTTTTTTCATTATTTTCTTGTGTCACTGTCATTTCTTCTTCCAATTTTTCCTTTGTCTCTCCTATCTTATTTTAAAAAATATTTTTGGAGATCATCCAGGAATTCTTTTTGGTTCTGAGACTAATTCACATTTTTCTTTGAAAAGTTGGATGCAAAAATGTTGGTTGTATTATCTTCTTCTGAGTTTGTTTTGATTTTTCCTCTCACTACCAAAACTTTCTAATGGACAAGATAATTTTTTGTCGTTGTTTGGTCATTATTCCTACTTGTTTCTTGACTTTGAACTAAAAAAATAGTAAATTCATGGACTATTGCTAGGATATAGATAGTACTGTACAAAGCAGGTTTCTTTTGTCCAGCTTCTTTCACAGCTAGTTCTAAAGGTCTGTATGTTCTCAATTTTTTAAAGTCTTATATTCTAAAGAGAGAGTGTTTACTATTTCTCTGACCTGTGCTCCATATGATTGTTAGTTTGTAGTGTAGTTCAAAATCTTATTATTATACAATTGGGTACTTTTACTTCCTATGTTTTTATTTTTTTCTATGATATTCTTGAATTTTTTCCTCCAAATGTATTTAATTATTTTTTATGCTATATAAAATAATCCCTTAATAGTTTGTTTAACTTGCAATGGAATTAAATTGTTATATAGTAATATCATTTTTTAAAATGGCTCAGCCTACACATGATTAGTCACTATTTCTTTAATTATTTAAGTATGTCTTTAATTCCATCAAATGTTTTGAAGTTGTATTGATATAGATAATGTGTGGTATGTAGATTCCCAAGTATTCAATACATTCTATGATAATTTTAAAATATATTTATTTTTCTATATCTTCCTGTGTTTTGTTGTTAATATGCAGAAATGTTTTTGATTTATATACATTTATTATATATTTATTATATATTTTAAACAAATTTGCTTAAGTAACTAGTTAAATTAACTTAGTTAATTTTCTATTCTCTAAATATTCTATCAAGTTATTTTCAAAAGTTACAATTTTATTCTTCTCTATGTATTCTCTCAATGTTTGCCTGATTGTTATGTATGTGGCAAGGGATATGAAGGGAAGTATGAATTAATTTTTAATTTATGAACTTGAGTGACTGAAATGTAATGATGCCTCAACATATATAGGGAAATTTGGAGGAGAGACAGGTATAGGGGGAAAGTTGATTCATTCTTTTTGGGATGTATTTTTTTGGGGGTGGTGGTGAATTCTGACAAAATATCCTGGTAGAGAAAGCCAGTAAGTAGTTGGAGATGCAGGACTACAAATCAGGTGTGAATTTGATGCTTAATATATAAATTTGGAAATCATCTTCATCAAAATTATAATCAAACATCGCAGAGATGATGATATCCCCAAGAGAGTATAGTGAGACATGAGAATAAGACTTTTAGAGAGCACATAAGCATATGGGCTTTGATTCAGCAAAGGAGACTGAGGAGTAGTCAGATAGGCAGGAGAAAGTGTTACAGAAACCAAAGCAAGGACTTTTGAAATGATGACAAATGCATATTGAAATCCCTAGGTGTTAGAGATAAGACAATGTTTTATAGGAAAGTAATAATTATAAGAATACTGGAGCCCAGGTATTGAAAGCAAAAAAGGAAGAAAAATTATATGGAGTCAAAAGAATCACAGCTACACAATTCTAGATAGTGTATTAAAGTTCAGTGGGATAAATCTCAAGGATGCAATATTAAGTGCTGGCCAAAGACACCAAAGATATATTAATAAAATATTTTCTTTATTCTGTATTCATAATAAAACTAATTAAGAGCTTTGATCTATAACATTCAGATGGGATTAGTGGCCAGACATTTATTGGTTATCAATTTTTTTCACTTTTAAAATTCAAACACTTGTAAGGGAAAAACAAGTGAATAGTTCTTAAATCAATATATTAAAATAGCTTTGGGATTTCTTAAGTTAAAATCTTCCTTTACCTAAGTATAATATCTATAGATTTGGATACATTAAGAAAGTTGAGACTGAAAATTCTCTTCACAGTTAGACAGTGAATCGTCACTTCCTTACATTAATTCTACCTTACAAACAGGAAGAGAATAAATTTATTTGTTTTAAAATTGCAAGGTGAATAAAATATTGCTTTAAGAATAAAGTGAGGTAAGTCTGACATCTAATATAGTAGCACTAATGAATGAATGTCTTTTAATGTCATAGTTTATATTAGTTTAATATTTGAAAGAACAATAGAACAACAATAAAAGTTTAATCTGAAATTTCACAGTACTATTTCTGAAATGAATCATTAAGGGAAAAATTATCTTCTGAAAAACACAATGAATTGGGAATTGATTTTCCTAATTATTTAACTTAAAAAAATACTTCATCACTTAAATAAATATCCTAGTTTTGTTTTTTTCTTCTTTCCAAATTAGGATTTAGGGTGCAAGGCCAGCCAAAAGGAGGTGATTTTATGACACTCTAAGCTCCTTAAGTTGGACACTGTGCCATTGCTATTGTTTATCTGAGTGGATAAAGAATTTCTAGTATCCAGATTATTTAGACCACCTTTTGATCTTGTCCATTGGTACATATATAACTGGGAAAGATTCTGCAAATGGGAAGCAAACTGGATCCAGATCTAAATAGGAGGATCACAGAATTTGAAAGGATCTTAGAGACCTTCTAGTCAAACTCTCTCATTTCATGGATAAGTAAACTGAGGGTCCAAGGGTTTAAATGATTTGTCTGATGTTACTCAAGTAAGTACCAGAGCTACGATTCAAACCTAGGTACTTTAACTGTAGAGTCAGGAAAAGTATTGGCTGGGTTGCCTATGTGAAGTTACAAAGCTCTTTGAATTACAAGAAGTTTCTCTCTGCAAGAAAGGCCAACTTTTTATTATACATATTCTTCTAATGATGATGAATGGCTATAGATTTTAAAATGTAAAAAGGCTCTTAAATTTGAGATTTTGGATCACTGAGAAAAGCAGGAAAGGTTGTCATCAAATAATGGCATGATTTAAGAATATATGACAAAATAAAAAGATGAGTGGTCATGTAGAATGAGCAAGCAATAACTAATAACCAGCATAGCCTGTCTACTAAATTGGTGTCAAGCCAATGCCAAAATAAATTGAAGAGCCCCACATGTGGAGTATAGCCCTTGTGCCATATTCCCAAGAAGACAGCAGAAACAAGTGTAGTTTGGATTGGCCCCTGCATCCATTATTGGAGAGAGTAACCTACTTTGATAAAATTATACATCCTTGGGAGTATTAAAGTGTTTCCAGTCCAGTACCTTGCACCAGTAATAATAGTTGTTTGATAAATGTGTGTAGATTTAAACTGAGATCCTTTTCCTTTCTGTTTGGAACATCACGGCTATGTTGGCACACAGGAAAGATTTCAACAAATTTCCATGTAGTGACTTATCATTATTATAGTGAAAAGCAATTTAAGTGGAGTTTTTCTTATTTGTTTTCTCTCTGTTAAACCTGGTCATTTATTTCCAATAATTTTATTATTATTATTTTAATTTATATTAGTTTTGCTATTGTTTAGATTGTTTTCCTGGTTCTTAATGTATTTTGCATGATTTCATATAAACTTTTCTATAACCTCCTATGTTTATCATGTTCATTATTTCTTTAAAGTCCAATGATACTTCATTGTAGTCATATATGATAAGTGTTTAATTCCTCAATCAATGAGCACTACTTTGTTTTCAGTTCTTTTCTAATACAAAAAGTGTTATTATAAAAAAAAAATCAGGCCTTTCATTTGATCATTGACTTCCTTGGGTGTATTCTTATCAGCAGCTTGTGGTCAAAGGATGTGGATATTTTAAACATTCTTTGCATAATTCCAAATGCCTCCCACAATGAATGTACAATCCACAGTCCCACCAACAATGTATTAGTGCTACTTTACTTTTCTAAGCATGGTTAAGCTTAATTTAAATTATTTTTCTATCTCATGTAAGAAGATGTATTTAAAGCTGATCTTTTCTCAGAGTATGGCGAATCATGAAGATAAGAGTCCTGTACTAGAATTTCTTTAGACTAAAAAGTCCGAGCCTTGCCATTAGCTGACTATGCAAAAAACAAACAAACAAACAAAAAAACACTTAAAGATCATAAACTTCAGTTTCCTCATTAGTAAGATGAAGGACTTATTTTAGGTCCTCTTCCTGCTACTAATTCTCTAATTTTCAATGATCTTTTCTATTTGCAAAGCAGAGTCCTGGTTCTGGAAATATCAGAAAAAGATGATGCCTAACCTCAATAAACTTCTATTCTAATATCCCAGGTAAAGAAATCTAGACAAAGTGTTCAAGTACATTTTTTTAAACCCTTACCTTCCGTCTTGGAGTCAATACATAGTATTGACTCCAAGGCAGAAGAGTGGTAAGTACACAATACTGTGTACTGCTCCAAGGCAGAAGAGTGGTAAGGGCTAGGCAATGGGGGTCAAGTGACTTGCCCAGGGTCACACAGCTGGGAAGTGTCTGAGGCCAGATTTGAACCTAGGACCTCCCGTCTCTAGGGCTAGCTCTCAATCCACTGAGCTACCCAGCTGCCCCCTCAAGTACATTTTGAGAAGAGAAGTATGTCTTTTCAGAACAGGAGGTATGGATTATGAGAAATGTTTCTAGAAGAGGTAGCTCCTGAACCAAGCATTTAAATAAAAGCATGCTTTTAAAAGACACTGAGAATGTATTCTAGACAGAGAGAGTGTTTGGAATTAAAACACAATAAGGAGATAACAAGATGAATTTGGAGAGCTCTTAGTAGTTACATTTGAATCAAAGGAGTTAAGAGTTAGGAAAGACCTTAGAGGCCACCTCACCAAACTCTTTAATTTTACAGATAGGGAAACTGGGATCCATCAATGTAATACAGCTTGTCCAAGGATAAAAATAGAAGGGAACAGAACCACAATTGAAATACTGGTCTTCTGTTTCTAAATCTTTTGCTTTTACCTTGAATTGAATGGGAGTTATATGAAAAAAGACTAGAAAGATAGAAATGATTTAAAGTCTGTAAAGCCTTGAATGCCAACTAAAGGAACTGAAATTCTTTCATTTGAGCAATAGGGAGTCACTGAAATTGTTTATGCAAGAGGAGTATATGGCGATAACTATACACTAAAAATAATAATTTGGCATCTGTGAGAAGGATTAATTTCTAAATCAAATTAAGGAATATACTTAGGATGCTATTATAATAGTTTAGAAGACTGTGGAAATATATGCTAGGAGGCCACTGTAATAGTTCAGGAGTTTTGGACATCTTAATAAATGCTTGCAATGTCAATATAAAGAATCTACAAGTACTAGTTCAGGTTTTATCATGTTGAGTTTGAGTTTGTAGGAAGACTCAATTGAGAAGTCCACTAAGCAAAAACAAATGATGAGTGTTAGAGATGATATTTGGGTTAGTGATTGTTAAGGGTAAAATTAGAATTGTTGACTAAATATATTATTTTAGTGGTTGCTGGGGATTTAAATTAAAATTCAATCCCAATAAAATACTCATCAGTTTGGGATTTTTATGGTGGTTTAATTATAATAGTAGGAATAAATTAAGAAGAAGAGAGGAAGGAAAGGGTATAAGATTTCTCTGGCCTAGTCTAAGCTAAGGGAAGTTCAGAGACCTCAGCCAGGAGACCTCTTCTAAGATGAGGGGCCTCCTAGGAGGATAATGCTTAGGAGGGAAAGGAGAAGATGAATCAGCCTAACCACTCACCAGACTCGCTCAGGGAAGATGCTTCACCAAAACACGCTACAAAGCTTCTCCTAGTAACCTCTCTGCCAAGCTGCAAATGCCAAACTGCCACTAGCCAAATGTCTCTGAGTGAGACAGAGAGGAAGTGACATGAAATATATAGGCAGTTCTTTACATCACTTCCTGCATCTCACATGTACCAATGGTAGCTTAAGCTTGATTTAGGACAGCCCAGGGGGTCTGTCAGTTGTTTCTGATTTGTCACTTGCTAGCACATGTCTATCATAGGCCATTCTCCCCACAGTTAATCCTTATGTGGGGGTGTATACATGCCTGGTAGATAGAATTCTAAAGACTAAGTAGGGTGGATTAAATCTAAAATTCACACAATATAGATGTGGGATTCATATAAATCTTGCAGTTGTATATTCAAAAATCCAATCCAATCCGGTAAACATGTATGGAGTGCTTATGATGTGCTAGGCATTCTGTTAAGCTAAATATGTGTATAAAGACAGTGTAGAACAATACAACTGAGCTCCTGACAATTACAAACACAATAATAAAAGCTATATATTTCTCAGAACATGTAGTTATCATCTAGGTTTGGGATGAAGGAAATGTAATTTGTTCTGGATATGGAGGGAAAAGAAGGACATAAACAAGTTATTGGTTAGAAAAAAGGCATTCTGTACAAGAAAGGGTTAAGGAATCTAGAGCTAGAATGGACCTCAGAAGCCATCTCTAGTTTAACCCACTCATCCCACAAAGGAGAAAACTGAACTCCATGGAATTTAATTGTTATTTAAGGGAAATGTTTATGAATGAGTAGAAACCCAATAGCAAGTGTTCTTGGTATGTTTAGGAGATAAATTTGGCCTGAACAGAGGGTTTTCCTAATTTGAGGCTTGGATATATTCTAAGTTTTCTGAAAGAAATTTACTTAAGAACATTTATACATTGTTACAAGGAATAACAATCTTTTAATATTATTCAAAATGCCATATTGCCCTCACAGTTCAAATCTATGGAGCCTTAAACTAGGTTATTTCTCTTAAATTCTCAGAAAAAGTCAAGTATACCTTGTGAAATCACAGAGAAAAGTGTGAATCACATATTGGTGATGTATACTAGGTACCTAGAAACCTCAACTTTTATTAACTTAACTAGCTCATATTACATAGACAAATTAATTTCTTTAATGTAAAATCAGTGTGCCACGTATCCTCTTTGAAGTCTGCATGTTGAGATGTCAGAAATTCAATGTTTAAAGGTAAGAATATCACCCCAAATTTAATTAAGATGGATTTTGACATATAATTGGAAAACACATTTCAAATATACATGAATATATGCATATTTGTCTATCTTCTATCTATCTACTCCACAAATAGCACCTACTTCAAATTTAGTGGGGTTTTTTAAAAAGATATTGGCTCAGCATGCATGGAAGTCAGGAATGTTTATACTATTCTTCATATTGAAACTTTGAGTGTTACTATTTGGGGGGCAATTTTCTTAACATTTTAGTGTTATTAAGCAACATGTAATTCATATTTCTGTTTTGCTTCAGTTAATTTAGCTCCATATTAAATGTGAACTACTGTGTAGAAAATGAGTTGCTAAACCTAAGCAAGGCTAATCATCACTTTTCCAGACAAACATCAATTGAAATGTTTCCTTTTCATTTGAGTTTTTACAATTAAAATTTAAATGGACATATAAAAATTTCATCCTGTAAAATTTAAATATCATTAGAGGACTCATACTTTCAAATCATAAACTATTGACTCAAATATATACTTGCAATATAGACATCATCTCTTCATATTATCTCTCTGAGGTTACTTGCTCATTGTTAAAATGTAGATAATTGTATTTGTATTATCAACCTCATAACATTTTTTCCAAGTTAATTTTACAAATTTAAAATGCTTTTTAGGTACTTTAAAACTGAGTTTTTGTTTTCTTATTTTTAATGAGTACAGTACTATAATATGAATCAAAGACTTGAATTCAAATCACAGTACTGAAACTAATTAGTCCTGTATGACTTTGACCAAGTCAATTTTGTTTTTAGAAAGAGCTTCTTTAAGGGGTAAATTTAGGGGTTTTTGACTGAATATATTATACTAGTGGTTGCCAGGGATTAATTCAAATCCCAAGAAAATATTCAAGTCAGTTTGGGAATTTTATGATGGTTTAATTAATATAGAGGAAAAGAATTAAGAAGAGAGAAAGGGCTATAAGATTTCTCTAGCCTAACCTAAGCCAAGGGAAGTTCAGAGGCCTCAGCCACAAGGCCTCCTCAGAAGATTTAATCTAGCTCGGCTTCCAGCCATGAGGCCTCCTCTGAGATGAGGGGTCTCCTAGGAGGATAGCATTTTAGGAGGTAAAGGAAAAAGGAATCAGCCTAAATACTCTCCCAGGTCACTCAGGGAAGACACCTCACCTAACCCACACTACAAAGCTTCTCCAAGTTACCTTACTGGCAAGCCGCAATCCACCAAACTGCCAGCATGCCCAGCATGCTGCCATGAGCCACACCAGTCAGAGCAAGAGCCAAGTCTCTGTGAGAGAGGACAGAGAGAGGATGAGACACGAAATATATAGACTCTTTTTAAAAATCACTTCCTGTGTCTCACATGTACCAAAGGTAGCTTAAGCTTGACTTAGGACAGACAGCCCAGAGGGTCTGTCAGTTGTTTCTTATTTGTCACTTGCTAGCACATGTCGGTCACAGTCCATCCTCCTCAATACTTAATCCTTAAGTAGGGGTATATACATTCCTGTTTGTTAGAATTTTAAAGATTTAATGAGGGTGGAGAAAATCTCAAATTCACAATTCCTCCAAGATTATTCCAGGAAGAGGACTGAGTTTATTAGATATAGTTTCCTATAATTATAGTAAATAATAATAATATATAATATATTAATTAATAAATAAATAAAAACTGGTTAATAAGTATAAAGGCTAAGCAATTGTGGCACATGATTATGGTGAAGTACTTCTGCACTGTAGGAAATGATAAGCATATTGTTTTAAAAATACTTAGAAATACATGAAATTATGAAGAGTGAAATAAGCAGAAACAAGAGAACATTATATACCACAACATAAATGTTGTTTAAAGAATAACTTGTTTAAGTTCATTTCTAAGGAGAAAACTAATACATTGAAATAAGCATGACATCGTTTTATTTATACACATATCTTTTTTGTCAAATAATATTTTCTCTAGTCAGGGGGGGCAGAGAGTGGGGGATGTATTTGGGAATTTTATTGTAATAAATAAATATGTACATAAAAAACAAGATATATAAGGAAATGAGCTAGTAGCAAATTGAAAATGGGGCTTTGGTGTGTTTTGCCTCAAGAGCATTTGAAGAGTTTTGCTCACCCTGTTTCACACATGTACATATTATAACTGGAAGGACTTTAAAGAATCCTTACTTTCTGTCTTAGAATTGATACTTGAGAGGCAAGATCAATTCTTATGCCTCTATTTTCCTCAGGGACACCAACTGCCAGTCCCCTTCAGGATCTTAGGGCTACTCCACTGCCAAGGAGAGATGTCTATTCCTTGGGTCTAACAGTCTTAGATCATTGGGATTCAGAAGTCAACCTTCTCTTTTTGGGGAGAGGTGTGTGTGACCCTCTCCAAATCTTTAATCCCTTTTACTATTGTTAGAAACTGGCCCAGATCTAAATCTAGAGTAACAGGTGATTTATTTGGGTTCACACAGGGAAGGAGTGGTAAGGATATCAAGCAGAGAAGTGAGTGAACAGGAAGTCCTACATCTTGTCCCCTCTAGCAAATTGACCCATCAAAGTCTAGAGGTTGGGGACCTCTCAGCCTTGATCCCTCTTCTTGCCAGCTGCCTATTGGTGCCTACTCCTAAGTTAACTAACTGGAATACAGGAGTCCAGGGACAGGTAAGGGAGAGAGAGAGAGAGAGAGAGAGAGAGAGAGAGAGAGAGAGAGAGAGAGAGAGAGAGAGAGAGAGAGAGAGAGAGAGAGAGAGAGAGAGATCCTTTGTGGATGGCTCTCTTCAAAGTCCGAGTCCACAAAATCCATTGATGGCTTTGATTGTTGTTATTGAGAGTTGAATGAGAGGTATCCAGGGGTTCATAAAGAGACAGTTGATCTCCAGAGAGACAGGCTTCTTCCCAGCTTAAGAGATCTACCTCTTCCCTCAGACTCCCAGTTGGATTTCCAAGCTTCTTATTCTCTCCTGAAATTTTCAGTTTTTTCTTCTTGCTCCACCCCCACTCTCTCTTCAGCTAGTTTCTTTCAGAGACTGTTCTCTGCTCAAAGTGGACTATCCTCCTCCTATCTTACAACATCCAGTTATTCCTAGAGTTCCAAATTCAATTGAGATGAGTGTCCAGGGCCAAGGAATGATCAAGAAAAGGAAATAACTAACTAATTAGGAAGTACAGCTCGTGTAGTTTTGTGTGATATTCTTTAGTTTTTGTATCATACTGTTAGATTCTCAATTATTTACTTTTTAAAATTTTAGTTTGCACATATAATGTAGTACCTCACATTTCTATAGCATTTTATAGTTTGCAAAGAGCTTTCTTTCTAATATCCTCAGTTGTTGGGTGGTGTGTGTCTATGAGACAGACAGACAGATAGATAGATAGATAGATAGATAGATAGATAGATAAATTAGATTTAAATGTTTTATTTTTATGCCATCTACATTTCCCCCTTTACTCTTTTTCTTTTTTCTTTCAAAGGGTCATCCCTCAGAAAAAATTTCAAAACAAAACAAAAGAAAAATGGAGAAAAAAATAGAAAGGTTGATCAATATAGTGAGAAATCTAACATTATATTCAGTATTACACACTTGGTTCTCCCTACTTCTGCAAGTGGGAAAAGTGTCTTTCCATATTTCAAGATTCTCAGGAACATTAAGATTCCAGTTAGGATGTTGCAAGATAAGAATGAAGATGCTCATTTAGCTCCATATTAAAATGCAACCAATCTAAGAAGGCTAGTTCCTCATTGTAGGAAAACACAGAGAAACAGGGTACTTCCATTTTAGGAGATATTGGTATGCTTCTAGAAGCCATTAAATACATATGTCAGTAGAAACAAGCATATATGTGTATATTTGATATGGCTAAATGACATTCCTTAATAACTTAGTAATCAAAATATATGACCAAACAGTTTATAAAAGAATTGCAAACTATAATATGAAAGAATCTTCCAGGTCACTAACGATTTTTTAAAAAAGGAAACAAGATAAGATCATGAGGCTTACTCTCACACAATATATTTGGCAAAGATAAAAGATAGGAATCATTGGTATTACAGGGATTGTGGGAAAATAGGCACATTATTGTTGTTGTAATTGTGAATAAATACAACCATTTTGGAAAGTAACTTGAAATCATGTATAACAAGTGACTGAAGGAACCTTCTTTTTGATTCAAAGATTCCTCTACTCTCTTGATATCCCAAGGAAGAAGGAAGTTCCCATATACTCTACAGTATGTGTGGCAACACATTTTGTGGTAGTAAAGATCTGGAAACAACTATTGAGTGGAGAATGGCTAAACAAATTGCAGTAGAGTCAGTTCTGCTGTAAAGTTGTTTTGAAATGTTATTTATTACAACAAAATGATATTAGAGAACATTTTGAACAAAACTCGAATTTAGAGTTTATATATTACTTCTTCAAGAAATTGAAAGAATGCAGAGATTTGTACCACTTCATAGGCTATAATCCTTCTGATCTTACTTCCAAAAATAAACTTTAACTATTTTTTTCCAGGGATAATGCCATAGTTATTTTGTAAATTCAGGGGGGAAAAGCAGGGGGCAGAGTTGATTGGACAGAACCCCCACTATCTGTTCACATTTGGTGATTAAACCTTCTAACCAGCCCAACTTTTGTAGGAATTTCCCAGCCTATGACATGGGAACCTGGAGGCTGGCAGAATAGCAGGCTGAGGTTATGGGCATCATCAATACTTACTGTAGTATTTATTTATTTCTTAACCACTTAACATGTAGAAAACTGAGCTACCATTTTTGTTGGTTTACTTTTTAAATGCCTTACTGACAAAGTTTTTGAGCATTATGCTCCTAATTCATTTTTCCAAAAAAGCCTTGTGGTTTTTACCGCATTATTTTGAATAGTATAATACTTTGGGGGAATGTATTTACTGAATTATAGCAGAATTGACTATATATGAATATATTGGAATATTATTGTTCCTTAAGAAACACTAAGTGCTGAATAGAGAGAACCCTGGAAAGAATTATAGAAATGGTTGTATAGTAGAGATTAGAATCCAAGAAAACATGTACAATGACTACAATACAAATGGAATGAACAACCATTAAGCAATTGAAAGTGAATGTTGCAAAATTATAAAGAATAAGCTTGGTCCCAAATACTTGTAAAAATAAATAATAATGACAAGCTATGTAAAATAGATAGCAAACTCACCAATACAGGTTCAAACTGTTCAGATACTTTTGATAGAGGTAATCAAAAGTATCTTCAGTGATGAAGTGAAGTTCAAATTTGAACTTCCCTTCAAGGCCAGGGATAAGGATACTAAAGATATTCTTCTTATAAAAAATAAAATATTTATTGAAATATATAAAGATAATAAGGATTTCTAATTCTAAGGGATTCCAAATCCACCCAAATAAACTCCCTGGTTCCACAAGGAATCACTTCTACGCTAATCCTCCCTGATCTGACTAACCCAAATTTATACTATCTAAATAAAACTACCATTAAAGGCTAGCTGGTTGAGTCTCAACAAGAATCAACTTAGAACTCTCAGCCTTAAAAGACTCAGTCCAAACCAAAGACCAGGTTTTTCTTTGGTCTTTTCAGAGTTAAATCAATCTATAAAAATCGCAATAGATAGTCAATAGTGTTTCCCAATTTGGGAAAAGAAAACACTGAGCTCTTTCACATCTTTTTTTGGCTTTCTCAGAGTTTAATCAATCTATATAAACCACAATAGATAGATAATAGTGTTTCCCAAGTTGGGAAAGGAAAACGCTAATCTCCTTCAGATCTTTCCCTCAGACACAGAGAGAGGCAAAGATGTTACCTCCTCCAGCCCAGAGAGTCTCAGAGTGTGTGTCTCTGCCAATTGCCAGAGAACAACTTCTAATGCCCAGAGAGATTAGGTGACACACAAAAACAGTTATAACTGTCAACATCTGAAATCAACATGCTCTCTCAGCTCTGCTTCAAACACCAGTTCTTTCTCAAGCCAGCACTCTAGTTTTTATCCCTAAACTATTAAAACAATACTCATTTTCTAATATCATTCTTATATACTAGACACAAGACCTCCCTACCTCACTCCTATAAAGAAGTTGGAGGTTAATAAGTATTGTACATTGTATACATTTTCAGATTTTTTTGAGATGTTGATTCATTTTGCTGTTTTTTCTCCTCATTTTATTTCTTTAAAAATTTATGTATTGTATGTGATAAATCTCTTAGAGGGGTCAGGTGGTGATGGTACAAATTATGGTCACAGAAAAAACAAAAATAATTCAATTTTTAAAAAAGTAGAGAAGTCATAGAAAACTAAGATAACTGGTCTCTGAAAGAATTTCATAGTTCAACTCTTTTATTTCACATTTGGGGCAACTAATCATCAGACAAACACTCTCTCTGTTATTTCCTGTGGGATCATGATCCAGTCCCCTCACTTTTCTGAGCCTTAGCTTTCTTACCTAAAAATTGACAACATATAATTACACCAATTCTGTGACCCCTTCCAGCTCTAAAACCTATGGCTTTTTAAATTAATTGATTTTTCCCATTTTCACACAGCGAGTCATTTTCAACCAGCATTCCTGGATTCCTGTTCAGGTATGTTTTTCAGTATGCTGCCTAATAAGAATAATATCTCATCCCTTTTTAATTTTCTGAATTAAATTCCAAAATTAATTCAAGGAAATAAATTGTTCTCTTTGAATCCTAATGCATTAAATTGGTTAATATCTATAATGGATTGTTTCTCTTAAATATTATTAGAAATGTTCATGACTGCTTACTGAAACAATAACTTTTAAAATTTTAATGTTAATGTATTAGTGGATGAGAAACATATTTCTTCCATTTTTAAAATCTCAGGAAGCACAGGTGGCTGTTGGAACAATTATTTTTAACACTAATAAGACCATATTGATTTTTACTTTCAGCATTGAACTATTCAAGTTCAAAACAGCTGTTCTGGAGTTATTTGAGTATAGTTGCCTGAGGCTTCTTCTGTTGCATTTAACAAGAATGCATGTATCCTGGTGAAGGGAAATATTCTCCTGGTTCAGGATAGATTTACTTGTTGTAGATTTTCCAGTTCTCTTCCGTTAGGTTTGCCACTAAATAAAATAACATGATCCTTTTCTTCCCTATTCTCTTTCTCCCTTCCTCTAGTCATTTGGAAAAAGGGGTAGAGAGGACAGGCCTTAGAGTAAGGCAGATTAGGTTCAAATGGTGCCTCTGATATTCTGAGAATCTAACCATGACTTTACCTCTCCATGCCCTAGGTAATTTTCTAATAATCTAAGTAATGGGAGCAATTATTAATGTGACTCTGAACTTCAGATTTTTGATCAATCTGTATCAGTTTTATGCAGAAATTCTGCCAAACAGATCCACTCATAGGTTTGTTCCTCACCCCTCCAAAATAGCAGCAACAATAACAATAACATCTGAATGTGTATATGTATTTACCCCATCTTGTAGGCATTAGCCACTGGAGATGGAGATATATATATATATAACAACTAAGTGGAGAGAGAGGTAAAGAGAAAGGAAGGAAGAAAAGAAAAGGCAGAGAGACAGTATCATTGTCTTTAAGATGGAAAATTAAAAGGGAAATTTACTCATTTCCTTACTGAAACTCAAACATTTGTCTTTTTTCTTGAGTATTAATTAATATTTTTATTTTAAATCTTTTTTGATGACTTTTGTTTGAAAAATATCACCCTTTCCCTCAAATATATCTTTTCCATTCCCCTATCTAATAAGACTTTTTTGTAAGAAAAAATAAAAAGCAGAGAAAAAATAATTTCCACACTAATAATACTTAAACTGTGCCTAATAGTAAATATAATGTTCCACACCATAGTTCCCCATCTCTGTACAGTTTTCTACCCTAGCACAAACTTTAGTCAGTATAATTATATAGCATCAAGCTACATTTTTATATTGTTCTTTTTGTTTAAATTATTTTAGTCTGTTTGCACAGTTTTCTTAGTTCTGCTTACTCCACTCTCCTTTAGTTCAGATGTCTTTCCATGTTCCTCTGAATTCTTCATATTTTTCACTTCTTACATCACATTAATATTTTGTGATTTTATTTACCACCACTTGTTTCGTCTTTCCTTAATTTAGGACACTTACTTTTTGTTTAGTTTGCTACTACAAAGAAAATATTTTGGTGTGCATATGGGGCTTTTCTCTCCATTGTCTTCAATGCCAGACTATATGACCCAAAAGTGGAATATTCATAGCAAAGGATATAGATGTTTTTTGTCCCTTTTTTTCAGTAAAATCCCAAATTTGGTTACAGAATGGTTGGAACAGCTCTTACTACATTGACTATATATTTATGTTTCTTTGTTTTTTTTTCCCCATCAGGAGACAAACAGGTATATTGCCTTATAGTTAGGAAGACAATTTCAAATACAGCCTGAATTCAGGTTTTTTTAGTCATGCTGTAATCTTTGTGATCTCATTTGGGATTTTCTTAATAAAGATACAAGAGTGTTTTGCTGTTTCCTTCTCCAGATTCTTTTAGAGATGAGGAAACAGATAAATGGGGTTAAGTGACTTGCCCAAGGTCACACAGCTAGTAAGCATCTGAGACAGTAATTAAATTAAAGAAAATGAGTGTTCCTGACTCTTAGCCTGGCACTGTATCCACTGTGACATCTAATTGTCCATAGGATACTACTCTAGACAATTACCTAAGAAGAAAAATTGATCCCCGGAGGGAGCTTTTATCTCACTTTTTTGCATACACATCTTCACTAGTAATATAAGGTTACCTCTTTCCTTTCATATTATATATATCTTTGTTGTTTGGGTCACAAGCAATTATAATTCTTTGGAATGACTGTCTTATCCTTTTGCAGCTCTAAGAATACTGCTGTGAACAATTGTGCCTGCTTTAAAAATATTTTGTAGAGGGAGAAGATAACAGTCATCCAAAGAGTTGCACAATTTGCCACATCCTCTTATGCACTTTTGGGTCAAATTTATTATTCCTGTGCAGTGTCTGTCTATTCAGCAGATAAAAAATCTCAAAATTTCACATAAAACATTATGTTAAAAGCATAAAACTGGGGAATTTAATTTCTTTATTGTGTATTATCCCCTTGGGAACTAGGTGTATTTGTCCCAAATGTAGAAGTAACCAAGAATTATTTGGGGAAAAGACTGTATTAACTACTTGAATCTTCTAATCTCATTTTATATTATTTACAAAGTTCTGAGGCAAAGACATATAGAAGTCAGAAAATATAAGATACAGAAAACATTTTCATACTTCAAGAATTATTGTTGTCAATATTAACACCTATCTGTTTTCAACATCATAACTTGAAATGGCAGTGTCCATACTAAGAATGTGGCTAAAATGGGTCTCAGATCTTTGGTAATGCTATCTCCCTGAGTCAGGCCAAAATCAATTTTTTATTGATTGGGAGAAGAAGAGTGAATTTGTCTGGCTTGAAATTTGGTGAATCAGCTATTTGGGAACCTAATCCTATTAGGAAACTTGAAGTTTACATTCCATTTTTTTTTTCTTGGTGCAACTAACAGCATCTCTGTGGACTGAAGTGTTTTTCATCTTTCCTCTGTTTCATTCCTTTAACATGTCAGCAGAGAAACAAGTAAATGTAATCCATTTTATTTAAATATAACAATAAAATATACTTACATTAAAAAGATATCTCATTGTGACGAGAATTAGAAGCAAATTATTTTTATAATTGCTATGGATCTTTGGTTGGCTATGACCTCACCAAAAGATTATTTGATGGTAGAAATATCCTTAGTACTGTCATGATTCTATCAACAAGAGCAAGGGAAAAGATGCTTTGTCAATGCTCAGGTGGCAATTAATATTTTTCACTGATCATGAGTACAAACACTGTGATAATTATGTAAGGGAACACAAGACATTTGCATCAGCAAGCTGGTAGATGATATTTTCTAATTCTTCTGAATTGATCACCTTCTTACATAAGTGGCATTTTTAGTATACCAGTTATATATCAATCAACCAGATGATGCTCCTTGATTCTTTTCTTATTTTAATCTAGTTTTAAAAATTGCCTATTATACCAAAACACGTCAATATGGTCCTTTATGACACAGTAAGTCTTGATTCTGACAGTAACCTTATGTGGTAGATGGTGTACATATTATTATTCTCACCTTAAAAATCAAGAATTTGATGCTTTGAAAGGATAAACAATTTGGCTAAGATCACATATGAAGCAAAAAATAAAAGCATATCTAGGACTCCAACCATTGTCTTTGACATTCAAATCCAGTACTCTTTCCATTCCTCTTCAGCAACTTGACATTAGGATTGGATGTTAGAGAAATAAATCAGCATTTTGTATCTCACTTCCCAAAGAACTAGAAATTGATTTCACTTTGTTTTGACTTTTGTGTGGTCACCCCTTATTTGGAATCAGTTCCTTCAGATGCCTTAGGAGCCTATACACTAAGAATATTTAGAAAAAAGCATTTTGTGCATTTGATTTTTTAAATATATGTTGGAAGATCTAGGCAACAAGAAGAATAAGGGAATGGGAAGAGACAGGAAAGTATCAGTAGGCTTCAATCAAGGCAGGATTCAAGGATTTAACTTGTGGTAGGGTTGAGAAAGAAAATCAAGTCAGATTAAGAAATACTTATGTAATATACCTTATGTGCACAAACATGAAACATTTATTTGCTTCTGGCATATTTGTGTTGTTCCATTTGTTGTTCCAAAGAAGAGAAGGGCATTCCTAATAACAGCAGTAAGTACTTTCATCAACTATGAATGAAAACTATTATCAACAATTCAAGGATCCAGGACATCTCCTAAGGATTCACAATGGCTTTTCCTCACCTCAGAAGGAACTGATGGAGTCTTAATGGAGACTGAAACGTAACATTCTTTATTTTCTCCATGATTTTTTTCTTTAGTGTAAGTGTATGTGTCTTCTTTCAAATGATGAACATGGAAACATTATGATAAGACATGTATAACCTATAACATATTACTTGCTATCTTGGGGAAAGGAGAAGGATGGGAAGGAAGAAGAGAACATGGATTGCAAATGACAGAAAACAACTATTAAAAATTGTTTTGATATGCACATTTTTTGAAAATAAGGGTTACCCTTCCCTTTAAAAGAATAGAAAAGGGGAAAAATACTTATTTTCTTTAAAATCATGTGCTAAATTCCTTATATCCCAACCCTCAATCAAAACAACTGCTAGCATATGGTATTCTGACCTAAAATACAACACAGTTTTATTTTATTAAGCTGTAGCCGGTCTAGAATGTTTTAAACATCTAGCTGTTTTACATGTCTCTGCCTGTCTCTTTATTTATTGCATTTGCTATCACTCACAGATTCACTTTCTTGTACTAAATTTTCACCATTCCCTATCTGTTTTCTCCTGAGTTTAACATGAGTCTCTTTTACATCATTTCTTCTATCTCCATGTACCAAACTACATACATTATAGGCCTGGCTTCATAATTCTCTCCTAACTATGTCTGAATATTTAGGTTTAGCTCCTGATTTAATAGCCTGTTGCATTTCCTGTAAATCAGTTGCTTGTTGTGTGGATTTTAGTTTTCAACAAGAACAGCAAGTGGAATTTTGCTTTCTGTATCTAGCTTGTGTGGTTTTGTTATTTACTTCATATTTCTTTTTCAGAAAACAGTCTTTGATCAAGTGTCATGTCCTATGGCAGAAAAAGCACTGTCTAGTTTCTCTCTGCACTGTTTTTTGTTTATAAGTAGGTTTTGTGTAAGTTCTAACAGTATTTAGTTTCTTGATTTCCTCAATCTCCTTGTCTCTTAAATTTTTCCTTGTTACCTCTAATTTTTCTTTTAAATCTTCCATTTTTTTTATGTTGTTCTGAATGATTTTCTTGGAGGTAACTTGCAGCTTCACATAATTCGATCAGACTCACAGTATCATGCTTTGGGAAGTAATGTTTGAAAAAAATTTTTCAAGTGAGGAGTGCACCCTTTCAAAAACTTTCTTCTCACATGATTAGTCGACTCCTCAGTATTTGCCTCTAAACCCATAATTGATTCAGCCATTTCAGAGAGCCGATCTATAAAAGAAGCTGGCTATTCCCCTTTATTTTGCATGAGTTTATCAAATCTTGCCCACACATTAGGCTTTGAGCAACAGAGCTTAATAGCTTGGAGCAAGTCTTCCCTTCATTTCCTCAAGTAGGTCATGCTGGTAGGATTTGCAATATCAAGGTCTTCCTTGCTCCTCTGTGGGCCAACTAGTCAGGTTGTTTTCTGACTCTCAATGAATTGGTGATGCTCATGGGGACTGAACAGTTCAGACAAGAGAAATTCTACATCTTGGAAATCTGGATCAAAGTTCCGGGAATCACGTTTGAGTTCTTTCTGAGTATTATAAGGATGATTGATAAATTTTGGAACCCATTTTTTTCAGGGAATTAAGCTCCTGAGTTGTAAACTGTCTATGCACTTTTGAATGTAATACACCAGCTATACTTGATAATTTGGTGACATCCTTTAGTGGAAAATTTTTTTTCAGGTTCACTATCAGACTTAGTGTCCCTGTCACTGTCATTTCCCTTTGCATTAACCTTTGTTTTCTTTGCCTTTCTGTCTTTCTCTTTGGGTGTCTGGCCATTGTTCTTGTCCTTAATCTGGTCTAGCTCTTTAGCCTTGATAAATTCCTCAAACATTTCTTAATAACAAGTTAGTATCCACCACCATTATCTTTGCTGCTTTTTGGGGGATTACAAATCTATAGATGTTCTTCAAATAGGTCAGAGTCTGTATGGCGTCCATGGAGATGACATAAATTTGAGTCATAATGTGCCAGAGGACAGTTTCTTTTTGGAATGGCCATTGTAATGTGAGCATCGTGAAGTTGCCAAGGTATTCCACCAAATCAACAATCATGGTGGTGTTGAATTTATTGAGGGAGATGGGGAATTGGAAAAACAGGGAATAAGAAAGGTTTGTAGCATGGTATGGAGGAATTGAGGGGAGAGAGGGAATATTGCTCGGTGAGGCAAAGGAGAGAGGTGCCCCTTGCTGAGAGGAAGCAGCAGGGGTCTGATAAGGACTGTTTGTTGTTGAATGACTTAACTGATGTTCAGGTCCCTCTATGCACAGAAAAGATAGTTCACTTATCTGACTGTGAATTAAAATAAGATAAAGTTTAATAACCAGTTTGGATTTTAGAGGTATCAGGAAAGAGGGGCAAGGGATGTCCTAAATAAGATTGGAGTCATCCTTGGCTTTGGAGCTAAGGCCAGGCCTCACAGGCTGGTGGAGGGTTTCTCCCACTCCTGTCCTCTGTACTAGTTTTGTCAATTTCAAAATCTTAGCAGTAGACTGAAAACAACAAAAACAATTCTGACCTTCAGAGCTGATTGGGCTGGTATCTTCGGGCTGAACAAAATATCAGCACCACTCTCCAGAGACTGTGAAGAACAACCTCCTCACACTCCCCACACCAGGAAGGAAATGAAGTTGGCAGGAAGGAAGTGCTAGTCACAAGACCCAACAGCAACTCCCAGTTGCCCCTTCTCCTATCAACTGTCAGTATTGTTTCCTTTCCACAATGTCCTCTTTTTTTGTTGTGACCTTCCCAAGGTCACTGTGGTCATTTTACTATATAGGATGTTATATATCCAGTAAGCCATAATGACTGCCAGCACAACTACCCCACAGAGCACTTGTTTCAACATCTTGCTGTTAATTTTGGAGATTGTAAGTTCATTCAGCCTGGGGTGCCAAATTGTAATAGATAATATTGGAGGGTATATTTGATGGATAAATGATAACTAATGGATCAGGTAGTTATCTTCTTTTGCCTACTCTCCTTTTTATACCTCACTTCCTCCCTCTTCCAATGTCCCTTCCTCCCCTCTTCTTCCCTTCAGTTTGCCCTTCCCCCTTCTTCTTTAGCCTCCTACTAAGTCACTCAGAGTGAGCTATGATGTTTTCAGAGGAAATATTCTTTATCTTCTTTATCTCAAATAAGGGTTTATTGGGGAAAACGGGAAAAATGTAGGATGAAGGTAAGAGGGTTAGAGGTTTCCCTGTTATCTACAGTGAGTCTTAGGTTGGAGGATATTTAGGGAAATGGCAATTATGTCATTACCATGAAACAGAGCAAGTCAGAGAGAGATATATGGACTATTGTCCTTCTTCTGCCTTCAAATCAGCCAAGCCACCTCTAACTTGATTATCCCAAGTCCCAGAGATAAACCCAGCTTCTTCCTTCAAAGTCACCACCATCAGCCCAAAAGGCCCTTAGCCAAATCCCAGAAAATCAGTCACCGTTAGCTTGGCTCCAACCTGCTTTTCACAGTAACATTCCAAATGGAATCTTCATTTGACTGGCAGCTGACCCATCTCCAGCTTCTGTCCATTGCATGCATGCCTCTACCACAAGAAACTTTGGCCAAACTCTTGGTATTATTAGCAAAAGAGGGATGTCATGAAATTAAGTCCATGGAAAATTCAGGAGTAGTCCAAATCCCTCAATATATGAGCATCTTTAAATATTTTCAGTACTCTCAAATTTTGCATCATCAATGTAAATTCCATTAGCAGTAGCATTCCTTATGTCTAGCTCTAAGGATCCTATCTAGTTCATTTTTAGTTGGTGTACACATGACTCTTAACACCATCACCCTCCTGATTCAGGTTCAATGTGAACATTTGAAATAGGAGGTTTATTTTACCCTAATACAGTGAAATATCTAAACAAGGATACAGTGACATGTATTTTCTTTACCTGTTGTTAAATTATCAGGGAATGGTAATTACTGTAGTCTGAGACATATACCATGCCTCAGTGGCCCAGACTATACATATTTGTGGCTTTTTATGCCTTTGAACCATGACTTAGGGAAACTGTGTCCAACAGGTTGCATGGAGGAAAGTTGCTGCAGGGATACTGGATTGGGCAGAACCCTTAGAGTAGCAGTACAATAGAAAATTGACTTAGTAAATAATACGATTACAAAATAGAGGAAGGGAGGGAAAAAGGGTAGACACAGATGAACAGCCCTAAGACCAGGTTTGTTTGTTTGTTTTTTTTACAATTGCTTATATGATACTTGATCTGATGTGGTACACAGCACACTGGAGATCAAAGAAATGCCAGGGAGGTTGGGTATTTCTCTTTTAACCTGATGAGACTCTCACAATTTCCATCAGTTGCTAAATAGTCTCTATGAGGACCTATGAGAAAGCCTTGTCTTACTACAACTGCCATTAATCTAACTTTTCATTATATTTCTCTAATTAATAAAGTATTTTGATGAATATATTTAAGACATGGTTATTGTAATGTAACCTGTATGTTTATTTAAGGCAAAACTGAACACTGAAACCTCTCAGACTGAATTATATTTTGGAGGCTGTAGTAGAAAGAGAATGAAAAATGAACCCACAAGTATGGTGACAAAATTTCTGAGATCTGATAACTGATTAGAAAAGGGAGATGAGGGAGAGATAAAAGTAAAAAAAATGACATTAAAGTTCTGAATATGGAATAATGGTGAAAATGATGCAAAATATGACTACTAATATCATGCTCGAAGGGACCTCAAAAGCCTAATTAATCCAACCTGCTCATTTTACAGATGAGGAGATTGGCTTTAGGAATATTAAGTGACTTGCTTTAGGTAACGCAGGTATGTTCAGAAATGGACTCTGAATTCAGGTTCTTCTGATGTCAAAGCTGCTGAAAAAGGCCTTAAATAAAAATATAGTACATTTAAGCACATGTTAAATTTGATCTGCTAGGCAATATCTCGGGAGAGGTTTCATAGAGTGAGGCTCCCCGAACCCGTGAAAAGCCTCAAGGTGGGAAGATAGAAAAAGGATAGAAGTTTTGGATACCCCGAGGGGCATGGTAGAGCCAAGTTATAGATATGAGGTGGCAGAAATGAGTCACAAACCAGGGCTTATTGATTATAACGGGGCCACAGCATAACCCCGATCATTAGGATGTCGCAGAGGCATGATCCATCTTGAGATCCACAATTAATACCACACAGGTCGGAGATATGATAGAGAAAAGAGAGTGCCTGGCCAAAAGCCAAGTCCCAGGTGGGAGAGGTAGATAAGGAAAGGAATTAAAGATGGAGCTTGGCCAGAGGCCAAGCTTCAGCAAGGACAGACATCAGTGAGAGCTGAGATCCAAGAGAGGAAGAGGCGGAGCTTGCTGTGGCCCTTGCTTTTAATGTCTTTGATATGCAAATATACACGATACATAGGGATGTTTATCATTGGTTAATGACAAGGTATAGGTGTGGTTTCTCTTAGCCAGGTGAGCACAAAAAAACCTGTTTTCCAGCCTCACCTGGGGAAAGCTGGGGTCAAGGGTCAGAGGCTTTCCCAGCCACGCGCAAGACTGAGCATGCTCTCTTCTAAGACACTCTTTACATTCTGTTTCCCTTGTCCCTAGATAGGTGTGGGCTGCTACATAGAGGTATTTGGAAATCTGGGGCAGGATTTCAGAAAAGTGATGCCTTATGAAACGTGGATTGGGGAAGCATCTATATAAAATAATATTCAAAGCACTGGCAGTAAATGAGATTATCAAAGGAGACATGGTAGAAAGAATAGAGAAGAGAATCAAGGATAAATCCTTTAAGAGTAGATCTAGTGATGGAGGAGAGAACAGTAAAATGGTTGGAGAATTAAGAGTGGTTGGTATCTCTGAATCCAAGACAGAAAAGAGTTTCCAGGGGAAAAAAATGTCAATACTTCTTTGAGTTCAAGAAAAATGAAGATTGAAAAAAAAAAGGACTTAGGAAGTTTTTATAACTAAGCTTTTCCTTGAGAAAGCAGTTTTAATTGAGTGGTAGTTCAAGAAACCATATTGCAACAGGCCAAAGAAAAACATAAAGGTGAAAAAAGTGGACTAACAATTGAAATTATTAGAAATATGGTCATATGTCCAAAAGTGGCTTTAGATGGCCATTTAGCCTAATGCCTTCATTTTCTGTATGAAAAAAACCAAGTCTTTGGGAGAGAGGTGATTTACTCAAGAAAGAGACTGCCATTTAGTGATAAAATTTCAATCTACTTCATGACTCTTAACACCAGAGTTATTTTCCACCTTAAATAATTCGCTAAATATAGTTATTCTGAAACTTCAATACCATGATGCTCTTGAGGATGTGAAAATAAAAAAAAAATGTTTAAAATGGTGTAATGTTGGAGATCAAGGCACTGAACCTGTTTTGTGTCATTGACCCTTTAGAAAATGTGATAAAACCTCTTTTCATAACAATACTTTTAAATGCATAAAATGCAATAATAAGATAGCAAAAAGCAATGAAATTCATTGATAAAAATATATTTTTAAAGAATTCATGGATTCTAAGTAACAACCCTTTGATTGAAGTATGTAGAGTAGATCATGATGGTGTCCCACATTGACTACATACATAGAAGGTTTATATTATAATTTCAAAACAAAAAGTTCCTAGTTATTTTTTAATTAATTGCAATCTGTCCATTGATAAAATGATTTCATTTGGGGAGAGATATGTAGTAAACTAAATCAAGAAGGCCATATTGTTCTTTGTGGGGCAGGCAACAGATAGCCTGTAGTGGTTATATGGTAACAAGTACCATTGTGAATTTGCTTTTTATATTTAAACTAGTGTTCAGCCTGCTGGATGTTTATGAAACCTAGATCTGCTAGTGGTTTAATATACAATTTAAGAAGCAAAAGGAAAAATGTTATTCCTATGTAACAGCAAAGTAAAATTACATATCCTAAACAAACAAAAGATGTATGAGACATACTTAAATTTAAAGTTACAATTAAATTTATAAGATACATTTAGAAAATAACTAGGTAGGATCATCAATAATAGAGTTGAGATATCATAGAATCATAGGTTGTAGGTCCTCTTACTTCTAGATTTGTGCTTTTTTTCCATTGCTATTTTCAGCACTACTCACTGTCACCTACTTACTGCTTCCTAGTCTGTTGGGAGTAAACTTGTGGAGAATTAAGAAAAGTACATATTCAAGCAGCTATAACATGATGAGTTCAACCGGAATTTCTGCAGCTAGAGAAGGAAAACCTAAGCAAAAGGAAGCAGTCAATACCATTAAAAAGCTATTGGCAAAATTTGAGAACAGTGTTGATAGTAAATAATGTCTAGACCTTTGATTTCCCTGGTGAAAGGAAATCATACAGAGGAAACTCTTTCCTCCAATGCAGATTACCAATTGTTCTACGAACATCATGTGAATGGTTAGCTGTGGCCATGAAGTACTTGGGAAATTTGAAGTCAGCTAGTTCTTATATGAGAGCAGCATATATTATGGATTTTTCATGATAGACAAAATTTACTCTTACAGAGTTGTGGGCAAGATAGTGACCAGATACCAGTCAGAAAACAAATGAGATTAGAGAACTAAGGTGCTTAGGATAGGGTTATCAAATTTTTATATGGTGAAGTAAAGAGATTCAAAGATTCTAAATTGGAATGATAACTCTATGAATGAACTGAAGTTTGAGCACAGCATCAACCAAGGGTTTAAGATGTTAAGGGATAGGAGACAACTCTCTTTTCTAAGACATTTCTTAAAGTCACATTTTTTTCTGACCCTTGCCTTAGCATTTAAATAGCTCATGCTTGTGCACAAGTACTTGACTGGATTCTGACATAAGAACAGAGAAAATATGTAAAGTATTCATGTAAACCAACTTCAAATGAAATATTTTTATTGCTTCTTTCTCTGAAGGAACAGAGTAAGCAGAACAAATCATTGTGTGACCATCTAAAAGGGGTGAATTGCTTCCTTTTGAATAAACACATTAGTGTGTGAATTGTAGGCCTTAGCTAAATGAAAAAAATATTATAAATTAAGCTGTATATGAGGGCCATTTTTTTTTCTTCTGAAAAAAGTAATTTCTTTCTACTTGAAAAAATCTATTGGAATAAATGCTCTACTTATTTTTTGTTAGCATTTATTTTAGTTTTCATATATATGCATAACATATGTCACATAATTATAATACATGTGATTTGCTCTAAATATGTAACAGACTATAATAAATAAATGTGCTTATCCAGAAGAAACACATTTTCATATGTTCAAAAATCTATGTCTTAAATACTCCACTTTTAAAGAGTCTTTTGTGGTTGTTGCTATATAATAGAGTTATGTCATTTTGTTTTGAAATATAATATAGGAAAATGAAACATTAGCTCATATAGATAATTCAGAAAAAAATTGATTAAAATCATTCTCAAGAGTCAGGAAACAAGAAAAAAGTAAAAGAGAGAAAATAAATGGGTAACAAATAATTTGTACCACACTTGATGGAAAAACATTCAGGGAATATCAATATTTATTTAATTTTCAAAATGTGGTTGCAGTGTACTTACCCTTAACTACTAAAGAATGATGAACCAGAAAAGGGCAAATGTTAAGTATGGGGAAAATAAAATTATTTTAATGATAAATATATCAAATTATATGGTCATTGACAGATATAGGGATGGTGCCAACTAGAACTAAATGAGTACAAGGGTGATTCTTTAGATTAAAGATTAATACTTGTAATTAATCTGTCAACTGACTGAAAACATAACTATTAATGCTTGCTGTAACTGAATATATTTTCAATTATTACATTAAGCATGTCCAATTCCTATTGAACAACATGAAATAAACTATGAAAAACTAATTTTTGCCCTTGAGGTTGGTTCTCTCATAAGTGAAATATTATTAAATCTCTTTGAGAGGTATGGGGAAAGGTTTCCATAAGAGTAACTGTATTTGGTGTTGTGTCTATGATGTTGTGAAAACCATTTTGTTTTAAAATGCATGCAGATCTTCGCGGTATTGGTGTAGATTCTAAACTTTAAAATCCTCTATTCAGCTGTCTTGTCCTATAGTGTTTGCAAATTTGTTACAATTTATCCATCCAGGACTTCTAAGTGTAGCCAAATTTTGAATATCCATACCTGCAGAAAATGACATAAATTGGCATATAACCCTTGAGAGTATTTTGCTCTGAGAACAGATTTGCCAGAGTGAAGAAACAATTGTCCCCAATTGTATGGGAAATCTTGCTATGTAGAATGTCAGGGGATTTCCATTCCCTATGGTTTTTCTGGGTAGTGAAGACATATTTTCAAAGCTACTAACTTGTATGAATAACATTTCTCTCAGTCACATTTCCTCTCTGTTTAAAACACCTTAGCCTCTTATGACTCCTGGAAGACAGATGAACACTAGAGAAAATCTGATTGCAATGTCCTGTCAAAGGGATCATGATTATAAATGTCAAACATGTAGTTTGCTAATCTCCTTCATGGAAGACCTAGTTAATCTAGAACACCTGTTTGTTTATTTTAAAATTCTACTTGATGCTGGAATTGGTACAGATGTCAGGGCTACAGTACTTTAACCTTCTCTTTTTTTATTACCAGCAACACTATTTTTGGTTTTTATAAATAGAGATGATCTTCACTTGTCAGGTATCTAAGAGCTTTTCTATTCTATAGGGCTTTCTCAAGCCCAATCTTTTCCTAAGGTCATGAGAAAACTACTGGAGCATAAAGAAGTTTGACAAGGAAGTTTCATAAAAGCCCCCGTTCATGAGTTTACTTTTTAGTTTAAGAGCTTCTTTGTTGTTATTTTATTATATCCTGAAATGTTGATGACAAACCGTTTAAGAGTTATGGCATATCATCATTTGAAAATGAAAATAGATCATTTATTAAAAACAAACTATTAATTAATTTTTATTGGGTATTTCCTAGCACCCTTTGAGATGAGTGGAAAGAATCTAATGTGTGGTTAAATCAAGTAAGTGGTACTGGCTTCAGATTCTTCTTATGTATCCTATATGCATGTTGGCACAAGCACATTAAAATTCTTTAAATAATTCTTTTCTCCCTTCAAGTGATTCAAGTAGATTATAACTTAGACATCAGCTATAACTGATTTCTTTTTTTGTTTGCTTACATTGCTTTTGATTTATATTCCTTTTGATATTTATAAGTTGACTTTCCTATTCCTTGATTGTAAGTTTCTTGAGTGCAGAGACTGTACTTTTTGCCTCATTTTTTTTGCATTCCCAGTGCCTGCCATATAATGAATGCTTAATAAATGTTTATTGAATTTCATCTCTTTTTAGCATGTTATCTTTCAATCTGTTATCTGTTTGTACACTTGTCCATCTCTTAATCCATCTATTCATCCATCTATCTGTTTTCTCTTTCTTTTTAGCCTCAAATTAATTCTTGTACCCTTCACTTAAGCAAATTCCCTAAATGTAATTAAATAAAACATCAAAAATACAAGTGAAATTTTTCATTACTAAAGTTGGTCATTGGTCCCTCTAATGTTTAATGGGTTTGGAAAACAACAAAAAGACACTAACTCTGCTACTTATTACTCATATGATTTTGGGAATTTACTGACCCTCTAGATACCTTAATTTCTTTGAGTGTATTGAGATAGAAAATATATAAGTTCCCTTCAAGATCAAAATCTTATGGTTCTAAGTTCTACATCCTTTAATAAAGCTATCCATTCATGCCTGCCTTCTCAAGGAAATTCCAGGTGAGAATAAACTCTGCTTGGTACAACCAAATAGGAAAGGATCTGAGTATGGGTCTGGTGCCAGAACTTGTTGGTTCAGGGCCATCCTAGGCAATTTGTAAGATTTCAGTTTCAGTTTGGTTGCATATTGATAAATTATATATTTTTTTCCATTAAGGCAGATCTGAATTAGTGTGGAAGGTGAAAAGAGGCAGAAGGGCAGAAGTAGTAAGTGACTTGACTAAGGTCGTATAACTAGTAAGTGGCAGATTTGGCAGTCAAAACTCATTTTTTCTTCAATTAAGCTAGGAAACAATGAGGATGTATTAGCACCTTCCTTTTAGGAGTATAGATCACTATGATAGAAACTGTGAAATATGTGAAGTTGAAAGAATACACATATTATTTTCCTTAATGGAGCAAAAAGAAAGTTATGGGATTATAAAGCAATGTGGCTGTGAGGTTCAAGGATGAAAGTTCTTATTAGCAAATAGATCCAATATGCTTTCTCAGATATAATCTGCTCTTGCAGCCTTTCTATATAGAATCTGTCCTCTCCTGGTATATGCTATGGGAAGAAAAGGGACAGGAGACCCTAGAAATCAAGTTACACAAAGGTCACATATGCAGCTTTTCTCATGCTAAATTTCAGTGAAGATTCAGGGTTCCAAAGTTCTACCCTTTTCTTCCAACCTGATGCTCTTCTTACCCCACAGACCACAATTCCAATCCCTGAAAATACTCTCATTTCAAAATCCTTCCTAAAACTCATACTAAAAACATCTTTCTTTTCTAATTCACTTCAGTGTAAAGAGCACACTTGGATTATAATTAATAACTTTTCTTTTATGCTGTCACATTAATCATTCTAGGACTTGATTTTACAGAACCAAATGAATAACATTATTGTTGAAACCACTTACTGTAGCTACAAGAAACCTCTGTGTGATTTCAGGCACTCAAATCTCTGTGGAACACGTGGAGGACATATTTCCTTCCTTGTTTTCCCCTCTTGCCTTTTTTGTCCTGCAGTCCTGATAAGAGTTGAGAAAGGATGTTGCATTTTAAAGGATTAATGGAGAATTCAGTAACTAAATGGGGAAAGAAGAGGCATTCTTTGTGAACAAAAACATGGTGGGGAAGAACACAGGTATATTTAGGGGAGCAGGGAGAAGCCCAGTGTACCTTTGACACAGAGTGATCACTGAGTGATGCCATCTGAGCAATGTAAGATACCTCAGAAGTCATCTGCTAGAGGATAAAGTGAAAGAGTAATCCTGTCCACAGTATCTTTGATAAATAGTATTCTCTGCTTGAAGGTGTGTAGTTATTAGGAACTGATAACCTACTGAGGCCATTTTTAACTCTTTAGGAAAGCTCTAAATATTAGTTTGTTCTTTTCTTCTTCTATACAAAGACAGCTATTCAACAAGCAACTACTAAGCACTTAATAATAAGTACTAATGCACTATGTTAGCACCAAGAAGTTCATATTCTAATGGGAAAAATAATAGGAAATCCCTCTAAGTCTTCTCTGTATTGAAAACTAACAATTTCTTTAAATGGTAAAAGACTTTTGAGGCCATCAAGTTTAACTGCCCCATTTTACAGATGAGAAAATTGAGCAAAAGAAACATTTAATAAATATGGTTAAGACCATATGGATAAATAACATAGCCAGGCCTGGAACTAAGGCCCTAAGCTATGACACTCCCAACTAAATGCTATAAACCAAAATTTTCCTTCTATTAGCTCTGTTACTATGAACTTACATCTTATTAATTTTGGGTTTCTATGGTGTAACTTTAGAAAACTTTTATTTAAATGAAAAAATGTATTTTCTCTCTCTCCTTTTCCTTTCCTCATTGGGATAAAAAGCAAAAATCATCTCAAAAAAGTATATGTCTCATATTTTATTAGTTTTTTATTTCTTTCAGGATGTGGTTCATATGCTTCATCATCCTTTCTCTGGAGTGGTGGTGGAATTTAAAGAATAGTTGATAAATAATTATGTTTAACCAATTTTATAGAATAAAAATATTTTGTGTACTAATTATATCTTAAGAAAATTAAGACAAAAAAACAACCTGTTATATCTACACATTATATTAGCCAAAAGCCAAGATGTTATCCAGATTATTATACCTAATACAAAAGTAAAATCTATGGATATAGTAATACCAAAGCAAGCCCCAGTGATGTTTTATATACATATACATACATAGACATACACACATGACTATTCTGTACACAGTAGTTGCATGTAGAAAATGGAAATGTTTATTTAATAGGATAATGTAAATCTTTTATTCTAAATTAGTCAGATTTACTATCTACACAATCCAAATTCATCAATCACTTTAGTAATTTCCTTATTAAGTTTAGAACAAGTAGCAACTAGCAGTTAACCAAAGACAAGCACCTCAAGATGTACTCTCAAATAAAATTTTAAGACAAACGCAGTTGACTGGAGGAAGAGATCAGAGATACTTTGAAATTATTGCAAAAGTTACTAATGCAGATAAGTAAGGAAGAAGTTTATTTAGGGTCCAGCTATGAGTGATGGAGGAGAATAAGCAGGCCATCTGGTAGTTTCCCATTTTAATTATTTATTGTTAACTAGATGCTAAGCCCAGTTTTTTCAGGCTTGAGGTAGTTTAAGAGCTAGCAGCACTTTATACATTTTGGTACACCTGGGGAAAAATCCTGGTCGTTTCCCTCAGATTATATTTCTTGGTACACAGAAATATTTAAGGTGGTAAATTTATATTTAAAAGGATAGCAGTGTAGCATTTGTAAAGCTATAAAATTTAATATTTAAGAGTTTAAGAATTATAGTTTTTTTTCCTACAATTATTCATTCAAAAGAAATAAACTTGAGTTCTTGGATGAGGTTATAAGATCCTTATGAGTTGAGAGAATTTCATTCTTTGTATTTATATAATCAATAAATGATAGAGAACATTTGTTGATTATCTATTTTTAGAAGTTATTTTAAAGTTGAGTTCAGTGAAGAAGTCAAGCAATCAACAAATATTTATGGAGTATCAATAATAAAAGGAACATATGAATTAGCCTGCAACAAAAATTCCAAAAATGCTTTTCCCCTTGGTTCTACATTATTTTACAATAGCCAAAAAAGTGATTACTTACAACTGAAAGTGGGGTAGTTTTAGTTTTTAATTATTCAGAATTCTCTATTGTTCTTTGGTACTAAATGCATGTACTTCTATATCACATTGATGAAAATATTAGTCTTTGTTTTTCAACTAACAGTTTCTGAAACTTGAATAATTCATGAGATAATTCTTGGTTACTGAAATTTCTTTTGTTTGTCATTGAGTCGAATGATGTAGTTGATTTTCTTATATTCTATCAAAAAGGAAGGTTGCATGAGAAATCACAGTATGGTGAAAAAAGACAACAACTCTAAAATAAATTCTAACCTCCAATGCTTCTTAAATCTTGTCAGCTTGTATTTCATCTTTTTGTGATGGCTAGATCACATAATTTTATCAAAGTATTCTATGGCTCTCCCCTAAATGATAAATAATATATAGATTGCTTCTAGCTGCTATTATTGAGGTAATCCGCTGATTTTTTCCTATTTGTTCCAAGTTTTAGGGTTTGCTCATTCTACTCATCTTCAAGTAATTCAAAGCTGTAGATATATTTATTACTTGATTTCAGTTGCAAAACCAGTTTATACGACCACAGAAATTTGTGTGAAATTGGAGAGAATTTAATAATCTTGATGTAATATCATCCTATTTATTTACCTGATGTATTTTCTATAACTACTATAAGATGCTGACTTTTTGTTGTTTGGTTTTCATCCTACTAAGTGGTGTGATGATTAGAAAACTTTTTGGAACATTAATCTTAGTAATTTAAGTAATGTCATGTTCTAAATTAGATTATGAAAGATTATTTTTACTTCATATCTATTTTCTGCCACCCCAAATATCAGTTGCATCATCTAGAAACTAATCCTTTAATTTTCCTATTTAATTGAGATGCATTATCTTCTGCCAGAGATGCAATTATTGTTTCTCGCTATCTGTGGAATTATAAGTCAATGAATCAATTCTCAGATCTAGATTGCAATGTTTCTATTGCAAATGTAGGCAAAAAAGAAATGTATATATTTACATATATGAATATGTATATACATATACACACATATATATGTGTATATGTATATATGCATATACATTTATATGCATATGCATATACGCATATACATATTTACACACATTATAAACTCTGGGTAAATGCTTTGGCTTAGGTTTTAATTCTAGAGAAATTAGAAAATTTTAAACTTATTTCATTTTGAGGAAATTTCAATATTATCTTTTTTTTAAATTAACATTGGTATCAAGTATGCACAATCTATTACTGATAAGTAATAAATATGTCCCACTCTATATCTCTTAATAATAAAGAAAGTATGATTAATAGCCACAGTTTATAAAAACTTTCCTAAAATTTCTGGATAGTCATTTGATATAGGTTCAATCTTAGAAATGGAAGGGATTCTAGAAGTCATTTTGTCTTTGGTGCCTGTGGGTGGATATCCTTCTAAAATATTATTGATAGGTAAATTGTTTAGCTGGTTCTTGACAATTGTCACTGGGAGCTAATGAATCACTACATAAAGAAGTTAGGTAGCTCAGTGGATGGAGAACCAGACCTAGAGATGGGAGGTCCAGGGTTCAAATCTGATCTCAGACATTTTGAATATGTGTGACCCTGGGCAAATCACTTAATCTCCCCACTGCCTAACCCTTACTATTCTTCTGCCTTACAAGCTGTACTGATGGAAGGTAAGTTTCATTATATTTTTTTTATTTTTTATTTTTTAGGATCTCCCATCTTTATTTTTTTATTTTTTTTTTAATTTTTATTTGGTCATTTCCAAACATTATTCATTGGAAACAAAGATAATTTTCTTTTCTTCCCTCCCCCCCTCCCACCACCTCTCCCATAGCCCACGCGCGATTCCACTGGGTATCACATGTGTTCTTGATTCAAACCCATTTCCATGTTGTTGGTATTTGCATTAGAGTGTTCATTTAGAGTCTCTCCTCAGTCATATCCCCTCCACCCCTGTAGTCAAGCAGTTGCTTTTCATTTGTGTTTTTACTCCCACAGTTTATCTTCTGCTTGTGGATAGTGTTTTTTAGATCCCTGCAGATTGTTCAGGGACATTGCATTGCCACTAATGGAGAAGTCCATTACCTTTGATTGTACCACAGTGTATCAGTCTATGTGTACAATGTTTTCCTGGTTCTGCTCCTTTCGCTCTGTATCACTTCCTGGAGGTTGTTCCAGTCTCCATGGAATACCTCCACTTTATTATTCCTTTCAGCACAATAGTATTCTATCACCAACATATACCACAATTTGTTCAGCCATTCCCCAATTGATGGGAATCCCCTCATTTTCCAATTTTTGGCCACCACAAAGAGTACAGCTATAAATATTCTTGTACAAGTCTTTTTCCTTATCTCATTGTGGTACAAACCCAGCAGTGCTATGGCTGGATCAAAGGGCAGACAGTCTTTTATCGCCCTTTGGGCATAGTTCCAAATTGCCCTCCAGAATGGTTGGATCAATTCACAACTCCACCAGCAATGAATTAGTGTCCCAACTTTGCCACATACCCTCCAGCATTCATTACTTTCCATAGCTGTTATGTTAGCCAATCTGCTAGGTGTGAGGTAATACCTCAGAGTTGTTTTGATTTGCATCTTTCTGATTATAAGAGATGTAGAGCACTTTTTCATGTGCTTATTAATAGATTTGATTGCTTTGGCTGAGAACTGCCTGTTCATATCCCTTGCCAATTTATCAATTGGAGAATGGCTTGATTTTTTGTACAGTTGATTTAGCTCTTTGTAAATTTGAATAATTAAACCTTTGTCAGAGGTTTTTATGAAGATTGTTTCCCAATTTGTTGCTACCCTTCTGATTTTGGTTACATTGGTTTTGTTTGTACAAAAACTTTCTAATTTGATGTAATCAAAATTATTTATTTTATATTTTGTGACTCTTTCTAAGTCTTGCTTGGTTTTAAAAATTTTCCCTTTCCGAAGGTCTGACATGTATACTATTATGTGTTCACCTAATTTACTTATAGTTTCCTTCTTTAGGTTCAAGTCATTCACCCATTCTGAATTTATCTTGGTGTAGGGTGTGAAGTGTTGATCCAAACCTAATCTCTCCCACACTGTCTTCCAATTTTCCCAGCAGTTTTTATCAAATAATGGATTTTTGTCCCAAAAGCTGGGGTCTTTGGGTTTGTCATAAACTGTGTTGCTGAGATCATTTACGCCAAGTCTATTCCACTGATCCTCCTTTCTGTCTCTTAGCCAGTACCAAATTGTTTTGATAACCACTGCTTTATAGTATAGTTTGAGATCTGGGACTGCAAGTCCTCCTTCCTTTGCATTTTTTCCCCATGATTTCCCTGGATATCCTTGATCTTTTGTCCTTCCAAATGAACTTAGTTATGGTTTTTTCTAATTCAGTAAAGAAGTTTTTTGGTAGTTCAATGGGTATGGCACTAAATAAGTAAATTAATTTGGGTAGGATTGTCATTTTTATTATGTTAGCTCATCCCACCCATGAGAAATCAATGTTTTTCCAATTGTTTAGATCTAGTTTTAGCTGTGTGGAAAGTGTTTTGTAGTTGTGCTCATATAGTTCCTGTGTTTGTCTCGGCAGATAGATTCCTAAAAGTTTTATATTGTCTCTGGTGACTTTAAATGGAATTTCACTTTCTAATTCTTGCTGCTGAACTGGGTTGGAGATATATAGAAATGCTGATGACTTATGTGGGTTTATTTTGTATCCTGAAAATTTGCTAAAGTTGTTGATTATTTTGAGTAACTTTTTGGTTGATTCTCTAGGATTCCTTAAGTAAACCATCATATCATCTACAAAGAGTGACCGCTTGGTCTCCTCATTGCCAATTTTAATACCTTCAATTTCTTTTTCTTCTCTAATTGCTACTGCTAGTGTTTCTAGTATAATGTTAAATAATAGAGGTGATAATGGGTATACTTGTTTTACTCCTGATCTTATTGGGAAGGTTTTGAGTTTATCCCCATTGCAGAGGATGTTAGCTGATGGTTTTAGATATTTATTTATTATTTTTAGGAAAGGCCCTTCTATTCCTATACTTTCTGGTGTTTTCAATAGGAATGGATGTTGTATTTTATCAAAGGCTTTTTCTGCATCTATTTAGATAATCATGTGATTTTTGTCAGTTTGCTTGTTAATATGGTCGATTATGTGGATGGTTTTTCCTAATATTGAACCATCCTTGCATTCCTGGTATGAATCCTGCCTGGTCATAGTGGATGACCCTTGTGATGACTTGTTGGAGTCTTTTTGCTAGTATCCTATTTAAGATTTTAGTGTCTATATTCATTAGGGAGATTGGTCTATACTTTTCTTTCTCTGTTTTTGACCTGCCTGGCTTTGGGATCAGTACCATGTTTGTGTTGTAGAATGAATTTGGTAGAACTCCTTCTTGGACTATTCTGTCAAATAGTTTGTTTAATATTGGGATTAGTTGTTCTTTGAATGTTTGATAGAATTCATTTGTGAATCCATCTGGATGGGGATTTTTTCTTAGGGAGTTCTTTGATGGCTTGTTCAATTTCTTTTTCTGAAATGGGGTTGTTAAGGTAATTTATTTCTTCCTCTTTTAGTCTAGTCAATTTATATTTTTGTAAGTATTCATCCTTATCACCTAGATTCATTATATTTTTAAAGAAAATTCTTCCTTATTTTAAATCAAAATCTGAATCCCTGTAACTTGTCATTGCATTTTAAGTTTTTCTCTCTAGAACTATATAGAATACATCTGATCCAGCATCCACATTATAACCCTTGATTTATTTGAAGAGGATTATTATGCTTCTTCAGTTAGTCATTCTATTTTTTCATTCCAAGCCAAACATCCAAATTTCCTTCCATAATTTCCAATTTGATGTAATTTTTGAGAATCCTTCTGATTTCACATGTGTTCCAGCTTGTGAAGTCCCCTTTAAATTCAGTGTCATGAACTAAACAACATGTAGTGTGAGAAGTTCAGAATACATGAGGATTATTAGTTTCCTTTTTTTTACATACTTTATAATAGAGGTTTTTAGGTCATTATGCCTTTATATCTACTGTTACAGACTGCTACATAGTTGTAATAAAATCATTTGAGTTTAATGAACATTTATTAAGTGATTCAGTGTATTAGGTATTATTCTTTGTGCTGAAGATTCCAAAGACTTAAGTTCCTGGATCATTTCTCTCCTATCCCAACAATCCTACACATTGCTGCCATGGTATTTCTAAAACTCTTCTCTGATGATGTTACTTTACTGCTTAATATATTGTTAAGTCTCCTCTCAGACTCGATATAAATTGCTTTTATTGACATAAGAAGCATTTCCCAATCTGGCTTCAAACTATCAATATTATAATTTTTAAATATTTTATACACTCAGTCCCAAAGGCTCATCCTTGTTGTTTAAATGATATTCCATCTTCCATTTTTATACCTTTGTACAGGCTGTCTACTATGTCTGTGTAATAGCAGTTTGACATGGCCACCAGTTCCACAATACAGCATAACCTATGGGGTAACTGGAAGCTACATTTGGCAGAAATCCCTTTTTAGTGTCAACTTTACACAAGACATGTAGACATCTACTTTCTCTGAACAATCCGCTTTCTTCCTTGTCAGTCTAGGTTTCTAGAAAGAATACCACCACACAGTTACACATATATTCTTTCACGACCCTGGCACTCACTTTGTAAGGGGGAAATGCATTTCTCCTCACTACGCTAACTTGAGTCCCCACTATTACCTTTCTCTTTAAGAACAAGCTATTCAGTACGTATCACACTGGTACCAGACTACAGTAGCTATAGCAATCTGTGTTCCAAGTGTTCTATTTATTCAAACCAGCCACTCATTATAACAAAACTTTTAAAACTTAAAATAATCACTTAACATAAGGCAAGAGTACTTGTTATAACACCATAGAGTTTCCTATTAAATCAAATGTATATGTGGGAGAGAGAATAGGTATACACTTACAGGAATGTGGAAAAGAAACACTTGAGAATGAAAAATCCATATGTTTAGAGTCACTCTCAACTTTGCACTACAGGCTTTATGTCATTGGCCCATTTAGGAACATCTCTATGACATGAAATGCCATCTCTATCCATTGCATGTCTTTTAGTTTGTACCACTCCTCAGGTAGGTAAATCCTCTTCTCTTTTATACTTGAATGTAGCATTTACAGAAGGTTTCTATTTTAATCATCATTAAAAGGGCATTTAGAAAGTGATAGGTCTTTATTTGAATAACAGTTCTTTTTTTTTAAGTTAAAGAACTGCAGACCTCATGAAATTGGCTCTTTTGAGGTTATACAAATCATCCTACTCAGCTATTCACCTATTTACATGCTGTGTTGTCAAATCAGAACAGAGCTACCAGTATACAGTCAGGTTTAATCTATAGCTAATCCTACCCAGCCAGCTCTTACATAGCAAAACATCCAGAGTAGCTGTCTTTCTATTTTTTGTTTTCTCTTCTCTGAACAGAGGGGAGCAGAAAAAGGGAATATATACTTATAAAATTCACTTCTCTAAAGCTTTAGGTGGCACTGAAAGACAATAGATGAACTGTCATCTTCATTCAGTTGATCAAGCAATAACAACCAAAGCCTTCTTGTCATCTTAAATTCTTCTTGTCAGGGGGTATCTTTTGATGGTTCAAACAAACTGCCTTTTAACTTCCATGCTATTTCTTCCTTTTCTATAAATTTTAAGTTTCTGCATCTTTCAATAGTTTGCATCAAAGTAATTGGCTTTTCATTCTCAATTACCCACCTTTCAATGAAAAGGTTACAACTCCTCAAATTTCCCCTATGAAATAAAAAATCATTTAAAAATCATGCTTCAGTCTCCATATATTATATGATTTCCATTGTTTTCAGGTTTACCTTTACAACTGCAAACAGTTGTCTGCAAATAAGGTTAGGAGACATCTGTCCTGCAGTCCTAAAGTACATAATGTGGTCCGGCAACTCATTTTGTGTCCTTGAACTGTTTCTTTGTAATTAAAATTTTCCAACTTGTAATATATAAAAGTTCTTTCTCTGATCCCTTAAAACATAAAACTGTATACAGCAAAATGAGTTATTCTATATTGTTCTCAAAGTGATTTGAGTCCCTATATTTATGCCACAGTTTATTTTTTGTTCCACATTGCTTAAATCCCATCAGAAAGCTTAGTTCATGCACATATTTTAGTGTTTTTTTATTCAAGTTCTTTCCTAATTGCCATTAATATATTCATGTATAACAGTGACCAAAAAAAGCTTTATTTGACTTATCTCTACAACTGTCATGTATTATTTTCCTCCAATTAGTGTGAGTTTCTTGAGTACAGAACTTTCTTAACACATTTCTATTTTTTCCTTATCATATGTACTCTCTCTTTAATTGGGGGAAAATGACACATAACAGTTGTCTGTTAGATGGAATGATCCAGAAATACTAAGAGTTCAGAAGCAGATCATAAGATAGCAGGGAGTTCTTGTATACATTGGTAAGTCAGATGACCTTGACAGTTCTCGGCTAGTTATAGAGACAGAGCAGATAAATCCTGTTTAAAAAAAATACCACATAGATAACATTTAAAAACCTCAACATATTATCTTATAACATTTTTCACTGGCAGAACTTTCTCCTAAAATTCATGACTTCTTCTTCTAGATCCTTACATTAACATTTTTGGAAAAGTTACAAAAGGTCAGCTGCCCAATCTCATTCACTCTTTCAATTCTGCCTCACCTTCTGGAGCCAGAATTCTTAGTAGTTTTTGTGTCAAGGACGCATTTGGAAGTCTGATGAAAATCTGTTTCAGAACAAAGTTTATAAATGTATGAATATGTAGTATTACAAATTAAAACAGATATGTTGCAATACAATTACTACAATATTTTAAAGGAGCAAACAAATTCAGAGAAATTCAAAGGGTAAGAACCCCCGATTCTAGGACCTTTTTGAAATATATCCCCAGATATTGACTGATACATTCCATGGAGCCTTTATCTGTTCTCCTACTCTTTATTTCCTACTCCCAGTTAACATCAATGATCAGAAGGATTGGTAGGTGGTTTCAGGAATAAGAGAGAATGTGGCTTATAATTCTCTGACTGTTCAAAAGAAAATCGATGGTATATTAGTGTTTTAGGCTTGGAGTCAGGAAGATGTTTGGATACTGTTTCTTCAGTCTTTTGCTTATCTTTATATCCCTGGACAAATCACTGTTCCTCTTTATGCCTTAATTTCACCATTTGTAAAATGAAGCCAATGATAATACTACTTCACAAAGTGGTTTTAAGGATTACATTAGATACTATGAATAGTGTTTTGCAAATTTTAAAGTGCCATATAAATTCTTCATACCATTACTTCCACAAAATTATGAACTATAATACCTCTTATAGGCCAGATTAAGAAGCTAATTATCATAACATTTTTACAGGGGGAAAATAATGCTCTGAGTTCCAAAGACCAGACTTTTAAATGCATTTTTTAGCACACAGTCCATGTGTAAGTTAAGGCCAACCAGACATAGATTATAGTAATATTCCCTAATGATCAAATTGCCCCCTTCATTATCTCTGCTTGAATCTGTAGGATTACCTAGCTTTCTACTTAAAGGTCAACTTTTATTTTAGTCACAGGGAAAAGTGAAGAGTATACAGGTTGTCACAGAGTTGTTTGACTGTGACATTCATGATTAATCACCAAGACTAGATGAACTATGTTAGAGTCCAGTTTATCCATGGATAGTGTTAGCTTTAGATTCTTGGTGTTTTTGTCAGCTTCTCAAACTTGACAGCAGACAAAGATGTTTCTTTTCTGAGTATTCAAAGATATATCTCTCTTTAAAAATAAATGTAGTGATTACTTTTCTGAATTTGCCACCATACCTTCCCAGCATGTGTTGTTTGTTTGAATCCCTTAGTAGCTGGGCATTTACAGGTATCTCATGCTGTTTTTTTGTTTGTTTGTTTGTTTGTTTGTTTGTTTACTTTGTTTTGTTTTTTTGTATTGTATATTTTCAGCTGGAGAGACTACAGGCTGAGAACACCTCAGAGTGGGGTAAGAGAGAAATACTTGAAACTGAAAAACAAAGCCTAGAAAGAGACAATAGAAGGTTAAAGGCTCAGGTGAAAGAAATGGAAGAGCTTTTGGATAGAAAAAATCCATTAACTGCAACTTCTCAATGTCCTGATTTGAAGACATCACAAAGTGAGCTACTTGAGAAAAAGAAGGTATGGATTGTCATTTGAAGTACATTTTCTTACTTGCATATGTTCTACATCCAATGCCTAGTTATCTTCAAGTTTGACCTAAGTCCCCAAATCTGACTTCTGTCTTTTCTGCCATCGAAGATGAAAGCAAAAAGGTATCATGCTGGGTTTTCGATTCTCTAACATTTGGTTCATGAATGTAAAAACTTAGAAAGAACATCAAAGGTTTTGGATTGAAGTTTTAGATTATGTCAAAGCCTCTTTAGGACTTCAAGAAACCTGTAGTTTCAAATATTTCCTCTTAATAGCAAGAAGTCTTAGAAAACGTATTCGTTCTTGATGGCTTAGTAGGCCTATTGTGTTTCATTCTCTGTACATTTTCCAAGCATTTATTCATACCAAGGGTTTTGTCCCATCAATTCTAATAATTACTCCATAAGCTTTAGTCAGCAGCAATCTTAGTAAATACTTGATAGATGTGGCCTACTATTTGCTTGTCCTTGGATCGTATGTAATCAAGATGAGATTAGATGATTTTAAAAAGAATTAAAAATATCAATTTTAAAACACATTTCAGAGGTACTTCTAAACACATATAGATACAACATGTAATTCAGAATATTCAAGAAAAACATGCATTATCTAATTATTTTTCTTCATAATTCTGAAAATATCTTCACATTTATAGAGGGAAAATACTTTGCTCATAAGTTTTAAAATACTTGTCTTAGTTTATATTGCCACTTCTATTTGTAATGTAATTTTGTGATATAATATATTTTAATGTAATTTATATATGATTAATATATAAATTATATATTTCTTTCACCTTTATTTAGCAACCAACCAACCAACATCAATTGACTAAAAATAATTTATTAAATATCTACTATATGGCAGGCACAAAAAATGTAGGGGGAAAAAAGAAATAAATCTTTACCTTAAAGAGTTTATATTCTTTCAGATCAAATAGCAGGCATACATATAAGTAAATACAAAATATATGCAAAGTAAATATAATGTAACTTTGTGAGAGTGGGGAAAAGAGGCAGGAGAGATAAGGAAAGGTCTCCTATAGGAGATGGCACTTTAGCTGGCTTCAAAGAAGCTAGCAAGCTGAAGAAATAATGATAAGGAGATTTATTTTAAAATATGTTCCTAGGCTTCCCTTAGTTTCTCTCCGCTGAGACTTTTTAGGTCTTGGCACAACTTGCATTATGGCCTTGATTCCCTTCTGCTAGCAACAGGGCTAGAGCCTTGCTAGTCTCAGCATCCTGTCCATGGCAAAACCTTGGGCTTTGGACCTTCTCTCTCCTCTACCCCTTCCCCTTCCTCCTCCCCATGGAGACCCAGTTCTCAGTAGAGTCTCTGCCTGAGAACTGCTTGGGACTCTACTAGTATGTCACTAGCTGCAGAATGTTCTCTTTTTATATCTTTGTCCTATCTACATAATTTCTATACATCTTGACTGTGCCATTGAGCACAATGCAGGTGGGCTTCTAGGCAACATGTTCTACCAATTGGAATGCATCCTTGAGCATTCAGTTATGATGATGTCCTAGAGGATCCCACACCAATGACTCCTCCTTCATCTGATATATACCATGAGATTCTATGGAAAAAAAACCTGTCACTCCAGATTGGAAGTACCAACAGTTTTCCAGGGTTGAAGATGAAGAAACTAGTTTGTCCTCTTCTTCCATAGCCTCCTCAGCTTCCAGTGACCAAATGAATAAGGTCCCAGGGGTGAAGGCCAAAGCTACGCATGTCAATATGAGTTCTCTAGTTATGAAACAGACACAAGAGAGAATCCAATGCTTTGAACAGCAAGCAGGGCTGAAAAATACAGGATATACTCCCCATGAAGGCCTTACCATAGAAGAAGCCAAGCATTATCATGTGTCAGAGGCAATCCATAAATTGACATTGCAAAATGCAGAAATAACAATAGATGATAGATGGTTTCGATCCCATCCACTCCAAGTAGCACACCCCACCCTTCTCCCAGGCAAAAACCCAGAGGCTGGTTTACTCATGGATCTCCTAATTCTTTACTGGGCCTAGACATCAGCAGTATGGACTCTGGAGATGGAGGTAGTGTGGAAGAGGCATGCAGGAAGAGAGAATTTCATGCATGCAAGACAAAGAGTAAAGGACCTCATCTGTCAATCAAGGTGAACATTCCAAATGGAATGTTCCCAGGAAAGTTAGTTGGAGCCTGGCCAGGAGATGAACTGAGAAACTGGCTTGGTTTTCTGACCAAGGGAGACTGGCTTTTTCCTGGCCTAGGCAGAGAGAGACCTTTGTGGCTTCTGATAGTCTGGACTTGAATTACTCAAGCAGGGATTATATGGCTGGTTAAAAGAAGAAAGAAGATTAAACAGTTGTCCTCCATCTCCTTCACAGACTTTTGTGTCACAGATTTTTACAGAACTGACATTTCCTAAAACCCTTCTCTCCCTCACTATAGATTAGGGAAACCCTCATCCTTCTCACCTCATCTTACCTCAGTTCTCCATCCTGTTGTTCCCAATAAATCCCTTTACTTGAGAAAGGAAAAGAGTGTTTCCTCATAAATCTCAGAGTCCACTGGGGGGGTGAGGGGGAGGGAGGGTGAAGCCATAGGCTTCATAAGAAGGGTGGTGAAGGGAGGAGGAGGATAGGAAAAATATTGATCTATTAGACATCAATAGTGATCAATAGGCAATCCCAGAATATCTCTCTCTAATAGTATCTCTCTATCTCTCAGAAGTATCTCTATCTCCATTACAAATAGGCACCCACAGGGTTTCCCTAGCATCTCTCTAGTCAGCCAGAGTATATCCCAGTTATTATAAATAGAAATATTTTCCACAGATTATCTCTTTATTACAATAGAGACAAACCCTCATCTGAAAAATGGAGTCTTTTTGGACTAAGAACCCTTCAGAAATTCGATTCAGGTTTCAGTATCCAGTCCTATAGAGGTACTCAGAAACCATCACGAGTGGAGCTCATTCAGGCTCAGGCTACTTGAATTGCAGAATACACAGCAGTCTTCAAGCCACCTAAGATGGATCTTCCTAAAAGATACCAGCTCCACAGTCCATAATCTCAAACCAAGAGATATGAATGTGTTGACTCCCACAGGATTCTAAAGTTCCCTTTTCATCTGAGCAAAGTTGCTTTTCCTGCTGACCCAAAATTATGTAGATGTATTGTAGATGGACTTTTCCTTCTTCCCATCCACTTTGCTCTTCACATAGGAAAGATGTCATGCATTTACAATTCTGCTGATGAAGATAGTATTCCCCAGGAGGTAGTGATTGTTTCTTTAAATATTTGTATCCAAACTTGACTCTTTCTAATGCTAGAAGACTTATTTTGTAATGATGCAAAATTGATATGAATAACTTCTCACAGTACAGTCAGCTACAACCAACTACTCACCTTTAGAATTAGATTGCAAGGGAAAGGGGAATGATTAAAATCTGGTAGACTTTGTTCTACATATTTATCCAAGATAAATAGATTTGTTTGGTGGATTCTTTTCCTTGATAAGTAATATTCCCATTTTCCAGCTTAGATGCTCTATGCTTCTTAGAGAATGCTGGTCTAGAATCAAAGCAGTGATCCAGGAGCCTTGTGTCTTGGTCCCTAATTAGGAATGCCCATTAGAAATGGAGACTACTACTGTCCTCTGACACTAATTTATGTCAAAGATATTTAAAAGGTATCATTAGTCCTTTGGTTAAAGTTTTGAAGCAAAAGGAGATCTGATCTACCCCGCCCCCTGCCAAAGTGGACTTTTCTTTTAGGAACCCTCATACATTGTGGTTTGTGACTGAATGGTGAAATCTTTGTTGCTTCTCATAGAAGAGTAAGTGGTCATTGTTCACTTTAGCAATAAGATCATACAGACTAGTAACTGATTTTGTTAAATTCTTAAGGGAGATTCTGTGCAATGTTTTGTGCTGTTAGAGGAAGAGCTGACATCACTTCTTTTTAAAAACTTGAACTGCAGTAAGCTCAGTATAGTTCTCCAGTGATCTGTGGTAAATCATTTTGTGTCTTTTACCCCCACACTGCCCATTATACTTAGTATTGGCCTGAATCCTTTCTTGTTAAAAAAGTATGAGCTGGTAAGAGGAAATAAAAGCTTTTCTACTTGAGAACTTAAAAAAAGTTTGTATTTTTTTTCACATCACATTTTCCTATTTAAAAAGTCATAAAGATTTAAAGACACAATACCACTACCAATTTTATTCATTTTCTTTGATAACAATAGCTTTTTGAATTTTCTGTATTCAAAGTTTAAATATTTAGTAATGGAAAAACTTATATTCTGAGAATATACTAAATTATAAACCTTTAATAGCCAAAATTAAAAATTCTATATTTTTATGTTAAAATATTTTCTTCTTTTATGCTGTTGTCTTTTCCCCTGTGCCTTCCACACTTGAGCAATCAGTGCAAGATCACCTTATGACCTTTGTATTGTTTCTCCTAATTTAGTTAATCTTTCAATTCAAACATTCTTCACTGATTACAACTTTCATTAAATAGCAGGGTATTCAAAACACTTCTATAATTGCTATTTATTAAAACTTCTCACTTGCTCATAAAGTTATTTTGTTTTAACATGCAAATCATTTCTGTATTTGATGGATTTATGTTGTTCGGAATTTATCTGACAGCATCATAAGTGACATTGATCTTCCTATTAAGTATTAAATTAGTAGCAGACATATATCTTCAAATTATTTGAATACCTTCCCAGTACACCAAAAAAATGACATATGACAATGGGGTTATAATTGGAAACCCAAAGGATGGTTATTTATTTGGTATTTGGGGATGTGAACGGATAGATTTTATTGGATCAGGGTCAGTAGTTTGACTGTGTGTTGAAAGGCTAACAGACACTATGACCAGGCTCTGGTCTGAGATCACACACAGACCACTCAGTATAATGGGAAAACAGGTTTAGTTAAAGATAATAGCTTAGAAGGGCATGGGATAACTCTAAAGCTATTTTTTAAAATAAAAGTCCCAAGGTTCTAATGTCTCTTCACAGAGATTCTTCAGAGTGGTTGCTCTACACTAATCCTCTCCTCACTTCCTAAAAATCCCCAGTCCCAGCTCTTGATAAGCTAAAACTAAAACCTCCCTTAGATGGTATTAAGGTTCTGGTCTGTATAAGCCTGATAGGGCCCAGGGAAGATCGTGAATCCAAAAAGGACCTAGACCTGCTTTCACAATCACTATAGAGAGTTGGTCAGGATCACCAGGTTCTACTCCGATGAAATACATCACACAAGACAGCAAGCAGGACAGGAACAAGGATAGGATCAGCCACTAAGGAAATGCAGCCACCACCTCCAGATATCTCCAGAGAGAGACCACAAGACCCAACTGTCTCTCAGTAACAGCTTAACCCTTCCTGCAGAATTCCTGAATCTTTACTCTGTTGTCCCATGCCTCTGCCCTCTACAAAGCCTACCAAGCTTGTCTCTTCCTTATAACAATATGCCTGCCATTTTCCAGATCATAGACAACATCCAGAATACTTTTGTTCCTGTTGGGTCAATAGAATTCTGACCTGTACTTCTCTGTCTCGATGTTTGAATCTAAAAGATGTTACAAGGGAATCACTTTAAAAGACTGATATATATTAATTTAAGGTCGCCAAGGAATCAGCTATGTAATTCCTAAATGAAAAACTCAAGTCAGCCGTCAGCCTTTTTTGGAGTTTAATTACAATAGGAGCAAGAAAGGAATTAGAGATATATATAGAGAGAGAAAGGGGAGAGAAGGGAATAGGGCTTAAATACCCCTTCTGTTTAGGCTGGGCCAAAAGGCCCAAGCCCTTAGATAGCTGGGGCAAAGAAAAGAGATCAGTCCCTTTCACTCACGTGTCCAAAATGGAGAAACAGTCTCAGAGGCCCCCACCTTCAGCTTCCTTCAGAGCAAGCTTCCTCAGAGCCCAGGAACCACCGACCAAAAACTCAACCCTCACTCTCTCCAGACCCTCCTATCTTTAAGGACACCATCCAAGTTGCCTCCCCTCAGTCCTCACATCTACCAATCACTCTTCATCAATTTCCCTGTCAATGGAGGCTCTCGCTTAACCCAGGACCGCCCAGAGGTTTCTGGCTTTTGCACATGTCTGTTGAAGGTCATATTTTCAAATGATTAAATCTATACTCCTTTGCTACAGCCCTTTCTAAATCCTGTTAACTTGAGTATGGTAGAGATTGGAATAATTAAAATTTGATCTAGGCTGCAGCCCTTACTCAATCCTATTAGGACTGAATAGGGTGGAGATTTATTCCAAGTATCTCCATTGTATCAATTCTAAAATCAATCAAGACTCAAAGAAATTCCTGTTCTATGCTTAAGCATAGATCAAAGTCCTTTCCATTGTTCAGCAAAGGGTCTCTGTCCTAAAGTAATCTTAAGAAGGGAAGAGAAAGAACCTCCCATGCCAATGGGGTTCCCATTCCAATAGACTATCAGTAAGAAATTTTCCAAGTATGAAATATCCCAATGGTGAAATTTTCAACAATTATAAGTCTAAGGAAATTTGAGGTTTACAAAGATCTGTATCAGAATGACCTAGATAATTTTGAGGATTCTAAATTACTTGGAGTACCAACAGGACATTCTTAATTTCTTAGAAAGACTTTAGCAATCTCTTCCCAAATCCACATTAGAGGTCCATAACCTCAAAGAATTATTCTATACTGATTTAGTATGTGGAAAAGGAACTAAAACAAGTTCTGAACTTTCTGCCACTGTGTTGGAATAAGCAACAGTGGGAATATTAGAGAGAGAAGAAATTGACAAGACTGACAGTTGGTGGGGAAAGGGGCAACTGGGAGGGGCAGTTGGTCTTGTGACTTGTTCTTGCTTCTTGGCCTTGGAAGTAGGAGGAGCTTTTCTTCTGGATTAAAGGGCCTCTATTTTCTTCAGCCTGAAGAGACAAGTCGAACATCTCTGAAGGTCAGAACTTTTCTTGTGGCATGCTTTCTATTGCTAAGATTTTGAAATTAAGAAACTAGCACAGATATAGCATAGACAGGAGTAAGGGAAACCATCCACCAGCCTGTGAGGCCTGGTCTCAGCCCCAGAGCTGAGAAAGACTCAAACCTTATCTAGGGAAATCCCTCTTGCCTCTTCTCTGATACCTCTCCAATCCAAACTGGTTGTTAACGTTTATCTTATTTGAATTTTGCAGTCAGATAAGAGGGCTATCTTTTCAGGAGGCATAGAGGGAGCTGAACCTCAGGACAGCCATTAATTACAAATAGTCCTTATCAGACCCCTGCTAGGTGACCAAAGTCTGGGGAAAGGCTTGTACCTCAGGAGGGTCTGTGTTTACCTGCTCTGGGGCATCTTCAGCATCAATCCATAGAGAAGACATCCCTGAAGGCTAACACAAGTGGCCCATTTCTCAGATGCTCCATTTTGTTCAAAAATAGCCTCTTATCAGGGGGCATCTCTCTCTTTTTGCCTCATCAGCATCCATATTTCCTCTTTCCCTTCAACTCCTCCATTCCTTGCTACAAACCTTCTGTATCCCCCATTCTTCATATCCACCCATCTTTCCCTATAAATATTACAGGTAGTCAGTCATTTACTTAGAAGTCATCTGCCCTGAAGTCTTCATCCTTCACCTATAAATACTTTTTAAACTAGTCATTCTCAGTATCTTCTGAATCTTCATATTCTCTATAGTTTAAAGTCTGGTCAGTAGCATACTAAACTGTATCCATTCTGGGATACTGAGCATGTTAATAAAGCCTGTGGAAGAGGCATGAAGAAAGAAGATTTGCAGGACAAACCAGGCTTGCAGACTAAGATTAAGGACCTGCTCTGTCAATCAAGACAAAGATTCCAAACGGAATGTTCCCAGGAGAGGCTGTTGGAGCTGGCCAGGGGGAGGAACTGATTCTCTCTCTCTTGGGGGAGACCAAGGGAGAAATCTCTTCTCTGGGGTTCTTGACCAAAAGAGACTGGCTTTTCCTGACTTAGGCAGAGAGAGAGACCTTTGTGGTTTTTGACAAAGTTTGGACTTGAATTACTCAAGCAGAGATTACATGACTGAAGAAGGAAGAAGATTTAACAGTTGTCCTCCATCTCTCTGGTTGTTTCTGAGTCATAACTGTGACTAGACTGGCATTTCCCCAAACCCTCATAACTCTTCCTGGTAGATTAGGGACAAACCTCATCCCTCTCACCTCAATTCCCATCCTGTCCTGTCTTTCCCAACAAATCTCCTTACCTGAGAAAGAGAACAAGAGCATCTTCTCTAAATCTCACAGATCTCCTTTGAGTTACATAGAAAAGGTGGCTGACCAATGGGGGGAGGGACAAAGGGGCAGGAAGGCCTAGGTGCAAAATTGGGAGGTGAAGGGTGGCATTGAGGGAGGAAGAGGGTAGGAAATATCTTGATTAGCCATTAGTGATCAATAGGCAAAACCAGAATACTCCAGAGTAATCCCTCTAGCAGCATCTCTATATCTCTCCATCTCTCAGAAGTACTTCTATCTCCATTTCAAATAGGTTTCCTCAGGTTCCCCTAACATCTCTATAGTCCCAGTGAAGCCAGAATATCCATTTACCACTACCAGAAATATAGTTTCCACAGATTATCCTTTTCTATTACAAGCCTTACATTTTTTTTCTGTTTTATATCAGAACAAGAAATAGTTCTCTTTTTCTATCAAAAACTCATGTTTCCAATGCAACTATTATACCAAATGGTTATAATTACTTCTAATTATAGTTTCTCAATCTATATAAATTTCCTATGGAAATTTGCACATCTATGTATGTTACTATTATTAACAACAACAACAACCCTTGTCTTCCATTTTAGAATCAATACTGTATTTTGGTTCCAAGGTAGAAGAATGGTGAGGGTTAGACAATGAAAATTAAATGACTTTCCCAGGGTCATGTAACTAAGAAGTGTCTGAGGTTAGATGTGGATCCAGATTTGGCTTTAGGCCTAGTTCTCAATCTACTGATTCATGTAGCTGTTGCCAACACATACATTATTAATGAAAATTGAAAATAATTTTATATTCTTGAAAATTTTTGGTGCAAAATGCTTTCAGAAAAATGAAAGCATTGGAAATGAGTATGCCAATATGAAACATGAAATGAAGAAAATTAATTTTCTTCCAGGTTTTTCAAGCAAATTCCTGTCTCCTTTCTCCTTTCTCTGTGCAAAGCAAACAAAATGCACTTGTAATTCAAAGATAAAAGTTAAGATTATTTTTCTGAATCTTTTTTCAGACATGTTGCTTATACATGTAATTTTATACTATCATGAAGCATATGTTTTAAGAAAACTAGATCTGACTTTTTAATGAACCAATTATATTTTGAAAATTAGTAAGCAGATTTGTTCTTCATTCACTAAGACTTCAGTGACTGTTCTCAAAAGGTTAATTCTATTTCTGTTTGTGCTGCTATTTCTTCTAGTAGGGATGGCATTGTTCCATAGCTTCAGCTAAATTGATGAATCAACTGAGATCAGATGATGGATTTTGTGTGGTACTATTGATTGCTCCTCATGGAATGAAGTTTGAATTTTAAAATAATAATGGTATTTGAAAACTATCCTTCAAAAGATCTCACTGGTTAATTTAAAAAAAGAGATGGCAAAATGAAAGAGAGAGAGAGAGAGAGAGAGAGAGAGAGAGAGAAAGAGAGAGAGAGAGAGAGTCAGTCACCATAACTAGGGGCTTAACTGTATGCCAAGTGGTATTTTCCTCTTACACTATACGTTCTTTAAAAGCAGAGAATTTTATATTTTAGCTGTATACTATCCAAGATATGCTTCTTGTTAGGCACCTTATAAATGGGTTATTAAGAAAAATGGAATAAAAATATTTCTTGCTTGAGAGTATTTGGCTATATTCAAATTAGTATTCTTTTTCTTATGTTTACCTGTAATTATTTTGTGTATGTATGGCTTTTTCTTCCTCCAAGAAGATAAGTTTGTTTGAAAATAGATCCCATGGCATATATTTCTATATCCCCCTAAAGATCAGTGCTATGTTCTTCAGTCAATAAATACTTGCTGAGCAGAATTGAATTGTACTACTATGGTGTTACACAGATCAAACATTACCTAATTCTTCTCTCACCTGCATGCTGGGTTAGCAATTCCTTTTCTAGAATTAGATCTGACAAGCAGGAGGATAAGAGTGAATGCCAAACAATATCTATATAGACAGAACTGTGTTGAAGACCTATACCTTGGGCTATATTTATACACAAAGAAAAATTTGTATGACAGAAAACAACAGGATAAAACTGAATTCAGTCATATTATTATTTTTTTCTTCTTGTTTTCTTGATAATTTTTGCTTTTGAATCACTTTAATTTCCTCAAATATTCCTTCTTCCTTCTTGTCTACCTAAAGACTAATTTCACATGAAAGAAAAATTTAAAAAATTCAGCAAGTTAGTTAGTCAAGTTTGATAGTAAATGTACTATTCCACAATCATAGTCCATAATCATCAACTCTAACGAGGCAGTCTCTTCTTTGGGGTCAAATAATTACAATTACCCATCATTGTGTTTTGATTTAGTTGCTGTTGTCCTTTTCATTATATTGCTAAATTATTGTACATATGTTTTCCTTCACATTAGTTCAAATAACTTTTCCACATGCCTCCTTTTAACATGTCAATTATTTTTCCAGCAAAGTAATATTCCATTATATTCATATATCATAACCTATATCACATAAGTAGAAAATGAAGCCCAAAGAGCTTCCTACAGACATAGTAATGGTCAAGTCTGGATTTGATCTTAGTCCCAGACTGTAAAGATAATGATCTTTCTAATATATGACATGCTACTTAGTAAAAATGAAACAAAATTCAGGGATAAGCTAGATAAAAGAATTAATTTTTGAAGGAGAAAGGGCTCTAAAATATGTATAGATTGGATAATAATGATGAATCTAGAACTCAAGGGATCCTAAAGGTGAGCCATTTTATTGAGAGAGAATCTTAAAAGCTCCTCTAGGATTTAGTTATTCATATTTTCATTTCAACAACTAGTGAGCTCCTACCACCCGTAAAACACTGTGCTTTCCTCAAACTTTATTGTCTTTAAACAACCATGGTACCATTATATAGCTTTACTTTAGGATAAATGGTTTTTGGTCCTTAGGTTATCTTCTTTTGAGTCTTTTTACCAAAGCTCTTTTTTTCAAACAGGATAACATAGTATATTTACTAGTTTTTTTAAGTGACAAAAATTCATAGCATGATAGCTAGCATCCTTATCAAGATTCCAGATGAAATCAAGCTAGGAGGCCTACAGAGTCATATACACATATACATATACATATTGTGTACATGTTGGTCATATATATACACATACATACATATTTATATATGATTGGCCAGAAATTGGGCAATTGAGCCTAGTCAAATTAGTTAAAATTTAGCAGAAGCAAATGTTAGATGTATATTATATTAATGAAATTGATATGCTAAGTAGAGAATGGAGTAAAAGACAATATTTAATCCAAAAGAAATAAAGATTTGATGGTTTTAGTGGAGTGCAAGCTTAGTACATATGAGTAAGCAACAAGATATGGAAGCAAATAAAAGCTAATGCAATCTTGGGCAGCATGAAGGAAAGCATAGCTTTTTAGGATAAAGAAATGATAATCTTTCTGTTCTCTGCCTTAGTCAGGACATATTGGGCATACTGTTCTCTATTCTTCATATCACATTTTAGAAATGACTTTGGTAAAATGGCACATTTCTAGAAGAAGCACATAGTGTCTTTGCCCATGGGAAATGAGAAGTTGTGTAACCTGGAGAAGGGAAGGCTCAAGGGGAACTTAATAGCTCTCTTTAAACTTAAAAAAAATCTTCATGGGAAAGAGTGATTAAACTTTTTCTCTTCAGTCACAGAAGGAAAAGTTATGAACAAAGAAAAGAGGAAAATTTAAGCCTGATGGTTGTGTGTGTGTGTGTGTGTGTGTGTGTGTGCGCGCGCGCACGCGCGCTATATTTTTATAAATAATTAAAGGTTTTGCAGGCAGATAAGTGGCCCAGTAGATGGAGATCCAGACCTGGAGGCAGGAGGTCCTGTGTTTAAATCTTCCTTCAGATACTTCTTAGCTATGTGACTTTGGGATAATTACTTAACCATCATTGCTTATCTCTTTCCACTCTTTTTGTCTTGGAACCAATATAGGGTATTGATTCTAAGAAGGAAGATAAGTGTTTAAACAATAAGAACAACAACAGGAAGAATTTAGAGGTATTTCAGGGTAGAATTTGATGATGGGATGTCTCAGGAAGGAATGGTTCCCGTCTTACTATAGGCCAGATTTTTTAAACAATAAATAAAATGAGGACTTTTCTTTGAGTATAACATAAAAATATTAGTAGGAATATGTGGTCTATTAATAGAGTGCGAGTTTATCCCCTGGCATTCCCTATTGGTGGATACTATAATGAGGAGGTGGACTTAGGGTTCTCAGTAACTTGCTTATTATTTCATCCTTGATAGGAGAAAGACTACTCCGCAGATGGGTGAATCTCTCCAGCTTCATGAAAGCCAGACAAATATGGCTGAACAGCTCCTCTCTGGCACCAAATGGAATGTTAGCTGGTTTATGAAATCCAGTTTCCTCTAGCAATATTTAGTGAGAAAAACATAAGATTTCTCAAACAGATTTTCACTGGCTGTTAGCCTTTTGTGGGCCAGGTTACTACAAATCTTGAAAAGGGAAATAACAAAGAAAAAAGGGTAGGTGCTGAGAAAAGCTTTGCTGCTTTTTGGTTAATAGAATAAACAAAAAGTAAAGGTCCTTGCCCAAGTAGCTGCCTTGTGGGTTGGGAGTAATTACCTTACTAGGTCATGCCCTTGAGGAACTGCCTGACATTCTGAGGTTGGAGTCTGGGAAATGGATAGATTCACTTAAAAATACTGGTAATAAATTACAATCCAACATTAATTTTTCTCATTCTTAAAGCAAAGGAATGAAATGTGTTGTGGTATAATAATTTTTTAAGACAGCTTTACAGTAGTCACTGATGCACCTTTTAAATCTGAAATTCTATAATTACATGATGCTATGAAATGTAGAGTTGAGGTAAATACAAATGATAGTATCTCACAAAACATTTTTACATATTACACAGAATTGGATGCAACTATTGAAAACCATTAGAACCCCGATTCAGTGATTCCTAACTAATAATTACTTCAAGCTTTTTCTAAATTAATTTATTGTCATCAAGTTTTGATCATACTTAAAACAGAGGAATGACTAATTATTTTTATATTACTTTCAGGACTTTCTTTATATAAGAATAACTTTAAAACTCCATTACAGCCTCATTCATTTTATACATATTTTATAGAGGTTAGGCTTTTAAAATAGAAGGCATTAAAATCTGTTTTTCTCACATTAAAAAATACTAAGGACATTTTCATATTTGGGATTCAACATCTAGGATTACAAATAATGTTCTCTTCCTATTAAATGTGGGTTTGTCAGGAATAATAAAATTCATGATTCTATCTTATGGCATATCAACAAATATGGATATTCTCTATTTGAGGGAAGCTCAATTTCTTTTTTTTTAACTCTTACTTTTCTTTATCAGTGATAACTCTAAAACAGAAGGACCCCCCTAAGGTCACATAGGTAGGAAATGTTTAAGGTTAAATTTGAACCCAGGTCTTCCTGCCTTCAGGTTTACACACTTTCCACTGAACTGCCTAGTTGGCCCAAGAAGCTGTCTTTCTCTTTAAGCATTTGTAGATTCATTATATGATGAAGAGGCATTTTTACCATCAAAGCTCTATTATAAAATAGAAGAAAAAACATCTTTTAAAATGTTTTATTATAAAATGTATGATAGAATTATGGATTTAAAGCTGAAAGGCAACCTAGTTCTTCCCTTATTTTTATAGATGAGGGAACTAGATCCAGAAAGATTCTCTTACTCTTATAAAAAATATAAGTGATGGACCTGGCATGTGGATTTATGTTCTATGCTTCTAAACAAGTTTCCACTGTACAAAAATTATTATACAATACTTGTATATGTATTCTCAAATACACATTTAATTATGATGCATTTTGTGCACAAAGGTGAAAACAAGGAAAGTAATATTATTACTCTAATTTAAATAATTTAAATCAAATAATAAGTTCCATTTATATAATATTTCACCATTTACACAGTATTCATAAAGTTTTTAATTATTTGCCCAATAGTGAAATAATAGCTTTTACATAGTGGCCCTGTTCTGAAAGAAAAACAAAACAAAACAAAAAATACATTTCTAGGTGGAGAAGAGCTGACATGAGTCTATGTGCCAGAGCTGAAGATTCTGTTAGTAGGGAAATGAGGAGAGATATATAAGGAAGGTATCAATTGGCAGTTGATCTTTTGCCTTTGGATCTTGAGAGAGAAGGAAGTCTTGGTCTCTACTACTGGATGTTTTGCTACTGACAGTTGGCGGATAAAACCTTATTTAAGGAGTTTGTGGGTGATGAATATCTGTTTAATTAGGAAGAGAGGTAGTTAATGAATCAAATTTAGGTAGTGTAGGTTAGATAGCCCTGGTCTGGCCAGGCAAGAAGCACCTGTCCTTGAAGACAGAGTAGGGTTTTTAGAAATTTTAGTTAGTATTAGAAATTTAGGTGTAGTCATAGGGTATTAAAATAATAATCTCTTTCATCCTTTCTATTTTCTATCTGTACTTCTCAAATTAAATTAAGTGTTTTATTAAACTGCTCTCCTCACTTTTGTCAAACTCCTACCATTTAACCCTTACACAGCTGTTCGTCACCGATTTTTTAATTATGGACAAGTTACTTAATCACACTGATTCATTTTTTTAAATCTGGAAAACAGAAGGGAAAGGAATAATTCTAGCATTACACACCTCATGGAATTAAAAAAGTAAATAGTAGAATACCATGTAAGTGGGAGAAAATACAAAATATATTCATAACTCATTATGCCTATATAATTATAACATTTCCATGCAAAGAACAAAGATTTATACTTATTATTTGAACACATACTAAACATATACAAACCTTACAGAAAATTTAAACATGAGTAGGAATAATTTTACTAAGCAATTTTAATGGATAATTATAGGGACATTCTATTATATTTGTTCTATGTAATCAAAATTTATTTATCCTCATATTATGATTGTGAAAAAAGAGAAAATCCAAGAACAGAATCAAAAGATCCTCTACCAGTGACATTTAAAAAAAGTTCAATCAAGTAACTTCATCAAGATGTGGACTTGTTTGTAGAAAAGATGATAGAAGCTGAGGTGATTGCCACATGAGATTCCAAAGGAGTTATCCCCAAGGAATACAAATATATTGATCTCTAGATTATACAAGGAGATGGTAGAAACTGTGAAATACATTCAATCAGACTATAAAAAGTGAACATATTTTGTATCTAGGAAGATATGATCTGTTTATTAAAATAATATATGAAATCATATCTTATGATTAAAAATAACATACCAGAGACAGATGGAAAAGTATCTTGGAGAACTCTACTAATAAACTATTGAAAACAGGATTCTTAAAGACAAAATTGTTACTCTTAATCACCTGATATGACAGTAAACCATAAAAGATACTATTGGTATGTATTGTCTACTACTCATTATAATGAGGAAGACTTCAAGAGACCTACTAAGGGAAGCTAACATTCTAATTCTTTTATTCTGCTATAAAAAACAAATATTTTATTTGCTCTTGAAACAGAGAGGCACTATTTTAAATAGAATAATAGCAGAATTGCAACTTGACTCAGAAATGTTTCTGAGTCCCATTTAAAAAGATGGGAATAAGATCTATATAATAATGACAAACTAAAAAATAAAATCTAGGTCAGGAATCTCTCTTATCAGTCAGTTGTAATTGATTGATTAACTGAAAAAGCTAACTGAATTTATAGGGTAAAAGCAACTACTACCAAATACTTTTCAACGAGTAGGATTTTCAACCAGTAGGATCCTCCAACTTTCAGTTAGATATAAAGAATTCTATAATAAAATAGAATTCTAGTTATATTCCTTATCTACCTAAACAATGAGCCACAGGGAAGGACGTGTGTATGGTGGTATCTTTTAGTGCACAGCTGGTAATGGTTCATAGTTTTCACTAAATAATTTTCCCTTTACTTTTGGACAAGTAAATTTGAAAGCACCTTCCCCCTTCTCCTTTCCTCCCACTAGTCATAAATTGAATTCTCAAAATCTCACCAAGTACACACGAAGAATAGCCTCAATGGACACATAAATTTGATTAACAGATTGGTAACTAGGTAACAACCCTAGACATTAATTAATTCATGTATGTATTTAATATGCATTTATAAACCACCTATTATGGTTCAACATTGAAATGGATATAAAGAAGTAGACTTCTTGTTCCTATTCTTTAAAGTGTTTGTCATATAATTAGAGATTAAAGAAAGCTGTCAAATGACAAAAGATCTTTTATAAAAGATAAGTGATTATAATTTACTTTGACAAATCTCCAAAGTTTATGAACTGTTTTCCTCAGAACAACCCTATGAGTTAAATAACAGTATATATAAAAAATGCAAAATAATAGGAAGCTGATTCTCAGACTATTCAATGACTTGCCTAGGTTCTCATAATTAAATACCAAGGGTAGAATAAAATTCCAGATTTGTCCTAACTTCCAGACCCTTACACTTTCAATCATACCACAATTATAATCAATTTTAATGGACAGATTTCAAATTCTATAGGAGTAGAGAAAAAGGAAACAGGGTCTTTGATTAAAGTTTCACGGAAAAGTTGACAATAGAACCTTGTCCTTAAAGGAAACACAAGATCTGGATTGGTCAAAGTATAGTGGATTGCAGATAACATACACAAAGACACAGATGAAGAAGTGAGTTTGTTATATTTGTTGAGAAAAAATAGTGATGTTAAACTCTGCATTTTACCATTAGTTTTCTAGGAATAGTTTATTTAAATTATTGTTAATCTATATCCATGTAATTTCTAGCTTGGAGAAAGAGGGAAGATATCCAAATAGTCAGAATGGCCATTGCTCTCCAACAATGCTCTCTGTCCCAAAATTTCAGCTAACATTTATAATTGGTCATTCAAAAAGCATTTAATAAATGCCAACAGATGGATAGAATGCATCTTTATGTATACAAAAATATTCCAAAAAGGTACTCATCATACAAAAGAGGCTAAGAATTTACATAATAGATGTTTTATATACTCTTCCTTTTTAATAAATGCATTACTCTAGTTGATTATAATTTATCAACCAAAAACGTCTTACATAGCTGGATTTTTGTGCCTTAGTGATTTAGATTTCAGGTTGTGACATAAAAAAATCATGGTCTGTGAACATTCTAGTCTATTTTTCACCCATTTTTTGGGGATGACCTTTATTCAATATACACTCTCTCTTTGGTAGTACTTACCTCCTTGAAGCCCATTTCAAACTGCCCACATACGAACAAAATTGAACTAATAGAACAATGAATAGAGTTCTAAGGCTGGACTGAGGAAGACATGCATTCAGATCTGGCCTTAAGCACTTTATTACATGCTTTACACAGGGTGAGTCACTTAACTTGTATGTTCATCTGTAAAATGAGGATAGTAATAGCATCTAAAACTCAGAGTTGTTGTGAGGATCAAATGAAAATAATTGTGAGGTTCTTGATACAGTGCCTTGTATATAGTAAGTACTATGTAATTGCTATTATTATCATTATTATTATGTACAAATTTTCTTACTTTGAGTTATGGACCAAGCAGTTTACTCACCTAAAGATGATGAGACATTATCCCAGGAATGGTGCTTCTCTGAGTTGCAAACTGATGACTTTTGTTTCCAATAATAATAAGCAACAAAAATATATGGGCATAAAGTCAGTTCATTGTACTCTCATGTTTGGTTATTGTCTAGCCAATGCTGTGCCACATTCACATGCAAAATTTTTACCAATATTTTAAGGTTATTAATTCTGATACATACTGTACACATTCCATTTTTAATGCAAGCATACTTTTTTATAGATAAGATCTTGGAAAGGTTTACTTTAAGTTGTCCTGGCTAAAAGTCCATGAAAAATTTAAAAATATTTCTCATAAAGTGTTCAGGAAACTTTTTTTCTCAACCACCACTGAAACCTAATTCATTCACTCAGGTCACAATGATGGGTCAGTTTTAGAAAGTTAATGTGTCATCGTATTAATTGATATGTCTCAGGAAAAGAGGAATGAGTCAAAAGACTGATAAGTCATCAAATCCAGCTTTTAATGAATTAATTTCCATAAATATGACATAGGTATAGGCTCTTCCATCATATTTCTTTCCATTAGTAACTGCTTTTAATAAAAAGTAGGTTTTCTTGAGCAGTGATTTAATAGGCAATGTATTTCATTAGATTAGCCACCTATTTTGTCATTTCATCATACAAATACTTGTACACTTTTTCCACATATAACTATATAGTTTTTCTATTCACTAAATAGCTTAAAAGATCAAAGAATATTTTCTATGTTTTTTATTCAATTAGACCAACTTCTAGTAAGTACTGACAATTATAAAGCTTTATGCTGTGTTAGATCTACAAAGATAAAATCAAATATCTTCTCTTTAAAAGCTTACAGATTTTTTACTAGAGGAGGCATGTATGTAGATAATTTTAGTATAAAGTAATTTGAGGAGAATTACAACTTTAACAACTGAGAAATTAGGGAAGATTTTATAGTGGAAGTGGTAGATTAGCTGAATTTTAAAGAAGTAAAAGGATTCTGAAAGAAAGCAAGATGAAAGAAAATTTCAGGCATAAGGAACAACCTGTACAAAAGCTGCAAAGAGGATAGAACACCATTAAGAGGTTTGTAAGGATAAGAATATAGAGCTATTGAGATTATATTGTTTGAGATGAGAAAGCAGGAGAAAATTTGGTGGTTATATGGAGAATTAATTTGGGAAGATTGGGATTGAAGAGACCAATTAGAAAAGAGATGGGCATAGATGCTAAATTTGTGGTTTCATTTATATAATAAATTCCTAAATGAGGAATACTCTTAAATAATTTAGTTTATTACTTTCTATTCAATTTATAATTTTAGATAATTACTGAAAGTTAAATGATTTGCTCAGGTTGACATAGTTCCTGTCAGAAGTGTAAGGATATTAAAAGAGTCCAGGTGAAAGTCTTACTTTGAGTGATGAGGGATAAAGGAGATGGATAAATGAGATTTAGGTGAAATGGAAGAGTATGTCAACTGATTGCCTATCAGTAAGACATAACCAATTAACAAACATTTTTAAATTGCATATTATGTGCTTAGCATTTTGCTAGGTATTGAATCAAATTAAGAAAGAAAAATAGTCCATGCCCTTAAGTAGCTTGCATTATATTAGGATAGAGTTTGAGATGGGACATCCAGTTGGAACTGTCTTTAGGTATGTGATGATGAAGGGAAAAGTTCAGGAGAGAGGAAGCCTAGATATATAGGTCTTAGAGTCATGTCTTTGTAAATGAAAATTGAGGAGGCTGATGAGATTACTTAACTAGAATGTAGAGAGAGAAGGGAAGAATGCAAGAGAACAAGGAATCTTAGTCAGACAAGAGGAAAACCAAGGTTGAAAGCATCACAAAACCCCACCACAAGTCTCTGTAAGTATGTGTATTAAACTTGTGGGAGAGTATGAACTGATGAGCAGTCTCTGATACTTGTATTATTTTTGGTATTAACTCACTTAAGTAAATATTTTATGTTTTGTGTTTACAAGTTAATAATGAGGTAATGGCTGATTTGGTATAAATGAGAAGCACATTTGTATGGGTTCAGGCACTAGAGTAGGAGGAGTTACTACAAGGATGCTTTACATTAAATTTATTTCAAAATTGTGAGAAAAAATTGTGAAGTGAAAGTGCATTACATACTCCACTCTGGGATCTTTAGACTTGTCACCGTGAGTGTAGGTTGGAATGAATAAGCAAGACTAGCTTGTAAAAGTGGGAGAACACATTACTCCCTCTGGCTACACATCAATAGAAGGATAGTAGTGTTCTTAATAAAAATAGAGGAATTTGGAGAAGTAAATCTACAGGGAAAATATTGTTTCATACACGTGGAATTTGAGATGATAAAGATATGAAAGGAATGTCTATCAGGCAATTGCTGACTCAGGAATGAATCTGTCTAAAGATTAGAATTGTATATATACAGAATTGTGAGACATTTGTAGAGATGGTAATTATAATCATAGAGTACTTTGGTAATGCCATAAAGTCAATGATTTTCCATATTTAAAAAATCAATTGTATTTAAATGAATAAATCCATTTAGTTCTTTGTGTCTTCCCAATATGCTAATCTATAGGATATGAAGAAAGTTTTAAAAATATTAATTAATAAAACATCTAATTTTATATGGTTGTAAATATTTTGCCTTCATATATAAAATTGACTTTATTCTGCCAGAGAAGATAGAAGTATTTACTCTTTCTGAAGATTTTTGTAAGTTATTTGGCATTCTAAAGCTGTTCCCTAAAAATAGTCTCTTTATAACATAGACAATCTCACTATATGTGTTTCCACAACAAATTAACAATTAATTTACTTCTTTAATTAAAACTTTCATGTACATTTTGATAATATCTCATTAAAATGAATACTGTTTAATTTTTTCCATTTCTTTTTTAATGTTGTCAACTGAGAATGGATAAGATAGTTAATCATGGGAATTGTTTTCCCCCAAGAGATCCCTAAGACAGAAAAACAGTATCCTCTCAAAAATGACTTAATTTTCTAAAGAAGGAATTTCATAAACTATTATTCTGAAAGATTTCCTTCCATCTTATTTTAACCTGTAAGTCCATCACCTATTACCTAAGGATGCACTTGTTGTAGAGATGATTCATTATTCCTTTTGCTTTTGTAATTTACCCAATGGGTAAACAGTACATAGGCATGGATATGAACTGTCATTCTGAAAAAGAATTTAATACCTACTGACAGGGTAAGACCCACCACAAAAATAACTCTGACAGGTGTCATTTCCTAATTTTGAAAGACAACTAATATATCACAGAATAATAATTTTACACTAAAAACATATTTTCCTTCCTTATAGACAATATGGTATGGTGGATATTAAATATATTAGAAGAAGAGAGTGGTTCAAATTCTACTCTACCATTTAGTATTTTGGTGACTGCAGGCAATTATAATGTCTCTTAACCTTAGCTTGGTCTAATAGAGTGCCTCACCCAAGGCCTCATATTCTCACATTGGCCAAACAGAAAATACAAATTCCTAACTTCTAAGGATCATGACCATTGAGGCAGAATAAGCATCACAGACTATGTGGGAAGAGGATCCCTGCCTTCGTCTTTCCTCAGTATCTCAATCTTGCATTACGTCTCTTGAAGGACAATGTACAGCTTTTTAACAAGAAATTATTTCCTCACAATAAATGTTGAAGGAAATGTGACAAAATTGGGACATTAATGCATTGTGGGTGGAGTTGTGAATTGATTTACTCCCAGAGTTGATCAGCAATTCAACTGGGTTATATATCTATTATCACTCAAAACATTTCCATATTATTCATTTTAATAAGAGAATAATCTTATAAAAACAAACCTAAGTCATATACCCAAATAAACAAGTGACAAATCCTGTATTTTCATCTGCATTACTACCCCAACAGTTATTTCTATGGAGGTAGGTAGCATTCTCTTTCATAAATCCCTCAGAATTGTCTTGATCATTGTGTTGCTGTCAGTAGCAGTCTGTCACATTTGATCATTCCACAGTATTTCACTTACTCTGTATAATGTTCTTCTGGTTCTGCTTATTTCACTCTACATCAATTCATGTAGGTATTTCCAGTTATCAGTTATTTCTGAAATCATCCTGTTCATCATTCCTTATAGCATAATAGAATTCCATCACCATCATAAATCACAATTTGTTCAGCCATTCCCCAACTGAAGGGCATCCCTTTAGTTTCTACTTTGCTACCACAAAAGGCAAAAATGCATTCCTTTTGATTCAGCAATACTGCTAGGTCTGTATCCCAAAGAGATAAAAAAAAAATAGGAAACAACCAATTTGTACAAAAATATTTATAGCTGTGCTTTTTGTGGTGGCAAAAAAATTAGAAACTAAAGAGATGTTCCTCAATTGGGGAATGATGGAACATATTGTGGTATATAATGGTAATGGAATCCTACTGTTCTATAAGGAATGTTGAGCAGGATGATTTCAGAAAGAGCTTGAAAGACCTACATGAACTGATGCAGAGTGAAATAAACAGAACCAGGAGAACATTGTACACAGTAACTTCAATATTGAGAAATGATCAAATGTGATAGACTTTGCTATTAACAGCAAACAATGATCCAGGGCAATTCTGAGGGACTTATGAAAAAGAATGCTATCTACCTCTAGAGAAAAAACTTTTGGAGTACAAATGCAGATGAAAGCATATGGTTTATCACTTGTTAATTTGAGTATATGATTTGCAGTTTTGGTTTTATAAGATTATTCCCTTACAAAAATGAATAATATGGAAATGTTTTGCATCATAATACATGTACAATCCATTTTTTTGCTTGTCAACTCCAGGAGAGGGGAGGGAAGAAGGGAGGAAGACAACATGTATCATATAACTTTGGAAAACTTTTATGTGTAAATTTGTTGTTAAGATAAAATAAAGATAAAACTTAAAAAAAAGAAATTATTTCTTCAATTGATACTAATTCAAGGGGCCAACAAAAGAGCTAGATCAGGTCACCAGTACTATCTCTTTTGGTCCTCTTGTTTTCATAGTCTAGATTGGCTGCAAAGGAGAAAAAAGTTAGCTGAATTTTTACCCAGTTGAATAGTTATCCAACAATCTCTCTCTTCAGATATTCTTAGCAATTGCTTTTGTCTTTTGACTTTCTAGAGTGGATAAACTCAGACCCAGTAATTCTCTGCCACTTTTATAACTGTCGCAATTTGCAGAACAACATGGCTTTCATTATATCCCAGCAATAAGCCACTTTTTAAATGGGCCTGTCAGAGAAGTGTTGTGATCCCTCTCACGCAAGTAATACTGACATCCTCCTCATCTAGCTTATATTGCATCTTCTGTGTTTTTATATTGTAAAAGTCCACCTAAATTTGGACTATTATCATTCACCATTATTCTTACTGTACCAAGCCATTTCCCCCCTCTTTTATTTATATCCAAAAATTAAAGTGTAAAGAATTTGGGATAGGTGTTAACTTTTTCCATTATATCTTTTTTTTTTTAAACCCCTACCTTCTGTCTTGGTATCAATACTGTGCATTGGTTCCAAGGCAGAAGAGTGGTAAGGGTAGGCAGTGGGGGTTAAGTGACTTGCCCAGGGTCACACAGCTGAGAAGTGTCTGAGGTCAAATTTGAACCTAGGACCTCCTGTCTCTAGGCTTGGCTCTCAATCCACTGAGCTACCTAGCTGCCCCCTTGTCCATTATATCTTAAAATCAAAATATATCTGTTAAAAATCTCTAACCTCACAGTCAGTTTAATTGAGGAAAAACTTTAGACATTTTAGATCACTTTTTTATATTTTTGAACGTAATGGCCTCCTTAAAAAATAGAAACATTGGGGGGCAGGTGGGTAGCTCAGTGGATTGAGAACCAGGCCTAGAGACAGGAGGTCCTAGGTTCAAATCCGGCCTCAGACACTTCCTAGCTGTATGACCCTGGGCAAGTCACTTGACCCCCATTGCCTAGCCCTTACCACTCTTCTGCCTTGGAGTCAATACACAATATTGACTCCAAGACAGAAGGTAAGGGTTTAAAAAATATATATATAGAAACATTGGAGATATCTTTCTGGTATTCTTCATAAATAACAGAAAATGATAACCCATTATATTACAAAATGAATGACAGGACAATATAGAAGTTATGTGATGATGTTTATTAGATGATATTGGGATTATGATAAGAAAAAAATGACAGATTTTTTAGTAGAAATATTTTTTTATTTTTTTGGTGTTATGAAACTAGAAGCAGGTTTGATTAGGTTCTCAGATAAATTCTCTCTGTCTAGGAAGATCATCATTGATCCTGGAAAAATAATTAAAAAAAAAAGAAATCTGATCAAAGCATGCATACATATCAAGGATAATATATTCAGCTTTCTTTTTTTTTAAACCCTTACCTTTTATCATGGAGTCAATACTGTGTATTGGCTCCAAGGCAGAAGAGTGGTAAGGGCTAGGCAATTGGGGTCAAGTGACTTGCCCAGGGTCACACAGCTAGCTAGGAAGTGTCTGAGGCCAGATTTGAACCTAGGACCTCCCATCTTTAGACCTTTTTCTCAATCTACTGAGTCACCCAGCTGCCCCCTAATCAGTTTTATTTTTGACAGACATAAAATATGCATGTAAAGAAGTTTCAATTTTCTCATGGCATTGAAGACTCTCAGAATTAAGAAATTGAATATGTTATATTCTGTATTTGAAATGTTATAGTTAATATAGAAATCATTATTATATTATATAGCATATTTTTTGTAATCTCTATCTCAAATCCTTTAATATGAGGTGATATCCTTATTAACTGAGATAAAAGTCCTGCCCTGTGGGAATGATGGGGAGGAGTTGTCCCTAGCTAGGTGAAAGAGACCCAGCCTTTGATAGTGTCTTCAAATTGCATTTCCCCTTTGTGACTCTTCAAGCTAGAATCCAACTTATCTTCCATCTTGGATGGTTTCTGAAGGAAAAGACTCTGGGAAGACATGAAAGAAGTGGGCAATATTCATGATGTTCCTATCTCAAGATTGCTACTTTAGAGACTTCCCTCTTAGATGAGATCCAAGACTTCCTCTCTTGGTTGAGCTTAATTATGATGCTCTCAATTGGACAGCTTTTTCATTCTGCATTGCCTGGCATATATTGTCCTATACATCCCTTCTCTGATTTTTGTTTTGCTATGATTTGGATAACTGACCTTCTTTGTCATTCTTTACATGAGTTTGTTCACTGTGGAACTAGTATTAAGTGAGGAAAGAGTCAAATATTAGATGCAGACCTTGACATTTTCCTTTTCATCCAAAATGATACAAATCATCAAAAGTTAGATAAAATGATCATATTCTCTATACTAATGATATTTAAGGGCACAAACAGATATTCTTTTAGTTCATTAAACCCTCTTTCTGAAAGAATAGAATGTAGCCTTCATTCTCAACCTTCCTAGTAGGAATGAAAGTCTCTTGGAAAAGAGTAAGGAGAGAAGAGGATAAAGATGTCTCTCTACCTCCGTTTAAGTCATACAAAAACAACCATCCTCACCATACGCAGGCTTCTCTTACACTCTGAATTTAGCAAATATCAATGAATGAGGATTCATATTAAATATGTGGAAATAATAAAAAGATACTGGTATTCATGCTAAATAGTTGACAGTTTCTGCCAATTTCCAAATTGGAATGGAGTCGAAGGAGATTTTTCAGATAGTCAGAAACCATTGGCTACACTGAACTACTTGTATCTTACATCAAGGATCTCCTAGGTGGGAAATGAATCTATTTTGGTTGATTATAACACAATTGAGGTTTAATGAGATTAAATAGCCCAGGGTCATATTGTAGTCAATACCTGAGGGGAATTTGATCACAGATCTTTCTGACTTCCAGACTTGTCCCATTTACACTGAACATTGTTAGATATCTTTTGTACTATAGTCAAATAAAATCTAAATAAGGACAACTGTAGAGATAAAAAATTAAAAGGAGTGGAGAGCAGTTGCTCCCATTTTAACCATATAAGTTTTTATGCTTGATTTTTAAATGAATTCTGTATAGAATGAAATCAGTTTTGCTAGAACCTTCCCCCTTAAATAATACATTAAAAACCCTGACAAAACAATATAGTTAGATTTGAGCAATAGTCTCTGAATGTGAGAACTGATGTCTTTCTTTTTAAAGCTTAGTTTCTACTTCTTCAAAATATTCATTACTGCAAAATTGATGGTAGTTTTCAAGACAGAAGCTACCAGAAGCCTGTGAATGACTCATTCCCAGTTAGGTTCACAACAAAGCCTCTTGATTGGTTGACAGTGAGTCAGATTCACACCTTATATTGTCTTTAGTACCTTTTTCATACAAACTGTAAAAAAGATTATGCCTTTGAAAGGACACAATATGATAGGATACAAGCACCCTAAATTATCCTGCCACCAAGCTAGTGTCATTAATTCTCTTTTTATTCTTTTGTAGGAAAATTGTCTTATACAAAAGCAGCAAACTTGACATCTTATTCTGAAAGGAGAATTCTATATAATACTATACAGGACATTTGCTTGGAAATGAATGAAATACTTTTTCCTGAGCTCTGATTTTTAAAAGCTAATTCATACCTAGTGCCAAACTGATTGCAGTTATGATGCCAATGTGAAGAAATTAACAAGGGTGATCATTTTGGGGTTTTTGAAATTACAGAGCTATCTATTTTTTAGATAGAGCAGGCAGCTATCTAAATGATAAGATTTATGGGGTTATAGAAAGAAAAGAATGACTCTTCCAAATTCTCATTCATTGAGACTTAAAATCCCTCCATCAGGAGACCTTTTCTTCCACAATTTGAGATGAAACTCCTTTCCTTTTGGTTACAGAAGTAAAATCTAAATTTAAGTGAGGTATAAATTACTCGCTCATAATGTCCTTTTCTAAGAGAAACTCTTCATAGTTGGAAATGGGTTGCAAATCATATTTTGTTAGTGGGGAGGTATATGATAGACCATTAACAAAGTTAGAAAGCTTTTTGTCTTAGAAAAATGAATGGCCAGACAAGAATCTAAATTAGGAAAGAATAACAGTAGGCAATGGTTTTCTTCAATCTGTGTAAGACTGTCACTTTTGCTTCGGTCACTATTCTCTTGTGGCAACTTCTGCATGCACCCTTTCCGAGCTTTCATCTTTCTTGGTCACTACAACTGCTTAGCCTTTGGAAGAAAGTGAAGAAGCTGGTCAGCAGCCCATAGATACCATATGCCTGTCTTCTCTTTGGTCCTTATAGTTATTTCCTCATCAACATCTCTGATTTTGAGATCTCTCTCTCTCATTCTTTCTTCTCTCTGTCTCTGTCTCTCTGTCTCTCTGTCTCTCTTTCTCTCTCTCTCTGTCTCTGTTTCTCTCTCTGTCTCTCTGTCTCATTCTCTGTGTCTCTGTGTCTCTGTCTCTGTCTCTGTCTCTCTCTCTCTCTGTCACTCTCTCTCTCTCTCTCTCACCCCCTCCCCTTTCCTATTTTTTCAGTTTTAACTTTTTTTTCCTTTTGTTATTTGTTGTTATATCTCTGAATCATTTTGAACTCTGCCTCTGTTATTGACATTTTCAAATGGTCAACTATTTTGAGATATTCTTACATCTATTACAAATTGTCAACTCTCACTTGAGTTTTCAAAATTTTCTTTGAGATCTTTAATCTTTATCTTTAATCTTACTTTCACCTGTTAGTTTTATCAAGGGCCTACATTTTGTGTAGGGGACTAGAACAGCCATTATTCATTCCCCTCTTGGCTCTGTACTCTAGTGCTAGTATCTCATACTGCTCCCTTCCAACACCAACCTCACACAACTTTTCAGTTCTCCTTTGTGTATTATCTTCTCCCCTGAGGGCAAGGATTGTCATTCTTTTTCTTGTATTTGAATTAGGGATTAGCATAGAACCTGGTTCATAGTAAATGTATTTAATAAATACCTGTTGGATTATTTTCTTAAAGACTATATTCATGCTGTATATTTGAAGAATTGCTGTATTTCCATTTATAGTGGATCTATTTGTTGTTGTTATATATACTATCATTCTTTTCTTTTAGATATTTCTCCTTGCTGTCATTTAAAAAATACTTAATCATTGACCTTGAATCTTATAAAAATGTTCATTTCTTCATTCTGGCTGCTAGTTAATTATGAGGTTATTTTTTGATGAAGATTCATCCCTTTTTCTTCCTTTTATTATTAGATAATGCTATCACCTTGAAGACAAAGATTGTTTCACTGTTGTATTTGCATCCCTATTCCTGTGCCAGACATATGAACTCAAATACTGAAAAGAATATGATCCCATTGGTTTAAAAGTTCTCAAAGATGATGTAGATTTCAACACATCATGACTATCTAACATGTATAACTCTTGTCCATGTCCTCTGTCCAAAGTCTACTTCAAGGATTTCATCAACATGTTTGAAGCTTCCTTGATTTCTTTTGACATAGCAAGAGCATTAGTTGATCACATGATTTTTTGCCAGTCATTATCCCTCTCTTCTCATCATGCAATGAACCTTAATTTTCTTTATGGTATGCATTTTCCTTGTTTACGTATTTCACTCTCATTCTTCTTCAAAGTACTTGGCATGTAGTATGTCCTTCATAAATCCTCCTTGATTGATTATTAATATTCTTTTCCTGAATCTGATGCATGCATTAGTTTGTTGTTGGAGATTTTTTTTAAATGAGAAAGAGGATTAGTCCTTAAATACAATTACCTACTGACCCTAATGTTTGTTGTATCTTTTATTACTTTTTATGTTTTTAATCCTATAATATGATGTTTTCAGTGTCAAGACATCTGAAAATTTGATAATCATACATTCTTTGCTTTTATTCAATTTATTGGTCAAAATTTTGAAGAGTTTGAGCCAAGGACAGATCCCTATGTCTTGTTACTGAGAATTTCTCACCAAGATGACAGGAATATGCTAACCTCTTCTTTTTTGACTTAATAACCATTTCCATATCTACTAATATGTGCTATCATTTTAGCTTATCAACAAGAGAATCATGAGATACTGCCAAATATTTTAATGTTGTTATTTCATTGAATAATGGGATTTAGAGCTGTAAGAGGCTTTTAGATATAATGCAGCCCAATGTGCTTATTTATAGATGAGCAACTGAAGTGTCTAAATGACTTGGTTAAGTTCTTTGACCAAGAGAATGGCAAAACTGAAATCTGTCTTCAAAACTAATTATTGTTCTATTGTGCTATTTTAATTCTCTCAACATTACTATATCTGCTACATTATCATCAAAAGGCTCATTTTATGGTATTGAGCATTCATCTCCAGCTTTAGCTATTCACTGAATAATTTAGTGATTCCGACAAGAATAGTTTACTCTTTTGTATTCTTTCTTTGATGTTACTTCTTTCTTTTGAATATATCTTTTTGAAAAACAAGTTTTGTCCACATATTCCTTAGGCATCCCTTTAGTCTCTTTAGAAATCTGTTTCTTTTTATCAGAATTATTTGTGTTCAGTTGTCAAATTTTTCCTCTTAAGAGCATTTTATTTTTGTTTTTGTTCCAAACTTTCCTTTATAAAATTTTAGACTCTGAGATCTCATTTATTGTTTTTTTTTTCCCAAAAATCTCTGAAAATGTAGTCTTGTTTTAGGATAAATTTTAATTTTAAAATTTTATAGTTTTTAAGAGGCATAGACCTCTTGTAAAAGTTTTATAAGGTTATAAAATTATTACAGACTGATATTTTTTCTTCTATAAAAGTGATTTTGATATGTATTTTGATATGTAAAATTTTTGTTTTTCTCTTAATTTATTTGGTGGTATGTTTGTGACATGTTTCCTTCTTAGCTAAAGCTGCTCTCCACAAGTCACTCTTGTCCCTCTTGTTCCCCCTCCACTACTCAAGACTCAAAGGTCTCCCCTTGATCCATTCACTCACACTCAGCTTGGGGAACAGATAACCTTTACTGTTAACTCAATCAGTTAATACAAAGGAATAAGGGGCAGGGAAGAATGGGAAAGGATAGTGGAGAAAGTGGGTTTCTGTCTCTATCTAAACCCTTTCCCCTCCCTCCTCAAGTTTGTGAGGGAAACTTGGGCGTTGGCAGCCTGAGCCCCCTGAGAGATAGTCAGGTTGACTCATCCCTGGGCAACAGGAGCTGAAATAAAGTCTGTTCAGGTTTCTCTTCAGGAAGTCCCTTCAATTGGAAAGTGTTGGGGGGAAAGATTTCCAGTCACCAGCAGGAAAAGTGGGTAACCCTCAGGAGAAAGTCTTTTTCCACCTTTTCTCTTCGATGTCTCAAGATGGAGAGAACTTCACTGCTCTCCAGCCAGAGTCTTCTCTCCTCAGGAAATTCACTCCTGAGGCCCCTCCCTTTGAGGTGATCAATTTCACATACTCTTCAGTCTGGCACTTTTTCACTTGTGCCAGCCTCTGTCACAAATTTATAAGGAAGAGATTGCAACACAAGATGGATTTGCAAGAAAAAGCAAGAGATAGGAACTTGTGTGAACTGCCCATCATCCAGAGGGAGAAAAGATTCCAATAAAATCTGGACAGGGGGCAGTTAGGAGCCCAGCTGTGTAAGAGTTAAAATTTAGGAGAACTGAGGCAGGTAGAAATTAGTTTCTCTCTGCAAGGAGTATTATATTTTTAGAGGCTTATTAAAGGTTAAGGATTAAAGTAAATACAGAATAAGAAAACACATGTCTAGGCCTTTGGCCTAGACAACCTCACCTACATTATGAAAAGAGCCGTGTCTGCTTGCCAGCAGAAACAGGAAAGAAAAGAGAGCCTGCCTATGGCAAAGACCCTTTACAGCATAATTTACTCTTGGCCCAGGTGAGAATTCAGTGAGATTACAAAGCATTCTGGGGAAGTGGAGCAAGGACTTCTGGGGATTGAAGTCCTGGATTCAAGTCTCCATTTTTACAGCTGCTTGGACCTGGGTATTTTCTCTCTGATTGTTAAGGGAGGAAGGTGAAACCAATTCTCTTGGTCTTTGTTTTTTCCCTTGACTGAGTACTGAGAGGACTTTTGGACTTTTGAAGCCTAGCTCAGAAGGAACTTGGTCAAGCCTTTTTCCTGTCAATATCCGCCTTTAGAGAAATTAACTTTTTTTTCCTGAGTTGAATACCTTGTAAAAATCTTCAATAAACAGGAAATCATAGGAGATTAGGGAAACCTATTTCTCTCCCCCCCCCATCTCCCTACCTCTTTTACCTTAAAGAATAAACCCCCATAGTTAAAAGATCTGTGGGATTGATTATTGGGGAAACCCTTGAAGCTTACCATTCTTGAGAAGAGCCTTTAGATTCATTTGGGGAAGGGACAGGAAGTAGTATGGGGAGAGGAGTATAAGATCCAGCCTTGTCCCTTAGCTGACTTCCTGCTGTCCCTCTCCTTATTACCACAAATATCCTAGTATTAGCATCTATTACAATATACTGAGTAGTAGGATTTTTGATTAAAGTATTTGAACAGGGTAGTATGATTTTTAAAGTTATTCTTTATAAAAATGTACATTATAAACATGTTACTCACTAATTGCTAACCATTATGTAGTTTTTTTTTAATTCACAAAGTGCTTTATACTTATTCTAATAATCAAGGCTCATGATAACCCAATAAGACAGGTAGAATCAGTATTTAATAGATGAAGAAACTGAGATTGAGAGAAGTTAAATTATTTCCTCAGGGCTATATTATGCATCTAACACAGCATCTGTACACAGTTCTTTCTTATTCTAGTTCCATCATTTTCTTTACAGTGTCACCTAGTTGCCTTATGATTTTAAATTTGGGATTAAAATTTTAAAATTTGAGATGACTGCTTATTTAATTCTTTATTTCCCTAATTGTAGTGTCATTAAAAGGGACTTGAAGCCTACCTAATGAGTCATTATGGCAAAATTTATTACATCTGCAGAACATTAAGGTGATAATCTTCAAGATAAACTATCAAGCCCATGGAGGAAGCAAGTTATTAACTTATGAGCTTGGGATCAGATACACATGAATCAGGGTATGGTATCGAGTATTCTTGGCAATAGAGAATGGGACCAGGAATACATAGAACAGAATATGTTTGCTATGGAATGTGTTTGCCAATAATATCAGAATCATATAATTTTAGAGAATTCCTGTTAAAATATACTTGACAAGTAGTTCTCTAGACTTTGCTTAAATAATTTCAATTAGGCTGCCTAGTCCATAAATCCCTTTCCTCATCCCCTTTGTTTCCCAATTCATCAGCCCCCTTTACTTGATCTGCACTTCCACTCTACCTCAGTCCCATATATGAGTGTTTTGTCATTTTTTGTTGTTTTTTTTTAATTCTTCCATCTTAGAATCAATACTGTGTATTGGTTCTAAGGCAGAAGAGTGCTAAGGGTTAGACAATGGGTGTTAATTGACTTGCCCAGTATAAGAATTGCCTGAGGCCAGATTATATCTCTGGGCCTGGCTCTAAATCTACTGAGTCACAGAGCTGCCCCCTTGGTGGTTACACCCTTTTTTTTAAACCCTTACCTTCCATCTTGGAGTCAATACTGTATTGGCTCTAAGGCAGAAGAGTGGTAAGGGCTAGGCAATGGGGGTCAAGTGACTTGCCCAGGGTCACACAGCTGGGAAGTGTCTGAGGCCAGATTTGAACCTAGGACCTCCCCTCTGTCTGTAGGCCTGGCTCTCAATCCACTGAGCCACTCAGCTTCCCCCTGGTTATACTCTTGGTAGTGTCAATAGGTGCTCCACTGCCACAAGTCTTCATTCTGAAGTTCTGCTATTTAATAGAAATGTCTTGTTCTTCCAACTCTTCCTTTGTCTCATCCTTCATAAAATTATTTATTATTCATCTCAATTATCAGCCAATTTATCCCCCTTTGTGTTTGAAAACCATCATCCCCATCCTGGGCTTAGGTTTCTGCCTTCAAAATCTCTAAATTTAATTAACCAATTTGATTTTACACTGCAACTGATCTTTGAATTTTACTGAAGTCTGCTGGAAGAAGTCATGCAATTGGACTGATGGAGTTCACAACATATTTATTTTATGCATTTTCAACTGGGTTCGCATAGTAACACACTAATGTAACATACATAGTAATATACTCTTCCATGAATTACTATTTTACCTTTTTTTAGTAACTGTTATACAGTCACCTACCTGCTTCTCAACAGAAGACTATCTCAAAATTTTCTGAAATAATTGAGACCATTCATTCAACTGAAACATCTTCTCAAGTCCATATTTTAAGTCACATTGTTATTATTCCCTATTTTCTCTTCCTTTACTTCATTTTCACACAATTTACCTTTTGGGTTCCTGGAAAGAAATCTTCATGGGATCCTTGTTTTAGAACTTGAAGGAACTCTAGAAGTAATTTAGTACAGCCCTTCATATTAAAGAAGATGCAGCTTCAACTCAGACTGGAAGTTGTAGCCTACTGAAGGCCATGCAGGTAGGAAGGGAGAGGTAGAATTCATAATCAGGTCTTCTGTCTCCCAATCTCATGTTCTTTATAATTGAACAAATTTCTTCTTCAGAGGATGAGGTGATTATTCTACTTACCAATTCCAATCCTTCTACTATGTGTATTAAGATGATTAATTCATTATTAATTAAGAAATTTCCTCCCCTCCACTGTAATCATCTCTCTCTCTCTCTCTCTCTCTCTCTCTCTCTCTCTCTCTCTCTCTCTCTCTCTCTCTCTCTCTCTCTCTCTCTCTCCCTCTCTTCAACTACAACCCTAAAGAGACAATAGTTCAGGGAATATATTTATGTGAGTGTATATATATATTATATATAAATTCTACTCTGGTCTCGTTCTGTCTAAGGACAGTAGAGTAGCAGCATTTGACCCCAATTTTCTTCCTCCTTGGCAGGAACTAAATTTCCCTTGGAGAGAAGGTAGGGGGTAGGAAAAGAGACCAGTGATGTCTATTCTACTTCTCTCTGAGTCACATAATTGGACACTTCATATATATATATATATATGGATATATAAAATATAATTATATACACATACATATAAATATCATACTACACATCTGTGCATATGTGTATATATGCACAAACATGTATATATACTTTATACATATGTGTGATACACATATACGTCTATGTCCTTTCTCATACTGAAATCTACACATTTCATTAAGTTTTATTATATCACATGCCTTCCTTAGTTATAGGGAATAAATATAATTTATTAGGCTATTATTTTGGCATCAACATACACAGGAATTTAATGAGTATTATAAATATAATTTTATTCTTAATATATTCTTTTTTTCTTTTAGTGAAAACAGTATGACTTAAATTTAAACTTTAGGTCTCATTCTTCTTTGGGTTAGATTGCAATATGTTGAACAAAACTTCCATGATGGTACTCTTATAGTAATTACCTTTTCCTCTAGTTTAGTAAATATTTTTATTTTGGCCAAATGGTAAAATAGTAAAAATAATTTCATTTATTACTCAGTGTGCCCTCCTACATGCATAAGAATGATGACAAAAGTTAAGGATATTTTTCCTTAGCAACATTCCTATTGGTATAATTATTAAGTGTCAATATTGAACTTTATATCTTTTATTTCTAGTTAATTGAGTTGATAGAGATTTCTCAGAAGAAGGTAAGTATCTCTAAGGATTTTGAATTAATTCTTGCCTAGTCATTTTGAGCTACATGTTTCCCTTGCTTTGAAAAACAGAGTAGATTAATAATTATGACATTTTAGTATATATTCTCAAGCAACATGTGTAATCTCCCTCAGTCTATTCCCTCAGTTTCCAAATGGGCAATTCCATTAACAATACAGCTATAGGAAATCAGTGCTTCTTCATAGACAGTTGGATTAAATGGCAATCTAAACTGTGGCAAGGTGCGGTGAGCAGATTCCTGAATTTGGAGTCACTGATCTCAAAGTCAAGTTCCAACAGTTATTTCTGTGACTTTGAGCAAATCATTTAACCCTTTCTGGTGTCAGGTTCTTGATCTATAAAATGATGAGATTGTACTGAGTGATCTGTAAAGCAAATTTGGTTTTGAAAATAGTAACAGACAAACCAACAAAAAACTCTTCCCAACAGTTAAAACTTTATGGAGGTAAAATGATTCACCAAAAGAAGTAATGGAGTCCTCTTCCTCAGCATTATTCAAGTAGAACTTGATCATTTATCTAGATACTTGTCAGCTATGTTATAATAAGAATTATCTCCACAAAGAATTAGACTAGAAGGTTGCTGTACTCTCTGCCAACTAAAACTGTGATCTTCAGTCACTTCTAGCTGTATGATATTAATATCCACTGTGTCTAAAAGTTTGAAAATTGGATGATGTTACAAGATTTTTAAATTTTGCCCCCTGGATTTCTGTTAAGATCAGAAAGACTATATGATATTTTGATTTCCTATGAAACATATAATTAGGTTTTGTTTTCTGTTATTTTTAATTGAGGATTTGTGGCAATAGCTGTTGGTGCCTGACATTGCTTAGAATGTCCAATCCACATGCTTCATCAATTCCTTTCAAAGTCTTGCTGTTGTATTTAATGTGATCATTGACTTAATTAGAGATTTCTCATTTGGTATGCTTCTAGTACTTGCTACCATTTTCTGCTTCTATATATTTTTATTTGGCTTAACGTGATGGTATTTAACTCACTAACATTTTTGGCAGTTATGCAAAATATAAAATCTTAGGAAAAGAGATACCAGAAATATTGTCAATATATCAGTTGTTAACAAGAGCCATTTAAAAAAATCAATTTGGCATTTTAATTTTCCATTATATGACTTGTCTTTGGTTTTCTTCTTTTAACACAGAATGAATAAAATGTCAATAAGAAAGGACAATTACAAGTTGTATTTGAGTTTCAAGGCTTCACATTCAATGCTTTTCATATGATCCTGGAAACATGCTGAAACCATTAAGATTGGAAATTTTATTTTCCCGAATTTTTGTTTAAGAAAAAAAATAGGGTTAAAAAAATCAGAACCAATCTTATTTAGTGGCATATTTATTTTATAAGAACGCCTTCTAATGTCCATTGCATCACTTGAATATTACCTCTATTTGGAAATGTTTGTCTCAGAATATTAATATTTCTGAAACCATCTTAAATAACAATCATGATAACAATAATAATGATAGCTAGCATTTAAATAGCACCTTAAAGTTTAACTTAACATTGCTTTATAAGTATTAATTCATTCTATCTCATGACAATTCTGGAAGGTAGAAAGGTGAAAAAGAAGCATCTATTAAGCACTTACTATATGCCAGGCAGGCTGCAAAGTGCTTTACAAATATTATCTCATTTGATTCTCATGAAGACCCTGAAAGGCAGGTGCTATTATTGTCCCCATTTTACAATTAGGGAAACAGAGGAAGACAGGGATTAAGGAATTTACCCAGAAACACACAGCTAGTAAATTTCTGAGGCTCAGTTTTACCTCATGTCTTCTTCATCCTAGGTCCACTGCTCATTCACGTATACCACCTCATTGCCATTGTTACCGAAAAACAAACTATAGGAGGATGAGGGAGAATATGAGATGCATTCACATTTTCTCTAATGCCAACACTGTGCTTAGCACTGGGAAAAGGAAATATCTTTTGATTACAACAAAATAGCTAGCCTAAAGATTCATTGAGACAGGACATTTAAACTGTCTAAAATAAAAACTTTAGATTAACTACTGATTTTACTAATGTGTTTCTCTTGTGCTCTAAGTAGAATGAATATTTTGATATCATATATGCTCTCTCTGTCTTTCTCTTCCTGTGTTCACATGTGTTTGTTTCCATACATGCAAACACATATGTTCATAAAACAAACACATATAATATATGCATTTTTATATACATATATTCCTCTATGTCTATATAGTACTTTTATGCTTAAAACATTTGCAAATACTCTAATAAAAATATGAATAGAATCAGCAGGGAATTCTATAAAATTTGAAATAATTCATTTAAATTTTCTTAGGACTTAAGAAGATGGTCTTGGCTTTTTTAAAACTTTGCAAAAGAACTTCAAAAATACAATATAGTACCACATAAATGAACTTGAAAGAATTACTAAGCCAACACTTGGTTTGAGTAACCAGCTCAGTGTTAAAAACAAACAAAAAAACAATAGTAGGGGAGAGGCTAAGAGATGATTGTGTATTATACTCAGGAGAAGGAGGATGCAAGTATAACAGACAATGCTTAAATTTCTATTTCTTTTATGGCTAATTATAAATTCTTTTTATCTATTGCAATTCACAATTTATAAATTATCTATTCAACTACATGTCATGATCTGGACAATATACATTCTTCACTCACTAACTTTTCCTGTGCAGGAAATGGGACAATTTTTTTTTAAAAAACCCTTACCTTATATCTAAGAATTAATACTATGTATTGGTTCCAAGGCAAAAGAGTGGTAAGGGCTAGGCAATGGAGGTTAAGTGACTTGCCCAAGGTCACACAGCTGGGAAGTGTCTGAGGTCAGATACGAATCTAGGACCTCCCATCTTTGGTCTGGCTCTCAATTTACTGAGCTACCCAGCTGCCCCCATGTGTCAGTTTTCAAGATAATGTTGCAAGATAATAATTAATAATATATTAATAAAGCAAGAATCTTAAAGACCTTACCATTTATAACTGACTTTTTTCTTTTTTTTTGGTGGGTGATCTTTGACAGTCAGGTAAACCATATTGTACTTTTTCTTGATAAAACAGAATGTTTAGGATTACAAATAAAAACAATATATTGAAATATGACATGTATGTGTGCATACATATTGATATATAGATACATAAGTGTCTAAATATGTATGTATATTGTCAAGCAAAACAAATATCCACATTGACAATGTATAAAAACAATATGTATTTTCTTCTATATTCTGTGTTCTTTGAGAAGCAAGTAGAGTGTTTCAATATAGTCATTTAAAATCATGAATGGTCTATATACTAATTAGAACCCCTAAATCATTCAAGGTTAATATTTTTATCATATTATTATCATCTTATTTGATAATATAAAACTAACCAATTTTCTCTATGGAAACATTATGTATATATAATAACTACACAATTGTATTCTATCAAATTAAAATGTTCTACCTAATTAATTTAGCCTTTCAACAATTTATGGGCATCTTTCAACTTAATATTCTTTGCTATCACTAAATGAGCTAAAAATTTTTTTGGTTTATCATTTAGAGTTTATTTTAATTAGGATTGATCCTTTTTCAAATCCTTCTTTTTCAATTCTGCCCCTTCCCTCTTAGTTCCCTGTTGATCAAAATATATTTCTGCATCCAAATGTGTGTGTACACATTCTTCCCTTTTTGGACTAGTTCCTATGAGAGTAAAGTTTACATATGAACTTCTCCCCACTTCTACTTCCTCTTCTTTCTTTGTATGAATACCCATTTATGAATCATGATTATGTAAGAAAAATTCCTCTAATTTTCTTTTTTCTTTTCTAACTCCAATAGAACCACTTCCAGGTATAGCCCAATTAGACTTCCCCAATCAATGATCCCAGATAATAATAGGATTCAGAGGAGACACCATCTCCCTATGTTAGAAATTAATCAGTAAATGATTATTTAACCACTTATGATTACTTATCCATGTTTACCTTTTTATGTTTCTTTTAACTCCATTTTTGAACTTTGAAGTTTCTATGCAGTTCTCATCTTTTCAAGCAGTCCTATACTATTAGAGATCCATTTTTTTGCCCTGTGGTATTTTACTAAGGTTTTCTAGGTAGGTAATTTTTGGTTTTAAGTCTATATTCTCTCTCTTCTGGAAAATCATATTCCAACCTCTCTTTCTTTAGTGATGGCTGCTAAATTATGTCTAATCCTGACTGTGGCTTCTAAATTTTATAATTATTTTGGGCTGCTTGGAGGATATTTTTTCTTTGATTCAAAGTTCTGGATCATGAGGGTTTTCACACTATGTATGTGTGTATGTATCTATATATGTTTTCAGGAGATTACAGGTGGCTCTCTTATATTTCTACTTTACCATTTGATATTAAGAGATCTGGGAAGATTTATAATTTATTGAAAATTAATTTTCATTTTCTGATCATGGTATTCAAATAGTTTAATTAATCTTACATTTTTTCTCCTTAATGTTTTCCAGGTCAACTTTGGTCCACTACTTTTTGTTCCATTATGATTTTCAGAAAGTTTGTTTGAACAAAATTTTGTGCCTCTTGTGCCAATCTTTCCAAGTCTTTCTTCTATAGATCTCATTTCATTTCTATTTTTTTCTCTCAAGAGCTCTCATGTAAATTGTTTTAAACTCCTTTAAAAGTTTGGTTTTGTGTCTTCTAGCTATTCTAGCTTAATTTGTTCCCAACACATATTTTTTCTCTTATACTTTGTGTAAAAGTAAAATCTAATAATAAAATTATTATATCATATGAAGTTTATTAAAGATCATTAAAAATCAAGGAATAAAGAGGTTACAAAATAAAAACTATGTGCCTATGGCTGATTAGCCCATTTAAAAACCCCGTGCTTAGCTTGCCACCATTCTTGCTGCATCATCCCAAAGAAAGAGGATGTGGGAGGAGTTACTGCCAGTTAAACACCAATAACATGGAGACGAAGGAAAGATTATAGGGGATTTTGGGAAGGATTTCTGGGGAATGAAGGCAAAGGTTCAAAATCTCCATTTATACATTTCCCCCTCAGAGCCAAGGAAGACTAGTCTATTCTATGGGTCTTGTAAACATACCAAATTTGAAATTACAATAATTTGAGGATAAAAGAAAAAGAGGCCCAAACCAATAGTTGTTAAACACATTGACAAAAAGCCAGTTAGGGGGCAGTCCCCTTCAGCATAAGAGTATACATACAAAACAAATGCATTTAAACTCCACACAGTTCAAATCACCACATTCAAAAGTTCACTCTGGATCTTCTGGTTCAGGGTGTTGTCTGTGCAAGCATCTTTATGGTGTCTTCTCCAAACAGTTCACTTTCTGGATTCAGAGAGGTAGCATGTTTCTTATCCTAAAAATTTAAAATAAACTTTATACATACCCCCCCTGAAGAGGGTGAATGAAAAATATAGGGATCATTTAGGGAGTCATGGCTGAGTTATGAGGTGTATGAATCAATTGGCAAGAGAAAAATATTTTAAAAATCCAAATAAAAAATAATTTCTGGATGAAATATATACTATCAAAGCCTTTTGTGTAAAAATTCTAAGTAAAGGAAAAACAAGTCTATAACAAGACCTTGCATTAGGGCCCAATTAAAATGATTTAAGCAATTATGCATTTACTCAGTCAGTAGTCAGGACTATAGAAAGTTTGTCACACCATGAAAGACAGAAAAGGGACTAGATTAAAGGAGTCAGATAGGAGCCAAATTTGAGATACTTGGTAATTGTGGGGCAAGGAAGACCGGCCTTTAACACATGTTAAATGGGTGCAACCTTGAACCCCCCAAAAGTTCAAGTCCTCTTGTCATGGCTCAAAATTTTCATCAATCCCATTGGGATTATATGGTCTCTTTGACCTTGTGCTTGATTGGCACTATGCAGTTTAGCTTTGTGCTTCTTTGGCACTGTACAATGGCTCTTTTTGTATTCTCTTGTCCTGGAATCAGACAGAATCATTAAGCAAAGTCCCATAATTTTATTAAACAATCAATGGCATCATTTTAATAGTCTAAAGCTTTTTGGGTATGTATTGACATAGCAAATATATTTTAAACTTATATTACTACAAAATAAAAAAAGTTAAAGAAAATCTCAATACTGGGGACATGTGCTTCAAATACAAAAAGGAGAGAAAAAACTGATACTATATTGCATATGCAAAGAAAAGCAATAATAAAAGTTTAAAAAATAAAAAAAAATATATAGCTTACAATCATTGACACACTGCGTCAGCTAAGGAAATGTAGAATACAAAAATTTCTCACCAAAAATGAGATCCATTTCCTCTTCAAACCTGGCCATGATCCACTGAGAGTACAACCAAATGATTTTCACAAAGTAACAGTTTTTTTTTTATAAAAAACAGTAGTACAGCATGTAATGCATATTCAAAAAGCATCAAAATCCCCAAAGTTATAATAGTCTATTTAATGACAATAGCAAACAAATCCACTATCATATTTTACATGAGTCTGATGTATGACATTTAAAGAAAACGGATACTTGTCACAAGTTTTTCAGGTGTAGCAATGTTGAAACTTGGCTGAGATGTTTAAAAAAATCTATTACTGTCATCATTACAAAAATGTGGCAAAGGACCTAGGAAAAAACCAACTCTCTGTACTGTTGATATTGGGTCTAAGAATGTCACCAAGAATCTAGAGATCATTCTGGTGAAAGGGTAAAGTGAACTGAGGAGTTACAAATGAGAGATGCCCCTCTTTTGGGAGCCATCCAGGGATACCATGCCCTGGGATCAATTTTCTGGCTTCTTTGGCATGAGACTATAATGTCCCATCAGGAGGTAAGGATTATAATTGTACTTCACTTCAGCTACTAAAATGGACCTTACCTCCCATTAGAGGCAGGCAAAATGATCAGAGTTGTTGAAAAAAATCTAAAATTCATTTTCAAAGACCCCCTAAATCAATTTGAGATATTTAGTTCAGTAAATCTTCCAAAGGTTTTTATACAATTTTAGCCAGTTTTTGATGAAGTCCATCCATCTTCTATGTGACACCAAATAGAAAAAAACTTTTTATATGGTCTTAATAATATTTATTCAATATAGTTATATGGGAAAGGTAACAGAATATAACAGTAGTTAAAACTCAGTGTAATGATTCAGTGTAATAGAATAGTATTGAATACATTTATATATGAACTTAAACACACAAAATTAAATTTTAAACAAAACATTCAGCAAAATACAATTAAATATAGAGGCTTTTATAAAACACTGGAGTCTGAAAAGGCTCAAAAATTTCACCTCCATTCTCTTTAACGTTTTTTTTTTTCCTTTTGTCAGTACTGCAGAATCTCCCACAGCGAGGAGAACATGAGTTTTAGGAATCTCAAACTGGGTAGGCCCAAATGGCAAAGAGTTGTAGGGAGATAAATTTCTACCCTGAATCTCAGGTAAGATAAGTAAAAGGATCAATGCACTCATGAGAAAACATCTTAAAGCTGGAAGCTGTTTGAAATAGGCAATGCCCTGGTCTTTCAAAGAATATGCCATTCTTGTAATCAACTTCTTGTTTGGGAGAGTCTCTTCCTTCTCCTTGTCCCCCCCAAACCCTCCACCCCATCCCACTGAGGTCCCCTGCCACGTGGAGGCTAATTGTTGCCTAAGGAAAGAACACCTCGGTTTTTAACAGTTGGTTTGTGATTCTGGAGATACAGTGGCAGCTATCAGCAACTTGGGTCCTGGGACTGGGACAGGTGTTGGATGAGTGATCTGGGTTGGAGGCCAGGGATCAGGAGTAGAGTTGCTGGGGGCCTGAGGCTAGGGCCATGGATGGGGCCAAGTGAGAGATCTGGGTCAAGAAGGTCAAGAGTGGATGGCTGGAGGTGTAACATTTAAATTAGTTTCTCTACTAAAAGTATTATATTTTTAGAGGTTTATTAAAGATTATTAGAATTAAGAAATAAAGAAAATACAAAATAAGAAAGCCTGTGTCTAGGCTCAGAGTCCATTCACAGCCTTACATCTTGCCTGCGTGTGCTTAGAAGCATAAGCTGAGAGAGCAAGTAGGTGGTACAGTCTGTTTAAATACTCATTTTGTTCTCAGCCCAGGTGGGTATCTCTGGTGAGATTTCAGGGAATTCTGGGAACTACCAAGGACTTCTGGCTGGAGTTCAAATCTCCATTTACAGAGGCAGGAGCTTGCAGCCATAGCAGTAGCAGGAGCAAGTGTAGAAGCAGGCTACTGGAATTTAGCAGCAGCAGTGAGTAGAATTAGAAGAAACGGCTTTGCAAGGATGGGGTGGGCAAAAAGCCTTGGCAGGAGAAACGTGGCTTAAAAAATTATCTAGGCTATCTTAAAAAAAATTGAGAGTATTTCTCTCTTCCCTTTTGGTCGCCAACTGTAAAATTTTAAAATTATATCTCAAAGTCTTCCACAGATCTCAGAGGGGAATGTATAAATGGGGATTTTGAACTTTTTACTTCATTCCCCAGAAATCCTTGGTATTTCCCAGAATTCCCTATAATCTCTCCTGCATCTCCACATTGGCAGGATCACATTATTGGTATTTAACTGGTGTTAAGTCTACCTGTGGTCTCTTTCTTTGGGATGATGCGGCAAGTATGGTGCTAAGCTAAGCATGGGGATTTTAAATGGGCTAATCAGCCATGGGCACGTCGTTTTTATTTTGTATCCATGTTATTCCGTGATTTCTAATGATCATTTAATAAACCTCCTAAACTATAATATTTTTATTATTAGAGATATAATTTTAGAGTTTACATTTGATTATAGATATTCTCGAATATGCTTGGTTGTGTCTTAAGCACCTATGTTACCAAAGTAGCTTCTAATAATGGGATTTTGTAGGGGGCACTGTGAGAGGAGTGCCAGGCTTCCATCATTAAGGAAGGAGGGAGAGAGAGAGAGAGAGAGAGAGAGAGAGAGAGAGAGAGAGAGAGAGAGAGAGAGAGACAGAGAGAGAGAGAGACAGAGAGACAGAGACAGAGACAGAGACAGAGAGAGAAAATGGATAGGTAGGTAGAGAGATGAAGAGATAAAGCAAGGACCAGATGGGGAAGTATGATATCCATGAACTCTGATTATGATGACAAAGAGAGAGTTTTATAGACAGAAGAATACTAAGCATTACAACATTATTGGGGGGCAGTGTTATTTCCCCACAGAATAATGTTTATGAAAATAACTTCACACAAGAATGTTACCATAGTTGCTAGTATAGATGTAATGTAAGCAAGTTGAGAAAGAGTGATAGCTAATCTATTCTACATACTTAGAGAAAGGCAGGTTTGGTATTTTCACTTGTGATATTACAAAGGCTTCTTTGCTCTTCAGAGTGAGGGGGGACTCAGGGTTTAATGATGACCTGTGGCTGAGAGCAGCAGTGCCTTTGTGTGAGAGATTGGGACCTTGCCAGTAATCTCAGGCAAGCATTGCTGCTTTGCTCAGTAAGCCTGATGTATCCAAGGTACTCCACAAGTTTTTTTTTTTATTTTTAGGAATTTTTCTAGTCCACATCCTGGCTGAGGACTTGATGTTAGTCCTGCATTCTGTGTACCTCTGGAATAAAGATCTAGACTACTACTGTGACCACTATCTTGAGAGCAATGAGTGTAATCCTCTCCCAGGATCTCAGGGACAGAGCAAACTGGGGACAAGCAATATTTGAGCAATCCCCAAATAATGATATCCAGGGAACAATTTATTGATGATCCTCTGGTATGAGCTCTTCCAGCTTCTGATCTGTGTATGTGTCTGAGCCACAAATGCCTTGTACTTGATTCAGCAATTCTCAGTCAGTTGGGAATCTCCATTGGTTCAGAGTGATAGGACTACAGGCTCCCCTTTGGTTTGCAATTCCTCACCTGGTTATTCCTTTGCAGGCATCAGATTCAGCTAGATGCTAGTTCTGAGACATTGTTATGCTCCTGGAATATGAGCAACCACCATTTCTTGCTTCTCCCAATATTCTACCTAGGGCTATGCTGCTCCCTACCTCAGAATGCCACTCTTGGGCATGGTACCCTTCTTAGGCAACCTTGTATCTATGATTTACAACTAATAAGTGGTGGACAAGGATACTAGTCTCATTCAGATCTCCTCTTGTCCTCATGGCCAGCTTTCCTTAAGTGTACATAGTGCAAGAATAGGGCAATTTCATATTATTCAAAGAATATCTGTATATATGCATTTCTTTTCATATCTCTTTAGCATTTTAGAGTTTAAAATATATAATATATATCTAATTTTTCACAATACTTTTTTCAGAAATGTCAACTTTAACTATCACATTCATAAATATCACTCCCCCAAATAGTTCTTAGCAGAGAGAGCATAACCAGAATGATGATGAAACTCAGTTCAGTCATTAGTAGATATATGAAAGCTTAGAGGGAGAAGACATAATAAGAAAAGGTTTGCATTTCCAATTTTAATTTTTCTATACCTAAAAACTTTAGTGGGGATTAAAGTTCCTGAAAAGAATGCCTGAAAGAAAGTCTTGTTTCCTTACTTATTATCCAATTTTTTTCCATGCTAAGCTACAAAACATTACCTTCCTCATAAACTCTAATAAGTATATTTGAAAGATTAATTACAAAAATTGATGTGGTAAATCAGAAGAAGTATTTCAACATTTGCCAAAAAAGAAAACCAAAATATAAATCTCATTAGAGCAGGGATTTCCAGAAAGATTGCTTAGATAGATTAGTTTAGGAAGCTATGTATTTTTGAAAGCCCTCAGTGCTCACTTATTGATAATGAGGAAGAAATGTTAATTTGCCTTGCTACTAACATCAAAGGAACCTAATCCCTAGTTCCTTTAGTCAAAGACCTTAAGAGAGATATCACATATGTGGAAATATGTAACCATTCTTATGAGATTTTGAGACAGATTATCCATCTGGTTGAGCGTTCCAGGTATTATCTCTAGGAGAAAAAATGGGGTTGAAATCCATTCAATTCAGTTTATTCCACTTGTCCACTTTTAGATTCTGTTTCTGTTTGTGGACTGACTATACTATGAGCACATACACAGTATCAACCTATCTATGAAACAAGGATTGACAGTGATTCGGTGAATCTCATAGTGAAGGGAAGTATTCAGAATTGTCAACATACTTAAGTGCAAAACAGCACATGGGCAGAGTATCATCACTATTACCATCAACGCCACCAAAACAAAAGAAATTTAAAAAACCAAAACACCGAGACTGTGAAAAAATAAATATAATTAAGCACAAAGGGTACTTCCCACATGTCTGAGGGATCTAGTTCAAGTAAGAAAAGAGAGCATTATACTTTCCTTCCTGACATCCAATGCTAGGATTAATGAGTCCTTAAACTGAAGCACAAGGTGCTACTCTGGTAGAAAAAGATAAGAATCTTTCTATCTCTGGGTGATTCACTCTGTAATTCTCTGTCTCTTCTATGGCAGCTTCCTAATTTTACCTTCTTAATCCTTCTTCCTCTTCTTCAGATGTAAGACTAATGATTTGTAAGTCTCTAGCATGGATGTCCATTTCTCGAGACAGACACATTCTCATTTTACTCTCCAAAGGTCTGATTCTACACATTTAACTTTCTTTCTGGAAGATTTGTCCCTTTTATTCCTCTTCATGTGTTATCTTCCCCCATAAGAATATAAATTCTTTGCCTTTTTTAATATCTCTAATGCACTTTACTCAGTGCCTGGCTCATAGTAAGTATTAAATAAATATGTTCTTGGTTTTTCTCTCTCTGTGTCTCTCTCTCATCATTTTCATTCCCCTAATATCTCTAAGGAAGGAAAAGGCTTTGATAGGAGTTGAAAAATGGAACAATGAACCTCCAGATAATGTAACATATGAAGACAAAGACAGTGACAGCATTAAAATAAGATAGAAAACTTCTGGAGGAGCATCTAGGTACAAATTCAAATGAAATATCCCAGTCAAAATTGATCACAATTGACTTAAAAGTAGCAAAGAAATGACACTATGAAAACACAATTGTGATTATGGTAATGGGACAGAGATAGGGCTGACAATAGCAATCTCTTCATACTTTTCATTGTTTTGTTCATCTATTGAAAAAGTCTTCTGCATGAAGTTGATTGGGTTCTATAAGGTTATGCCATTAGAGAAAAAGGCCTGACAGATTCTACCTTCTGAAACAGCTTGAAAAATGACCTCACAAAAGACTGAGATGGCTTTCCAAAAACCACACCAGTTATATAGAAAGGTTTGTCATTGATAGGTTGGCTTCTTGATAAGGGTATTCAAAGAATACTAGGAGTACCTCTGATGTGCCACACTGAGCCATTGCCTGTCATCATGAATTTAGTCTAGATGACTCTGGAAGAGAGAGTGAGGCTAATGACTCTGTGAAACTCTGCCTCACTTAAATACAATTTATGCTCAACTCAAAAAACACTACCAGTTTTGAGTAGGAAAAATAGCAATCAAATTGTGATGAAGTTTTTGGTTATGACAAGTCACAGAATAAATTAGAAACAGATGCCTCAGGCCATTTCTATACTGTCATTGTCAAAGTGATAGAATGGGGAGAAGGTGGCAAAAATGTAATCCTTAAGTTTTTTTTCCATTTAAAAACTTTAATTTGACTGTTCTGCTTCTAATTGTGATATCTTTGCCTATAATTAACAAGACAACATACTACAGGAAGGCTGAGTTATATATATCCTAATATCCTTGTTTTAGATGAAACCAAAAAAAGAGGAATTTCAGCTGATTAGAAGAATGGGTCATTGTATCCCTTGCAGATACAATGATAAGAAAGAAGCTGACAGAGTAGATTCTATCATAACTTCAAAAGCAACAAAAACATCATTTCATAAGATATCTAGTCATCTTGTGTTATTGTACTAACACTAAATATTTTTTAAAAGATAATTATTAATATGTTTGCTATGTACCACTAGAAAATAGAGAAGTTTTATGAAGAAATCCATAAAATTATTCAGATTCAATCATTATATACTCTGATATTCAGGGTCTTAAATATAAAGGTAAGTAACAAAAAGATGATGAGAAATCTCTTGGACCAAACAGTTCATGAATGAATAAGACAGGTCTCCAAAGTATTGACTATATAGAAGCCTTATTTCTTGAGTATCATGAACACTTTATTTGTGAAAAGAATTTGTATATGCTTTTCCTGATGATTACCAAATAATATTGCAAAAATGGAATAGATTAAATTTAAACAAATAAGAAAAGAGTTTTTTTTTTTTTTTTTGATATGGGAGTTATCTTTTAATCAGCTCTCGGGGCAGTCGGATCACTTGGCAGAGCAAAGATTGGGATTAGTAAAAAATAAGAATGAGAAAAAATGGTATGAAACTGAAAATCAATTCCATTTAAACAATAGATCAACAAGAAGAGATGGAAAATAGACATCAAAATGACATCAGGATTGATTATAATAATCTCATACAGAAGTTTAACACCTATAAATCTGTTGCTATTACATAAATATCTTAGTCAGCAAACATTTCATTTACTTGCTAAGTAGAGAGAGCTGGAGGCCAAAGTCAACACTACTTTAAACTATAAACTCATTAGTAAAATTTTATGAAGATGGATAATGGATGATTACGAGAATATCATTTCATAAAACAGAGAGAAGCACTGGAGGGTACTGAGAAATTTAAAAGAATAAATCTTGACAAGAAATCACTAAGCCAAGGCAAGATTAAAGGCATTTATGGGGGGGAAATGGATAACAAATGAAAAAGATCTGTAAAAATTATTGTAAAGAATCGGACTTACTACAAAGGTCATTTGAAACAGTAACTGGATCCTAATATCAACATCACATTCTTGGATGTGATCAGAGAGATAATTTTAGGGAATTAGAGGAATGGAACAAAACAAAACAAAATATTGGAAAAGTTTTCCCAATTGGACCAACTACATAGAGAGGAGATTTGCACTCAATCTCTCTTTAGATTTCAATGTTACTTTGTTGTTTAATAGTGTCTTAAATTCTTCATTAGTGTGCTGCTATTTCCAAAGTTTCTCACAGTGTCTTAATTGCCAAATCTAATGGATTTTTCTTAATCCTTTTCCTTCTTGGCTTTTCTATGGCCTTTGTTTGTTATCAATAATCACTTTCTTCTTGAGATTCTCTTCTGTCTGACCTTAGTCAATTCCTACACATGCCTACCTTGCTCAGCAGCTTAAGCTCCTAAGCAATGTAGCACAAAGGAATAATGGTTTTATGTGAGGGAAAAAAGGAATTAGGATTAGCCCTTCAAGAAAGGATTGACAAATTAAAGTCTCCAGGAGAGGGAAACAAGTTCAACAAAGGGCTTTTAAGTTCTGCCATGAGAAGATTGATCAAGAAAATAGAAATGTTTATCCAAAAAGACCAAAGGGAGACATAATAGATATCTACATATTTTTGAAGGACTATTCCATGAATAGGAGATTGGATTTCTTCCAATTTACTCCAAAGAAAAGAGCAAGGAACAATTTCTAAAATTGTAATGAAGAAAATTTAGGCTTGTAAACTTATGGGTCTGTCTGGAAGGCTGCCTGATTAAAGGTCTTAAAGCTAAGGATGAATGATTACATAGTGGATATTTGATACACAGAATTCTTTTTCAGCTCTGGATTGGACCAGATGATTTCTGAGGACCTATTTCTGACATTTTGTGATTTAAATATTTTTTGTTCCCCTACAGATTATTAATTGATTCACATAATCACAGACTTTTAGAATTGGAGAAAATTTCAGTGACCAGCTATTTTAACTCACACCTAAAAGGAATTCCTATTATAACCTATCTTAGAAGTGGCCTTCCCTCTGTTCATGGAGAATATCCAAAAAGGAGGGATCCACCAGAAATACATGTTGTCTACCAATTAGAATATAAGCTCCTTGAGGGTCAGAACTCTCTCACTTTTGTATTTGCATTCTTAGCTCTTAGAACATGTTTGGCACACATAATTTTTTTTTAAAAAAATCATTCAAGGTGTAATTTTATCTTTGTATTTATGAGAGAAGAGGATTATTCAACCTTGCTAAAATGCTTTTTAAAAAAGAATATCAATCTAAATAAGCTTATGGCATATTCAGATGAATATAGGAGAATGTTCTTGATTATCATATTTTAAAATCCTATAGGTTATTCTGAAGATCAATTTGCTTAGCCTAGTGCTTGGAACATATTTGGCACTTAATAATTACTTTTCCCTTTCTTTCTCTGATAAGTTATTGAAAAATTATAGAAAAATATCACCTCTCCTTGTAAATATGCATGACGCAACAAGGTATTGCCTTTTATGATAATGAAAATCTATACAGGAATTCAGTTCTTAAAAGAATGAATAGAGAATTATTACTTTTCAATGCTTTAATCATTTGTCATTTTTAGTATGGCCAGTTCTTCCATTTCAAATAACTATTTAAAAATCTGTTAGAATATTCTTCTGTCATTCATCATATTCATCTGGTAATACACATATATAAATATAGTAGCATTTATATAGCCCTTTTAAGTTTGGAAAACATTTTTCTCATTTTATCTCAAAATATCTCATATTATCCTCTCAATGACTTTGGGAAAGAGGCATAATTATTAACCTATTTTGTAGATTTTATAGATTAGGAAACTGAGGTAGTCTTGAATGGAACACTTGTCTTTCCAACTCTAACTTAAAGGGGGTGTCTTTGCTTATTTCGTTTTCTATCTCTAGCACTTAGCATAATGCTTGGCACATAGTAGGTGCTTAATTCATGTTTATTGATTACTGATGTTTATTAATTGATGTATACACGCACATATTGAATGAGAACTTAGAAGTTAGTCAGAAGAGCTGAGTTCTGGCTCTGTGATCTTGTTCAACTTATCTATCATCAATATGATTATCTTATCTTGTTTCCTTATCCTGAAATAGAGATTATACTACTGGTCTCATATGAGAGACTTGTTAATAATATCAAAAAGTTCATGTAAACTCAAAAGCTGTACACAAAGGGGAGTTATTATTAACTATCAGTTTAATGGAAATAATCAGATCAAATTAACCTTGGTAAGAGCTTGTAGTCCACTGTTGTGACTTTAAAGAAGTGTGGAAGAGTCACTTATACAGACTAGAAAAGAAAATTGAGACAAAATTAGTTCAAATTTGCAATGGATGAATTTCATGATAATGAATATATGTATCCTACAGAAATGATTTTAATTTACTAACTATGGCAAGAAAACTGTGGCTATAATCAGGAAAACTTGCTGCCTTGTCCCTGAGCTGCCTACCATTAAATATTTTGTTTGATTGCATATTTATTGCTGTAGGTGGTATCATTACCAACTAAAGAACTCTGCCAGGATCAAAAATTGCTGAACTGCCTATTTTCTTAAAATTAGTCTCAGAATGTCTTTCACAGTAGTTCATTTCAGTTTCTCCCTCTGTGTCCTTCTCTGTTTCTGTCAGTCTCTGTCTCTCTTACTTTCTCTTCTGTCCTATGCTTCCCTTTTTTTTTTACTTCTTTTCATATTTGTCAAGAGGAAAACAGTCTTCCAATTCTTCTTTTGGAGGATTTAACTCAATGTCCCCACTTTTCCTAATTCCTTTCTTTTTTTCTTTTCTGGCCTTTAAATCATTCTTGGTGCCTCCCCCATAATATTTCTTTTTTTCTCTCCTCACGTTCTATGGTATCACATTCTGTCTTTATTGCAGGATTATGGTATGATGAATTAATGTTTATAGTGTGTTAATCTATTTTTTCTAATACTTAGCTTGGAACTAAGTAAAGCACTTCCTAAGGAAAGAGGTTAGGAAAAGAATACGTTGTGTGGGAAAATCTGGGAGGAATTTTCTGCTCTATGTGGACCAGGGATAGGTGCCCCAATATTCCCTGGCATTGGAGTATGTTTGTCATTTTAATTTTGCCAATGGACTGGGGTACAGTAAAAGTCAGAGTGAAAAGGAAAGTTGAATAAATGTCCTCTTTTAGAAGGAGCATAATGATCTATACTGTCTCAGGGGAAGCAGCCTAAATTTCTTTGTTCCAGGCTATGTAGCTTTCAAAGAGAAAGAGGCTCAGATGAATTTGAGGGAGCAATAAAGGGAAGAAGAAATTACTCTTTTTCTATCTCTGTTTTTGTGTCCCTGTCTCTATTGTCTCTGTTATTGTATCTATGTGTCTCTGTTTCTATATATCTGTCTCTATCTATCTGCCAGTCTTCCCACAAATGCACATAGAAGTGTGAATGTGAATGGAATAAACTCATTATTAAAGGGGAAGCATGTCGCAGAATGGATTAGAAATCAAAATCTAGTAAAAAATGCTTAAAAGAAGCTCATTTGAAATGGAAATAAACACACAGAGTTAAAATTAGAGGCAAGAATAGAATCTATTATGCTTCAGCTGAAGCAAAAAAAGGCAGGAGTAGCAATCACGACCTCAGACAAATCAAAAGGAAATTAGAATGAATTAAAAGAGATAAGCAGAGAAATAGATCTTGTGAAAAAGTGTCATAAATTATAATGTAACATTTATATTAAATATACATACACTGAATGGTGTATTAGCCACATTCTAAAAGGAAAACAAATTAATTACTAGAGGAAATATTAAATTTTACTAGTTATGGAATTCAATTCAGCCCTCTCAGAGCTAGATAAATGTAACCATAAAACACATAAGAAAGATGTTGAGGCTATGAAAAAAATGAACAAAACTTGGATATGACAGAACTCTGGAGAAAACTCTAGTGAATGAGATTAACAAGAAATATGCCCTTTTCTCAGGTGTAGATGACACTAAAATTGACCATGTATAATGGCATAAAACCTTCACAAACTGCAGAAAAGCTGATATGTTAAATAAACTCCTTTTATACTACCGTACAATAAAATTATATTCAACAAAGGGCTATGAAAAATTATGTTTTTAAACTAAAGAGTAAATTCTTAAGGAATGAATAAGTTAAAGAACAAATCATATAGAATTTTAAAAAGATTTGGAGATAGAAGGTGCAGCAGCAGCAGTGGCATCCACTGCAGTGTCAGATCAGGCTAAGATAATGAAGAAAAACTTGAAGCTTTCCAACCAGCTTCCAAAAGATGAAAAACATTTTAATATGACTATTAGAGCAGCAAAACCAATAGAAAAAGGGCTGAAGCACTGCTTCAGCTAGGAAAAACATCAAATCATAGCAAAAAGGATTCATATCTCTGTGGTCCAAGAATAGACCACTGAACAACCCTCAGTGAGCCTCTGATGCAATATTACATGAATAAAATGATAAAAAGAACAGCCAAGTTGGTCTATTCCCAAGACCACAAGAGAAGAAAACCAATGAAATACAGAATAAGTAGGGGGCAGCTAGGTGGCTCAGTGGATTGAAAGCCAGGCCTAGAGATAGAAGGTCCTAGGTTCAAATATGACCTCAGACACTTCCAAGCTACCTGACTCTGGGCAAGTAACTTAACACCCTTTGCAAACCCCTTACCACTCTTCTATCTTGGAACGAGTACACATTATTAATTCTAAGACAGAAGGTAAGGATTTTTTTAAATGAAAAATTTCATTTAATTAATTAATTTAGAATATTTTTCCATGGTTCCATGATTCATGTTCTTTCCCTGCCAAACCCCCTGCACATAGTCAATGCACAATTCCACTGGGTTTTACATGCATCATTGATCAAGACCTATTTCCATATTATTGATAATTGCACTAGGGTGATCATTTAGTCTACATCTCCAGTCATATCCCCATCAAACCACATGATCAAGTGGTTGTTTTTCTTCTGTGTTTCTACTCCCACAGTTCTTCCTCTGAATGTGGATAGTATTCTTTCTCATAAGTCCATCAGAATCATGCTGGATCATTGCATTGCTACTAGTAGAGAAGTCCATTATGTTCACTTGTACCACAGTGTATCTGTCTCTGTGTACAATGTTCTCCTGGTTCTGTTCCTCTCACTCTGCATCACTTCCTGGAGGTTGTTCCAGTTCACATGGAATTCCTCCAGTTCATTATTCCTTTGAGCACAATAGTATTCCATCACCAACATATACCACAATTTGTTCAGCCATTCCCCAAGTGAAGGGCATCCCTTCATTTTCCATTTTTTTTTTGCCACCACAAAGAGCACAGCTATGAATATTCTGGTAATAGTCTTAGTAGTGCTATGGCTGGATCAAAGGGCAGACAGTCTTTTAGTGCCCTTTGAGCATAGTTCCAAATTGACCTCCAGAATGATTGGATCAATTAACTACTCCACCAGCAATGCCTTGGGGAATGGCTTGATTTTTTTTGTGTGTGTGTGTGTAATTGATTTAGCTCCTTATATATTTGAGTAATTAGACCTTTGTCCGAGTTTTTTTTTTTTATTAAAGATTTTTCCCAATTTGTTGTTTCCCTTCTAATTTTGGTTGCATTGGTTTAGAAGGTAAGGTTTTAAAAAGAAAGAAACACAGAAATAAGCAGTAGTGGGAGAAAGTAATCCTGCATACTCCAGCCAGAACAGAGGAAGGATGCATCACAGTACAGGAGTCAGTGAGAGGAACTTAGCCTAACAAGGTTCAGCCTCAGGATTTGGATTCCTATCATTTTTGTAGTGCTTTTTAAAGATTGGTATGGAAGGATAGTCAGAGAGATTTTGGCTTTTGTGGCTTCTAAGCCTCCATTTTAGGAGATGGTTTTATAAAGAAAAATTTTTGAAATATACAAGACATTTATTAATTTGATTTAAAATATGAAGGCAAAATACCAGTTAGAAAAATGAAAAAGATGAATGTATCACCAATGAAGATAAAATTAAAGCGATTAAGAACTATTATTTATTACATGGCAACAAAACAAAAAAACTAAATGAAATGAATCAATATTTATAAAAATATAAATTGCTCAGATTAACAGAAAAAGTAATAGAATAGTAAAATAACCCAGTTTAGAAAAATAAATTAAATAATATATGTGTGATGTGAGAGAGACAAATCCAGAGATTTTTGGAAATGGAAAAGCCTGGAGAAAATGTAAAGATTCTATCAGCAGCAGGGGGGATGGGCAGAGATTTGGGACCTTGGGGAAAGCAACAACCCAGGAGGAGTCAGTTGGTCTGGTCTCTTACCTGGAGACCTCCTGAGAAGAGGGTCAATATCTGACAGGATCCCAATCTCAGAAATCTTTCGTTTCTCTGAACCTGATCACCATCCTCCCACACCAGCAAGTGGACAGAGAATTGAAGAGAAAAGGAGCCCACCAGAAGATTTATCCCAATCTCCCTTTACACTGAACTTGGAGACACCTGCTGTGCAGGGTCAAAAGCCAGAGTTCAACACTTCGAACCACTCAGGAGCTCAGGACACCAAACCTGGGTTACCTAATTTTGGGGGGACGAGTTTAGATAGCTAGGGATCCCTTTTTCCCTCTTCTCTCCTGACTCCAATTTATCAGACATTCAATCTTATCCTTTATCTCTGTTATTTAGAATAAACTTATTAACAAACAACAGACTCAAGACTGAGGGAAGGGCAGTTACAACTGAGGGGAGGGGATGGAGAGAAGTGAACTCTCTCCCCAGATAAAAGAAGGCTGCTATTTAGAATAAGCCAAACAGTGGGGAGTGAACAGGCAGGCTTAGTGAGGAGCCATAATCAAAGAGGATTAGAAGGTGGGAACAACAGACTCACCCTCCTTCTACCTCTTGGTTCAAAACCAGCTCAACTCCTCCTCCTCCCTTGGTTCTGACCATGAGGAAGGGAAGACTCCATTCTTTTCTTCTCCTTTCTCCCCATATACAAACCCCTCTATTTCAAGTGGCACCCAGTGGTCTGACAGAAGCCATTGTTAAGTGCCATCTGTTGAGAGTTGGAGTTCCCTGGGGTAGGGCAGCCATCTTGAGAAAGAGCACTGAGGCAGTTACTGCTTAGAATCATGATATCTTGATTCTAAGTAAGGGGCAACAAAAAACAAGAACAGGGATAGTAAAGAAAGGAAAAGAAATGATTCAGATAATGTTCTGACTAATGCTGATGGGGGCTATCATGACATATTGGGGATATTGCTTTATATACAATACTATAGCAGTTATGATACAGGACACCATAGGGAGCATCTTTAATATAACTATCTGCTGGACAAAGATACCATTAGAATTTTCAACTCTCTGGCATACTCTTCCTCAGGTTTGTGTAGCCCTCATTGCATTTGGACAAGCAGTTAATTATATCAAATCAAGGACCAGGATCATAATGCACAAGAAGGCAGTGAACACCTTAGTGCTGGACAGTAGACTAGAGGTACTATTTACTCAGATACCTATACTGACAGAAATATGCCAGGAAATATGCTGTAAAAGAAAGAGAATATGAGAAAACCAACAGGAACAGTGGCTGGGGAGATAAAAAAAAAACAACATCACTGACAACACTGACATGGACAAGGGCCCTGAAGCAACTAATAACAGAATACCAGGGGCAGTATGGGTGTGTAACAACAATGCAATGGCAGTAGAGACACCTGATAACAACAAACCTGAGGAGGTCTAAGGGGCTCAGAAAATCATGCCTCTCAGGAACTTTGCAAAAAGGGATACTACTTGCCAAATACACAAGTCCTTTGCCACAAAGTACTTGGAATCACTGAAAAAACATATACCTGAATTCATATCTGAGCCATTTCACTGTTTAAAGGACCTGGAAAGAGCATTTTGGCTCTATGAGCTTGATTTTGGAGATATAGAGATTCTGTTAAGGGAACTTTTGACTCCACAAGCACAGAGACAATTTATTGCTAAAACCAGGAAAGATGAGACCCTTACTGCATGCTGCTGGTTTATTGTCTTGTTCAATTGTCCCAGGAATAACAAAGAATGTCATCTTGATCCCACATGAATTACTTACCTTAATTTTATTCCTAAAACAATCTATCTATTCTATTTTCTATTCCCACTTAACCCCCACCAAAAATAACAAATCTTAGCCTAACCTATCCATGTCCTATTCTGAAACCAATCTTATGCTAAGATCTGGGGTACAGGAAAAAATTTTAGGGTGGATATATATATATATATATATATATATATATATATATATATAGGTATACTGTTTTGTACAATGTAACAATCTCTCTCACACAGTGATCCCTAAGGGGGAAAAGGCTTTAGTACTTGATGGAGAATTATACCAAAAATTTAATGATTCAATTCCAATAATACATAAATTATTTGAAAAAATGGGTATCAGTTTTATATTGTGTATATAGGGAGGGGCGAAGAATCTGAATTGTAAAATGTCAAAAAACAGTTGTCAAAAATTGTTTCTATATTTAATTGAAAAAAATTCAATGAAAAATAATAATGAAAAAAGGAAAGAAAAAATATGTAAAAGAGTCCTATTAAATGACTTCTATCACACAAATGTAGTTTTGGCATCTAAACCAAGGAGAGCAAAGACAGAGAAAGAAAATTATCCAATATTTATATTTAAGAAAATTGAAAAAATAGTAAACAAAAAAATAAAATGCTAGCAAGGAGACTACTATAATGTATCACAAAGATTATTTACAATTTAAATAGGAAGGATTTATATAAGAAATACAAGCTTCATCAAATTTTAGGAAAAGTATAAATATAATTGAGTATATCAACTACAAAAATATATTAAAATAATTCTAAGATATCAATGCTGCAGAAAAAATAATTAACTTATTTTTGAAAAATTTACTTAGTCAATCTAGAATATTATTCCTTGGTTACAAGAATTATATTCATTCCTTCCCTCCCCTCCCCTCATCCCTTCCTGTAACCGACATGTAATTCCACTGGGTCTTACATGGGTCCTTTGTCAGAACCTTTTTCCATGTTGTTGATGTTTGCATTAGGATGATCATTTAGAGTCTACATCCCCAGTCATATCCACCTTGACCCATTGAATCAAGCAGTTGTTTTACTTCAGAGATTCTACTCCCACAGTTTTTCCTCTAAACGTGGATAGTGTTCTTTTTCATAGATCCCTCTGAGTTGTTCAGGATCACTGCATTGCCACTAATGGAGAAGTCCATTACATTTGATTGTACCACAGTGTGTCAGTCTCTGTGTATAATGTTCTCCTGGTTCTGCTCCTCTCACTCTGCATCAATTCCTGGAGGTCATTCCAGTTCACATGGAATTCCTCCAGTTCATTATTCCTTTGAGCACAATAGTATTCCATCACCAACATATACCACAATTTGTTCAGCCATTCCCCAATTGAAGAGCATCTCTTCATTTTCCAATTTTTTGCTACCACAAAGAGTACAGCTATGAATATTCTGGTAATAGTTTTTTTTTCCAGCAGTTCTATGTCTGGATCAAAGGGCAGACAGTCTTTTAGCACCCTTTGGGCATAGTTTGAAATTGCCCTCCAGAATGTTTGGATCAATTCACAAATTGCATTAATGTCCCGATTTTACCACATCCCCTCCAGCATGCATTACTTTCTGTTGGTATCATGTTAGCCAATCTGCTATGTGTGATGTGATACATCAGAGTTGTTTTGATTTGCATCTCTTGTTATAAGAGATTTAGAAGACTTTTTCATGTGCTTTTTAATAGTTTTGATTTCTTTATCTGAAAATTGCATATTCATGTCCCTTGCCCATTTATCAATTGGAGAATGCCTTGATTTTTAGTACAATTGGTTTAGTTCTTAATAGATTTGAGTAATTAGACCTTTGTTAGAGGTTTTTGTTATGAAGATTGTTTCCCAATTTGTTGCTTCCCTACTAATTTTTGTTTCATTTGTTTTGTTTGTACAAAACCTTTTTAATTTGATGTTATCAAAATTATTTATTTTACATTTTGTTATTTTTTTCTAGCTCTTGTTTGGTTTTAAAATCTTTCCTTTCCCAAAAGATCTAACATGTACATTATTCTGTGTTCACCTAATTTGCTTATAGTTTCCTTCTTTATGTTTAAGTCATTCACTCATTCTGAGTTTATCTTGGTGTAAGGTGTGAGATGTTGATCCAAACCTAATCTCTCCCATACTGTCTTCCAATTTTCCCAGTGGTTATTATCAAATAGTGGATTTTGGTCTCAAAAGCTGGGATCTCTGGGCTTATCATAGGCTGTCTTGCTGAGGTCACTTACCCAGAGATATATTCCACTGATCCTCCTTTCTGTCTCTTATCCAGTACCAAATTGTTTTGATGACCACTGCTTTATAGTATAGTTTGAGACCTGGGATGTCAAGGACTCCTTCCTTTGCATTTGTTTTCCATGATTTTCCTGGATATCCTTCATCTTTTGTTCTTTCAAATGAACTTTGTTATTTTTTTTTCTAATTCAGTAGAAAAAATAATTTTTGGTAGTTCAATGGGTATGGCACTAAATAAGTAAATTAATTTTGGTAGGATTATCATTTTTATTATGTTAGCTCATCCTACCCATGAGCACTCAATGTTTTTTCAATTGTTTAGATCTAGTTTTAATTGTGTAGAGAATGTTTTGTAGTTGTGTTCATATAATTCCTGTGGTTGTCTCAGCAGATAGATTCTTAAATATTTTATATTATCTAGGGTGGTTTAAAATGGAATTTCTCTTTCTAATTCTTGCTGCTGAGATGTGTTGGAAATATATAGAAATGCTGATGACTTATATGGGTTTATTTTGTATCCTGCAACTTTGCTAAAGTTGTTGAGTATTTCGACTAGCTTTTTGGTTGATTCTCTAGGATTCTTTAAGTAGACCATCATATCATCTGCAAAGAGTGATGGCTTGGTGTCCTCATTGCCTATTTTAATACCTTCAATTTCTTTTTCTTCTCTAATTGCTACAGCTAGTGCTTCTAGTACAATGTTAAATAATAGAGGTGATAATGGGTGTCCTTGTTCATCACTGCTGATCTTATTGGGAAGGCTTCTAATTTATCCCCATTGCAGATGATGTTTGCTTATTTATGGTTTTAGATATATACTGTTTATTATTTTTAGGAAAGGCTCTTCTTTTCCTATGCTTTCTAGTTTTTGTGATACAATAAGAACGACTGTTGTATTTTGTCAAAGGCTTTTATTGCATCTATTGAGATAATCATGTGATTTTTGTTGGTTTGCTTGTTGATCTGGTCAATTATCTGAATGGTTTTCCTAATATTGAACCATCCTTGCATTCCTATTATGAATCCTTTGTGGTTATAGTGAATAACTCTTATGGTCATTTGCTGGAGTCTTTTTGCATACTAATAAATACTAATCCTGTTTTAAGATTTTTGCATCTATATTCATTAAGGTCTATAGTTTTCTTTCTATGTTTTTGACTTGCCTGGCTTTGGAATCAGTTCCATATTTGTGTTGTAAATGGAATTTGGTAGAACTTCTTCTTTGCTTATTCTGTCAAATAGTGTGTATAATGTTGGGATTAGTTGTTCTTTGAATGTTTGATAGAATTCATTTGTGAATCCATCTGGTCATGGGGACTTTTTCTTAGGGAGTTCTTTGATGGCTTGTTCAGTTTCTTTTTCTGATATGGGGTTGTTTAGGTATTCTATGTCTTCCTCTGTTAGGCTAGCCAATTTATATTATCATAAATATTCATCCATATCACCTAGATTGCCATATTTATTGTCATATAATTGGGCATAATAGTTTTTAATGATTCCCTTAATTTCCTCATCATTAGAGGTGAGATCTCCATTTTCCTCTTGGATACTGTCAATTTGTTTTTCTTCTTTCATTTTTTTGATTAGATTGACCTGTACATTGTCTATTTTATTTGATTTTTCAAAGTACCAGCTTCTAGTCTTATTTATTAAATCAATGGTTATTTGACTTTCAATTTTATTAATTTCTCCTTTAATTTTTAGGATCTCTAATTTAGTTTTCATCTGAAGGCTTTTAATTTGTTCATTTTCTAGTTTTTTAATTTGCATGTCCAATTCATTGACCTCTGCCCTCTCTGATTAGTTATATATGAACTCAAGGATATAAATTTCCTCCTGAGTACTGCTTTGGCTGCATCCCACAGATTTTGAAAGAATGTCTCATCATTGTCATTTTCTTCAATGAAATTATTAATTTTTTCTATGATGTGTTTTTTAACTGATTTTGTAGAATCATATAGTTTAATTTCCAATTATTTTTTTATTTGCCTCTCCATGTACCCTTATTAATTATTATTTTCATTGCATTTTGATCTAAGAATGTTGCATTTATTATTTTTGCTCTTTTGCACTTGTTTGCGATGTTTTTATGCCCTAGTAAATGATCAATCTTTGTGAATGTACCATGTGTTGCTGAAAGGATTCCTTTTTATCCTTATTTATTTTTCTCTACATATCTACTAACTCTAATTTTTCTAAGATTTCATTCATTCCCTTTCTTATTTATCTTTTGGTTTAATTTATCTAGTTCTGATAGAGGAAGGTTTAGGTCTCCCACTAGTATAGTTTTTCTATCTATGTCATCCTTGAGCTCCACTAGTTGGGCATTAAATTTTCTGTTTAGGTCTGGTCTTTTCTTTACGAATGCTTGGAATTCTTCTCTTTTATTAAATGATCATACTTTCCACTGTAAGAATATAGTAAATTTTTCTAGGTAGTTGATTCTTTGTTGTAGAGCTAATTCCCTTGCTTTCCAGAATATCATATTCCATGCCTTTCAGTCTTTCATTGTATATGCAGCCAGATCCTGGTTTATCCTCACTGTAGTTCCATGTTATCTGAATGACTTCTTAGCAGCTTTTAATATTTTTTCTTTGGTCTGGTAGTTTTTGAATTTGGCAATAAGATTTCTAAGTGTTGTCAGTTGGGGATTAAGTACAGAAGATTATCTGTGGATTTTTTCAATCTCCACTTTTCCCTTTTGTTCTAGAATGTCTGGGCTGTTTTCTTGGATAATTTCCTGTAGTATGATGTTCAGGCTTTTTTCTTTTGTCATGGTCTTCTGGTAGACCAATGATTCTTAAGTTGTCTCTCCTGGACCTATTTTCTAAATCTTATGTTTTATCAATGAGGTCTTTGATATTTTCCTCAATTTTTCATTCTTTTGATGTTGTTTTATAGTTTCCTGTTGTGAAGTCACTTGGTTTTAATTGTTGTATTCTGTTTTTTAAAGACTGAATTTCTTCCCTGGCTTTTTGGTCATCCTCCTTCTGGTCTGATTTTCTTTGAAGGTCATCTTTCATCTCCTTTGCCTCATTTTTAAGCTGATTAATTTTGGCTTTCAAGGCACTCATTTTCTTGTTTTAGTTCAAGTGTCTCTGTTTCCAGATGACTTATCTTGCTTTTTATGTTCTTTTCCCATTTGTCTTCAGCCTCTCTTAATTGTTTTTTGAATTGTATTTTAAGTTCTTCCAAAGCCCATTTCCAATTTTCTGGAGTTTCTGTGTTTTTGCTTGGTGTTCATTTATCCTCCTCTGTCACATTCACTCATTGTTCATTGCATGGATAGCAACTGTTGATTGTAATTTCTTTTTTCTTTTTCTGTTGTTTGCTCATATTTTCCCCTTCTTTTCCCCCTGTAGTTCCCTGTAGTCTTTCTCCTTTCATTATGTGCTGAATCTGTACATTTGGTCTTTTCTGTCAACCTTCATCCTTTAATCTTAGCAAAGCTCTAAAAGCAGTCTGTGGGGGAGGAGAGTTGGAGCTTGAGTTTCCCTGCCCTCTGAAGGCTTGATAAGATTAAGCCAGGCAGTATTGATCTTGCAGAGTTGGATGTTCCCTGAGGCTAAAATCTCCAGAAGGAGAGAGGAGCAATATAGAGTGTCTGCTGCTACAATTAGGCTGCTTCCTCTGTGATTCCCCTCCAGTTGCCTCTCAGCTACCTGTGTTTAAAGCCCTGAGCCTGGCACAGTTTTTCCTGCAATTTATTCCCACCAGACTAGCACCCTTGCCCACCCAGATATTTCAGTCACTGCTGGAGGCTTAGTATTGTAGGTGGGGGAGGGGTCCTGGGACCTTCCTCCTTCCTTCCCCTTAAACCCAAGTGTTCTCAAATTTAAGCTTGTTGGGGGCATATCTTTTAAGGTGAGTCTAGCAGGTGGGTTCCTTTGCTCTGTCCTGTTGTTTAATTTGGCCTTCAATCCCCTAGGAGCATTTTGTTTTTAATTGGTGAGGAAGGGTTTTCAGAGGTCTGAAATTTTGCTGCCTCCATGCTGCCATCTTGACTCTGCCTCCTTAGAAAAAAGATTTGAGAAAGTATAAAGCCTGTTTTTTATAGAAATATATTTTACATAGGATATATTCCTACAGGAAGAAATGGAGCTTTTCTTATAATTATAAGAAATATTTATCTAAAACTCAGAATAAATACCATATCTAATGGGGAAAAATTAGAAGCTTTTTCCATAAGTTAATGAATGAAGCAAAGATGTCCATTATTACCTCTATTTTTCAATATTTTTCCAGAAAAAGGAGTTTTAGCAATTAGATAAGAAAAATAAATTAAAGGCAAAGGCAATAAGAAAAGAAAATCAACCTTTGAAAATGTCATAATAGTATGCTTAGAGAACCTGAGAGAATTAACTAAAAATTAGTTGAAAGAATTAACAATTTTCTCAGTTTCAGGATACAAAATACTCCACAGAAATCATCAGTATTTGGACATATTACCAACTAAAACAGTAGGAACCAAAAGAGAAACCCACTTAAAATGATTCGAGATCATATAAAGTGTGTGTGAATTTACCTTCAGAGACATATAGGAGCTCTATAAACTTGTTTATGAAACATTTTTCACACAAATAAAGACAGATCTGAACATTTTGAGAAATGTTAATTGCTCTTGTGCAGGCTAAGCTAATACAATAAAATGACAATTGTTCTTAAGCTAATTCATTTATTGAGTTCTGTAAGAGTTAAAATTTGGGGGGGGGGAAGCTGGGGCAGGTAGAAATTCGTTTCTCTCTGCAAGGAGTATTATATTTTTAGAGGCTTATTTAAGATTAAGAACTTAAGAATATACAAGTAAGAAAAGCATGTGTCTAGGCCAGAGAGAAGCCTAGACAACCTCACCTACATCATGAAAAGACCTGTCTGCTTGCAAGTGGAAACAGGAAAGCCAAGAGACCCCTCCATAAGCGGAGACCCTTTAAATAATAATTTGCTCTCGGCGCAGGTGAGAATTCAGTGACATTACAAAGCATTCTGGGGAAGTGGAGCAAGGATTTCTGGGGACTGAAGTTCTGGATTCAAGTCTCCATTTTTACAGTACCATTCCAATTAAAAATTAAAAGACTTTTATAGTAATAGAAAAACAATAACTAAATTCTTCTAACAGAAAAAGATCAAAACTAAAAAGGAATCAATAAAAAATGTGAAGGGATGCAAACTAGCAGTACACAATTTCAAATTATAATATGAAGTGTAATCATCATAACAATCTGGTACTCAATAATAAATAGAGTTGTTGATGAGTAGAATAGATTAGACAGACAACATAGAAAAGTAAATACAAATGGTTTATATTAAAGGAATCTAGTGTTTGATAAACCCAAAGTTTTGAGCTATTGGAGCAAGAACTCACTATTTGACAAAATCAAAACAAACAAACCAAAACAAAACATATAACCTGCTAGGAAAACCTGAAAGCAGTCTCTTAGCAAATAGCCATCAACAAAAATTTGACAACACATAGAAAATCACAATCAAATTTGGTATATAATTTAGACATAAATGGTGATATTATAAGCAATTAAGAGATCATGGAATAATTTATCTGTCAGACCAATGGATAACGGAAGAGTTTATGACAAAATGAGAGAGACAGACAGAGAAAATGACAGGAGGCAAAAAATTGAGTTTTATTTATTTGAAAATTTTTTTCACAAACCATAAACTGTACAGTAAAAATTGGAAGAAAAGCAGTAAGCTAGAAGAAAATGTGTAGCAAGATTTTCAGAAAAATAGCTCATTTCTCAACTATATATGGAACTGAATACAATTTATAAAAATAAGAGCCATTTGTCAACTGATAAATGGTCAAAGGATATGAATGAATAGTTTTCAGAGTTAAAGTGGTCTAAATCAATAATGATCAGAGAAATTCAAATGAAAATTACTATAAGCTACAAACTCTCACTTTTCAGATTGGCTATAATGACAGAAAAAGAAAATTAGAAATTCTAGCAAGTATGTGGGAAAAGTGGGGACAGTAACATTATTATGGAGATGAGAACAATTTAATCATTCTGAAGGATAAAGTGGAATTATGCACCAAATTTTATAAAACTATGCATATCTTTTGACCCCAAAGTACTACTTCTAGGTCTGTATTCCAAAGAAATCAAAGATAAAGAAAGAACCTTTATGTATAAAAGTATTTATAACAGCTCTCATTGTAGTAGTAAAAAATTGAAAATTGAGGGGATGCCCATTGATTTGGGAATGGTTGAACTATGTGTGCTATATATGATTATTTTGAAATGCTACTGTGCTAAAAATAAGGAAAGAGATTACTTGAGAAAGTCCTGGGAAGACTTATATGAACTGATGCAAGGTGAGATGAGTAAAACCAGAATAATATACTTTCTTTTTTTTATTGTTTGCAATATGGATTATGTGGAAATATGTTTTGCATTACTTTATATGTATAATGGGTATCACATTTTTTTCTTCACAAATGGGGAAGGGACTGAGGGGAAGGAGAAAAATTGGAGGAGGAGGAGGAAGCTTTTAACAAATTGTCTGGACTTCCTTTGATGAAATTTTGGGAAGTTATGGTAGTTCAATGTGGGCATGAATGATTGCTTTGCATAATTGGAACATCTTACATAGATTCTATCCTAAAGTCATCTGAATATGAGTATATGAATATAGAAATATCTATGCTATAACATACTTATTTACGTTAGTAACAATTATTGCAATGAATGAAAAATATATAGGAGACTTTTTGAAGAAATCAGACATAACGAATCCTGAGGATTATGAAAATATGGTCAAAGCTGATCTCAATATACAATAGTTGAGGCACAATAAAAACAAGATATGGTTGCAAAAGTAATTTTCTTGTTGTGGCTATATTTAATAATTCACAAGATTGATTGGTACTGGATCCTTATATCAAAGAAATTGATTGAGGCTAAATTATCTGGCAAGGAATGAAACTTACCTTGACTTTGGTACATATCAGATATCTCTTTGACTTCAATAACAAGGAGACTAACTGTCTGTAAAATTCTATAAGCCCACAGGAAATTCTCACACTTCTTTGGGTTAGCAGAAAAGAATTCTTACATGGAAGATAAGACTTCTGAAGATCACTGAATAGGGACAAAAACATATCTTGCAGGAAACATTTTTATATCGCTTATCTTACTTTTCAATCATCAACTTTAGGAATCAACTTCCTTTCCCACAAAACTTGTCAACTTTTGTAAATTCTTGTAATACCTGTGTGAAAACATTTGTTGTCTCTTTTTTTATTATGGATTTGCTGAGCTCTCATTGGTTTATTTGCTTTTAAATACAAACCTTAAGTGGCCCCTAACTGAAGTACTTTGCTTAGGCTTCTTCCATACTCTGTGTGTGTGTGTGTGTGTGTGTGTGTGTGTGTGTGTGTGTGTGTGTGTGTCTTTTTCCATGTGCTTTCCATTTTAATCTTTTCTCTTGCCCCATGTTTTTGTGTCCCACGATTTCCCTCCACGGATCACAAGAATCCACTTGTGTTAATGTTTTCTGCTAACCAGTAACACTTTTGGATCTCATCTTTCCATTTTTTAAATTAATGTGTGGTAGAAAATGAGTTGTAGTGTTTCCCAATTCTAAATCTCTGATTCTATGACTAGAATATTATATTTGATCAGAGTTACATGCACATATTATAAATGTAATCCTTCCTACACCCATTCCCAATATTCTTGTGGATTATTCATCTTCACTGGGGCAATGCCAACAGAATTAATTGCTTATCAACTATAATTAAATTTCTTTGAGCATCTCTAACCCTTAGTGCTGTGAGACTTATATGTATGGGAAACTGAAAGTGGTAGATAAGGGAGAACTGAGCTCTGGAAAATCTACCTTTTTTGAATGGTGGTGGTGGTTTTGGTGAAATCCCATGAGAATAAAAGACAATTTTTTTTTTGTATATGAGGAAGCAGATAAAGAAGTGGTTCAATATTGAAGTCATGCTTTCCAACTAATATTGTAGAAAATTGTCTACATAATTGGCTTTTTAATTACTCAAATACCAATTCACTTTAAGTGAAGTTTCAAAGTTAATTACTTCTATTTAATGTTAGTTGTTCCAAAGGAGTATACTAATCCTACTATTGTAATCATTTTATAATGGGAATACTTATAATCAGATGTAGGCATGTACTACCCATAAGTCAAATAGACTGGGGGGGGGAACAAGAAATTACATTAAAAAACACAATTAAGGAATTATGGTTACCATTTAAATTCAGTATTTCACTACCAGGGGACAGATTTATTATAACTGTCTATAGAACTAAGAGAAAATTCTATATAGTAACAGCAATAATCTATGATGATCAACTGTGAATGATTTACCTATTACCATCAAGGTAAGAATCCAGGATAACTTCAAGGGACTTAAGACATAAAAGAGTGTCCATTGCCATAGAAGGAAATGATGGAGTCTGAACACAGATTAAAACGTAACATTCTTCACTTTATTTCCTTCATGCATTTTTTACTTTAGTGTAAATAATGACATATCTTGTTTCACAACATGATAAGCATGCAAATATGTATTGTTTGATAACAAAAATATGACATATATAATATTACCTTCTTTCTTGGAGTAAGGGGAGGGAGAGAGAGAATGTGTATTGTGAAATATCATAAAACAATTATTAAAAATTGTATCAATATGTAATTTAGGAAAATTAAAAAAAACTCATCAAAATGACTAACTTTAGATAGATACAGACTACTAGTATTTCTACCATGAAGCCCATCCATAAGCTTAATCATGGGATAATGCTTTTGTGCAAATTTAGAATAGAGTGACTTTGTGAAAGGCATACAAATTTACACAAAAGGCCATTTGAAATAAGGATTGCAACTCTTTATCAGTCTGTCAACACAATTCTTTTTTTTTAAACCCTTATCTTCCATCTTGTAATCAGTATTATGTATTGGTTCCAAGGTAGAAGAGTGGTTAGGGTTAGGCAATGGGGGTTAAGTGACTTGCTCAGGGTCACACAGCTGGGAAGTGTCTGATGTCAAATTTGAACCCAAGACCTCCCATCTCTAGGCGTGACTCTCAATCCATTGAGCAACCCAGCTGCCCCTCTATCAACACAATTCTTGAGAAAGAATACTTGAATCTCCTAGTGCAGAGAAGGCAGCAGTCAATTCTAATGGCCACTAAAAATCAAACTCATTGCTAATACTTCCAGTGGGGTTTTAGGGTTCAAAGGCTATTTACAAACTCAGTCTGAGCTTATGAAGAAAGGAACTTATCAGTAATATATAATATCATTATAAAATTTTTATAAATTATCAGATTTGGGACACACAAATCTATTAATATCTATGTCACTGATAAACTATAGCAATTAATCTTTATACCAGAAAAAGTAATTACTACTTAGTTTCAAAATGGAGGCTTAAAACAAAATGGAGTCACTCATCTTAAGTTAACATACTTATTCCTACTACATTTTCTCTATTATAAATGTTCAGAAAGCATTTTACAATTATCATAGTCTGAAACATTTGAACTAATCTGACAGAGAAACCTTTATCAATCTTTATCAATTCAAGAATAATGTTCTGTTCCCCTTTTTCTGATCAGCATAGGACATACTCTTCTCCAAAGTAATTAGATCAGTGACTAGAAAAGTGCTTATTTGAGCCAGACTATTTTTCTGGATTGATGAAGCAAAATAACTTTTATTTTACCTTGAATTATATAAATATATTTTATCATATTTTCAAACTTCATGGTTCAAAAATTCTACAAATGATGCTTTGAAATATCTTATATTAGAGAAATATTCAAGGGCATTTGAAGACTTTGTCAACTTGGTTATTTCTTCCTCCATGGGAAAAATTTTGCATTATAATGATAAATTAATGGAAATTGTTTCTGGCAGGCTTATGCCTACAACATAGAATACAATATTAATATTTTTTTCTTCAGAAATAGAGAGGATCCAAAATTTTCCATATCTTCTGCCACTGGAAGTTTTTTTTTCCCTCTTCTAATATTTGTTTACTGTTACAGACACAGTATTAAAGTTTTTATTAATGTTGATTTTAAAAAATTGGTTTTGGGTTATTTTAACTCCATGAATTCTGTAAACTTTCTGTTATCAATGTCAAATGTTAATTAGTATAATTTAGAATTTTTGATATGCTTTCATTTCCTGGGATCCATTCCATATTTTTAATTGCCTTATATCAAGTGATATGATATTAAGATTTTATATGTTTACTAAATCATATATCATGACTTGTTAACCTGTTCCCCAATTGATAGACATCCCCTAAGTTGCCAGTTCTTTTTCACCACAAAACAAGCTGCTAGAATATTTTTATATAGGGAGGCCCTTTCCACCTGTACTTGAACTCTCTGGGAAATAGACTTACTAGTGGTATTACTGGGTCAGATAGATAGCATTTGAAACAGAAGTAACAAAGAAAAGGGGTGATTTAGCTTCTTATTTGTCAGTAAGTATCTCTGAAAAACAAAGAGCTTTAGCTATGCTTTTCTTTTTCTTAACTGAAGAAAAAAAGCCTGACACAAGAATCATCTTTCAAACTTTCCCGTGTCTTTGCAATTTCTACTTTTGCCAAGTCACATCATTTTTGCAACCCACATTATCTCTGCCAAAGAATACCATCTCTGAAGATGATTCTCAAATCTACATATACAACCTTCATCACCCACTTGAGTTCCAAGCCAACATCTGTAATTTCCTCTGGACAATTCTACTTGTGTATTCCGTAGGCATTTCACAAAATTTTGTGGTGTTCAAAACAGGATTTTCTCTCTTCTTTTCCTCCCATTCTAAAACTACCCCTCATTCGAATTTCCTATTTATGTCAAATATACCATGCTTCCTGACATTTAGGTTTATAATATCTGAATCATTCTTGGCTCTTCACTCTCATACCCTTTCCATATCCAATCAATTGTGAAGTATTGTCAGCTGGAGTCATGGACCCTAGGTTTTCTATAATCAATGCTAATGTCACCTGATCTCTGGGAATTGAACCTTGTCCTTATCTTCATTTGCACCATGCTCAGAAAGCAGGATAAGGAAATTTTCCTCACATTTGATGAATTGCCTGCCTCCTTTTTAGTTCTTTTGTAAAATAGATGCTTTTCCCATTTCTTTTTGCTTATTACTTGTCACTAATTTCTCCTCCCATGATAGTTGATGTTAAGAATATGATTTAAAGTTTATATTTACTTAAATTGTCTCATTTAATCCTCTCAAAAACTTCATGAGATTGTTAAAGCATTTCCCTTCCTGTAGCTGATGAACAAAAGATACATATGACCTTTGCTAAATTGTAATTAAACTATAGAAAAGTGTATGATATCCCTGTCCCTAGCTTAAGCAGCAGCTCTTTGAAGATCTCAGAACAACAAGGCCTTCTCTTTGACCTCATGTATTTAAGGTTTTCCTTTTGACTTGGTGTCGGAACACTGAGATTTGAGGAAAGATACCATCCAATTCCATTTTATTTGCAGGAACAGCTGTTAGAGGAGGGTCTGCCTTTGTAAAGTGATAATTTTATGAAGTGGACTGATATAAATTAAATTCAACATATATTTATTTATTTAAACCTTTACCTTCTGTCTTAGATTCAATATTATTTATTGGTTCCAAAGCCAGAGAGTGGTAAGGACTTGGCAATGGGGATTAAGTGACCTGCCCAGGATCACCCCTTAGGATGTGTCTGAGTGCAGATTTGAACCCAAGCACTCCTTCTTGAGGCTTAGCTCTCAATTCACTGAGTCACCTAGTTGCCCCTGTCAACATATATTTATCAAGAGTTGACAAGGTGAAAGGTAGTATTCTGGACATTCAGTATGTGAGTTAGATGGAAAAATTCTGAAATTTCAGGAGAAGAGGAATCTGATAGAAAAGGCAGATATTTCTCTTACTTTTCTCATGCTTTTCCTGTATATTTCTAAATTTTCAATTTTCAAGCCTTATTGTTTGCCAGAAAAGCCAAGTTAATAAGGGAGTAGGTGAGCTGGGAAGCACTGATTAAGATCCTTAGAGACATAATGGAAAGTTCCAGTGTTCTGAAGGTCTGGAACCTGGTTGTGGGGAGAGCTGTTATAGAGACAAACAGATCAATCCTTGTTCATGAGAGCTTAGAGTTGAAATTCTGAGATGCTGACAGAATCGTTAATTTAGAAATTAGGAAACTGAAAGTTAGGGTGGTGAATAATTGCTTCAAGTAATGCTGTTAGTATAGAACAAATACACCTCTCAAACCCTGCTCTTCTGAAATGGATTTCTTGCTATTTCCGTATTACTTGGGTAAGTTCAATAGACATACAGTGAGCATTGGAGTTTTCAGTCAAACTAAGAGGGTTTTGTTTGGATAGCACCTGTTCCTAATTAGTGGAAGAGGCTATTATTGAATAAAGATACTTTTTTCCTCCCCAAAAGCAGGACAATGGAGAGTTAAGAACAGGAGAAGGCTCACAAACATAGACGAGGAAATAATAATTCAATTGATCAGATTTGTTTAACATTTTAATCAGTCAAATATTTTATCTACAACAAATGCAGTGTTAGCCCAGTTTTTAAAATGGGCAATTTGAAGCTCTGAAATTCATTTGTTAGATTGTACAGTTAGGATCTAGTAGCATGTATTGCTATTAAGTATGATAGAAAGAAGTCAAACCCAGGAACTTGAAGAAGAAACAAGAGGACTTACAGCAAAAGAAATATTGTTTGAAGAAAAAAACTGATAAATAGAAATAAGCAAGATATAGTTTTATATATGATGTATTTTTTTCTTTTTTGTCAAATTATACCTTCTCTAGAACAATGAGGAAAATACTTGGGAACTTCATTGTCACAAACAAAGAAATGAATAAATAAATTAATTTATTTTAAAACAAACACACAAACAAAAAAATCTAGTTTCAAACATTCCCTGTGTGACTCTATGTCAGTCATACAACAGAACAACAGAAACATACCAAAGCCACACGAAAATGTTAATTCACTCTGTTAAGTGTAATTGCCATATTGTAATGGACAAATTAAATATATTAGACTAAAACATAATATACTTGGAATATATCCACTATGTAAAAACATTCTTTATCTTTAATCTTCTGTGTAGCAGCAAAATTGTTTTGTGGCTAAAATTCTGGGCCCAGAGTTAGGAAGATGCAAGTTCAAGTCTTGCTACCAACACTTACTTGCTTATTTGACTTTTTCTAAGTCACTTATCTATCTTGGAACCACAGGTGAGAGCTGTGTGAGGGGTAGACATAAAAAGTGGATGAGCATCCCTGAAAAGGGCTTGTCAGACCCTTACAATTAAGGTGACAGTCCTTTCTGTGCAACCCATATACCCTGTCATATGATAGGTGCTAACGAAAAGCTAGCTATTATTATTATATTTTACAAAATTTCTAAATTTTTTAAAATAAAATTTTCTGTTTTATTCTGAACTCATATGCAAAATATGCAAAAATCAAGAAAATTCAAGAAAGAAACAATAGGAAAATAATTGTGATGGTTGGATAAGAAACTGAGAATATTTAAGAAGTGTGTATGTAAAATTGAACAATATAGTAATAACAGTGATATTTATATCTCCTAAACATTTTTGTTCTATGCATTAAACTCTATTGCTGATGGTCTTTCTTTGCATATTACTACCTACTTATTTATCATTTCCCCTTCCCACTAAATCCTTCCTTATAACAAATGTTTAGTCCAACAAAAGAAATCAACACAATAACTATTTCTGAGAATGCTTATCTCAATCTACATCTTTAGCCCATTAGAGGTGCACATACTATAAACGATTTCCCTTTTATACACTGTGACCAGCTGGAAAGAGATTGTGTTTTTTAGGGTGCTAAAGGGCTTGAACAATTTTCAGTTCCCTTTCTAAATCAATACTTTTAGATTGCAAACCGATCCATATGGTTTTTCATCCATTTGGTAGTTAAAAAAAAGGTTACAGCTAAGCCTAACCACAGTGTTTTCCACCCCAGAGATTCTACCTAGCAGGGTTTCCAAGTTAGCAAAGCCTTAATTTCACCCTTCAGTATCTTCAAAGTTCAGTAACTTCCATTTTGACTGAATGGGTGGTAGAGCTATGTAAAGAGTTTTCTACCTGAAATGGAACAATTTCATCCTTCTGCTGAGTTTTCCACTTTACAAAAGTGTTGGTTTTCCAATAGACTGCTTTTTGCATTGGTTTTACTGACACAGAAAGCAGCTTTTATGGCAACCCCTGCTGCTTATCTCTATGAAGCGACAGTTTCTCCTTCAGCTTGGCAAAAACAACATGAGGCCAGAGCTTGTTAAGCATTACAGAAGGATAAAATTTCTGTTGAGATTCACCCACTTCCATTTCCATCTTGCTTAACAATTCCTGGCAGCTAGTGCAGGGCCATTTCATTTGCTTAATTTGATTTTGAATTTCAAAACATCGCTATCAAATGGCTTGAAACATGTAGCCCAAGAATATGAAAGAATTGAATTCTTGTTTTTGAGTAGAATTCATTGCAATTTGGCCACTTTTGAGATCAAGATGAGTTAGAAGGTGAAAAACAGTATTAGGGCCCCTAAAAGTTAATATATAGAAAATGTTACTGAATTAAGATCTCTTCATTAAGTCTTTACTCTCTAGTTCCATTAGGCTAAAAGTTACTAGCATATTAATTGATGTAGGAAATACTCATTAAAATGTTTTTAAAATATGAGACAGTTCCCTTCCTTTGATGTATCCACTCTCACTTCTGGCTCATTTCTATGCTGTTGTATTCAAATTTAATTCAGGCTGAAGGATACCCTGATGTATTGTGTAGAGTACTATAAACTTTAATAAACCTACTCCCCTAGAATCTTCCTGATTTCCTCAGTTGTTATAATTCTCCCACTTAATGTGTGTGTGTATATCCACACTTGCTTTGTGCTTATGTATTTTTGAAATGTTTATTGCATTTATTTACTATGTACTCATCTCCAAGGAAAATATAATTTCTGTTATATACAAGACTTTTTCCCCTTTTGTCTCCTCTGTACATACCACAGTAACAAATGCTTGCAGAACTGAATTGTGAATAGGAATCTTGCAAGGTAGGCCCAGGAAAAAGCAATTTCATACTTTTATTTTATGTCCAGGACCTGGGTTCAAATTTCTGCTCTGTTCATTTCACCTACACCTTTCGGGACATCAGGAAACCCTTCATTTTGGGCATTGGTTAGACTCATCTCTAAAGTGAGAAAGCTGATCTATTTGACTTATAAAATCCTTCGAACTCTAAATTTTAAATCTCATAATTTTGAATTATCCATTCTGTTTTATTTGCCATAGAATTCCATAATAATTTCATTTTCACCCTGTAACTAATATGTATTTATAGGGCAGAAGTCTAGGACTCGAGGAATTCAGTTCTTTACAACTGAATATCATAGATACATTAAAATATAATGATATGTCCACTTGAATAGTGTGATTTTCTTGGTGATATTAAACATTTATGATTGTGTTTTATTTACATCTTTAAAACTAATTAATTGTTCCTCTAGTTTTCTAGTGTAGTGTAGTATAATGTAGAGTCTCCGAGTGTGTGTCTAAGAGATAATAATAATAATCATAATAATTGTACAGTTTGATGAGATAAATAGGACAAAGAACCTAATTATCTGATATTAAGGGTCTACCTGTCAACTTGGGTTGTTGGAGCCATTATCTCAGCAGGGGGTCTGTGGAAGCAGCTAAAGCTGAACTCTAGGTGGCTACAAAATCCATCTCCCAGTAAACTTGAGACAAAGAATCTGTACTCTCAGAAAACTGAATTAGCTACATAAAATCACCATCGGATTTTCTCAGTTAGATATGACTTTTCTCATTTCCATAATTGTACTGGAGTATATACAAAGTGTATTTGCCTATGACTTTCTAATGCCATTACTCTCATTGACACTCCTACAACTAATCTCTTATGTCTCTGTGCTTCTGTTGTTTATCATGTGCTTTTACATAATGATCAAATCTTTGGCAGTTGTTTTTAAACATTTAAAAGCAAGCATCAAGCAAGCTACTGCAAAGAGTGATCTAATATTAAAAGTAAACTATCTAGAGATATAATAGGTAGAATGCAAATTCAACAGGAGGAATTACTCAAGGCTAAAGGGACAATGGCAGAAACTAAATAATATGACACAACTAAATTAGAGGGTGCAATTAAATAAGATAATTCAATTAAATTAGAAATGAAAACTGAAGCATTAGAGAGCAAACCAGCTCATATATTCCCTCTAAGGGAGGTACCTATAATGTCCTCAGAGCATGGTATAGTGAATCTCATGTTCCACAAAAAGTTTACACAGGCTGATATAGACAGTTTTAAGAAAAATACTCCATCATATGAAGAAGAACCCATGGCAGTTTTAAAGCAGTTTAAGCATTTAATTAAGCTTTACAATCCTTCTTATTTGGGCTTTGATATCCTTATGGATGAATTGTTAACAAAAAGGGAGAAACAGAAGATTATACAGAGACTTAACTACAGCCAGGAAGCAATAATTGAAACTATGAGGCAAAATTCCAGATGCCCAGGAATCTGGTCTAAATTTGAACACCTAAAGCAGGAAGTAGGAGAGACTCCTTCCACTTTCCTCAATAGAATTATTGACTGTGCAGAAAAATGGATTGGGTTGGATACTTTAACAGATGAAAATGTAAATCATATTTGCAGACAATTTGTAAAAAATGCATGTCCTTTGGTCTGAAATTATTTTTGGATTAACTGTCCAAATTGGATTGACATGGGTGTTGATGAAATTAGGAGAATTGCTAACTATGTTTTCCACGATGAGAAATATAGGCAATCAGAAGAGAAAAAAATGATATAATTGATAACTTAACCATAGAAATCAGAGAGCTTGAACAAAAACTGAAATTCAATGAAGTGCAAGAAAAAACAGTAGTTGCACTAAGAACTTATAGACAATCAGGAAATAATTACAACCCCAGACAATACAGACAAACCCCAAGATGTTTTCTTTGTAACAGAGCTGGTCATCTCATGAGAGAGTGCAGATTTAGGGGATAATTCTTTGGACAAAGCTTCAGGGGAAACCAAGACAATAGATTTAATTGCTTTAATGGATTCAGGCAAAAAGGATATAGAAATTATGGGTTTAATAATGGATTTAATAATGCATTCCAGTATGGGAGACCAAACTACCCAAATTATTTTGATACTGGATGCTACCATAATTCACAACAAGTTACAGACCTGAATACCATGCAAGAATATATCAAAGCAGGTGCTTGTACAAAATATTCCCAAATAGCTGGTGGGAATCCCCAAAAAGTTGATATACAAAAAGATCCAACTTCATTATGAAAGTGTGCCAAGGCCTGTGCAGCGAAAAATCTAGTATATGGAAAAAATGGACTAGGAAATATGGGCAATGGAATAAAAACTAATGAAAATTAAAAAGAGATTTCAGAAACATGGGAAATTAGTGCAGGAGAAATCAATGGAGAATTAGAGAATGAGAAACAGGGACAAGTGTTGAGTTTTCCTGATCCTAGTATATTAGCTCCTGTGATATCTGTCCATTCTCTAGAAAATAACACAGAATCCCATGTAACACTAAAAATAGGAACACAAGTTTATGATTGTCTTTTAGACATAGGTGCTGCAAAATCTGTGTTACAGAGATCCCCTGAGGAGTGCAAAGCAGTTGATTCAATAGAAGTTGTGTGTGTGACAGGTGTCTATTAGATTATATACTCCATACTATAAAACCTGGGGATTCAGTGTACATAAAAAACTTTAAGTATTAAATGTATTAGAGAAAGAAACGTGGCTGCCTTGCTTGCATGTGAAAAAGCAACAGCAGAAGAACAGATTTACATTAGACAACTGGCTGCAGTCAAAAAGAGAAGAAGAGGAGGAGGAGGAGGAGGAGGAGGAAAAGGAGGAGGAGGAGGAGGAGGAGAAGGAGGAGGAGGAGGAGGAAGAGGAGGAGGAGGAGGAGGAGGAGGAGAAGAAGAAGAAGAAGAAGAAGAAGAAGAAGAAGAAGAAGAAGAAGAAGAAGAAGAAGAAGAAGAAGAAGAAGAAGAAGAAGAAGAAGAAGAAGAAGAAGAAGAAGAAGAAGAAGAAGAAGAAGAAGAAGAAGAAGAAGAGAAGAAGAAGAAGAAATGGAGACAAAGATCAAGATTAATACAGAGGAGAAGATAAAATAGAAAAAATAGATGACAGCAAAGAGGACGATTGAGATGTAACAAAGACGTTGAAAAACAAATCAACACAAAGAAGAGGAACACAGATTGATTATAGGCATGAACTAAGATTTTTTATACCATTATAACACTACACACTTTCACTATAGTTGTAAACAAATACTACGTAGTAACAACACGAAGACAGAAGATAGTAGCAGAGGAGGTGACTTTTACAGATTTGATAAGTATTCATTATAAAATAACATACACACATGGGAGACATTTCTCACAAACTGTAACATCATAACCAGGTGATGAGTATCTATAGAAATAAATAAATACAGATAAATCACCTTTAGAAAATAATAATAATTTAATTGTACACATTAAAATAACAAGTAACAAATAAAATAACTTCTCATAGGAAGACTTTAGGTGTTCCTAAGAGATAAAATCAAGAAAAAATACATAACTTTCTAAAGAAAATCTTTTAAGTTTTTCTTAGACTATCTTAAGGGAGGGAGTTTATTTTCTTCCTGCAACATGTAAATAGTTTATACATAACTTATACTTAGCTAGAAAAATTATACAGATCTGTATATTAATATAGATTTGTATATAGTTAAAGTATTAAAAAGTTTTGATCTTATTAGTATAGTAAGTTGATTTTGAGTTTTAATGTAGCTAGTTTTGGTTTTCTGTGTTAATGATAGGATAATGTCTTAGTATAATAAAAAGTTTCATTTGAATTGTTCAAGTAGGATTTGTAAAATTAAGTTTGCTTGAGTTTTGCATAATTATTATTTTAGATAGACTTTAGATTTTTATAAAACATAAGTTAGTTTGTAACTGTATTGTTTCAAAAGTTTTTTAAAAGTTTACATTTTGTATTTTGCATTTTGAATTTCTGTAATTGTATGTTTTGCACTTGAATTTCTGTGAATATGGTTTCATTGATTATTTGTTTTCATTTAAATTTTCTTTCATTTATATCCCTAGTACAGGTTACCATAGATAAAGTGTAGCATTAAGAATAGAATAAGATAAGCATAAGATTAAGACTATTTTTAGGAAATATAATAATCATAAGGTTAGGTATAGCTTTAGAATTATACAGAATAGCGAGCATACAGGAGAGATTTTTTATCTCTCCATATGCTTCAACGGGGGAAATTGTAAGGATGATATTAGAAAGTAAGTATTATTTTATTAGTTTAGAGATTAGAAAGTAAAGTGGCTGGTGTTTGAAGCAGAGCTGCGAGAGCATGTTGATTTCAAATGTTGACAGTTATAACCGTTTTTCTATGTCAATTACTCACTCTTGCAGTTGGGAGTTGGGCTCTGGCAGTTGGAAGAGACACACACTCTCAGAGACTCTCTCTCAGGGCTGGAGGAAAGTAACCTCTTTGCCTCAATCTCTGTCTGAAGGAAAGATCTGAAGGAGCTCAACGTTTTCCTTTTGCAACTTGGGAAACACTATTGTCTATTTTGGTTTATATAGATTGATTAAACTCTGAGAAGACCAAAGAAAGATCTGGTCTTTGGTTAGGACTCTGAGTTTGTTAAGACTTGTTCTTTTTTGTTGAGACTCAACCAGCTAGCCTTTGCTATTTTATAATTTGAAAGTGAAGTTAAGAATTATAAGAATAATAGTGGCCATTTTTATTTAGATAGTATAAAATTGGGTTAGTCAAATCAAGTAGGATTAGTGTAGCCAGTGAATCACAGGAGAAGCGGTTCCTTGTGAAACCAGGGAGTTTATTTGGGTTGATTTAGAATCCCTTAGAATTAGAAATCCTTTATCCTTCTATATTTCAATAAATATTTTATTATTATAATAAGAGCCTCTTTAGAGTCCTTGCACCTGACCCTGAAGGGAAGTTCGCATTTGAGCTTCACTTCATCACTGAGGATACTTTTGATTACATCTATCAAAAGTATCCCAACAGTTTTGCATATTGAACAGTTTTTCTATCTATATTTTGTGTAACTTGCCAATTTTTTTTTTTACCCTAAGCACTTGGGGAATTTAGGATTTATTCTGTTAGCAGTAATGATATTCTCTTAAGTGGCATATTCTATTAAGCTAAGCATTTATGACACTTGTGAATCCTGCATACTTGAATTAATATAGGAGAACACAGCAGGTTGATGATAATTGACATTAGTTGACAATTTCAATTGAATTAGAAATTTTTCCTGCATTTTTGTAGGTCCAAAATATGAAAAATCTTAATTACTCAGGGAGGATATTAGTATTTTAAATAAGTATGAATGTTTTCTATATAATCTTAATCTATTTTAAATATGCTGAATGTTTTATGGTAATGCACAAACCAATTCTGTTCTTCAGCTATCTTTATTTTTATTTAGATGTATTTTATTATATTTTGTATTTTTTTTACAAAGAGTTAAGTTCTGTTCATATGTTTTTGTTTGTTTTATTTTTTATGTTATACCTTCACATAGTTTGCTTTGTAACAGGAAGAAAAGGAAAATGATACTCTGAAAAGGAGACCTTATCAGAAGTGGATATAGGAGAAACATTAATCTTATATGCAAATATATTATTCATTGAAAAATTAGGAATCACAAATATCTAGCTTCAAATCTCTGATATAAAGAAAAAGAGGCAATAGTGCAAAAAAAAAGCCCTGTCAGTTAAAAGTCACAGTTCTGATATGAGACACAATAAGTTTCTAACTATGCTCTTCTTTCATGACTTGTGGATGAAGATGATGTGAAAGTGGGGAAAAAACCTTGAGAATGTAGGGGAGAAAACTCATTATGTTAACTCTGTTATATTTTGAAATAATAAAAGGGAGAACATTCTCTCAGAGAGAACAAAGTTGATATAGAATCTTCTTCCAGTTGAGAAAAACCTATGATATCAACTCATACTTGCCTTTCTTGTACTTCTGTAAGCTTTGATCTACATGGATATTATCTGGATATAGAGGAAGTTGTAGTATTACTTACTCTATAGTTACTATGTTAACTGACTTAACAGTTAGATTTTTATTTGGTATTTGAGAGAGGTTACTAAGAAAAAGCAGGTGATAATTGGATGATGAGGATGAGAGAATATGAGAGAATGAGGAGTTGAAGATGATACTTAGGTTTTAAGTCTTGTTGCCCACGAAGATAGTGGTGTCTTGGATAGTAATAGGGAAGTTTGGTTTGATAGAGAATTTTGGGATAAGTTTTGGACTTGTTGATTTGAAGATTCCTGTGGGGGTGTTCAGTTGATGTTGACCAGAGACAACCAACATGCAGGTAGGAAATGCCATACTAGGTCAGGAGAGATTAACTTGGAAAAGCGGATTTAGTAATCATCTGCATATAAATGATTGTTGAAATCTGGTTCTGGTGAGAGCCCAAAGCAAAATAATATAGAAAGAGAAGAAAATGTGGCCTAGGATAGAGTCTGGAGGGATACTCAGTGTTAGCCAATTTAAAGATAATGATGAAGAATAAAAGGAGTAGTGTCTTGTAGGGAAAATGTTAGTTTCCTTTAATCTGAAAAGCTGGTTTAGAGTTTAACTATTAGAGTGGAGATAGAAAGACTATTTGGTGAAGTCCTTTAGAAAGAATCCCTCTGTGAATATGGACAGTTAGGTGGCAGTGGGTAGAGTACCAAGCCTGTAATCAAGAGAAGTTGAATTCACATCCAACCTCATATACTTACTAGCTGTGTAACCCTAAGCCTCTGTTTCTTCATCCGTAAAACTGGGATAATAATACTATGTACCACCCAGGGTTGCTGTGAGGATTAAATGAAGTAATTGTAAAATGCTGAAGAAACGCATCTCCAATAGAGTAAATGATTTTTCTAAAGTCACATAGACCATAATGATACAATTAGCATTAAAAACCAACTCTTTTTCACCTTCCAGTTTACTACTTTTTCTATAATACCATATTTCTTACTTTGTTATTAACTTTGAAGAGGCCTAAAGTGAGTTGTGTATGATATAATTGCAAGGAATAGACAGGCTGATAAACAAATGACAGATTGATTCACTAAAACAAAACTTTCAGAATTACTTGGTAACACTAGAATCATTAGAAGGATTTTCTTTAGAGATATCAGTCATTTAAGTTTTTTTTTAGTCATACTTCCTAAGGAATCATATGTAAGTGAGGAGCTACTGTGACTTGTTTTTTCTTGTTTTCTTCTAAATTCTTGTAATTTTATAGCAGAGAAGGACTGTCAGAAATAAATCAGCACAACAATCCTATTCTCTTGTTTGATACTTTTTAGAGTGGCTTAGCCAATATTGTGTGACATGTGATTATCTAAATGATCTTTCAAATTTTAATTCATACAGTATGGAGTCAGAGGAAGTAGTTGCCATATTATGGAATTTAATTTAATAATATTTTAATAGTAATAGTAATTTAATAGTCCAGTTGACCTGCGGTTTCATTAATATAGATACTTCTTAAAACAATCAATATAACAAATAATACTTCAGAAGACACATTTAGAAGAAGACATTTAGACACACATAGAAGACTCCTTTTATAAGAAAATTACTGATTCTATATTGAATTTCTATTGAGCCATGGAAGAGTAGATAGAGATACCACCTTTGTGGAAAGGAAAACTGAAGCAAGTTTTGGACTTTCTGCCATTGACATGTAGCAAACAGCATTTGGAAGGTTAGAGTGAAGTTGATGAACAGCAATGACAGTTGGTGAGGGGGAGGAGTACTTAGAGAGTGACAGTTGGTCTCAAGGAGGCTCTCTTTTCTGTCCCTCAAAATGGAAGGGGCACTCTCTCCCTGTCTCTGGACAGAAGTCTCTCCATTCTTGGATATTTCCCAACTGTGTTCTCTACCTGGATTCTTGTGATCCTGCCATTGGACAAAAGGATTTATGGGGAGTGGTTTAAACTTAAGCCCAGGCTTTAGGGCCCTTAGCCCAAAGAGGCAGGCCCAACCAGCTCTGAAAGTGAGAACTTTTTCTTCTTCTTGCTCTCTACTGCTAAGACTTTGAACTTAAGAAAACTAGCATAGATTAGTTTAGACAGGAATAAAAGAAACCCTCCACCAGCCTGTGAGGCCTGGTCTCAGCTCAAAAAGTGAGAGAGACTCAAATCTAATCTAGGGAAATCCTGATTCCCTCTTCCCTGATACCTTCCCAATCCAAACTTATTATTAAAATTCATCTTTATTTAAATAACTGCAGTCAGATATGTGAATTTCAAAACTACTCAACTCTGTTCCAACCATTCTTTAGAGGATGGGATTTGGCTATTTCCTGATCAATAATAATAGAGATACTTGGAATGACAGAATCAGGTCTTGGAAACTACAATCTCCACTCTACTCAAGGTAACAAGATTTAGAAAGGGCTGCAGCAAAGCTCAAGATTTAATTATTTGAGAATATGGCCTTCAGCAGACATATGCAAAGGGGACAGACCTCTGGGAGGTCCTGGGTTAAGCTAGAGCCACGATTGGCACAGGTGAGACACAGGAAGTGAGGTAGAGAAGAGCTCAGGAGTGCTGGAACCTCCTGTGTGGAGGAGAGTGTGGTGGTTGGAGCCTGGTGCTTGGAGTGGAGGCCCTCAGACTGTTTCTCCATTTTGGTCACGTGAGTGATAGGGACTGATCTCTTTTCTTTGCCTCGGCTATCCAAGGCCTTGGGCCTATGGCCCAGCCTAAGCAGAGCGGGTATTTAAGCCCTATTCCCTTCTCTCCCCTTTCTCTCTTTCTCTCTCTCTCTCTCTTCTCTCTCTCTCTCTCTCTCTCTCTCTCTCTCTCTCTCCCTCTCTCTCTCTCTCTCTCTCCCTCTCTCTCTCTCTCTCTCTCTCTCTCTTTCTCTCTCTCTCTCTCTCATACCTTTCTTCCTCCTGTTTGTAATTAAAAACTCCATAAAAGGTTAACTGCTGACTTGAGTTTTCATTTAGGAATTACATAGCTGAATTCCTTGGCCACCTTAAATTAATATATATCAGTCTTTTAAAGTGATTTCCGTATCACAGATAAGAGGATTATCATTTCAGGGGAATATAGAGGGAGCTGAACCTAAGGATAGCCATTCAACCATAAACAGTCCTTATTGGACCCCTGCTGGGTGACCTTGGTCTGGGGAAAGCTTGTCCTTTAGGAGGGTCCGTGCTTACCTGTCCTAGGGTATCTTCAACATCAATCAATAGAGAAGACATCCCCTCAGGCTATCATAGGTGGCCCGTTTCTCTGGAAACCCAATTTTTAAAGATAGCCTTTCATCAGGGGGTATCTCTCTCCTTTTACCTCACTGGTAGCCATATTCCCTCAATTCCTTTAACTCCTCCATTCCCTGTTACAAAACCTTCCTTATCCCCAGTACCCCATTCCATCTTCTATAATCCCTTTAACTATTATACCTTAAAGCCAAGAAATCTTAGATTCAAGTCCTGCATAGAAAAGATAGTGCTGGGTAACTCTGGGCAAGTCATTTCCACTTTCACTACTCTTAACAAATTCGTAAGACTTTAAATTGCCAAGAAGGTGTCAATCTGAATTTGTAGAGGGGAATAACTGGGAATTCTACATGCAAATAAAATTACAGCTATAATTCTTACCTAAATCTTTATTCTAGTAAGACCAATATCAATATCAGCTCTTTAGCTCTAGCACAAAACAATGTGAAAATGTTCACATTATAATCACTTACTTTATTTTCCAAAGATTTAATTTGATAGCAAATAAATTAAGAGAGAACCTAGAACACTGTTCATTGAAATGAATGAGAACATTCTCTTGTTCAGAATTACTTTAGGAGTCTAGGTACAAACTCAATTAATTGAGAAAGAAATGAAATGAACAAAAAGATCCTTGCACACTGGAAACAGAACAGAAACAAACAAGCAGAATTCATGAGGGTACAATAAAAGGAAAGGTCTAAGTTGATTGACATTTGAAACAGTAGAATGACTCTCAGATTACTAATTTTAATAGGTACAAATTTCAAAGAATTGTCTGCAGGAGTTCTAAAGGAAGAAAAAAATTAAATTAGATATAAATGGCTTAAGAAATATATAGTAATATGAAAGAAATAGTAAGAAATTATAGACCCATGTAGCTGTAAGAACCTGAAAATGTGACTATTTTCATTAGCACATTTTTAAAGTTGCACAGAAGCACCTCTTGATAAATGGCTCTCGATATTGCTTTTGGAATTTTCCAATGAAAAGTTTTTTCTACAACATTTTCCATTCATCAGGAAGTTTTTCCTTATATATAGCCCAAATCTTTCAAAGAATACAGTTCCATTTTTCTTCACTCCTGAGTAGAAATGAAAGGGTTATTTTATCTTTATACTTGAAAGTCATCCCCTTATATCTTAGCCATGTTAATTACAATGTCTCCTTATAGTTCTCAAACATTTCCTATCTTCCTTTTTCTAGACACATTTTAATTTTTCCTACCTTTACAAAAATAGACTAATTTTCTACCTTTTAAAAATAGACTAATTAAAAATAGACATTTTTTAGTATTATTATGGACACAATTAGATGCTGACTTTAGCAATGTGATTATAAGATGTTTTTTACAGTTGTTATGTTAATACTATTTGAATTCATTAAATAAAATAATTTCTAGAATTAGACTAAGGTTGATCTTTGTATTTTATTGTTATATTTTATTAAAAAATAGTGCACGAATGGAAGAAATTGAATTTTTTAAAGACTATAAGTAGTTTTCAAATAGAGAAGCATAGTTATTAAATCTTCAAGATTTTAAAGTCTCTAATTTTGTCTGCTTTATTGCACCCCATATAATATTATATACATTATATGTGCTCAATTGAGTTATGGTAAATTAAATATATATTCAAAATTAATGTGCTAATTATAAATCTCCATTTTTAATACCAGCAATTTTTTTGCAAAAATATTTTAAGTCCTTAAGTTGATATATATAATTTACAAATCATATAAATTTGATCTAAAACTCAATCTTTGCTACTTCAGAATGATCTAATTATATAAATTTTAGAGATTTAACCATACAGATAATTAGAGATTTATTCAGTATCTCACATGTGAATATTGATGTAGTGTTAACTTGTAAAATTATCTGCTCACATTTCCCCAATATGTTAGAATTATATTAATTTTCTTCCTCCTACACTAGAAGTATAAAATCTAGTATGTTTCTCTCTTTTAAAAATATTTTTATTCTTATATTTTATGTAACCATAATTTTCCTCCCTCTCAGAAAATTGTCATATAACAATTAGTTATTTACATATTAACAAAAGAAAAAGAGGAAAAATCAAAATGATTTTTGTTCAGATCAAAATATTGAAAATATAATTGATGTGTACATAAATATGCATATAAATGCACACAACTGATCTATATGTAAAGAGTCAGAAAAGATGTACTTCTTACCACATTTATGAAACTCTTACCTCTCAAGTGGGTGAAGTATGAAATATTATTTTATCTCTTCTTTAGAACCATGGTTATTCTTTATAGTTTTGCAACATTTACTTTGTAATTTGTGTTTGTTTCTTTTAAAATTATTGTAGTTACATGGTCTCTCAGTTCTTCCTATTAAACTGTTCATCAGTTTATATATATATTTTCATGCTTTTGTTTCTATCACATTTGCAATCTCTTACAATAAAAAATAACATCACATCCAGAAAAAATCATGCTTCAAAATCAAAGACAGAGTCATTATATTTAACAATTCTAATGAAAAACAGTAAGTTTTGTAATCTAGTAAGATTTCACTTGTGTTTTTTGTTTCTTATCTCCAAATATAAAAGAAAGGAATTTTAATATTTTAAGATTTCTGAAACGATTAGAAATCACAGAGAGAAATGGAATAATGTGTTCATCAAAACAAAGAAATTCAAAATGCCATCCAATAAACCCAGGTACTTACTAATTAAAACAGATAGATGTTCAGTAAAAAACATATATTCCTACAAAGAGAACCAAAACAACAAAAATACAATTACAGATGAAGAAACAGAGGCTAAGTGACTTGCTTAGGGTCACATATGTTGCTGAAAAAAGATAAGATGAAATTGATCAAACACATTTACTAATAGTCTGTAATGGAAAGAGAAGTGACTGAGCAAAACTAGTTTGAGGGCTTACTCAATTATGTTTTAGTTTAGTTCTTCAGTCTCACTCATCCATTATTTTCCCATTATTTAAACTAGTGATAATAATGTTGACTCTATCTACCTAATAAAACTATTCTGAGTATCAAATAAAAAGGTCTGTACTAAGATCCTTATAACTATAAAGTACTATATGATAATTATGATATTTATATATTAATTTGTTATATATTTTGGTTATACATTATTAATATTTTTACTTTAAAAATAAAAATAGTTTTGTAAAATATTAATAATTTAAACAAGATTTTCCATGTTATTCCATGATGGTATGAAAAAAGATATGTTCAATGTTTTACATAATGAAAGAAATTAGTTGATAGCATATTAAATAAAAATATGGTTATTAATGTATTGCACAGGAAAATATTTGAGAGAAGACCCTTTTGTAACTCTAAAGCCATAAAACATATTTCTATCTCAATGCTTCAGGGAACCATAATTTGTTGGTGTGAATAGTCACTTCAGAACCAAAGATCACATCTTTTTGTACCTTGGTAGACATCTTTTGTGAGTTTCAGTGGCCCCCAAATTAATCATGAAGCATCCAGCTGGTAATGAGATGATATATTTACATTTCCACATTTTTTAATCAATTCAGTCAATAACACCAGTGTAATTTAATTTGCAGGTACAATGCAGCATGTTTTAGAAGGTTCATCTCTAGGATACTGTTGATTCATTAAAAGATAATTTAAAAAACACTTCTTTCAAAGTTTCTTTTAACTTTCTAAAACTTTAGAAATTCTAAATCAGTTAATTTACAAAGCCAATATATGATTACCATTAAAATTTTCATGTAATAAAGTGAAAAATAAAATATTAAAAATTAAAAAAAAACACTGCTAGTTGATGATGCCTGCAGCAGATACTAGCCTTCCATATGAATAAGTTTAAAATCTTCAACCTTACTTTTCATTTTTCATTTGGATAAAAACATGTATGTCAATTTTTATAATTTTTTTTGCACAAGATTATGAACAAATAAAACATGACTCAAGTACTTTAATCATTGAGTCAATATTATGAGACAGAAACAAAATCAGAAAAATCAGTCTTTTCTGATATGAGCCTTCAACAATATCCATATATATTTGTACAAATTAATACATACTAATCAGTCAAAAGTTTTATAGATATTTTTTGTTCTTATATTTGTTATTTGTTCTAAAATTTCATGCAATGAGCTCTCAATTTTAATTTTTAAATTCTAGGTAAAATTAATAATCACATATTAGAAATTACATATGATATTCCTCACTCTTAGTTTCCAATTTCTTTGTTTAAAGGAAGGACAAATGTATTTCTAAAAAGAGATTAGATATATTATTTCAGTTTTTCAGTGTTTGGAGTTGATTTTGTATTTTTAAATTTGCCTTTTTGTAATAATTGCATGAATTCTGATTCATTTGTTTTAAGCCCTACATGAGTTCATTTAAGCTTTTTGTATATTTCCCTACATTTTCTAATTATCTTTGGGTGTGATGATATTCCATGACATTCATTTAACCACAATTTGTTTAGCCATTTTCAATTGTATCACCAAAAAAGGGTATGCTACTTAAATGTTGATATATATTAAGATTTTTTTCTTTTCCCTACTCATGGTAAGTAGAGAAGTAGAATTTCTAAGCCATTTTTTAAAATTAAAAAAAGATTGTATAATTCCTAAAGTTCCTTCCACAATCTAAGAAGAGTTAGAGAATAAATGGCTTTTCTCAATTAATCTGAATTGTTTTTAGGAAAGGTAAATTCAATTTGTAGCTCCATTAATAGTGCATTATTGGGCTTCTCCCATATTCTTTAATAATATTTGTATTTCTTCTTATCTTTGCCACTTTGATAGAGTTGAGGTAAAACTTCAAAAGTATTAATGTTTTTATTTCTTATGTTTAAAAAGTAATTTTAATATTTTTCACACTAGTATTCTTCCATTTTTCTCTCAAATAACCATTCCATTCAACAAATGATACAGAAAAAATGAAGGGAAAAAATAAATAAATGGTTTGATGCATCAAAACAATCTGAAAAAAAATAAGCAGTCTATCTCATATCAACCCTAAAACTCCTGTCTCTACAAAAAAGGAAGTAGGACTTTTATTCTTAAGTAATTTTTTAGTTCTCATTATATTTTTTAAATGTTTATTGAACATTGGATTATTGAGTTCAATTATTCCTGATTTTTTCTTGACTAGTTTTCCCCACTAATCTGCTAGCAGCTTCATTTTAACTAATACTATATGGGTAAAGCAACATTAAAAAAACCCTCTTTACAAACAAGATATAGAACAGATTAACTATCAATAATGTCAAAGGGAAGGCACTAATATTAAAAACAACTGGAAAACACTTTTTTCAGAAAGTTATCTTTAGTTAGGACTTATTAGAAGCCAGACAAGTCAGGAGGCAGAAATTAGGAGATTGAGATAATTTCAGGCATAAGGAGAGCCAGTGAAAATGCCTTCAATGAAGAAATGGAAGGTGTTGAGTAAAGAGTTAGCAGCAGTTGGCCATTGGCATTGAATCTCAAAGGATAACAAGACTTAAAAAATAAGAAAAGGGGAGCAAGTTGTTAAAATTTCTTTTAAAAAACAAAACTTTTTTAAAACTTTCAAGTCAAAGAGAGAATTCTATATTTGATCCCGGAGGTAATAGGGAGGCATCAGAATTTATTGAATGGGAGGGTGACATAGCTCTCTCATTAAGATGATAATTTTAGTGGCTGAGAATGACTGGAGTGGGGAGAGGCTTATAGGAGGAAGACCAAACAGCAGACTGTATCGTCCATGTGTGAAGTGATGAGGGCTTACATCAGGGTGGTAGCATTGTCAGAGGAGAGAAAAGGACATATTTGAGTGATGTTATAAAGGTAGAAAGAACATGAGGAGAGAGAGGAGTCAAGGATAGCACTTAGGCTAGGAATAGTGGCTGGAGAAAATTGTATTAATCTTAACATTAATAGAGAAATTCAGAGGAGGCAAGGTTTTATGGAAAAAGATATTAAGTTCAGACCCTACTTGAATGTCCTTATTTTTTCACTGAAATATAAAGCAAGATTCTAACCATAGTTTGGATGAAGTTAGCTGTGGGAGGTCTTGAGAAAGATAAATATTTTGAATAAACCTTTGGATTGAGTAATATAGTGAATCAATAAGGGAAGTATAAATGGATTACATTGCCATAATCAAGGCCTACTTGAGACTAACATAGACTTGCAAAGGACCCAAGCAAGCTTTGTTTCCAGCTTTTTTAGTATCATAGAAGTGCATAGTACAAAAGAAGAGTTGCTAGGATTTTATTAATTTATATTTATTAATGGCATTATTCTACAGCAGAAGATAGTAAATTGTCACAGTTGCCTGAATCAGGTTTCCTTGCCTCTTTTTGTACTACTTGAGAAAAGAATGTTTTACACACTAACAAATAAAGCTTTATTGTATTAAAATTTTATTTTAGTATTAAAAAATGTAAAATCTATCTTTAATTCTCAGGTACTTAGTCCTTGAGGTATAACTTGCTGGTATATGGTGTATAGTTCTTTGACTCAGGACTATATTTATCTCTTAAAAGGAAACTGGTAGAGCAATTTCTCAATTTTTAACAATGTTATGTGATTTTTACTAATTGTTCTTTAAAAGTTTGAGAGAATTCTCTTGTGAATCCTTCAGGATCAGAAGTGTTTCTCAGTGGTAGTTCCTTTACAACTAAGTCTGTTTCATTTTTTCAAGATAGTATTATTTAAACTCTCTTTTTGGCTTTCTGTTATTCTGAGCATTTAAAAAATATTCCTCTATTTTCTTTGTGTGTTCTCAGCTTTCTTAGCATAAAACACTGAATTCTAAAATCTTATTATTCTTTAATAATTCTGAGAAACAATGGGACATGTGAGACACTCACCAATCAGAATATCAGGGTTCTAGCACAGAAGTTTCAAAACTAAATTAACTAGCTTGGGCATGAATACGATGGAAGAGAAGATAGGGTAGCAGAGCTCTGAATGGTAAGAGAAAACATGTCATATTCTGTTAAAAGAGTTATTGCTTTCTAGAAATTTGTCACTTGAAACTATGTATGGTGAAAAATCTCTTTTGAGTTTTCCAAATTTATGGCAAGTAATGCAGAAAACACCCTTTTCATTTTTCTGTATGACAGCCAAAAATCTTCTACAGATGACTGCCATTATGCTCCGTCTGTTTCTTTACATTAATGAACCCCATTGCATGCAGGGAAATTCATTTTATGAGTGCCAACATTATTTCATGCTTCATTACATGAAATGCTTACTAACTCTTTGATTATATATAAATTTGTTCCTGAAAATCACAGAAAAGCAGCTTGTGATGTACAAGTTAATGAATTCTCATTAGGTATGATCACATTTCTCATTGCTGAAAAGAATATTCTTTTGTTTAACAAATCAGAGGGAGAGCTTAACTGCTATTTCATTCAGGCATCTGAAGGAAAGTATTATAATTAATCCAATTTTAATACACGAATTTTTGCATGCATTGTTGATCTCTGTAATGATAGAGTATTCACCAAAGTTATTTTTTTTCTTTTGAATCTGCATGAAGAGAACTACAGGAAAATAAGTGATGAAGGATTTTAAACACAGTAATTAATTTTACATATAATAATTAATAATCAGATTGGATCAGTCAGGAAACAGTTGAGGAGGGCTTAGGCCACTCAACTCTGCTTTGAAATATTGTCCAGAAAGCTTAAGGAATTGTGTTGCAAGAAACTTTCTTCAGAGGATTATATGTAACTCAGCATACCTGATATTTTGAAACAAAAAGTTAACCTGAACAATTATGATCTTAGAACAACATAACCTTATATATAAACAGATTTGGAAGCCTAGGCAATGTAAAGTCTCTTTATATAAATATGGTTTGTATATTTTTTGTCCAACAATACCTAGCTCAATCTTTTGTACATATTAAATATTTCAAATTAGTGAAAGCATGAATAAATCATCTAAACAAAAAGGAATGGAAAGATTTGTTAGCATAAATGAGACATTTAACTTTTAGTTTCTTCATCTATAAAATGAAGAAGTTTGATGGAATAATTTCTACTCTACTTTTTAAAAAACTTCATATTTTTCAGATTACATAGATACATTTTTAAATTTAATTTTATTAAGAAAAAATTTTCTATGGTTATGTGATTCATGTTCTTTCTCTCCCATCCTCCCACCTCCCTCCCATAGCCAATGTACAGTTCCACTGAGTTTTACATGTGTCATTGATCAAGACCTATTTCTATATTATTGATATTTGCTCTAGGGTAATCTTTTAAAGTCTACATCCCCAATCATATTCCCATTGAAACATGTGATCAAGCAGTTGTTTTTCTTCTGTGTTTTTTTTATGCCCACAGTTCTTTATCTGAATGTGGATGGTGTTCTTTCTTAGTCCCTCAGAATTGTCCTGGATCATTGCATTGCTGCTAGTAGAGAAGTCCATTACATTCAATTGTGCCACAGTGTATCTGTTTCTGTGTTCAATGTTCTCTTGGTTCTGCTCTTTTCACTCTGCATCAATTCCTGGAGGTCTTTCCAGTTCACATGGAATTCCTCCAGCTCATTATTCCTTTTAGCACAATAGTATTCCATTACCAACAGATACCACAATTTTTTTAGCCATTCTCCAATCAAAGGGCATCCCCTTATTTTCCATTTTTTTTTTGCCACCACAAAGAGTGTGGCTATAAATATTTTTGCACAAGTCTTTTTCTTTATTATCTCCTTGGGGTATAAACCCAGCTTAGAAACCTTTTTATTAATAATTGTTTTTGACATTTTGCTATCCAACTTCTCTACTTTCCTTCTACCCTACCTTCCTGAGAATGCAGGCAATATGATACAGGTTGTGCATGTGCTATCATGCAATGCATATTTCCATGTTGTTCATTTTATGAAAGAAGACATATATAGATTATATTAGAGAAAAAAATCATGGAGTAAATAAGTGAAACATTTCTGAAAAATTTGAAATCTATTTTCAGACTCCATCAGTTCTCTCTGTGGTGGTGGATAACCTTTTTGCCAGGTACCTTGGATTTTACTTGAAACCCTGCATTAGTGATAAAGTTATTAACAGTTGATCATCATACATTAGTGCTGTTGCTGTGTATAACTCTGTTCCCCTTTGAATGTCTGATTATGAGATTTCAGGTGCTGTCAAGAATACTGGGTAACCTATGTACATTCAGTGAAGTTTACAACCTGTGAAGCAGGTTAATTTGAGGTTAATTTGTTTTTTTATAGTTTGAGACAATTACAGAATTATTCCATAATTTTGGTGAGAGGAATAAGAACTCAAACAACCTCTTAGAGCTGGAAAGAACCTAGAAACCATCTAGCTCAATCCTTGCTTAGTGACCAAGGATTGCCTTTATCAATATACTGAAGCAGTGATCAGCAGCTTTTCCTTTGAGATCTGATGAGAAATGTAATATACTTCCTTCTAAGAAAGCTTGTTTGTATTCTGCATGAGTTTAACAGTGAGCAAGTTTTTCCTATATGAGACTATAATGGATTTTTTTTTTCAGTCACCACTCACTATTCCCAGTTCTTTCCTTGGAGGTGGAATAGAATATGCTAATATCTTTTCTATATGATGGTCCTCCGAATATTTGAGAAGAGAAGCTAGGTAGCTTAGGGGATAGACCGATGGACCTGAAGTCAGGGTGACCTGAGTTCAAATCTCACCTCTGAAATTTACTAGTTGTTGTGAACCTAGACAAGGCACAACCTCAATTTGCCTTAATTCACCTAAGAAAGAAACAGCAATCCATACCATTATCTTTGCTAAGCATTGTGTAGTTAAAATTAGTTTCTCTGCTAGACGTATGTTTTTAGAGGTTTATTAAAGATTAAGAATTTAAGAAAATACAAAATAAGAAAGCATGTGCCTAGGAGGATCGAAGGCCCATTCACTTACACTACATCATAAGAGACGTGTGTCCCTGGAAGCACAAGCAGAAAGAGAGAAAGCAGTAGGCAGAGTCCCTTTAAATAAAATCTGTGATCTTGAACTCAGGTGAGATCCAGGGAGATTAGAGGGCAATCTGGGAACTTGCAAGGACTTCTGGGGATTGAAGTCCGGGGTTCAAATCTCCATTTTTACAGCATTATGATGATGTGGTTCATTGGATCACAAAGAATTAGACACAGGTGAACAAAAACAATCATGACTTCATCAAGTAGTTCCTTTTCCAGGTTAATATATCCAGTTCCTTTAATCAGATCTCACATGACATTATCTCAAACTCATCACCATTCTGAATGTCTTCTGGATGCTTTCCAGTTTATCAATATCTTGTCTAAAATGTGTCCATAACTGCAAATATATTCTAGCTTCCAGATACCCAGAGCAGACTACAGTGAGGCTTTTACCTTATTAATTCTGACCACTATTTCTCTTATTATTCAAACTACGATTGCATTCATTCTTTTGCCAGCAACACTGAACTGTTGATTCTTGCACATTAATAAAACATCAATATCTTTTTTTCTTGCTTATAGACTTCTCTTTTCTCATTTGCATGTAAAAACAATTTCTTAACATTGTTTTCTGACATTTTGCAACTCAGATTCTATCTCTCCCTCTGCCTTCATCAAGATGGTAAATGATCAGTTATGGATTATACCTGCACTTTTGTGTTATATATATATATTTCCATATTCCCCATCCTGTGAAAGAAGACACATATAACATGTTCAATAAAAGAGAAATAATGAAGGAAATAAAAGTGAAACTTTTCATGTTTTGTTCTGCAATCAGATTGCCATAGCTCTTTCTTTGACTTTGGATGCCACTTTTTATCATAAGTCTGTTGGGGTTATCTTGGGACCTTATTTTGCTGATATCTTCACAATTGATCATCGTACAATAATTCTGTTACCATATAAACGCTTCTCTCAGTTGTGCTCACTTCATTTTGTATCAGTTCATGAAAGTCTTTTCAGGTTTTTCTGAACTTATCCTGTTTGGCATTTGTTATGGCACAATAATATTATATTACAATCATATACTACATTTTATTCATCCATTCTTCTAATGATGAATATTCTCTCAGTTTCCAGTTCTTTGTCATTATAAAGAGAGCTGTTGAAAATATTTTTGTGCAAGTAGTAAATTTTCCCCTATCTCAGATCTCTTTGGGATGAAGACATATTGGTATTACTGGGTCAAAGTGTATGTATAGTTTTATGACTCTTTGGACATAGTTCCAGATTGCTCTCCAGAATAATTTTATCAGTTCACCGTTCTACTGGTTGTGTAGTAGTGCTTCAATCTTCCTGCATCCCCTCCAACATTCATCATTTTCCTTTTTGATCATATTATCCAGTCTGAGAGATGTAAGGATGGTATCTCAGAGTTGTTTTAACTAGCATTTTTCTAATAAAATTGATTTGGAGCATTTTTATATGATTTTAGCTTATTTTAATTTCTGCAAATTAAGACTGCCTCTTGATATTCTTTGATCTATCACTTGTGGAATGCTTTGTATTCTTAGAAATTTGAGTGATTTCTTCATATATTTGAGAAATAAGGCCTTTGTCAGGGATATTTGTTATAAAATTTCCTCTCAAATTTGTAATTCCCTTCTAATCTTTGTTGCATTTGTTTTGTTTATGCAGAACTTTTAAATTTTGTTACATGTTTTATATTACCCTCAGCTGCCCTTTAAATCTATATCTTAAAATATGTAATTTACTCAATGTTTCCTAAACATCCATAATGGCCTCTATAGCAAACTCTTTTATTTCTGGATATAATACTTTCCCCCCCTTTTCATTTTTAGAATTTCATTCTTGTTACTTTTCCATTCCTATTAAACTGATATTCCTTGAAAAGGCTTATCATTGTCATTATTCCTTTCTCAGAATTGTTTAAAGTTTTCTCAACAGAATTATGGTGTCAGACTACATCTAGTTTTCATACTATATGCATCACAAATTTTAAGATGGAATCTGCTTCTCCACAAGATTTCCATTATTTCTATCATAATAGTCAATTCCACCTTATTGATGAGAATCAAGACCAAAAGAGTAGTTTACCTCATCACTTTCCTCAACTTTAAATATGGAATTATAACTAGAGCAAAATAAGAATGTGTTAGCTTCTCTGTTGTCAGAAAGAAAATATTATAAATATAATATATGCTTTAAATCATTACTGTAGCATTCCTCTTTGACAGGCTTGCAATTTATTTACTGAACTCTTCATCAATAATCTCCCTCCTTCCTGGTTTTAGACAGTATAATTTCATTATGATAGATAATACTTCCATTTCTCCAGTTCTTGATTTTTACCCAAATGTTCTTCAGCTTGCTTCTTACTGAATTTCATAGTCAATATGTACATAATATACAAAATATTCCCTATAGTCTAAAGATTTTACAATTTAACTATTCTTAAAGATCTCCAAAAGGAAGAACTCCTCCACCTCCCAAACTTTCTACCATGTTGTGTCTGTTTTTTCTTTCTGGGGTCAAACAATACTAGCATAATTCTTCCTCATGACTTTTCATCTATCTTTGGATAATGACAATTAGTTTCCCTTCTTTGAGTCTGTTTTTCTCCAGGCGAAACATTTTCAGTTCCTTCAACTAATTCTTCATGGTTTTCTTTGTTCTTTTTACTTTCCTCTCTGTTAGTTCATGCAGATCTTCACAGCCATGTTTTTGACCACGAAAGCATGGATTCTTTCTCCTGCAATGCCTTATAATATATAGGTGACCTAGGTTGTTGTATGTGCCCAAAAACAATACACTAAAGATTCCACTAACCTGCAAATGCTTGAAGAATGAACTCTGTTACCTTAGGACCAGCTTGGCTAAGTTCTATAGGAATCAGTTTGACCAAAAGATAATGATTTTTTTTTCTTTAAGTCACAGCAATTATTTTTAGGATGCTTTTTAAAAAGGCAGTCTAATGTATCATAGTGTATCTGAGGTTTGTGTCAGCAGAAGTACCTACTTGATTTTGAGCCCCAGCTACTTATTACCTATGTGGGTTTGAACAAGGGTTCTAAACTTTTGCTGTTGTTCCTTCATTCAATCGTATTTGACTCTTTGTGATCCTGTCAACAATACTGTCAATGAGATTTTCTTGGCAAAGATTAGTGAAGTGATTTTCCATTTCCATTTCCAGTATTAAAGCAAATGGGGTTAAATAACTTGTCTTGGGTCAAACAGGTATTAAGGGTTTGAAGATGGAATTGAACTCAAATCTTCCTGATTTCCTGACCCAACTCTCTATCCACTGAACCACAATTAAATTCACTGGACCACAATTTCTTCATCTGAAAAATGAGAGGTTGGATTCAATTCTCTTTAAGGTTTCTTCTAGTTCTTAGTCTTATGGTATATCTTATTTAGATATTTCAAATGTGAAGTAACTATAAACTGAGACACAACCTTTGTAGAACTTAGGTCTCCCCCTGAGGTGAGTAAATCTGAGGAGTACTATAAAAGTACAGATCCTTATGAGATCCCAATCCCTTCCTCCCAAGAGGAAGATTACCTAAGAGACACCATGCAAAGCACAAGCCTTACAAGACCAAAAGTTCTCTTTCCACAAGAGGAAGAACAAGCAAGAAGTACATCTAAATTCAAAATTATCTTTATTAAGCAGAAGCATACATGTACATTAGGAGTTCCCTGCCTTTCACTACAGGATCTCAGCTCAGTAGTTGCAAGGATCAAATCAAATATTCTTCTAACATAGGGAAGCGGAAGAAAGGACTAGAAAGGGACGCATCCAGGAAGGGATCTAGGCAGGCATGGGTACAGATACAGAGGTAATGGATTGTCAAGCGCAAAGGAGAAAAAAGACTCTTTGGAACATATTTGGGCTACAATAACAAATCCTTTAACATGATAAACAAGCATGAAGTAATCAAGTTCCAGGCTTTGGAATACAAAGAGAACAGAGTAACCCCAACAAGTGCCATCAAAGTTAATGTTAACAATAGTTTCCAAAATGACGGAATTTAATAGAGACAGATAAAGTTGGACAAAAGACCCAGACTATTTTTATGTAACTCAAGTACACTTAGTTCTCTCATGAGAGCTAGCTAGTAGGATTCAAGTCCAATCATGTAGCTCAGGATTGTGAGAGCTGGTTACTGACTGAGGTTAATCCTGGTTAATCTCCAATTTTTCAAGGTATTCTGTATCCTCATTAATTCAGTCAGTCTGCACAATTCTTCCTTGATTATAGCACAAGTCAATCAAGATAATAGCATATTCATTTCTATATAACTGAGGGTGATTTAAATTATCTAACTGAAAATTTATCTATCTTTGTAAACTGAAGATTAACATCTTTTAATGGTCTCATATTTGATCAAACATATAATAAAATATAATTTCATAAAGCAATTCTATACTTCAGTGGATGTATAATCTCTTCTATACTATATTTGTACTTTGTCAGCAGGTACAGATTTCTTCATATTCGTTCTTTCTTCTCCTATATAACTCTTGTTTTGGTCATTCCATAAATTATTCAGAGGGTATCCACTCAATTCACTGGAACCCATAGTTTGTTCTTTTTCATGAAACATTATATTAATTTTCTAAAAAAAACTCAAACCAAATTTCATTGGGTTGTGAATAATATAAAGGGAAATGAGTAACTTTTGGCTCTTGGCAACAGGACTATCAATTATCATTGTTTCCTGGCTACATTGCCTTCAGCCAGAATGAGTTGGATTTGAGGAAGGATGGAGAAGTAAGGCTAGTACCATTCATGATTGACTCTAATGTGTTCAGGTCATTGTTATTTGAAGACCTGTGCCCTCTTATCTTTTGTTACTTGACATTACTTTATGGTAACTTCTTACTCTTCCATTTCATACAATTCTATTTAGATACGAATCCATTATTTTTATTTTTTAAACCCTTATCTTCCATCTTGGAATCAGTACTATATTTGTATTTCAAGGAAGAAGAGTGGTAAAGGGTAGGCAATGGGGGACAAGTGACTTGCTCAGGTCATACAGCTGGGAAGTGTCTGAGGCCAGATTTGAACCTAGGACCTCCCGTCTCTAGGCCTGGCTCTCAATCCACTGAGCCATCCAGCTTCCCCCTCCTTGTATTGTTTTTATAATAACATTGTGGACAATATGATGGCATTTATTAGTTTTAAAAACCAAACAGTTTGAATGATCTCAATTGGGGATATTTCATGCTAGCTTAAATCTAAGTTCTATGAATTATGTAGTACATTGCACATAGCAAGTATTTAGTAAAGTTTATTGAACTGAACATAAATAGATAATAGGAGATACCACTGTGTGGTGGAAAGAATACTTGATTTAGAATTAGGGGGTATGGGTTCAAATGATGCCTCAACCACTACTTTTCTGACATTTATCCTTAGTTTAGTTATCTATGAAATGTTCAAATAGACTAACTGACCAGTAAGATCCTTTTTAGATTTAAATAGATAATGCTATGGGAAGTTATAAAGTGCACTAAATAATGACAAAGAGACCAAGCCAAAGTGTTTCAGAAAAATTTGAGGAGGGGAAAATTTTTCAGGGATTACTTCCTGGATAAGATAATATCTGGGCTAGACCTCAAAAGAACAGGTGGATAGCAACTGTCAGATATGAAGTTGGAGCTTGTTTCCATCATTGGAGATCATATCCAAGAATATATCAAACACAAGAGAGTGACAGAATTGGGACATAGTTGTAAATCCAATTTGGATGAAACATAGACTGCCAATGTAGCAATGTAGCAATCTCTTTGTTCTGCTACCTTAACTTGCACTCATTAACTTGCACTCTAGAGGGAGACTACTACCTCCCAGATTCTAGGATACCTCACATGCCTAAAATTACATAGATCACGAGTTCCCACAGGTGAGCTTCCCTTTAATATTCAGACAATAAGCATTCACTTAAAGACAGCTAAATAAGAAAAGTAGCTGTAAAACATCTCTCCCGACCCCTGTAGAAAATATGATGTTATATCTATATTACTACAGGCTTTCCCTACTACCACCTAATTTTCCTCATGGTTCAGGATTTTCTGTGGAAGAACTCTGCATTTCCAAAACGAATTCTCCCTGAATAAACAATCAATTATTCTTTAGCAGGAGTAGCAGTACTTATAACTACAACCTAGTCTCAAACTCTTAGATGAGATGGCTTCTCCTTGCCAGGACCTCAGCTTCAAATTGTCACAGTCAATGGGTTGGAGTTGAAGGTAGGGGTTGGGGCAGAGAATATCATCTCACTTTGACTGTCCTCTGGTATAGGTTCAAGGGTAATATTCCACAAAGTGTTTTTTTCTTTGTTTTTCTCTTTAAATATTTCCTGTCTAGAGTGACTTTAAGTGTCCAACACTGCAACTATTACATTTTCTTTTAAGGACTGCTGAGGGGCATAGCCAATCTTTAATTTTTTTCTTTCCAAACAAGGTTATACTTTTAATTCTCAATAAATGATAAATTTGTTTACAGAAAGTAAAGGAGTTGTGGGACGTAGCTACATATTCATAGTGAAGTTCCTTTTTAATTGTCCTTAATTTTCTGTGAATGTATTCTGATCTCCTATAGAGGTTGGGTGGGGGGCAGATTGCAGAGGGGAAATCCATCAAAAAGTCCCATCACTCCAGTCCATAAACTAAACAAGAAAAGGGGATGGGAAGACTGGGAGTTTAGTTTAGAGTCAGATTATGCAGATCTTTTAATGCCAGCATAAGGAGTATAGATTTTCTTTTGCATTTCATTCATTGCAAAGGAGTCTGTAGTTTTCTATAAATACATGGGAAATGTTCTATCAATATAGAAAAATATCACTTACCAGTCCACCAAAAACAAATATATATATATATATATATGATATCCCTAATTCTAGGTCTGAAAAGACCAGTATATATCACCTATAAATATTATATGGTAATAGTCCCAAGTCTGTTTCTATGTAAATGAAAAGTTTGTCTATTTAGAATTTCAATATTATTTTTTGTTAGTTCTATTGAGAATTTTTCATCAAAATAAGGAAATTTCAAATATATAAATTAAGAAAAAGTTTACAATTCCCATAATTTTATGACATTTATTATTTTTATTTTACAGAAAGTACATTCAAATCTGTATTAGAAAGTACATTTTTACATGAAAATAACTTAACACTTAATAATCATTTAGAACTTACTGATATTTTGAGTTTAATCTCTGATTTATTTCATCTTTGTATCCTCTTACCTTGAACATAATGGACACTCAAAATGCTTGTTAAATTAAAATTTAAAAAGCCCTAATTCCTCTTTTTATATTCCTAGAATAAATGTGCAACAAAGCCTACATAATAAATTAAAGTTTTCCATAAAAATCTATCAGGTATAAGATAAATATAGCATTCCCATGTAACCAATGCATCTAAGCATTATGAGAAGATTAGGTGTTTATTTTGACAAAATTTATTAAAGTGAAATCCAATGCCATCTAAATATTCATGCTTATCTGACAAAGTTAATATTATAAAAGTCACAAAATCTATTTTCATCATTGCTAGATACTCAGAAGAATTTGGCCAATTTGGCCAGACTTTAGAATAGAGATATGAATCTAAATTTTAAAAAAGTTATAACTTACTTATAGACATTTTAATTTTAAATATGAAAATATGACTTTTCATTTGACAATGTTTAATATTTAAATGGAAAAAATTCTTAATCAATTAAATAAATATCTATTAAATCCTTATTGTATGAAAGAGAATGGGTGAAATGATGGATGCAGTTTCTGTGACCTGACTTTGTTGTGTCTGTTGTCAGAATATTTTATAGTACAGTTGTTGATTTTCAGTAGATAATGGATTGAAACTCTTTTTAATAGCATAGTTTACTGAAGCATGCTAGTACAATGTAACCTCAAGGTATTTGTCATAAATGTTGTGGAAATTCTCTTGTAGAACAGCAGTAAGGCAACTTACTCCCAGGAGATGGAACCAAAACTTTGTGTGCACATAGCAGTCAGTATATGTTGTATTATTTTCATCACATATGGAATTGTACATGGTTTTCTGAAGTATAACTAATATATCATGATTCTAAAACACATAAATCATTCATGATATGCATTATTGATTTTTGACTCAATTAAGATTATACATAAAGATATGAAGAAGTAGGCAATGGCTAAGTACATTGAAACATTCACATTCTGAAATTAGACAGAAGGGGAAGAACATTTCTAAAACAATGAAAATTCATGCAATGTGTTTATTCATTTTCAAAACTGTAAATTTGACTCCATGAGATCTGGAAAGTATCTTAAGAAAATCTTGCATTTTATTAATGAACCCAAAGCCAATCGGTTTAATATTTTCTCATCCAAAATGGGGGAGATGATTGTTAACCATCCGTAGGGAACATAATATTTGGATTAAAATGTATACATTTGTAAAGGGGAGATATTTCTTCTTTTAGCAGTACTTGAGTTTGATAATAATATGTACACTACACTGGATTTATTGAATATAATGTTAAGTATTTCACCTCTGGTTGGCATTTATGAAATGGTCATGATATAAGTTTTAATGTTTAAAAGCCCAGCATATGGTGATACCCATATCCACTTTGTCAGCAATACATTAACAACAAAGCTTGAACCATTGGCTGAATTATGTGGATTTGCTTGTGGAAAGGGAGAAATTTACTATGGAAGTTCAGGACCAGGATATTGCTTCCAAAATTATATATCAATCAAAGCAGGTTGATGTAATGGGTAGAATGATGACCTTAAAGCCAGGAAGACAGGGTTCATGTCCTATTTCTGATACCTACTACATAATGTTGCACATATTGCTTAATTCCTGCAGTTTGCTATTAAAGATTCAGGGAAGTGGTGGTTTGCCTTTGCAGAGGCAGTTTTTTCACCTGAGTTCCATATATGAGTGAAATCATAGGGTCAGTCCCTATCCTTTAAAGTTTACAAAGTAGTTTTTTTAGAGCTACACTGAGAAGTGTATATTTTAGGTAGTATTTTTCCCATTTTGCAGATAATAAACTTGCTTAGCACTTAATGTTTGTGAAATTATATATATTTACATACATATAAGCATACATGTATAGATACATATGTGCATGTGTATATATTTTCATTTAACACAAAACTACAATGTAATGGGTGCTCTTATTTTCACCAATTTACAGATGAAAAAACTTATTCTGAGGGAATTTAAATGACTTATCCAGTCACAATATAGTAAGTGTATGAGATGGGATTTGGACCCAGGTTTTCTGACTCCAAGTTCAATTTTTTCTCTATTATAATATAATTCTCTTAAGATACACAATTCATAAATATTTTAATATATGTTTATTTTTTATGATCTCATATGAATTAGAATCTGTTCAAATGGAAGCAGAAATTAATAACAATAGACTAGTCAATGATGGATTCATTTTTCAAGAATAGTCTCATGCAATGTGAACATATGTCCTTTTCTAAATATCACTTTCTGCAGGGTCAGAGCAAGTCTGCTTCATAAATCAATCTCCTAAAGTGGAGATGCACACTGTGTTTCTAAGAGCCTTAGGAGAATTGCTTAATTGTCCATAAATCACAAAAAAAGAATATAGATCTTGATGGGCAAATACAAAGTAATAAAATGTAAGTTTTAATTATCAGATTACCACATCTGATGTGTCATGGTTTTCTTTTGCCATTTATGTATGACACTTTTAATGAATAAACTGACAAGCATTTTAATAATTGCCTGCTGTTGCCCAGGCACTGCTTTAGCTTTGAGTAAGTTTTAGCCAGAGGAATAGATATTTTCTTTCTAATTTTGATTGCATAGCACTATCTAATTGCTGTAGACATTCTATGATGTGACTAGAAACATGTGCCAATATTATATTATGTTTCCAATTAAAAATATTGTAAGGATTATTTACAATAAAACATTTTCTGAAACAATTGTTAGTTCTCAAAATCCTTTCTTTTGTGCAGATTGGAGATTTGAGTAGCAGATTAAATGCATGTCATTGATGTAACAGGTGCATAATTAAAATGTTTCTTTTCATATTACATTAAAGGTGTTGGAATAAAAGAAGTTATTGGAGACATTGATTCTCAGAGATAAGTTGTTGAATGTGATGGATTTTAAAAGTTTTCTTGTGGACATCCTTTCATTTTCAAAATGGTATGTGAGGGTGCTGTTTTGGTCTTTAGTAAAGGGTGTCATAGTTAACTGTTGCTACTAGAAACCTGCCCAAGTGAGTGATTTAACATCATGGGAATTTGTATGAATTTTCTTTCCCTTTAGAAAGAGGAGGGGATCAAAATCATTCTCATCAAAATACTAAGGCATTAATTGCCTGTTAAAATACTCCTCCTTTTTCCAACTACAAACCCACATGATGTTCATTTTCTTTATATACTTGAACAAAAAACATATCACAACAAATTGAATGGAGAAACAGATATTAGAATCCAACTATCTTTTATTAATTCAGATATTAAATATTTGAGAAAATATGTAAATAATGCCACACTTTTCACTTTTTGTTTTGTAAAATATTATTATCATAAATTGCTTACATTCTCATGTATTTGTTTTTAAGGAATTAAATTGAATATTTAAATCATCAATTTAAATTTCTAATATTATGGATACTGATGCAATGCAAATTAACAAAAATTCTTGAGGTATCATAGAAAATATCAGCTATAGATGATATTTATTCTTAAATGTTATAACATTTTAGAGGCAGAAGAGACTTTAGGGAGTCTAGTCACTTTTTCTGAAGATGAGAAAGCTGAGTCATAGAGAGGTTAAGCAATTTACCCAAGATCATGTGGCTAGTTAATGGCAAAGAGCTGAATCTCTGAATTTCTTTCTTTATGGCATGATCTCTTTTAATACACAAATTTTACACACTATTATATTAATTAACTGATTTTAAGTGTAGGAGCAATGTAACGCCCCCTAAGGTCGATTTGGTTCCTTTCTTTTTTTACTTTAGGGGGTTTATTTTAAATAAAATGTTATTAATTCATTCATAATCATTTTGATACTACAGTTATAAAAATTACTAAAATTTACATAGAAGTTATGCTCTCTGTTTAACTTTACCTTTATATCTATCTTTAGTTAGCCCAACCTCTTTGTTGTTGAGACAAAATTAATACTTATGGAAAATTTTAGGCAATCAAACAGCAGATTAGATTAAAGTTCCTAAGGATAAACAGTCTCTAGGAAGAAAAGTTTGGGAAAGATGTGACATTTTCTTGGTACTTTACTCAATCCTGATATTCTGATTAGAGATTCCTACAGAGCCAATAACCCTGTTTTATATTTTCCTTGTTATTTTTCCTGTTCCTTCCTGGCTTCTCATATCAATTATAATAATGATGATGATAACAATGATAGCATTTATATAGTGCTTCAATTACTGCAAATTGATATATAAATATTAGCTAATTTTATCCCCAAAATAGTACAGGGGAAGATGATGTGAAATAGTGTTGTCAGGCATGGTGGAGAGGGGAAAAGGAGCAAGTCTACCTGAGTCCCTCTGCCTTTCTAGTGATGAATTCTGTGAGGCAGGAAGGTGACCAAGTGCCCATAGAGAAAATTCTGCATGCCATCTTTGGCACCCTTGCCATAGGTTCACCATCACTGCAATAGGACATCTTGAACTAGATTTCTCATAATTTTTAATTAACTTTTCTTTCTTGTCTTTCTTATGAAATATTCCTTTTTGACCCTCTTCTGTTACTGTATAATTAGAATCCTGTTGCCCTAAAAACTAAATTTCCTGGGAGGCCATTGACTTCCTTTCATTATGTACTTCCTACAAACAGGGGTTCGTTACTTCCTGTTGCAACTGTGGTTGTAAGCTCGGGTTTTGAACAGGTAGATTAGCCATGGGAGTGTGGTTTTTATTTTGTTGCCTGTGAGTTTTAAAAATAATAATCAATAACTATTATTTAAAAGTTTTAATAATAATAACTAAAATTTTAAAAAGCTACCTTAATTCAGCCTGGTCACAGGTCAATAAAGAGGAAGAGGGAGGAGTTATCACTACTTATATAAAATCACACAAAACAGGCAGATGCAAGAAAAGGGAAAAGGATTCTAGGTAATACAAAAAGGAATTTTGGGTAATTTAGTTTTGGGGATTCAAGAATTTCTAACTATATATTACCTTTTTTATTCCTTTACTTCTAATGATCATTAATAAATCTTTTAAATATGATATTTTAATTATCAATCATTAATTTAATTTTTACATTACTATTGAGAGCACCTCCACTCCTCTAGTCATTCAGGTTCACAATGTGTCATCCTTTACTCCTTACTTTCTCTCCCTTTCCAACCCTTTCCATATTCAATTTGTTGCCAAGTGCTATCTCTTCTACTTTTATACCATCTCTCATATATGGCTCCCACCATTTTTCCCTTATAAAACTACTACCATCCAGGCTCAGTCCTTCCTCACCTCATGTCTAGAATATTGAAATAGCCTGTTGATTGGTCTTTCTGCCTGGTCTCTTCCCAATAGAGTCCATCCTGCTTTCAGCTGTCAAGCAAATCCCTACTTAAAGTAGGGGTCTGATTATTTTCCTTCACCTATACTTCACTGCCCTCTCATCCAATAAACTCCAAAGGTTTGCTCTTACCTCCAGGGTCAAATATAATATCCTGTATTTGGTAATCAAAATACTCTAAATAACATTTCTCCACACTAATTTATTAGTCTTTTTTATATTACTCATTCCCACATACTTAGTGATGCATTGAAACTCCACTCCTTTCTGTTTCTTGCATAAAATACTCCCATCCTCAAGCTTTAAGTATTTTTACTGGCTGTTTCCTATTCCTGGATTTTTCTCTTCTTATCTCCAGTCCTGGCTTCCCCAACTTCTTCAAAATCTCAGCTAAAATTCCAAATTTTACAAAAAATTTGCCTACTCAACTCCTATAGCTTTTTTCACCTTATTTCCTAGATACTTTTTTCCTTTCAGTACCCCAAAGCCTAGTACTTCTCATTTTTTGAGCCTCAGTTTTCTCCTTTGTAAGATGAAGGAGTTGTACTAGACATACTCGTTCAGGCATCTCCTATTTGTATAATTCTATGATTCAAAGAGAGTTAGAAATTGTTCAAAATGGCAGGTATACACATGGCAGTCTCCTGCCTATGCTCACCAATTTGGAAGAATTGAGGCATAAACAAAGTGTTTGCTTTCCTGCCTTTTGGTATGTATTTATCATTAATTTCTAGGAATTCTGCCCCTCAGCTCCTCTTCTCTTTTCTAAGCCGTTGAGATGAATAAAATCCTTTGTAAATAGTTAAAATTATTTACTGACTGTTTCATTTATCAAGAAACCTTAACTATCCATCTTATCGGCCACTATCTACAGCTACTATTTACAAAATCTCATTTAAAAATACATACACATATATTCAAACACTTTTCAAAAGCTGTCAAAAAGGATAATCTCTGCATTTGTGAGAAATTGGTTCTTTTTCACCTCCCATCCCTTAATCACAAACATATATAAACTCAATAGTTACAACTATCATGTCTTTTTCATATAATTATCAGTTTTTAATTTGACTGCTCTTAAGGTTGGAAAAGCCTCTTAATTTGACATAGTTGTTAGTCTTTGTGTTTCATGGAAATCTGTTTTCAGAAGAGGTATGAATTATTACTGTGTATTTGCAGATTTTACATGATAACCTGGCTAATTTAAGAACCCCCATATGTAACACATTGAGAAGGGATATAAAATTAATCATTACTTCCCACTTTGGATAGTTTTGCCCATGCCAAAATATCTGTATTTATCTTTTAAGACTGCATTTACAGAACATTTCTTAAGAAAGGCTATCCTTTACTGACAATCATTTCCAGCAGGGAACTCTTCCTCACCTCTAGTCCAGAAAAACTTTTTAGACTAAGCAACTAAGGAGAAAGTGTCACCAACTCCAGAAGCATTTCAAAATGTACACATCAGGATCTGAGAAAATATTAGTTCATGGACAATGGTAAAGGTCAGCATATCGAGTGTTCCAGACCTGAATCTACAAGCCAGGGTTTTTATAATCCTTATAATATTTGAAAAGCTGCACAGCAGCTTCTACATTAAAGCAAAGGAAACCTTTGAAATATTATCACTCTCTTGGAAGGGACCTTTATTTTCACAGTGTGGACTTTTAGAAATGATAATTATAATAATTTTTAAAAATGCAGGTAATATGAGTTTTCATAGAGATAATTTTCAAGTCCTTGATTTTCAAGAATATAATGTAGATAGCAAAATGTTTTGTTTTGTTTTTCTCCAAATTTGGTTATCAGGCACTTTTGTTCTTTTCTGTTAGGTGTCTACCTGATGACATTTTTACTACCACTTCTAAGTCTATTTCCTTTTTGGCCCATTAAATTAAAGGGTTATTGAAAGAATTCTTGTAGCACTTACAAAGTCTCTAGTAAAACTCAAGTTAGAAATATTTCCCCAGAGTAGTTGTTACCATCTAAAACTTCATTTTCAATTTGAGCATTATGAAGGGAAAGTGTAGATACACTTCAAAAACATGATTTACTAAGTTAATTAATGAATTATACTAGATTTGGCCATAGTATGCTATTGCAAAATCCCTGAATTCAGATCAAGTCAGCTTAAAATGTAGCTAAAACTATTTGACAAAATAAATAATACTAGAACATAATTTAATTGGCAAATACTTAACAAAATAAAAATACAACACTGATGTTTGTGGTTTTCCATGTCAATATTTGGTCATAAGTGTTCTATTTCTATTTTAGTTTGCAAAAATAAAATGTTTTCAAGTACTTGAGAAATTAATTCCTATTTTACCTTCCTCAGTGCTAGAATGGACAATTCTTATCCATCCTTCATACCTCCTCTCAGCCTATTGACAATATTTCAATGACCGAAGCAAGTTCTAATTCATTTATAATCCTTCTTCTTAATTGAGAGAATAATACTATATTATCCCAATTCACATATGATGGTGCATATAACTAAAGGCAATAGGTTGTATTTCTTTTATTATACTTCTCAATTCTTAATAGTTTAAGCCTTTGCTTCAATTAATGTAAAATAATGAATTATTCCATTCAACAAATTAAAAGTAATGACCAGATAGGTAAGCTTAAGTGTAGTAAAGTTTCAGTGAATTTAGTTTAGGCAAGACATCATCCTCTCCTATTCATCAACAAAGATTTATAGAGAATAAACGTGTTATTAGTGAGAATAAATAATTATCTCAGAGTTCCTGCCATCAGGAAATATAAAATATAGTTGGAAAATCTGCACAGATACATATAAAATAAAGAATGATGCAAAGTAGCATGTTCTAGTTTTAAGAGAGAAATGGTAAGTATAAGATTGGTTGAGTAGAAGTACAAAACACAATGTACTGTGCAGGTTCAAGATAAGTTAAATAGAAGAGTTGGGTTTAGGTTTATGGGAGAAAAAGAATAAATGTTTCCCAGATAATAGGAATGGTAGAAACAAAGGTTCAGTGATGGGACAGAGCAACATTTATTCAGAGGACAGTAAAGTACAACAAATGGCCTTAATGGTAGGATGGATTATTTGGAGATAAAGTTATAGAAGTGATTAAAAACTAATCAATTACTATAAAGGAGACTTGTTTCCCTCAGGGGAGGAGAGGACATTCAGACAGTCAGTCCAAAGTACCTGAAGGATATCCAAGAATCTTGCCAGACCCTTTACTTTACCTTTTGAACTATTCAAGAATAGTATATGCATGAGGGTGGAACTCCTTGTCCAAATTAGCATGAAGTACATGGCCATTGTTATTTGTGAGACAGCTTGACAGAGTCCATTTATATCTGGATAATTCATCTTTTTTTTTTTTTTGCAGTAAGTATATGTGTAGTTTCAGCTTCCTTGGGTGCACACAGATAGGTGATACATCAGTTGGCAGTGAAACAGTTCTTCACATATCATGTATCTTGTGCCCTTCTTAAGAAATGAGTATAATCATCGAGATTATATAATGAGATAAACACTATTGTTAGATCAACTCGTTTTAAAGGGTTGTCTGTTTTTCTTGAAGCCTCTTAGCTGATTAGCACTGGAGTTGAATTCTTGATTTTCCTTAGCCTATTGTTTTAGATATAAGGTGTTCTGAAAGTTTTAGAGCAGTTTTAAGATTTAATTGTTTAAAACTACTTTGAGATTTTTGAGATGCTCTTTATAACAAATTGCCAACTCCTGTCAATTCTTCTTTCTTCTTTCTTACATCAATCGCTCCTTTCTATCCCTTCCTAAGCCTAATAATTGAGTCCATCATTAACTTGGGTTATTATAATAATAACTTACTAAGAAGTCTTTATTTCATTCTTCCTATAGTTATTCCTTTAGCCCTTTAATTCTAGTGCCTCATTTATCTTCTTTATATATAACTGCTTATTTCACTTTTATTTTCAAAACTCTTTAGTAGTTCCCTATATACTTAAAAATAAGTCTGATGTGACTATCTTTCTAGGCACCTCTATTTTCTTCCATTTACTCTGTTGCATTTATATTGGACTAATGAGCCACCACAAATGACTCATTTTTTCCAGGCTCTGTGTCTTTGTTCACATGCCCCAGTAGCTAGCATGTCCTTCCTCCTTTCCCCATCCTCTCAAATACCCTGAAGGATGAATTGGTTTTTACCTTTTAAGAACTAGATTGAAAATCACCTCCTTCAGGAAGCTTTCACTTCCCAGAAAGCCATTAATGAACTTTATCCCTGAGCACACAAATAGTACTTTGAGCCATTCCTTATGTCTCCTTTCTTTGCTATTTAATTCTTTCTAGGTCTTAATAGAGCAATTCAAATGCCCCTCGTTGCAGGAAGTACTCCTCTTTAAAAAATAGATATTTGAATAGCAAAATGCGTAGAACTAAGAAAACATCATATACAGGTACAGATTTAATTCTTGAAGAAAAAATCATGTGTTACCACCAGAGAGAACTGAAAACATGAAAGACATAATTTGTATGAACATTTCTGTCTCCTGGAGGTTATCTTTTGTGATGCAGGGAAAGTGGGAGTGTCTAAGACCCTTGTGGATAAATTCTATTAATAAAAATAAAGAAAAAAATAAGTATCATTTGTTTGTTTTTTACCTTAATTTTCCAATATATTCCATCCTTTTCTCAACCTGTGGAGCCAGCTTATATTATTAAAAATGCTTTTCAAAATTAAAAAAAATTAAATGGAATTTCATAGAGTATTTGGTTTTTATTATTTAGAATTTTCTACTTCTAAAAAGAAGGGAAAACACACATTTGTTTATTTCTTTTTCTGGCACAAGCATAGTTATAATAATTGCCCTTCATTCAGTTTCTTTTTGTTCTTATTTTTCCATTACCTCAATCTAGTAATTGTGTAATCTTTTTTGCATTCACTTACTTCACTATTTCTCAGTTAATACAAGTCCTCATATGATTCTTTATGCATCTCTGTAGTGAAAGTGGAAATCTCACAAATGATGTCAATTTTGTTGGTGTTCAGTAAAGCATTATTTGAATTGCTCAGATAAGAGAATGGGGCACAGGGAAATGATTAGATACTTGAGTAGGCATGAGATGTGGAATAGGCATCAGAGACAGCATAATTATAAGTCAATTGGGGAGAAAATACTTTCTTGAGGAACTGAGGGTTCACTCGCAATTAGATAATGAAAATTTGTAGTGGACCCAGTCAATACAATTTCACCTAGTGCTCTTCAGGAGCATATAAATCAAAGGGAAGGAGATGAATGGTGGAAATGATGGGAGTAATGCATAGTTATGACTTGACACTTGATGCTCAGTGTTAGGATAAGATGAAAAAGGGATTTGAGAGCAGAGGATAGAGTTGAATTGGCTTCTCAGAGCCCAAGAAAGGAAAGGGTGGAGAAAGTATCCTGTGAATGGCCTTATATACTAAGAAAGAACAAAGGGAGAAGGGAGTAAAATCACAGCAAAGGCAGGAGGATTAAAATGGATAAGAAACAGGGAAATGTGAATATAAAATAATTTCCTCATTTTTAATCTCTTCATCTTTTTTCTTTTGTTTAATACCTTAATAACTTTTTCTTTGTAGGATTTATCTGATGCATAGTAGATTTTATGAGTTTGATTTTCTTTTAAAAGATTTTTATTATAATAAATTATATTTTCCCAGATTATATATCAATATCATTTCTCAATATGCATTTTCTGATATTTGTAATTCATGTTTTCTCTCTCCCTCCCACCCCTTTCCCTCCCCTAAAAGGGAGATAATATGATAAAATGTATAGATATCATATAACACATATTTCTACACTCCTCAGGTTATTTAAGATGATACAAATAGCTTACAATAGAGAAAAACTCATGGAAAAAATTTTAATTTGCATTTAGACTCAATCTGTTCCTTTTATAGTTGTGGCTATCTTTTTCTTTGTCATGAGTCTCTTGGAGTGGTCCTGGTCTTTGCCTTGTCAGTAACAGATCATCATACATTATTGTTATTCTACTGATTCTCCTCTTTTCACCTTGTATCATTTCATAAAAATCTTTTCATGTTTTTTTGTAAGCATATTATTTGTCATTTCTTATGGAATAATTTTCCATTACTAGCACATACCACAACTTGTTCAGTTACTCCCTAATGGATGGACTTCTTTTCATTTTCTAGCTTTTTGCCGTCACAAAAAGAACTGCTAGAAATATTTCATACTAGTAGGTTCTTTTCCCCTATCTTTAATCTAATGGTGTACTGGCAGATCTATAAGTGTTATTACAGGGTCAGTGTATGGACAGTGTTAGTGCACTTTAGGTTTGGTTACAGAATGTCCTCCAGAATGGTTACATCAGTTTGCAGCTCCATCAACAGTGTATTAGTGTCCCAACTTTTCTAAATCTCCCCCAGCATTTATAACCTTCCTTTCTTGTCATGTAGGCAAGCTGATGGGTACCTGATGGTACTTCTGTCTCTAACCATGATATCTAATAACCATGTCTTTAATTAATAGGGATTTGGAGTATTTTTATATGACTAATGAAGCCTTTGTCAGAGAGACTGGCTATAACATTTCCCTTCTTTTTGTTTTCCTTTGAATATTAATTGCATTTTTTATCTGATTTTCTTATGGTTTTTTTTAATTGTTTCTTCTATGATGTTGCATTTTATTTTATTTTCCATTCTATCACTTTACTGAATTGTGTAATCTATTCATATTTAACATTATTAGTGGTATACTAGTATTTTTTAAAACAAATACACAAAATAAAAAAAAACATTTTAGAAAACACTAAACTTGTGATTGATTTTGCTTAAACCACATTTATAATGGTCTATTCTCTGAGTATTGCTTCTCTTTCTACACTGTGTTGAACTACCCTTTATTTTAATAATTACTTAATATTTCTTAGTCATCTAAATAATTATTTATCTTCCTCAGCAGCTTTTGTACCTCCTCATCACTAAGTTATGTACTCAGTCCAAAAGTTTCCTTTTATGCCTTTTAATTTTTTATTTTTAGTGGCTGCTTTTATTGTACCCCATTCAAAGTGGGTGCTTAAAATTCTACTGTTAATTGAACAAAATTATCTTCCTCATAGTATCTACTCCAGAATCATGAATTAGCTTGACACATGTAAGGGATATATCTCATTTGAGAAGAAAGGCTTTAAAGTTGCATTTTGGCCTACCCAGACGAATTCATTATTAAAATAAATGAAGAAAATTGACAATACAAAGTTACATTGCTTTGCCTCAGAAACAGTTGGACAAAGATATGGCTTTAGAAAATGATAGGAACATAACTTTAAGGCTGGAACTGAATCAGCTCTTCTAGCACTTTCTCTGTAGAAATGAAAAAGTGTCTTAGAAAAAGATTAAGGAATCATTGTAAGGTCACAGTTCCTAACAAATGGTCACATATGAAAATCTACCTTTTCTTTTTCATATTTCCATTAAGGATACTCTCAAAATAGGCATCCTGGTCAGTACTTATATATGTCATCTCTCTTTTATTTTCTGTTATTTTAAAAATCTTTAAAAATAGATCATGTCACCTACATGCTGAATTTTTTTTTGCATGTATCTGATCATGTTAAGTTATGTTCCCCAGTGCCATCTCAAGTGATAGCAGTATGTCATGGAAGCATCTCAATTAAGTGATTTTATTACTATTATTGATTTGAATAGTTTACTATAGAAATATTAGAAAACTTTTGGACTTTATTTCTTTTTGTCTTTGCCCTTATTTATTTTAGAAAAAAATTTAATCTCTTTAATTACTTTCTCCTTCTGTTTTATTTTTTGATACTATATTTTCAAAATCCTTTTATGAAATCTTTCATGATTTAATTCTAAACTATTGTATATATGAGTTGTTTTACTTGGAATAGTCATCAATTTTTTTATTTAGTTTTTTCCCTAAATTTGCTGTAATATATATTTGAAAAAAGTCTCACTTTTGTATTAGTGTCCTCAGGACATATTACCATAACTTGTGTACTGTAGTTGCTGGGGTAATTCTTCTTAATTGAAAGATATTGTTATAAAACATAACAATATACAAGCATTACTTAGGTGGAGTGCTATTCAATGCATTAGGGGTCAAAATGTATATTTTAGTAATTTGGGAAGAGGAAATATTATCAAGTTGCTCTCTACACATAAATTCATATACAATTCCAACAACCATATAGTTGTATTTCTATGGTTCTCCAACAATGTTTCTTTTTTTTGGGGGGGGTTACTTTTGCCAATTTGCTGAATAGGATATAAAACCTCAACTTTGTTTTTATTTACCTTTTCAGTGTTAGTTATAAGGTGTAAATTACATGTGTACATGCAAATCTCTAGACTACTTAGCCATTGAAGAATAGTGCTTTGACCCATGTTTGAAAATTTTAATGATTATATATGTATACTTGTATATATTTTCATTATTATATGGGTGTGTATATTTATATATTATAATCCATAAAATTTAAAATATTTAAAGGTAAAATAAAAATATCCAAATATATTAGACCATTTTTAAGGATATTTGACATGAAGATATCTTTTCATTAATCAATAACTTTTATTCTCATCTAACTTGAATTATTTTCCTATGCAATATATATTTTTTTAATATCAGGTTATCAAAACACATTTTTCTTTTGTAATCATCTCTGTTGCTTCTTTGGTCAAAACTTCTCTGAACCACATCTATGAAAAGTATCTATACTCATTTTTTTCCATTTTTTTGTGATGTGAACTTTAATATTCATATTAAAATTCCATTTTGAATGTAGTGTGGTAAACAATAACTGATCCTTTTTCACAATCAAAATTTTTGTGACCACACATGTTATTTCATTTATTTAAGGACATCTCCAAGTGAACAGTTTTTTCTACTAATGCAGATTGGCACCTGGTCTGCATTTTTTTTCTTAAAGAATTGAAAAATCAATTGAGTAAACACATATAATATGTTGCAGAGATTATACTTGAAGCTGGGTATTCCTGACTCACTTTTATCAGTTCTTTATTATTCTAGGCTGCCTCTTGGCCTGATTTTTTTAAAGACTGTTGATTACAAAAGGAAGGGAAATAAATAAAAGATTAACATTGTTGGTAGTAAATAAACTACAGTATTTTCCTGAAAAAGGAAAACTGCCTTTGTGAAGTAGTATAAAGGATGTAACCTGGGGAATATATGTCTGGAAAAAGATGTGTTCCAATTATATTGTAAGTGTAAGAAATAATCAATGGATGATGTGTGTTCCATTGTTATCCACACAATGTCAAGAGAGCTAGAGAATGGTTGGCAGCACACTGAATGCATTTCTGATAGAGGATACTGACAGGATTTGGCAGGAGGAAAAGGTTTGGAGTGGATATAATCTATCTGCATTGTTGAAATGACTAACCATGTCAGTGAGAAAATTCACACTTTCACCAAAGTATTACAGTAATGTGAATCTAGAGCATGGTGTAATGAAGAGTGAGCAGGCTTTCTTTGTTCTTGTTTAGTTGTTTTTCAGTTGTATTTGACCCTTCATGGCCCCATTTTGGTTTTGCTTGGATAAAATGTTAGAATAGTTTGCCATTAAATTCTCCAGAGCATTTTATAGTTGAGGAAACAGAGGAAAATAGGGTTAGGTGATTTGTCCAGGGTCAAACAGCATATAAAAGACTAAGTCCATGTTTGAACTCAAAGTGATGATGCTTACTGACTCCGTGACCCATACTCTATCCACTATGCTGCCTAATGCCCCAGGATTTCTTAATGACCTGGAACTCTCTCTCTCTGTCTCTCTCTCCCTTTCTCTCACTCTGTCTGTCTGCCTGTCTGCCTGTCTGTCTGTCTGTCTGTCTGTCTGTCTGTCTGTCTCTTTTTCTCTCTCTCTGTAAAGGTTGACAGAACTAGGGAAGATTGGCTTGGAAAAGGGAAGATTGATTTAAGGCAGAGGTGAGCATTATGTTCAAATAATTGAAAGACTTCTGTGTAGAGTTATAGATTAGACTTAGTCCTCATAGATCTAACCATAGAACACTTCACAATGGATGGAAGTATCAGAGAGATAGTTTTTTGACTGAATTAAAAAAGAATAAACTTCTTAACAAGTAGACCTACTTAAGAATAAAATAGATGTCTTGTGAGACAGCGAATTGAAACAAATTGGGTGACCATATGTTATCTTACCTTGATTGTGAGATTGACCTTCATTACAAATTGTCTTCCTTCTGCCTATAGATTCTGTAGCTATAGAATTAGATACCATTTAATCATGCTGTATCACAGATTTCTTATCTGTAAAAAGAGGGGATTGAATGAGAGGATCCAAAGGACATACCTCACACTAAAATCCTAAGGTTCTCTGATCCTTTAATAATATTAGCTGACATTTATACAACACTTTAATATTTATAGAACACTTTATATGTATTGTCTCATTTGACCCTTTGTGACACCATTTTGCAGAGTTTTATAATATAACTTTAATCAGCTATTGATCATTTGTTCCATAATTAGCATACAAAGTGCCAAATCAAACTCAAATATGCCCATGCGTCTCAAAGGAAATTTCAAAGCTTTCAAAAATCTCTAAACCTTCACATGAGAAGAGGTTATTGAAATAGGAAGATATAATTAAAAAAAGAATTATTTCTCTTAATTATTTCAACTTTCCATTCCAATGCCTCACTCTGGCAGTTATGGAAGATTTGACCAAGAGAAAATAAAATAATACTAGCCTGCAAAAGGATTTATGTTTGATATCTGAGTACCAATAAAAATAAGTATTGAAATATTTGTTATCAGATCATTGATATATGGTTTGTTTTTTGTTATAGTAGCTCATGAAGCATTCGAGTGAGAAAAGAAGTCTTTAATTTGCATTATTGTCCACACCTCAGAAATAATGGACACTTTTTTTTATATTGAAGGTGCCTAACATAATGAAACAGATATTAAATTTGGAGTTAGAAAACCTGGGTTTGGATCCTAGCTTAGCACTTACTATCTGTATAAACATATGAATATTGCTTTACTTATTTCTGCCTCAATTTCTTTGTTTGTAAGAATTTTTCTTCATCTGACCACTTGGTCAGATTAGAACATTGCTAAAGCTTCTTTCAAGATTTGATCCCACAAAGAAAGCTTTTCTGAAGTTGACATTTATATAAATGGAATAGAAATATTAATAATCATTGAAAACTAAGTTGAAAGGAGCTATATTATAAATTTTTTTCTAATCAAATATCACATGATCTTCCACTTGGTGAACCCCCCCAAAAAGGCAAGATGAATGAATCTCGTTTATTTCTGTGAATTCTTAAATAATGAAGTAAGAGATTTTATTTTTTTAACATTATTTCATTTGGTCATTTCCAAACATTATTCATTGGAAATAAAGATCATTTTCTTCCCCCCCCACCCCAACCACCTCTCCCATAGCCAACACATGATTCCACTGGGTATCACATGTGTTCTTGATTCGAACCCATTTCTGTGTTGTTGGTATTTGCATTAGAGTGTTCATTTAGAGTCTCTACTCAGTCATATCCCCTCCACCCCTGTAGTCAAGCAGTTGCTTTTCATCGGTGTTTTTACTCCCACAGTTTATCCTCTGCTTGTGGATAGATAGTGTTTTTTAGATCCTTGCAGATTGTTCAGGGACATTGCATTGGCCCTAATGGAGAAGTCCATTACCTTGGATTGTACCACAGTGTATCAGTCTCTGTGTATAATGATTTCCTGGTTCTGCTCCTTTCACTCTGCATCACTTACTGGAGGTTGTTCCAGACTCCATGGAATTCCTCCACTTTATTATTCCTTTCAGCACAATAGTATTCCATCACCAACATATACCACAATTTGTTCATCTATTCCCCAATTGAAGGGCATCCCCTCATTTTCCAATTTTTTGCCACCACAAAGAGCGCAGCTATGAATATTCTTGTACAATTTTTTTCCTTATTATCTTTTTGGGGTACAAACCCAGCAGTGCTATGGCTGGATCAAAGGGCAGACAGTCTTTTATCACCCTTTGGGCATAGTTCCAAATTGCCCTCCAGAATGGTTGGATCAATTCACAACTCTACCAGCAATGAATTAATGTCCCTACTTTGCTGCATCCCCTCCAGCATTCATTACTTTCCATAGCTGTCATGTTAGCCAATCTGCTGGGTATGAGGTGATACCTCAGAGTTGTTTTGATTTGCATCTCTCTGATTATAAGAGATATAGAGCACTTTTTTCATGTGCTTATTAATCGTTTTGATTTCTTTGGCTGAGAACTGCCTGTTCATGTCCCTTGCCCATTTATCAATTGGAGAATGGCTTGATTTTTTGTACAATTGATTTAGCTCTTTGTAAATTTGAGTAATTAAACCTTTGTCAGAAGTTTTTATGAGGATTGCTTCCCAATTTGTTGCTACCCTTCTGATTTTAGTTACATTGCTTTTGTTTGTACAAAACCTTTTTAATTTGATGTATTTCAGATTATTTATTTGGCATTTTGTGCCTCTTTCTAAGTCTTGCTTGGTTTTAAAATCTTTCCCTTCCCAAAGGTCTGACATGTATACTATTCTGTGTTCGCCTAATTTTCTTATAGTTTCCTTTTTTATGTTCAAGTCATTCACCCATTTTGAATTTATCTTGGTGTAGGGTGTGAGGTGTTGATCTAAACCTAATATTTCCTACACTGTCCTCCAATTTTCCCAGCAGTTTTTATGAAATAGTGGATTTTTATCCCAAAAGCTGGGTTCTCTGGGTTTGTCGTATACTGTCCTGCTGAGGTCACTTACCTCGAGTCTATTCCACTGATCTTCCTTTCTGTCTCTTAGCCAGTACCAAATTGTTTTGATGACTGCTACTTTGTAATAGTCTGAGATCTGGGACTGCAAGGCCCCAAAGTAAGAGATTTTAGATATGTACTCATCAACCTAATTGGGGAAAGAGATAAATGTGCTTTGAATTCATATAGAAATTAATTTGTATGCCAATATAGGCAAATATACTTAAGAGAGAAAGGATAGGCATATATAAATCACGAGAACTTACTCAATAATCTATTATTTTCCATAGATATTTTTGTCTTATGAAAACTTCAGTTTTTATAAGATTTTCTTTTTTACCACTGGCAACACTAAAATAAATAGGAGAAAGTCTTCCCAAGGGATGTGATTATTACCCTGTATTAGATGCTGCTTCTAGATGATGCCTCCAAAGACTCTCTTTTGTATTCTTATCTCCCATGGGTGTGCCTGACAAAAGGTCTCATGAAGCTCTCTGCAGAAAATGGGCTAGCTTCTAGGCTAATTGCATTAATGCTTTTTTGAACATTAGTGGGTTTCATTTTTGTGACATTCCTGATGCTCAAGTGCGTATCTCTTTGAAATGACTATTCACTTTACTGTCAGATCTGCAAACCAGAACATTTCCCTGTCTGTGTGATGATATAGCTGACAGATAACTATGCAGCAATGCTGTTCCTGGTAATTTTTCTTTATGAAAGCAACCCGTAAAGTAACTCATTGCCCTCAAGTACAAGAATTGCAGCCACCTCATGTTCAACATATATATGAAATGCTGAGTTTTATTAAATTCAAAGGATGAGGACCAATATCTGAGGTTACCTGATTACATATTTTTTGCTGCTTATGATAACAGCAGAATGGCAATAGACAAGAGTTGTCAGAAAATAGAAAGAGATCCTTCACAAAAGTATGAATCCACTGTCCAAGAGAAGTTCAAGTAGAGGGATGGACACCTGTCATTGATGATGCAGAAGGGTTTATTTATTCTATGAGTAGATGACTTCTAGGGTCCCTTCTAATTATAATATGTTATATGTGAGTCTACTGAAATATCACAATATGATTGTTTTCATAAAATTAGTCTGACCTCAGATACTTACTAGCTCTGTGACCCTCAAGAAGTCATTTAAACCCCACCTCAATGCTTTCTTTCTATGAAATGGGAATAACAATAGCATCTATCTGCTCGGGCTATAATGAGAATTAAATTAGAGTGTAATGTACTTAGCATTAGTAAATTTATATTTCAGTTTGTCTCTAGTGAAAACACAACTGTTTCCTTTCCATTTTTAGTAAATATAAATTATTAAATTCATTTCTGTTGGAGTTTTTGTTTTTGAACATAATTTTAATGCATTTATTTATTTAAATGTTTTGTTGTTGAAGGTAAGTATGTAATAAAAATTGATAAAGTATATATATATATATACTTATATATAAGCAATTTTCTAAAACTTTCCAAAATGGTGTATATTCAGGGTTGTTTTGGGAACCAAATGAAATAAGATATGTTAGTTAGTGGCTTACTGGTTAGTTGTCCTTCATATTTGAAGACTACCAAAATGACATCACTGTGTTGGGGTCAATGCAAAATGTGTCTGACTGATCAGTTGAATATGAACTCAGAACAATCTACTGCAGGTCAGGCACAAATAGTTTAAATGAACACTTGGGTGAGGTTAACTTTAAAATTTGCACGTCTTACATTTCTTTTGAACTATTCACATTCTGCTTTGCTCATAGAGGACAGTCACTTCTTTGATACAAGTATGTCATGCAGGATGTGCCAGTGTTTCTAATATCTCACAATCAAAACTGACATTCATCAGAGAGATCTTTAGAATGCCCTTGCAACATCTCTTTTGACCTCCCTGTGAGCATTTGCCTTGTGCGACTTTTCTGTAAAATAGTCTTTTAAGCGAATGTACATTTGTCATTTGAGCAATGTGGCCAACCCATCTGAGATTTGTTCTATTTAGTGGCAGTTCAGCTCAAGAAAGAACCTGTATCTAGTATCTTATCTTTCCAGTTGATCTTCAGAATCTTCCTAAAACAATTCAAATGGAAGCGATTTTGTTTCCTGGCATGGCACTAATATGCTCTCCAGGTCCCAGAGTCATATAACAATCAGGTTAGCCAAATGGCTCTGTAGACCTTCAGTTTATTATGCAATCTAATATTTCTCCCAAACATGTTCCTTTGTATGCCAACCACATCCTCTAAATATACATGCCTGTAAAATGTACTGTTGAGATGGGTTAATTTATCTAGCTTTCAGAATGATGGTTCCACATCACTGATGGTTCCACATAAGAATGATGCAGTGTTGGCAAGTGGAGACCCTCTATTTCCTCAGTGTTAACTGTCAGACCAAAATTAACAAAGTGGCAGAGAATCCATGCATGCTCTGGCCCATCTCAGTCTCAGAGAGTGCATCAAGTGCACAATCATTTGTGAACAGAAATTCCTGCACCAACTGTTCTTCTACCTAATTTTGGCTTATAGCCTTTTTCTAGTTAACTAATTTACTATCAGCACAGTAACTGACTTCCAAGCCATTTTCATCCTTATTGAAGGAATCCAACAGTGTCACAACAATATAATGCTAAACAGAATGGGAGCAAGCATACAGCCTTGTTTTATTATATTGTTGACTAAGAAAGAATGAGGGTTTTGTCCATTATCCAGAACCTGTGCAAGCATGCTTCCAGGGCATGATGATATGGGAAAGAACACTCGTCAGAAGGGGAAGACAATCTCATGACCTTTCTCCTTACAGCAAGATCACTTACCAGATGTTGTCATACCATCAGAGCATCCCTCAAGGAAATGGGGCAAAGAAAAAGTAGCCAAAGTTAATGGCCTTTTGAAATACATTCAAAGCCAATCATAGTTTTCCCGCCATTGTGTGGTTGGTGGACCACAGTCAATTACTGTCATCTCCAGGCATTTTCCAGTTTCTTTAAGGCACTAATTGTACTAATTCTCATAAAAACAGTTTTTTTTCGCATTTTTAACACAACTTCTTTATATTTTATTCTTTTTTTCTTGTTACGTAAGCATTTTGATTTTTTCTCATTAATTAGTTAACACTATTTTGCATCATTATGTGATTCATATTCTTTCCCTCTTTTCTTCCCTTTTACTTACCTGAGCTGATGAGCAATTCCACTGCATTATACATGTATCATTGTTCAAAACCTATTTCCATATTATTAATATTTGCAATAGAGTTATCATTTAAAGTCAAAATCCCCATTCATATTCCCATTGAACCACATGATTGATTATAGGCTTTTCTTTAGCATTTCTAGTCCTACAGTTCCTTCTCTGGATGTGGATAGCATTCTTTTTCATAAGTCCCTCTGGATTGTTCTGGAACATTGCATTGCTACTAGTAGAGAAGTCTATTACAATCAATTGTGCCAAAATGTATTATTCTTTGTGTACAATGTTCTCCTGTTTCTGCTCCTTTCACACTGCATCAATTCCTGCAGGTCTTTCCAGTTCACATGGAATTCCTCCAGCTCATTATTCCTTTTAGCACAATAGAATTCCATTACCACCAGATACCACAATTTGTTTAGTCATTCCCCAAGCAATGAACACCCCCTCTTTTTCCAATATTTTGCCACTATAAAAGTGTGGTTATAAATATTTTATACAAGTATTTTTCCTTATTAACTCTTTGGGGTACAAACCCAGAAGTGGTATGGCTGGATCAAAGGGCAGGCAGTCTTTTAAAACCCTTTGGTCATAGTTCCAATTCCTGAATGAGTGGATCAATTCTTAGCTTCACCAGCAATGCATTAGTACCCCAATTTTGCCACAACTCCTCCAATATTTATTATTTTCCTTTACTGTCATATTGTCCAATCTTGCTAGGTGTGAGGTGGTACCTCAGAGTTGTTTTCATTTGCATTTCTCTAATTATGAGAGATTTAGAACCCTTTTTCATGTGTTTATTGATAATTTTGATTTCATTATCCGAAAACTGCCTATCCATGTTCTTGACCATTTATTGATTTGGGAAATATAAATGTGAGAAATTAGATTTGTGTCAGAGGTTTTTGTTATAAAGATTCCCCCCCCCCAATTTGTTGCTTCCCTTCTAATTTTGTTTCCATTGGTTTTGTTTGTACAAAATCTTTTTAATTTAGTGGAATCAAAATTGTTTATTTTATATTTTGTAATATTCTCTATCTCTTGGTTGGTCTTAAATTCTTTCCTTTCCCATAAGAACAGACAGGTATACTATTCTGTGTTAACCTAATTTACTTATAATTTCCCTTTTTATATTTAAGTCATTTACCCATTCCGAATTTATCTTGATTTAGGGTGAGTTTTTGGCATCTTGCAGATGGAGAGAAGTCATTTATCCCATGTGTCTTCACATAGTAATATTGGCCCAGTTGATCTGGGAATGTGTCAGATAGCCATAACATATAAATATGTTAGTCATGGGCACAATGATCTAACTGAGGCATTGAAATTTGATGAGATCACCATGGGAGAGAATGCACAGAGGAAAGAAAAGAAGTTTGAAAATGGAAATGGGATAAATTCATACCTATTGGTGGAGGAAGGGAAATGAACTAGATTATGATACAAAAGAGCAATGTATAGATAGTAGGAAAAACAAGAAAAAGTAACATTATGGTAACAAAGGGAAAAATGGTGTCTGAAAAAGAAAGGAATCTTGAACCATTTAAATGTTGCAGAAAGGTCACTTACGATTAAGGAAATATTATTTGTGTCAAGTTAAAAATGATTGATGCCATCATGTAAACTGGTAAGAATAGAAGTCAGAATGCAAGGGGCTGAATTTTTTGTTTGTTTTTTAGGTTTACATCAATAAAATGTAATATACAAATATCCTTATTTTTAGACCACTCATATATCATTCAAAGGGATGAATCCTTTCTCATGTAAATTTTTTATTAATATTCCTTTAAATAAACATTTGTATTAATGCATTGTTTGAATGGGTTAGACACTACTTAGTTCTATTGGAAAGAAGAAGGGAGAGGGAAGAAAATCTGCATTATGATGAAAACCAGCTTGGTGTAGAAGATGTTGATTTATTTATCATGAGTGTCAGGAAAACCAACCTTCCAATCTTGCTTCTGACAGATATTGGCTATATGACTCTAGGGAAGTCACATGAACTCTCAATATCCCAAGTATTTCTTTAAGAGTATAAGTTGCAAAGAAGATAATTATTTGAAGTGATAAAAGAGGTATTCTCCCTAGAAATCCCTGATTCCCTGTATCAATGATATCATAAATGCTAAATACACACTATATATATATATGTATGTTTATACAGTATATATCACATAGTATATATGTGTGTATATCTATGTATCTATGTCTATATCTATCTCTATCTATTGATTAAAAGATCAGTTCTTAAATTTTATGGGATAAGGCTAAATATGTGGGGAATAAATTAACAAAACGTATTTTTACAAGAGCTAGAAACAGAAAGAGAAATCTCTTAAAGCAACTGTAGACAATATAAAATCCCTGGGAATTTACCTGCCAAGAAAACTCAGAAACTATATGATCACAACAGCAAAACACTCTTCACAAAAACAGTCACATCTAAATAGTTGGGAAGCACATTAATTGTTCATGGACAGACAGAGCCAATATATTAAAATGACAATTCTTCCTAAATTAATTTACTTATTTAGTGTCATTCCCATAAAACCATCCAGAATTTATTTATATCATAGAACTATAAAAAAATAACAAAATTCTTCTGAAAAAATAAAATACCTAGAATATCAAGGGAATTAGTGAAAAAATATGAAGGAAAGTGGCTTAGCTATGTCAGATGTCAAACTATATTATAAAGCAGCAACCATCATATGATACTGGTTAGGAAATGGAAAGGAGAACCAATGGAATAGATTAGGAACTCAGCACACATTGGTTTATGACCATAATAGCCTAATATTTGACAAATACAAAGAACCAGGTTTTTGGAAGAATAATTCACTATTAGACAAAAACTGCTAAGAAAACTGGATAACAATACAGTATGATAAGGTATAAACCAAAATCTCACTATCAAGGTAAATTCAAAATGGATATAATGGATAAAGGAAAAATTTAGGTCAAAACAAGACAGAGCAAATATTATAATATATAAAATAAATTATTTTGACATTAAATTAAAAGGGTTTGCACAAACAAAAGTAATGTAAACAAGATTTAAAGTCAAATAAGCTGGGGGAAATCTTTATAATAAGTCTCTCTGACAAAGGCTTCATTTCTCTAACATATAGGGAAATGAGTTAAATTCATAAGAATACAAATGGTCAAAAGATATAGGCAATTTTCAGAGGGAGAAATTCAAATGCTCCTTAGTCATGTGAAAAAAATGCTCCAAATCATTGTTTGCTAAGGAAATGTAAATTAAAACAATTCTGAGGTACCACTCACAATTACACTGGCTAATATGATCAAAAGGGAAAATGATAAATGTGGAGGAGATGTGGAAAAATTGGGATACTTATACACTGCTGGTGGGGCTGCACACTCATACAACCATTTTGGAGAACAATCTGGAACTATGCCCAAGAGGCCATGAAACTATGCATTCTCTCTTCTCTAGCAATATCAATACTAGGGCTGTCTCTGAAAGAGATTAAAGGTAGGGAGGAAAAAATTACCTGTACAAAAAAATATTTAGAACAGCTTTTTGTGGTGGTAAAGAACTGAAACCTGAAGGAATGTCCATCAATTGGGAAATGGCTGAACAAACTGTGATGTATGCATTTAATTTAATACAATTGTGCCATAAGAAATTACAAACAAGATGATCACAGAAAACTTATAAAGACCTATATGAAGTGATGCACAACAAGAGGAATGTTGTACACAGTAACAACAACAATGTATAATGACCAACTCTGAATGATTTAATTACAATTAACAAGGCAAGGATCCAGGACAAATTGAAGGGACTCAAAACAAAAAAGGAACAGATTGAGTATGAATGAAAATTTAAACATACCATTCTTTGTTTCTTCTATGAATTTTTAACTAATATAATCAATATATCTTCTTTTATCATACAAGGAACATGGAAATAAGTATTATATTATACTTATAACCTATTATATTTATATCCTCTTGGTGAGAAGGGAGAAGTGGAAAGGAGAAAAAACAATGTTACAAAATGTCAGAAAACAAATACTAAAAACTGCATTGACTTGAAATATACAAAAAAGAAAAAAAACAATAAAAAGTATTTTAATAGTCATTTGACAGTTAATATGCATTGATTGAACTTGGCTTGTCTGTTATGTATATCTTATATTTGTCTAGAATGATTCCATGTTCATTGATTGGCTGAAAAAATCAAAGTTTCTTCCTCTCCCCACAAAATATGTTGGACTATGGTAAGAACCATAGCTGACAAAGTGGGGCAACATATACAAGAAAAATAGCAGGTAAATATATATTCATATAGGTTGTAGGTTCCAAGATAAGCTCATTTGCTAATGGATTCATCATAATCTATCAATATGTATAGGAAATAAGAGAGAACAATATATAGTATAAGAGGAGTTTAGAAAATTAAAATATTTCTTTAAATGCATTTAGAATTGAGCTTGATTTGGGGAAACATTTTGGCTCTCTCCCTCAATCAACTTCACACTAAAAATGAATAAAGTTTTAAATAAAAAAGTATCCAATTTTTTAATATTCCCTAGATCTATAAATGCAGAGGCAATGTGATGGTGGGAAAACCTAGTACATTTAAAATACTATTTTTTAGTTTTAAAAATTGATTATAACTTTTTTTTAGAAATGTATGTACTATAAAACTGGATACACTTTTAATGATCAAACAGTCAAACTAATCTGGCAACATGATTTCTCTTTGGACTTGTAAATGTATGGTTTCAAATTCTTTGCAATTTCTATCCTACAAATTTTATTCCAGTATTTTGTTTTGCATATTGAATACTGTATTCCTGTCAGATATGGATGTGCATATAAAATAATACTTTCCTGAAAAAATGAAGGTCATGGCAGCATAATTGGAAACCAACACATATGCTAGTTTATGAGCTCTAATAAAAATATACTGGTTTTTGTATACTCTTCTTTTTGGGTCTTCATGCATCTCTTATTTTTAATTTTCTTGAGATATAGACAAATTCATATTATTTCTATAAATGGAAAGTGAATTTTGGCAAGGCACCATCTGTTTCAATAGGTCATTTACTCCAAAGTGACCTAGAGAAATACATACTGTTGTTTCAGTAAGACAGCCAAATTAGGGTTCAGAAACATTATTCCAAATACAGGATCATTTTCTAAAAGTTTTTTTATAACTGTAACCTTTTACTCACTTTACTTTTGCTTTTTGAAATAGCATTTCTTAGTTTTCTAATTTAATTAAAGAATAACAAGTAAATAAAGCATTACTCTTACTCTTCCCTCTCTCCATTCACTTCTTTGGGAGCACTTTCATCCTTTTGGCTTCATCTATTACTTCTTTGTTGATTACTTCTGAATCTATATATTTAAACTTAACTTTTCACCTCAGTTGTATTTGTCCTTCTTCCTCTCTTTTACCCCACTCTTCTAGCCAAGTTATATTTAAAACTTTACAAAAACCACTCCAGCAAATCTAAGAATTAAGACTTACCTTTTTATGTTGGTGACGTAGCATAAAACATGATTAAAAAGTATAGAAAGAGCGTATGTATTTGCATTTGAGTGCTTATATTTTGGGAAAATTATGCTTCTCATCTAATGCCACCATTATTCTTCTGATCCTAAATATTTTACTTAGACCCATGCCATTACAACAAATTTGCAGGTCACTTATTTTTCCTCTACATAAAGACATGCGTCTTATCTGAATGGTATTTCATTCCTACAGCATGATTTCTTTTTTTAATTATGGATTTTGTTTTCCCCTTTCTATGATTTCTTTTCATAGGACATTGATTCCTCTGAAATGCAGCAAAGATTTTGATTAATAACAAAATATTTATTAAGTATGTACCATGTTGTAATCATTCCTTGAGGTTCTGATGATAAAAAGAAAAAAAAGTTCCATTTCTCAAGGAACTTAAAACCAAGGAAAATTTGTAAATCCGTAGAGTGAAATATTTATTTAAGATCTTAATAAAATTTTATTGAAATAGAAAGTACTTTTATGGAATAGTTTCTGTCTAAACAATTTGTCTTTGGAATGGTTGTGATATTAAATTTTAAAAACTCTCAAAAAGATTCAAAATTTTATAAGCACTTTTTGGGCTGTTTTGCTATTAATTTATTTTTCATACTTCTGTTTGGTAGAAATAGAAAAAAATACATAAACATTTTAAAGCTTAACAATTGTGACAGTAAACTGTTCTAAAATGAAATTCTCCTTCTGGGCAAAAGTATTCATTTAAAAAATAAATTGCATTATTATATTTTTTTGGTTTTCAATCACAATTTCATTTTCCCTACCCAAAACCAATAGTACTCTTTATTACAAAACAAGCAAAAACAGTTAGGTAAAACCTGTATGTCTTACATGGACTGACATACTATGCAAAAATCTTTACAAAAGTGGTAAAAGATAAGAGTCATAGAATTTCTTTGTTTTCATTTAATGACTTTGTATAAGTAACAATTAGTAGATTATTCTATCACTCTGTTTCTTGGTTTGTATCTTCATATATTTGATATCACAACTTTGACTTATATAAGCAATTTCAGTAGTATGATTTATTTTTCTATCATTCCAAACAATTTGGATAGCATAGAAAATAATTGCTCTTTAATTCTTTTACATAATTATTTTGTAAATTCATCTCATACAGGTTTATTTTGCACCTATGGTTTACTATATGTGTATATATGTAGTCTCTCTATATATAATTTATATTATATATAGTATTCTAAATGTCCAAATATCTCTCTCTATATATATATTTCTATATTTATTATTGAATTTCCATCTCTAGGATCAGAAAAGTTAACAATTCTCATTTGGTTAATTTGACCAAATTGTACAATTGCAGATTATTATGTATTTCTTTTAAATTTTCAGTTCATTGACTTATAATTGTACTTCACATTTTCTAATACTTTTCTTTATTTCTCTCTGAATTCACATTGTACATTTTTCAAATTTTGGGCCCTTATGTATATGGCAATCTGTTTATTCATTTTGTTAGTATAAAATAAAAAAGATACTTGTAAAATTAGCTTAATATGCTCACTTTTTATTTCATTTAATGACAAAAAATGTTCCATGGTAGAAGGAAATGGCAAAACACTCCAGTGTCTTTGCCAAGAACACCCCATGGAGGGTATTAAATTTTTTTTTAAAAGATACAACATGGGAAGATAAGCTCTTCTGGTCTAAAGGTATTCAAAAAGTTACTGGAGAAGAGCAGAGGACAACTACTCTTATCTGTAGTACTAATGAAGCAGCTGGACCAAAGCCAAAAGGAGGCTTAGCTGTGAATGTGAGAATTATCAACAATCTCAGATATGTAGATAATATGACTCTTGGCAATTGGTCCTATGACTTACTGACAAAAAGAGAGAGAAGAAATGGAAAGTGTCAGATTTAATATTCTTGGGCTCAAAGATCACTGCAGATGGTGACTACATCCATGAAATTAAAAGATGCTTGCTCCTTGGAAGGAAAGCTATGGCAAACCAGGACAGCATACTAAAAAGCAAAAATATTACCTTGCCAACAAGGTCTGTGAAGTCAAATCTATGGTTTTTGCAGTGAAAATATGATTATAAGAGTTGGACTATAAGAAAAGCTGAGTGCCATAGGATCCACATTTTTGAATTTTGGTGCTAAAAGTCTTTTGAGAGTGACTTGGACAGCAAAGAGACCAAATCAATTAATACTTAAAAATTATCTCAGATTATTCACTGAAGGCCAAATGCTGAAACTAAAGTCTAAATGCTTTGGGCATATGATAGAAGACATAATTCTTTGGAAAAGACTTCGTTGTTGGGAAGGATTTAAAGGAAAAAGAAAAGGAGATGGCAGTGGATGAAATGGATAGTTAGAGTTATGGAAGCAAAGAAAATGAGCTTTGACAGTCTTCAGGAGAAAATGGAAGATACAGGGTCCTGGTGTATTACATTGCATGACATTATAAAGAGTCAGTCACAAATGAATGACTGAAAATATTTTTTTTCTTTTTCCTTTATCTAAGAATTTAAATTTAGTTTTCAAAATATTTGATGACTTCATTAATACTCCTTTACTTTTGCTATTATCTATTTTTATACAACTACATTTCCCTCTGAGACTACTTTAATGGCACCCTGTAAATTCTGGAATATTGTCTCATTGTTATCACTTTTTTGAGTATTTTTTTTGTTTGATGCTATAATTTGTCTTGTTGTCCACTAATTATTTCAAAGGCTGTTACCTTAGCCTCATTTAAATGTGGATCTTTTGCTTATGTTCTTTCTATCAATACAATTTTATTAGAGTGTGATCTATTCAGGACTTATTTAATATTTCTACTTTTCTATATTTATTTATAAATTCTTCATGACCATTGTGATTTTTCTAAAACTAATGATGATGTTCAAATTCAAATTTTCTTTTCTGTTTCTCTCTGTCCCTCTGCTTCTCTGTCTCTGTCTGTATGTCAGTCTCTCTCTCTCTCTCTCTCTCTCTCTCTCTCTCTCTCTCTCTCTCTCTCTTTCTCTCTCTCTCTCTCTCTCTCTCTCTCTCTCTCTCTCTCTTTCTCTCTCTCTCTCTCTCTCTCTCTCTCTCTCTCACACACACACACACACATACACACACACTAATCTTTCTTTGACTAAATTCCTCCTTTCCCTTTAAAAATATTTTTTCTTTTTCTCTATGGCTTTATCCTTCATTCGTTTAGCATTTAAATATTCTTTCTTTAAATTCTGTTGGATTCTCATATAAAGAGAAAATCTCCCAGGCAAAAGTTTCACTCTCTAATTGAGAAATTACACTCCTGTTTCAATTATGTATCATTTTTCTTTTTTCATTTTTTATTTCTTTTTGAAGGATTTTCTTCTGAGTTGTCCTATTCCAATAAGTATTTGTTAAGAGTGGAGGAAGTGAGATCAATCAAAAGTATCAAAGAGCTTTTGTGAGAGATTCCATAGATAGATGATAGCTATCATAGCTACACATAGAGATAAGATATAAATTTTGGCTTACCCGAAGTATCTCAGTTTACATACACATATGTACACAAGTAACACACACATTATAAATAAATTTACTTCACTTTTAGAAAAGGGTCTAGAGGAAGGGAAATATGTAAGATGTGATGTAGAAGATGGTACCTGAGTTAAACTTTGAAAACTCAGAGAATGAAGTAGTAGAGGTAAAGAAAAAGTGTATCTGGATCACAAAATGTCAGAAAATGCTTATTAAATTTTATCAATGTGTAATCTGGGAAAATTTTTTAATGTTATGGATTTTCAAAAAAGAAAAAGTGCCTCCCCAACATAGTGTATAGTTGAAATATATACATTTGAAGGAGCTTTACTTTCCAAGTTAGGGATCTCAGAACACATCCAGATTGTACCAATATCCACTTACTAATTCTGAGTCAAACATATCTCTCCTGATCTGTATCACCCCTATCCAAATCTTAACAATTCTAGGTTCCCACAAGCCTCCCTTCTCCTATGAGAGGACACTATCTCCAGAAGCATATCCTAATGAATCTAAAAAAGTTCCTTGAAGCCCTCCACAGTACTCAGCCCTTCTCTGGCTCTACTGGACATTTTTGAAATAATATCATTATTAACATAAAAATGAAAAAAAATCATTATTAAGTAGCCAGCCTTTTAGGGGTTAGTAAAACAGGTTATGTCATTCATCCCCATTTTACATATGAGAAAACTAAGATCTAGTGCATTTTACTTGTTTGTGGTCACATGCTATATTCATAGGTGGGTCAGAGGTAGAATTTGAACCCACCTCATTCTAAACTCTTCTTACTATACCATACTATCTCTACGATGAAGGATCAAAATTGAATGTCAAGTCTTGTATTATGTATATTGTTTAATAAATGTTCTGCATTAGTATTTTTGGCTTCTTGATTTAAAATAATTCTTTTTAACACATTAAAAGTGATAGTAAGAACACTTTTATTAATATTTGGTTTTGTTCCTCTTCCATTCCAATCTTATTTCCCTATATATGAGTAATATATGCATATTGCCACAAGTATATGAATTCACTTGTATTATGAAGCCTCAGATTATCAAATGTTTTGAAATGTGGCCAGTTGGATGGTCGTGAAAATACTGTGGTTTCATGCACATGCATATTTATTGTGATCCAGAGTAAATAATGTGGCATTGAATAGCATATGCAGTGATTTTTAGAGGCTTTTACAACATGTAAATCCATCAGTAATAACTATTTCCCTTATTGAATCAGAGAATATGAAATGTAGGTCCCTTTTAAACTGTCAGAAGGTGATAGTTTCACAAATTATACTAGCAAAGAAAAAATTTAGCATATTTATTACTATAATAATCACACACTGATGCTATTTCAGTGGTAAACATAGATACAACATCTGAAGTAAAATTTTAAAGGGAGTTTGTTTCATTATCTTTCAAGATCTTTGGACATCACCTATTACCTTTGTAAGAGTTTAGCTAAATATATTTAATAAATCAAATCACAGAGTGTTAGTGCCTCTGTTGTAATTTAGAAGTAACATAAATATGCATGAATTATTTTTAAAAATATTTTTAATTCAGCTTTTTTTAGAACTCAGCCCCAGGAAAAGGGGAAAATTTTGTTTGCTCTATTCTTTTGAATCATATTTGCATAATGTGCTGATCATTGATTGAAGTAATGATGCAGTAATGATAGTTCATGGGAACTGAGGTCTGTATTCAGGAAGATATGAATTCAAATCCTAGTCCAGACACTTACTAGTAGCATGATCACTTTACCTTATTTGTCCCACTTCCCCTGTTGTAAAAATGAAAACTCCGCCACAACATCTTTGCCAGTAAAACTGCCAATGGGTTCAAGAAGAATTGGATACTACCGAAATGACTAAAGGACAATGACAGCAGTAGCTCATATTGATATGGCAGTTTGTTTGCAAAGAACTTAATAGAAATTGTCATTTTCTTTTGAGGTAGACCTACACATAGCCTTAACATCATACTAAATTTGGGGAAACTGAGGCACAAAGAACTTAAGTTACTTCACATTCAAACATGTAGTAAGCATCTGAGGTGAAATTTGAACCCAGGTCTCACCTATGATCTTTTTCCTTTACTATGCTAGCTCTCACATCCTATACTTGCTCGTATTCTTGAGATTTCTCTGGTGGTGATTCTTACTAAGTCATTTTGCTTTTCATAACCCATCTCATATGCTCTTTATCATGAAATACCCCAATAAGCTTCATGTTATAGAAACTCGGTATGAAGTTGGTGCTAGGAAACAGAAATAAGACCCGATTTATAGGCTTTCTGCATTAAAATCATCTGAAATATAATTCTGTAGTACAAAAGAATGTTCACTATCTAGAATGGTGGAGATACCATGTACAAAGAGTACTTGTGAGTCTTTCCTCATCTAGGCAATGAGTGGGTTTGACTGGATGACCTCCATGATCCCTTCCAAGTCTTAATTCATGTATTTTATCCTAGTAAGATTTAAAAAATATGACTTGGACATCATTGATTTAGTATTTTATATCATATCATTTGAAATTCACAATTCACCAGGGAGGTTTGTACCTCAGGGAGGGTTTGTACCCACTAATGAGGAAACAAGTTCAAAAATGGCAGAAGAGCATGGAAACACAACTAAGAAGTCCCAGAGGCAGGATTCAAATCCATACCTTCCCTTATTTCAGTGTCAGTGCTCTTTCTTTTAGGTTATTCTGCTTCTATGATAGGAGATGGAACGCCAAGCAGTATTTCAAGAAGAGAAAACAATCTAAAAATTAGGACTGGCTAGCAACTGAGCTATAAGAGCAAAAAGAAACAAGGCAAACCATATATATGACAAAAAAGTTATTTCTAATTTTAATAAATCACAAAATTGCTAAATCTAAAGGTTATGATTATAGGATCTTTAAATCTATGATCCTCTTGTTATTTCTGATTATTCTTAAATATTGTTTACTTTTAGAATATTTTGCATAATTCTGCTTTCAGTTTCAAGTATGTAGAACTAGAAATATAATTCTAGAAATTACCCAGTTAGTGTCAGGTAATATATAATTTTTCTTCTCTATATGTTATAAACATCCATATTATATTTTTCATACATAGACACAACTCCTCTCCTCCATAGACCTCAACTTCATGATATTCAGATAATGTGGGAAAATTGATAAAATCCCTGTTCTTTGAAGTGTATCTTCTCCCCAGTCCCTTATGTAAAAGTAGCATAGTAAGTACTCTATCCAGAGATAGCTTTGTAAATTTCTTTGAGAGAAAAGAGAATCATTTTCATAGAGTCAAAGGTCACTGAATCAAAAAAATCTTTGATATGAGGGAAAAGAGCTGGCTGGCAAAAATGCCCATCCCTTTGAGGCTTTGTGAGCCACCAGAAGTTTGACTCTGGCAGAGGAATGCTTGTGAAAACTGATAAATTAAAGAAAGACATTGGGAATAAAGACAGCCAAATAAAAGGATCATTTATGGACACACTTTATTTGTATATTTTCACATCTATTGCTGGTGTTATTATTGTACAGATTTAAAAAAAAAACTACCTAAAAACCTATGGAATCATAACATTTCAGAATAACTAGGAATCTCAAAGGCCATTTAATCCAAAATGAATCTGAATAGATTTCCTTTCTCCAATAAACCTGAAAAAAAAGGGTTATCTACTCTTGAAGCCCTCTAGTGAGGGGAACACAACCATCTTCTCAGATAGCTCTTTCCATTTTTGGATAGTCTGACCATTAGGAAGTTTAATTTGTTTGTTTGTTATCCCTTTATAAACTAAAATATTTCTCTCTGAAACTTCCACCTACTGTTTTTAATTAGTCTTCTCAGGACTACCAGAACAAGTATAATGTTGTTTCCATATGGCAGTGTTTTAGATATCCTAAGGCAGCTCTCATGGTTCTTGTAAGTTTTCTCATTTAGAGCTAAATATTCCCAGTTACTTCATCTGGTCTTAATGTAGCATGGTATCCAGGACTTTCAGTAATCTAGTTGTCTTTTATCAGATTCTTTCAATATCTTTCCAAAAATATGGTGACCAGAAGTAAACATAATGTGTTAACTTTTGTCTAATGAGGACAGAGTATGGTGTAATTATTACCTCACATGTCCCAAGTATGTAAACTAAAAACCATATTAATTTTCTTGCCTACCGTATCACAATTATTATTCAAATTAAAATGGAGAGATAATTTTTTCTGAAAAAACAACAACCAAAAAACAAAAATTGAAGTCATCTAGTTATCCTTATATTTGTGCTACTGATTTTTTGAACCCAAGTATATGACTTTACATTTATCTCTGCTAAATTTTACCTCATTAGATTGAACCAAACCATCTAGCCTATCAAGATATTTATGGATTTTAATGCTGTCATCCAATATGCTACTTATCCTTCCCAGATTTATATATTTAGAATTTGATGTTCTTACAACTTATAGTTTTATCCAAATTATTAATAAAATGTCAAATATAAAGAATATTCCTGAGATACTCAGCTATCATCCCTTCAAAATTTTTAATCAAATAATTATTATATTTTCTATATATTTTTCAGCCTATATCTATGTTTTCTCCAGGGATCAGTAAGTCCTTGAGAAAATCTAGATAAATTATCGGCAGCATTATTCATTAATTCAATAACCTATTTGTTTATTTAAACGCTTACCTTTCATATTAGAATTGATATGAAGTATCAATTCCAAGGCAAAAGAGTAATAAGAGCTAGGCAATTTGAGTTAAATGACTTGCCATTGGTCACACAGATTGGAAATGGCCAAATCTGAACCCTGGACCTCCAAACCTTCAAGCCTGACTTTGTATCCACTAATCGACAAGCTGCTTCTAACCCTATTTATTTTAAAAAGCAAAAAGGTAATAATGACAACAACATAATAAGTTATATATATATATATTTATATATAAATTATTTAATTTATCTTCACAATGAATCAAGGAGTAAGATCATATCATTATCTATATTTTACTGATGAAGAAACTGATCCAGACAAAGGTTAAGTGATTTGCCCACAGTTATACTGCTATTAAGTACCTGAGACAGGATTTGAATTCAGGTCTTCCTGATTCTAAATCCATTACTCTCTCCATTAGCCAATCTAACTACCTCAAATTAGACTGCCATGACTTACTCTTGATAAAGTCTAAAGATTTCTTTTTCCAGATATTCACCTCCCTTTAAAAGTACATCTGAGAATTTTGTTAGGACTTGAAGTCAAGAATATTGGACTATAGTTTGCAAATTTCTTCATTTGTGTAAAATTAAATTAATATATATTTTAACAAATGTTGTATATCCTTCCAAGATTACATGACTTGTTATTTCTAGGATGAGAATGTTAGCCAGATTTCTAAAGATAAGTTCACTATGAAACTACTCTGATATTCTCCCTTCTTCTACTTAACTTCATTTTTATCTCCTTCCCTTCTGATATCATTGTAGACTGTTTTCCACAATTGTTTTTATTGACATAGAGGTAATGAAAACAAAACAATCCAAACAAAACAATCACAATCACAACTATCCTACAGGCAATGGAAAGGGATGAATCAAATGCTAGGAAGTCTTATTAGCAACCTTTTAAAGAGTAGAAACAAGATTTTGGAATCACTTTCTGCTTACTTTCAACACAATGTTTGAGATCTCTGTGTATACAAAAATATAACAAAACTCCCAAATGTCCATAAACCCTTGTCTCAAATATCTAAGTGAAATAAGTTAATTTGGTGGAACTAATTCTACCATAGATGGTTATAATGAGATATATTTAAGCTATTCTTTCTCTGTTAGAATTTTATACAATGTATTGAAAATTGTGATAGCAAAGAAATGAAAAAAAAGTAGGTGCCTCTAAAATGGGGAATAGATAAATTAATTGGGCTGCATGAATATAATAGAGTATTAATATGCTGGAAAGACAATATGAATATCATAGGTACAGTGAATCATGGGAAGACATGTGAATTGTTTTAGAATGAAGTAGATAAAATCAGGAGAATAACATGCCTGTACTAATATAAATAAAAAGAACAACATCAAATATACATGCAATATAATTATGTTGATTAATATATAGTCCCCAGAAAGAGATAAGAAAGCATAATTCCCTCTGTTCTTTGCAGAATGGAAGGTTATGAGTGTGGAGCAATGCATAAAATTTGTAATCAACTGATTTTGGAGGATTCATTTTGATGAACTACTTATTTTTCTCTTGTTTTTTTTTTTATTTTGTTATAAGGGATGGCTTCATGGGTGATTAGGGAAGGAAAATACATATAAAATGAAATGGATTTAAACATATCTCTAAAATGAGAAAATATTAAAATTCTTCCTCCCCAGAAAGCAATGTTCTGGATTGCACTGCTTTTATCTTACACAGTTTCAAAATGTACTTTGTATATATTTCATAGATTATGGGATCAGAATGGTTTGTTTTTCTGTTTGCATGTCTGCACATGGCCATACCTCCATAAAAATAGTAAATACCAAAGATCTATTGGCACTTTGAGACTGAATACTCACAAGTCCTGTAGTTATGGATGCTTTATTAAAAGGATTAAACACATAGGCAGCCAAAATCGAATGCAATATTAGAGCCACTTGAACTGCAGGAGGGCTACCTTCCTTAAACTCAAATTGCAGCATATGTTTATCCTCATTCTTTCTTTTCTAATGTTCAGTAGCTCTGAGTCCCAAATCACCCAACCTAGTGTATAATATGATCATTCAGCAATCTATGTTTTGCACATTGATGATTTCCAAATTTTATGGCCATGGCTCTACTGGAGGATTTTTATTAGCCATGATACACACCATATATTGGAATAAAAAACCCTTTAGTCTTGCCCATTTCTATTCTGATTTTTTCTGGATTCATAAAAATTAAAAGCAAAGGGTCAATTATTTGATCCAAGAATTATCTCTACATACTTGCACCTCCAATTCACAAAATAGCAAAGCTATTTTTAGCCTGGCATGGTTGCAAGTTTTGAAGCAGGTATCCCATTGAAACCCCTAATCTGTGTTGTTTTCCCCTTCAGTCATGACTCTTTTATACAAGAATAGAATGATATAGAGCTTTGTAACTTGGGGTAAGGCATGCTGCCACCAATCTAGAAGGCTGCTGCTCACTTTAATTTACAGCTTAATAACTGTTGTGGATGCTCTTTTTAATGTGCAATATCATTAAAATCCTATTGCCATTATTTAATGTGACATATTGAGCTTCTTCGGAGAAAACACCCTAGCAGTACAATGTATAAAACATTTACCATTCGGCTAATTCTTTTATTTTTGCACTGAAAGCATGTTTGAAAGTGAAGGATTTCCTCAGAAAGACACTTGCAAATTATCATAAAAGTGCTAATGCTTGTGGAAATTAGTCTAGAAAAAAAGTTTCTAATCCAATATGTTCATTTTCCTATTTTTCATTGGCTTTTTAAAAAAAATCACAAATAATAGGGATACTCAAATCCCTTATATTTCTTCTTGCTTTTAATCTAAGACATAACTCAGATTTTTTTGAAAATTTTATTTAATTAATCAATTTAGAACATTATTCCTTGGTTACAAGAATCATATTCTTTCCCTCCCCTCCCACACCCCTTTCTGTAGCTGATGTGCAATTCCACTAGGTTTTACATGTGTCCTTGATCAGAACCTATTTCCATGTTGTTGGTGTTTGCACTAGGATGTTCATTTAGAGTCTACATTCCCAATCATATCCCCTCAACCCAAGTATTCAAGCAGTTGTTTTTCTTCTATGTTTCTACTCCCACAGTTTTTCCTCTGAATGTGGATAGTGTTCTTTCTCTTAGATCCCTGCAGATTGTTCAGGGACATTGCATTGACACTAATGGAGAATTCCATTATATTCAATTGTACCACAATGTATCAGTCTCTGTGTACAATGTTCTCCTGGTTCTGCTCCTCTCGCTCTGCATCACTTCCTGGAGGTTGTTCCAGTCTCCATGGAATTCCTCCACTTTATTATTCCTTTCAGCACAATAGTATTTCATCACCAACATATACCACAATTTGTTCAGCCATTCCCCAGTTGAAGGGCATCCCCTCATTTTCCAATTTTTTGCCACCACAAAGAGTGCAGCTATGAATATCCTTTCACATGACTTTTTCCTTATTTTCTCTTTGGGATATAAACTAACTAATAATTTTTTTCAGATACTCCTGACAAATGTAGTTTCAAGAGACAAGGCAAAGGATAGGTACCATAAATGAGTCATTGGCAGTTTTACTGTGTTGTATTTAAAATTGAACTGGTGTTCCAAATCTCATCTTATAATTTTAGCTTTGAATCACTTAAGAATTCATGCTATTGAATAACTCTTGAGAAATTTTTAAAGGGAAAAAAAACTCAACCTAACCACTTAGAGATCTATTTTTAACCAAAGATTTTCTAACTCATCCTTCCTTCTTTTTTATACGTAACTTTGTAGAGAATTTCATCCTCATTGATAATACTTACAAGTCGCAAAATACTTAAAGAAATGTTTCTTTGAAAACATAAAAAAATAATAACTTTTTCTATTACTAATACCTCATATCATAGCACAATTCCTATTATGCTAGGAATATATATATATATATATATATTTCATAAATCACAAAATAAAAAACGAAATTAAATTCAATGCAAGTAGGAAGTAGTACGATATATGACTGAATATCTTACTTCTCACTATCCCGAGGGTGATAATATACTCCTGATAGCATGGGGATGAATTTATCTAATGCTCTTGGCTAAAACCCCCATTTCAATGTATTCTTCCTAATGTTAATTTCTAGTAATTAGCTCTCCAGTTTTCAATTATGAATTAGATTTTACAAAGGGCTATTTGCTGTGAAGATCTAGCAGGGGCATAAATTACGAGGCAATCTTATTTTGTCCTCAGTTTGTGGGAGGGAGGGTTCACATTCTGAATACCACCTCAGTTCCTAGGAAAAATGGAGTAACATTTAAAGTATTTATTGTAAAGCATTTACCTCACCAAATTTCACTTTCAAATGGGGTATAGTCAATTGGTGAGTTGAGGACTGGATAAATTAGGTCACTTGGGATTTCTCTTTTCCCCATCTAGTTTGTGGCATATTCTGGCATAGACTATAGCCCACACCACTAGTGACTTGTTATTCTGACCTTTCCAAGATTCCAAGGTTATAGGAGTCTATAATACTCCTTCTAAAAAGCAAGAAAGAACAATTACAAAGAGGTGAAGAAAAGGAGTCTGTATTAATGGATCTTATATCAACCCTTATGAGGACACCCGAGGATTTTACTTATCTTACAGTAAAAAAAAATATATATATATATATATATATATGTATATGTATATAATCTTACTTACCTTAGAGTTTTGTAATTAGTTTCACTTGATGTATATTACCAAATATTACTGTATTTATCCCAGCTTAGATGTAGTACTTTTTGTATAATTGGATTTCCTAATATTGATATTTGTTAATCTTACAGAAGGTCTCTCTCTCTCTTTTTTAAAGAAAGTGCATTTGAACATAAAGTCAGATAGGAAAGCAGTTTAAATCCCTGTTTGTCAGTTTTTCCAGTGAGCGACACCCTTAACAATTCCTTTTCTGTACAATAAAACCCAGTGTCCACCCTGTCCCTGGAGATGGCCTTAGAGAATGGGGACTTGCTACCAACCCCAAAGCAATGAGATGGTTCAGAATTTGGGATCATTTGTCTGAACTCATTGCAGCATCTTGGTATATAAAATATTTCTTTATCTCTTACTGTAACAATGGTTCCTCCCCTCAATTTCCGCTTGCTACCTCCTATTCTTTTTGTTGATGGCCAAAGACCCACTTGAAACTCCTCATTCCTCTCCAGATCACTATATTTTTTTCTGTATCAGTTAATTTTTCCAACTACTAATATAATAAAGGCAATTTTCTAGGGAAAAAAATTTCTGTGACATTTCCTTTGCTCTTTGCTTTATTAATCAAATGATCAAATATACTGAATGCTTACTATGTTCAAGGCATTGTGTGAGGAGCTTCAGAGCATTTAAAAAAGCTTAAGTCAAGGTCTCTTCTTTTAGTAAGTATACAATCTAATTAGGGAAAGATATAATTTATGTTTCAGTTTCCTCTATTTTAAAATAGGGATAACAATTGCACTAATTCACAGGGTTGTTATGTGAATCAAAAATATTCATAAAAGCATTTAACAGTGTGCTTGCCACATAAATAAATGCATATTCCCTCCCCTGTTACTTCACCTTTTCTCTTGCTTAAATGCCTTTTTCTCTTTCATCATTTCAATTGTCTTGACTTTTTTACTTAGCTTTTTTGGACTAGACCTTTGACATCTTAGTTTCTTGAGAAATCCTCTCTTGATCCTTCTTATCTTTTGGTAATTTACCATTTTTCATTCATCTAGCTGCAGTTTAACATTTGGGTCATTAGGTCACACAGCAAATAGTGCTGGACCAAGAGTCAGGAAAACTCCTCTTTCTGAGTTCAAATCTGTCCTAAGACACTCATTGGCTGTGTGATTCTGGGCAAGTTGCTTAATCCTGTTTCTTTCAGTTTCCTCATTTGTAAAATGAACTGGAGAAGGAAATGACAAATCATTTCATTTTCTTTGCCAAGAAAATCACAAATGGGGTGAGAAAGAATTGGCCACAAGTCAAATGACTGAATAACAACAACAAAATTTGGACATTTAACTTATGTCTCACTCAATTGAATATATTCTTTTCAGAAAGATTTACTATAAAGAAAAATTCTAGACAGCATGTCCCATTTTCTTATTGATTCTCCATTATAAAAGTAAAAATTTCTTCCTCGTATAGTAGGTCCAGAGAAAAGTAAGATAGAGAAGAAATGATAAGACAAGGGAAAGGAATCAGTAATGGAGGGCCTTTCTTGTCAATACAAAGCTCCAATTAATTGATTTGATTTGACATAATTGTTTTTGACATTTGCATTTATATGTACAATTTTGGTTTTTCTTTCATCCATTAGATGTAACCTTTTCTATGAGAGTGATTTTGCTTTCTTCTTCACTGTGTCAATGCACTTTAACAAATATTTAATACATATCCATTAAGTTCAAGGTATTATGTAAAGCATTAGTTTCTGAAAGGGAATAGAAGGAAGGAAGGGGGAGTTGAGGACAATTAAGCAGACATCTGCATTAAGAAGCTAATGAATTAATTGGGAAAAATAAAGAGGTTAGTGTATTTCTAACTTTCCACCCAGCTGCCATTAGTCTTTAATGTCGCACTCTTCAAATTCTTTGCTTTTGTCTTGTATTTATGTTTTAATTTACTTAACTAGGCCTATTTGGTTTCCTCCTAGTGAAATTTAAGGTCAGAAACTATTTCATATTTCATTTGTTCTAACCCTGTTCCCTAGCACAGTTATAAGAGAGAAAGAATATAAGTTCTTATTATATGCTTTTTGAATTAGATGAAATATACAAGGATAACATAAGCTATAATGTAATAAAAGCAACCAAGATGTCCAAATTATAACCTCAAGAAAACTGGAATATTTGGAGACTAAAAATTCTGATTGAGAAGGTACCTTAGATGCCATCTCATACAACCCCCTCATTTTAGACTCGAGCAATGGAGATGTGGAAAACTCTAGTCTTTTGCCCAAAGTGACATGTGAGTTTCAAGTCCAAGTTTTCTATTCCAGTTCAGTCCTTTTTCCCACTGTTCCATGCTACATTACTTTTAGTAATTAAGACCTTATTAATTTGTGCATCAGTCAGTCATTATAAAGAATTCTCAAGAAAGAACCTATGTGAAACAACTTTAAACTAGGAAACTATTGATGTCCATTTATTGAGCACTATTCAAGACACTGAAAAAAATACAATTTTATATGTCAATGTAAATAAAAACTTGTTCAAGGGAAATGTATCAAAGAATAAACTTTTGAAGTCCTGGTTTATGATATGGTTTGTGTTATAAGCAACTGGCTGTGTGTAGCTTTATATTAATTACAATTCATAGACACAGGAGGTTAAAACTGGAAGATACTTTAGAGAGATTCTGGTCCAATTCCCTCGATTTTACAAATGAGACTACTGAGCTTAAAATGTTTGTGACTCCTTCAAGTTACACAGTCAGTGATGAAGCTCTTCATTCCTTACAATGTCCCTACACTAACTTTGTTAGCCTAGTTTCTATTAAAATACTTTTAGGACTCATTTGAAAATTTTAATTTAAAATCTAAAAGATTATATATGCTAGAGTTTTCAAAAAGTTTGACTTTTGATGATTACCAATTATAGGTGCTTTCCAATAGCTGGTACACTCAGCTTTGTAAATCCTATTTTCATAAAGAACAATTCAACTAAATGAGGTTATTGAACCTAACGAAAAATGCTGTATAGTAAGTTCTTGTTATGTTATTAACCAGGGTGAACATCTGTCTTACAAATTCATTGTAGGCTGAATAGTATGAAAGGAATTTTGTAAGAAAAGACGAGATATAATTTAGATGTATGATAATTCCTGATAGCAAAAATGTTACACAAATGATCTTACACAAAGCCTTTTTGAAATAAATGGGACTTTTCATGATCCCCTTTAAATTGATGAAGAAACTTAGTTATCAAAGAAGTTGAGTCTTGAAAAAGAAATAACAGAAACAGTGCAGTGATTTAAGTTGTAATATGTTAAAGTTAGTCTTAATTAGTTTTTTTGGAGATGCAATCATTTCTATTGTCTATCAATATTGTTCAGATTGACTTCATATAGCCATTCTCCTTTTCTTTGACTAGATAGGTTTCCCAAGAGATGTAATACATTGTTATATTCACAGATAAAACTAGCAGAGGGTAACAAAGGATGCATTTTAGAAACTGGTATCTGAGTGGATATGATTCCTCTTTTTGACATTTTCTTGATTTGTAACTTTGCCTCATTTTTCATTTGTTTGCCAAGTTGTTGGCCTACTATATATATAAATATATGTCCTTGTTTAGACCTGGACTTTCAGCTTCTATGGTCCTGTGGCTACAATACTTCTCTCCCAAGGCTTTTTCTCCTTGGAGAAGACTGGATACACCTTAAATCTTCCTAATACCCATATTCCTTTTAACATCTTCTTCATCTGCTTCATTAAAGGAATAGGAAATTAAAATAGATGGCAATATATTTTTTATATAAGTGACATATGTGAATGGACGTGGGATTATGATGTATCTAGATCTCTTAAATATGACTGTGCATAATGAGCTTGCTTCTCCTTAACTATTTTCCTGCTCCAAAATAGTCTGATAATTAGAATCCATCATTTCTCTCAAAATATTCTGGTCTTTGCTGTGCCAAACAGCTTAAATTACTTAATAATTCCCTTAAGCTATTTCTGAACCAAAAGCAATAATATGAAGGCATTTTTTAATTATGTTGGGAATTTCTAAAAATATAATATCTTTCATTTTATAAATTGTAGATGATAATTTCACCCCCTTGGTTCTTTCTTCTTTATTTCATTTTATTGAAATAAAAATATATATCTAAAATATTTTCTCTAGGCTGTTTGCATTTCTAATGAATTCAACATATAAACAGCCCAAAGAATCAATAAGCCATTTTACTACTGCTTCTCTCATATCTAGTGGGTATTAACATGCCTTACAAAGTCTGTCAATAATTGAAAATGAGGAGATGGCACAGTAAATACTGTTATATTACCTTATCTCAGAATGATGATTGATTTTTAAATCACCTTTATGTCCACTTGGAGGAGCTTATTTTCTCTTTCAATATTCAAGTATTTTTAAATAGCATGGGCAAGTTAATAAAATGTAGTAGGTACAAAATTTTTTTATCACTGTTCTAGTAGTTGAATTTTGTCCAGGAATGGGAATAAAAGATACTTACTACATAAGGCACGTTAGACCTTTAATATACCAGGTTATATTTGGTTTGCTGAAAGTATAATTTACAGATTGACACATTATATTGACTTAAATTATTAAGGGAACTCCTGAGTTTCATATCTCTATCTCTATTGTTGCATTCTGTATGAATGGCCAATATTGTTTTTTCTTTCATCTGCATTGTATAATGATTTGGAGTCTTCAATTTAACAGATATCATTTGGGTTGGTGGTACACTGTAAAATTCTCACTTCTTTTATAAAATTATGATGAAAGAGAAACTAGTACATATCAAGATGAACCAATGTAGAAGACACAAAAGGTAGAGAGCAATTTTACTGTATAATTATGTCACAGATAATCTGCCATATTGACAATAGCTTAGATACCCAAGGAAATAATTCTTGAAAAAAGACTAGTAAATATAAAATTAGGGATGATGACAACAAATGATACTTCCTCCCTCCTTACCAAATTTAAAATGTTAGCTAGAAAGGGCAAAACCTGATTCAGAAGTAGTAGAAACTTACCAAGATTATTATAGCATTCATGGAAAAATGAAATTTCTCTCATGCCAAAGGAAAGGACAAGTACTGCTAGCCTTTGGAATATTTCATTTTTCATGAACACCTTGTCCCAAATGTATTAAAAGAAAGTTTATAGATAAAAGTCCTAGAAAATAATTATCAAATTTAAAGTCTCAGGGCCTAATCATGAACAGTTATTATCTTCTGACTTTCAGACAACTTCTGCCCTCAATTTTATAACAAACAATTTTATTTAGTTGACTTAGATTTTCATGTTTTTAATAGTTACTGCTTATCAATTGATTACCTATTTAGAAAGCATTTGCTTCTAAGTGGTAGTAAAACAGATGGAAGATTCTGAACAAACTGTAAGATTCCTAACCCTCCCCAAAAATTCAGCTTTGTAGTATTATAATAGATAAATGGCACCTAGGTGGTGTAGTATATACAGTGCTAGGCCCAGAGTCAGGAATATATGCGTTCAAATCCAGCCTTGAACACTTGGTGGTTGTATGACACTGGACAAACCACTTAACCTTGTTTGCTTCAGTTTCCTCACTCTAAAATGAGCTGGAAAAGGAAAGGGAAAACTATTTCCTACTCATCTCTGTCTCCTGGCTTCCTTTCCTCCTTTAGTTCCCAGTTAAAATTCCATGTTTTTCAGGAAGTATTTCCCCATCAATGCTGGTGTTAATTCTTAACATTCTCTCCAGTTTATTTTGTGTATATCTTGTCCATACAACCTTTTTTTACATGTTTCCCCCCTTCCATTAGATAGTAATCTCACTGAAAGCAGGGACTATTCAATATTTTTCTTACTAACTCTAGTGTTTAACAACATGTCTGGAATTTATTAGGTTTTTAATTTTGTTTGTGGACTTTTAAGTTCACCAAATGAAATATAAAAATTCTGTTTTGGAGAAATCTTGATATATTTATATTTAAGGTCTCTTCACATGGTTTATTTAATTTGTGACATGTATAAAATCCTCTAGATGCTAGAATAGCACTTAGTAAATCAGTACTTTAGTCCCTGTAGACTTTATTTTTATGACACAAAATGAAGTGGGCATCTGGCAATTGACAAGTTAATTTGATAAATGAAGTCAGCCAAACAATGAAATGCAGGCCAAAAAAAAATCATTCACTTGGGCACCAAAATGATGCCCTAATGGACTGAAGGAGTTGCTTATCAAGAAGGAATTTAGTCATCCTATGAAGTATGTCAGAGTTACTGTACAGTATGAACTCTAAAATCCTCTTGCTCTGAAAACCTAGGATTCAAAAATAATCCTTTCTGCCTATGTAAAACCATTGTTGTGCCAACACAAATAAATATACTTTAGATTCACATGCAGAATTTGAGTGGCACATACAGACATTGCTCAAAATATACATTTAAATAAAATAATACCTTTAAATTTTATTTAAAATATTCTATATTAGAAAAGAGTTCTATGGTTGGAAAATTTGACAATAGTCATGAATGTAGTGCTTTTATGATTGGAAAAGTACAAATAATTAAGAAATCTCATGAAATAATGCAGTTATAGTTACTATTATAAAATTATATGCTGGTTGAAATCAGTCATTATAAAATATTCTTTTATTCAGACATATGTATTTAAATCTGTATTTAATGTATTTTAATGAAAAGAGGAACAAAATATTACAGTTGTTAAGTGTTTAAATTCAACCATATGATTTGCTAATTATATCAGTTAGTACAAAAGATCTGTGATTTCAATTTTGTCATAGAAGATGCATAAGTTCTGAACAAAGGTTAAAGGACTTGCCCAAAGTCACTAAGCTAATTTTAACTGACACACCATTCATTCTTGGGCATTCCCATTTTCAAACACAGTTCCTTCTGCACAGTAAAGTCTTTCCTTTACCAGTATATTAAACATAAAGAACTTCATTATTAGTTTCACTTTATTGCTGGATGATTCACAGTTATCAACTCCTTAGCAATGTACAATTGCTACAAGATAGCAATCTGCATTTTTATAGGCTGTCCCTCATGCCTGGAATTATCTCCATCCTCATCTTTGCTTCCTGGTTTCCCTGTCTTCCTTCAAGTCCTATAGTCTTAAGGAAAATTCTACCTTCTATGAGAAACCTTTCCTTATTTCCCTTGTGCCAGTGTCTGCTATGTTTTGATTATCTCCAATTTATGATAAATATGTATATAGAAAGATAGATGATAGATTAGCTAGGTAATAGTAAGATACATGTGATAAGTATATAGTACACAGAATATACTGCTAAAATTATAGCATTAGCTATATATTATATATAATAGACAGAGTTCTCTATATAGCTATAGCTTTTAAATCTATCTTATTAAAACATAGTTGCTTGCATATTATGTCCATTAATTCACTGAAATTTCCTTGAGGGCAGGCCTTTTGGTTTTCTTTTTATCCCTGTCAATTAGTAAAGAAAATGACACATATTAGGTGCTTAATGAATGCTTATTAACTCACTATTCAGTTATTCAACAATTTGAGCATTTTGGCTGGGAATGATTGATAGAGTTGGAAGATTTGGAATTGTAAAGAATCCATAAATGGGAAGAAATATTAGTCCAAATAATAAAACCAAATCCAATGAAAGTGATATTTTAAAAATAATTTTTGGGATTTAATAAAAATAATTTTTCTCTCACTGCAAATTAAATAGCTCTGAGATACTATTTTATAGCTCAAAAATTGGATAACATGACAGAAAATTAAAATGACAAATGATAGAATGGATGTCAAAAATAGTAACATTAATGAACTATTGACAAAGCTGTGGACTAGTCCAATTAGTCTGGAGAATCATTTGGAATTATGCTCACAAGGCTATAAAACTGTGCCTACCCTTTAATCTCATAATAGCATCTCTAGGCCTCTGTCTCAAATAGATAAAAGAAAAAGTAAAGGGACTTAATTATTAAAAAAAATATTTATAGTATCTCTTTTTGTGATGGTAAAGAATTAGAAATTAAGAAGATGCCAATCAGTTTTGGAAGGGTTGAAGAAGTTGTGGTATATGATTTTAAAGGCATATTATTATGCTATAAGAAATGTCAAGTAGATTGGTTTCAGTAAAACCTGGGATGATTTATATGAACTGAAGAAAATTAAAGTTATCAGAACTAGAAGACCATTTAACACAGTAGCAGGAATATTGTAAACTTGATCAACTGTGAAAGACTCAGCTACTCTAATCAATAAAATGATCCAAAACAATTCCAAAGGACTCATGATGAAAAGAGCAATCCACTAACATAAAGAGAACCAATGAACTCTTGAGTGCTAATTGAAATATTTTTTTTGCTTTATTTATTTTCTAGTTTTGTTTATTTTTAACTTGGTTAATATAGAAATGCTTTGCATGTCTTCACATATAACACTGATATACTGTTTACCTTCTCAATAGATAACTGGTGGGAGAAAATTTGAATGAAAAATGAATCCTAAATAAATAATCATTTTTAAAAGAATCAATTTTCTCTTCCTCTTGCCTTCTCCCAGCCCCAAAATATTAGGAACAGAGATACTTAAAGGAAAAATGCACAGCCAATCAAAACAAATTTCCTTTTTGGATATATATGCACAAAAATCTATCTCATGATGCATTCTTAAACTTTCTGTCTCAGAAGTTTGGTAGCAAACTCAGAAGGTTTTAGCAAAAACTACATTTTTCCTAAAAATCTGGCATATTATGAATGAGAAGAGAGAATTGTGCGTGAAATGAAAATATTCTTACTGAAATATATGTCACTTTCAGTTAAGTTCCTTTTTCCTACTTTTTGGGCATTTCTAAAAATTAAATACATATCCTAAGTTGCATTTAACTATCAAAGTTATCAGAGTCCTCAAAGTTAAAAGGAAAAAGATTTATCAGAATTAAGGACATTGAAAAGAATTGTGTTCCAGTCTCTGAAGTTCTATGTATAAGAAGATAGATTTAAATAAAGATATTTAAATGGATTTGCTCTAATAGGATTATTTTTTTTAATTTCAAACACTTTTTTTGTTTTTTCATTATATGAACCCTCTCTTTTTATGGGATTATCAGAAAAGGATTTCTAAAAAATCCTTAAAAGACTTGTAGGACAGATCAGAACTCTTGTCTATTTCTATTACTCTTTTAAGGCGACTCCATCAATTTAATTAAATGCATAAGCCCCAAACCCATTTCCTTTTCCAGTTATGCATTTTCTTTATTGTAATCTGTTACTATATTTCTCATGCATAAGACATTCTTGGTAATATGCTAAGACTTTCTTAAACTGTCTCTCAATCAATCAATCAATAAGCATTTTAAATTGTTTATTAAATACAAATCATTGTGTTAGGCACTGGAGATATAAATGTAAAGAATAAAAAAATCCCCATTCATAAGTAATATACATTTTAATAGAGAAAGGCCATAATTACACATAAAATATAGATAGCATGAATATAGAGTAAATAAATTAAATAATGGGCAAAGTAATTAAAAAAATAAGATAGTTTAGGAGTTAGAGCACTACAATTTGAGGGAGATATCTGAAAAGCCTTCTTGCCAAAGATGGCACTTAAGCTATATCTTAAAGGAAGAAGGGGATTCTGTGAGATTCGAGACATGAGAGAATGCGTTCCAGGCATGTGGGTCAGGCAGTTTAAGAGATGGGGCATCATGTAAGGAACATAGAGTAGGTGGTCAGTTTGATGGCTTCATGGAGTGAAGGAGTAATTATACCCATCTATAGGCTAGAGCCAGGTTTCTGAGACTTTATATATACATATATATACACATACTTACATATATACACAGATATACATACATGCATGAACACGATATGACATGTGTTTATGTATACATGTATGTACACACATGATCTTTTAAAATATGATCACTTTATGCATTAGCATTTGTGCATACATATACACACATACAGACACATACATATAAATGCATTTATATACATACACACATATATAACTACTGTGGGGGCGGGTAAGAGTTACATTAGTAGGGGACTGGGGTCTGAGTTAGTGAGATCTTCATTTCTGGAAAATCTCTTTGAAAATAATGTTCAGGGCAGACTGGAGTGAGCAATGATTTGAGGGAGGGAGAAGGATTAGAAGGCTGTTCTCTCAACCATGTAAGCATAGATAAGGCCTTGAACTAAGCTTGGTAGTTGTGTAAGTAGAGAAAGGGTAAGAATCAAGAAAAATCATTAAAGTAGGAATTGTTAAATGTGGCAAATGATTGGCTATATGAGATGACAGACAGTGAAGAGTCAAGATACTGATAGATTACAAACCTGAGATACTGGTGGTGATACCATGACAAAAATAAGAATTTAGTTCAGTTTTAGAGATGCTGAGCTTAATTTATCTTTGGGACACTGAGTTTAAAATGGTGAGTAGGCAGTTGGTAATGTGGGACTGAAGCTCATGGGAGAGAATCCTAGAATAAAATCTATAATCGCCTGATGGGATAAAAGCTGGGTAGAATGGAATGGTAAAAAATTGCTCATATTTATTTAATTATTTAATTTAATGTCATGAGCCATTCAATTCACAACACTGTTAGCTGCTATAGGCACAGAGAGATTATACGACTTTCTCATTGCTTCCCTGTCATTTGGTTATGTTACTCTACTGCTCAAGAATTTTTAGTGGCTCATTATCACTTCTGGGATAAAACACAAACTAATCAACTTGTCATTTAAAACCCAACCACAATCTTGATCAAAGCTATATTTCTTGTATGAAATTACATGTTTCTCTCCTTAAAACACACTCCATGTTATTCATTCTATATCCAAGTTGATGTCTTTACTTTTTGTTTCCCCAACTCAATATTTAATTTCCTATCACCATTACCCTGCATAAGTTGTACTCAATGCCTGCATTTATAACTCATCTCTTCTTCTTAGAATCCTTAACTTTGTTCAACATTTAGGTCAAGTATCACCTTCTATGCCCTGAGATTTATATACATTAATATTATCTTCCTTATAAATTTGTTCTCTATTTGCTTAATGGTTTACAAGTTTTATCACTCAATGAAAGAACTAAAATGTAAGGTTTTCAAGGATCAGATATTGGTTTTAGATTTTTAGTTCTAGATACAAAAATCCTAGCACAAAATAAACACTTTATAAATACTTATAGAATTGAATAGAACTAAATAATAGAATAAACTTCTTAGGATCAGGGACTTTTTCATTTTGGGCCTGTAACCCCAGAACACAGCACAAAGACTTGACACATATCAGGCCCTTATTAGACCTTCTTGAAGTTATACAGACAATTAATATATAGAACTACGACACAAGCCTACATTTCTTGATGCCATGTCTAATGTTATTTTTAATTCACTATGCATATATCACAGATTATGACTTGGCATTTTAATGGGTAGGAATGTTGACTTAGTACTTTAGTAAATATATATGAAACAGATATTATGGACAATGAAAGGACAATGAATTCTACAAATATAGAGAATAGGCTAGTATGACATTTGAGAAACAATACAATGTTTTTTCACGGATCCAAAGTCATCCATTGCAATAAAAGCCCATTCTGTGAAAAGTAGTATTCTACAGGTGATATGGAGGCAGCTAGAAGATGCAGTGGGTAAAGTGCCACACCTAGAGTTGGAAAGACACGAGTTCAGATACACTTAAAAAAGTGAATTAAAAAAAAAAAAGACTTAAAACCTCAATGACTGTGGGAAAGTCTCTTAACCCTGTTTGCCCCGGTTTCTTCATCTATAAAAAGGAAATGGCAAACCACTCTAGCAACTTTGCCAAGAAAAATACAAATAGGGTCACAGAAAGTCAGATGTAACAGAAACAAATGATCAAGTGACATTGAATTGTTACACATGATGTATCACAAATCCAGAAGAATCATGATTAAACCATTGAAAATGTTGAAGATGATCCAAAAATTGAATCTTTCTACCATAAAGTTGTAGAAGTCATTATCTCATAATCTCTCATTAATCATATCATGTCATTAAATTGTGATACCCTGAGCCTCATAGCACCAATGTGACCTTTTGGCACATCAATTAATTCGTGACTATAGAATGAGTTTTATGGTTTAATTAGCATAATATATATTTATTTATATGTGTCACATTTACCTAGACATTTAAATGGACATTTCACTCCTATAGGACTAAGAGGCTAATTTATATGTGATAGTGACTAGCTAGGGGTTTGGATAATGTATCCAATCCTATAGCCTCCTCTTTTAGCCTGATTAATTGCTATTAAACTCTGGGTGCCCTGCATCTAGAACTTTGTATGATTGATTAAAATGTGGGATGAATCACAGAAGAGTTCTTCCAACTTACAAAATCCTCTGACTTCAAAGTCCTTCATAAACTTCATTTTTCTAGTCTTTTAATTTTTGTATCCTAATGCCAGGATCAAATGTCATCACATACTCTGCTATGCATCCCATCTCTTATCTTCAGGCATTTTCTCTGGTTGTCCCCCAGGCCTAAAATAGTCTATCTTACTAATTCTTCTTAATGGCTTTCCGTGCCCCCTTCAAGTCCCAGTGTATTTCTGCTTTCTGTAGGAAGCCTCTCTACATTTTACTTCATTCTATTGCTTTCCATCTGTTGAATATCTCCTATTTATGCTACAAAGAGCTTGTCTGTGAATATTTGTTTTCATGTTATCTCCACTATTGGACTATGAGCTCCTTAAGGGCAAGGACTGTCTTTTGCCTTATTTTGTATCTACAGAATTTTGCACAGTACCTGGCACATAGTAGGTGTATAATAATTATTGACTGACCAACTGTAATGACTCATTTTCCATGGCAAATGCTTCATTCAAAAATGCTGGGGTTTCATTGCCATTTTTCTTTGATACATATTCAATTCAATTGGAGCTTATTTACTGACTCCCAATTTATGATGCCATTTGCTAAAGATAAAAATGGAAATATGCTTGGCTTTCAAAGCACTTCAATTCTATTCTGAAGAAATACTATAAATATTGATATACAAATAAAATGTACAGAGAAAGTAATTAAAAAGTAATTTTGCAACATGCAAATTATTTAAATTAGTAAAAATTAAATTAATATTAAAGGCCACAGGCTTCCATACTATGACCTGGAAATTTTAAACATTTATTTTCATTAGACTTCAGATTATACTTTGAAATTCAAATGTTATTTTGTTTATATTCACATATGAAAACTTTTTTCTTACAATTATATTTGTGCTTATATAAGACATTTTTCTTTTTTATACAATATAAATTTGTTGTTTGCTATATTAAAATACTCAGTTAATATTCTCCCTCTTCCCTTCTCCCATTTGAAACAAAATCATTTGACAAAAAGATATATATATATATATACACATATGTATATATCTTTCTTATTTCCATTTACCATTTATTTCTATGGAAGTGGACATACACAAGTCTTTCAGATAATATTTCTATTGCTATATATAATGTTCTCTTGGTTCTGCTCATTTCATTCTTATAATTTTTTGAGGAAAGAGCATAATGATTCAAGAAACTAAGAATGGGCTCATATGGAAAGTGACATAGATAGTGGAACCTAGAATGAAGCTAGAGATTCCAAGAGAGTCTTATTAATGTCATTGATTTACCTAAAAAGGACAACACCTTATATGTGGAATCTGAAATAATTCCTCTTTAAATTGTGATCTCCTTGATAGCAGGAACTATCTTATGCCCCCACATTTTTATCATTTGAACTCATCACAGTATCTAGCATAGAGTAGATATTTAGCAATTATTTGATTGATCTGAAATAATTGCAATTATACTTATAATTAACATAATTCATTTACTGATCTGAAGTTTTCTTTTTTTAATTTATTTAGAATATTTTTCAATTCAACATCATTTGATTTTTCCCACCACTTTTCCAATCTTCTTTCTCAGAGTTGACAAGCAGTTCTACTGGGTTATACAGGTATCATTTTTCAAAACCTATTTCCATATTATTCATTTTTGCAATAGAGTGATCTTTTAACATAAAAACCCTAACCATATCTCTATTGAACCATGTGATTGGTCATGTGACTTTCTTCTGTGTTTTTGCTCCTACAGTTCTTTCTCTGGATGTGGATAGTATTCTTTCTCATAAGTTCCTCTGGATTGTCCTGGATCATTGCATTGCTGCTAGTAGAAAAGTAGAAAATTTTCCAAAATGTTGTCACCACAAAGAACAGGGCTATAAATATTTTTATACAAGTATTTTTCCCTATTATGTCTTTGAGATACAATACCCAACAGTGGTATAACTAGATCAAAGTGTAGGCAGTTTTTTTAAAGCCCTTTAGGCATAATTCCAAATTGCCCTCTAGAATGGTTGGACCAATTCACAACCCCACCAGTGGTGTATTATTGTCCCAATTTTGCTATATCCCCTCCATTTATAACTTTCATTTGCTGTCATATTGGCCAGTCTGCTAGGTGTGAGGTGGTATGACAGAGTTGTTTTAATTTGCCATTCTCTAATCAGGAAGGATTTAGAAGATTTTTTCATGTGAAAACTACCTATTCTTGTCCCTTGACCATTTGTCAATTAGGGAATAGCTTGACTTTTAAAATTTGATTTAGTTCCTTATATAGTTGGGAAATTAAACCTTTGTCAGAGAGTTTTCTTATAAAGTTTTTTCCCCCAATTTGTTGCTTTCCTTCTGATTTTGGTTGCATAGGTTTTGTTTGTATAGAATCTTTTAAAATTTGATACAATCAAAATCATTTATTTTATATTTTGTAATGTTCTCTATTACTTGCTTGGAATTAAATTCCTTCCTTTCCCACAGATCTAACAGGTATACTATTCTATGTTCATCATATTTATTTATAATTTTCCTCATACTGTTTTCCAATTTTCCTAGCAATTTTTGTCAAATAGTGAGTTCTTGTCCCAAAAGCTGGGATTGTTTGGGTTTATTGAATACTAGCTTGATGAGATCATTGACTCCAAATCTATTCCATTGATCCACTCTTCTGTCTCTTAGCCAGTAGCATATTTCTTTGGTGACCTCTGCTTTATAGTACAGTTTAGATCTGTTACTGCTAGGCCCCCATCTTTCACATTTTAAAAATTATTTCCCTCCATATTCTTGGTCTTTTTTTCTTCCAGATCAACTTGTAATAATTCTTTTCTAATTCTATAAAAAAAGGTTTTTTGGTGGTATAATCTGTATGTCACTGAATAAGTAGATTAATTTGGGTAGGATTATCATTTTTGTTATATTAGCTCATCCTAGCTATGAGCAATTAATGTTTTCCCAATTATTTAGATATAGTTTTAATTGTGCAAAACATGTTTTGTAGTTGTGTTCATATAATTCCTGTGTTTGTTTTGTCAAATAGATTCCTAAATATTTTACATTGTCCAGAGTGATTTTAAGTGGAGTTTCTCTTTCTAACTCCTGCTGCTAAATGTTGATGGAAATATATAGAAATGCTGATGATTTATGTGGGTTTAGCTTGTATCCTGCAACTTTTCTAAAGTCGTTTATTATTTCCACTACCTTTTAGTTGATTTTCTGGGATTCTTTAAGTATACTATCATATTATCTGCACAGAGTGATAGTTTCATTTCTTCATTGCCTACTTTAAACCCTTCAATTTCTTTTTCTTCCCTAAATACTAGCACTAGCTTTTCAAGTACAATATTAAATAAAAGTGGTGATGATGGGCATTCTTGTTTCACCCCTGATCTTATTGGGAAGGCTTCCAACTTGTCCCCATTGAATACTTGCTGATGGTTTTAAATATATACTTGTTTATTATTTTGAGGAATGTCCTTTCTATTTCTATATTTTCTAGTGTTTTCAATAGTAATGAGTGTTGTATTTTGTCAAAGTTTTTTCTGCATCTATTGAGATAATCATGTGATTTCTGTTGGTTTGATTATGGATATAGTCAATGATGTGGATTGTTTTCCTCATATTAAACCATTTTTGCATTCCTGGTATAAATCCCACCCAGTTATAGTAAATAATCATAGTGATAACTTGCTGTAGCCTCTTTGCTAGTATTTTATTTAATATTTTTGCATTTATGTTTATTAAGGAGATTGGTCTGTAGTTTTCTTTCTCTGTGGTATGCCTGGCTTTGGAATCAATACTATATTTCTGTCATAAAAAGAATTTTTTAACAATCCTTTGCTTATTTTGTCAAATAATTTGTATAATATTGAGATTAATTGTTCTTTAAATGTTTGCTAGAATTCACTTGCAAATTCATCTGACCCTGGGGATTTTTTCTTAGGAAGTTCTTTGATAGCTTTTTCAATTTCTTTTTCTGAGATGGGATTATTTATATATTCTATTTCTTCTTTTGTTAATCTAGGCAATTTATAATTTTGAAACTATTTACCCATTTCACCTAGATTGTCATATTTATTGACATATAATTTGGCAAAATAGTTCCTTAGTAATTATGTTAATTTCCTCTTCATTAGAGATGAGATCACCCTTTTCATCTTTTATGCTGTTAATTTTTTCTTTTCTTTTTTATGAGATTAACTAGTACTTTATTTTATTTGTTTTTTTTCAAAGTACCAGAACCTAATATTATTTTTAGTTCAATAGTTCTTTTACTTTCAATTTGATTAATTTCTCCATTAATTTTTAAGATTTCCAATTTAGTTTTTATCTGCATATTTTAATTTTGTTCTTTTTCTAATTTTTTTTTCAGTTGCAAGACCAATTCATTGATTTCCCTCTTGTTTTTGTTTCTATAGGCATTCAGAGATAGGAATTTTCCCCGAGTACTGCTTTGGATGTATCCCATATGTTTTGATATGTTGTCTCCTCATTGTCATTCTCTTTAATGAAGGCATCATTTGTTTCTATGATTTGTTTTTTGACTCACCAGTCTTTTGAACAATTATATTATTTAGTTTCCAATTAATTTTAATTTTGCTTTTCCATGGACCCCTGTTAAATGTAATTTTTTATCACTTTATAATCTGGACAAGTTCTATTTATTATTTCTGCTTTGATGCATTTGTTTGCAATATTTCTCTTCCCTAGTACATGGCCATTCTTTCTATATGTACCGTGTACTACTGAGAAGAAGGTATATTCTTTTTTAGTCCTGTTCCATTTTCTCCAAATATCTGTTAACTCTAATTTTTCTAGCATTTCATCCACTTCTCTTACTTCTTTTTTATTTATTTTTTGGTTTAATTTATCTAGTTCTAAAAGGGGAAGGTTGAGATCCTCTACTAGAATGGTCTTACTATCTATTTCCTCCTTGATCTCCTTTAATTTTTCACTAATCTAGATGCTATACCATTTGGTATATAAATGTTTAGTAATGTTGAGAATATTTTGGTAAGTAAGGCATGGATATATTGTACTGGCAGTTGTGTGGAGTTTGGAAGTTAAGTTGGTGAAGAAGACCAGAAGATAAGAAGGAAAGGGAAGCTATTTATTATCTTTGTGGCTTCAGAGTGGAGGTAGGCTCTGAGGCTTACCAAAGCCCAGAAACTTGAATAGGCCCAGAAAGTTGAAAAAGTGAGCTGACAGAAACAAAGGAGATAATAACTTAATATGTATAAAGGATAATAATTAGCATAGAGTATTTAGTGTAGATTTTTGGGGTGTTAGTGATAGTTTTAAGGAGTTTAAAGTAAGCCTGGGACTCTGGATAAAAGTAACCCTGTCAGGGGTCTTGGTTTTGGGGATTGGTATTAGTTAGTATCCCCTTAGAATTAGGGACCCTATCCTCTACTGTTTTATCTATCCCTACCTTTCCTAAACCTTATTAAATAGAGGTTTTGTTTGTAAAGCTGTCTCCCAGAATTGGTTACCATCAACCATTTTTTGTTAGGCTAAAGCCTGTTACAAAGGCCTAACCTCCATCGCAGCCGGCAGCCAACTTCTTCAGCAATAACAAACAGATACCATAAAGAAGATACAATTTCTCACTGATTTACCTACCCAAATACCCTCTCATTGTTTATAGCACAATTTAGCAAAATGTAATTTCCTTCCTTATCTCTTTTAATCAGATCAATATCTATTTTAGTTTTGTCTGGTATCATGATGGCTAGTCCTGCTTTTTTTTTACTTTAGATGACAAATAATAAATTCTGCTCCAGGCATTTACCTTGAAACTATGTGTCACCCTACCTGAAATGTATTTCTTGTAAGCAATATATAGTAGGTTCTGGTTTTTAATCCACTCTGCTATCCACTTCTGTTTTATGGGTGAGTTCATCCCATTTACATATAGTGTCATGATTACTAACTGTGTATTACCCTCCATCATATCCTTTAGATCTTGCTGTATTCCCTTTCACTCTGTTCCTTCTCAACAGTATTTGCTTTTTTGTTACCCCCCTACTTCCTCCTCTCATCAATTACCTCCCCTTTCCGTTGTCCTTTTTTCTCTCAACTTTTTGTTTTTTTTTTAATATTTTTCCATGTTTACATGATTCATTTTTTACCTCCCTTCTTCCCTTCCTCACCCAGAGCCGACAAGCAATTCCACTGGGTTGTAAAAATGTTGTCACTTGATATCTATTTAAATATTATTCATTTTTGTTATAGAGAGATTTTTTAAAAGCCTAAACCCCAAATCACATATAAATATATAAATGTGATAAGTGATGGCATGTGTTTTGCTTTTGTATTTCTACTCCTATAGTTCTTTCTCTCAATGTGGATAGCATTCTTTTATATAAGTCCTTCAAGAGTATCCTGGCTTGTTGCATTGCTACTGGTAGCAAGGCCCATTACATTGGATTTTTCAATAATGTTCTATTTTTCTGTGTACAATGTTCTTCTGGTTCTGCTCATTTCATTCTGCATAAGTTCACTGAGATTCTCCCAGTTCATATGGGAAGCCTCCAGATCATCAATACTTATAGCACAATAGTATTCCATCACAATAAGATACCACGATTTGTTTAGCCATTCCCCAATGGAGGGACATTCCCTCATTTTCAAATTTTTTGCCACCACAAAGAGTGTAGTGGCAAATAAATACTTTTGTACAAGCATTTTTCTCTATTATTTCTTTGGAGTACAAACGCAACTGTGGTGTGCCTGGATCAAAGGATATGCATTCTTTTAAAGGCTTTTACACATAATTCAAAATTGCCTTCCAGAATGGATGGATTAATTTACAACTCCACCAGCAATGCATTCGTGTCCCGATTTTGCCACATCCCCTCTAACATTTATTATTTTCCTCTCACCACCATGCCCCATTTATCCTTTGCTTACCTTTTGGGTTTTTCTTTTCTGAAAGTTTTTTCACTCAATCTCCTTGCTGGTTCTTTCACTCCAGTATTTGTTTTGAGGTGATATTTTAATTTTGGCTGCTTGGATAGGATTCTCATGCTGCTCTGAACTACTCTGCAATCATGGCTCCATCCCCAGGAGATCTGATGATTTATTTATTTTTTAATTTGCTACATAATCTTATGTACAATGCATAAATTTCTCTCCTAACTTTTGCTCTAAGCTCTCATTGGACATATGCCAACCAGAAAATCATAAACTTTGGCAGTATTTGCCAGTCTAGAAAGTCTTTGAATACAGAACCAAAGATAGACTCTACTTCTCTCATGAAAGGACCAGTCTAACCAAGTGCTGAAAAGCTCATCACCATGAAGCTGGACATTAGGTAATGAATTTTGTAGTCATGTCAACTCATAAAAAATGGAGAGTCTGTGATCTGTATTGGTAGAAGGAGTATACACAATTGAAAATCATAGATATATTAAAGTATCACTATGAAATTTATTTAAGTCCTTCACACTCTTAAAAGGTAATATGACAATCTTATCTCCAGGAGAAGTTCACTCTCTATGATATGTATGATTAAACAAAAATGGAGTTTCTGATCTGGTCACAATTTAGCAAATGTGAAGTATAACCAGCTAACTTGGGATTTGCTAAAGGGAATGACACCACAGTGAAAAGAAGAGCCAAATAATAAGCATTAACATGTTATCAGAGATGTTCAAAGATACATGACAATATAATGAGGACAGCAGACATCAGAAATAAACTGTGGTTAGTTTGGCATGAAAGGTTTGCTGCCATATGTGCCATTTTTGTGCCTGTAAATGGTAGTTTCTGCCTCCTCTTTCACTGTAATCTAGCATTGTAGGATTATTATGTAACCTTTGGTAACCTTATTCTTTCTGAATAACTCAGGCCAACTCTGGCACACCACAATTTATATTAGTTTAAGATAATTTAAAATTAATCAATACCACCCAATAGATTCTAACAGATAAGTACCAAGACCATATCTTTGAAAATATACTCAATAGAATTCCCTCTATGTGTCACAATGATTTTAAGCAAAAAAAATTTTTTTTAATTTAACCCTCAAACTAGAATATAGGTATTCTTGCATCTTAGGGATACTTTTCTATAAGAAAATAAAATTTTATTCTTATATCTTGTAGTCCTGAGCAATTATAGGGCAGGAAGTGTGGGTAGTTCTAAAACATTATCACTTGGCTAAATGTACTTTGCTGAAAAAATAACCTTGAATATGAGTCACTTATCTCCTTTTATGCCTCATGAGGACCTATGAGACTAGAAGCTGACTTGAAATTTTAGACAAAATTTTGTTGGATAAACATCAAAAGTTTAAGTATTTTGCCAAATTCTAAAGATATTAATCATTATTTCAGTGTTAGGCTGCATTTATACTTTATATTTTATGTAGAGAATTAATAAGACATTTTTGTAATTCTTTTAAATACAAAATTAGAATACATAGATTCAGTCAGTCATTGTGTTGTCATGAATAAAATTCTATATTACTGTCACAAACTTTTAGTATTCATTATAAACATTGCTTCGAATTTACCTTGTTATTAAAAGAAATGTAACAAAATGTGTATTATCTCAGTATGGCATGTATGACTCACTATATGTTGACATGGTTAAGTAATAGCTATGATATTGCATGTTTTATAGCACTTGAAGATTTTGTTTAGTCTTTTACATTTAGGGCTTCTATGTGGTGAAGTGGGTAGAACACAGGGCCTGGAGTCAGGAAGACTCATTTTCCTGAGGTCAAAGTTGTCCTCAGATACTTAACTAGCTGGGTGACCCTGGGCAAGACACTTTATACTGTTGGCCTCAGTTTCCTCATCTATAAAATGAGCTGGAGGTGGAAATGGCAAACCACTCCAGTATCTCAACAAAAAACATTAGGTGTTATGATGAGTCAAACAAAACTGAAAACAACTGAAACACACACACATACATATATATGTATTTATCATGTCAATTATCATCTATCTCCAAACATTCGTAATTTGTAGTCACTGCCCTAAAACCTAGCATAAAATTTTGCCTGTATTTATACAAATAAGCATGATTTAATAGACAGGGAGCCTGCCTCTGAGTCACTATGACCTGCGTTCAAGTCCTACTTAAAATAGAAACTGTTCATGTGCCTCTGGGTAAGTCACTTCACTTTTTAGTGTACTAAACAAATTATCCAAATTTAAAACGCAGAGCTGGTAATAGAGAGGGGCTTTCATGGCACTAAATACCTCATTTCATTGAAATTATAGTATTATCCAACAAAGCACATATGTGTATGTATCAAATCAAATTCAAAGGTAGTTGAAGGGCAGGATTAGAATGGCCACAAAATCTTTCCTAGCATATTCTGTACATCAAAGTTAGCATAGAAGGGACATTTGCATGTTAGGTTTGTTCAAGACAGCCCTAATATAGGGCTGTAATTGGATAACAAAGGCAAGAGCAAGGAATATTTATATATTGTGTAAGATTAGCAAAAAAAAAACCTTCACACATATTAATTTAATCTCAATGTAACTAGATAGTGTTGCCATCAGCTAATAGAGAAATCTGGAGGAAACATGGGATTAGAGTAATGAGGACAGCAAAAATGAAAAAATATTTTGGGCAAGCTGAGTTTGATGTTGTAGGAGATATACAGCTTGTTACAAGGGAATCACTTTAAAAGACTGATATATATATTAATTTAAGGTCGCCAAGGAATTCAGCTATGTAATTCCTAAATGAAAAACTCAAGTCAGCCTTCAGCCTTTTTTGGAGTTTAATTACAATAGAAGCAAGAAAGGAATTAGAGATAGAGAGAAAGAAAAAGGGAGAGAAGGGAATAGGGCTTAAATACCCCTTCTGTTTAGGCTGGGCCAAAAGGCTCAAGCCCTTAGATAGCTGGGGCAAAGAAAAGAGATCAGTCCCTATCACTCACGTGACCAAAATGGAGAAACAGTCTCAGAGGCCCCCACCTTCAGCTTCCTTCAGAGCAAGCTTCTCGGAGTCCACCGCAATCACCCCGACCAAACTCCTCAACCACCCTCAAGTCTCCAGACCCTCCTATCTTTAAGGAAACCATCCAACTTCCTCCTCTCAGTTCTCCCATCTACCAATCACTGTTCATCAATTTCCCTGTGCCAATGGAGGCTCTAGCTTAACCCAGGACCGCCCAGAGGTTTCTGGCTTTTGCACATGTCTGTTGAAGGTCATATTTTCAAATGATTAAATCTTTGATCTAGGCTGCAGCCCTTACTCAATCCTGTTAGGACTGAATAGGGTGGAGATTTATTCCAAGTATCTCCATTGTATCAATTCTAAAATCAATCATGATTCAAAGAAATTCCTGTTCTATGCTTAAGCATAGGTCAAAGTCCTTTCCATTGTTCAGCAAAAGGTTTCTGTCCTAAAGTAATCTGAAGAAGGGAAGAGAAGGAACCTCCCATGCCAATGGGGTTCCCATTCCAATAGACTATCAGTAAGAAATTTTCCAAGTATGAAATATCCCAATGGTGAAAATTCCAACATTTATAAGTCTAAGGAATTTTGAGGTTTACAAGCTGAAGATATCTCATATGTAGATCTGAGAGCCTTGTGCATAGAAATCATCATTTAACCCATTGTATTTGATAAATTAATCCCTAGGGAAGGAAAATAAAAAAGGGGATAGAAAGAAAAAAAAGAGAAAGAAAGGAGGAACTAAAAAGTTTTCCTAATTCACATCTGTAGTTTTATGTTCTAAATATTTAGCAGAATAGCATAGATTAGTTATTATTTCAGAAAATTTGTTATTTAATTAATTTTTATTCTGTGTCCTGGCATACATGATACATCCCTCATTGTCAGATGTTCAAATCCTCCTCCTTTTCTCTTATTCATGTACCCTTATTTAGAGGTCTTTTTTGTTTGTTTGTTTGGTTGTTTTTTTAGAGTTAATAGATTCAGGCTTGTAGGATTTTTATTTTTTTATAAATTTTTTTCCATTTGAATAAGTTTATTTAGTCAGTTTAGAACATTATTCCTTGGTTAAAATAATCACATTATTTCAATCCCTCCCTTCCCCCCTCCCTTCCTGGGGCAAACAGCAATTTCATTGGGTATTACTTGTGTCCTTGATCAGAACCTATTTCCATGTTGTTGTTTGCACTAGGATGTTAATTTAGAGTCTATATACTCAACCATATCCCTTCGACCCATGTATTCAAGAAGTTGTTTTTCTTTGGTGTTTTTAGTCCCACAGTGTTTCTTCTGGATGTGGAGAGGGTTCTTTCTTATAGAAAGAACACTTTCTCCAAGTTGTTCAGGATCACTGCATTGCCACTAGTGGAGAAGTCCATTACATTCGATTGTACCACAGTGTATCAGTCTCTGTGTACAATGTTTTCCTGGTTCTGCTCCTCTCACTCTTCATCACTTCCTGGAGGTTGTTCCAGTCTCCATGGAATTCCTCCACTTTATTATTCCTTTTAGCACAATAGTATTCCATCACCAACATATACCACAATTTGCTTAGCCATTCCCCAATTGATGGGCATCTCCTTGTTTTCCAATTTTTTGCCACCACAAAGAGTGCAGCTATGAATATTCTTGTACAAGTCTTTTTACTTATGATCTCTTTGGGGTACAAATCCAGCAGTGCTATGGCTGGATCAAAGGGCAGACAGTGTTTTAGCACCCTTTGGGCATAGTTCCAAATTGCCCTCCAGAATGGTTGGATCAATTCACAACTCCACCAGCAATGATTTAATGTCCCAACTTTGCCACATCCCCTCCAATGTTCATTACTTTCCCAACATTCATTACTTTCCTTTGATGTCATGTTGGCCAATTTGCTAGGTGTGAGGTGACACCTCAGAGTTGTTTTGATTTGCATTTTTAAGAGATTTAGAGCAATTTTTCATGTGCTTAATAATAGTTTTGATTTCTTTAACTGAAAATTGCCTATTCATGTCCCTTGCCCATGGGCATCAATTGGAAAATGGCTTGATTTTTTGTACAACTGGTTTAGCTCTTTATAAATTTGAGTAATTAGACCTTTGTCAGAGTTTTTGTAATGAAGGTTGTTTCCCAATTTGTTGCTTCCCTACTAATTTTGGATGCATTAATTTTCTTTGTACAAAAACTTTTAAATTTGATGTAATCAAAGTTACTGATTTTACATTTTGTGATTTTTTTCTAGCTCTTTCTTGGTTTTAAAGTCTTTCCTTTCCTGAAGATATGACAAGTGTACTATTCTGTGTTCACCTAATTTGCTTATAGTTTCCTTCTTTATATACAGGTCATTCACCCATCCTGAGTTTTTCTTGTTTTAGGGTATAAGATTTTGATCCAACTTAATCTCTCCCATACTGTCTTCTGATTTACCCAGCAGTTTTTATAAAAAAGTAGGTTTTGGTGCCCAAAACTGGGATCTTTGGGTTTATCATAGACTGTCATGCTGAAGTCATTTACCCCAAGTCTATTCCACTGATTCTCTTTTCTGTCTCTTAGCCAGTACCAAATTGTTTGGATAAACACTGCTTTATAATATAGTTTGAGAGCTGGGACTGCAAGTCCTCCTTCCTTTGCATTTTTTTTTCATGATTTCCCTGGATATCCTTGACTTTTTGTTCTTCCAAATGAACTTTGTTATGTTTTTTTTCTAATTCTGTAAAGAATTTTTTGGTAGTTCAATGGGTATGTAACTCCTTACTTACAGTTTTATGGTACACATGTAGTGAACTGATATTTTTGTTGAATTTATCTGGGCTGGTTTCTAGATGACAAATTCCATACATTACAGCCTGGTCTTTATTCTAATCTCATGTAGTTTTGTAGGACCTTCTAGAGCTTAGGATTCATTGGCTTTAAGTATCCAAGTAAATTTTGGTTAGGGAAAGATTTAACATACTTTCTAAATCCATTCTTTAATACTAGAAATTGACTTGCTATCTCTTATTAACTGAATACTAAGATTCAAAACTTTACCTTCAGTTTTTTTCAGTCACAACTAGGTTTTTTGAGTATTTTTGAGTATTCTTAAATATCAAAATTTTCCACCAAAATAATTAAAAAGTTATATTCAAGAAAAATATCCTGAATCTTTACAGGGAAGGGAAGGGAATAAGCATTTATATAGCATCTACTATATGGCCAGCATTATGCTGAGTGCTTTGGAAACATTATCTCATGTAATCCTCACAAAAGTCCTGAGAAGGCTTTTGTAGTTGAGATTTTTCATGACCTTCTTGATGCTGTATTAGATTTTCTTGACAAAGATACCGGAGTGTTTTTTTTTCTTTTCTTTTCTAGGGGATTAGGCAAACAAAGGCCAAGTGACTTCCCTGGGTTTCTACAGCTATCAAGTGGCCAAGACTGTATTTGAACTCAGGTCTTTCTAAATCCATACTTATCTCTCCACTGACTGAGCAACTTAGCTGTAAGCAAATAGAGGTTACATGAGTACCCATGATCACACACCTAGTAAGTGAAGCTGGATATGAATTCAGGTCTTTCTGACCAGGTTCAGTGTTCTATCCACTATATCATCTAGTTGACCTGTATCTATCATTCATTTCTGCAATTACAACAACATATACTTTCAAGGTTGATGAAGACCTCAAAAGCTATCTGGTTTATCCCATATCTGAAAGAAATATCTCTCTTGCAACATTCTTGAAAGATGGTTATCTAATCCATTGCTTGAAAGACTTCCAGGGAAGGCAAGTACTATAACTGACAGTTCACCTTTGGATAGTTCTCATTATTAGGAAGCTTTCCCTTACACTGAGTCAAAATCTATCTCTAACATCTGTCCACTGGTCTTAGTTCTTGCCTCCAGAGTGTAGTAGAACAAGAATAGAATAAAGTCAAATAGGATAATGATTCTTAGATAAGATACCAGCTTTCAGAGCTTTTTTCTGTCCAGGCTAAATGTCCCCAGTTCCTTCAAGTGAGCCTCATATGGCAGGGTTGATATTCCCTTTACCACTCACTCCACTTATTTCCCTGTGAACTCTGTCAATATCCATTATATATATATGTATATACATATATATATATATATATATATGTATATACATATATATATATATATATATATATATATATATATATATATATATATATATATATATACACACATACAGAATCCAGCAATGAAAATAATACTTCAAAAGTGATCTGGCTAAGATAGAATGTGACCAGACAATTTTTTCTCTTATTGGATAATATGTCCATCTCTGCACAAATCTAGCAGCTTTGCATAATTATTGACTCAGGAGCTTCAACCTAATATACAGTGACATAGCTCAAATTGTCTTTTGAGAGGAAACTTGATCACATGTGTGTAGTTCTTTTATTTTCAAAAGGCTTATTATTGATTGTTTCACTTTACACTATAATATATAATACTATGTAAGACAAACATGATATACTCATTTGAAAAACAGAATAACTAACACAATTTAAATGATTTTCTCAGGTGTCCCACTTCAAATTCATTTCTGGATAATTGTTATGTCAATATGTTATTCAATAGACTACATACAACCTACCTAAAAAGGATATTCTGAGAATTAACAATACCAATTCATTCAACAAATATTTATTGTGCATCTATTGTGTCCTAATAGCTGCTGAGAGAGAAATAGAAACAAATTTTAATTCTTTTTTAGCAGAAAATGAGATTATGTCCATTAATAAGTATATTGGCAGAAAAGGGCAAGAAGTACCATGACAATCAATAGAAAGGAAGGAATAGCATGTTGGGGATGGGAGAGCTAACTTGAGTCTATCTGGAATCAATTAAACATTAAAAATCAATTGTTTATTTAAACTTGATCTTCTAACCAATCCTATCATTATATTTAGCCCAAGTATATATAGTACTATAGGACCCTAACTTAAAAGAGACTCAAATTCAAGTACTGTTTCAGGAAATTACTTAACTTCTCTAAATCCTTATTTTCTAGTCTATAAAATAAGTTTGAAACTCCTTAAAATGGGGGGATCTACCTTGTGGATGAGGTTCTTGGTTCAGATCTGACCTCAGGTTCATTCTAACTGTGTGACCCCAGGAAAGTCACTTGGTTTTCTTTGTGTGGACCTTACCACTCTTCTGCCTTGGAACCAGTATATGATATTGATTCTAAGACAGAAGATAAGATTTTTTAAAGATTTCTTGGATCTTCTACATAATAGTAAAGATGAAATGAATCATAATTCATACTAATGTAAGTGAAAATACTTTGTAACCTGTTAGCAACTACATAAATTCAAGAGGCTGTTATTTTATTATTATTATACTTAGGATTTATATGTAGACTATTAATTTCTTAAATTGCATTGCTCACTTGCTTACTTTCTACTTGGATACTGATGTTATATGTACCTAGCTTCTATAAATCTTGTTTCTAAGTAATCAAAGATTCCTTAAATGCTCTTACTTCAAATAAGCACAATTGCATATGTGAGTATTTCTGCAACAAATAGAATCTATAATTAATATGTTTAGATTCTGAACAATGGATGAAAAGAACACATGGATAACCATATAAACCTGAATGTTTCAAATCTACTAGATATACCTGAGCAATTTAAGATACTGCATGTTTTGGAGCAGAAGAAGTATATGTAATTCTCAAGATTCTTGTAAGCATGCCGTACTTTCTAATGGGAATTTTTCCCGATCATAGTAGTAAAAATGATTGATTTTACATGTATCCTGGAGAGCTTACTCTATAAGTTATTCTTACCTTAATAGCACCACAGGGCTAGGCTATTTCATTTAAGATTACTGGGGAATCTCTGGACATAATAAAGAATTACATAAAATGGGAGAAATTTATTATATCAGTTTACACTGAACTCTCTAAAACCTCCCCCAAAAAATAACTATAAATGAAGCAATATACATGTAAAACACCCATACCCACACATGCATACAGGGTCTATAGATCATTTCTGTATCATCTACCCTTATATATCAAGAAAAAGTATACTTTCTAAATATGTAATAATGTTGGGAAAATTTAACAAAAAAATGACTGAACTAACAAAGTAGTTGTCCCTCATATATAGTTGGATGGGAAGAGTAACATATTTTGTAAAATAAAAATAACAACAAGTTCCAGGAACCAAATTACTTTTACACTATCACATTTATGTAATTGCATTCATAATTTAGTAAATTTCTTTAATGTTCAAAGGGAGCAAATATGAAAGAAGACATAATCATATCTTCATGGGGTACAGACTAAAAAGGAGATAAAACAAATTTGCAAATAACAATAACATAAGTTATGATTCAATAGTGGTAGAGAAGAGGTTAATCAAAATTTTATCTATGGTTGGGGAAAGGATAGCTGAGGAGATCCAGGAAGGCTTTATGTCACTTGATTCTCTTAATCTCTTCTAAACTGCTTATAATATGACTTCCAAACTTAACTGAAATGGTTATATCTGAAGGTACTAATGGTTTTTCAGTAATCAAATTTAATGACCTTTTCTCACTCCTCATTCTTACAGATTTCTCTGCAGCCTTTGTTTCAATGGTTCACCATCTCCTTGATACTTAATCTCTTCTGTCTAGGATTTTGGGACACTATTCTCTCAAGTTTGTCTTTCTATCCGTTTGACCAAATCCTTTTTTGAATTATCTTCTAAATAATTATCTCTAACTGTAGATATTATTCAAGGTTCTGTGCTGGACCTTCTTCTTCCTCTAGACTGTTACTAGGTAATGAGATTATCTTCCGTGGATTTAATTGCCATATCTATTCTATTGATTCTCAAATCTACCTGTCCTATTCCAAACTTTCTGCTGACCACCAAAACTCTGTCATCTTCAACTGCCTTTCAGAATCTTAAATTAGATGTTCAGCAGAAATCTCAAATTCAAAAGAGTAAAAATGGAACTCCTTATCTTTCACCCTAGACCCTCCCTTTCTCCTTCTTTTCTTCATATAGGAGGGCAAGGTCATCCTCCTAGTGTCTTAGACTCAAAACTTAAGAGTCTTCTTGAAATTCTTACTATCTCATTGTCCATATTGAATTAATTTCCATTGCCTACTATTCTCAGCTTTGTAATATCTATATTATATGGCTCTTCCTCTCATTCCCTGGCCTATTGCAATAGTTTGCTAGTGGGTGTGCCTACTTTTCTCTCCCTACTTGAACCCATTCTCTACATGACCAATAAGGTGATTTTCCTAAAGCATAAGTCTTATCATTTAACCCCCTATTTAATATAAACTTCAGTGCTTCCTTATTGCCTCCTTTATCTAAGGCAAAATACACTTTCAAAGCCCTTTGTAAATTATGTCCCTCCTACCTTCCCAACCTGCTCCCCCTTCATTCCAATGACACTGACTTCCCGGCTTTTCCAGGAGCAAGACACACCATTTTTTGTCTTTGGGATTTTCTTTGTCTCCATGCCTGAAACACTCTTCTCCATCTCTCCTCTAACTACTGACCTTCTTCATTTCCATGAAGTCCTGACTAAAGTTCTACATTCTATAGTTAATTTTTCCTAGTCCCTTTTAAATCTAATGCATTCCTTTTGCTAATTATTTCCTATTCATACCATACATAGATTTATTTGTTTACATTTATTTGCATGTTGTCTCTCCTATTTGATGTTAACTTCTTTGAAGACAGGGACTGTCTTTCATCTCTTCTTGTACTCTCAAAGCATATCACATTTCTTGGAACCTCTTAGACATTTAATAAAATGTTCATTGATTGATTCATCTCAATCTTACACTATAATTGATTTGTTCTCACTATTCTCCCTATATTTAAGCATGTTTTTGTTTGTTTGTTTCTTAGCCTAAAGTTATCTACCTTGCTAGGAGTTATGATCATGGACTTCCATTTCTAGAAGTCTCTGATGCTTTTTGATTACTTCTTTTTCATCAGGTTCCAACTCTATATACAGAATTTCTAAAACAATAGTACTTTCTTCTCTGGTCAAATTTCTTACAAAATGTATGATGCCTTCAAAACATGCATGGTTGATCCCTGTGATGATACAGTGAGCCAAAATGACATTTGAAATGTTTTTCACTTATCAATAAATTAAAAGATACTGTCACCTTTATAGATGATTACAAATATTCATTCACTTATAAAATATTATTTTCTTATTTTTCTTTTCCACATCTAATTCGAATAATTATTTATTAATAATTAACTCTTTAAAGAGATATTGAAAAAATATTACATGGAAATTCACATGTCATAAAACTGGAAGCACTTAACAATTTTGAAAAGTGAAAGGAAATCATAATTTTAAAGTTATGAAAATCTTGTTTCATTAGATACATTAACAAAAAGAAAAGTGTTAGCAATGAATGGAAGTATTAGTGTACCATTTGATGATTCAAGAAAAATTAAAATGAATCTCAGTTGTTCCAATAATGCTAATAAGGTCTAGGAGTCTTATCCTAATGCCTATTCCCACTGGAAAGGTAAGGTCCCAAATTAAGGCTGCATCTCCTTTGCAGTGTCCTAGGGGTGGTACCTCTGAAGTTTGGCAGTAAACTTTTAATGCTATTAGCTCAAGTCTCCATTCTACTATGTTCCCTCTAATATCCATCTTGTGATAGTATCTCCCCCAAAATATACCAATTATAATATGTTATCTTTTGTAAGGGGGTATCTACTAAAAGATATGGAAAGAATAGAAGTATAAACACATGCTATCCTTTCTTCCTATTCAACTCTTCACTCCCCAGACCTACAAACATACTTTATACCACCTGGTCCCTGGGGAGAGTGGGCTCAACGTTAAAACAGCAGTTATACGATTATCATCTCTACAAAGTTAACAATACTAATGGATTAATTACACCATTTTTGCTGTCTTCAGTTCTCTGCTTTTTTAGTCAAGCAAATTACTAAAGGCTTCATTACTTACTGGTTTTGACTGCAATTTTTGGCATGAATACCTTTCTCTCAATCTGTGGTAGCTCACTCTTTCAATCTTTTTAAGATCACAAAACTTCAAACTAGTCCATTTAATTGCTAATATTCCTTCACAAAAGGCAGTGGGGACAATTTGCTCGTGGCATAATATGATCCCAGGCGGGGAAAATAGATTGGCTTTATTTTTCTCTTCCAATCTGGAGAGTTACAGAAATTCTTGCCTCTGCCCTCCAAGGCAGTCAGGCAAGAAGGGAGAGAGATAGGGGATTGAACTGTTAGTGCATTTTGAATGCTCACTCAGTTCAGGCTCAGTAACCAATCCAAAGATTGCTTTTTTTCACCACATGGCTAGCAGAATGGAAACAGTTTCAGAATAACAACATCTCTCTGTTCTGTGTCATTTGGCACTTTCAGAACCAAGCTCACTCAGTCTTTCCACATAGTTTGCTAATAAACAGAGCATACACCGTGGACCAAGGATGGGATAACATTGGCCAGTTCCTTTTACAGCTCCTTCGAGGATTACTTGTGCACAATTTTAATGGGGGTCTGCCTTAGCCTCCATAAAGGCAAACTTATGCACGATCGTGGTTATTATAAGTAGCTTCATTATTCTACCTCCCTGATTCCACACATGATAACGAAGTGGTATGTGCTTAGGAAAGGCAAGCATTTCTTGCTAGCTGAAGGAAAATAATATTAAATATATGGGTCTTGTGGAAAACATGCATCTCTGGATACAGAGATATCAGTGTCCTTTGATTATATTGCTTTGAGAGCTTTGTTTTGTATATAGAGATGGCAAACTGCTTATAACTCCTGGTTTAAAGTATTGTCTAACATTCAGAAAGATAAAGTGATTTCAAATGCTAGAAGAAAAAGTGGACTAAGCACCTAGGAATATACCTGGTGCTTAACAGGTGAGATCACACACACACACACACACACACACACACAGAGTTCCACATATAATCTTGCATCTTTATATACACACAGGAACATATACACAATACACCTATTTATAAGTGCAAGTACACAGTTATACACACATGCATGTGTACAGGTATAAATATACAGTCACCTATACACATGCATACCTGCACATGTGTTGAAGCATGTGGAAGCATGTTCAAAAGGTGCGATGAGCATGTATGTGTACTGTGCATATTAAAATTCATTTGCTTAACTCTGCAGAGCATATGGAAGGCTTTACCTGTTATAGCTTTTCTTCACACAATATTAAAGTGATTTTTACCATATTTACACCGTCTCATTTTTATCAACATTTAATTTTTTGAACACTGTGAATGTTAACTCATTCCTGTATGTGTATTCCAGTTAAAGATTAAAAATAATCCACCAGCAAGTTAAATCTGCCATGGAATATTACAATATATAAAAGCACAGCCATAATCAACTAAGAAGGCACATTTTTCCCTTTATTAAGACATACCAAAAAAAATCATGCCCCCATCCTGATAATTGTAAATAGAATGGAAATGACTTTGCTAGAAGAAAAACAGAATGTATCATATGTTTGTACTTCTATGTATAAAGGTGAACTTTTCATATTATGTAATTGGTTCTAGGAAAGTATCTAGGGATAAGAAGGTTACATAATAAACTCTCATGCAGTAAGGCATTTCCTCCACACCCCCATAGAAAACTTATATTCTTTTGACAGTTCACACTAATCAAAGGATTCAAAAGCCAAAGAAAACATAAGAATTCTTGTAGTGGTCTCCCAATAGCCATCAATATTAATTAGATCTCCACCTGTTTTATTTTAATTTTGAGTATATCAGGGGGCTGGCACTACCAGCTGTGATCGTCCTTTCCTAGAAAGTGAAATAACTGTGTGCTATTTTATGAAAGTAATACTTTAAACTTTATAAATATTATATTTGCATGTTTATACACATATGCACACTTTGTCACATGTATGTATATACTTTTACATATATTGATAGACATAGATATTGAGAAATATAGAATTATATTGATAAAGGTATTATAATCAGATTGATATGTAGACTTGCCTTTCTCTTTTGTTGCCCCCAGAGTCAATAAAAGCAGATATAATGTTCTCATTCTGACAGTACTGTTTTGCATGAGGTGAGGTCGTCCACTAATCTTTTTGGACTCATTTTTCCCATTACCTTTACTTAGGGCTGTGCTGGTAAATGTACAACAGTTGGTACTCTGGGGAAAAGACTGTATTCCATATGGTTTTAAGTTTAATCTGTATTTTTAATATTTCCTTTATCATTTTCTTAAATTTGGGCAATCAACAAAACAATAAGTCAAAACATGTTTTATAATATTTGCTGATTTTTGAAATATAAATGCACATTCTGAATATTTAACAATCAGCTCTGAAGAAGAACCAGGTAGAACTGGCTCCAGCTTAAGTCTGACTGAGATAATTAAACTCTGATGCACATGAGAGGAACTGACAGAAATTGCATTTATGAAGGCTCCATTCTTGATCATTTGATTGCATTATAGGAAACTGTTGTTGTTTTGATCTAAGCTGTAAGCCCATAGTTATACTACTTTGATGAAATAGTCTACCTCAGTATATTTTGAAGGTCCTTATGCTTGCTTTGTTTACTGTCACACCATTTCAGGGACCCATCCTTTACCATACACATGTAGTTCAAAAGAATTCAAATTAGAACTTTATATATTTATCACATATTCACGAGTTATTTTTATTGACAGTTTATTTCATATAATCTTCATTTCCCGATATAATCCATCTCCACTCTCCACCCAGACAGCTAATCCTTTCAACAAAGATGGTTTTTAAATGAAGGAAAGCAGTTTAGCAAATCGAAACAATTTGAGTATTCATTATTCAACATGCATTTTCCCCTAACCTCTTCACAGAAAGAAAGCAGAGTGTGCATTTTCATATTTACTTAGAATCAAATGTAATTTTTGTAATTATGCAGCTTTCTTTTTCAGTATTAATATTTATCATTCTATAGATTCATAAAAATCATTTCATGTTGACCTGTATTATTCATGTATATAGGTTATTAAGGCACAATAATATTCAAACACATTTGGTGACCAAAAATTGCTTAACCATTCCATAGTCCCTGGGCATCTAATTTGTTTCCAATTTTTGTCTCAACAAAAAATATTGAAATAAATATTTTAGTGTATATCATATCTGTTTTTCCCTGTCTTTGACTTCCTAAAGGTATATGCCAAGTAGTGGAATAAGTCTCTGGGCTAAAGTGCATTGATCTATTAGACATTTTCTTATCATGATTTCAAGCTGCTTTTCAGAATGGTTGGGCCAATTTTAAGTGTTTCGCCAAGGCAATATCGTGCCTGCCGCTCTCAGACCATATAAGATGGATTGTTCTCATCTTTTGTTTTCACTTCCTAGTTTGCTATGTATCAAGTCAACAAGCAATTATTAAGCTCCTACTATGTGCTAGACACCATGTGAAATGATGTAGCATGCATGAGGAACTCAAATAATTTTAACTTATATTTCCTTATTTTTAATTTGGACCAATCTTTCATAAGGTTATTAATAGTTTTCAATTGCTCTTTGAAGACCATTTGTTCATACCCATTCATCATCATTTATACTTTGAAGGATGGCTTATGTATTTCTATTAGTTACATATATATACTTTAAAACCCTTAATAGAGATATTTGATTTGTAAATTTTCCCCCAATTGAACTTTTCTTATTATCCTACTTGTTTTGATTCTAAAAGTCTAAAGGATTATCAATTTTATGTAATCAAAATTATTTAAGTTCTTGTGACCAACTCTGTGTATTGTTTAAAAATTATCCCCATAGTTAAATTTTTAAATGAACATGATCTAGTTATCAATTTTTACTAGAGTTACCTTACTTTTCAATTTGCAAACACATTTAATTATTTTTTTCAAATGGCCTAATTTTGCCACATTCCCAAATTCACATGGTGTTTTTTACAAAAATAGATTCTTAAGATCATGATGATCTTTAATCTTTTTTGATTGTCTTTTATCATCACCACCAACAAAAATCATTGAACTAAAATAATCCATTAACAATTATGTGCCAAATGACAAACTCCACATTATTTATATTTTTAAAAAATATGTAAATTATATATGTGTGCTAATATAAATATCCTCTGCTTTTGAATTTGCTCTGCATTTTATTAAGTTGGATGATTTTTTCTCTTGATTTTACAACTTTTTTAAAAATGAAATCACACTATATACTGTTCTTATTCCCTTATCTTTTCATCTCATACATTTCCTTTATTTTCTTTATATTTATAATATTTTTCATCTTTATAGTAATACCATCCATTATTTTCATAGTTAACAACCTATTCAGCCATTTCTGCCATTCATTGTATTTGTTATTTCTAGTTATTTTGTCATTACAAACAAAGTTTCCATTAATATTTTTATATACACACAGTTTATTACCCTCTCAATAACATCCCTAGGACCTAAACCTAGTAATGGAATCCCTAGGAAAATGAGCACGAACTGCTCTACAATTCAATAGATATTTCTATCTTTTTTTCTTAAATAATTCATAGTTTCTCTAACAATGTAATATTTGATCACTTTAACCCATTTTGTTTCCAGTTAACATATATTACCAGGACCACATTTTGCTACATTGGTTCTTAGGCAGCAGATATAGTCTATTTCCAGGACCATACTCTTTCCCAAACCAAGTATTTCTAATTTGATTGTACCCAGTGTTAAAGTAAGACTTTTCCAGAATATGTATACTTTCTAAAGCATTTTTGTCCCACCAAAAACTATGTTTGGATTATGAGTATGCTTTGGCTTAGATCTACTACTAATCTTATGCAAGTGTGTGGGGACTTGGAAGATATCTAGTATATTCAACTTTTCTAGGTTCTATTCTTCTCCTTAAATTCTCTCATTTATTTTTTTGTTAGGTTTGTCTGATTCTGAAGAGGGGAAATTTAAAATATCCCACTATTATTATTTTGCCATTTATTACCATCTGTATCTCATTTAGTTTTTCCTTTAAAAATCTGGATGATAAAACAATTTGTACATAAAGGCCCAATATTAATAATATTTCATTATCCTTAGTACCCTCCTCCCCCAAAATAACAGTGAACAAAATAACCCTGTTCATTCCTTCCAGTTATATCTATTTTAGCCCCAACTCTATCAGAGATCATAACTATAACATTTACCTTCTCTGGACCAACTGAGGCATAGTATACTCTATTACAGCCCTTTACATTCACTCTATGTGTTTTTCTCATTTTCAGCGTGTTTCTTGTAAAACAACAACAACAACAACATTGTCAGATCCTGTTTTTTTATCCTTTTGGCTATCTGTTACTTCTGATGGGTGAATACATTCCATTATATTCAATGTCATAACTGTGTATTTCCATATTCTCTGTTCCTCCTCACTATTTGTCCTCCTCTTCCTTTCTTTCTGCCATATGCCTCCTCAGAGGTTGGATCCCTTTAATCAAAACTTCTCCAATTCATACTCCTGCCCCCAAATCTTCCCTTATCCTTTTAATTTGTCTGCCTAGTTACAAATTGGCCCCCCTTTTGAAAGGTCCCTTCTTTGTTCCTCCCCCCTTGCCTTTTAATTCTTATTCTATACATCATTCAAAAAAATCCTTTCCTTATCTCCACAACTGAGCCTTCCTATTTCATGACATGATTTCTATTCTAAAACCCCTTCCCCAGTCTTGTGCTGAGTCCCTCCCTATCCCCTCACCTTTCACTATTACCTCTTGATATGGACTCTCTTCCCCAGGCCCTCCTTTATTCCAACCCCCTTTACTTCTCTTTGTACATTAAGAAAGAATTTAATGTTCTAATTAATATTCTAATTATCCGAAGTCTGATGAAAGTAGGGTTCAAGTACTAACAGCCCTCCACCCTCCCCTTTTACATGGCAGTTCCTTCACTCATTATTCCTCCATATGAGATAACCAAGCCACACTAACTCTTCCTGATCTATTCCCCTAATATATTAACTCATCATATTACATTCACCTCAACTTTAAGTCTTTCATCCATGCTCACCCCTTCAAAATATCTAGGTAATTATGCCATTCCTATGGGCATAATTTTCCCATACAGGAATCATGACATTTTCCCATACAGGAGTCAAACAGTTCAACTTTTAGGTTGCTTATGATTGGTCTTTCATTATATTATACATTTCTTATAGATCAAATTATCTGCTGAATATTTAATTTTTTTCCTGTTGCTTAAAGTATTTTCTCCTTAATCTGGGAGTTTTAAAACTTAATGATATACCTATGAATTTTCATCTCTGGGTCTCTTTGAGATGGTGATTGATGGATTCTTTCAATTTTGATTTAACTCTTTAATTTGAAATAATACCTTCCAGCATTTCAACTATTCTTCTGTCTGTCTTTGATTTGTTTTCCAGATCATCTATTTTTGTGATAATGTTTCATATTCTCTTCTTTTATTTCATTATTTCATTTTATAATTATTTCTTTTTATCTTAGGTTGTTGTTAGATTCCCCTTATCCAGTCCAATTTCTTCTTCTGTGAGTTTCTGGACCTCTTTTTCTACTTGGGTGGTCTTTTATAATTTTCTTCATTTTCTTACATCAATCTTATTTTTTTCTAATTTTTCCTCAACCTCTTTCATTTGGTTTTAAAGAACTTTTTAAAGCTCTCCTAAAAACTCTTTTTGAGCTTGTGGTCATTAGTTGTATTTCTTTGTTGCTTTTAAAGTTGGTGTTTTTACATCATTGTCTTATGAGTTTGAGTTGAGGTCTCCTCTATCTCCATAACAACTATCAATTTTTGAATTCTTTCTCCTTTTCTTGTGTATAATTAAACATATATATATATATATAATATATAAATTTTAGTGCTAGGCCAATAAATTTAATTGTTGAGTTTTTATTGAAGTCCCAAGGTTCTTATTGTGCTGGGGTATTTTAGTTCAGGTTTCAGTATATTTTTGTATTTGTTTTTACCTGAATCCTATTTAGTTATTCCAGTTTTTATATTCTATAGTCTAATACAAACCCAGGTCCTCTGCTCAAGACCCAGTTCATGATAGACTGTACATGTTTCAACAAAAGCTCACCAGAAGTTCTGCTACTGCAAACAGATAGTCTGTCTCTTCATGCTGTAGTAACCAGGGACTGCTGTCTCCTGGGAGTGACCACAATTGATGGGACCCCAGTTCCCCAGCCACCATATTCAGTAGTTCAGGGTCCTTACTCATTCTACCTCTCCTAATGCTGCAGTCCAGCAACTGCAGATATTTCAGTAACCACTCCTTTTAAATCCCACCTTTGGGCCATCTAGGGTTTCTGGAACAGTCTCAGATGCTCCTACATCCCATTGTCTGATGATTCCTGTGGCATCCTTTGGGTTCCAGACTCCAGAGCTTAGCAAATATGTTAAAGTTGTGAATTCTACTCTTAGGGGTTATCTTTTTGTTTTGTATCCATTTTGTTTTCTCTGTTCTTGCCCCAGGAACCTATAGCAATGGAACTGAGGCCAAGGAAGTCAGAAACCCTTCTCTCACGTTTACCCAGGCTTTTCAACTTTAGTCTATACTCCTTTCTCTTTTTGCCATTTTTAGCTTTGATTCTGTGAAGTAATTTTTGGTTGTTTTTTTGGGGGGTGGCATTATGGTGATAAGAAAACTTCACACCCTGTTCTATTATCTTCCCACAATTACAGTTGATGATCTTCACTCTTATGAAATACATTTTCATAATCATTTAAAGTACTTAAAAAGATCATTTACCTACAAATATTTATTAAGGTTCTAATGAGCTAAGTAGAAAGTTACTTATGACCTGTTCAGATTATCTGTATTTGTTTTTAAGAGGTCATTATTTACAATACATTTCTTTTAAGGAGGCTATAAGATTAATGTAGCTGCCATTTAGATACTCTCACAACAATTAAAATCCTTACACTTTAAAAAATAGAGAAAAGAGAAGGATACTTAATGGCTTTCTCAGAATTATTAAACAAAAAGCCCTTCCCTTTAAATATTAGTATTCAATTTGGGTGACTTTAAAAATAGTTTGTTAATTTAAAAAATGTAGTCCTGCTTTTTGAAGGCTTATTTCTTCCTGCTTGTTGTGTTAATAATTTAAAGGAATAAAAAATAACACAGTGATGTTGGTTGTTAGGAAATATGGCAAATTATTTAATGGATTTCTGTTACAAATGTATCTTAGAGCAATTGTGAAATTTAGAATTTATTTTGTTATTGTATTTCAGAATGATGCCAGTTCTATATATCTCTGTCAACTTATCTTTTTTCAGATTACAGTTGCATTGACTGACTACTAAATATAGTTGGTTGCTGCCATTGTACTCTTGTCTTTAAAACTGAACAACAAAAAATCCATTCCAATATACTAAAGTGTTTGTGTACTCCTGTCACACCGATGAGTAAGATGCTTTGATTCAGCTTCATCACTTTCTCATTAAAGTGTTACTTGATTTTCAGGAAGATTCTTTTTTATTCCTAATGTCTCCAACTATCAAAAACCATGATAATTTCAGTATTGGATGTTTCCATATGAATGGAAAGAATTTTCTCATGTTAAAGAATAGATTAATGAAGTATTTTATAAATAATAGGCACTTAAGTAGGAAAGTCTGATATTACATAATTTGTTTAGAATTTCAAAGTGAACCTTTAAGAGTGTACATCATTCAGCAAAGTAAAATGATAAAATAAATGAACTAATTTTAAAACAGGGAAATTTCAAGTGCCTTAAATTTATAAATTTGGTATAATTTTTATCTTATTCTACAGACCAGGCCTATTAATTAGGTGCTTACTTCTAATGGTGTTTTTTAAATAGAAGCAAATCCTTCTGAATTTACATCCTCAAGTTTCATTTTTATCTATAAAATAGTACAAATTACATATTTATTATCTAGAAGGCACATTTCCCCTAATAATTTTATCATTTAGTGAATATTATTCTTTCTATATAAATATAATACATGGTATAATTTTTTAACCTTTATGATCAGACAAGAGTGGCACACCATAGTTGTTATGTTTTATGTTGTAAATTTTAAGAAAAAATTTAATTTATTAAAACTACAGTGAAAACTTATAAATCCTAGAGCCATACATTTTATATTTAAAGGGATCCAGGGGTCATCTTCCTAATGAACTTATGAATGAAACTACAATTTGCCACCTGGACTGCTTAAAACCATTAGTATCTCTGCATTAGTAAAATAGGAAATTCTGTTTGGGAAAATTATTAAGAATGGGAATGATTCTCCTGATTATGAGCAAAAATATGTAAATTATACTCTTTATTTCTTCCCTTTTGAGGGAAGTAATTCCACTTCTATATGGTAACATTTAATATATCTGAAAATTAGTATCACATTCCCCTCTTCTTTGTTTTCCAGTTTAAATACCTCCAGATTCTTCAACTCATGCCTTAATTTTTCTATGGCTGATATGACTTAGTTTCTCTATAGAGCAGAACACATTACACAATTTTCTAAAGTATAAATCTTGCAAGTCAACTAACTCTCCCATATAAGATGGCATTCATTAGCCCTTTGACATTTCAAATGAATATTTGTCTTGGATGGATTCCAATTATACATTTACAAATAAGATACAGGAAGATATTTAGTTTTCAGACATCTGCTAGAATGCATTTCTCTCTCTCATTTACTGTAATGATAACCCTTTGAAAGAAGAGTGGTAATGAGAAGTTCCTACAGAATTCACTCACCATGAAAAAATCAACAACTACTAGAGCAGTATCAGCAGTAAGTACTGGCTTTGATAATTCCAAGACAAATAATCCACCAGCCTGGGTAGAAAAGTCAGAAGAATTATATATTGAGTATGAAGGAATATAGAAATATCATGAGCTAATAATTATGTTGACTAGAAAGGATGAAGACATCTAAATTATAGATTGAAATATTCTTGATATATTTGTATTGTAAAAATTCATTCCTCTTCACCATAGCATCTGGTTCTCTTTTTTTGTTGTTAGAAATAGAAATGAAAGTGGGATTGTGGGAAGATGGCAATGGACAGATATGTAGAGGAGCATAGATCCTTTAAACATCCTCATGGGGCTTAAAAATGCATCAGTCCCAGAGAAAGATTTACAAATCAACTTTTGCTTCTTCTATGTAGCTCTGAGATCCACAGAAGGATGCCTAGAAATCCTGCAGAGCCTCTGAGACAGACAGCCCTGAGGAAACTGGGAGGCTGGCGGGTTGAGTCTGATATAGCTTGCCACTAGCAGGCTGATCACAGTAGCACCATGTCTCTGAAGTTCAAAATAGCTGAATACCAGCAAGACAGCCATTGAAAACTCCAGAGAAGTCCTGTACAGAGCTCCAGTACAATAAGGTTATATGATAATTCCAAATATAGATCCAGAATAAGAGTCCTGGGGGATAGGGAAAGGCTCTAGGAAAATCCCATCTAAGGATGTTTGGTAAATCTTGGCTATAGCTCAGTGAGTGGGAATAGTCCCTGAACATAACTGCAAGGCAGCAAGAGCTCAAGAAATTTCTTTATACAGGAGGGGAATATCTTCAAGCCTAATTGGCAATAGATGGATGCCAGATAGAACTAAGGACAAAAACAGCTGCAGAATCCATTGAGAGTCTTCTTCTTGGTCAACACTCTCAAGACCAGGCAGGCCTTGCAGATACCATTAAGTTTTCAAGCTTGGCCCAAGAGCAACTCCTTTCTTCTTCCATCTCACTTTATGCTGCAGATGTAAGCAATAAGGAAAACTCAAAATACTACTGGGGAAATATTTTAGGGTTTTTTTGAAAGACTGTTGTATGGATAAGTCTCTGAAAGTATAGTAAACATGCAATGAATTAAAGTAATAACTTGAGCAAAAAATTGTTTTGGCTACTACAGTGATAGATATAGAAGAAATAAAATAAATGATATAAAATGAAATAACCAGGAAATTAATAACAATAAGAATTAATACCTCAGAATTAACAGAAGAAAGCTTTACCCAAAAACACATTATCCTCAAAATTAGAACTATCCAGAGCAAAAAAGGTCACTTAAACAATAAATATTAAAACAATCAAAAGAAAGGGAAGAAATTTTTCAGAAAAAATATGATATAGTATGCCCTGCAAAAATTTTAAAAATAATGTAAATATTTAGTAGATATAAGAAACATCATTATTCAAAAATCATAGTAAAATAAAATTTTGGCTACAATAATTTAAGAACTTATGAATAAAAATGTAATATCTCTTTTTCAGATCCAAATTGAAAAGTGAAAATAGAAAGAAAACACCAATAAACTTTTGAAAAAAAATCCCTGAATGAAAATGCTGAGGAACATAAAAATGAAAAGCTTGAACTTCCAAGTCAATAAAAGAGCACAAATATTTTTTAAAAAAGTGGCATGAACTATAATAAGAACTATAATAAAACAAACAAACAACACTTTAGAGTGGCAATTGCCAGTTTAAAAGTGTGGGAGAAAGATCTCTAATGGAATAAAGAGTTTCCAATCATTCCCAATGAAGAGTGTAAAAACTAACTAGACATTATGATCTGGAAATGCAGAAACCAAGAAAAACATGAAAAGTTTTTTTTTTTAACTTTTAAAGGAACAAGAAAGGACTAATCATGTAAATTTTAATAAAAACATTGTTCTTAGAACCTTGGTATGATTAAGGGTTATAGATTAGAACAGTAAAAATGAAAATGGCCTTTTGTTCTGTTTTGTTGACCTTAGTAGAAGATAAAAACTGGAGGGACAAGAGACTCTACACAGGTAGAAAGGGGGGAGCTAGGGATGGGAAACCATGGAACCACTGCCATGTAATAAAGGCATCCAAGGTAAAGACTTTGTAATAATGGGGAAAATATCCAGAGGGAAAGTGAGTATCTCAGGAATCCCACTTATATCTGAACCAATTAAAGGAATATTCAGTGCTCTCTCTCTCTCTCTCTCTCTCTCTCTCTCTCTCTCTCTCTCTCTCTCTCTCTCTCTCTCTCTCTCACACACACACACACACACACACACACACACACACACACACACACACCCCTATACAGACATATACACACACAAATAGAGATTTTGGTGTAATAAAATATTGGATACAAATCACTATTGGCAAGGACAAAGGGAAGGGACAAAAAATATAAGGAGTATAGCAAGATAGCTATGGGAATAATCATTTTTAAAGGGAGATTAAAAAGAAAAGAAGAAAAAAGGAATACAAACCTGGAAGGAATTGGTGTAACAAAGGGAAGAGAAGAGCCTTGGAGAAGAAATGAGCCATTTTATTTATAGATCACAAGTTTCAGACAAGATGTACTTCTTTTACCACCTTCTTAAAAGGGTCATTATGCATAAAGAGGGAGAAATTTTAGGAAGAGAGAATGAAAAGGATATATTTAGCAATTATTACCTTGAACATGAATGATAGATCTTTACCATAAAAAAGGAGTAGAATGGCAAGAAAAGAGATTCCAACAATATCTTTATTGTTCAAAATACAACTGAAACAAAGGTTCATATTAAAAAGAATAGGAAGTGAATTCACCCTCTGTATTTTTTCCAAACTAAACAAAAGGTAAAAAAAAAGAATCTAAGGAAGTAATGAGAATTTTAGAAATGTAAAATATAGCTCTCTGTTAACTAATAGTAATAAAATAATTTAATGTATCTCAAGTGACACATTTAAAATAATTAATGTGTGTTGAAGGCAAAACTGCCTCTCCACAAATAGAGTAAAATATAAATAATAAACACAATATTTACTGACCACAATGCAATAAAATAATGATTTTAAAAATATTCTGAGATTAAATGTTATACTATTAAACCAACACTACAGACACATAAAAAGTTATAGAATGACTGAAAATGTATATAAAGAAAATGACAATAAGATAACTTGTGAGATTAAATGAAAACTGTTTTTAGAATTTTATATCTCAATGCTCTCATTAAAAAGAGAAGACAAATCAAGGAACTAGACAATCAAATAAAAAACAACCAAAGCAACAAATAAAAACTCTAATAAAATAGAAAATTTGCAATTCAAGAAAGATTTTAAAAAGTGAAAAAATTATCATTGTATTAATAAAATTAACAATTTTTGTTTTAAAACTTAATATAAATAACTAATTAGAATTTTAGGAGAGAAAAAAACAAAATTATTTCAAAAATGAAAAAAAGGTAAGTGAACAAATAAATAAGATATAAAGGAAATTAGAAATTACTTGCCATTAATATGCTAATATATCTGATAATTTAAGAAAAGTTATAACTACTAAAAACCGAAAATACTCATCGACAAAGAGAATTAGACTAATTTAAAAAAATCATAAAAATAAATTGGACAAGCCATAAAAGAACGCAGATGTAAGCAGAAAATCACCATAATGGTCTATAAGTGAATTCCATTAAACATTAAAAGAATATGTTATTCTAATTTTACTATGTGTGATAATAAGGCATTTTTTCAAGAATCAAATATAGTCTTGATCTCTAACCTAGAGATAAAGAGAAAAAGGGAATTATTTACCATAAGAAGCATCAACAAAGGGAAGTCAATAAATTATTAGAAATGGTTTAAAAAAAGTTTTTGAAAAGTTATATACTATGACTATTTTATACCAGGATTGGTTCAACATAAGAAATCCTACAAATATAATAAATTATATTAATATTATACATAATAACATCATATGAAAATATCAGTAGCTGCTGTAGAGATCTTTGACAAAATTTAATATTAATTTCTGTAAAAATAAATAAAGGTCTTTACAGAAATAAATGTAGACCTATTTGATTAAAGAGAAATTAATTCAGTATAATACAATTAAATTGATAATGCTACCAACAATAATTGTTCAAAGCTATAAAATTCAGACCTCTGAAAGAATAATGTATACAGCTAGGAAAATAATTCATATGGAGTCACGAATCTCAAGAATAATTTGATTGTTACATTAATACCAGATTTCAAACAGTACTATATATTGCACTTATCATTAAAATAATTTGATGTTAGTTTTAAAAAATGGAGAGTTCAACCTATGAAAACCTTCCTGTTCATATATTTTTGACCATTTATCAATTGGAGGCTGGCTTGTATTCTTATGAATGTCATTTGATTCTTTATTTGTTTGAGAAATCAAGCCTTTGCCAGAGACCCTTGCAAAAAAAGTGTATCCTATTTTTGTTTCTCTTGTAATTTTTGTTCCATTGGTTTTATTTGTGCGAACCCTTTTTAATTTAAGGTAGCTAAAATCATCCATATTACATTTCATAATGTTTTCTATGTCTTAATTGATAATAAATTTCTCCCTTATCTATTGATCTGATAGGAACAATATTTTGTGTCCATCTAATTTGTTTATGGTACCACCCTTTGTTTCTAGATCATTTTAATCATTTTGATTTTCTCTTGGTATATGGCAATGATGGCAAACCTTTTAGAAGTGGAATGCTGGGCCCCACCCCAGACCAAGTGCTGTGTTCCTCATTACCACCAACTTCCTGATGTGCTATGACACTCCCCTGTCCCCCTTAACCAGAAAAGGGGAGTGATGAAGAGCTTCCATTGGGCTGTTCTGTAGAGGGACTGGTGAAGTGAGGAATGTCTTCAGGGAGGGTAGAGAGGAGGAGGGCAGTGGCCCTTGCACTACACTCCCCTCCTGCTCTGCCTCCTGTGAGCCTCCCAACTTACCCTCTGTGCACTTCCATTGGCTTCTGGGCTGAGGGGTGAGGATATGTGAAACAATGTCATTAAGTGTGATAGAGAGGGGGAGGGGTACAGCTCCACCCAAGTCCCTCTGGCTTTCTAGTAAGAAAGTAGGGGTAGGGGTAGGGTGGCCAAGTTCACACAGAGAGCTCTCTGTGTGCCATCTTTGGCACTTGTGGCATAGATTCACCATCATTGGTATATAGTATGAGTTGTTGGTCAATGTCTAGGTTCTGTTATATTGTTTTTGAGTTTTTCCAGACTGTTTTTTAAGAGTTTTTCTTCTAGAACCTTTGTCCTTTGGGTTTGTCAAGGTCAGTATATGGAATAGATTATGTCTAAAACAAACCAAAGCAAACACACAGTAGTATTTTGTTCTTGTTCAATTGTTTGTTATATACAACTCTTCATTACCTCATCTGGGATTTTCTTGGCAAAACTAAGCCAGTAGTTTGCCATTTTGTTCTCCGACTCATTTTACATATGAGAAAACTGATGGTCTATTCACTGCATCACCTAGCCACTTCTACACAAAATAATGTTTTGTAAACTTAAAGCTACTCTGTTTCTGGGGTAAAGACTATTTGATAAAAAACATCTCAGAAAACTGGATAGAATTCTGGTAGAAATTATGTTTAGAATAACATCACACAATATACCAAGATAAATTGTGAGTATACACATGATCTAGCCATAAAAGGTCATCACAATAATAAATTAGCAAAATAATAATAAATTATATTTCATATCTATAAATAGTTCAAGTATAAGCAAGTGATAGAAAGCATCACACAATATTAAGCAGTTTTTAATATGTAAAGTTTAAATGTTTTTTTTCTTTTCCACAAACAAATCAAAAGTAGCTGAAATTAGAAAAAGAAACAGATAAATGGAGAAAATACCTCTGAAATAAATTGCTCTAAATATCTAAAAATGTCTATTATCTAAAATATGTAAGATCAAATTTGTAAAGGTATTTTCTGAGGAAAAAAATTATTAAAGGGTATGAACAAGGAGTTTTCAAAGGGAGAAATGTGTGAAATCAACAAGCCTCTGAAAAAATGCTTTAAATCACCAATTAGAAAAATACAAATGAAAGTAACTTTGAGTTTACACTTCATATCCATCAGTCTTACAAAGAAAATAAAACTGGAAAATGACAGATGTTGGAGAGATTGTTGGAAGCTAAGCACATTAATGCACTGGTAAAGATGTGTATTTCTCTAGCTATTTTGAAAAGCTATTTGGATCTATGCCCAGAAATTCCCCAAAGTGTGAATAACCTTTGGCACAGCTAAATCACTATTAGGCCTGTACTCCAAGATGATCAAAAAAGGAAGAAAAGAATCTATATTTACAACAAATATTTATAGCAGCTCTTTTTGTTTTAGCTAAATAGAGCTAAAGGACTATTCTCCTATTGGAATGACTAAACAAATTTTAGATATGAATGTAATGTAATATTATCTTCACCTGAGAAATGAAAAAATGGAAAATTTCATCAGGGATTAGAAAGCTATCCATGAGCAAAAGAGAGATCTAAAAAATCATTTTAGTCATTCAGTTAGTAAATGTTTATTAAGTTCCTACTATGGGCCAATCACTATGCTAAGTACTGAGGACACAAAAAGAAGCAAGAGATAATCCCTGACTTCACAGACTTTATAATCTAATGGGGAAGAACAAAACGAAGCACATAGGTACAAACAAACTACATATAGAACAAAAAGGAAATAATGGAGGTAATAATAATAAAAAGTTCTGAAAGTCTTCCTGTAAAAGATGGCATTTTACTTGGGATTTGAAGGAATCCAGGGTATCCAGGAGGCAGAGATAAGCAACAAAGTCATACCAGGTATTGACTTTAGCCAGAGAAAATGCCCTGAATCAAGTGATAGACTGGTTCCTGGAACAGCTAGGAGATCAAGGTTCCTGGATCAAAGAGGATACACTGGGGAGAAAAATGTAAGATGACTAGAAACATAGGAGGGGACTAGATTGTGAACAGCTCTGGATTTCAATCAGAGCATTTTGTATTTTATCCTAAATCTGATAGGGAGTTGCTTGAATTTATTGGGAAGGGAGATGAAATGTTCAGACCTCTGTCTGAGGGCAATCAATTTAGGAGCTGAATGAGAATGGTTTGAAATGGAGAAAGACTTAAGAAAGACAGACTCACCAGCAGGCTATGGTAGTAAGTCAGGCATGAAATAATGGGGGCCTGCACTACAGTGGTGGCAATGTCAGAGGAGATGAAGGAGCATATTTGAAAGATGTTTGCAAGTGTAAAATTACAGGGCTTTGAAACAAATTGAATATTGAAAATGAGAGATTGATAAGGAATTTAAAATGACTTTGTTGAGAATCTGAGAACTTGGGAGGTTAAGGCTGCCATCTTCAGTAAAAGGGAAGTGAAATAATTAAAAATGGGTTTGACAAATATAAAAAAAAACAAATTATTGGAGTTTTCATTTATAAAAAAATTAACTTATTAAGTCAAAATAACTGTTAGCAGCTTTTATTTACAGCAAGGTAGAGATATTAAAGTGTGGAATATAGGAAAGAGGTAGAAAAAATTGCCTCACTACAAATACACTAAGTCCTAATCCTAGTGCCTCCAGACCAGGAATATGAATCTGAAAGCTATCTCACCAGAATCCAAGGTCCTGAATTCTTAGGTGGCCAAGACCTCCAAGAGTCTTCACCAAAGCTCATGATGAAGTGAGTGTCCCACTGAAGCACCAACCAAGAGAGAGAGAGAGAGACAGAGAGTCCTCAAGGAAGATCCAAGGAAGGAATGAATTCTTCTCCCTGTTCTTGCCTTTTATAGCCATTTTCCCATGTCACTTCATGTCTCTCTTCTACTTCATGGGAACCAATCATAGCTTCCCAATTTGCCTAGCACTACCAGGGGGTGGGAGAGGCAGTGCTTGTGACCTTTGGGGGATGTGAACTTTTTTTTTTCCTAGTAAGTGACTTGTGAACTCTCTCACTTAGTGACTTACTAAGTGTTATGTAGGGGTTCTTTTAGTTCTTGATTGATTAACTCAAAATAGAAAAAAGGAATTAAAAATCCTTTCAGAAGGTAAGAGGAAGGAAGGGAGTATTTAATGAGAAAGATAGAGTTCAGTTTTGAATATTTTAAGTCCAAGATGTCTAGTGAGCATCTAATTTGAGATATCTGAAAGGCAGTTCAAGATAGGAGCCTAGAGGCTGCAGAGAAATAAGGGATACTTAGGAATAAATGAAAACCATCAGCATAAAGATTAATTATCAAGACCATTAGAACTGATAAGATCACCAAGATCACCAAGAGGGAAAATGAAAGAGAATCCAGAACTCTAGAGCACAGTGGAAAGAGAGATTAGAGAGAGTGATTTGGATCAGGATCTCAACAATGACGAAAGCATTATAAAGCAAACTTAATTTTAGAATAAGATAGAATAGAATTTTATAAAGATATCTTCTGTTCTAAAACATTTAATTGAAGCTGTGATCTCATTTATGAGAGAACTCCTTTTAGTGGTACTGATAGAAATACATTCTCGTCTTGGCACCACTCTTCTAGAAGTCCTTCCACAAAAAAGGTCTAATGAGGCATGAAAGAATATTCTTCATTGAAATGGGAATTGGCAGGAGAATGCTTTGAAAGATTTCATAATTCAAATCATTAGTCCAGGAAATTGAAGAATAAATATCTCCCTCACCCCTTACTAAAGAAAAAATTAAGTAAAAATGAGGAGAAAGCAAGAGAAAATGACATTCATTTTCAGACATGACCAATGTGAAAATGTGTTTGCTGAAATATGTATAATTAAGATTTAAAATTTTTATTCACAAGGCAGAAAACTTGACTGAGAAATTATACAAAATAAATGAAAAATTGAAAAATATGAGATAAAAATTTTGGATTTAAGAAAAAATCAGTTAAGATCTATTTACTACGTTCTTTACAAATGGAATTAATGTGTGAAAGCAGAGAATTTATAGGCATACGAAGAGAGACAATTTTATTAAATTATTCAATTAAAAAGATGAAATTAAAATAATATTTTATGAAATTATAACCCATAACATTTTCAATTCTGCCAAATTTAAATCTATGATTAACTTTCAAGAATAATTGATAATCAGAATTATAAATCTGATAAAAGAGGTAGTGGCTTCCATGCCCTTTTTATGGATATTGTATTATAAGAAAGAAACTGTTGTTTTGATAGGTTGAAATAAACTTTTCAGCAATGGCACCTCATTGCTATCCAAATCTTTTCTTGATGTAGAATACAAATTAAAAGAGATCTTAACCTTTAGAATTTCAGAACACTTTCTAATAGTACTGATAGAAATCCATCTATATATTCTCATTCTATATTCCATTTTTAGGTGTCCTTCCATAAATTCTCCATAGAAGAAAGTCTAAGGTAATGACTGTATCTCAGCAACAATAAGTTATCTGTTATCCTTCCCACTCATTATATCACAAGCCCAACTACTTTTATAGTCATATTAACATTTGATATTGACTTCATTTCCTATACACAACTAGATATTAGTAATGTGTTTTATATTATTTTGCTTTTTACTTTGTAGCACCAGCTGAATTAGAATATCACATTAAAATGAAAATTTAACACATTATTTCATAAAAGAAAAACTTAAATGATATAAAGATGACTAAGAACAATTAGTTGTAACAAAAATTAATGAGAATCCTTTCATTTAGTTTCCTAATTAAAATAACATTTAATTTTAAAAGCTCTACTTTTTTCTATCAGTTTTCTTTGTCTAGGTTAGATTTATCATATTTCATAGTATGGCCACTTTTAAAAAACCTCCAAAGAACAGATTAACATATTTTCAAAAATATGTTAATTTCCCTTTTTCCTATTTTTATCTGTGTATCCTTAAGGTTTATGATCAAATGATTATTACTTTATTTTAGAGGAAGTAAGAAAAAAGTCTAATGAGTCATACAAGAATATTCTTTACTGAAATAGGAATTGGCAGGGAAAATAAAACCTAGTCCAGATTTCTTTTTCCAATTGAAACATTTAGGATATAGATTCATTTTCTTCCCTTTTTTATTTGTTCCCTATTACATGAAATGGCATCTGCAGGCATGTTGATAGTCCTTGTAAATAGCTCTATTCTTAAATAATATGCTATTTAAAGTCCTTTGACAGTATTTTTCAATGAATCCAAATAAATGTTCTTGTTAATTTTTAAAGAATCATTACTTAAATGGACTACTATTTTTCTCCACTAATGGTAGAATATTGTTCTGTTCAACAAATATTCATTCCACAAACATTTATTTAGTGTCTATTGTTTGCACAACACTGTGTTTCATTTGCTTCAGATGACTATTTTGCTCATTGGATTTTATATTATTATTAAGTTTATGGCATTCATTCATTTTTACCACAAAGATCTAAATTTTTATTTCTTTTAAATTAATTATAATCAAACATTCATTAAATGCCATTTGTCAATAACTGCTCAGATCTGGGGAACACAAAAATTAAAATGCAGCAATCCATGCCTATAGGAGTTGACATTCTTCCTAATTCCATTATTATTTGTGCAAAGAAAGGGTCAGAATGGCTGTGTGATTTGTCTTGTAGTGCTAGAAGCAAGCTACTATGATTGCAGGATAATGATTTGTTATTCTTGTCTTATAAAATGAGAAAACTAAGAGTGCTAGAATCTAAGCTAATGTCAGGAACCATTGGATGGCTTTCTTTTATTGGCGGGATATACACTGAATCCCAGCTCTCATTCCATTTTCACCTCAAACACTTATTAGTTATGTGAGTTTATGTAAATCACCTAACAGTTTACTGATGTGCAAAATGAGTATAGAAACATCTTTTATCTTGCAAACTTGATATGAGGTTTAAATGAGATAAAGTTAGTAAAATGCTCTATGAAACTTAAAACATGCTAAAGAGTGACAGAGGCTGAGCTTTCAATTTTTCTATAGTTTTGGCAGAGGAAGAAGTCATAGCTAAATGGAGCTGTGGCTTTCTTTCCCAGTATCTCCTTCTGCTCTCTATTCTTAGGATGCATTGTTCTCAGGAGCTCTTGTTCTTCCAGAATATAACTTTCTTTTTAAACCCAGTGAAATAGGAACAACAACAAGAATAAAATGTCCACCCTTACAATACTTCCTTTTTTCAACTTCTGGGGTCTATTTTATTAATTCATGTCTGAGGGAAGTCTGGCTCCCCATATTTTTCTATACTGCCTTTTTAATGTACTCATATCATTCTTTTTATTTTTTTATTTTTTTCCTTTTAAAAATGATATTCTTTGGTCATTTTCAAACATTATTCATTGGAAAAAGAAAAGATCATTTTCTTTTCCTCCCCCCCTCCCAATACCCCTCCCATAGCTGACGTGCGATTCCACTGGGTATCACATGTCTCTGATTCGAACCCATTTCCATGTTGTTGGTATTTGCATTAGGGTGTTCATTTAGTCTCTCCTCAATCATATCCCCTCAAACCCTGTAGTCATGCAATTGTTTTTCCTTGGTGTTTTTACTCCCACAGTTTGTCCTCTGCTTGTGGATGGTGTTTTTTTTTTTTTATAGATCACTGCAGATTGTTCAGGGACATTGCATTGACACTAATGGAGAAGTCCATTACATTCCATTGAACCACAGTGTATCAGTCTCTGTACAATGTTTTCCTGGTTCTGCTCCTTTCGCTCTGCATCACTTCCTGGAAGTTGTTCCAGTCTCCATGGAATTCCTCTACTTTATTATTCCTTTTAGCACAATAGTATTCCAACACCAAAATATACCACAATTTGTTCAGCCATTCTCCAATTGAAGGGCATCCCCTCATTTTCCAATTTTTGGCCACCACAAAGAGCGCAGCTATGAATATTCTTGTACAAGTCTTTTTTCCTTATGATCTCTTTGGGGTACAAATCCAGTGGTGCTATGGCTGGATCAAAGGGCAGACAGTCTTTTATTGCCCTTTGGGCATAGTTCCAAATTGCCCTCCAGAATGGTTGTATTAATTCACAACCCCACCAACAATGAATTAGTGTCCCTACTTTGCCTATCCCCTCCAGCATTCATTGCTTTCCTTTGCTGTCATGTTAGCCAATCTGCTAGGTGTGAGGTGATACCTCAGAGTTGTTTTGATTTGCATCTCTCTGATTATCAGAGATTTAGAACACTTTTTCATATGCTTATTAATAGTTTTGATTTCTTTGGCTGAGAACTGCCTGTTCGTGTCCCTTACCCATTTATCAATTGGAGAATGGCTTGGTTTTTTGTAAAACTGCTTTAGCTCTTTATAAATTTGAGTAATTAGACCTTTGTCAGAGCTTTTTGTTATGAAGATTGTTTCCCAATTTGTTGCTTCCCTTCTAATTTTGGTTATATTGGTTTTGTTTGTATAAAAACTTTTTAATTTGATGTAATCAAAATTATTTATTTTACATTTTGTGACTTTTTCTATGTCTTGCTTGGTTTTAAAGTCTTTTCCTTCCCAAAGGTCTGACATGTATATTATTCAGTGTTCAACTAATTTACTTATAGTTTCTTTCTTTATATTCAAATCATTCACCCATTATGAGTTTATTTTGGTGTAGAGTGTGAGGTGTTGATCCAAACCTAATCTCTCCCACACTGTCTTTCAGTTTTCCCAGCAGTTTTTGTCAAATAGTGGATTTTTGTCCCAAAAGCTGGGGTCTTTGTGTTTGTCAAAGACTGTCTTGCTGAGGTCATTTACCCCGTCTATTCCACTGATCATTTTCAAACATTATTCATTGGACTCATATCATTCTTAATAGTGTGTGATTAATAGATACAAATTAGACTAATTCATTTTTTATCAAATTATATAATGTATTTTAACTTTTTATATTCTTAAAACAATAAATTTTAATATGCTACATGTCTTCCCTTGGTTATATTTACTTTATATGAAAAATATCAAACTCATGGCCTGTAACACTCCTGAGTGAAGCCAGAACCAGATTAAAATGTAATTAGGGAATATTTAACCAAATAAATGAAAGTACAATAAAATATAGATAATATTATTTTAAAACTAAGTCAAATGTGGCCTAGGAGGATTCTTTTATGTGGTTCAGTGGCTCCCCCATTTATAATTGAGTTTTAATTCACTGATTTTCATGATTTTAATTTAATTCACAAAATTTTTACAAATTTTTAAAAATTCTTCATTACTAGAGCAAACTTTTATCATATTGGATACTCTGTACCCGTGAATGTGTAATCCCATACCCCTACGATTCTGTAATATTTTATATATTCTATAAGACTATATATACATATATTCTGTTCTGTTACTGGCCTCTCCATGATTTAAACTTCTGATCTTATTCATCTTAGGCCAACAAAACTATACATCTGGCATTCTGCTTTGTTGTGGTTCTGTGTCTCTTGACTAACGCTATACCCTGAGTCAATGCATAGGGTTAATGTCCTTTTGGCATAGGGGTAAAATGAAATTGGGCTCTAGTCAGAGGATGTACAGGGCTGATGCATAATACTGGCTATGCAGCCCTTATGTATGATGCTTGGCGTAAGGCCACACAACCCGAGTCCAGTATATCTGCTCATGCTTTTGTAATTGCTCTAAAAACAACTTATCCCTATAGTTTAATTGTTTTGAGAACCCCAGGAGGTGTCCAAATCCCTCTGCAAAGTCACTACTGTATGTGGAATATACATGCTGATTACAATGGTCAAAGGACCTACTTGCGTCAATGGCATTGGGTATAGAACTTGGCATCAATGGTATGGGCCAAGTGGGTGATAATGATCAAGTTACTTATTTGAACTTCCTTTGTCCTTCTGACATCACTTCTGCATCTCTAGCTCAATTGTGCTATAAAAGGGGGGCTGCTCACAAGGCTAGTTGTCTTTAGTTGCTAACCAGAGACCGGCTTTATTGAGAGACTGGCCCTCTCTCAGTAAACCTATTTCTTTTTGACTTGGAGACTGGTTTTGTGTCTGGGCTAGCAAGTCTTTGTCTCATACTTCTGGCAAAGAATCCATTTTAAAAGTGAAGACTGGATTATAACCCAAAGGTTTTCAGTGGGACTTAGGTGAGATGAGTTCCCAGGCCATGAAAATATATTTATTTGTATTCCTTGGATGAGTTACTAAACTTTTTGTGAGGTGTTACCTGGCACAAAATTGTGTATAGTCATGTTATATCTCAATTTGATCATTTCAATGATTCTGGCACAATTCAGTTTCCTAATTTATCAATATCATTTTTATCCTTTATCATTCTCTTAATAGATGAAATAATAGATGCCTGGAAGACTATTAGTAGCCAATAACAACAACAACAAAATTATTTTTGTGGGGTTTGGGAGAGGATATCCATAGTACTATGAAAATTACCAGACCAAACTTATGTACATACCTTAAATCTTTTGATAATAGTCTTGTTTTTGTGTTGAATAAAAAAATTAATTTTATAATGAGATTACCTTTTTCTTTGTCTTCAGTACTCACATTTTTCTATCCTGTAGTCTATGACATGCATTATTGTTTTCAGAGAAATACTCAATAACTATATGTATATATATATATATATATATATATATATATATATTACTAATATCCTGATTGTAATTTCAAACTGTTTGTAGCAAGAAATTTTATTTTTTGGTTTAATTTATTTATTTAATGCATTCAACACTATTTTCCTTTTCTCTTCAGTGTGACTAATCCCATATATTGTGTGACTGAATGATCTTTGAATGCTTAATTTTCAGTAGCAGCTGCAGTATTTCCAGAAATTATTTGAATTGTGCTTCTAGAGAGGTATAACTTTTGTATTCTTCCTTGGGTTAATATATGTTCTTAAAAGCCACAAAATTAGAGATATACCTACAAAGACCAATGGCATTGTAGTTTATGGAGGAAATCCAGCATTCACTCCACAGAATGGTATAATTAATATCTGAGAAATCTTCTCAACCACATAAAAGGCATTATTTTCCCAACTAATTTTTATGTTACTGTAAAGACATGATTTGAACACCTTTGTCATGATGCTGTGGCATTTTCAACTTATACTTTTGAATCCTTAGTAATTTAAATCTTCATTGATCTGATTCTTTTCTCACTCCTTTCCCAATCCCATTTCTTTTATTTAAAGAGTAAATTTGGCTTAGGCTAAAATAAGTATCTGAATTTTAATATCATTCCAATACTAAGGAAACTCAAAATAATACCACTTAAAGATATGGTGATGTTATAATCTGATACTTCAATTGGAGGAGAGAAAAAAGAAACAGGTTGACATTCTCTTCATCCTCTTCTCAATTGTGGAATTGATAAGGAAAGTAAATAAAATGGATAAAAGAGCTGTCTTCCAATTTTCCCAGCAGTTTTTTATCAAATAGTGGATTTTTGTTCCAAAAGCTGGGATCTTTGGATTTGTCATAGACTGTTTTGCTGAGGTCACTTACCCCAAGTCTATTCCACTGATCCTCCTTTCTGTCCCTTAGCCAGTACCAAATTGTTTTGATGACCACTGCGTTATAATATAGTTTGAGATCTGGGACTGCAAGGCCACCTTCCTTTGTATTTTTTTCATTGTTCTTCCAAATGGACTTTGTTATGTTGTTTTTTTTTAATTCAGTAAAGAAAATTTTTGGAAGTTCGATGGGTGTGGCACTAAATAGATAAGTTTGGGTAGGATGGTCATTTTATTATGTTAGCTCATCCTACCCATGAGCAGTTAATGTTTTTCCAATTGCTCAGATCTAGTTTTAATTGTGTGGAAAGCATTTTGTAGTTGTGTTCATATAGTTCTTGTGTTTGTCTCAGGAAATAGATTCCTAAGTATTTTATATTGTCTAAGGTGATTTTGATTTCTCTTTCTAATTCCTGCTGCTGTGATGTGTTGGATATATATATATATATATATATATATATATATATATATATATATATACATATATATATATATATATATAAATGCTGATGTCTTATGTGGGTTTATTTTGTATCCTGCAACTTTGCAAAAATGTTTATTTTCTAAAACTATGGGCATGAATGTGAAGCAGAGAAAGATTATTCCAGCTGCTCAAAAATAGGCCATGACACCACCACCATAATTATAGTGTCTTTAAGGAAAGGGTGGTTTGGGATATAAAACAAAAATCAAGGAAGAGTAAAGACAGAGATGCTTCTTATCTTAGATCACAGAGGAGATTAAATCTCAGTAGTGGTGGAAACTACTTAAGGATAACTGAATCAGACATCTGTGATTGAAGATGTGCTCTCTTCTTATGGTGTTACTGAGACAGTTGCTCAAGACTTTGTCTTTGGGGTTATTGAATTCTCTTTCTCATGTATATCTTGGAAGAAGGCAGCTCAAACACAAATTTAGAATCTATATTCTTTCTACAAAAAAATTTATTCAGCCATTCACCAATTCGTGGACATCCCCTCAATTTCCAATTTTTTTGCCACCACAAAAAGAACTAACATTTTTTTAAATTAACAATTTTTCCCCTGTTCCACTTTTTAAAAAAAATCTCTTTGACATACAGACTTTGTAGTAGTATTATTGGTTAAAGGGTATGCACAATTTTATAGCCCTTTGGGCTCAAATTGTCCTCCTGAATGGTTGAAACAATCCACAAATCCATCAAAAATGCATAGGTGCCACAATCCCTCCCAACATTTATAATTTTCCTTTATCATCATATTAGTCAATTTGATAGGTGTGAGATAATATCTCAGAGTTATTTTAATTTGCATTTGTTTAATCAAGAATGATTTAGAATATATTTTCATAGCTTTTGTTTCTTCATCTGAAAAATTACCTATTCATATCCTTTCACCATTTGTCAAATAAGGAATGACTTGTATTCTTAAAATTTTGTCTCAATTCTCTATATATTTGAGAAATTGGGCCTTTATAAGAGAAACTTGTTGGAATAGTTTCTAAGTTTGGTATTTCCCTTCTAAAATTGGTTGAATTGGTTTTATATCTCTTACTAATTCGGTGTATTTCCCTCCAATGTATTTTACTTTTTTTTCCCTGCTCTTCCTCTCTAGTTTCACTCTGTTCCTTTTCACAAATGTTTACTTCTAACCACTGTCTCTCCCAAATCATCCTGCAATCTATTCTCCCCCTTTCTTATTCCCTTCTCATTTCTTTATGGACTCAGTTAGATTTCTTTCTTTTCTTTTTTTTAAACCCTTACCTTCTGTCTTGGTGTCAATACTGTGTATTGGATACAAGGCAGAAGAGTGGTAAGGGCTAGGCAATGAGGGTTAAGTGACTTGCCCAGGGTCACACAGCTGGGAAGTGTCTGAGGCCAGATTTAAATCTAGGACCTCCCATCTCTAGGTCTGGCTCTCTATCCACTGAGCAACCCAGCTGCTCAGATTAGCTAGATTTCTATACATAATTGAGAATGGATTTTGTTCCCTCTCTGAGCCAATTCTGATGAAAGGTTTAAGTATTGCCCATCATCACCTTCATATTAACCTTTACTTTTATAACTTTTGGCACCTCTTCAGGGGACATTATTTATTCTACTTCTCTCTTCATTTCTCAGTGCAATACACTTTTTCACCCCTTGATTTTTTTATATCATGTCACTATAGTCAATTTATTCTTGTACCATATGTCTCTAGATATACCTCTTCTACCTGCCCTAATACAGATTTAAGAGTTATAAGTATCATCTTCTCATGTAGAAATGTAAACAGTTTGCTTTCATTGAATCTCTTAACTTTTTCTTTCTTGCTTACTTTTTCATGCTTCTCTTTAGTCCTGCATTTGAACATTAAATTTTCTATTCAGGTTTGGTCTTTTCATCAAGAATGCTTGGAAATCCTCTAATTCGTTAAATAACCCCACCACCACACACAGCCCCTGCAGGATATGTTGGATTTTGCAGGTTAGGTGGTTCTTGGTTGTAAACCAAGATTCTTTGCTTTTTAGAATAACATATTCTAAGCCCTGAGATCCTTTAATTTGAATTGTTTCTATCTGGATGCTAGCAATATTTTCTCCTTCATATGAAAGATCCAAAACTTGACAAGAATATTTCTGACAGTTTTTGTTTAGGGATCTCTTTCACAAAGTGATTGGTGGATTCTTTTTAATATAATATAATGTCTAGATTGTTTTTTTTTTAAATCATGGCTTCCAGGTAGTCCAATTATTGTTAAATTATTACTCCTGACTTTATTTCAAAGATCAATTGTTTTTCCAATGAGATATTTCACATTTTCTTCAATTTTTTTTTCATTTTATGAATTTTAAAAGATATCTCATGAAGTCATTAGCTTCCACTAGCCCAATTCTCAATTTTAAGGGATTATTTTAATTAGTGAGCTTTTGAACCTCCTTTTCCATTTTCCCAGTCTGCTTAAGAGTTCTTTTCTTCATTGGCTTTTTGTACCTTTTCTTCCATTTGTCCAATTCTGTTTTTTAAAGAATTCTGCTTTTCAATGGATTTTGGTGCCTTCTTTTTAATATAGTCAATTCTGCTTTTTAAGATGTTATTTTCAGGGACAGCTGGGTGACTCAGTGAATTGGGAGTCAGGCTGAGAGACAGGAGGTCCTATGTTCAAACCTGGCCTCAGAAACTTCCTAGCTATGTGACCCTGGGCAACTCACTTAACCCCCATTGCTTAGCCCTTACCACTCTTCTGCCTTAGAAACAATATACAGTATTGATTCTAATAAGGAAGGTAAAGGTTTAAAAATATATATTATTTTCTTTTTTGCATTGTTTTCATTTCTTTCCCCATTTTTTCCTTTTTCTCTCTTATTTGAAATTTGAGTTTGAAAATCTTTTTGAATTCTTCTAAAGCCTGAGACCAGTTCCTATTTTTCTTTGAAGGTTTGTATATAGCTACTTTGAATAATTCTTTCTTGCTGAGTCTATTCCTTGTACTGCTTTGTCTTTAAAATAATTTTCTTTGGTTGGGTGGACTTTTAAAAATATTTGCTTATTTCCCCAACCTTTTTCTTGATTGTTTTCATTATCATAATAGTGGGTTATGTCCCCAGGGTAAAGGGAATATTTTCTTGAACTTCAATATTTTCTTGATAATAGCCTGAGATCTACTTCTGGGTATCTGAAAGTTTCAATTTTGTCAAGGTAGTATGATGGAATATGACCTGAGAGCTCTGGAAGTTGCTTCCCACTACTGATATAATTTCCCTGAGGGCTTGTGGTTGATTTTCAAGGCCAGGTATATTTTCAAGGCTTTAGGCTTCACTGTAGGTTTGTGTTTGTATTTGTGGCCTGATCAAGGCCTCACTTCAGTCTTCCTCTGGTGAGGTGCACTGGGAGGTTGCACTGGGGCTTGGAACTTCAAGGAGCAGGCTTCTTGGGTTCAGAACCTCTAGCAATGGATGGGGTTGGGGGTGGGGTCCCTCACTATTGGCCTGCACTATTGTTGTGGACTATACTCCCCTCTGGTGAAGGCAACCATCATACCCTACTTTGAAAGTTGTCTTCCATAGGAAAATTGCCTCATATCATCCCTTTGTTGGTTCTTTTCCTCTGGTATTTATTTGGAAGCTTTACTTTAAGGTAATTTGGAAGAGGTTTTCAGAGAGATTCCAGTGTAGGCTGCCATCTTGACTGCCTTTACTCACACCTCCCAGAATTATCATTTTCTACCATATTCACAATCAAGTCACTTGCCCTCTTCTTTCCTTGTGTGGAATTTCTTGATATTTCTTGAAGTCCACATGAACTGTGAAGCCAGATCAGATGACATTTGAGAGGTTTCCATGCAAATGTGGGACTGGCAATGGACTCTGAAAAGGGTGCTATATATGTATAATAGCTAAACAAAGCAATCAGAGAACTTAAAATAAATACGTTATGGGTGTACTTTTGACAACATTAAGCCTAACCTATTCCTTTTCAATGAAAAATCATGAATTATGGTTGATTAGTTCTTTGGGGTTCCTTGAATAATGATGCTCCTGATTAATTAATATACAACTATTGATTTCTTCTTTTAAAAATAATAAAAATTATTGTATTAAATTATGAGAAGACAAATTTAGATATTAAAAGTTGTGACATACTAGTCTATTACACAGATGAGTTATGCCATAACAAGGATCAATTGACCTTGTGAAATGAGATAAACTAAGTCAATGATCAGAAAACCTGTTTCTCCCTGGGGAAAGCAGAAATCAGAAATGAGTTTCCTGGGAAGGTCAGGCAGCTCAGAACCAAACAACATATAGTCAGTATCCATGAGAAAGTAACTTCCTTACTAACAAAGGAGCCAGTCTACAATAAGATGTACAATGGAATGTCCTGTACCCCATACTAATGATGAATCCGGCTTCTAGACAATAAGCTTTGCTTGCTTCATCAAGGTTATGTCTCATTAATGAACATCGTTTGCTTTGAATCTTGCACCCTATAAAAATTGCATTGTAGCTTCAATTCGGTATAACTTTCAGTAGGAAAGTCTGACCTGGCCAGTAGGTACATTTGTTAATCAATAGATTAGTAAATAAATATTGATTCCATTAATTTGGACTTGACTCACTTTATGAGGTACACCACTTCATTAGTAGAACAAAGGGGAATGTGCATCCAGTTCTGATATTGTTAGCATTTAATTCAACATATTTTTCTAATGTAAGCCACTTAGCAACAGATAATAATGTCTAAACAATAAATTAACTCTTTGCATGGAATTGGAAACTTACCTCTACCTGCTGATGCATTTGTAGTTTATGCAATAGACATTATCATCACTCTAATTCTTAGATTCCATGAACTTCACCTAATCTACCATTATATGAGTTCTGTATTGACATAATACTTTGTGATTTTAAGATCTCAGCCACTTGGGTAGACAGAATGGTTTGCTTAACATATAAGTTTTTGTTTTTTTAATGGCAAAGAATGAGGTAGATGAAAGGTAGGGAGAACCATGAAGCTTGTTACTAAAAAGGGCTGAATTATCATTCTTTTCATAGTTCTGTGACTGCCTTTAATGTCAAAGTTGAGACTAGAGACAAAGCTGAGGATTCGGGAAACTGGAGTAAACTAAGTTTATCAAATGAGTGGGGATAGTAAAGGTATAATCAAGTTTGTTCTTTGTTAAAGAACACTGGAAATAGGAGTCATGGGAAGGATGGGAGAATAAAGATTTCTAAGATCAAGGAATTTGGAGGAATAAGAGGTTGTCATGAAGAAAAAAGCAATTAGATACAGAACTTATTGGGGAGGAGGAAGAAAGCAGCATCATGAGTAGAGATATCTTCATCAAGTATATGAACAAATACAGTGAATTTAAAAGAAGACTGGAGTTGCTGAGTAACAATGGTAGAGAGATAGATGGAAAGTCTCTGAACTTTCTTTCCCTTATTTAATTAGTTTCTTTCCTTTGTTAAGTTTTACAAAATTAGGAGAAACTAACCTTAAAGAGACATTAATCCTATCTGTATTGGCTGATTCACATTGTCCTATAGATATATTTTTTCAAGTCAGGAGGCATATAGAAGGACATGGTGACTGATTTCAGAATTTTCCAGTTTTCTGTCAGGGAAGGTAGTTGACCAGTCAATGGTGCCAGGTGAGGTAGGGATGGGAATAGTATTCACATCCCCTACCCCTCCAAATACAGTTACTGATATCGAGGGCAGAGCTTGTCACTTATTGCTGACTTGCTTGGGGACACACAGAGGCTGAGTACAGTAACATAAGTTTCCATGAATCTGATTTTATTTCATATTTATCATAGATTGAGAACTGGGAATAAATTTAGAAGTTATAGATTAGCCTTTTATTTTGAGGAAACAAGCCTAATGCTTAGAGGTAATAAGCAGTAGAGTATGGGTTAAGAACTCAGGTTCAAAATTGTGATGATAACACAGTGCCTGACACATAGGATGTCCTTAATAAATGTCATCTATTGTTTTCAGTTGTTTATCAGCTTATGATGATAATAAAATAACAATAATTATTTAACACTTTAAAGTCTACAAAGGAATTTATAAATTTTATCTGATACTACATGATGTCAATTGTTATAATTAGCAAAATCTCTATTTTCTTTCTAAAGGAGCTGGCTGAACTTCAACATGCCTACAGCAAACTAAACAAACAGTACCAGGATAAAATGGCAGAACTGATTCATGCAAACCACAGAGTGGATCACCATGAGGTAGAAGTAAAGAAGCTGAGATTTCGAGTGGAAGACCTAAAAAAAGGACTCAACCATGCAGAAGATGAGGTATTTAGCTCTTTAAATGGACAATTCTTTTCTGGTTTCTCTTTGATGATGGGAAAAAAGCATTACTCTGTTTGTAAATTAAGAGAGTAATATTCTTGAATTTCTGCTAATCATTAGGAATAAGAATATTCAAAATTTATTGATTAAAATTGAAATTGGAATTTCAGCAAGAGGATAAAAAGATAGCATACAATATTTAACACTTTAACTATCTTAATACTGAATGGGGACTCTGTGATATGCTCTAGCTTCTTGAAAACAAATAACAAAATAATGGACTTTTTTGTTTTATTTGGATCTCTTGACTATTTCAAATACATATTAATAAGGCTGACATAAAAATGAAAGAGAAGGAATGCATCCTACTGCCAATAATCCCAAACACTTTTTTTTCTGTTAAAGATTAGTTAAAAGATATAAGGTCACTGTTTTGTTCAGTTTTAAATGATTCAATTCATATCAATATCAACATGAACAGATTGATGTTCATAGAGTACTTCAGAAATAAATGCATTGAAACTTCTTTTAAAGTTTAGATTTTTCTCATTTCTTTCCTGGTCTATGATATTAGCATTCTAATTGGCCTCTCTGCTTTTATTTTCATTTCTTTCCAGTCTGTCCTTCTCATGGCTACAAAAAATAAGTTTCCAACTCTAAAAAATAAGGAGGGTAAGAGGCTGGATGGTCTATACATGGCTTCCATGTCTAAATTGATGATATATTCCTTCCTTCCTTCCTTCCTTCCTTCCTTCCTTCCTTCCTTCCTTCCTTCCTTCCTTCCTTCCTTCCTTCCTTCCTTCCTTCCTTCCTTCCTTCCTTCCTTCCTTCCTTCCTTCCTTCCTTCCTTCCTTCCTTCCTTCCTTCCTTCCTTCCTTCCTTCCTTCTTTTTTTTTCCCCTGCAACCTAGTGACAGTATAAGATTTTACCTATTTCAGACTTTTTGGTAAGACTTTAAATACAAAACTTTCATTGCTATTATTTTCCATTAATTCTTGCTCTATATTTGGCCTTTTTTATTACAAATAAATGAGGACTAGAAAATAGTTCCTGTGAAAAAGTCCTGGGATTGTAGAGGAAAAGTTCATTATGATCAGTAGTTTGTTGAGAATGCTAAAAAAGTTTATGCAAAGTTATATTCTTAAATATTTTGTCCAAAACAAAATGTTCTGGTGGTGGCTCCCTCTTACATCTAGGATAAACTAACTTTCTCTGTTTAATATTTAGAGTCCTTCCTCTCACAATGTGGAAATTCTTCTTTTTAAAACCTTGCTATGCAATACTCCCCTCTGTGCACTCTGAGGTCCAACTGAACTGGCCTTCTTGCTCTTCTTAATATATGTATGTGTTATAATTGAATTTTTAAAAGGGTAAACTGAAGAAGATATAGCAGTCTAATGAGTCAGTGGCTTGCCTTAATTCATGACAAAAATGCTGAACAAAAGTGCAGTTCCCTTTTTATTAAGTTTGAAGATTATAGAACAAAGAACAGAACCGGATAGTTGATATGGGATTGAGTACAAAACGATTGGTTACACAACTTTAGCAAAGTTGCAGGTTACAAAATAAACCCACATAAATCATCAGTATTTCTATATATTTCCAACACATCTCAGCAGCAAGAGTTAGAAAAAGAAATTACATTCAAAACCACCCTAGACAATATAAAATACTTAGGAATCTATCTGTCAAGACAAACACAGGAACTACATGAACACAAATACAAAACTCTCCACACAATTAAAACTAGATCTACATAATTGGAAAAATATTAATTATTCATTGGTAGGACAAGCTAACATAATAAAAGTGACAATCCTAACTCAAACTAATTTACTTATTTAGTGCCATACCCATAAAACTACCAAGAAAGTTTTTTTTTTTTACTGAATTAGAAAAATTATAACAAAGTTCATTTGGAAGAACAAAAAAATCAAGAAAATGAAGTAAATATTGAAGGAAAGTGGTCTAGCAGTACCAGACCTCAAACTATACTATAAAGCAGTGATCATCAAAACAATATAGTACTGGCTAAGAGACAGTAGTGGAATAGACTTGGGGTAAGTGACCTCAGCAAGACAGTATATGATAAACCCAAAGATCCAAGCTTTTGGGACAAAAATCCACTATTTGAAAAAAACTGCTGAGAAAATTGGAAAACAGTATGGGAGAGATTAGGTTTAGATCAACATCTAACATCTTACACCAAGATGAACTCAGAATGGGTGAATGATTTGAATATAAAGAAGCAAACTATAAGTAAATTTAGGTGAACACAGAATAGTATACATGTCATATTTTTAGGAAAGGAATGATTTTAAGACTAAGCAAGAGTTAGAATTACAAAATGTAAAACAAATAATTTTGATTACATTAAATTAAAAAGGTTTTGCACAAACAAAACCATTGCAACTAAAATTAGAAGGGAAGCAACACATTGGGGAAAAAATCTTCATAACAAAAAACTCTGACAAAGGCCTAATTACTCAAATTTACAATAAGCTAAATCAATTGTACAAAAAATCCAACCATTCTCCATTTGGTAAATGGGCAAGGGACGCAAATAGGCAGTTTTCAGTTAAAGAAATCAAAACTATTAATAAGCACATGAAAAAGTGTTCTAAATCTCTTATAATCAGAAAGATGCAAATCAAATCAACTCTGAGGTATCACCTCACACCTAGCAGATTGGCTAACATGACAGCAAAGGAAAGTAATGAATGCTGGAGGGGATGTGGCAAAGTTGGGACATTAATGCATTGCTGGTGGAGCTGTGAAGTGGTCCAACCATTCTGGAGGGCAATTTGGAACTATGCCCAAAGGGCAATAAAGACTGTCTGCCCTTTGATCCAACCATAGCACTGCTGGGTTTGTACCCCGTAGAGATACTAAGGAAAAAAGACTTGTACAAGAATTTTCATAGCTGCGCTCTTTGTGATAGCCAAAAACTGGAAAATGAGGTAATGCCCTTCAATTGGGGAATTGCTGAACAAACTGTGGTATATGTTGGTGATGGAATACTATTGTGCTCTAAGAAACAATGAACTGAAGGAATTTCATGTGAACTGGAATGACCTCCAGGAATTGATGCAGAGTGAAAGGAGCAGAACCAGGAGAACCTTATATACAGAGACTGATACACTGTGGTACAATCGAATGTAATGGACTTCTCTATGAGTAGCAATGCAGTGATCTTGTACATTTCTGAAGGACTTATGAGAAAGAAGACTATCCACAACCTGAGGAAGAACTGTGGGAGTAGAAACACAGAAGAAAAACAGCTGGTTGATCACACGGGTCGGTGGGGATATGATTGGGGATATAAGCCCTAAATGATCACCCTGGTGCAAATATTGATAATATGGAAATAGGTCTTGACCAATGACACATGTAAAGCCCAGTAGAATTGTGTGTTGGCTATGGGAGGGGGTTTAGAGGATGGGAGGGAAAGAACATGGTTTTTGTAATCTTGGGAAAATACTCTAAATTAATCAATTGAATAGAAATTTAAAATAAAAAAGATTGGTTACAGACCTGAGCCACAGATTGGAAGGTTCATTAATAGGGCTTAGCAATAACCTGCCTTCTTCTTCCCTGAATTTAAGAAGGGAAAGAGAATGCCTGAACTTTGGGACAGTAAACCAGACATCTTTGAAGGATAGTTTGGTGGTGCAAAGATATTAGAATCAAACTCTGTTCTTTTTGCCTATATTCTCCAAGGTAAGTAAAAATTCCATAAGACAAGTGTGGATTAGTGATTAGTAGAAGAGCTGGATTTCAAAAATTAACACATGATTGCCCAGCCAAATTCTTAACCAAGTTCAAAGACAATGTTTCAGAATTTAAACAATTATAGAAAAAAAGCAATTACAGATCATTATCAGTTGCTTATAAATTTGATAAATAAGAAAATGATACTAGACCAATTTTAATCTAAGTATATATGAAATAATTAATATATGAATTGATTAATTAAAGAATGCTAAAAATATCTACCGTCAAGTAATATGCAATCTAATAAAAGATGGCAACAATTATAGAGGCCTAGTTGCTCCTGAAGAATATTTTTTTAGAAAGTTATGAGGATGATGAATAAAGCTATAATGAATTTGATTCACTATACTGATATTAATCATTGTTTTCATGTCCAAAATATTCCATGGTTTTTCATATTCTTTCTTTCCATGAGAAAAGTAGAAGTCAATTTCTTCAGAGGGAGCATAGTTCATCCAGTACTTAACAGAAGGGTGCAAAAGGACAAATCTTCAGTAAAAGCAACATGTCTAGGTTCACTTCTTTATATATAAATTTAGAGTAGATGTAGAATTTCTATGCTTGTTCCTCAGGTTGTCATTTCATCCAACATTCAGAAATTTGCTAGTTTTTAGGGATACTTCCCAACATTTCCTTCACATAAATATATTTGTAGCAGAACTAGTTGAACTAAGGAAGAGTTTTGATGACTGAATGCCAGTTATTTGAGGCATTATTTACTTGGTGAGTCTTCAATTCCATTTCTGCATATTTTAGCCAGGATGATAGTTCAATAGGCAGCATCTAAGGTACACTTCTATTTCTAATGGACTTTTAAAATTTCTTTTAGATTTTCATCCCATGTTTTATCCTGTTATTAATCACAGTTCTGTTTCTCCTTATATTATCTTCAAATGTTTTTCTTTCCCCTTGTTTATAACCATTTGAATCTTCATTATCTCTAATATTCTGTTGAGGAGGTAGTGGAAGAAGCTCAAGGTCTTTCTTTAGCTCCCCTTAAAAACAGTTCTGTTGTGTTCTGCCCTTCAGTAGAGACTTACTTTTTTATTTATTATTTTTTATTATTATTTTTTTTGCTGTGGCAATTTTCAGCCATGGTAGAAACTGCTATATTCTCTGGGAGAGGCCTTTAGAGCGGGCTCCAATCTATAGGCAGAACTCTCTAAGCTCAGTGCAACTGTTCTAACTCATCTCACACTAACAATTTTGTAAAGAATCATCGATATATCCAACCTTGTTCAATAAGCCACAAAAAATCCGTTCTACTTGATATAAAGGTAGATATGTTTGGAAGGGAGAAGAACTATGGAATGGGGAAAGGGGTACAACATTATCAATAGCATCTACAATCACGATACACAATTTCATATTTCTAAGCAAGTTAGTACAAAGAGGTTTGAATGTGACACTAACTAGATTAAGATATAACTGAGAAATATTTAGCAAAACAGATAAAAGTGTAGTAAGACAAAGATAACATTACAATTTTAAAACAAAGCCTGTATGAGGCCAACAAGGATCTTTTTTTATGGTTTGGTGGCCCTTGCTTTATTTGAGTGTGTAGCATTGTCCAGAAGCCTGTTTTTGAACCTAAACCTACAACTTTTCTTATTGATTACAATTTTCCTTGATTCATACCATTGGTCTAGATTGTCAAGATTATTTTGGATCTTGATTCTGCGATCCAGCATTAGCTTTTCTTCCTAGAGTGTAATCTGAATTTTTGATAAGCGTGCTATCTATGTCTTTATCTAATACATTAATAAAAATTTGAATATCTCACAAGGCAAAGACAGATCCTAGAATTATTCTACCAGAGGATTACCTCCAAGTGACCAATGATTCATCTATTCAGTTTTGAATCCTGTTAAGCATATTGTCATAGAAGTCACATTCTTCTTCAGAAACATAACATAAGGCTTCTAGAAAGAGAACTAGATTACATTATTTCCCTATATAGGGAATATATATATATATATATATATATATATATATATATTTCCCTTTTTTTTAAGCCCTTACTTTCTATCTTAGACTCAGTACTGTGTATTGGTTCTAAGGCAGAAGAGTGGTAAGGGCTAGGCAATGTGGGTTAAGTGACTTGCCCAGAGTTACACAGCTAGGAAGTGTCTGAGGCCAGGTTTAAACCCAGGACCTCCCATCTCTAGGCCTGGCTCTCAATCCACTGAGCCACTCAGCTGCCCCCTATAGAGTGTCTTTTAACCTTAAGGTATCTAACTTCATGTCTGCTAAAGAAAGTTACTCATATGCATTATACTTCACAATTTAAAATGGGAACTATCACATTTCCAAATTTAAAAAAAATCCTGTTTTTACTCTGAAAAATCCTCACTCTAAAATAGTCAGTGTTTTGCTGAAAATGGTGTCAGTATGGATTAACACTTACCAATTATCACCTTAATATAACAATATGGTGTTAATAACTTTTATAATTCTTAGCTAATTCAAGCCTCTAATTTCAATTTCTTCTTGGGTCATGACACTGAATCTTTTTTGAAAGTCTGATGTCATCAGCCAAAGATGGATGTGAGAGACATCTTGAAGTTATGATCATAAAGTATAGTACTTTCTTCTATAACCCTAATGCACATTTAAAAATACTGTGTATAACAACTATTTGGATGTTAGATTAAAAGTTATATGAGGGAAGTGACTGATGTAAATTTTGACATTCCCCATTGAGCAGCACTGTGCTCTTCAAATAGTAATTAATATTTGCTGAAAGTCTGCATGCATGAATTTCCTCCAAATGAAAATCTACTAAAAACTGATAATATGTTGCTTCAACCCCAAATATTTTTTCAGTAAAACCTTAAAAATTCAGACCTATGTAACTTTAAATTTGTGATAAAAAAGGTTAAATTGAATTTTGCCTTAATGACTATGACAACAGAAAAATACACACTAAGCACAATAATCGTCTAAGTGGGACAATAAAATTATTTAAGAGAATAAACTTTTTGAAAACCATTTTAGCCTGATAAGTTACATAGATAATATATTATCCGGTGCTACCTTTACCTCTTGTCTGTTGAGTCACTAGGGGAGTAAATAACCCCTTGGATTTAAAGGTACCCATGGTCTTAGTCTCCAAAAACCATAGTTTCCACTCTTGGATTGGTTTGCTTAGCTATAATAGTAATCCAGTGAACACAATAGCTCTAATTAAAAACATTTATGATGACTTGATAAGAACGGAGGTCACATATCTGTTCAAAAATATTTATAGCAGCTCTTTATGGGATGGAGAAAAACTGGAAACTAAAGGGATGTCCATCAATTTGGGGGTAACTGAACAAGTTGTGGCATAGGCTTGTATGGAATTTTATTGTGACATAAGAAATGGCAAAACAGATGATCACAAAAAAATCTTGAAAGATTTATTTGAAGTGATGCAGAATGAAGTGAGCAGAACAAGGATAACAATAATTTTATAATATATGATCAACTGTGAATAACTGATCTATTATTACCAAAGTAAGGATCCAAGAGATTCTCAACCAAAAATTAATATCTACTACCATAGAAAGAACAGAAGAAGTCTGAATGCAATTTGAAACATTCCATTATATCCTCCATGAATTTTTCTCTAGTGAAAGTAATATGTATCTTTTTTTCCAATATGATGAACATAGATATAAATATTATATGATAATATATGTATAATCTAGATCATTTTATCTGCCTTCTTGGAGAAAGGAGAGGTGTGAGAAAGAGAAAGAAAACATGAATTGCAAAAATATCAAAAAAATTATAGAAAAATTGTATTGAAATGTAATCTGGAAAAAATTTAAATGTTATAATTTTAAAAAAGAAAATTATCAGAAAAGATGAAATAAAATAAAGTCCATTCTACCTTTGGGGGAGAGGAATGGATGGTTACAAAGTACATCTACCCTCTTCCCTCCATTATCCTATGGAATACTCTCTCACAAATATAGCTTTAGTGGGAAGAAAGATACAAACAAATAGTTCACTAGCTGTGAAGCAAATAAGAGAGAGAATGCATGTGACTAATGCAACTGGTTCCAATGTTAATTCAAGTTCCTAAAGTTGTTTTCTCTTTTCTCTGTCCTTAGCCTTCTTCCTCTTGGGTGCAATGTCTCGAATGGACACCTCATTCATCTGAGATCACTTGGTCTACTTTTCTCAGTCCTAATTTACTCAACTTTTAACTGCCAGAACAAATTCTCTCTTCATCCACAATTGACTATCTTTTCTGCTAACAGGATTCATGCTCAAAAATCTTCTCTCCTATTTCTTTCTTTTTTACATTGTTGTCTTCTGTTGGGCAAATAGCTATTATATAATATGTGTATATAATTATTATATAATAGATTATATATAATTATTATATAATATGTGTATTATATAATATGTGCAAAGTGTATGAAAAGGAGAATGGAACTCTTAGGGAGAGATTTGAGGGTTTCTCAACTGCTTCCTATTTCTCAGGCCTGGGGAATTTTCTTTTTATGGGAAGACAAAGATCTGGCCAATCTTCAGTCAACAAATTATAAGCAACTACTATAATTCCATCAGGAAAACTTCTCCACACATTTTAACGAGATAATAGAGTGTGGACAAATCTTTGCAATGTCTGAACACATTCACACCTAGTCTTTTTTACCTTGCCTTTTTTTCCCTTTAATTTCAACACTTGGCTCAGTGAAGGGAGAGAGAAAAATTAATTGGTTATGTACCAATTTGTGTCTCATATATACAAACATTTTGTTTAGTAATAGATATTTCTTAGCTCTAGTGAACCAGGATCTCTAAACATCACTGTAAAATAGATCATAGACATAGAAGTAGAAAATACTCTAGAGAGCATCGCATTCAATCCCCTAATTTTTAAAATGAGGTAGGTAGGAATTCAAATGATTAAATGACTGACCTTAGATCATGGAGACAATGAGTAGCAGTTGGATTTTTGAACACTGATCATCTTATTCCCTAATTTTTTTATTTACCTTTATTTACTTATCTATACATATAAATATGTATATAGTATATATAATGAAAAGCATACATATATGTGTATATACATATAACTTTAAAATATTTTGTAATTCAAAATTACACTTGAAATACATACAAACAAACCATCTTTGAGGGTCCTCATAAAATTGTAGTTACTTAATTTCTCTGACTTTAAGTTCATCCATCTCTAACATGAGGTTCATAATACCTTTACTATACATACCTCCAAAGTTTATTGTGCAAAAAGTACTTCAATATGTGACATATTATTTTCCTCTTCTTCCTGCTCATCATCATTATAATTCATAATTTCTAGATTTTTTTTGTTTGGGGGGAAATAAATGCAAGGTTACTCACATGCATACAAACAAATATTTCTAAGCCATCAAAAAGTCCAATAGGATATTGAACTACTTAATATAATATAATTATCTTCACAATCACACAAGATGGTACAGAGAATTACAGATAACAATGAAGATCACTAGCTTGGAAGACATGAATTGTAGCATTATTTTTGCTTCTAATACCATCAATATGACCTTGGACAAGTACCTTTATACATTCCTAATTTATAAAATGAGAATGAAGGAGTGGATGATGTCCAAGGTTCCTTCTAGTTCTTGACCTCTCTTTCCACTGTTAAGTCTCATCATCAAGTGCATATTAGCTTACATCTTAGCTTTGCTATGTTCATGCTGTATAGAATCTAAATGAAACTGACTTATTTCAAGCTATACATTTTTCCTATTCTTCATTAGTTGTGAGGATCATAGATAATATTTATGAAATATGTAGTACCATGGCTGGTACTGAGAAGTGCTTAATATTTCCTTCCTTCCTTCCTTCCTTCCTTCCTTCCTTCCTTCCTTCCTTCCTTCCTTCCTTCCTTCCTTCCTTCCTTCCTTCCTTCCTTCCTTCCTTCCTTCCTTCCTTCCTTTCTTCCTTCCTTCCTTCCTTCCTTCCTTCCTTCCTTCCTTCCTTCCTTCCTTCCTTCCTTCCTTCCTTCCTTCCTTCCTTCCTTCCTTCCTTCCTTCCTTCCTTCCTTCCTTCCTTCCTTCCTTCTTTCCTTCCTTCCTTTCTTCCTTCCTTCCTTCCTCAAGCATTCCCTTAGGACCAGTATCATTCTCATACCTCTCTCCTGGCTTTTCCTCTCAATCTTCACTATAGACTACTAACAGCTTCTCCCCCAAACATTAGACTTTACAACCCTGCTCCTCTTTGCCTGTCTCAAGTAATCCAGGGCTTATATACTGTGAGGGACCCAATTGTGATCTTGTTTAAAAGCCATTTATTGTTACTACTTTAATAATTTTCTTTTATTCAGATTGATGCTTCCTTTAATACTAGGAATGATGCCTTCCCTAAATGACTTTCTCTTTCTTAGGAGCACAACAGTGATGCTTATCTAAATCCTATTTTTCTCAGATTAATAATAAAGTAATAATAGTGGTGATGATAAAAACAAGAATAATAATCATAGGGCACATTCAGTAATACAAATTAGTAAAGTCAATGAAATATCATAAAGAGTATTACTAGATTATAAAATCTCAACATTATCCTGGTTGAAGATAAAGAAGGTATATTGAAGGGAGAAATAGAGAGGAGAGAGCTTTTGTGATGTCATCAATGTAAAAAATACTTCTTCCACCAAATGATGATTCATATCCATCTTATTTGTGACTTAGTTTTAGAGTTTTCTGGACTAGCCTGAAGAAAGAGCAAAGTTGATATGTGACTTTCTCTTTGTCAAAGACTAAATGTCTATTAGAAGTGGCACTTGTATTCCTGTATCTTAGACTGTCTATTTGCGGGATTTATTTTTTTTCTTATGTATAAATTAATCTTTCATATTTCTGCTTTTAAAAACTCTTAGGATTCTTATCCCAACTCTCTCTATTTCAGATAAGGCTCATATCCCAAAGAATTCAAATTTTCCCCACAGTATTCTATGAGTAACATGAAGGAGATGAGGATTGAGTGTGTGATGATTTTCTAATGCCATTTTCTCAATCCTTCACTAGCATACTCTCCCACATGTTTGTCAGTTGAGTTGAACAGCAGTCTTCAGTATATTTTAGAAAAGAGAATATACAAAGATATATTAAGAACAGTTGACAGCTCATTGCTCTAAAAATGTTATTCTTCACATACTGACAGAGTCTGGGAGAGACTGATATTCAAGTCTAGAGAGTACATTTGGGTAAACGTTCTGTTTGCTAGAATATCTTTTCTTCCATTTGAATTCAAGAAATTTCCCTCAATAGTTTTGTAGTATCTTTGGCTATTTGTGGAGCGGTGAAACTATATGTTGAGTCTGTCCTCAGCTCCTAATATAGACATTATTATAAGATAATTAAGAGTGATGCAAAGATGGAAAATATAACATCCTCTTGTCATCTCAAAATTGGTAAGATCCTCTTTCAGGCTAAGGCAGTGATGGTGAACCTTTTAGATACTGTGTGCCCAAACTGTACCATCATGCCTCATGTGAGTCATCTGCCTTATCCTAGACAGGGAAGGGAAGAAAATGTTCCCATTGGGCTGCTGGGCAGAGGGGTGGGTCATGTGAGTAATGACCTCAGGCCCATGAAGAAGGGAAGGGGAGCAACTCCCTGTAGCATATGGGCCATAGGTTTGCCAACACAGGTCTAAGAGGAATTGGGGAGGATACCTAAGCTGACTGAAGTCAAGGCCTCTACTCTCAAAAGAACTTTTCCCTTCAGCAAGGATGTCCCTCCACAGGAGTTTTAATAGAAAGGTATGCTTTCTCTCACCTCCTAAATGATTCCTTTTTCCATTCAAATAATATATTATTCAAATTCAAATTATATATTACATTTAGCACTTAGTAACATCAAGTTTGGATGGAGAAGGTCAAAGTAAAATTTATTTAGTATATCTCTATATGATTATTATACAAAGTTATTCCAATTCCAAGGATTTCTCACATTCTTCCTAATGATTATGATTAAGATTGATTGATCTTATAATCTCTTTCCTTAATGAATCTTAAACTTTTTTTGTGTTTTTAATTATTATTATTGTTTAATACATAATACTATGGCATGTAACAAAGATTTTTCTAGTTTCTTCCATGTAGTAAATGCAATAAATTCATTGAAGTTTCTAATTATCTGAGATAAACCAAAAAAGAAAATACACAAACACACACAAAACAAAACTCTTCTTTCAAGTGCATCTATATTTTTGCTTTCTAATAATTTGCATAGCCATTAATTACAAACATCATAGCAGTAAATACAAAATGCAAATATTTTATGTAAGCTAGATATTAGCAAGTCCTTCCTTCCTAAATCTGAGTACTATGAAGCTCCTTACTTTGTACCTTAAACCTATCCCTTCACATTTTCTCCCTTCCTTTTCCAATTGTCACTTAGGGAAAAACAAACAAACAAATAAACCAACAATAAAACAACTGTTAAGTTTGATCTTTCTACCCAGTAGCAAGTGATTTAGCTCTACATTTCCTATAACTGGCTTCATATGTAGTTCTGGCCCTGAATTTCCTCAACCCTCCACTTCAGGCAACTTTCCTCCTATCCCTTGATCCATTCACCTTTACATTCTTCATTTTATTAATTCCATTATTTTTCTTTTAGCAAACATCTTTCTGCTAATAATATATAAAGCTATGACCAAGAGATTAATTGGATAGAAAGTCAAGAGGAAAATAATTAGGCTTTCATGTTTTTATCCTAGATGATATAGAACATTTCAAGAATTTGGAGAAATTTGTGTCACTGACTAAAATTTGATTGTTAAAAAAATCCAGTGGTTTATTTTCACATAACTGTAGTCACTGTGTCCTATGAATAAAGAATGATGAGAAAAAGAGAAAACATAACATCTGGGTCAATTATTTCAAAAATACGATTTTAGAGCCAACACATATAAATAACTTATTTTTCATAAGGATTTTGTCTTAAAATGCAATAAAGAATTCCAAAAATGAAATGGCTTATTTTATTTTGTGATGAGAAGGAAAGTAATGCTGATAAGGAGAACAAGGGCTGATAATTTAAACAGCCAGTTAGTTTCTGGCCAAAGAGTATTTTTTCAATTCCAAAAATAACTTCTTTAGCATGATGAAATAAATATACAAATGAATGAAAATACCAAGCAAGTGACTCTCCTTGCCAATGCCATTAATATGGTTTTGTCATTTTTCTAAAGAAAATTTTAGACAAGTAGATAACCTACATTACAACAATCATTTCTGAAATTTCATCTTTTAGTAAATTTCAAATTAAAAGTTATTTTCTTTCCAGATACTTGGAGTCTGGTAATTATATTGAAAGAGAAACAATTTTTCAGGCTTGCTCAATTCAGTTTTATCTAGTTTTGGAGGGACTAAATTATGTGCAAGCCACTTAGATTTTGGGCATGTGAAAAAGTTCTTTCTCTCTGTTTTGATAAAAGTAAATCTTTATTAGGTGGCCTTTCATTTCCCTTGTTTTATTGATCTTATGTAATTGATTTATAACAATTTATAACAATTCTGTAATTGAAAAATCAAATGCCTAAGCATAAGGAACTGACAATTATCAGTCATAAATATGAAAATTAATAATCATATGCATTTCATAATGAATAGCTCTATATGAAATACTAGAAATTTTTGTTGACTTGACATATCAAATATCACAGAAACTATCAAACTCCTGAACAATTTTTCCTTTTTGGAAGGTGGTGGTGAGTAAGTAGAATTATCGTTCATGAGGGATAAATATGCCTGAATTTATTACTTTAAAAGATATGCTACTTTGGCCAATTATATTCTTAACAAGAAGTAGCACACATGTAATATGTTTTTCCCTTTCCCAACTGGTAGAAAAAAAATTTCCAGCATAAAATCCAAATTGTACTTTGGCTCAGACACTGATCAAACATGCTCTCCATTTTAAGTCCTTTCTTTAACATATTGGGTCCTTTGATTCTGTTTCCCCTTGACTGAAATTACTTTCCTGAGGTTATGCCATTTTAAATCTAAGGGTAAGGACAATTTGTATTGATATCAGAATTTGTTAATGAATTCTCAACTTTTAATACCTAATCAAGAACTATGTAATTTTCATTTTCTACTCTTCCTTTCATTTTCCTATTAAATGATTTCACAGTTCATGATGAGTTCATGCAGCAAACAGTAGATAGCTTTACTTTCATTATTTAAGCATCTAACCCTCAAGATAAAATAATAAATTAGATATATAATTCATAAGTTAAATAAAATTGTTATTCCTAAAGAAGCCCCATTTTGTATGATTTCATTCTATGTCAAAGCACATGTTCTAGCACTCTAATGCATATGTAATCTCATTAATGGGGATATTCCCTCCAACAATGCAGATTGTAACCCATCCATGCCTGACTATCCTGTATACATCTCATTATTTTCACTGTATCAGTGTGCCATGCCAAATAAATATTTATTGACTGAGTTGCTACCTAGATTCCTACTGAATTTACCATAGACATCATACTTGATATATCTAAAACAGTGTTCCTTAACAAGCCAAATTCTTTTCTGTACTTATTAATTTCTCTCAGGGTATCAGAGAACCAGGGGCACATACTCTTTGTCATTCTCACTCATTCTATAATCTTGCTAGTAACTGTAATTTTTCTTACTACAATAATTCTTTTCATCTGTGACATACTCCCTCTCAGAGTCAACAGCCTAGCTCAACATAAGGTACAATTACATACTCTTTCCAGTACCAATGGGAATGCTGATTTGATTACTATTTTCCCCAAAAGAGCAAGAGATGAAAAACCCAGGGAAGATGGGGGAAAGTGTATACATTCACCAGCTGAGCAGAGGACAAGTTGTTCCTCATTTTCTGGGTAAATGGATAAATGATATCATGAAAGGCTTGTGGCACTTATATTTAGGGGCTTTTCAATCTCCTACAATTTAGGATAGCTGAGCCATAAGGCAAAATGATAAAGCTGAATGAATTAAATCTTTTATGACATGGGATTATAATCTGTGGAGGTCCTTTGTGCCACAGAGATTTAGATCACCCCAGAAAATTGGGTTTGTCCATGTGATTTTCATATTGTGTTTCAATGACTTGAATAAAGTCATTCCTATCATGCTTATTAAAGTTTTAGATGACTCCAAACTAGGACTAGATAATATATTAAATGATGGAAGTTAGAATTTAAAAAGCTAGAATACTGTAATGAAATTAAATTTAGTGGAAATTAATATAAAATCTTATACTCTAGGCAAAAATGTCACTTTATAAGTACAATTTAGAGGTGTTGTTAGATAATAGTTTCTCTGAAAAAAAGGTATATGTTTTAGTGGACAAAAGCATGATACAAATTTTAAAGATATGATGTCATAAAATTTAATGCAATTCCAGGATGAATTAACAGAAGTGTAGCTTCTAGGAGCTATCATCCTGTCATACTCTGTTCTGGTAAGTATACATCCAGAATTCTGTGTTTTGTTGTAAGTAGGTGTTTTGCAAAGGGCATTAATAATTTGGGGAACCAAAAGAAGGCAATAAAGATCAGTGAAAGACCTCTGATATCATATTATATGAAGTTTGGTCAAAATAAGTGAGGATCTTTATCCTAGAAAAGTGAAGAGCAAGGAGGGGATATTGAGGGGTTTGATGATTTTGACAATAGCTTTTTCTTTAAGTGTTTACATGGTTATCTCATGGCAATGGAATTAAACTTGTTCTGTTTGGCTATCAAGAGCAGAATAATATAAAATGGAAGTGAACTGAGGACAGGTTTTTTTTTTATTTTTGTCTAATTTCTCACCTGATTTATTACCCTGGGTATTCCTTGACTTTTCCTCTTCATTTCAAAACTGACTGCATTACTCTGGGATTTTTCTGATTTCTCCACTATACACCTAATTTGGATACCTCTTCCCAACTTTTATATTTTGTCTTCTCTCATTAGAATAAAAGCTTCTTCTGCAGAGGGTCTTTTTAAAAAAATAATATTTGTATTCCCAACACAGGACACACTCTGTCACATAATAGGTGCTTAAAATGTTTATTGATTAGATCATTGACTATTATTATCTGGTTCCCTAACACAGTACAATTTCTTTAATGTATTAGGACTTAATAAATGTTTGCTGAATTGAATTATATACAGATAGGAACAATGAATAGAAGCATTAGAACCCTAATTTTCTTTCAACATAAAAAAAAAACTTTCTAAGAATTAGACTTATTTAAAAGTGGATTGGGTTTCTTTAAGAAGGACTGTATTCTCTTTAATTCAAGAATCTCAAAAAAGGCTAGATAGTACTTAATGGTTATATTAAAAAAGGGAATAATTTTCAGGTATGAGTGGGATGTGATAGCCATCAAGTTTCCATCACATTTTCAAATGGTGTGATTCTGTGAATTAGAGAGGGTAAAGAAGAGATAAAGGAAGGCCAATTAATATATTTTTGTGTGAAATAAAAAGACTTAAAGTTGTAACAGTGAAAAAGGAAAAGAAGAACATAGAAGTAATTAAGTAGATACAATTGAAAGGATTTGGGGGTCTGATTGGATATGTGAGATGGAGAAATTATTAGTACTGAAAAATATGATGATGAATGCATAGAAAGATAAAGATTTCAGGAAAAGAAGGGTATATGTCTCAGAGAAAATATGAATTAAAATTTTGATGAATTCTCATTTCAATCCATAAATTAATCTTTATAAAAAGTAGTGGCTAGGAAATATCACAAACTCTGTAATCTTTCAAAGAACCTAACCTATGTACTACCACCAGTAGTGCAGCCAATTTACAGGCAAAATTATTGTGTGTGTTGAGACTACAATTTGGTATCATTTTTGCTGCTAATCATGACATATAATTTTTCCAAAGTTTATATAGCTAGGTAGTGAAATAATTCCATTTATATTAGTACATGAATAGTTATTTGGGAACTCCTACATTAACTGTTGTCAGAAAGGATAGAATACAATTACATATTCTGAATGGCAATAAAAGAGACTATCAGACCCAAAAATATTATTTTATAGATGGGCTCAAGAATGAACTTCTCACTGTATTTTTTATCATAATAAATTTTATTTTTTCTATTTTTCATTTCAACACAAATTTTAATATTATTGTTATGATATTTTAGAATCTATGTTATTTCTCTCCCTCTTGCCATCCCCACTCCTGAAGAAGGAAGGTAATATGATATAGGTTGTATATGTTATCATATAATACATATTTCCATGTTTATCTTGTTGCGAAAGAAGCCCCATAGAGCTTGGTATTCTTGGTCAGCACACGGCTTAACCCTTATTCTGTTGGTTCTGCTTCTTCAGCATTCATTATGAGAGATTTTTCTTCTTCTGTGGTTGCTTGAAGTGTGGTTGTCAGGTTTCAGGGTTTCATACTTATCATCTCATACTGGTCATCTTGACCAGATCTACTACTGCCACTGCAGTAAAAACATAGATTAATTTGACATTGAAAATTTCTCATTGTAATAGCTATTAACTGGATAGCATATTTTTTTCCCATTTGTATAATTTAGAACATTCCCCTATGCATCAAGCATGGCACAACCCATTTTGAGAATGATAAATATGTTTAGCTTTTTATTTGTGTATATTTCAACAAGACCATCCATTTAAAATTTTCAGATCTTATTAGTTTGCTGAATTTAGGTATTTACTATAAAGTGTTCAGATTACACACCATATAATAAAGTTAAATATAATTTACTTGACATTCTTCTATTACAGAAAATCTCCCTGCAGGCATGTTATCATATGGTTTCTCTTAGGATCTTTAAAAAAAGATTTAAGTACACAATGAATTTAATAGCTATATAACTGAATTAATAGCTATTGCTAAATTAGAGGTTTTTACTTCAATAATCAAGCTGGTGCAAAGAAGTTGATATCCCTTCACCAGAAAGTGAGAAGTGTGAAATATGTTGAAAGATAAGGAGTTGGTAAAAACATAGAGTAATTTGACATTGGAAATGTAATGAAATAATAAACTGTGAATAGAAATTGTGAAATTGCAGGAATGGGTGTTTGTATTTTTTTAAATTTCAGATGAAAGGAGATAATTTGTGTGTAGACTATGAAGAACCTTCCATTTTTCTCATGGACAGTTTTCCATAAGAATTCTCTGTGAGAAATTAGAGCCTTGAACCTTACAGATGGAAGGCATATTAGGAATAATCTTCTTCAACCATGTCATTTTATAGATAAGGAAATGGAAAACCAGAGAGATACAATTATTTGTCTGTGATTATTTTGATTTTTATAAATGACAGGGTGAAAACTGGGATGTAGAATTTCTGATTCCATGTCTAGCATTGTTTCTGTTTTATCAGTTACCTTTCAAGATGTTACTTAAAGACATCCAGTTTGATGAAGTTGTGGCACACTTCCAAAAGCAGCTGTAGCCAAGAAGAAGTATACTAATATCTGTTAAAAGGACTTTTAATAACAGGTGTTGAAAGTGTTATTGGAACAGAGTTCATCCTTGGCATTTGCTCAGGAAAGCATCATTGTCTTTGTTACTGGCAACCAGAGAACTCTGTTGCTATATTAAATCTTCAAAAGTCTATTTAGTATGTCAGCATTCCATTTTCTATTCACATGCTATTTTTCCAGACACATTATTCATTCTCATTATTCCACTTTTTTAACATTATAATACATACCCCACATGACAACAGGAAGGAAACAAGTTATATTCTCAAAAATAAATTGGAGATTTTTCCTCATTCTTAGATTTTTTCCTTATCATCATTAGCACCTATATCTATGACCAAGTGAAAATAAGTATACTAAGTAAATTTTAGTGTAATTTAAAATTTGATCCAGTAAAGTGAGGAGTTAGAAAGCAAGAGGGAGTGACTTTTGAATTTTTTTGGTGGATGGAACTTTATTTTCCTTTCATCAATTATGATGTGATCCAAACACAGCCATTAATGTTGAGAGTAAGAGGAGACCCTACAGGTCATTTAAAAATGCAGCACAGCAATGTTAATTGAATTTCCCAAGGTCAGACAAATTGTATATTACAGGGATCACTAATGAAATCCAAGTCTATACTCCTAAATATCTCACATTTTTTACAGTACCTTAGAGTCTCCCATTCTTTTATCTAATTCCCTTTCCCCTTACCCTCCTTTAGATAATTGGTATGTGGCTTGGTTATGCTATTTTTAAAAAAAGTTTAAAGACTTGTTTGGTAGTAGAAAAGGAAGATCATGTTCAGAAATACATTTGAGTTTGATTTTTTTTTTTTGCTTCTAAATGACTTCTACAGGGTTCAAATTGGTCATTTTTAAAAACTATTTGGAAAATGAAGAAAATTTGACAAAATTTGTGGCAAAATCTTTCTTACTATGGAAAAATTGATTTGTCACTATATTTTCTACTCAGTCAATCTTGATCCCTCTCTTGATCATGACATTCTGGGATGAGGAATATTCTGGGATGAGGATAGTGTAGAGCAGGGGGACAAACACATAGCCTGTGAGCTATGTGTAATCTTCAGTGCTTCCAAGTATAGCAGAACTCAGATTAAAATATTGAGATTTTAATAAAATAAGTAAAAATAAAATAAAACATACATGATATTGCATTTTTAAACTAAGTCAGTATGTGGTCCACACATAGCCTTATGTTTGGATAAGTAAGTCCTATTTCTATTTGAGTTTGATACCACTGATATCTATCTAGATACTATGCCAACCAATCTAGAATAGGCTTTTTGGAGAAAAAAGTCAGTTTTCTTCTTAGTAGAGAAGAAACCCTTTGAAATGAGATCCTACTCATCAGAATTTGATGTTAGTTTTGAAAAAATTATTTTCCCTTTCCCCCCCTGTATTTCATTCTTCATTGCAAAGGAGACAGGAAAAAATAATGAAGTCTTGATGAATATAGGTGGTTTAAAAAATGAAAGATACAAAAAGGTTATTTTAAATAAAAAAATAATTTTATTAAGTTTTGGGAGGGCATGTTTATTATACAAAATATAGTTCAAAGTTTAAGAAAATAAAACTATGTTGTCTTTGTATAATTTCTGTGTTATATATATATATATATATATTACACATATATATATATATAATTGAATGATTTCTTTCTATTATTTTAATTTTAACCTGATCTCCACTTTTTGTAGTTCTGTGACCCCATGGGATAAACTCTTTACAATCCCTTTGGTATATATAAATCTTTAAAATTATTGCCTTATCATTGCATTGATATTCTTATAAAATGTTTGCAAAAATGGAACTGGACAACTCTAGGAATAAACTAGGGTTAGTGAGATTATTTCTAAAAGTTAACAGGTCTTTCTTCCAAATCTCATGACCCATTTTTCCATCTAATGACATTAGCTATCATAATTCTCAGCTGCTATTTACCTTTGGTATAATTACAGATTATTATCTTATAGTAAAGCCAGGTTTTATGCTGTATTTCTCACATGGGACCTCATCTGGATTTCATCAGGTCTTTTCTAGCTTCTTTTTATGTGTTGCCTCCCTCATTAGAACATGAGCTCCCTTAGAGAACAGGGAGTTTCCCTTCCTTTTTAAAAATATCTCCAGCACTTAGCATACTACCTGACCATATTATATAATTAATAAATGTTTATTAAATGTCTACTGAATTCCTTTAAAAATTTATTCAGATGAATACATTCTATAATTATTTTATTCTTTTAAAATTATAAAAAATTACATTTGAATTATTTTTCTTTCACAAAAGCATATCTGAACATGAATAGAAAGAGCCTTGTTTATTCTAGTCTGGGCTTGGAACAGGATCTTAATACACATGTTGGGGTGGGTGATAGTACTAAGTACTGATATTTTTGCCTAAAGCTCAGGGTGGAGCTCCAAATCAGGACAATCAAAGGTGTTCCTGATTGCATCAAGTACACAGTGAGACCAAAAACTTGAGACTAAACCTGAGGCTAGAATTTGATCAGTCCCTAACCTGATCAACATCAGAGTGAGATCAAAAGTTTATACCTAAGCCTGAAGCAAGACTTTAAGCTATCAGCATTCCAAAGGCCAACTGAATCAGCAAGGGGAGGGGCTCTAAGAGCTCTCAGCCTTCAGACCATAACATCATACCCCCAAGCCTATCTATAATTAGATAGGAAAAATGAGCAAACAACAAAAAATTGCACCTAACTTAAAGAATATTTTTAAGACAAAGAGAAAGGTACAGACACAGAAAGGGATAGTGAAAGCAAAGAAAATGCATGCAAAGTACAAAAGAAAAATGTGGATTGGACACAGATTCTGGAAGAACTCAAAAGGACTTAAAAACCATTTAAGAAAGGCAGAGGAAAAGTGGGATAGAGAAATGAAAGTGATGCAAGAAGAAATGAAAGTGATGCAAGAAGAAATGGGCCAATTAAAAAAAGGGAAAACCAAAAACTGACAGAGGAAAATCAGGCATTAAAAATCAGAACTGACAATCTAGCAACTAATGGTTTCATGAGAAATCAAGAAACAATAAGGCAGAATCAAAGGAATGAAAAAACAAAAAAAAAAAACAGAAGAAAACATGAAATATCTTATTGAAAAAACAATTGACCAGAAAATTGATCTAGGTGAGACAATTTGGGAATTGTTGGAATACCTGAAAGCCATGATCAAGAAAAAACCTTGGATATCATATTAGCTGAGATAATTGCCCAGAGATCCTCAAACAAGAAAATAAAATCAAAAATTGAAAGAATTCACAGATCACTTCCAGAAAGAAATCCTCAAATGGTAATTACCAGCAATATAATAGCTAAGTTCAAGAACCACCAAGCCAAGAAAAAGTACTTCAAACAGCCAGAAAGAAACCATTCAAATACCTTGGAGCTACAATCAAGATCACACAGGACCTAGCAACATCTATATTAAAGGATCAAAAGTCATGGAATATGATATTCAGGAAGGCAAAAATTTTGGTTTATAATCCAGAGTCACCTATACAGCAAAACTGAGTATATTCTTTCAGGGGGAAAATAATCATTCAGTAAGACAGAAGATTTCTAAGCATTCTGGAGTAATAATCCAGAAACAAACAAAAAAAAACAATCTGAAGTCCAAACATAAGACACAAGAGAAGCTCAAAAGGGTAAATAAGGAAAAGGAAATGTAAGGGATTCATTAAGGTCAAAATATGTATAGGTCTACATGGAAAGAGGATTTCTGTAATTCTCAAAATTTACTCTTACTAGTGGAGAGGATAAAAGGAATTTACTCAGAAAGAGGGTGGAGAATTAAGCTGATTGTGATGATATGATGTATATAATGATATATGATGATATGATGTATATGTAAATGTGATGATATGGAACAATATATTTTTGAACAATGATATGGTATGTATGCATATGAATGATATATAAAAATCATTCAAGGGCTAAAAAGTAGAGTAGGTTACACTGAGAGAAAAGGGAAAGGAGAGATAGAATGGGATAAATTATATAACATAAAGAGACATGAAAAATCATTATAGAGAGGGGAGGATAAGGGTGGTGATAGGCAATGCTTAATCTTACTCTCATTGTAAAGGACTCAGAGGGAAAAACAACTATACTCAGTTGGGTATAGAATTCTATCTTACCCTACTCAGTGGAATATAGAATTCTTTTACCGCACAGAGAATCTGAAAAGGAATAATACAAGGAATGAAGGAGCTAATTGGAGGGAGGGGGAAGGAAGTGAATGTAATAAAAATCAAAACACTGGTGAAAAGGAAAAGAGAGAAATGAAATGAAGCAAGTTTTAAAGGGGATAAAATGATGGAGGGCAATACACAATTAGTAATCATAATACTGAATGTGAATGAGATGAAATCAACAATTAAACAGAGGTGGATAACAGAGAGGATTAAAAACAAGAGTCCTACTATATGTTCTTTATAAGAACACATAAGGGGCAGGGTAACACACACAGATTCAAGGTAAAAGTTTGGAGCAGAATTCATTATACATTATCTAAAGTAAAAAAAAAAGCAGGAGTAGCAATTATGATACCAGACAAAGCTAAAGTAGAAATGATCAGATTAAAAGAGAAAAGGAAGGAAATTAAATTTTCTAAAAGGCACTATATTCAATGAAATATCATTACTAAAAATTTATGTACTAAATGGCATAGCATCTGGATGCCTAAAGAAAAATTAAAGTAGCTATATATTAGTGGGGGATCTCAACCTTCCCCTTTCAGAACTAGATAAATCAAACTGAAAAACAAATAAGAAAGGAGTGAAGGAAGTGAATGAAATGTTAAAAAATTTAGTGTTTATAGATATCTGGGTAGGATTAAAAAAGGAATATACCTTTTTCTCAGTGGTACATGGTACATATACAAAGACCAACTATGTGTTAGAGCATAGAAATATTGCAAAAAATGCAGAAAAGCAGAAGTAAATAGAACTTGTTCAGATCATAATGCAATGAAAAATATACTTAACAAGGATCCTTGTAAAGACAAATTTAAAATTAATTGGAAGCTAAATGATCTAATTCTTCAAAACTGGTGGGTCAAAAAAGAAATTATAGGAACAATCATGGGCTTCATTAAAGAGAATGACAATGAGGACACATCCTATCAAAACCTATGAAATACAGTCAAAGCAGTAGTAAGCAGAGAATTCATATCTCTGAGTACCTATAGCAACACAATCAAGAGGGAGGAGATCAATGAATTGGGCTTGCAACTAAAAAAAATAGAAAAAGAACAAAATAAAAATCCCCAGATAAAAGCTAAATTGGAAGTCTTAAAAATTAAAGGAGAAATTAATCACATTGAAAATAAAAGAACTATTGAACTAATAGATAAGACTAGGAGCTGGTACTTTGAAAAAATAAATAAAATAGCTAAAGTACTGTTTAACATAATTTAAAAAAAGAAAGAAGAGAATCAAATTAATAGTATCAAAAATCAAAAGGGTGATCTCACCTCTAATGAAGAGGAAATTAAGTTACTTCTTAAGAACTATTTTGCCCAATTATATGACAATAAATATGATAATCTGGGTGAAATGGGTGAATATTTACAAAAATATAAATCAACTAGTTTAACAAAGGAGGAATACTTAAATAATCCCATCTCAGAAAAAGAAATTGGACAAGCCATCAAGGCTCATAAGAAAAAATCCCCAGTGCCAGATGGATTCACAAGTGAATCTTATCAAACATTTAAAGAACAACTAATCCCAATATTATACAAATTATTTGACAAAATAAGCAAAGAAAGAGTCTTACCTAATTCTTTTCATGACACAAATATGTTATTGATTCCAAAGCCAGGCAGACCAAAAAATAAAGAAAGAAAACTAAGACCAATATCCTTTATCAACATTGATGCGAAAATCTTAAATAAAATTGTAGCAAAATGACTAAAGCAAGCAATCAAAAGGATTATCCACTATGACCAGGAGAGATTTATACCAAAATTTAAACAAAAGATGGTTTAATATTAGAAAAAAATTTCCACATTATTGACTATATCCATAATCAGACCAACAGAGATCACCTGATTATCTCAATAGATGCAGAAAAAGCCTTTGACAAAATGCAACCATTCCTTTTGAAAAAAAAATTATAAAGTATAGGAATAGAAGGGCCATTACTCAAAATAATAAAAAATATATATTTGAAACCATCAGCAAATATCATCTGCAATGGGGACAAGTTAGAAGCCTTCCCAATAAGATCAGGAGTGAAGGATGCCCATTATCACCACTTTTATTTAACATTGTACTAGAAACAGTAGTGCTAGCAATTAGAGAAGAAAAATAAATTGAAGGGATTAAAGTAGGCAATGAGGAAACTAAAATATTATTCTGTGTAGATGATATGAGGTATACTTAAAGAATCCTAGAAAAGCAACTAAAAGGCTAGTGGAAATAACTAATAACTTTAGCAAATTTATGAGGTACAAGATAAACCCACATAAATCATCAGTATTTCTATATAGTTCCAATAAAATTCAGCAGCACAAATTAGAAAGAGAAATTCCATTTAAAATCACTCTAGACATTATAAAATATTCAGGAAGTTATCCACCAAGACAAACACAGGAATTATATGAACACAACTACAAAACACTTTTCACATAATTAAAACTAGAGCTAAATAACTGGAAAAATATTGATTGCTCATGGGTAGAATGAGCTAACATAATAAAAATTACAATCTTTACATGCATTCATCTACTTTAGTGCCATGCCTATCAAAACACCAAAAACATTTTTATAGAATTAGAAAAAATAACAAAGTTCATATGAAAGAACAATAGATCAAGAATATCAAGGGAAACAATGAAAAAAATGTGAAGGATGGAGACCTAGCAGTACCATATATTAAAATTAACTATTTTGTACTATATATAGTCTAGTCTAGTGGTAGTCTCTTGGTGACCGAGAATGACAATATATATAGTATAATGTACTATATGTACTATAATGTAGTGGTCATCAAAACAATATAGTACTGACTGAGACAGAAGGGTAGATCAATGGAATAGATTAGGGGTAAATGACTTCAGCAAGCTAGTGTTTGGTAAACCCAAAGATCCCAGCTTTTGGGATAAGAACTTGCTATTTGACAAAAACTGCTGAGAAAATTAGGCTTAGATCAATATCTTATACCCTATACCAAGATAAGTTCAAAATGGGTAAATATAAAGAGTGGAATCATAAGTAAATTAGGTGAACATAGAATAGTATAACTGTCAGATCTGTGGGAAAGGAAGGAATTTAAGACCAAGCAAGAGATAGAGAATATTGAAAAATATAGACTGAATGACTTTGATTATTTCAAATTAAAAAGGTTTTATACAAATAAAAAACAATGCAACCAAGATTAGAAGGAAATCAACAAACTGGGAGAACATTTTAGAACAAAACTCTCTCACAGAGGTTTAATTTCCCAAATATATAAGGAACTAAGTCAAATTTGCACAAAAAAAATCAAGCCATTCCAATCTACAAATTGGTCAAGGGACAAGAACAGTTAGTTTTCACATAAGGAAATCAGAACTATCAATAATCACATGAAAAAAGTGTTCTAAATCCCTTCTGATTAGAGAAATGCAAATGAAAACAACTCTGAGGTACCACCTCACACCTAGCAGATTGGCTAACATGACAGCAAAGGAAAGTAATAAATATTGGAAGGATATGGCAAAATTGGGACAATAATATACTGCTGATGGAGTTTTGAATTGGTCCAGCCGTTCTGGAGGGCAATTTGAAACTATGTGCTAAAGGCTTTAAATGAATGCTTGCACTTTGATCCAGCCATACCACTTCTGGGTTTGTACCCCAAAGAGATAAAAAGTTAAAAGTCTTATACAAAAATATTTATAACCATACTCTTTTTGGTGGCAAAAAAATTGGAAAATGAGAGGATATCCATCAATTGAGGAATGGCTCAACAAATTGTAGTGTTTGTGATGGAATACTATTGTGCTCAAAGGAATAATAAGGTGGAGGAATTCCATAATGTAAAAAATAGACTCGAATACAGGACTACAATCCCCACAAGCCTTTGCTCCACTTCCCCAAAATGCTTTGTAATCTCACTGGAATTCTGAGGTGGGCCAAGATTGAGGAAGGATTTAAGCTGGTGGCAAAGGTTTTTGGCTCTCTTTTGGACTTTCGTTTTGGAGCAGAGGCGTCTCTTCCATGATGTGAGGTTATTTTGTCTAGGCCTTTGTCCTAGGCACATTGTATATTCTTTAATCCTTAATCCTTAATAAACCTCTAAAAAATATAATACTCCTTGCAGAGAGAAACTAATTTCTACCTGCCTCAGTCTCCCCTAAATTTTAACTGTTACAATGTGAACTGGAATGACCTCCAGGAACTGATGCAGAGTGAAAGGAGCAGAACCAGGAGATCATTGTACACAGAGACTAATACACTCTGGCATCATAATGGAATGAAATGGACTTTTCTACTAACAGCAATTCAATGTTCCAGGGCAGTTCTAAGGGACTTGGGAGAAAGAACGCTGTCCACACCCAGAGAAATAACTGTGTGAGCAGTAATGTAAAAGAAAAACATATGATTGATCACTTAGTTGGATGGATGATATGATTGGGATTTTGGCATTAAAACTTCACTCTACTGCAAATATGAATAACATGGTGATAGGTTTTGAACAATGATACATGTAAAACCCAGTGGTATTGCTTTTCAGCTCCAGGATGGGGGAGGAAAGATAGGATAGGGAATCATGAATCATGTAACAATGGAAAAATATTCTAAATTTTAAACAAAGGAAAAAATATCTATATCATAAAAATGAAGTAAAAGAAATTACTTAGTATTTAAAAGAATTTGTGATTTTACCAATATGAACACTTTTCTATCAAATTAATGCATTAGAAGATAATCTTCATAAATCTCTTAGAAAATAGTCACTTAGTTACCATTTCTTGATTCTCATGTATTCATATACTTTGGTTGATTGACCCCTGAATGGCTGATAATTTGTTATTAAATCCATGCTCAAAGCTTTGCTAGCTTTTATAGGAAATTTGGGGGCTTGTGCTTTACTGATATAATATGTGAAGTTCCATGACTTTCTCAGTTTAATAAAGCACCAGAAGAGGATTTTCATAGAACTAAAAGTATAAAACAACTAGGTCATGCAGTGGGTAGAGTCTTGGGACATAAGGCAGGAAGACTCATCTTCCTGAATTCAAATCTGACCTCAGATGCATACTAGTTGTGAGTCCCTGGGAAAGTCATTTAACCCTATTTGACTTATTTTACCCTTTTATAAAATGAACTCAAGGAAATGGCAAACCACTCCAATATCTCTGCCAAGAAAACCCCAAACAGGATCATAAAAAGCCTGATACAACAATAACAATAACAAAAGCATAAGATATGAGTAATTAGAACACAGTAAACTGAAAAGGATAAAACTTGTGGTAATTAATTAAAGTAATATTATACATATTGGCAAGCAAGAAAATAAAAGTTTAATAAGCCAAGTATAAAGGGACATCTCAGCACACAGAGAAATGCTGATTTTATTTTGGCAGTCAAGAAAATCATAATATAGTAAATACTTATGAGGTAACCCACCAAAATGTGGTGCTTTAAGCGTGAGCTCACACAACTCAGACCATGCATGTACTACTGTTACAGCTTATATTCCAGGATATATTTGAGAAAACCAAACAGATGGAGCTACAAGCTGTGAACTACCAACTCTAGCATATGTGACCTATAGCTAAAAGTCCCTTATCCTTTCCCTTGGCTTGTTTCTATTCTAACTGTATGGAAAATTCATATTAAGAATTATAAATTATCAAATACTTCTAGCCTCTATTCCCTGTAATGTTATTGGGCCTCTTCAAAAAACAAAGAAGGCATAGTGCCCAAATAGCTACGGAAAAATAGTACGTGCTGATTGAAACAAAAGCTGCTTCAGACAGAAATTCCTAAAAAATAAATCTATTTGCATTTAGTGGAAAGAAAAAGTTCATTCAAACTTCTCAAACCCTTTCAGTTATAATATAATATAGTATCTATATAATTTAAGCCATATGCAATTATTTTTGTTTCTCTTTTTCTAATTAAAATGGATAATGTAAATTGAGAGACATATAGATATTCCAGAGATAAATTCATTAATCTATTATAATATTTAAATGGCCTTTTCCCCTTTCCCTTTTCCCGGTGTACTTTGACACATTTACATTGCCCTTTTAGGAAGAGAGTGATTTTATTTCTTAATTTTGAGTTAATTGTTCTAGTTTATCAGAATATGCATTTTAAGATAACCCACATTTTTTTTCCAAAAAGAAATAGCAGATGGAGCAGTGAAGTGGCTCAGAGATAGGAGTTCTTGGTTTCATATCTGGCATCAGACAATTACTAACTATGTGATCCAGGGCAAGTCCCCTAACCCTCATTGCCTAGCAATTACCAAACTTCTATACTGTAAACCTTAAAATTTCTTAGACTTATAAATGTTGGAAATTTCAACATTGGGAAATTTCATACTTGAAAAATTTCCTACTGATAGTCTATTGGAATGTGAACCCCCCTTGGCATGGGAGGGTCCTTCTCCTCCCTACTTAAGATTACTTTAGGACTGAAACCTTTTGCTGAACAATGGAAAGGGCTTTGACCTATGCTTAAGCACAGAACAGGAAGTTCTTTCTGCTCTCAAACTGCCTAAAGCCCTAGCTGTAGTTCATTGCTCTGCCCATACAGGTGGCTCTGACCCTGGCTCTAGAGGAAATGACCGAGCAGATGCCGCTGCAAAACTAGCAGCCATAGAAGAACCTGGATTGATTTTAACATTAACAACCACTGATGACTTAAATTTATCACTTTCCTATAATGAAAAGGAAGTGGAAAAATGGAAACAAAAATTTAAAGCAAAGTAGATTAATGGAGTATGGGTGTCATCTGAAGGAAAACCCCTGCTCCCTAGAAGTTTCTATAACCAAATTTACCAATCTATTCACAAAATTGGTCATAATAATGGCCACTTTGGTACCCAGGGCATCGTGGACTCTGTCAAGAGAGTATGGATAGCCCCTGGTATAACTACTATAGCCTCTAAAGTATGTTCAGCCTGCCCTATCTGCCAGGCATATAACCAACATGCATATCGTGGAAAAGCCTTTGGGGGATGTCCTCTGGCTTACACACCTTTTGAACATCTACAGATAGATTTCATAATGATGCCAAAGGCTGGATGTTATAAATTTTGTCTAGTAATTGTAGATCAACTAACCAGATGGCTGGAAGCATTTCCTACGACCCGAGCCACAGCAGATTTTGTTGCAAAGATACTTTTAAAAGAAATTATTCCTCGTTTTGGCCTACCAGCACGTATTGACTCCGATAGAGGGAGTCATTTTACCGATTCTGTCTTAAACCAAATATATTCTTGCTTGGGGATAACTCCCAAATTCCATGTTCCATATCACCCCCAGAGCTCAGGCCAAGTGGAGAGGATGAATAAAGAACTTAAGACTATGATTGGCAAATTATGCACTGAGACCAATTTAAAATGGCCTGAAATTCTCCCTCTGGCCCTATTTTATCTTAGAAGCAGGCCTAGAGGAGACTTACATATTTCACCATTTGAGATGCTTTTTGGACATCCGCCTATACAGGCTAAGCCTTTCTCCCCGGCTTATACATCACTATTAGGGGGAGATATTACTATTGCTTCCTATATACAGGAGTTACAGCACAAACTACGTGAACTTCATGAATCCGGAGCTGCAGTACAAGCTGGACCATTAGACTTTTCTCTGCATGACCTGAACCCAGGAGATAAAGTTTATATCAAGAATTTCAAGCAAACTGGAGCAACTCAACCTTCATGGGAAGGACCATTCCAAATATTATTAACTACTCCAACATCTATAAAGATTGGAGAAAGAGACTCTTGGATTCACTGCTCACATTTGAAGAAAGCATTTCCTGCTGAGACTGATTGACTCTATCTTATCATATGAATTGTGACTATATCTTATCATATGAATTGGAGATAATAATCCATAGACAAATGGATGCTGTTTTTTCAAGAACACATTGAATTACTGATTTTTTTCTTAATTTTCTTATTTCTTTTCTTTTATTTTTTATCAGAATTTTTGATTTTTTCTCATTTTTTGTACTGAAGGTACACATAATTAATATTAATATTATTTTTCCTGCAGTAATACAAGTTAATATATATACTCTTGCTATAATATCAATATATGCCTAAAAGCTTTAAACTATGGGAACCTGCCATTTATTGATAAAATATTATAGGACTGTGATTAATGTTTGTGTCTGATTCCAGGAAAAGGGATAAAAACAAGGAGCACAGACTAAACCTGAATAGTGCCAATAGAGCACACAAGAAATATTAAAGTGAGACTCGAGGTTGCGACGCTTAACTTATGTTTAAGTCGTAGGACTTCCTTGTATCTACACTCTTTTCGAAGTACTCAAACAAGTACAAAGCTTGACTATCGTGCTGGCTCCCTATATCCCTGAATGAAAAAAAAAATCAGATGAGGGAATGACATTTCCCCATCAAAATAGAATTCTAATTCTTTTCTTCTTATATTATGGCAACTTCCTGTAGTCTTGGCTACAAATGGCTAAGTGAAATATTATTGCATTCTGTCCTACATACTTGTGGGGTAGAAATTACTTTAAACTGCACCTATACAAGGCCTATTTTGAATTTTTTCTTATGTTTTTGATTATTTTTCTATTCTTTTGATAATTGACACATACACCCCCATAACTGAACATTGCATTCTGAGCTAAACTTGATATTTTTTTTAATACTTACTTCAGGGGGGTTTGTATTTTAATTTAAAATCTAAGAATTTTTTTATTTTTGAATTTTTTTTGTTTAAGATTGTATTTTAATTTAAATTCTAAGGATTTTTGAATTTTTTTCAGATTGTATTTTTATAAAAATCCAAGAATTTTGAATTTTGTTTAAGATTTTACTGTTATAAAAAAATCAAAGATTTTGATTCTGTTCGAGAAATGATCTTCAAGAAAGAAGCTTGAAACTTTTATATCCAGAGAATGAACTGTTGCAGAAAGATGCCGAAAACCTACACTTCATCAAGAAGATCAAGAATGAACTTTGGATATGATTTGATTGGACTGAACTTTTGATCGAACATTTATTGTAATTGTACACATTTATGCCAAAAGGGACTGCCCCTAATTTGGCTTTCTGTCAATGCTCCTACCAAAACATTGCTTTTGTTTTCTTTTCTTTTCTATTTCCTCTCTCACTATTCTAATTTCTCTTAGAAAATTGAATATTGTGTATATCTATAGTTAGAAGTGCATTTAGAACTAAAAAATGATTGTGTTAAATGATCAATGGGGACACTAGTCTCCCAATGATCATCAGGGGGGATTGTAAACCTTAAAATTTCTTAGACTTATAAATGTTGTAAATTTCACCATTGGGAAATTTCATACTTGAAAAATTTCCTACTGATAGTCTATTGGAATGTGAACCCCTCCTTGGCATAGGAGGGTCCTTCTCCTCCATACTTAAGATTACTTTAGGACAGAAACCTTTTGCTGAACAATGGAAAGGGCTTTGACCTATGCTTAAGCATAGAACAGGAAGTTCTTTGAGTCATGATTGATTTTAGAATTGATACAGTAGAGATACTGGGAATGACAGAACCAGGACTTGGAACTTCCAATCTCCACCCTACTCAGGGTAACAGGATTTAGGAAGGGCTGCAGCAAAAGGATCAAGATTTAATTATTTGAGAATATGACCTTCAACAGACATGTGCAAAGCCTCAGACCTCTGGGCGGTCCTGGGTTAAGCTAGAGCCACCATTGGCACAGGGAAGACATGGACAGTGATTGGTAGATGTGAGAACTGAGGGGAGGGAACCAAAAAGAATAATTTCAATAAAATTGCAAAGTATAGGGTTATAAATTTTTTCATAGTAGGACATTTATCTTTTGTATTCTGTATTTTTCCATCACATAAATAGACCATGAAATCCTATATCTTATGGAGGAATAAATTTGTATAATTTATATAAGCATATGGCTATTACATAAAATATATCTATTGCCTCAATCTTTTTTTTCTCTTTTTGACAGTTTTAACTGGTATTTATTTTATAATATTTTATTTGATCATTTCCAAGCATTATTCGTTAAAGACGAAAATCATTTTCTTTTCCTCCCTCCCTGCCCCCATAGCCGATGTGTGATTCCACTGAGTATCACATGTGTTCTTAATTCAAACCCATTGCCATGTTGTTAATATTCGCATTAGAGTTTCCTTTAGAGTCTCTCCTCTGTCATGCCCCTCAACCGCTGTAGTCAGGCAGTTGCTTTTCCTTGGTGTTTCTACTCCCACAGTTTATCCTCTGCTTATGAATAGTGTTTTTTCTCCTAGATCCCTGCAGATTGTTCAGGGACATTACACCACCCCTAATGGAGAAGTCCATTACATTCGATTATACCACAGTGTATTAGTCTCTGTGTACAATGTTCTCCTGGTTCTGCTCCTTTCGCTCTGCATCACTTCCTGGAGGTTGTTCCAGTCTCCATGGAATTCCTCCACTTTATTATTCCTTTGAGCACAATAGTATTCCATCACCAACATATACCACAATTTGCTTAGCCATTCCCCAATTGATGGGTATCTCCTTGTTTTCCAATTTTTGGCCACCACAAAGAGCACAGCTATGAATATTCTTGTACAAGTCTTTTTGTCCATTATCTCTTTGGGGTACAGACCCAGCAGTGCTATGGCTGGATCAAAGGTTAGACATTCTTTTGTCACCTTTTGGGCATAGTTCCAAATTGCCCTCCAGAATGGTTGGATCGGTTCACAACTCCACCAGCAATGAATTACTGTCCCTACTTTGCCATATGCCCTCCAGCATTCATTACTTTCCATAGCTGTCATGTTAGCCAATCTGCAAGGTGTGAGGTGATACCTCAGATTTGTTTTGATTTGCATCTCTCTGATTATAAGAGATTTAGAACACTTCTTCATGTGCTTATTAATAGTTTTGATTTCTTTATCTGAGAACAGCCTATCCATGTTCCTTGCCCATTTATCAATTGGAGAATGGCTTGATTTTTTGTACAATTGATTTAGCTCTTTATAAATATGAGTAATTAAACCTTTGTCAGAGGTTTCTATGAAGATTTTTTTCCCAATTTGTTGTTTCCCTTCTGATTTTGGTTACATTGGTTTTGTTTGTACAAAAGCTTTTTAGTTTGATGTAGTCAAAATTATTTATTTTACATTTTGTGATTCTTTCTATGTCTTGCTTGGTTTTAAAGTCTTTGCCCTCCCAAAGTTCTGAAATGTATACTATTCTGTGTTTACCCAATTTACTTATGGTTTCCTTCTTTATGTTTAAGTCATTCACCCATTTTGAATTTATCTTGGTGTAGGGTGTGAGGTGTTGCTCTATTCCTAATCTCACACACTGTCTTCCAATTTTCCCAGCAGTTTTTATCGAATAGTGGAGTTTTGTCCCCAAAGCTGGGATCTTTGGGTTTATCGTATACTATTTGGCTGAGGTCACTTTCCCCCAGTCTATTCCACTGATCTTCCTTTCTGTCTCTTAGCCAGGACCAAATTGTTTTGATAACTGCTGCTTTGTAATATAGTTTAAGGTCTGGGACTGCAAGGCCCCCATGATATGTGTTTTTTTTTCTTTATTTCTCTGGATATCCTTGATCTTTTGTTATTCCACATGAATTTTGTTATGTTTTTTTCTAAATCAGTAAAGAAATATTTTGGGAGTTTAGTGGGTATGGCACTAAATAGATAAATAAGGTTGGGTAAGATGGTTATTTTTATTATACTGGCTCGTCCTATCCATGAGCAGTTAATGTTTTTCCAATTGTTCAAGTCTTGTTTTAGTTGTATGGAGAGTGTTTTGTAGTTGTGTTCATATAGTTCCTGTGTTTGTCTCAGGAGATAGATTCCTAGGTATTTTATTTTGTCTAAGGTGATTTTGAATGGGATTTCTCTTTCTAGTTTTTGCTGCTGAGCTGTGTTGGAGATATATAGAAATGCTGATGACTTATGTGGGTTTATTTTGTATCCTGCAACTTTGCTAAAGTTGTTGATTATTTCAATTAGCTTTTTGGTTGAATCTCTAGGATTCTTTAAGTAGACCATCATGTCATCTGCAAAGAGTGATAACTTGGTCTCCTCCTTGCCTATTTTGATGCCTTCAATTTCTTTATCTTCTCTAATTGCTACTGCTAGTGTTTCTAGTACAATGTCAAATAGTAGAGGTGATAATGGGCATCCTTGTTTCACTCCTGATCTTAATGGGAATGGATTTAGTTTATCCCCATTGCAGATGATATTAGCTGATGGTTTTAGATATATACTGTTTATTATTTTTAGGAAAGACCCTTCTATTCCTATGCTTTCTAGTATTTTTAACAGGAATGGGTGTTGTATTTTATCAAAGGCTTTTTCTGCGTCTATTGCGATAATCATGTGGTTCTTGTTGGTTTGCTTGTTGATGTGGTCAATTATGTGGGTGGTTTTCCTAATATAGAACCAGCCCTGCATCCCTGGTATAAATCCTACTTGATCATTGTGGGTGATCCTTCTGATCACTTGCTGGAGCCTTTTTACTAGTATCCTATTTAAGATTTTTGCATCTCTATTCATTAGGGATATTGGTCTATAGTTTTCTTTCTCTGTTTTTGACCTGCCTGGTTTTGGAATCAGTACCATGTTTGTGTCATAAAAGGAGTTTGGTAGAATTCCCTCTTTGCTTATTATGTCAAATAGTTTGAATAGTATTGGGATTAACTGTTCTCTGAATGTTTGATAGAATTCACTGGTGAATCCATCAGGCCCTGGGGATTTTTTCTTAGGCTGTTCTTTGATGGCTTCTTGGATTTCATTTTCTGATATGGGGTTATTTAAGAATTTTATTTCTTCTTCTGTTAGTCTAGGCAGTTTGTATTTTTGTATATATTTATGCATATCACCTAAATTGGTGTATTTATTGCCATATAATTGGGCAAAGTAATTTCTAATGATTGCCTTAATTTCCTTTTCATTGGAGGTGCTGTCCCCCTTTTCATCTTTTATGCTGTTAATATGCTTTTCTTCCTTCCTTTTTTAATTAGATTGACCAGTACTTTGTCTATTTTGTTTGTTTTTTCAAAGTACCAGCTTCTAGTCTTATTTATTAAATCACTAGTTCTATCACTTTCAATTTTATTAATTTCTCCCTTATTTTTTAGGATTTCTAGTTTGGTTTTATGCTGGGGTTTTTTAATTTGATTGCTTTTGAGTTTTTTTTTTATTTGCATTTCCAATTGATTGATCTCTGTTCTCCCTAGTTTGTTAATATATGCACTCAGAGATATGAATTTACCTCTGATTACCACTTTGGCTGCATCCCAAAAGGTTTGAAAGGATGTCTCGCCATTGTCATTTTCCTCGATAAAATTATTAATTATGTCTATGATTTCTTCTCTAACTAAACGATTTTGGAGTATCATATTATTTAATTTCCAATTAATTTTTGATTTGGTTTTCCATGTACCATTACTGATCATTATTTTTATTGCCTTGTGATCTGAGAAGGCTGCATTTATTATTTCTGCTTTTCTGCATTTGTGTGCTATGTTTCTGTGACCTAATATATGGTCAAATTTTGTGAATGTGCCATGTGGTGCTGAGAAGAAGGTGTATTCCTTTTTATCCCTATTTATTTTTCTCCATAGGTCTATTAATTCTAATTTTTCTAAGATTTTATTCACTTCTTTTACCTTTCTTATTTATTTTTTGATTTGTTTTATCTACATTTGATAATGGTTGGTTTAAGTCTCCCACTAATATGGTTTTGCTGTCTATTTCTTCCTTCAATTCTCCTAGTTTCTCCATTAGAAATTTGGGTGCTATATTATTTGGTGCATACATGTTCATTAGTGATATTTCCTCATTTTCTAAAGTCCCTTTTAACAAAATATAATTACCTTCCCTATCCCTTTTGATCAGGTCTATTTTTGCTTTGGCTTTATCAGATATCATGATTACCACTCCTGCCTTCTTTCTGTCAGTTGAGGCCCAGAAGGTCTTACTCCATCCTTTAATTCTGACCTTGTGGGTGTCTACCCACCTCATGTGTGTTTCTTGAAGACAACATATGGTAGGGTTTTGGATTCTCATCCATTCTGCTATTCGTCTATGTTTTATGGGTGAGTTCATCCCATCACATTCAAAGTTATGACTGTCATTTGTGGACTCCCTGGCATTTTGATAAGCTTCCCTAATTCTAACCTTTTATTCTTTGGCTCTACCTTTTAGTTCCGTGATTTACTTTAAATCAGTCCCCCTTATCCCCTCCCTTGATATGTTTCCCTTTTTAGTCCCTCCCCTTTTGTTCCCTCCCCCTCCCCCCTCTCTTTCCTTCCCCTTTTGTTCTCCCTCTCCCCCTTCTCCCCTTGGTTTTCCCTTCTCCCTACCCTTATTGGGTAAGATAGAATTCAAGATCCCAATGGATCTGGATGTTCTTCCCTCTCAGAGTTGATTTCCCTGAGAGTAAGGTTTAAGTAAAAACTCTCTTCCTCTCCTTCTTATAAGTTTTAGTCCCTTCCCCTTCCCATGTGAATTTTTGTGTGAGAAAGATTATTCTATTTGGTCTTTCTTTTCCCCCTATTTACACATTACATTTTCCCCACATGTTAGTATACATAGATTGATATAAATGTAGTCCTTATAGAAGAGAGTTTGAGTAAAAGAAGAAGATAACATTTTTCTCCTTTTCCCTTTCCTTCATATTTACCTTTTCAGGTATTCCATGCTCTTTGATTTTTGATATCGAACTTTCCACAGAGCTCTGGTCTTTTCTTTGCAAAAACTTAGAAATCCTCTATTTTGTTGAATGCCCATACTTTTGCTTGGAAGTATATAGTCAGTTTTGTTGGGTAGCTGATTCTTGGTTAAAGACCCAGCTCTCTTGCTTTTCTGAAGATCATGTTCCATGCCTTACGATCATTCAGAGTAGAACTTGCAAGGTCTTGGGTGACTCTGATTGGCATTCCTTTATATCTAAATTGTCTTTTTCTAGCTTCTTGTAGGATTTTTTCTTTTGTTTGAGAGCTTTGGGATTTGGCAATTACATTCCTGGGAGTTGTCTTTTGGGGTTTTAGTGTAGAGGGTGTTCTATGAGTTCTGTCAGTGGCTGTATTGCCCCCTTGTTCTAGGATCTCTGGGCAATTTTCTTTAATTATATCTTGTATTACAATGTCGAGTTTGTTGTTTATTTCTGGCTTTTCTGAAAGTCCAATTATTCTTAAATTATCTCTTCTCCCTCTATTTTCCAAATCTGTCACCTTATCAGTGAGATATTTTATGTTCTCTTCTAATTTCTTGGTCTTTTGGTTTTGCTTTATTAGTTCTTATTTTAAGGCCTGGTTTTCCTTTTCAGTTTGGTCAAACTGGTTTTGTAGATGCGTGAATTTCTTTTGCATTATTTCCCACTTTTCCTCCCAGAAGGCTTCCATCTTTTTGATCATTTCTGATTCAAATTCTTCATGGGTTTGTGGAGAGTTTCCATTTCCTTTGGAAGGTTTCAGAGCATTTGCTTGTGTTTCCTCTTCTGTCTTTTCTGTGTTTTGTATTTTTGCTCCATAAAATGTGTCCAAAGTTGCCCCCTTTTTCTTGTTTTTTTTTGTTTTTTTTTGGAATTTGGGGGCTTTTTTGCTTCAGTGTAGTTTGCCATATCCATCTGAGTATCTGAGTGGGGAGGATTAGCTTTTCTTATCTCTGTCTGGCATTCAGAGGTTTTAGCCCCAGGCAGATTGTCCTTTCTATGAAGTTGTTGTTCTGGCTTCCCGGGGAAGCCAAGAATTGCTGGTGTGTCCCTGTTACTGCTCTCCTTGGTTCCCTCCCTATGTTTCTCCTTTGCCTTACTTCCAACCTCTAAGCCTGGCTTTGCCCTTGTTTCTGTGCCTTAGCCAGCCAGATGAGCCTGCTTTCTGAGGGGAAGGGGCCCTGGCTTCCCGGAGCTCCGAGGGCTACTGATTAAGATTAGCTTTCCCTGGGTTGAACTGAGTTTGCCTTGAGGCAGGGATGTCCCTGAGACTAGGATGGAAGGATCCAGCCAGGGGGTTATGAGCTCCTCCATCTCTCTCTGTTTCCCTCCTGTCTGGTTGCCCCTGCAGCCTTCAGAATAGCCGGCCTTGGGGTCCTTTTGCAAGCCCTGAGGGTTACTGTTCTTTCTGAAGACCCTGCTCTCTGAGGGGGAGGGGCCGCGGCTTCCCGGAGCTCAGGGCAAGGGCTCCTGATAAGAAGATTAGCTTTCCCTGGGTTGAATTGCGTGTGCCCTGAGTCAGGTACCTGAGACTCGGATGGATGGATCCAGCCAGGGGGTTATAAGCTCCCCCCCTTCTCTCTGTTTCCCTGCTGTCTGGGTGCCCCCTCAACTGGGTCAGGTTGTTTTCAGGAAGAGGCCTTCAGAATAGCCGGCCCTGGGGTCCTTTTGCTGGCTCTTAAGTTCCCGCTGCTGCCTCATACTCAGCGCTCTGGGTTGGAGGGGATGGGACCTGGGACCTTCCTTCTGCCTACCCCTTAGGTCCGAGTGATCTCGGGTTCTGGCTTTTAGGGGGGGCCGTACCTTTTGATCCAGGTCCAGGAAGAGGATTCCCGGGGTCTATGCTGTTGATCGTTTTGAATTTCGGTGCCCTAGGAGCATTCTGTTTGAGATCGGTAAGGAAGGTTAACTGGTATTTATTAAGAAAAATTAAATGTACCTTTGATTTCAATAACAGTGTTGACCAGAAATATGCAATATTATTCAGGAATATGCTTTTCTTTGGCAGTATATGGCATATCTTGAGGAACCTATGTCCAGTCTTTTCACAATAAGCCAGCTGAAATTTGATTGTGATTGAAGACTTTTAGTATCATTAAAAGGCAAATATTCCTGTTAGTTTTTGCAATATTTTCAAATACTGCTACTTCTAAAACATTATATAAACTAATGACTCCACCAAAAGGATACTAGTGATTTATATGTCATTTATTTAGTACTCTGAGGTCAGTAACTCAGGTAATTACACTTGTATTTTACAAATGAAGAAGCCATGCATCAGAGAGGTTAATTGACTTGGCCATGATCTTGTGGATAATAAGTTCCCAAGATGGCATTTGAACTTTGGTCTCCCTAACTCCAAATATAGCCTGATATAATGCTAGGTATCATTCTGCCTCTCCTGTGTTTCACCATGTTGATATCATTCAATTTCATTAGTTTCCATCAACTTTATCAATGAAACATTTAAATATTAATGCTTTAAAACTATTTCAATTTGAATTGCTCCTATTATAGTACTTGAAAACATGTTCAGGTAACAATTTATAATTTGTATTTCTCCTTATGAGAATTCCTTCTTAATATTTTTGGTCCACTTGTCTATGAATGAAGGGGTAGACTTCCATCTTATGTATTTGATTCCATTTTTTATATATTAGGTTTTTATCAGAAGTGTTTCTTAGTATCCCCTCCCCCAAGTAATCTTTGTTTATAGTGAGACAGTATTCTTCAGCAATTAAAATGTTGAACTCCATGTAAGGAATCTATGAATAATTTTGTTGACACAGATTTTTATTAGGAGTGTGACCTTGGAAGCATCACCATCTCTCAGTCTCAGTTTCCTTATTTATAAAATGAAAATAGTAATGTCTATAGCAATTACAATCATAGAATATAACTGTTTTCAAGGAATTAAAGTTGAATATTACCCAAATTGCAAGGGAGGGGCTTACTGTATAGGTATGTAGAATGCAAAATATTAATAAAATGTTTCATAAACACCATTATCAGGTAAATGTATGACTAAAATGGAAGCAGAAAGTTATATGTAGTGAGTAGTAGTGATAATTCATGAATCACTTGCATGCCTTCTTGCTTCTTAAAGTGACCAGCTTGCCAGAAGGCAGAAAGTTTACAAAATGAGTGCTGCTCAGATTCATCAAGAACTCTACAAGTTAGCATTTGGCTCCACTAGGGACAAATCATTAATTTTTTTGTGAACAAATGGGCTCCTTACACTTTTGCCACTGAAGAAATATATATATATATACATATATATATGTATATATAAACATATATTTATAAGACATTCTCATGCATTTTAAAAAGAAGAGAAAATGAAGAAAAATGGAAAATTTCCTTCAAAATTTCAGACCTAGAAGTGGGCATATTTTAAAATTATTTTATTAAGAGACTTCTGCCTCTATGTTACTGAATTTAATGATACTTTCAAATCATAGATCAGGAAATTTGTGAAACTGAAAGTAGTACAATATACACACATAATGTGTGTATATTGGTGATACATTATATCCCTTGTCTAATATTCTCAGATGCAAACTGTAGAACTTTCTTAAAAGTTAGCATTCTTTAGAAATTGAGCCCTTTTAAAGAGACCCAAGAATGGCTACCTTATACTGAATGAGGTCCAAAATTAATAGTATTAAAGCAAAATTTCATTATACATTTGTTTCAATGACATACTCAAAACATTCTCCCTCAGGAATTGGTATCTTCTTTTGCAAATAACTTTCTAAAGTGTATGACAGACAAATTTAATGAATAAATGGTACCCAATCTGGAAAATGTTAAGACTATATAGTAGCAATACACATTTACCTCCATGATGTTTTTACACATACACATACATACTATGAGATTAATTTTCCCTTTTAACTTACAAAAGATAAAACAACTCCATCTCTTGGTTGCCTCTGCAATTTTTTGCCATTGGCCAAATGAGTGTGACAAAATTATTATCTCTATCAACTATGACTATTTCTAGCTTTCCTCTAAAGAATAACTAGTTAGAACATCTTTTCCTCTTGAAGAAATTGAGTTTGAGGAAGTGACTGTATAGGTTCTATCCAAGAGATCATATCTGTGCTCACACACATGCACAATTGTGTGTATATACATATATGAAAACAAATCTCAATCCAGAAATGTCAATGAAGGATGACTAAATGAATCTGCTTAAATACATTCAGGAATTCTAAAATTCTATAAGAGTTGTACATGTGAACTACATAAGTGAGTTCAATTTTCTTTAATTTTAATTTAAAAATATTCATTCCTCCATTTGCCAAGACAAACACAGGAATTTTACGAATACAATTAGAAAAATATTTCCACACAATTAAAACTAGATCTAAGTGATTGGAAAAAGATTAATTGCTCATGGGTTGGATGAGCTAATGTAATAGAAATAACAATCATTCCCAAATTAATTTACTTATTTAGTGCCATACCTATCAAACTACTAAAAAACTTTTTTATAGAATTAGAAAAAAATATAATAAAATTCATCGGAAAGAACAAAAGATCAAGAATATCTAGGGAACTGATGAAAAATGTGAGTGATGGGGGCCTAGCAATACCATATCTTAAACTAGTGATCATCAAAACAATATGGTACTGGCTAAGGGACAAAAGGAAGGATCAATGGAAAAACTTGGGGTAAATGTCCTCAGCAAGATAGTGTACGATAAACCCGAAGATTCCAGCTTTTGGAACAAAAACCCACTATTTGACAAAAACTTCTTGGAAAATTGGAAAACAGTATGGGGGAGATTAGGTTTAGATCAATATCTCATATCCAAAATAAATTCAGAATGGGTAATTAATTTAAATGTAAAGGAGGAAATTGTAAGTAAGTTAGGTGAACATAGAATAGTATACTTGTCAGATCTATGGGAAAATGAGGGGGTGTCCATTGACTGGGGAATGTCTGAACAAATTCTGGTATCTGTTGGTGATGAAATGCTATTGTGCTGAAAGGAATGATGAACTGGAGGAATTCTATGTGATCTGGAAAGACCTCCAGGAACTAATGCAGAGTGAAAGGAGCAGAACCAGAGAACATTATACACAGAGATTGATACACTGTGGCACAATAGAACATAATGGATTTCTCTGCTAGCAGCAATGCAATTATCCAGGACAATTCTGAGGAACTTATGAGAAAGAACACTATTGACTTCCAGAGAAAATACTGTGGGAGTAGAAATGTAGAAAAGAAAAATATGATTGATCACATGGTTGATAGGATATAATTGGTGATGTTGACTTTAAATAATTACTCTAATTGCAAATAGTAATATGGAAATAGGTTTTGAACAATGATATATGTAAAACCCAATGGAATTGCTTGTTGGTTCTGGGAAGGGGAAGAGGGAGAGGAGGAAAGAGTATGAATCATGTAACTATGGAAAAACATTCTAAATTAATTAAATAAATTTATTTTAAAAATAAAAATAAATAAAATGTATTGATTAAACAGATAAAAATATTCATTCCTTATGAGAATAAAGCTATTGTGAGGATGTATAGTGCATATGATTATGATCAGCAACTGATTCAGAAATTCAATGCTTATTTCATATTTATAGCCTAAGAAACAGGATTTTAACTTTATGAATATTCATTTTTATTTTCTATTTTAAATGGTTGTTTTGGAGCATAAAGATTTTATCTGATATGTCTTTTCCAATCTATTTTAAGCTCTCACATAAGAACTGTTTTAGAATATTATTTTCCAGTATTTGTTATTGAGAATTCAAACCCATTTTTTTATCTTCCAAGTTAAGTCTAGAACTGGAACATATGGACTAGTCACTGAATAATGAAATTTACTTCCACAAAGCACAATACTCTGCTATATATAGTGCTATAGAAATCTAACATGTTCTGTGAAAAATCCAGTTGGATAATCACCAGGAGTAAGTACATGTATTATTATTTCTTGGCAGAAAACTCATAGGGAGAATATAAGATCATCATTCTTCTGATTCTTTCCTCTTTCATTTTTTAATAGGTGAATGAGGTGTAATAAACCACATAGATGTACTATAGGAGGTTAGCAAGCTGAACGTTCCTAATTTAGAATTCTACCTCTTGTTCTAATAAAGAACATGCATTATCAGAGAACTATACCTTATATATCCAGTATACCTATCCTATATATTATTCAATGTCATAAAATGAGGAAATGTAAAGAAAAAACTATACTTGAGATAATTCAATGCTACTAATATTAAAGATTTCTATAGTATAGAATTATTCTCCATTTTAGGCAGAAAACAAATAATCTCATGAAAAATAATTATGTCTGAGAGGCTAAAACCAATCTCTCTATGCTGTATCTCACTTTTCAAGCTTTCTTTTTCACTTTCCAAATTGGCTTTATCAGGCAGAGAATTTGGCCATCATTCTGGTAAAAAAAAAAATTCATTTTTTGAAGGATAAAAATCTCCCATGCTGAGTGGCAGAACATTATTACTTAAAACATCCAGGAATAAAAAAATGATTCTACATTAGTAGATTATATTCTACCTAGATAATATCAGAATATTTTATCCTTTTCCATGTCTTCAGGGGATAATGTTTTATCTTCTGAAAGGACTTAAAACATTTAAACAATGAATCTTCCATTGCTCCCCTAAGTAGGAATTAGAAATTGGGATGAAACCCATTCTCCTATATTAACATAAACTTTTGAGAACTTAACTCCAAAATTTAGGATGAATTGACCTTTATAAGCAGACAAAGAATTGAAATAAATGTGACCTATGTTATGTATTAGATAAAGGTTGCAAAATGGCTGTATAATAAGAATCCAGATGGAAATCTTTAGAAGTACATGAGAGAGAAAGAAAATAAATCAGATGCGAATTTACTTCAAGAGACTTTCTTACTGTGATCAGTTTTCTATATATTGCCTACTTCGAATTTATCATACCATATATATGTGTATACACACACACACATATGGCTCTTTCTGCAAGTCATTGATCATTCAACATACGTTTATGTGATGTTAATATAATTATTTTCCAGGTTCTGGAGCCAGATTTGGTAGTCAATAATGATTCAAAATTGGATAGCTTTTAGATATCCCAATAATTAGCCTCAATCCATCTATAAATTCAATTTTTTCCACCTTTTGATATGTATTTCTCACTCTAGTTAAGTTAGTCTTCTGTCTGACACATGCTCATCACTTCTTTTGCTCATCTATTTTGGAGGCTGTATACCCTCTACTTTTATCTTCATTTGTTCTTCACTAACCCATTAGCCAGTCAAGTTCAAATCTTGCTTTCTGTATAAATTTTTCCTGATATTACCAACTTACATTGATCTCCTTATTTTAATAATTAGTCATATATAATCAATGCCAGAAAATTATAACTTCCTTCTATAATAGTCCCAATTTTCCATAAGTTTTCTTTATTATATCTGCACTTAATGACTTTATGTTATAAAAGGCATAATGGGATAGCAGGAAGATAACTGACCTCAGAGTTATAAAGTTCTAGGTTCAATTCATGTTTCTGTGTAACTAGTTAACTCATTTAATCTCAGTTCTCTGGGAAACACTCTAAGACTGTGAGTTGCAGAAGTAGCTGATGTACACTGGAAAGAGTACCTTTTCTCTTAGTTCCTTACAATGAAATCATGATTTTTTGCATCACAACCCCCAGTGAATGTTATTTTTCTTAACACTATATTAATTGTCCAGCTTTGCATACTTATTTACTTTATTAATATTGTTTTAATTTTGATATATCCTTTATATAATACATTTTCTCATTTAAATCTAATAGTAACTTATTATTTGTTATGGTTATACATAAACTATTGACTTAGGGAAAAACCTCAGAATTCATCAAGAGTGACTCTATCATCTTATAAATAAGGAAATAGTTACCATGAGTCATAAAGTGATTTTTCTAGTGTCATAAATTATTTAGGCTACAGAGGTCGAATTGGAAACCATCTCTTCTAATTCTGATCCATGGTTCTTCCCCCAGCCCCATGTTGCCTTGGGTGTTATAAATGTTATCACCATCCCAATTTTACATGTGATACAGAAGAAAGAAGTTACTGACTTCTACATTACATTTAACAAACTCAGAGACTGATCTAGGGACTGAATTCAGTATTCTCTCCACTTAAAATATAAATAATGCTTTGTCAGAAAATCCTATAGAACTTCTGAAACTTCTGTGCTTCACAATGCTTATCACAGGGTTAGTCATTTGAAAACAATCTTCAATAATTGTTGACTGCTTCATAAGGAGGGAAGCATGGGAAAAAGTACAATTGCAAGAACTTTTAGTTTATTCTTTAGTATGTTTTAAATACTCACTTAAAATAAAATTATTGATATTTACATTTAATATGAACTTAATTTCACAATATATTCCCCATAAAATGACCAACTCAATTAATTCTGATGTTATTTTTCTCCTAGTCTCCTACTCTCCATACTCCTAGTCTGTTATTTCTACAAAGGAGTAAAAAGGGAGTTAAATAATTTAGGATCTATTTCCATATGTTTTCTTTGGGTCTAACATTGGTAATATTTTAATTTCATATCAAGACTCACTTCTCTATTTTTTACATGAATATAGTTATTGTTTATTTTTTCCTTAGTTATACTTAAATGCTTAAAATATGCTTCCATATTATAAAATTAGATAAAAAGGATAAATAGATATCATTAAAGGAAATCTGGGTTGAGAAAAGGATTTGGGAAAAAAATGAAGTATAGATACAAATGGAAGACTAAAATCAAAGTTTGAAACATCTTCGAGATCATGCAGTTTGTAGGGGAGAACAGCTAAAAGAACACTTAAAGATGTTGGCTTTCTTGATATAGACTAGACCTTTTATAGGAAATTCCTTTTGAGCAGAGCTTTGACTTTAAACTTTTATTTTATTTTAAGGACTGAGTTCCAAGATTTAGAAAGTTTTGTTTTGTTTTGTTTTTTCTCATCTACAAAGGGGAAAAAAGCAACAACTATACATATTAGGGGAAAACAGACTAGTTAAATATAGTAGTGTTAGCCTTTGACTATAGTAATTAAGCAAAAGAATGCCATATTTCAAGCAAGGTAAAGGTGTAGGAAACTTTCTTAACTTCTTTCTCACAGTCATGGAATGAGTCTGTCTCAGAGAAATAGAAGAATAAAATGCTATAGGATGTTTGGTAAGATCTGAAGAAATTTAAAAACCTATACAAATGTAAAAGACAATATATATAATGTATATTATAATATATAAAATATATTATAATAATTCTTTAGGAATAGCTAAGTAGAAAATTACTACAATTAATAGACACAGAAAGCTCCTTACATTTAGGTATTTATGATTTGTTTAAATTTTGTTCTGGGAAGGAAAACAGAGTTCAATTCTTTCCTCTGACTGTAAGGATAAGTTTAGCTTGGTGACTTGAAATCTTAATAATTGGTTGCCAGGTATGATTCCCAAATAATAAAATGCCCAAGTCATCTGGGAATTATGGAGATTTTTAATTAATATAAATGAAGGAATTAAGGAAAGGAGAGAGAGAGAGAGAGAGAGAGAGAGAGAGAGAGAGAGAGAGAGAGAGAGAGAGAGAGACAGAGACAGAGAGAGAGAGTCAGAGAGAGAGAGACAGAGAGAGAGAGAGAGACAGAGAGAGAGAATTAATTTAAACTGCTCTGGAGCCAGGCAGTAGTTAAAGACTTTGGCCAAAGTGGCCTCCCTAAGCCTAAGGGAAAGGGAATCAGTATTATCACTCACCACAAGACCTGCAGGCTGAGTTCCAGTCCTCCACTGAACTCAATCTCCTGAACTCAGTTCAGAATCCAATTCCTCTCTGAACTGAATTGCCTCAACTGACTTTTTACCCCTCCTTTTAAAGAAATTTTCTCTTATGTCACCTCCCCTAAATTTTCAAGCCTACCAATCAGAGTAAACACTTTTTTTCCAGGACTGCCCAGTCTTAGTTCTCACCACTTTTTACTTCTCACCTTCTCTGGTTATATTATATCTTCTGAGGTACTTCACACTTTGTTAAGTTCACCTTTTTGTGAGTTACTTGACCTTTTTGTGATTAATTTAACTTTTACAGGTACTTAACAACTTTTTGTATTAGATCTAAAAATAGACCTAGTTTAATTTCTAGCTTCACTATAAGGTATGAGTTAAGTACCTTCATTGTTCAATCAGGAGTTTACAACTTTATCTTCCCCTAAAGTATGTCTAAGTATGGGTGGAGTAATGTAAAGTTCCCAAGACATTCCTAATTCTGTTAGACCAAGTATCTCCATTATTACAATAAGGAAATAGTTAAATCAAATCTTCTAAAGTACAGTCTGAGTAGTTTTTAAGATTCACATGACACATACTATTTATATAATTAAGGTTAAACCTCTTAACCTAGTAAGTACCCAGGCTACTCTCTAAGGCAATAACTTAAAGAAAATCAGCCTATCACTGTTTCTAAGGGAGTTTCTACAACAGGAGTTTCTGTACCAATTAAAATACACATCTGAATAATATTCTTAATTATAATTTTGTTTCCATTCATATATGTGTGTGTGTATAAGTATACATATTAACATGTAGTCATTTTATTAACATTTTTACTCTGATAAAAAGGTTTCAAGTAGAATAGAAGAGGATTTAAGGTGCAGTCACTGTGCTTAATATTTTGTAATCATTGTTAGATGATACAATGCATAAACAAAATATTTTCTCTTTATTCTTTGCCCTCTTATTTGAAATCCAACTCTATGTTTTTAAGAGCAATAAGAAGAATTGAAATTCTAATAAACAAATGTTACTTCCCATAAACATCTGTCATTACAGATTTAATAATGAATAATGTTGAAAATGAGTTTTTGAACAACAAAGGCAAGAACCCCCACACAAGGTCTCATGCCACTCTTTCCTCTGCTAATAGATTGAGGACAGAAGTTGGCCATCTGCTTCCAAGAAGCACAAGTTGTTTGTCTTTATAAAATTTGATGCTATTCAGTAAGCCCAATCCATGTATGAACTTAAATTCCCTTTTATAGCATGGCTCTTTGGAAAAATAACAGTTTTAATATCACTGCTCCTATTCTGTCATATGGACAAAGGTCATAGTTCTAACAACTCATTTGACCTATTTCACAATCCTTTTGTCTTCAGGAAAACAACAACAAAACCCCTGAGATTAGAGGGAGATAGTAGTCTATAGTTGTCCTCATAAATCAGAGGGTTAGAAAGAACCTCAGTAGTTCCTATACCAGCCCCTCCTCTAAAAGAATCCCCTCTTTTGACATATTGGATTTATAGTCATACATGTGAAAGAGGGCAATATTAGGATATTTGTGGTGATAAGGACAGGGATACAGGAAGCCAGATAAGATAAAGGCTGGATCTTACACTCTCCTCCCCCGCACACCACTTCTTGTCCCTTTCTCAAATGAATCTAATGGCTTTTCTCAGAATGGTAAACTTTAATAGTTTTCCCAATAACTAATCTCACAATTTAGATCTTTTAACTAAAAGGGTTTATTTTTTAAAGGAGAGGAGGTCAGGAAAGGGAGGGGGGAAGAGGAAAATAGGTTTCCCTCAGTTCCTTATAATTTCCTGTTGATTGAAAATTTTCACAAGGTGTTCAACTCAGAAAACAAAGTTAATTTCTCTAAAGGGGGATATTGACAGGAAAAAGGTTTGACCAAGTTCCTTCTGAGCTAGGCTTCAAAAGTCCTCTCAGCACTCAGTCAGGTGAACAATCAATGACCAAGAGAGAAATTGGCTATCCCACTTTCTTCCACCAGTCAGAGGAAAGCAGAAGTGAAGACAAGCTGCTGGGCTTACCTACTGTCCCCTCTCCAGATTCTATTAGAATCTTGTCTTGTTCTGGTTGATTGGTGGTTCACCAAAATTCCAATCGCTTGCTTTTTCTTGCAAATCCATCTGGTGTTACAATATCTTGCTTACATATGGTATTTACTTGAAGGCCAAAAAGCTTATTTTTATCTGGACAATCAAAGCTTAGGAAATTTTTTTATTATACTTTTTTCTAAATTGGCCTCTTTTCAATCTTCTAATTATCCTCTGAAAGTAAACAGATTATTTAATTTTTCCACGTATTATAACATTTAAAATACTTGAAGAATATTGTCCCACATGAATATTCCTTTCTTTAGGCTACACATTCCTAGTTCCTTGAACTTTGATCTGAAGACTTTTCACCATCTTGATTGCCTTACTCAGGTCACTGCAGGTTATTGATATCCTTCTCAAACTTTGGTACATGAACAGAGCAAAGTACTCCAGATGTGTTCTGCCCAAGGCAGAGTACAGATGATTATTCTTTTCTTCATACTGGAAGTATGCATCTCAAAGCAGCCACAGACTACATTATTTCAATAATTAGCATTTGTACGCTGCTTCAAGGTTCTTTGCAAAAACACTTTGGAAGTATAGTATTTATGCTCCTTGTACCTTTTTAGCTACTAAGGCATGCTGAGTTTTCAGTCCAATAAAAACCCAGAATTTTTTTACCCTTAGCTTTTGTCTTTATATTGATTCTAGGTATCACTTCCAAGGCAGAAGAGGGGTAAGGGCTAGGGGAATTTGAATTAAGTGATTTGCTGTCACACAGCTACTAAATGCCAGAGGTCAAATTTGAATCTAGGATCTCCCCTCTCAAGGCCTGACTTTCTAGCCCCGAGCCATCTAGCCATCCCTCCAGGTAATTTTCAAACAAACTGTTATCTGCCTAATCATACCTCTTCCATGATGCACTTCTGAACTTTATTTTTTTTGAATCCACGCTAAAAACTTTACATTCAACCCCACCTTTCTACAGAGAAACCTCTGTTAAAATGCAACAGTTATGGAGTAATAAATACATAAATCCAATATCAACCATTAATGCCATGTCTCTAGTCTAAAACATTAAGTAGCTAGTTACTTTGTAGGGTGAGATATTTGACAAATAATTTTTTGATAGGGGAGGGAGGTGACAAAAATTCTGAAGCACAAGACTGTACCAGGGAACCATTGAAGAAGCCCTGAGTAACAGAAGGGAAATGTATTAAAAAGGGGTGGGGAACAGCATAAGAATAGAGTATTGAATGAAAATTTAATATTTGGGGAAAGTTTCTATAGTAATGATGTTACCAGTTGTTAGTCCTTCAGATCATGTAATAAATGGAGTACTCAAGAGACCTGGGAGACTTGGGCTTGGCTCCTGCCCCTGACATTTACTTACTATATAATCATGATAGAGTCATTTAAACTCTGAATCTCAGGTTTTTCATCTGTAAAATGGTGGTAATTCATATAGTATCTACCTCACTGAATTGTTGTGAGGCTCATATTAGATGATGCATATAAAGCGCTTTGGTAAATCTTAAGTTCTGTTCATTACTCAGTAGATATAATAAAAATGATTAGTATTATTGTTATAACAATCATATTGATTCACTATTTTAATTGAATTTGAATTAAAAATAATACATTAGTACAAGTTTGGTTATCTTACACTTTATTTCCTCAAGCCAAACAGTTTCTGACAATAACTAGAAATTAAAGCTTCTAATATTAAATAATCGAACAACAAATAACATTTTCTTCAGTACTTAATAGCTCTGTATCAGGGTCCTAGTCAGAATAGAACTTGTGGTTTCTAAGAGTGATCAGTGTGACATCTTTAGTAAGTTAAAGCTCAGGGCTATTTCCCATAATCATTCCCAAAGGTACTAGTTTGTTCTCTATTGATTGAGAACTCTGTCAAGAAGGCAGCTGTTTATCTACTCAGCATGTCTGTTGGTCAGGTTGATTTTTTTTTAATTCTCTGTTTTATACACAGGTAATTCAATCAGGAAGAGAACCAAAGGTTTGAAAGGTTATAAATATAATTGCACGGTTTGATTATTTGCCGAAACTATCAAATAAAATAACATTCTATCAAAAGCTCAACTCAGAGTGAGTATGATAATGTGATTTTTATGAGGAGGTTTACCAAAAAAACTGAGAAAGTTGAGCCATCCTTTTACTTATAAATCAACAAAACATAGCTCTACATATTGTGTAAAATAAATTCCTTTAATCACTACTTTTTGCTCTATGTAAGTTCTCTTAAGAATATCTCCTATTGTTTTCTTTACAATCCTGGCATCTGCAAATAACAATCTCTACTCCTGAGGCCTTATCTTCTGATTGACTAATTCCCACCACAAATACCAAATTAAGGCAGCCTAGACTAGAGATATCTTTATCCCTCTCTGAGCTTTGTAAGGGGTAAATTTAAGGGTTTTTTGACTGAATATATTATACTAGTGGTTGCCAGGGATTAGTTCAAATCCCAATAAAATATTCAATTCAGTTTGGGAATTTAATGGTAGTTTAGTTAATATAGAAGAAAGGAATTAAGAAGAAGAGAGAGAGAAAGGGGTATAATATTTCTCTGGTCTAGCCTAAGCCAAAGGACGTTCAGAGAACTCAGCCATGAAGCCTCCTCAGAAGATTTAATCTAACTTGGTTTCCAGCCACGAGGCCTCTTCCAAGATGAGGGGTAGTCTAGGAGGATAGCATTTTAGGATGTAAGGGAGAAAGGAATCAGCCTAAACAATTGCCCAGGTCACTCAGGGAACATGCCTAACCAAACCCATGCTACAGAGCTTCTCCCAGTTACCTCACTGGCAAGCCTCAACCTGCAAAACCACCAGGATGCCCAGCAAACTGCCACAGAGCAAGAGCCCCTGGACACTAGAAAGAGACTGGAGAGAGGAAGTGACACAAAATACATAGACCATTTTTTACATCACTTCCTGCGTCTCACATGTACCAATGGTATCTTAATCTTGACTTAGGACAGCCCAGGGGGTCTGTCAGTTGTTTTTTATTTGTCGCTGGCCAGCACATGTCAGTCATAGTCCATCCTCCTTAACACTTAATCCTTAAGTAGGTGTGTATACATTCCTGGTTGTTAGGATTTTAAAACTAATCAGAGGATAGAAAATCTAAAATTCACAGCTTCACTATTGTTTTATGTTCACAACACTTTCTCAATCATGTCTCTGTACCCAGTACCTTCTTCCTCTCCAAACCTCTTTTCTATTCCCTTTTTATGGGTTGACTTCCCTTGTTAGAATGTAATATACTTGAAATCAGAAACTTTCTTTTTTGCTTTTATTTCTATTCTCAGCACCTAGTACATAGAAAGCTCTAAATAAAATTGTGTCAACTGACATTTATCATCTTCAAAACAGATCCTTTTTAGTAGCAAAATCAAGTCATCAACTAGAATTATTAAGTCCCTGCTATGTGCCAGTTCTGTGCTAAATGAAAAATGAATAATCAAACAAATTTTCATATTATTCTACCATGTACCTTATTTTGTACCCACAGGTCATCACCAGTCTACTAAAAGTAATAAATAGTATATTTATTGTTTTTTTCATTAATCATATATATATACATATATATATATATATCAAATATTAATTATATGATCACTGATTCCAAAGTTTTGCTTTGTTTTTAGTTATAACACACTGTTGAAAGCTGTTTATTGGTGAATTCCATACTCACTTTGACTGCCTGTCTGAATTGGAAGTACTCAGTAAATTCCATACTCTGTTTTTTATAGGGTTAGCAAATATATATCCTTTACCTTAATTAATCTCTAAGGGATAATGACAGCTTATTGTCAAGGGATAATTCTTGTTCTGGATCCACAAATTAGAATTTATATCTGATCATTTCCTCTCCTCACCCCTCTTTTGACCTGACTGAACTTTCCTAGTCACTTTATCATAATATGGCTCCTTTGTGGTCCCTTCTAGCTATAGATAAATAGATTGTCTCCCCTAAAATAATGGAAAACCCTTCCTAGATGAGATTATTTTAATTTTTTCTTTCTATTACCAACACCAATACATTGCCTGATGGAATAGATACTGAAATAATGCCTGCTATTTAATTAATAATTAATTAGGATAGAAGCAAAACAAAAACAGCACAGGTTGCTTAGATAGGTGCACTACTTCCTCAGAAAAGATCCTTGTATTTGAATAAATAATTTGTAAGAATTGGAACATGGTTCAATAAAATATCTACTAAGGTATACTCATAACTTTATGTCCCCTGTGGATATAAACTCTAGAAATTCTCCTGGATAAAGGATTGATTTATTTTCAGAATTTTTAGGAAGTGAATAATTTGAATTTGTTTAGTTTCCCACAGTTGGAATCCTATAAGTATTCAAAGGATTATTTGAAACAACTATGAAATATTTTCAGCTCTCTCCCAGTAAAACCAATCATCAAGTACAGATAAAGCAAATACAGAGTTCCAGTCCTTGCTGAGCTCAAGATGGGGAACAGGATCTTATGGAAACGAATACTTGTGAGGGTGATACTTTCCCAATATTGGGTTCTAGTCTAGGACCATAAGTGTTTCCCAAATTTATGGCTTGCATTGATTCTGCTATAATGTGTACCTAATTCTGAAAGACAATGTTTTCTCTGTGGGGTCATCTCATTTGCTATCTTTCTAGTTTCATAATTTCTTGGCTTCTTGAGTAATCTGGCTGAATCTTTGAATGCAGTTGCCTTTTTAATGTAAGGAATATATAAAATATATAAAATATTTAAAATATACTAACTGTCATTGGTAGTACATATCAAGTTAACTTCTATTAAACTGAATTTCTCTCTGCTCTATTGTGACAGAAGCCAAAAAAGACAGAAATTTCTCTCCTTCATTTTGCACTATCATCAACATTATCATCATCATCATCATCCATTGGGTAGGCCCATTTTACAGTGAAAATACCTATACCCAGAGCAATCAGTTGCATGGACAAAAAAAAAATTATCCCCCTTCTATAGATATATACCTATAAATACAGATATATAGATAGACCCCTATCTAGATTTATCTGCTCTTGGGCTGATTATCATTTAAGAATACATGGATCAGGAGATAGAACCAAGATACAGACTAGAAGCTTGGAAAGCTTGAACCACTTTGATAATATTCCACAACCAACCTTAAAAATAATGCCTCAGAATGAGTACTGGAACCACAGAAGCAACAAGAGGAAAGATTGAAACAACTTTCCTTCAGAAAAAAATTTGGAAGATAGTCAGAGATGGTCTATTTCACTGAGATGAGACAGGAGTGCAACTCCAGCCACAGGGAGGCCCAACAAAGATACTCGAAAGAGTACTAGTATAAACCAATAGCAAGAACCACCCACCCCCATGATGCCTACCCCCCCCAAACTTATTTCTCCAGTTTCTGAACCTAGAGCTAAGTCAAAGTTGACACCCTGAGACTCTGCCTAAGCCAACAATAGAGTACCCCACATGTGCCCCCCTGAAGTTCCAAAGGCTAGCTCGGGTCTACAATGAGGTCCCAAACTCCACTGCTGTAAAATCTTTGGTGTACCTCCTGGCTGATACAAGTCTAAGGGAAGGCCTAGGGTCATTCCCAATTCTACAGTCAGGACTAAAACCCCAGAATAATGGAGTCTGCAGTGCACCTGGCTGCTGTAAATCCTGATAGAGGCCCATAGCCCCTGCCCAGGCTTGAGGTAAGTTCCTAAGTTCAAGAACAAGGGAGCTCATATAGAATTTTGAAGCCTATGAATCATCAGCAATTCCTGGAATAAAATGAATTAGGAGTCAGAGGTGACTTTCAGATCCCCTAATTCACAAGACAATATACCAAATTGGAATAACTGAAACTCATACAAACCTAATGCTAAAGTTGAGGATAATAGCAAAGAAAAACTGGAGCTTATCAGTATGCTTCTTTGACCCTGAGAACAGAGTTCACCTTTAAGATAAAAGTAAATGTCAAAAATAAAAAAAGAGGTTGGGAAATAAGCAAATAGCAAAAATAATGCCTAACCACAGAAATTTTTATGAAGACAAAGAAGAACAAGGCACAGAATCATAAAGGGGAATTGAGATCCAAGAAGCCACATGAAAAACTTCAAAGGAAAATGAGAATTTGTTTTAGGCTCTGGAATAAATAAAAAAAGGCATTAAAATCAAATAAGAGAGGCAGAGGAAAATGGGGAAGAGAAATGAAAGCAGCAGAAGGAGAAAGTAACATTTTAAAAAGCAGAATTGGTGAAATGAAAAAATAAGCAGAAAAATCCAATGAAGAAAGGAAAGTCTAATAAAAAAATAAAATTGGCCAAATAGAAAAGAAGGTTCTAAAGCTCACAGAAGAAAATAATTTTTTAAAAATCAGAATTGGGCAAATAGAAACTAATGACTTCACAAAACATCAAGAAACAATAAACAGAAACAAAAATCAAAAGTATGAAAAAATAGAAGAAAATATGAAACATCTCATTAAAAAGGAACTAATCTGGAAAATAGTTCCAGGATAGGCAATTTACAAATTATTGGACAAACTGAAAGTCATGATAAAAAAAATCATAGACACCAGATTACAGAAATTATCAATGAAAATAGCCTTGATATTCTTGATCAAAATGGTAAAATGGAAATTGGAAGAACCCACTTCCTAAAATAAATCCCTGAATGACCCAAGAATACAATAGCCAAATACAAGAGCTTTGAGGTCAAGGAGAAAAGACTGCAAATAGCCAGAAAGTAACAATTCAAATATCATGGAGCCACAGTCAGAATTACACCAAATTTAATAGCTTCTACATTAAAGTTTAGAAAGTTTGAAATGTGATATTACAGAAGGCAAAGGAACTAGGTTTACAGTGAAGAATCATCTATCCAGAAAAAATGAATATATACATTCAGGAGAAAAAAAATCAATAGAAGATTTCCAACTATTCTCAATGAAGAGAAAAGAGCTAAATAACAAATGTGATGTTTAGATACAAGACTCAAGAGAAAAATAAAAAGGTATAAGAAAGAAAAAAATTAAGTATCAAATAATGTAGAATTATTTCTATTCCTAAATGTAAATATAATATTTTAAGTCTCATAATTTTGACCATTATCAGAGAATTTTGAAGAAGTATGCATAAACAACAGATGTAAGATTAAAATGATTAAAATAATATGATATACAAAAAGAGAAGAAAAATAAGATTGTACTGAGAGAAAAGAGAAGGAAGAGTTGGATGGTTGAAATTATGTCACCAGAAGATATGGGGAAACATACTAAGCAGTGGAGGAGAGAATGAAGGTGGTGATGGGCAATGCATAAATCTTATTCACATCATATTAGATCAAAATGAAAATAAGAACTATACATGTTTGGGCATATAATCCTATTTTACCTTACAGGGAAATAGGAGAATAATAAGGTGGGGAGGAAGAAATAGATGGGAGAGGGAATTCTGGGGTGTTTAAAAACAAAACACTTGTGAGAAGGAACAGCGTGAGAGAGTAAAAACAGAATCAAAACAAATAAATAGGATGAAGGGGACTACATAGATAGAATTATAACTCTGAATATCAATAGGATTAGCTCACCCATAAAAGGGAAGCAGATAGCAGAGTGGATTAAAAAACAAAATATATTGTTTTACAAGAAACTTATTTGAGGCAAGGAGTCACACAGATTAAAAGCAAGGGGCTAGAGCAGAATTTACTGTGCATTAATCAAACATCTTGATAAAAGTTACTGTAGACAATGAAGGAATATCAATATTAAATATATATGCACTAACTGTTAAAACCTCCAGATTCTTAAAGTAGTTATTAAATGAGATTTGGAAGCAATTTGGCAACAAAACTATAGTATTTATAGACCTTATCTTTCCACTCTCAGAATTAGATGAATATAATAAGAAGTAAAAGAAGTGAAAGAAACTTTATAGAAGTTAGATTTAATAAATTATAAGAGAGAATTGAATGGGGTAAAAAGGAATATAACTTCTTTTCATCAGCACATGGTATGTACACAAAAATTCACCATATATTAGTCATGTACTAGGACATGAAAAAATTTTCCAACCAAATGAAGGAAATCAGAAATAAAAAATGTTTCTTATTCAGATCAAAATTCAATAAAATTATGATTAATAAAGATCAATTGAAAGACAAATTAAAATTAATTAGAAGCTAAATAATCTAATTCTAAAACAGGGTGTGTCACAGAATAAATTAGAAACAATGAGCAAGTTCATTAGTGAGAATGATGGTGAGGAGACAATATATCATCAATTAAAGAATATGGTCAAAACATTATTTGGAGGAAATTTATATCTTTGAATACTTAAATTAATAAAAAAAAAAGAAAAAGCAGAATAATGAATTGGCCATACAACTAAAAAAAACTAGAAATGGAACCAATTAAAAATTATCATTTAAAAACTAAATTGGAAATCCTAAAAATCAAAGGAGAAATTGATAAAATTCAATGTAAAAAACCTATAAAACTAATAAATGACTAGAAATTGGTCTTATAAAAATATAATAGAGCATTGTTATATTTGATTTAAGAAGGAAAGAAGAAAATTAAATTACCAGTATCAAATACTGAAAAAACCCACAATTGAAGATGAAATTAAAACAATTATCAAGAGTTTTTATCCAATTATGTGATAATAAATCTGCCTATTTAGATGACAGATATAAATATTTACAAAAATAAACATTGTCCATATTAGCGAAAAAGGAGAGAGTTGACTTAAACATTATTTATCTCATCTCAGAAACAGAAATTAAACAAGACATCAAAGAACTGTAAAAAACAATCCCCTGGACCAGATGGATTCACAAGTGAATTTTATCAAATATTTAAAATTCAATTAATCTCAATACTATATAAACAATTTGGCAAAATAGGCAAAGAAGGAATACTTCTAAATTATTTTTACAACACAAATATGGTGCTGATATCTAAGCCAAGAAGAGAAAAAAAGAGAAAGAAAATTATAGACTAATTTTAATGAATATTGATGCAAAAATCTTATATAAAATATTAACAGAGATATAGCAATATGTCACAAGACTCTTTCATTCTAACCAGGTGGAATTTACTCTAGGAACACAAGATTTTTTTAATATGAGGAGGATTTTCAGCATAATTGACCATATCAATAACCAGACTAACAGAAATCACAATTATCTCAATAGATACAGAGAAAGCCTTTATTAAATAATATTGTGTTAGAAATGCTAGTTTTGGCAAAAAGAGAAAAATAAAATTGAAAAATTTAAAGTAGGAAATGAGGAAATTATACTATCATTCTTTTCACATGATGTATTGGTATACATTAGAGAATTCTAGAGAATCAACTAAAAGAACAGTTAAAATAATTAATCACTTTAGCAAAGTTATAAGATACAAAAGAAATCCATATAAGTCATCAGCATTTTTATATATTACCAACAAATTCTAGCATAAGAAGTTAGAATGAGAAATTTAATATAAAATAACTCTTGACAATATAAAATATATTGAATTCTAATTACCAAGACAAAAAAGGAATTTTAGGAACATAATTACAAAACATTTTTGATACAAATAAACTCAGATCTAAATGACTGGAAAAACTGATAATTTGGTAGTCCACACTAATATAATAAAAGTTATAATTCTATATAAATTAATTTACTTTTCAGTGCCAATAGCAATCAAACTACCAAAAATTACTTCATAGAACTGGAAAACAATAATATCCTGATGACCAAAAAATCAAGAATATCAAGGGAATTACTGGGGAAAAATATGAGAAGAAAGGGAGTCTAAGATTATCAGATCTAAATCTGTACTATAAAGCACTAATCATCAGAAAAATTTGAAACTGGCTAGGAAATAGAATGTTATATCAATGGAATAGAATATATATTCAAAATTCAGAAGGAAGTGACTTTAGCAATCTAATGTTTGATAAATCCAAAGATCCCAGCTATGGGGATAAGAAATAATTATTTGACAAAACTGCTAGAAAAAATGGAAAACAGTATGGCAGAAACTAAGTATAGAATAATATCTCGTGCTCTATACCACGATAAGGTCAAACTGGATATATGATTTAAATATAAGGGGTGATACTATTAGTATATTAGGGGAATATAAAATAATTTACCTGTCAGATCTATTTCAAAAGGAAGAATTTATGACAAAACAAGATATGGAGAAAATTAGATGTAAAATGAATAATCATTGACTATATTAAAATTTTTTTTAAAGTTTTTGTACAAAGCCAATGTAACCAACAGTAGAAGGGAAACAATAAAATGGGAAAGTTTTTATAATAATTATCTCTGATAAATGTCTAATTTTTCATATATATTATATATAAAGAAATAAGTCAAGTTTATAAGAATGCAATCCAAATTACAAATGGTCGTAGAATCTGAAAAAACAAACATGTTTTTAGAAGAAATCAATGCTATCAATAATCATGTGAAAAAGTGTTCTAAGTTATTTTTTATTGGAGAAATGTAAATTAAAACAATACTGAGGTACCACCTCATACCTATCAGATTGGCTAATATGACAATAAAGGAAAGTCATAAATGTTGAATGGGATTTTTTTTTGGAATGACCTGGAGGTCATTCCAATTCCCATGGGATTCCTCCACTTTATTATTCCTTTGAGCACAATAGTATTCCATCACCAACATATACCACAATTTGTTTAGCCATTCCCCAACTGAAGGGCATCCCCTCATTTTCCAATATTTGCCACCACAAAGAGTGCAGCTATGAATATTCTTGTACGAGTCTTTTTCCTTACTAATTTTTTGGGGTACAAACTCAGCAGTGCTATGGCTGGATCAAAGGGTAGGCAGTCTTTTAGCACCCTTTGGGCATAGTTCCAAATTGCCCTCCACAATGGTTGGATCAATTCACAAATCCACCAGCAATGTATTAATGTCCCAACTTTGCCACAGATGATAGGATTCTCTTGTTCTAGGAGAAATGGTGACCAGGATGATTTCAGAAAAACCTATAAAGATCAATATGAACTGATACAAAGTGAGATAAGCAGAACCAGAAAAACATTGTATGCAGGAACAGCAACATTATATAAAGATTAATTATGAAATATTAGATACTCAACAGTAAAATTATCTAGGACAATTATGAAGGATATATTACAAAGAATGCTATCCACCTCCAGAGGAAGAACTGTCAGACTCAGAATATAGATCAAAGCATACTATTTTTTTTTTGCTTTAGTTTATTTGGGTTTTTCTTTTTTGACAGTTTGGCTTTATATGAGTATTTTCTTAAAACAAGGAATAACATGGAAAAGTGTTTTACATGTTAATACATGTATAATGCAGATCAAATTGCTTACCATACTGAGAAGGTGGGGGTGATAGGAGATCAAGGAACAATTTGGATCTTTTAACTTCAGAAAATGTATATTGAAAATTGTTACTACATGTAAATGGGAAAATAAAATATCTTCTAAAATACTCTGAGATACAAAATTAAATCTGTCTGGCAGGCTAACATGACAGAAAATAGAAATAACATGTTGAAGGACATGTGTAAAATTGGGGACACTAATGTATTTTGGCAGGAGTTGTGAACCAATCCTAATATATTGGAGAACAATTTGAACATATGCCCAAAGGGCTAAAAACTGTGCATGCTCTTTGATCCAACAATACCACAACTAGGTCTGCATCCCAGAGATCAAAGAAAGAAGGAAAGGAACAATTTGTATAAAAATATTTATAGCATCTGTTTTTGTAGTGACAAGGAATTGGAAGTTGAGAGAAAGTAAACCAACTAGAGTTTAGGGAATGCCTGAATAAGTTGTAATATATGATTTGATACAATATTTTTAGGCTATAATAAAGGACAAGAATGATGGTTTCAGGAAAACCTGGAAGACTTATTATGGACTCAAGCAAAGTGAAGTGATATGAACAAGGGCCACATTGTACATAGTACCAGCAACATTGTAAGAATGATCAACTGTGAAAGACTTATCTACCCTAATTTAAACAATGATCCAAGAGAATTCAAAAGGACACATGAGGGAAAATGCCATCTACCTTGAGAGAGAGAAAAGATGAATTCTGAATGCAGATTGAAATATATATATATATATATATATATATATATATATATATATATATATATAACCTTTTTTCTTTTTTACTTTGGCAACATGGCTAATATGGAAATGGGCTTTACATAACTTCACATGTATAATGAATATATGATATGGTTTGTCTTCTCAAGGATGATGGGAGGGTCATGAGGTAGGGAGAGAATTTGGAACTAATTTTACATTATCAATTTTTTCACATAATTTGTAAATACTTCATGAAATAAATTAATGTATTTAAAGAAAAGAAAAAAAAAGAATATATAGCTCAGTTGAAGGAATGGCTTGTAAAAAGAATAACTCCCATGTGTCTATTCACCTTCTTCATTTGTCTTTTGATTGCTTAATATTCTTACTCACCTTATGAATTTGCCCAGATAGTAACAAGAAAATGAAGCTCATTGAGCACTCCTGGGGCTCATGAACACCACTCTCTTTGCTATGATGCATTTTATATTCTCTCAATAATTGTGAAATTGACCATTTATAACTGCATTGTTTATCTTTTTAATTCATTTCAGTCATGACTCTCTTCTTACTATAAAATTAAAGTGATTTCCCAGGGCTTTTCTTTCAAAAGCTAAATAATGTGGGATTTGAGAGGCATATGGAATGGCCCTAGCAGTTAACATTACCAAGTTGAAGTCTTCTTCCTCTAAGAAATATTAACCGTCTGAGCATGAGTAATTCATTTAAATTCTTCATTCCCTAAGCCACTCACTAAGAGTATATAAAAAAAAAGTTGATCTGCATCAGTGGGTGGAGTTTTCAAACAAAGAGCACCTCACATCAATGAAATTACAGTTTTAGAGCACTTCTGCTTTTTGACCTGTCTCCCAGTAAAAAAATAAAATAAAAAAAAACCTTGTGCTTCAAGACTTTTCATTGATTGTATTTTTACTCTTTTCTCTAACATAAATTCCCATTATATCCTCTGTTAAATAACAATTCAGAAAAGAAATTCTGCTTATTATCTCTGACCTATACATTACTTGAAGTCTCTATCCTATGAGTATTTGCATATAGTTATATCCTTCTAGAATATCTTTCCCTGACTAACTAGATCTCTATCAATCTTCAAATCATTAAGATTAATTAATTTAATGAAGCCTTTCCTGATTAATTGTGCTTGATTTCAAATCTGTTCTTTTCAAATTTCTTTGACATCTATGTAGGTACCTAATTTGTTCCTGCTTTAATTGCTACATTAACATTTTCAGTGTCACCTTAGGTATTATTAGGAAGAGGGTCATATCTTGAAGTATGGGACCAAATCAAGGGCAGTCTAAATGTTCACACTGTGAGGATTGGATAAATGATTTTGATATATTTGACTAGGTAGCTAATTGAGTAACTATAGCTTTATCTAGATATAATACACTATTATCAATATTTGTGATGAACATTAATGATAATTAATCTTTTCCAATTGGGTTTACAGATAAAAATAACTGAAGTTAACAACATTTTGTACTGAATGGTAATTCTAGAGTTGCAAGTGACTTTTTGGTTTAGTGTATCAAAAATTTTTTTAAAAGATACCCTTTTGCAAAGTCTCCATCATGATATAGGCCCTGCTATGTATCTCCAGAATTGTGGAGTACACTACCACACAAGGCACCTATTGTAATAGTTAAAGGAATTGTAGGGATTGAAGAAGTACAGGTGATAAGGAAGCTTTTGTAACAGGAAATGGAGGAGTTGAAGGGATAGAGGGAATATGGATGCCAGTAAGGTAAAAGGAGCGAGATACCCCCTACTGAAAGGTTATCTTTGAAAAATGGGGTTCCCAAGAAATGAGCCAACTATGATAGCCTGAGGGGTTCTCTATTGACTGATGTTGAAGATCCCCCAAACAAGGTAAGCATAGACCCTCCTGAGGGACAAGCCTCCCCCCAGACCAAGATTGCCTGGTAGGGGTCCAATAAAGACTGTTTATGGTTGAATGGCTGTCCTTAGGTTCAGCTCCCTCTATGTTCTCCTGAAATGATAGTCCTCCTCTTATCACACTGTGGGTTATTTAACTCAAGATGAATTTAATAACAAGTTTGGATTGGGAAGATATCAGGTAAGAGGGAATCGGGATTTCCCTAGATTAGGTTTGAGTCTCTCTCAGCTTTTGAGCTGAGGTCAGACCTCACAGGCTGGTGGAGGGTTTCTTTTATTCCTGTCTATGCTAATCTATGTCAGTTTTCTTAAATTCAAAGATTTTAGCAGTAGGCAGCAAGAGGAAGAAAAGGATTTTACCTTCAGGGCTAATGAGGCCTGTGTCTTTGGGCTGATGCACCTAGACTGGCCTTACAGTTCCAACCACTCCTCTTAAATCCTTTTGTTCAATGATGCAACCACAAGAATCCAGGTAGAGAAAACAGTTGAGAAAATCCAGGAATAGAGGTACTTCTATCCTGAGACAGGGAGAGAGCGCTCCTTCCAGTCCGAGGGCCAGGAAAGAGAGACCTTCCAAAGCAACTGCCACTCTCCAAGATACCCCTCCCCCCTCACCAAATGTCATCACTGTTCATCAATTTCACTCTAACCTTCCAATTGCAGTTTCTTCCACCTCAGTGGAAGAAAGTCCAGAGCTTGATGAAGTTTTCCTTTCTACACTATTCCATTCTTAAATGTTTGCTTTTCCCACCTTAAGTTGAAATATACTTCTCTGCAAATTCCATCTGTTACTCTTATATGAGGAATCCATGAACATTAAAATATTTCCTCCTTCATGAACTTTTCTTGATTCTCCCAAATATAACAACATCCCCCTCTTTTGTTTTGTACTTGTCTAATATGTACTTTTAAGCAAACTTCCAAAACTCTTTACTTCTCTATCCTAAACATCTCTAGTTTCTTCAATTAAGCCTTAAATAGCACAGTTTCAAATTCTTTTCTCATTTTAGAAATTCTCTTCTATGCTCTACCTTGTTAAGTTTTTTTTTGATATAGCCTATTATTATATTAATGTTCTTCTTTTGTATGATACTGTTGACTTACATTGGAATGCTAGTTCACTTAAACCACTATATCTTTTCCATAGAAAATATTATTTAGCCCTGCTTGTCCCACCATCTGCTTATGCTGTGCAGTTGATATTTTTAAATAAAGCATTGAGTTGCACATTTATTTGCATTGGTTTTGTTGTTATTCTTGTTCACAAAGCCAACTTCTTTTTCTATGGCGAAAGAAATAAAATATGGCCAATAGAAATGCATAATTGTTAAATTTGGGTGAAAATAATGTAAAGAGAGTTTTATTTATTTTATTTAGTTTAATTTTTCCTAGTTTGATTTGGGCCTATTTTTCTAGTCTTTTGAGGTGTTTTTCCTCTCCTTGTTCTGTCATTAAAACTCTCCGTTCCAATTTTATGCTAATCACATTTTTGACATAGATGCTATCCATACTTTTATCCATAACAGACAGAGATACATATATACAATGCTGATAGATACATGTATAAATAATTTTAGATAGACAGACAAATAGATCATTAAGTAAGGACTTCAATACATGTCGGGAATTGTATTGATTGCTAAAAATAAAAACAATCAAGCAAAATAATTTTCCCTCAAGGAGCTTATATTAAAATACATGAAGAAAACTCATAGAGTCTTAAAAAAAATAAAGAGTTTCCTGTGCCATGCCACAGTACATAAATAGTGTCAAGAAAATTATTTGGATGCCTAATTTCTGGAAAGATAAGGCAAAACTAACATATCGGAGCTCAGAATTCCAGAGACAGAACGTAAGATTCTAATAAGAGTATGAAAAAAATGATAGCCAGCATGATTTGAAACAATGCCTGGGATATTAAATGGGGGCTTAGTTCAGAGGATGATAAGGGAAAACATCAACTATCAGAACCTCAAATTTGATTCTGTCACATGAAACATCAATCCTTTCTTCACCTTTAATTTAGATGGATTCTATTGGTGACATCCAGATCCTCTAATATTAGTTTCTTAAATGGTGTGTTTCCCATATTTGAATCATTATGAACACCATTGAATTTGCTGTGACATTGAAGAGGATTTTTCTTCCTCCTCTGAAGATATATGCCCAGGGTGTATTTGCATCTGCAGATTAAATTTAAAAAAGGTCTTACTTTGTGATGCATAAGTAAATAAATAAAGCAGAAGCAAGCACAATCTTATTTGTCTCTAACTATTTAGAAATTCAGTACACAACCTTCGGGATTTCAGAGGTCAGGAGTAGAAAAGATAGTCTCCATATCTGTAGTTCCTTTAATTACTATACTTTACAGAGCTTATTCTCTTAACGCCTTTATTGCTACTCAGCCATCTGGATGGGACAGGTTTTATTATTTCTTTGGGATTCAGCTAACAAGGAATTTTTTTGTGGCTTTTGTGGCTATAAACTTGTTGAAAACTGGAATAAAATTCTCCCTGGGTCTAATATTAACTTTTTTCTCTCTCCATGACATTTGCAGATTCATTGTGCCTGGGCAACCAACCTCAATGCTCATTCTATTAGCAGAAATTACTAAAAATAAGTCACAATAACAGAGCTTCCACATACAACCCAGCAGAAAAGTTTCATAGAAATATACTATATCTACAAACATGCATTAGCCCATTTGCCTCAAAGTACTTTTATGTTAAAAATAGTTTATCTACAAATCAGGCTTTGTAGACCACTCTCTAAGGGAGAAATCCAGTTATACCCTTATTTCGATATACCTAGGTTTGTTACAGAAATATAAGAGTAGTCTGGCTTAAAAGAAAAAAAAACAATTTGCCATATTTTGAATATTTTTAAGAGTTTGGAAAAGACTTAGTTTTTGAGTCTTTTGTTCCTTCATTTGGAGACAGCTAGATGGGTAGAATGTTGGAGTTGGAGTCAGGAATAACTGAATTCAAATCTAGCATCTGATACTTCTTACCTAGGTGACCCTGAGCAAAACACCAAACTCCTGTATCCCTTAGTTTCCTAAACTATTGTACCAACCTTAAAGGGTTATTTTGAGTATCAAATGAGTTACTATTTATAAAGCACTTAGGATATGTTAAACTCCAAAGAAATGTTTCTTATTTCCTATTCAATTTTTAGAAATTAGAAAGAAGAACCTTAGCAAGTTTTGTTTTGTTTTAATTATTGTGGTGAAGGAATTTTTGGCAAGTTGGACTTTTAGAGAGGGGAAGCTCTTTAGAAGCTAAGCTTTCTAAGCAGAAAAAGAAAAAAATTCATATAGAATCTGCATTTTATGGAGAAAAACGTCATTTAAATAATTTTCATATGAACAACTTTATTACAGATATTTTAATCAACTACTTGTCTTTAATATCATAATATTAATAAGCCTTCCTAAGCTTATAAAATGATCTTCATAAATTCTATTTAACTGGGAATGACCAAATTATTAATGTTTTAAAGTTCGAAGGGACTTTAAATATCATCTGGTCTAATTACTTCATTTTCCAAATGAGTGAGGTAAGGTCCAAAAATGTTAAGATATTTCCCAATGATAATACTGGTGGTTTATGCAAGTTCCAGAAATTGACCAGGGTTATTAAACTCCAAATTAAAATATCCTTTCACAGAATTTTTATAAAAAATAATTAATTTGAAAAAATGGTTTAATTAAAATATATTTATGATCTAATTAGAAAAATATTATATTAATTCAGGGATGAAAATAATTACTCTTATCATGTGTAAATATCATATCTATATCCAAACAAAATTTGGATATTTTTCTTTAATGACAATTCTTTAGTTAAATTATTATGCTATATTTGACATTGTAAGCTTTATAATTTAGAAGCTCATTTTTCAAGGAAAATATTTTAAATACAATTTTAGATATTCTTGACTGTGTTGTTAAGTTCTTATCATAAGGTGTCAAATTCCTTGTTCTCACATCATAAAATTTTATCCAGCAGTATGGTTGTTGCCATAAATACTGGCATCAGAAATTTCAACTTAGAAATTATTTTAAGTAAGTTTCATGGATTATTTCTGAAGGTCTTTAGTGGAAAACTCTCCATGATAATACAAATATAAGCCCAGTACTATTATAAACTGTAGAATTCTAAAATCTACCTAAGAGAGTTAAAACAATTTATGGAATTTGGCACCTACACACAAAAAGGACAGCCTGGAAAATTGTTAAGTTTTAAGTATCACTTCTGAAGGGGTGACACAAGAAAGCTACAGTTCATTTTGGGATTTCTTCAGGTTATTTTTAGCTCTCCTTAAAAAAAATAAAAAAAACACTTCACATGTACTCTGATAGGTCAAGAATGAATTAGCAGTCTCTAACATGGTGTTTGAGACATAGTAGTCATTCATTTGACCAAATATTAGTCAAATGAATGATTCATATGTTTCAAGTTTTAAAGTAGAATCCTGATTTCAAGAGAGAAAGTTTCATTCATTTTCTCTTCCTTTCCCCTTTCTTATTCTTCTATCTACCTTGCCCAGTTCACATACACACCATGTAAATTGTTTTGGGCTGATAGTTGTGGTGTCCAATGTCCAACCTTAACATTATTGACTCTGCATCAGCTCCTCTCACTTTTCCTCCATTTTCTACTCCTTTTTCTTCTTTTTGTCCTTTAACTTTCCTTACTATTTCTTTTGTTCTCTTATTGTTTCTTCTCTAACACTTGTCCCCACTTCTGTCTAGGAGTTAATAAATTACAGGTAAAATTGAAATCAAAAGTATTCAAGATAATTCTAAAATATTTTAATAGAAGATTCCATTGAAGGCATTGCTAGAGAAATTTATCAAGAATCCTCCAACATTTAAAAATCTAAATTAATGTTAATTTTTTCATGCAACATGGATAATAGAGATGCTTTCTCAGGTTTAACAATTTTTTGAAATAGATTACATATATGACTGTGCAAGACATTTAAAATCCTTGATAATTTATACTGCAAAATCATTGCTAATTCATATTAGTAGGGGAGTTCTGCCACCAAAATTTCCTTACACTAAAAAAATTCAGATGTGTTTATATACACAGTAATATATGAGCAAAAATAAAATCTTTTTTCTTTGTCACTTTTATGAAGACATAGAAATAAAGATGGCAAGAAGTCTATCAGGATGAAAGAATAGGAGAGGCCAAAAACTCATAATCTACACAGAAGCTTCACATCTCTATGTCACTTATAGTGTCAAGGCAGAAATCAAAATCCATTAGACATGACAAGTACTAAATAGCATCACAAATATGAGGCAAATTATATTTCCAACCATAAGGAACAATCCATTACTAAAAGGAAAGTAATTTTAGATTTAACATTTCCACCATCACAAACAATTCCTCTTTTAAAAAAATATTGAGAATTAAATTAAAAATAAAAGTTTTCCTTTTTAGTTCTACCTTTTGAATATTGTAGTTATAATGCAGCTAAATCAAGAAAGTATTTGCTATTTGACTTTTGGAACAGAGAACTCTAGCAGATGTTTGAATTATTAAGTCCTTCATTATTATTATATCATGCCTCTCCATCAGGATAGTGATTCATTCCCAAAACTCTTCATCCATTTCTTATTCATCCTACTGGTCTGTGTGTAAACATCAGTGTAAAAAAATCTACCTTTCTCCCTTTATTGACTTTCTCACAAATGTTATCCATCATCTCTTCTCCCTCTAATTCATAGATTAAAAAACTGAATATATAATGCTATCCTGATCATCTACATCTTATTGCATGTCTTTAATTCCTTTTGAATAAAAGTATGTACACATTCACAGATCTATTCAAGTTATGAGTTCTCAATTCAAGTTATGAGTTTTCAATGGTATTTATTAATTCAAAATTTCTCGCTTGTAATTAAAATATTTTTGCCTGTACTTTGAAAACTTGTGTGGATATTTATGCCCATAAATAATATGTCACTTCTGAATTTGAGAAAGGGGGATGTTTCTTCTTTGAGGAGAATCTTTAGTCAAATCATTAAATAACTTTTGTTCAGATAGTTTAAATTTCTGAGGAAATTACTTACTTTGATTAAGATACATGTAGGTACTGAGTAAAATGAAATTGTTAGAAATATATATTTAAATTAAGATGCCAGGCAAAAAGATGGAAGAATTGTTCTCACTTACCTGTGTTCCAAATGAATTGGTGACTAACTTTGTGGGTTCTAATAACTTAAAACTTGAGGCAAAGACAGATCTTACATTCTTTGCAAGAATGCCTTGGTGCTGGGATTCATCCAGGTATCCAGAGGCAAAGAATTCACAGCACAGTGCTCTGGCTAAGAAACATCTTGCTTAGGTTCCTCCCTGTCTAATTCTGAAAGCAGACATCTGTTGTGTTTTAATTGAGCAAAGATGAAACAGGGGAGTAAAAGCTATTAGTCAGTTCCCCAGTTACTGTATTTGGGCACTATACAATTTGGAAGCCAAAACAGGAGAAAGATAAGCATGAATTTCATGTTTCATTCAAATAATAGCATTTTTGCAATTCAAATTAATAGATGAATATATATTTTACTTTCTTCAACATGAAAAAATAATATTCACTAATTTTATAAATATTTTAATTTTTATGTAGGTTAAAATGCATTTTAAAATGCAGGACAATTCTAATGAGTATACAAATCAGAGCTATTATAAATCATTGATAGCAGCATAAATTCCCCTCACATTCTGTCACTCTTATCCACATGAATGTTTTCATCCATGAAAATTCATGGTCTACATTTGCTATTGATTTGGGTTAAGACACAGGACCAAATAGCTTCTGGGCATCAGAATGGCCCAGATGCTACAAGAGGGGTATCTCAAAGTGAGTTTGGAGCCCCAATTGCCACATTCTGTCCACATTTTTATTTTTCTCCTTTCATACTATCTATAATGATGCTCCAGTGTATAATTTGAGAGACAAAGGGGAAAGAATATTCACAAAGGGTTGTAGACCGCTTGAGAGCTAGTCTTGATGGTGATCATGTGAATGAATTTTAAGAGATGAATATCCTCAATTTTGTTTTTGTACAACCTACATTTCTGAAAATATTCCTTATTCCCCCTCCCAAAAGAGCCATCCCTTATAAATAATAAGGAAAAAGGAAAAAACAATTTAATTATGTCTAATAGCACCTGCAATTCATAGATCTTCACCTATTAAAAGAATGGAAGGAGGTTCACTTTCTTGACTAATTTAGAGCAGGGTTTGGCAATTATAATTGTAGTATATATCCTGTTTATTATTCTTTCCAATTATATTAAATCTTTTTATATATTATTATTCTTTAATTCACTTTATATGAGCTCATATTAGTCTTATGTTATTTTCATAGACATCCTGTTTTTGTCATTTACTGATGTCTTTTTTTTAAATCTAACTTACATTTTCCATAATATATTCCCTTGGAAATCCATATCTCAAAACAAATAAAAATCAAAAAAGAAAAATTGGTTTAGCAAAACTAATTCGAAATCAGTTCACACTCTTATTCACCTACTACCTGTTTAAGGAAGGGAAAATATTTATCCTCATACCTCTTACTTATGGGAAAGCATGGTCATTGTAATTTTACATCAGTGTTTCATGAAAAGAGACTAGGTGCTTATCCTAGATCTGATTCTTATTTCTTGTATGATTTTGGAAAAATTACTTAGCATCTCTGGGCTTCTGTTTTCTCACCTTTATAATGAGAAGATTGGACAATATGTTCACTAATTCCCTCTTTTTACTTTTTATCTCCTATTAATATATTCTTATTTTCACTTTTTACCTTTGTCTAACTTTTTGATTTTGTTTATTGTTTTCCCACTTCTGCTTACTTCAATTTTATCTGTTCATCTCTTCTCATAATTCTGTTTATCATATCTTTTCTTATAATAGAATAACATTTAATCATATCCCAGTATCACAATATTTTAGCCATTTTCTAATCAATGAAAATCTATTTTTATTACAGTTATTTTTAATCACAGAAAATGAAAATATAAGTATTTAGGTATGGGGACTTTACCCTACACAATCCACAGGTGTATATGTTTGTTTCTGTATGTTTATGTGTTTATACATATACAATATTATATATGCCTGTGTGTATATTTTATGTATGTATATATGTATATGCATATATATTGAGATATACATATATACACTAATACATATATACAAATATCTGTGGTATCTCTAAGTAATAAAGTATATCTATTTTAGTTACTCCCAACATAATTCCATAAGACCATCAATTAAAGAGTTAGAAAGGAGATTGAGGCCCATCTAAGTCGGAGTCTTTCATAATACAGATGAGAAAATTGAGTTCCACAGAGGATATATGATTTATATAATGTTGTATAGATGGTAAAGAGTCCTAGATCTCCTAGCTAGTGAGCCTGTGGAAGAAGGGGATGATGTTGCATCATATAGTAATTGGGAAAGTAGGAGGAAGGGAAAATTTAGGGGCAAAAATAAAGTCTTATTGTAGATATATGTAGACTAATATGGTTATATGAAAATGATAGAGCCAAGAGTGTGGAGTAGGGCAATTCAAATATTCCACTCAAGAAACTTTAAAATCTCATTAAATCCAGTTCTGTAGTGGCATAACAAATAAAAAGTCAGTCACACTTTTTTCATACCAGGACAAGTTAGGTAGTTGGAGGGAAAGTTCTGTTATACTTGGGTAAGCCTGGAATACAAATCACTGTGGCAGTTGCAGCAGGTCATGGAAGTAACTGCAACAGTGACAGCAGCAATTTCAGGAACTCTTTGCCTTGAGAGGGTAAGGGTTTTTGGGATCCTGCACAGAAAGGTATTACAGGGGTCCTGAGCTGACACTAGGCACAGGACTTTGTTGCATTGTCTAAATACAACTCCAGACTATAATTGTAGGACAGAAAGTAGCACCATTACTTGCTGCTAAAAGAGAACACAGGTCCTTATCATGTTCTAAAGCCAATATGAATATGACCACTTCTGGTTTCAGAGGTGGAGGAGCCATGCCTTTGTGAAAACCAGAGCACTTTCCAGGAGAGCAGTGGCCACATTTCTTCCCAGATTGTACCACCTTGGAAGAACTGAAAATTTACAGATGCTCCAAGAATTAGCTCTGAAAAAAAAAAAACACCTAAAAAGGTTGAACCTTGGTACAAAACTCCACTCCTACCCCCTAGGAAAAAGTTCAATGTTAACAAAAAAAAATCAAGAAATAAGATAGAATAATGATCAAACACCAAAAAAACCCCCATAAAAATAAACAATATCACATAAAGCTAATAGTGAAAGTGAAGGTCAAGACACAAAGAAATCAACATCATTAACACAAGTATAAGCAGTCACAAAACAATAATGCAAATTGGACACAAGCCCAACAAAAAGTTTTGGAAGCCAAGATAGTAGAGTAGAGAAAGAACTTAACTGGGCCCTTCCAGCATTCCCCTCCATACAAATTTAAAATAATGCCTCAAATCAAATTCTGGAGTGGCCAAGTCAACATAACATGAGAATGAATGAGACATTATTTCTGCCAAAGACAACATAGTAAGTTAGAAAGAGAGATTTGTAACATAGAGGGAGGATGGTAACCCAGAGCACACATAGTTGAAAAACCAGGGGTAAGACTACATATTGCTGAGAGGAGTGGTTGCAGCAAAGTTGTTGGGCCACAGATTGTATGGGGACTTGACAACTGGTTGGAAAAATATTACACACCTCTTGTGCTAAAAAAGACAGAGGAATGGATTCTGTTTAGCAACATTTTAATCTATATTTATTTCTAGGTCACAGTTCAAGGGTTGAAAGGAACATTTCTAGTCAAGAGGGAATAAAAGTCCTAAGGGATACTATTATTCTTAGGAACAAGGGACCAGAGACCACGATGAATTGAATAAGTTCCTGTTCCAAAGAATCAGGAACCTTGTATAACTTCTGGTCTTAGGGAATCTGGGTTCCTGAGGAAGAGCATCTATTGCAATCTCAAGGAACCTTTTTTAGGTAAAGACCAAAATACTTTCTAGGAGAGCAGTGACCATACCTAGCTTGGAAACACTGAAAATATCCAAACCCTGAAAACTAGCTCTGAAATCAACAGTGAGAAAAAAGCCTGAAGCTTAAGACAGTGCTCCTCTTCCAAACCCCTACTTCTGGGAAGAGAACCCAACATCATAAAGTTCAAAATCAAGAAATAGTTTGAGAAGTGAGCAAACAACAACAGAAACAAACTGTTTGATGTAAAGCTACTTTCATGTGACAGGGAAGATCAAGACACAGATTCAGAAGACAATGAAGTCAAAACAGATATAAGTGAAGCCTCAAAGAAAATGTATGAATTGGATACAAGTTCAACAACACCTAAAGAAATTAATTAGAATGACAAAAAATAAGAAAAGAAATGAGAGATTTGCAAGAAAATTATGAAAAGGGAATTAATAATTTGTTAAAAAAGAAGTATAAAAAGAATGACAGAAAATAATCTCTCAACAAAAACAGAACTACCCAAATGTATAATGAAGCACAAAAATCTAAAGAAAATAATTTCTTAAAAAGCAAAATTGGGCAAGTGAAAGATAATGACTTATGAAACATCAAGAAGTAAAAAAAGTAAAAAGAATGAAAAATAGAAGAAAACATGAAATATGAGAAAAATAACTGACTTGGAAAAGAGTAAAGAAAGGATAATTTAATAGTTATTATATTACCTAAAATCATAAACAAAAAATGAAGCTAGATATCATATTTCAGAAAATTATAAAGGACAACTGCCATTATATCTTAGAACCAGAGAGCAAAATAGATCTTTAAAAAATCCACAGACCATCTCCTGAAATATCTCAAAATGAAAACTCCCCTGATATCATAGACAAATTCTCTAACTCCCAGATCCAGGAGAAAATATTGCAACCAGCAAGAAAGCTATGAAACTATAACCAGGAGCACATAAAGTTCAAAAGCTTGTGTATTAAAGAATGATGCTTTTGATGTGAAATTCTAGAAGATGAAGGAGCTAGCATTACAAGAAAGAACTCAGCAACCAGAGCATTATCTTTTAAGAGAAATGAATATTTAATGAAATGGAGATGTTTCAAATATTCCTGAAATGAAATGAAAATTTGAAATTCAAGTGTAATACTCAAAAGAATTATAAAATTATAAAAATGTAATATAAATCCTAAGGGATTTAAAGTTTAAAATTCTTATTCCTATATGGGAAGATAGTGCATTTAACTCCTAAGAATTTTATGATTCTTGGATCAGTTAAGAGTCTACATAGACAAAGAGTACATGTATGAGATGATTATTTTGGGATGATAAAAAAGTGAATTTTAGAAAGTGAGAATGCATCAGGAAAATAGGGGAAAGAAGAAAAATGGGGGACCTATATAAAAGAGGTATACAAAGAAGAACTTTTATAGTGGAAGAAAGATGAAGGGGTGATAGCAGGCAACATTTGAAACTTGTTCTCATTGAAACTAGTTCCAAGAGGGAAGAATACACATACACATATTCAGTTAGGTATAGAAATATATCTTACCCAAAGAAGAGATAGGAGAAGAAGAGGATAAGAGAAAGGTGGAATTAAAAAAGGTAAGGCAGACTGGTAAGGGAGGCAGTAGTCAGATGAAAAATAGATATGAGGGGAAGGATAGGAGAAAAAGAGAAACAAAGAAATAAAATAAAAGAAATAATATAGAGGGAAATGCAGTAAGTAATTATAAATGAATACGAATGGGATAAAATAGAGATGATGGCAGAATGCCTTTGAAATTAGAATCTAATGATATGTTGTTTACAAGAAACATACTTAAAACAGAATTACACACAGTCAAAATAAGAGGCTGGAGGAGAATCTAACACACTTCAGCTAGGGTGAAAAAGGTAGTGATAGCCTTTAACAGAATGAGAATGAAATAATTTGGAAGGTTGGAAGGACATCAGTAGCCTTGAAGTGCAACCTATTAAAAAAAAGGGGGGAAACCCTAAAACTATAAAAGTTGTTTTGTAGCTACAAAAACACTAAATGATGTTGATTTTATTAAATTAATTTATTCAATGTTGCCTATACATTTGTTATTGCCCTTCTGCATTTCTATTTTCCTCGTCATTCATTGTTTAAGTGAACCAAGTTTTATTGAGATTTGACAGCATATATTCTAAAAAATCATTGATTCAATTTGACTTCAATTTTTAAGATGCTGAATGTCCTTTATTCTATTTAATCATAGAGGTTTTTTTTTTTCTAATCTAGGCTGAAGGTCATTGTCTAGAATCAAGAGGTAATATATCCAGGGAGGTAAAAACCGCAGAGATTATTTTATCTAACATGCTTATTTAATAAAACATGACCATGAAGTCCAGGAGTGGGGGGGGCAGGACTGTGGTTCTTTAAGAACATGAAAGAAATTAGGAGTTAGGATTTGTATGTATGTCCTCTTTTTAAAAAAAAAATCCCTATTTTCTATCTTAGAACTAATACTGAGAATTGGTTTCAAGGCAGAAGAACAGTAAGGACTGGGTAACTGGTATTAGCTATCTTGCACAGGTGAAAAAGCTAGGAAATGTCTGAGACCAGATTTATACCCAAGCAACCTGTCTACTAGGATTTACTCTCTATCTATTGAACCAACTTAGTGTCCTTACCTATGTTTACTTATACCTCAGGGACCACTCTTCCCACTGTACTTAGCTTATTGTTGTATTTCCCTTTTGAAGATATGTATGATTTCTCAATATGATCCATTGTTTAGGAGATCCTTCATCTTTTTTGATTACTCCTTTCTCCATTTTCCTGTTCTTTTTTCCCCAGATAACGTCATAAAATATTAATATTTGTTTTCTGATATTTTGAAATCCATGTTCTTTATCTGCTTCCTACTCTTAGCCCCTTCCCAAGAAGGTAGATAATATGATACAGTTTGTACATTGTACATTTATTTCATATAATATAAATTTTTACATTTGTTATGTGAAATAAGACACATATAGTTTACATTAGAGAAAACTTCCTGGAAGAAATAAAATGAAGAATGGCATGCCAACAATAGTCCTGGGATTTTTAAATTTGGAATTTCTTTGCGAAGGTGATTGGTGGATTTTTTCCATTTCTATTTTTCTGTCTTGTTCAAGAACATCAGGGCTATTTTTCATGATAATTTCTTTCAAAATTGTGTCCAGATTGTTGTTGTTTGTTGTTGTTTTTTTCCATGGATTTCAGGCAATCCACTGATTCTTAGACTGTCTTTCCTAGAGCTCTGTTATAGCTTCTGTTACAACCAGCTTATGTGGGAAAGCATTACTCCTACTGCTATCTTTTCTTCATCTCATTGGTTTCCACTCTTACCATGCTGAGGCTGCCCTGAGCAGGTTTTGCTCTTTCCCCCCTCTAAGTTTGTTGTACTGAATCTGAATTTTGTTGAAGCTTTTTCAGTGCTTTCTCCTCCTACCGCAATAAGATGAGTCCTCCTTGTTATATCTACATGTTGTTTTGGACTGAAGCACAATTTCACCACTCATTCTGTTGCTTCTAGCACTATAGGATTCATTTTATGGCATATTTGCTTTTCTCTTGTCATTTGGAGGGTGATGGGTGAGCTCCCAATGTTTCTTATTCCACTCACCATCTTGGCAATTAGAAGTAAATTTTTTTTTCTTCCTGTCAGATTTTCTGTGGGATTATTTTCTTTACTATGTCCTTAATTTTAGTTGTTTTCCACTGAATTTAGAACATTTATTGTTCTTTTCAGATTATTCTATTTCAAATTCCACAACCATTTATTAAGCATCTACCAAATATAAGATACAATGTTAAGAACTAGGTTAAATCAAAGCTATTGTAACTATGCTCCTGTAGAACTACTCATTCAACCTTATTAACCAGAAGTGCCTTATCATTTGTTTTACCATTACATCCTCCTAGTTCAATCAGATTGAAAACTCTGTTATTCATCACTGTACTTAGTGCAGTTTAGAAATTTAATAAGTTTTGCAGAATTTAAATGACTTCTTAAGGCTATTTTTTTTAGTAGCATAAATGTTACATTTGCATATTTCTTAGTTTTTCCTCCATATTTTTTTCTAAAATTCCATGTAACCAAGGATTGGTAGTCAATTTATTAACAAATATCAATAAATATGTTATCCATTTGGATTTTTAAGTATTTATGTCAATATGGGTATAAGATGTCATTACTAAGAAAATAGAATAACAGAGCTAAAATGAAAATAGCTAAAAAAATCTTCAGAAATACATGGCAGAGGTAAAAGTATTTGCATTTATGCTCATTAAGAAGGTATCAACAAGTATGGTCTTCAGAGACAAGATAACTAACTGTTAAATAGTTGTAATAATATCAATTTGTTTATGAAATCTGACCATATAGCAAAGCATTTATTTAAATTATGATTACTTATATTTTAAGTATTATTTTTCTAATTTTTTGCAACTGAAATTTTTCTAAAAAGGTGTTAATAAAAATGAGTGGATACAGAATTCATTGACCGTATTGTGTTTAACTTCAAGCTTTGCAAGAGACCTTAGCGCTATATTTTTAATGAACAAAATACTTTATGTACATTTTTTGCTGGGTCTTTTTTTTACTTTTGCTTTATAAGTCACAAAAAGAAGAAATGCACATAATTAATTCTCAAATGAATACTTTGGCAAAGTCAGACTGTGAAAGGAGAATGTATCATTTAGCCAGTGAATATGAAGCTTAATGGTGAAAGAAGTGATACATATTTAAATATTTTATATTAGCCAATGTCAAATTGCAATACCTTTTCCTTAAATCATTGATAATCTGTTTTGTTGTCTCCCATTCCTGTATCTTTTTATCTCTATGTTCTTTGCTTCCTTCAGGTTCTAGATAAAGCCTTTCTTTATTCAAATTATTTTCCAGTTCATCTTGTGCTTCATGTCTTCCCTCTAATATTCATTCCAAATGTTCCTATATTTACATTATTTTTTTGTTCCAAATTTGCTTATCTTCCCACATTAGACAATGAACAAGGACTCCCCTGCAAACAAATAATTTGTATCCCTTGAACCTAGTGAAATCACTGCTACATAGGAAGTGGTCAGTAAATGTTTACTTATAACCTGAGATGATTGGACTGGATTACTACTGTGAAATTTTTTTGTTACCTAGAATTGTACATTATCTTAAACTAAAATTAAAGTTAATTGAAAGTTAAATAATCTTAAACAATATATTGCTACTGAAGTCTATCATTAGCAACCAAATTCTCATAGTTCTCTGTGAATTGATCAACAACAGAATCTAATAAGGTTCCAAATTACAGGTAACCAAGGCACAACTCTCTCTTTCTCTTTTTCTTTCTCTCTCTCTTTCCCTCACAACTATAAAATATTTTACCTTTTAAAAACTGATTAGTACAGTGAATAGAGCATTGGAACTGAAGTCAGTAAGACCTGAATTCAAAGCTGACCTCAAACAACTTACTAGCTATGTGATGTCAAACAAGTCACTTTAACTGTCTCAATTTTCTCATCTTTAAAATGGGGATAATAATAGCACCTTTTCCACAGGGTTATTGAGGAGATACAATGAGATATTTATGAAGCATTTATAATCTTCTAATCACTATATATATTAACTATTATAATGCTAATGTTGTTATAGATGGAGAACTATAATAATCTAAAGAAGTTTTTTCATTAATGTTTTTCGTTTTACAGAAGAAGCTGAGTTTCTAAAAAGCTAAATAACTTTTCTAGTGTCACATATATACTAAATGACCTGGCCAAGATTAGAATCTAGATCTTCTGGCTCTAAATCAGATCTCTTTTACTATATCATCCTCTCTAATAATACCATTCTTTCTAATATTCAAAATGGTTAAGTTGAAGGACTGAATTCTATTTCTAACTTGATTTTTGACAAGCTTCACAGACTGAGACAATTCCCTCTCCTCTCTCAGTCTAAATATTTTCTTGGATAAATGGAGGAGACTGGCTAAAGTAATCTCACATTCATTTGCATATTGTAATATCTATAATGATATAACTAATTAACTAAAGGAAAATTCCATAACATAAGTTGTCTGCCAGCCTGACACTTGAAACAAACTAAGAAAGTTCTCAGAATTGTTTTAAATTATGTTAAAATTGAAGAAATATCCTAACTTCAAATAGAACCTCAGTTATTGATCATTGTCCCCCATCTTGCACAGTGAGATATATTTCTAATATATTGAATTATTTCTACTTGGGAATTTTAAATTGAGGATCAATTTTGTCCTTAAAAATCTCTTCACTCATTTCTTTGTTTTTAGCAAATTCAAAAATTTCTCTTCATATCTTCTACCCTAGTGCGTATTTCATTTTAGAGTTATTGAAAAGTGAGATTAGGGTTCTATCTTGCTTGATAAATTAGAACCAGCATAGGTCAGGTATGTCTGTGGAGAGTATCCTTGAGTTTCACATGGAGAAATATTGAAGAAAGTATTTATGAACTGGGCAGAACCCAATTACTTTTTTTAGACACTGGAACTTGAGGACAAAGCATGTGATTTTCCATCATCACCACAGAATCAGGGAGGGATCAGTAGGATGCTGGACTGCCTCCTCATTAGTTATATCCCAGTTGGAGATGTATTAGGATGTCTAGAGGAAAGGCTGAATAGCAAGTTTTCAAAAATGTATTTTATGATTTAAGACACTGTTGGCTTTTGTTTTTGATCAATTAATTTATTGCTTATTGCTAGCCTGATCAATAAATTCATTTTCCAGTCTCTCAAGTATTGTAAATCATCACACTAGTTTACATGAACAACATCCAATTGTTTAAAAACTCCTAGGTTTTACTCATTTTCAAGTTAATTTTTTTAATGATTCACTTATTGAAGTCATCTAAATTGAAATGTCTTTCTTTGTTTCTAGCTTGACGACTCACTCAACCAGATTCGTAAACTTCAGCAATCCCTGGAACAGCAAGTAGAAATGAATGATAATCTGCAGATTCAGCTTAATCATCTACAAAGCAGGTAATGATTATACAATAATGTTTTGTTCAATATTGAATATGTGGAGTTATAAAAATAATCTTTATTTCTGGATGGAACTCATATATAAAAGTCATCTTTTCCTTATTTCTTCATATAAATGTCACTTTAAGAAAGTTACACTTTACAAACTGGGAATATTAAGGAAGGATATTTAAAGACAATTATGATTTGTGTTTGTTTAGTCAGGATATCATACTGTCATAGTATGATTGGGAGACAATATAACACAATGCTAAGGATGTTGTCTTTTGAATCAGAAGACAAATGTTCAAATCCTGGCAGAATAATTTATGATGCACATGACTTAACCCAGTAGAAAACTCAGTTTTGTCATTTATAAAGTAAGTAGGTTGGGCGAATTTTCCTTTCTTTCTCTGTATTTATTATTCCATATTGCTTGAGAAACTTCCAGATATTTAGCTTACTTAGAATTTGAAAGACTCTTAAGTGTTCATATTTTCTTGTTGATTTTTAAATATCAAAACATCTGAGTATTAAGCCTGTGAATATTTGAAACAGAGGTGGGAGAAATATGTATTAGAATTTTAACACTCAATTTTTCCATTTCTTGGTTTTAAATATATGAAATACCATCTGTCCCCTTATCTTTGTATCCCATACATACACACACACACACACACACACACACACACATACACACACACACACACAAGTACGCAAAATGTCTTTATGTCTTTCTGGGAAATTGAGCAATGGAATTCACCTTCATATGCCATAATAACTTCTATTTATGAGACATACAAGTAGGAAACTACAAGAGTTTAAAAGAACTATGACTACAAAGAACATAAGACTTCAATATTCATGAATTTAGAAATGTAAAATGGAACCAATATGTACACTATCATTAAGAAAAATAACTTAAGAGCTATGATAAAAGAAATTGCCCACCATGTCTCCAGAGAAACTATGTGAAGCATGTTACCTAATGTCTATTTTTCTAAATTAATTAATTTACAATTAATTACAATTAAGTTACAATAAAATTCCTCTGTCTTTCTCTCCATTTTGTACACTAGAGAAGGAATCATTTGATGAAAAAGATACAATTATGTAAATAAAACCATGTCTTACATTTTTCTATTTGTCAGTTCTTTCTCTAGAAGTGGACATGCACAAGGTTCAAACAATATTTCTGTTGCTATATATGTTGTTTTCTTAGTTCTGTTCATTTCATTATGCTAGGACTAAAGGAGACATTCATGTTTAGATATGGCCACTATGAGAATTTCTTTCACTTGACAATTTATTATTAAACTGTTTTCCCACTTTTTTATTTCGGAGGGAGGAGAAAGCAAAGATAATATATACTTTCAAAAGCAAATGTTATAAAATAAATATTCATGGTTGCATCTCTTTTTCAACACTATATACCAAGATACTCATTCTAGAGTGTTTCTTCAGTTAAGAATATATGTTTGGATAAATATAAATATATATGTATATATATATATGTACATTATGTATATGTTTATGTAAACACATATAGAAGGAAAGCTAATATGTGGCATAATAAGAAAGAGGCTTGGTCTTTGACCATAAATTCTGATGCTGTCACCCAATAAATGTCTATAGACTAGTCATATCACTTCTGGGAATGCTAAAATTTTAAAAACTAGTTCGTATGTTTATTTTGAGGAAAGTATAAACTATATAGCATTATACATATGTGATTATTTATTTTTTTAATTCAAATATTTCTTTGAAGGATATATTTTTCCAGCAAAAGTTTAACTTAGCTAACTATTTGAAGAACAAAGTATTTAAGACCATCAAGGCAAGTATTTAGACCACTCAGGAAAATCTATCACAACACATTTATAAAGAAGTTTAAATTTTATATTTGGCTTTCATCTTTGATTAAGTAAAATCTATTCCTCTTGTTCCTAAATGTTCTCTTAAGGATACTGGTGTTTCATAGTCATAAAAATATTTATGGTTCCCTAAAATGCCAATGTTTAGTAATAAATATTATGGGACATTCTACACAATGATAAATAGTACACTGAATAAGGTCAATGATATGACTGTGATATATATCAGTAAAAAAAAATCATTAAGCAATAAGAGCATCATTTGTCTCTCTATTTCCCAATACTGCAAATATATATTTTATAGCTCTTCTTAAGAATTTTTTAAATTCCCAAGATTTCTTAAGAGTGAATTCCTGCACAAAACACCCTGAAAAAGCAATAAAAATACAAGGAAACAAAACATTTTATTTCTTATTATTTCCTTTTCTGCCTGCTATTTTTTGTATTTTATTTATTTGAGTTGTATAGTGAGAAGACCACTTTTTCTGAAACAAAAGCATAAGAGTTTGAACATTCTTTGCTGGGCTACTTTTTACTGTTTGTGTGAACGTGGTTAAGCTACTTCATCTTCCAGAGCATTTTTAAATTTGTAGAAGTGAATTAAATTATACCTAAATCTCTCTCAAACTATAAATTACCATTTTACATGGTTTTACTTTTGTAAATTTGTCTTCCAAATATGTACATTGTATTTTCAGAAGGATTTATTTGATCTATACAAATTTAAATGCCCATAATAGGAATTTTAATATCATATATACTTTGTCTTCTTTCTCTTGGAAACTCCTAATACCCTTCAATGCTCAGCTGAAATAATGAATCATACATGTAGACTTTCTTGACCCTTGTCACTGCTCATGAAATAACTGCATGTTTTGTGTATTGGGGCAGTTAGGTTGTAGAATGGAGTGCCAGATCTAGAATCAGGAAGACAACACCCTGAGTTTTAATCTGGCTTCAGACACTAAAGCTGTATAACCCTGGGCAAATCATTTAACCCTATTCACCATAGTTTTCTCAATCTGTGAAATGAACCTGGAGAAGAAAATGGCAAACCACTTCAATATCTTTGCCAAAGAAAACTCCAAATTGCATCATAAAGAGTCAAATGTGACTGACAACTAAACAAAAAATTTCATGTACTTATTTATGTATATATTATTTTTACTCAGTAACATCTTACTTGAGGACAAGGGCTACTGATTTTTGTCTTGATATCCAAACTGACATATATAGTAGTCTTAATAAATGCTTAGGAAAATTTTTATGGTCAAAATTCATGAAATTACTGAGAATATGGAGAAATATATGGCAAAAAAGTTTTATGTATATACATATATGTATACATGTGCATATAAAGATGTTATTTATTTCTTTTCTGTGAATTCAAATTACTTTGCTACAGAAAGTCACACAAGATGTTGAAGACCCTTGTGTTTTCTTGACATTCTAAATTTACCAGTATACCATAAAAACTATCCATGGATTTTCCTCATTCTTCTATAATTAGTCTATTTTTATATTTTTTTTCAGATTTCACATAGATTTTTATATATTAAAAGAAAATAAAGAGCATACAAAACATAATTTAGTATGAGGTTTTCTTATTTCTTATTGGAAGAAATATTAGGGACTTTCTGAGTTATAAGGAGGAGAAAAAGGGAATAGAATTACTGGAAATCAAGAAACTTATAGGAAAATAACAAAATGGAGGTTGTTTGCAAAATGGAATTAGTGTTCCCAAGATATAGTCAGCTTAGTTGTCACGATTCCCTCTTGGACCATTAGAGAGAAATATGTCAGATCTCCTTTAGGGGTCACTATCTATAAACCAAATTTAATATGTTTGTTATCAGAATTACACACCAAACAAAGACTATTCAGAAAGGCTGAATAATTTCAAACAGTAGCTAAAACAGAGTCAAAGAAAAATAATAATGAATTACGTGAAGAGATCTCATTTCCCAATAACCAATTGAATAAGAAGGAAGAATTCTATGAAGGGTCATTTGGTAACTAATTTTCTGTTATAACAAATCAGTTAATGAAGGAACAACAAGACTGATTGTCTGTAGCCATAAATCCTCCTAGTAAAAGTGTAGTTAAGTCAAGGCAATATGTTTATTTTGAGTTACTCTTTTTTAAAATGTATTTCCAAAGTATTTATTTAAACCTTAGTATATGTATTATAGTAAGTATGGGAGTATTATAGTAAGCTGGAAGGTACTATTTAAAAAATAAATTTAAAGGAGATTTAATTTTTTTTATTTATTTAGAATATTTTTCCATGGTTACATGATTCATAATTTTTCCCACTCCTTTTTCCTCACCCCTCCCAGAGCTGACAAGCAATGCCATTGGGTTAAACATGTATTATTGTTCAACACCTATTTAAATATTATTCATATTTGCAAAAGAGCAATCTGTTAACCCAACACCCCAGTCATATACCCATAAAAACCACATGATTGATCATACATTTTTCTTCTACATTTCTGTCCCCACAGTTATTTCTCTGGATGTGCATAACATCCTTTCTCATGAGTTCCTTTGGATTGTCCTGGCTCATTGCATTGCTGCTAGTAGAAAGGTCTATTACATTCAATTGTGCCATAATGTATCAGTCTCTGTATTCAATGTTCTCCTAGTTCTGCTCCATTCTCTCTGCATCAATTCTTGGAGGTTTTTCCAGTTCACATAGAAATCCTTCAATTCATTATTCCTTTTTGGGCTTCTCTTGTGTCTCATGTTTGGAATTACAATTTTTTTTTTTTTTTGCTGAGGTCTGACAGTCCTCAGGAATGCTTGGAATTATTCTATCTTATTGAATGCCCATTTCCCCCCCTGTAAAAGAATATACTCAGTTTTGCTGGATAGTGTAAATGAAGGTACTGAGCAATGATAAATGCATCTGCAAAAAGAAAAGGAGCTCAGAACTTTGTGAAATGCCAACCAACAGAGATTGGGAGCCTGTGTTCCAGTGGAACCTTGATGTTAGCAGTTAAGCAGCTTGAGATGGCTGAAAATTTATTCCTTCTGTGTTTGACCAGAAAGGGGAAGATAGACTACTCTCTAGCTATTGCCTTATTCATAAGACTGTGAGCTGAAAAGACATTTGGGTTTTAGCCCAAAAGAAACCTGTCAGCATTGCTGTCAATATCTCCCTTTGGGGAAAAAGATAATTTTGTTTCCTGAACTGAATATATTTTAAGATCTTCAATCAACAGGATAACTTAGAAAATATAGGAAGGCCTAATTTTCCTCTCTCCCAGCCTCCTCTCCTTACCTCCTGTCCCAAAAAATAAAAGACCTTTTAGTTGAAGGATTTGATTGTGGGATTTGGTTATTAGGGGAAATTTTCAAGCTTACCATGAGTGAAAAGAACATTTCTAAGACAGTTGTAAAGGAACAGGAAGTAGTGTAGGGGAGGGGCTGAAGATCCTGTCTTTTCCCTGGCTTCCTTCCTGGTATTACCTCTCTAGAATTTCCCCATTACCATAATTCCCCTAGTAAAATTATCTACTATAATAGGTGACTCTGGAATAGGTGACAAGTCTTTTGCCTTCCTGAATATCATATTCCATGTCTTTTGATCCTTTAATGTAGATGCTATTAGGTCCTATGTGATCCTGATTGTAGCTCCATGGTATTTGAATGTGTTTGTTTGTTTGTTTTTTCTGGTTGTTTGAAGAATTTTCTCCTTAGCTTGGTGGTTCTTGAATTTAGTTATTATATTCCTGGTAGTTGTCATTTGAGGATTTCTTTCTGGAGGTGATCTGTGAATTATTGCAATTTCAATTTTATTTTCTTGTTTGAGGATCTCTGGGCTATTATCTCTGATAATTTCTTATAATATAATGGTCAAGGTTTTTCTTAATCATGGCTTTAAGGTAGTCCAATCAATTTTCTAAGTCAGTTGTTTTTTTGTAATAGGATATTTTATGTTTCCTCTGTTTTTTTATTCCTTTGATTCTGCTTTATTTTTTCTTGGTTTCTCATGAAATCATTAGTTTCTAGATGGTCATTTCTGATTTTTAAGACCTGATTTTCTTCTGTCAGTTTTTGGTTCTCCTTTTTTTTTAGTTGGCCTATTTCTTCTTACTTCACTTTCATTTCTCCTTGAACTGCTTTCATTTCTCTTTCCCACTTTTCCTCTATCTCTCTTAATTGATTTTTGAAGTCTTTTGAAGCTCATTGAGAATTTGTCTGCAATCCATATTTTTCTTTTGGACTTTGGGTGTGTTTTCTTTGTTTTCACTGTCCCCATAAAATTCTTTAGAGTTAGGTGCTTTTTTGTTGTTGTTTGCTCATTTTTCCTATAAAATTATAGGTAAGCTCTGTTTACTGGGAAGTTGGGGTATCCTCTTAAACTTCAACCCTTGCTGTTATACTCAGCTTATTCTGAGGGATGAGAGCTATGAGAACCCACTCCCTCTGCTTCTCCAATTGACTCTTGAGCTGCTGATGGCTTAAAGACTTGCCTCAAGCTTAGGCATAAGCTTTTTTATTTCACTCTGACCCTGATCATAATAGGACCTGGCAAATTCTAGCCTTAGGCTTAGACTCAACCAATCAGGCACACCCTTAATTGTCCTGTCTTGCAGCTTTAGGCAGAAAGATCATTACTTAGTACTTAAAACTACCATCCACTCTGTCTCTTTGTTGGTTCTTTCATTCTTGTGTTCTTTTTGTGGTGATATTTTAATCTTGGTCATAGAGGATTTGATTAGTCTATTTTTCACATATTTCTTTCATTACATTTTTTCCCCTAAAGTTCTTCTTTAGTTGTTATGTAACTTCTACTGACTATGTATTTCTCTGTTATCTGATGGATATCATCAAATGAAGCTAAACTGAATTGAGTTTTTATTATTTCCTATTTTAATAGAGATTCTTTAATAGCATGGACTCTGCTGATCTTTAGCTATACATCCCTAGGACATTACATAGTATCCTATGCATTTTTAATATTAATTAAGATTTAATATTAATTAAGTTATTTTTTTTGGAAATCAAAGAAAATACCTTTAAACTAATTTTCAAAATCAGTATAAATTTAAAAGGAAATAAGAATTCAAGCAAGGCATATTTCATAGGAATAATATCAAATATAACAAATATAAATAGACCCATAATAAATATTACATGAAGAGACTTGGGAATCATAGTTCATTTCTCATGTACTGATTTAATATCAGAGCAGAAATAGTCTCAGATAAAATATATTGTAATATTTTCTTTTGATAATTAATAAATTTCTATCCTGGTGATGGTAGGTCATTTGCTTAAGTTTATAGAGATAGTTAAGGACAGAGAACCATTAAGTTTGTATTCAGAGGATGGGAATATGAAAGAAAAATGACTAACATATGAAAAGATATTTTAGAAGACTTTTGAAAGGTTACAAAGATTATAAAAATAAATCTTCTGTCTGTCAATAATTAATATTATGAATACAGTTTTGTGTTCAGTTTTAGTAATGACTTTTCAAGAATACCCAAAGGCAAGATGGAAAATGTGCCTCAAAAGGTAATAAAAACCCCAGAAACTAAGTTTGATAACTCTAAAAGAGTGATGAACAAATGATAGGATTTGTCTATAAATGTTTTAATAAGATGCTGAACTTTTATTATTTATGCCCACAAGTTACTAAAGAAGAAGAAAAAGATTTAATAGAAGAAAAGTCTTTTCAGATCACAAAGAAAAACTTTTTGACTATAGATATGAAAAATATCTTTGAGGTTTATTTCTTCTTTTATTTGTTTATTTATTAAGAGAGAATATAGAATTAGTGGATATCATAATTCCTGATGAGTTTTCTTTTCTTCTGCCTAGAGGTAGGTTGTCTATTTAGGTTTCTTCTATTATTATTTAATGATTCTTCTGTTTCAGGATATAAAAGTATTGGTAAGTTTTATTAAAGAAAAATTAGTAACTGGAACTTGCATCTCTAGCCTTCTTAAAGGTAGGAATCTTTTCTTTCCAAAATCTGTATCTATTAGGGCCTAGGACAATAGTATGAACTTATTATACATTATTATACATATACAATTTACTGATTCTCTACAAGGAGCATCATTTTCACAGATAATATGAACTCATTGGGACACATTCTTCCAACAACAGTGATGTTCTTTCATTTTGATTGTTGTACCCAAGAAAACTGTTAAAAATAAATGCTATGCTTAAGTAGGTGTTGGAAAATTCTATTTAGAACCAAAAACTTGGATTTAAATTATGGCTCTGTCACTTAAAAGCTATATGATCCTTTGCAAAACATTCAACTTTCTTGGCCTCAGTTCTTTAGTCCATAAAAGTAAGGTGTTTGGTCTAAGATTTTTTATAGTTCTGTAATTCAAATTTCACTTCTTTTAAGTAAGTTATTAATTTTTTATATTACTTATATCTCAGTGGTGATAAAGAACAACCTTATTTAAAGACAAGACATAGGCAAATTTAATCCATAATCCAGGAATTTTTAATGGACAAACTGTGCTAAAAGTAAAATACATGGTCAGATCTAAATAGAATCTTGCTATATTACATTCTATTAATAGCAACACAATATAGATCGTAGGCAATTGCAAGAACTGCAAGCTTTTCTTTATATTCATATATCACAAAAAAAACATTGCTTTTTGGTAGTTTGAACAAAACATTAATCCTTTTATTATGTTAGAGGGGACAGAGGAGATTTGTACTATTGATTTATCTCTGGTCCATGATCCCCACTAGCAATTATTATGATCATAGTGACAAAATTAAGATCTGCAAACAATCTAGATGCATGCACAGATGTTTAACTTCAGAAAATCTTTGTTTTTTAAAAGTTTTTATATTCTCTAAAATTAATCATTCAAAAATGTCAGAAATCTAAAAATGGTCATATCAAAAATTTTAAAAGGGGATGGGGGTTAATAAATTTTATAAATTTCTATCTCTTGGCCTTAACTTACAATAATAGTACTTTTAATTCAGTATTTTTTGCTTGGTTGTCAATATTTGAGAAATGATGCATTTTTTAATGCTGACAAACCTTGTCAAATTACCTAATCCATGAGAAATAAAGAGAGCTAGAAAGAAAGCATGAATAACTACAATTCAGACAAGACAGTTATACCAATAGGCTTGGATCAATGTGAGAAAGATTTAAGTATTCTGCTGAGACCTATAATTAAGCTTTATAGTCAATACAATGTTAAGAAAATGCAGTTCTCATGCACAGAGTGAATTCAAACTCCTTTAATCTCATGTTCATAAAAATAATGTTAAGTATGAAAAATAAATTCATGAATTTTGCTTAAAATGTTTCTATTTACATGTTGGTAATCAGGATATTTGAAAACTTATGAATTCCATGAAGTAACACTTCCTGTTTGTCTTTAAATAAATAATTTGTCTTTTATATTTTAGGGATCCAAAGCCATGTTAAATAAAATCTATAAAAACATATGAATTCATATGTCGGTTTTTATCATCAATTTCTATCACTCTTGTCACTTTGCATTAAATACCATTCAAGCATTCAAACAATCATCATTCCTTTATCTGCAAATTCCATTGTTTCAAGGTTAATACCTCAAGAATATGGGGAGGTTTCTCAGTTTCTCATAATAAAATTTTTAAAAATCATCTTCTGAATCTGTTCATAGTGTTTACTTCCTGTTGTTCATTTTCTGTAGCCTTTCTCCCTTTCTTGAGTTATTTTCTGACCTTCTTTTCCCTCCTCACAACCCCTAAATAATAACATTCTCTCTATAAAAAACTTTCTTTTCTACTTGCAGTGTTTCTCTGACCTTCCCCAGAGTGGCATTCCCACTTTGTAGTAACAACCAATGTTGTTTCCCCTTCCTGTCCCCAGTGTTGAAATTTCCCTCACCAAAAACCCCACCTCTCACCTCCTGATCTGTTAGAATCTTTTGGCCTGGAAGAAGGAATTTTTATCATTCATGGCTAAATTACATGTATGCTGATCCCACACCTGCAGTTTTCTCTTTTCTTGGGTTACAGGGTTAACCATTTTTATATTATTGAAGAACTCTTTGTGTGAAGCCACCCAGAAATTTAACAGTTCTAAATTTAGAAATGTAATTCACATACTGTCAACTGGCACATATTTTTTTTTCCTGAGGCCTATTGGCTGCAGCTGCAGCTGCAGTTGCTATAAGTCAATGAAATGTTACTGGGCCTTTAACTCTCAGAGTTGACAGCAGATAAGGATTGATATTGCAACAGTAAAATAGGCTGTTTAGAATAAACATGGAACAAAGTGCTCCTTCAATGAACAGAGCCTGAGACTGAATCTCTACGGGTTTCCTTGTTGCCTTTAGAGATGACAGGCATGAATTACTAAGGGAGACATTCTTCAAAGGCCCCTAAAGGATGTCTGGCTAGCATCTTATCCTTTTGATTTGATATTTAATTTCGCACATTGAAAAACAAAACCTAAAAATGAAAACTATATGTAAACTGAAGAGGACCAGTGATACATGCTTTCCAGATACAGAAACAAGTTGAATAAGTGACAGTAATTTTAACTCCATTCTATATATTATTGCCATGACTTTTTGGATTACTTCTATTCATTTATTTAATATATCAGATGAGCCATAAAACCTACTTGGAATACAAATACAAAATTTAGTTCATCCCTTACTAATAATGTATGTGGTCTGAAATGGTTTGAGATTCTAAGTGCTTGCAATAGGTTTAAAAATAATAAATGTAAAAAGCACATCTTTTCCCCAATAGATCAGCTATACCAAATAAAACAATTTTGACCTTTAAGGTGTTTCTCAAAATAATTCACATTTATGTAATATTTTATGTTCTGCAAAATATTTTAATCACATCTATGGATTACATGGTAAGCATTGTAAATATAATTATCTCAATGTCATAGATGAGATTTTAGTCCTTAACTATTGTATATCTTTGTTACTGTACATGTTGGTCTCCTGGTTCTGCTCCCTTCACTATACAATAGTTCATACAAGACTTCCCAGGTTTTTCTGAACTCATTCTATTCATTATTCCTTATACTGCAATGTTATTTGATTGCAATGATATACTATTGCTTTTTCATCCATTCTCCGAGTGATGGACAACCCCTCAGTTTCTAATTCTTTGCCACTATGAAAAGAGCTACTAAATATATTTTGGTATAGGTAAGTCTTTTCCCCTTATCTCTGATCTCTTTGGGATACAGACACAGTAGTGGTATTAATGGATCAAAGGGTATGCATAGCATTTTGGCCCTTTGAGCCTCATTGCATATTGCTTTCTAGAACGTGTTATCAGTTCACAGTTCCACCAACAGTTTGTTAATGTGTCATAATTTTCTCATATCCCTTCTAATATTTATCTTTTTCATTTTTGGTCATGTTAGCCAATCTGATAGCTGTGAGGTAATATCTCAGAGTAGTTTTAATTATCATTCATTTGATCAATAGTAATTTGGAACATATTTTATATGATTATGGATAATTTAAATTTTCCACTGATAACTGCTTGTTTGTAGCTTTTTCCATTTTTTTGATTAGGGAATGTTTTATATTCTTATAAATTTGACTCAGTTCCCTATGTAGTTGCGAAACTGGCCTTTTTTTAGAGACACTTGTAAACATTTTCCCAAAACTTGTTTCCCTTCTAACAGTGGTACCATTGGTTTTATGTGTAAAAACAAGAACAAAAGCCTTTTTAATTTAATGTAATTAAATTATCTATCTTGTTTTTCATAATGTTCTCTTTCTTGTTTGGTCAGAAATCCTTATACAGGTGAACTTTTTCATGTTTCTCTAATTTGTTTATGTTATCACCATTTATTTCTAGATTAAGTATCCATTTTGACTTGATTCAGGTGTATGGTGTTACATGTTGGTCCATGCTAATCTCTACCATACTGTTTTCCAGTTTTCCCATTTTTTATCAGATAGTAAATTCTTTCCACAAAAGCTTGGATCTATGGGTTTATAAAACTCTAAGATGCTATGGACATAACTTGCCATGGTTGATTACCTAGTTTATTTCTTGATACACCTTCTATTTTGTATCTAGTACCATATTGTTTTGATGATTACCACTTTATAGTACAGTTTAATATATACAACAACCAGGATTTTTTCTTTGAGATTTTTTCATGAATTCCCTTGATATTCTTTGCCTTTTGTTCTTAAAATCAACTTTGTTATTATTTTCCTGTTCTTTGAAATACATTTGAAGTAGTTTGATTAGTGCAGAACTGAATAGATAATTTAGGTAGAATTGTCATTTTCATTTTATTAGCTCAGCCTATCTTTGAGCAATAATTTTTTTAAATTATTTAGGTATGATTTATTTGTATGAAAATAGTTTTTAATGTGTTCATCTAATTGCTCTATTTGTTTTGGTAGTTATACTCCCAGGTATTTTATATTGTCTACAGTTATTTTTAAGGAATATCCTTTCTCTCTCTTGCTATTGTATTTTGTTAGCGGTAAAAAGAAATTCTAATGATTTATGTTGTATCCTGTAACTTATGAAATTATTAAATATTTCTATTAATTTTTAGTTTGATTCTCTAGGATTCTCTAGATATACCATCGTATTAATGGCAATGAAAGATAACTTTATTTCTTCATTGCCTATTCTAATTACTTCAATGTTTTCTGCTCTGATTGGTATAGCAAGTATTTTTAGTAGAATATTAAATGAATGGTGTTAATTGGCAGTCTTGCTTTACTCCTGATTTTATTGGGAAGGTTTTTATTTTATCCACATTACAGATAATGCTTGCTGATGATTTTAGATAGACACTATCACTTTGAAGAATATTGCATTCATTCCAATATTTTATAAAGAAATAGTTTATATATTTTGTCAAATGGTTTTCATGTATCTGTTGAAATAAACATGTGGTTTCTGTTGGTTTTATTATTTATATGGTCAATTCTTTTCCTATTATTGAACCTTCCCTTAATGCTTGGTTTAAAACCCACCTAATCATGATCTATGATCCTTGTGATATACTGTTGTAATCTTCTTGTTAGTATTTTATTAAACATTTCTGCATCTCTGTTTTTTGGGGAGATTGGTCTATGGTTTTCTTTCCCTGTTTTAACTCTTCCTGGTTTACGTATCAATTTAAAATGATTCTCTCTACCACTGTTTTTCTGAATAGTTGACCTAGGATTGGAGTTAGTTATTCTTTAAATGTTTAGTAGAATTCACTTGTGAAAAGTTCTCAGACCTTTCCTTCTTAGGGAATTCTGGCAAGGGTTTTTTAAGTATTCTATTTCCTCTTTTGTTCATCAGAGTCGTTTATATTTCTCTAAGTATTTATCTATTTCACTTAGATTGTCAGGTTTATTGGCATATAATTAGGCAAAATAATTTTCAGTACTTGCTTGTATTTCTTCTTCATTAGTTGTGATTTTGCCCTTTTAATTTTTGATAAAGATAATTTTGTTTTCTTCTTTCTTTTTCAAATTGTTAATCAATATTTTATCTCCTTTACTCATTAAGTCAGCTACTAGTATTATTCACAATTTGTTTAATGTTTTTTTGGGGGGGTTCACTTGATTTTGGATTTTGGATTTTCACTGGATTTTCACACTTGATTTTCAGGAATTCCAATTTGGTGTTAAATCAGATTTTTAATTTATTTTTTTTCTAGTTTTTATAGTTGCATGACAAATTTAATGATCTGCTCTTTCTCTATTTTATTGATGTAAGCATCTATAGATATGAATTTCCCTTATGTGCCAACTTTGGCTATATTTTATACATTTTCTCCTCATTATTTTCTTTAAATTGTTGATTGTTTCTATGATCTCTTCTTTGACACATTCATTCTTTTGAATAAGATTAGTTTCCAACTCATTTTTGTTTTTCTCTCTTTTGCTCTTTTTTGAATGTAATTTTATTGCATTATGATGTGGAAAGGATGTATTTGATATTTCTGCTTTTCTATATTTAGATGTGAGGTGTTTATGCCATTAATGGGGGCATAATATGGTCAATGTTTGTGAAGATGCCATATACTCCTCCTCATTTTTTTATTAAATCTTTTTTCTTTTCTATTAAAACTCCAATGATCCTAGTCAATAACATCATCAAAAGTTCTCTGGAATATTATGATAATACCATAATTGGTCTTCTAGCACCCATTTTTCTCTGCTTTCCAAATAACAAACTGATGCTCCTCAAACTGATATCTGAAATCCTTTGCTGAAGAAGCTATTGTAGCTTCCCATTTCTGAGTCAAAATAAAAATTCTTTAGTTTGGCATTTAAAGTCTGTCACAATCTGACTGTAGCCTTCGTTTCTAGGCCACTCACACACTTCTGTCCCTTATGTTTCAGCATAACTGGCCTATTTTCTGATCTCCATCAATATCTCCTCCCTTATGAATGGACCTTTGCACAGAATAACTCCCATGACTGAAATGCTGTTCCTATACACCAATTTGATCCTTTCTTCAAGGACTAGCTTATTTGTCATCTCTTTCAAGAGAACTTATCTTTTTTCCCTCCATCGCCTCATTGATGTGAGTTTTTATTTATTTTGGTAGTAGCAGTTGTGGGGAACATATCCTGAATTTACTTATATGTAAATATGTGGTATTCCCTATAGTAGACTGAAAGGTCTTTTGGTGGAAGGAGTAGTGTTTTACTCTATGCCTGGCACAGAGTAAGAAATAAACAAATGCTTGCTTATTGATTTATTGGGGAAAAAATACATGGTTTGGCAGAAGAAGACCTAATTTTGATTCCTTCTTCTGTTATTTACTATTACTTGGATTGAGATGCTTTGATCTTTGTGCCTCAGTTTCCTCATCTGTAACTTGTGAATAATCATAATCACAATAATTAACTCACATGTCATCTTCCAGGATACACTTTTAAAATTAAAGGTAAGTTTGTTATTAAGGATTTTTTTTTTCATCAACATTAACCATAGTCCCTTTTTGAACATTTCTTTAAGTTCTGGATTATAAATTTCTATAAAGAATATGGATATGAATTTGGAAATAATAATAATAATGCTACTTGTATTTTAGGGTCCTTTAGTAATACCAAAGTAAATAATATTATAAGCACATATTTGTATAATATTTTCCTTTCAACATAATATTTTATACATATTATATTATTTGATTTTCATTAAGTTTAATGGATGTTTTCAACAAAATATAGCTATCAAGTAGAAAAGTTGGGACTAGAACTCTGGTCTTCTAATACCAATGAAAGTCACTGACCTGCTCTCTGCCAGTCCATCCTGTAGTTCAACTGGCATGTTCTTCTTGCTCAGTTTCTGAGTTAGGGAGGAAGACCTTCACTGAATTAGATCATTCTTCTTGTTGGCTCTTTGAGTCTCCTTGGCAGTGATGATTGACCACTCCAAGTTTCAGAAGTACCTTTGGGGTGCTTTCAGTTGTTCAGAGGATGCTGCAGTTCCCTCAATTCTAAGCTGCTTTCAGTAAGGTAATTACTTCTGCCCTAGCTCTTCTAAAGTCTGTTTCCTGCCCTATAAATCTTGAGCAAAATCAGTTAGTGCTAAAATCACTTATCTTTCTCATTTTGGCCCCCAGTGTTTTCTTTTTCATAAAATTTCTTACATTGAATGTTCTACACTCCTCTATTAATCATAGCCTTGACTTTTTCCCCCTGTTATGTTGTGGACAGTTAACTTCTAGAACTTCAAAGTGCCCTGGATTAAGTGAATAAATTTGAAATGTGTGTGGTGGTAAGAGTTATGCACATCAATACCATTTTTCAGAGCATTGCTTATAAATGCTTATTTAAATGTCAAAATTACCATATAAATTATGAGTCACTCAATTTTAAATTTATTCTCATTTTCCACACTTAAAGTCCACCCCCTCTTCCATAAGCTAGTTATCAAATAAGAAGCAGATTTAGGAAGTTATACCATGCAGTAGCAGTTTTGGAAATGCAACAGCCAGCCTGATTTGCAAAGAAATGTGCACTTACTTGTCAGTTACTTTCTACAAATGAATCTCATTTATCTGCAACAACTCTGCTATGAATTAGTGGAAGTAAAAGGATGGATTGTGGAAATGCGCTAGGTTCAGGAAACCTGTTTATCTGTACAAAGCACTTTCCTTTCTAAATGCTGACTAGGCCATCTTGTTGGGCATAGTTTCTATACATTACATAGTCAAATAGTGCAGCTATCTATAAGCCTAAGGCCATTACCATAATGTCAAAGAGTGTGCCAGCTTATTTGTCATCAAAATTATGGTTTACTGCCAAAATTCTTTCCTTGGATTATTTCCTTCTTTCTATATCCATTTATTACTCAGTATAAGGACATTCCTATGCTAAGTGTTGAAGATCAGTCATTCAATCTATCAGGATTTAAGGGCTTGCTATGTGCCAAGACATGTTCTAGGTGCTAAGGATACAAATACAAAGAATGTTGGTGTGTTACACAGAAATAAGAAGATCAGACAAAGGTTGGGCTTGGGAGAGAAGATGCCTGCAGTTTTGAATATGTTAAGTGTGGGATGAATATAGCCAACAAGACATAATTAAGTTACAACCCTGATATATATTAGCTATGTCATCCTGGACAAGTCAGTTGATTTTTTTCTAGTTCTCTAGGTAAAATGTCTACAGGAATAAATAGCAAAGAGTGTGTCAGCCTGCACTGATTAATAATTTTCTCATTCTTGAATTCTCTTTTTATGAAATTAAAGGTTAGTCCTCATTCTGATGGTACAGTCCAGATAGTAATGTCAGACCATTAGTGATGTGGGATCTCAGCTCAAGAGAGGCTTTGTAGGTTTATAAGTCATCTGTATAATTAAATAACCAGGGGACTAATGAGATCACCTAGATGAAGGAGCAAAGGAGTAGATAAGGACCACAGAACAACACAAACTGGACATGAGTCTGAGGAGTAGAGAGACTGATAAGAAGAGAACCAGCAGGGAGCAATGTCCTTTAATCCCATTTAGGAAAGTGTAGACAGCAGGATAGATGGCTATTAAGGGAAAGAGCTGAAGAGATGTCAAACAGAATCAGGACAACAAAAGTAAATAAATAAATGATGCCATTGTTTTAAGAAATCATTAACAACCTTTTGGAGTATAATTTCAATTGAATCGTGATGTCAGAAGTCATATTAGAAGAGAATGAGAAATGTGTATAACTAGCTGTGGCAGTGGTGAGAGAGAGTAGAGTGAAAAAAAGAAAAATTTTACATGTGTCACCAAATTATTGTTCAGTATATTCCAGGTAATATTGGTTTTGACTTCCCAAGGTGCATGATTTTTTAGGGAGGTGCATAGTGAAGAAACAGCAAGGTTAATTGCAAAAGCTGCCCTATCATTGACATAGCTCTCTCTGCCAATAACAAATGCAAAAGTTGACATTTATGTGGAAATATGACAACAAAACCTATAGTTCTAATTGACCTTGAGGTTAAGAATTGGACAGTAGGATCTCCTCAGATTAGTACTGGCCTACTATTAATCATTTTAGAGACAAAAGATAATTTATTGCAGTGAAATAATTTATTCAATGTTATCTGAATCATCTACAAAAGCTAATGCAATTTTCATAAATGATAAATTCATTCCCAAGAAATAGTTATGAGAATTTGCTTCATCTATGATTTTCCAGAATATGGGCAGCATATTTGACTGAAAAGGAACAGATTTAGACATCAAAACACCAAAGGGCAAAATAATAATGCATCAGAGATTTATAATAATTCTTCCATACACTTAAGAACCAATAGTGTATATTAATATGTCTCCCATTCCTCTATGGCTATTACTGTTCACGAAACCCTAAAGGATTCTATAAATTTCTGTCAAAGAAAAATTATTTAAGTATAAGTGTTATTAAAAAGAATGTTAAAAATGAATATTTTAATCCTGTTTAATATAGTGCACAATTATTGTTTCCATAAAATATATTATAAAAATTGTGCATGCAGATATTATTTAAAAACAAATTAAGACAGATACCAGACCTAGGCATAAAGAGAGATATCATAAGCAAATTAGAATGACAGAGAATGAATCACCTCTCAGATTAATTGATAGTAACAACATTTATGAATAAATGTGGTAGAGTCTTATAAGATGTAAAATAGATAATTTTGGTTACACTAATTTTTAAAAAATTCAAGTTAAACTAATATAGCTAAGATTAGAGGGAAAGCATAAAATTGGGAGAAATTATGGATACTTTCTTGGATAAAGGTCTCATCTGAAACATATAGAAAATGTTGTCAAATTTATGAGAATTCGAGACTCTCCCCAAATGATAAGTGGGAAAAAGATGTGAAAAGATAGTTTTAGGATGAAGAAATCAAAACCAAATATAGGCAAGGGAAAAATGCTCTAAAGCATTTCTGATTAGAGAAATGCATATTAAAACAATTCTGAGACATCATCTCAAACCTATTTGGATTGGTTATAATAATAAAAGGACAAGATGATAAATGTTGAAAGGTATGTGGAAAATGAGAATACTGTGGCACTGTTTGTAGAACTGTGAACTGATCTAATAATTTTGGAAAGCAATCTAGAATTGTGCCTAGAGACTTATAAAACTATAAATGCCGCTAGACCCATTGCTGTTGGATCTCTTTCCCCAAGAAGATCAGGGACAAAGACAAGAACCTATATGTCCAAAATATTTCTAGTAGCTATAACTGTAGTAGGAAAGAACTTGAAATTGAGGGGATGTTCATGAATTGGGGGGTGGCATATGATTATGATTGCCCACATTATAATTATTTTGTGAAAGTCCAACCCTAACCCTAACTCCAGAGAACAGAAACATATATATATGTGTGTGTGTATATATATATATATATATATATATATATATATATATAATTTTTTTGGTCAAATGAGGCTTTCTCTAGGGCAATAAGAGCAGGGAGGGAGATACCTAGAAATTTTAATGTAACCAATAAATAAATTAATTTAAATAAAATTAATGAATTAAAATTTAAAATTTAAAAATTAAGAATCAAAAGCTTAAATTTGATATTAAAACACTTAGGTAAAATTCAATATTGAATATATCATTTAGAGTTAGAAAGAAATGACTGTCAATCTTCTTCATTCACTATCTAGATTTTTGATCCCTTCCTCAATTTCCTTATTTAGCTCTACTTTTCATAGTTATTTTGAGGATAAAATAAAATATTTCATGTATAGTGTTTTGTAAAGTTTCAAGTATCATATAAATTATGGCTATTAGTAATTTTTAAAAATTATATATATTCTTATTTAATGTATTTGTTAACTATTTTAATATTTATTTTTAATTTTATTTGTTTTAAATTTTGAGTTCCAAATTTTCTTCCTCCAACACAATCCTCCCTCAATCACTGAAAAGGCAAGCAATATTCTATCATATATATATATATATATATGAAATCATGCAAAACATTTTCATAGTAATTGTATTTTTAAAAAGCAAGAAAAACAGTAAGAAAAATATACTTCACTTTGCTCTCAGAGTTCACCAGTTATTTTTTATTTTTTTGTCTTCTGGAGACAGCAGTTTTAATTTTGAGTCCTTTGGAATTGTCTTTGATCAATGTATTGATAAAGGTAGCTAAGTCTTTCACACATTCATTACAATATTACTGTTACTGTGTGCAGTGATCTGGTTCAGCTCACTTCACTTTGCATGAGTTAATATAGGACTTTGTTTCCTTTTTTATCTGAAAAAAAAAAAAAAAACTCGAGCATTTACTATAACACAATAACTCCAACAATAGTCCATTAGGTGCCCAATTTTTTCATTATCCAACATTTATCATTTTCCATTTCTGACTAATGTGATTAGGTATGGAGTGGCTCCTTACAGTTTGTTTAAATTTGAATTTCTCTAATCATTAATAATTTAGATAATTTTTCATATAACTATTATAAGCCTTGATTTCTTTTTCCCCCCAACCACCCTATTCTTATGATTTGATCATTTATTACCCAGGAAATGGCTCTTATTTTTTATAAATTTCACTCAATTCCCTATTTATTTTAGAAAAGAAGCCTTTAGCAAATAAACTTGGAAAGTTTTTTGCAGTTTCATTTTTTCCCTTCTGGTTTGGACGACATTAGTTTTATTTTTGCAAAGGATTTTTAATATAATGTAATCAAAATTATACATTTTACTGTAATCCTTTCTTTGTTCAAAAACTCTTCCTTTTTCAATAGATCAGACAGGTAAGTTGTTGCCATATGCAATTTATTTATATGACCCATTATCTCTCAATCATTTGTTCATTTATAGCTTATTTTGGTATACAGTGTTTGAGGTTGTTTTGTGTCTAATATCTGCCAAACTGTTTTCCAGTTTTCCTAACAATTATTGTCATATGATGAGTTCTTACACCAAAATATTATACTTTTGTGTTTATCATAAACTAAATTGTGATCATTTACTGTATTTTGAACACCTAAATGATTTTGCTGATCCCCTCTATTTTTCAGACAGTACCAAATTGTTTTGAAGATTACTACTTTGTAATATAGTCTGAGATTTGAGATCACTGGATTGCCTTCCTTTTACATTTTTCCCTTGATTACCTTGATATCTATGATCTTTTGTACTTCAAGATGAATTCTGTTTTTACTTTGCATCCATCAATAAAATAATTCATGGGTAGTTTGATTTTTTTGACCTTAAGTAAATTATGTAGAATTCTCATTTTCATTATATTGTCTCAGTGTACCCATGGGAAATTAACATTTCTGTGATTGTTTAGATCCAACTTTAAAAAGTGCTTAGAAATTATGTCCATATAATTCCTGCATTTGTTAACAGGTAAACTCCCAGACAATTTATAATGTTTTAAAGTATTTTAGATGGAATTTCTTTTTCTGTCTCTTATACTGGGCTTTGTTGGTAGGATACAGAAATGCTGATGATTTATGTGGTTTTACTTTATGTCCTAAAGTAGTTCATTGTTTCATCTAGTTTTGTAGCTGATTCTATAAGATTCTATGAGAATATCATCATATTATCTGCAAAGAGTAAGGGTTTTGTTTCCTCATTACCTAATTATATTTTGTCTTATTATAATGAACATTTCTGCATAATACTGAATAATAATGATGACAATGGGCATCCCTTGTTTCACTCTTATTCTTATTGAGGGTTAAAGTTTATCCCCTTTAAAATTAATGCTTGCTTTTTTGTGTAGAGATTTTACTTATTAAAAAAGGCTCCCTTGATTCATATGCTTTTAAGAGTTTTAAATAGGAATGGATGTTGTATTTTGTTAAAGGCTTTTTTTTTTGCATCTATGTGTATAATTATATGAATTTTATTGTTTCATTATTGATATGATCATTTATGATGTTATTTTCCCCAATATCAATCCAGCCCTGCTTTCCTGGTATAAATCCCACCTCATCAAAGTTTATGATATTTTTACTATATTGTTATATATAGGGTTTATGTATATATAGTATATAGTTGTTATATATATAGTTATATATATAGTTTTTACTATATTGTTATAACCTTGCTAGCATTTTTAAAACATTTTTACCAATATTCATTAAGATTATTTATTTCCTTTATATTGTTCTTCCCTATCAAAAACATAATTCTTTTATAAAAAGGAATTTTATAGGACTCTGTCTTTATCCTTTTTTTAAATATAGAGCATTTGGATTAATTGTTCTTAAATACTTGGTAGAATACACTAGTCAATCCAGTTGATCCTTCAGATTTATTCCTAAGGAGATAATTTATGGAGGTATTAAGAAATTATTGTCTTCCATGCACCTTTGTGCCCCTTTATTTATGAGAGAAATTCCTTTTCCCCCCTTAATGTACTTTCTATATGTTTCACTGTTTTTGATGCTTCTTTTACCAGTCTGTTAATTCTCTTTCAATATTTTTCTTACATTGCTCTAATTCATTTTCCTATTTCTTCTCTCTATGACTCCTTGTCTTTTAAAACTTACAGGGAATCTTCGGATTGTGTCCAATTTGAATTTTACATTAAAGTATTGGCTGTTTTGATATTGTTGTTTTCTGAGTTTATGTCTTGGTCTTCCCTCACTCACACAATTATAGCTTTTTTATGGTCAAGTTATGTTTGTTGTTGCTTGATAAATTTCCCAACCTATTTTTTGACTGATACTGATGTTCATTTTGGACTCTTCTTACACTGAGAATGAAAGCACTTTGTGAAGCATCAGGCTTTATTTATGCAATTTTTTTCTGATACTATTCTGGGGCCTGCAAGTGTTTGGCAATTTCAAGGTGCTATATCATCAAGGGAAATGTATGAACACTGCTTTTATTTTGTCTATGCTCTGGGTTTTACCCAGGAAGGGCTCCTGCTCCCTTGTTGCTTCAAATGTTAGAGATTCTCTTGGATCAGGATTTTTGACCAAATTTTCTAGTCTCCTTCAGCCACAAGCATCAATGCACTTTTCTGACTTGGAACTGAACCAGGCATCCTTCTAGATTGTAAGCAACTGCCATTAGCCCTCTCAACCCAAGAACTGCAACAGAAAAGTGTATATGGGCAACAGAGAATCCAATCAGCACCAGCTAAACCTAGTGTTGGCTTTAATATCTCTCTGGCTAGTTGTCCAATCCCTTTACTTAAACTTTCGGGTTAAAAGTTTCCAAAACTGATGCCCTTTTTGTGGCCACTTCTAAGATCCCCTTCTGTTGCTGCTGTAGAGTGCACTGGACAGCCCTAATCCTGTTGTAGTAAACCTCTCTTGCTGACCTCCTAAGTTGTCTCAGCCAAGAAAGTATCACCCTGATACAACAACTTTTGTTGGCTCTGCCACTCCAAACTTTGATTTGTGTGGTTAATTTAACATTTTTGAGAGTGGAATTTTGGAAGAGTTTTACTGACTTTTTGCATCTAATCCAGCATCTTGACTTTGACTCCCTGAAATACTATTTTTGGTAAATTCTATTGTTAAATAAGAGTTTCATGCTCAATATGTATTTGTTTATTTAAATATGTGTCATACAGGGTGCAAATATTGAAAGGGATAAATTTAAATTCTGTATCCAGGATTTCCCTTCTTTGTAAAATGTCCCAAAATAAAATGTGTTGATTTTTTTGCATTTTTAGAAATTCAAATGATTATTTCAACTTACAAAGTATTTACAATGGATTTTATTATTTTGGTTAACTATGGCAGCTAGGTGGCACAGTGAATAGTGTACCAGATCTGGAGTCAATAAGACTTCTCTTCCTGAGTTCAAATCTTGCTTCACACACTTAATAATTGAGTAACCCAGGATAAATTACTTAACCCTGTTTGACTCAGTCTCCATATCTGTAAAATAAGCTGAAAATGCAAATAGCAAACCACTTTTAGTATCTTTGTCAAGAAAACCCTAACTGGAGTCACAGAGAGTGAAATATGAGTGAAAAAAGATTCTGAACCACAAAAACTTGCAATACATTCTATTTTTGTTTGTTAATAAGATATTACTACTAAGTAGGTAAAAATTTAAAATATTAAGAGGTAACATGATGCACATCAAAAATGAATCTGAAATACAAGTGAGATGGTACTATTTACCTCACTGAAGGGGGACAGCCACATTTAGAAACAAATTTTAAAGAAAAATATCTTAATTTTACAAATGAGAAAACTTAAAGCCAGAGGGACATTAAATGATTTTCTCAAGATCATAATGCTAGGAAGTAGCAGAGTCAGAATTCAAATTCTAGTGACAGTGTTATTCAAGGACACTAGTCAAAAGCTGTATGATACCAGGATATCAGAAAGGCAGGGAGTATAGGATGCACTTATCTATGTCATAGGTTGGTACTAGTGGAGAATCCAGAAACTGATAGTTTGGTTAAGTTAAATAGGTTAAAAATAATGGCAGGCACCAAAGAGTGGGAGATGTGAAGAAAACAAAAAAGATGGCTGGGGATGGGAAGACCCAATGATAGTTCCTGGAAACATTCATTCAAATCTAATGAAATTTCAAATCAAGGATCAATATATGGTTAGTTGATTTCAGTTGCATTATATACACACAAATATACTAATAACCTACATATTAATTAGATAAATGTATTTCTTAACATATATTTAGGCATATGTGTATTTATATGTGCATTATATATATACATATATATATACCCATATATTCAATTTTAATATATGCTTAAATGTGTACTTCTTTTTTGGGGAAATCTTTTTTTTATCAACTAGACCAGATAGAGTGGCTATATCCTAGAGTAAGTCCATGAAGCTTCCTATTGCCTTAAAAACACACCCACACACACACACACAGCAAGAACAATCTTAACATCTGTCAGTGTTGATACTAGGTTCCAAGGCAGAAGAGTTATAAGGACTAAGAAAGTGGGGTTAAGTGACTTGCCCAGAGACATACAATTAAGAAAAGTCTGAAGCAGATTTAAACCCAGGAGTTCTAGTCTCCTGATGTGACTCTCTCTTCGTTGAGTCCCCTTGCTTCCCCCTCCCTATTACCTCTCCAATCAAGTAAATACTACTCTGATTAGTATTTAAGACCTTTGACAATCTGGTTCACTCTGTTTTTCCATATTTCCATATTATACCACTTCTGGCTATCTATTTCCCACATAATGAGAGTTTTTGTTATATCTCTCACCTCCATACCTGTGCAGCCTATCCTCCTATAACACAAAGGCATTCTTCATCTCTAACTATCAGAATTCCTATTTTCCATTAAAGTGGAATTCCAATGCCAACTTTTATAGGCAGAGTTTCCCTATAGCCCTAACTGCTCATATCACACCCCATACACATACATACCCTCAGGAAACATCAGTAGCTTCCTGCTGGTCACAGAAGCAAATATAAACATGCTCTATTTGGCATTCAAAGTCCTTTATAACCTAGCCCCCTCCTATCTTTCCTGTCTTCTTAGACATCATTACCCGAAATACACTTTTTGATCCAGTAACTTCCTCCTGGCTGTCCTGTGAACAAAACATTCTACCTCTTGGCACCAGATATTTTCTCTCTCTGTCCCCCCATCCCTGGAAATTTCTCCCTCTGCTCTGACTATGCCTTCCCATGCTTTCTTTAAGAACCAATTAAAATCCTACCTCTAATAGGAGCCTTTCTTAACCCTTTTGAATTTCAATACCTTACCTCTTTTAATTATGTCCTATTTATCCTTATTATAGCTCACATTTGATAAATTTCTTTTCATGTTATCTCCCTCATTAGATTATAAGCTACTAAAGGACAATGGTTGTCCTTTGTTTCTTTTTGTATACTCAGCACTTAGGAAAGTGCATGGCAATTAGCAGGCACTTAATAAATATCTGTTAAGGTATTGATTGAAATTGCCATGCATTAATGTTGTATGCTATATATATATATAGAAAATCTCCCCCTGTAGGTTGTTTTCATTTTGTCATTATTATCCTTGGCATTAACACTTAAAATATAATGTCCCAGGTACTTGTGTTCTTTGCACATAGTAGGTATTTAATAAATGCTGGTTAATTAATTGATTAATTTGCAGAGTATGTCACATTCTTCACAAAGAATCTCAGTCTTTCTGCTCTGACAATGTCCACACTATTTACTCTCTTCTCTAGTAACATCAATGCCCCTGATACCCCCAAAATTCACTCATAGATAAATTTCAATTCATATTGCTTTACTATTTTAATGGACATTCTTCTTTTTCTTCTATTTTTTTACTCAGTTCATAAATCAGTTCATGCATATGTAAGTTGTTCAGAATTTCTTGTACCTATTCTTTCTTATGATATAGTAATATTCCATTACTTTCATATTTCACATTTTTCCTCCATCAGCCTCAATTGATTTGTACTCACTTTGTTTTTAGTCTTTGCCATAAAAATAAGAGCAGTAACAACAATAAGAAATATTGCTTTGAATGTTTCAGCATATGTTGGGTGTTTTATTATATTTATTTATGATGTATAAAGCCGATAAGCCATGAAGATCTGTATTCAAGAACTTCCTCTGACACATTCTGATTATACGACTCTAAGCAATTATCTGTGGCTACATGTAATGTATTAACCTGCATAGACAGAGAAAGTTCCCTTATATGGTAGTTACCTATGTCAAGAAAATAATAGGTTCAGTCTATTTCCTTATACTATTATCATTTTTATTATTTTGGCACAGTTGTACTATAAATGTTTTGTCTCTCTCCATGTATTTAGTAATTCATTTCTTTCAACAAAAATGTGTATAAAATTTGCATGCATGATCCATGCAGAAACACACACACATATATAAATTTGTTTTATTTATATTTTTCCTGATTTTGTTAATATTAAGAAAAATGTTTATAATTGTAGAGATTTCATTTAATTTCTTCTTAACATATTAATATCAGAACATATATTGCATCCTTCTCTGTTAATCTCTTCACACTGAGCCAATTAGTTTGTGTGTTTTACTGTGGTAGGTCTGTGGTTTTGAGTATACTTGGAGTTATGCTGAGTGAATGTTCTACATATTTAAATTCTTGTGGCTTATTTAATTAGTTGTGTATTTGTTTGTGTGGGTGTGTGTATATTTGTGTGTTTTGCCTTTGTTCATGGATTTTCTCTTCTGAATTTGTCAAAAACCCTACAATTACTTTACCTCTGATACCGAAGTACTTTCTTTTTGAGTTTAAGTTTGATGAGGTTTGTAGAGATTTTCTTTTTTTTTCTCTTTCCAGTTATCTTAGTTTAGCACTGTATAATCTGCCATTCTACCAAATAAATAGACTTGATAGAATTAAGGTGTCTAATCTGAATTTTAAAATGCCCAAATCAACTGTCAAAAAGTATTTCTACATGTAACTAAAACATTTCAAAATAAATTTAAAAATAATGAGGAGGCAAAATTAACAAAATTTAGAAACTTGTTAGATGTGGATGGGGAAGAAGAGTGAAAAGAGAAGAGTCAAACCTGACTTGCTGCCATTCCCTTGGCCCTGCTTTAGTTATTATTCATTATTCAATGCTGAAGATTTTATGGTGGTATTATTATTACTAATTATCATGATTATTATGTGACTTTGGTCCTACTCTCAGGGGATCATGAGGCACAGTCTCTGTCTTCAGCTGATGTATTGGCCAGGATGGAAATAACCATGAGAATGGGGATAGAATTAGCAGGTATATCCCCATACTGCTGTACTCATCAGCACTTTGTTCTCTGACAATTTGGAAAACTTTATAACACGTAGCTTGTCTCCATTTTATTTGAGTTCACAGGGAAGGTCAAAAACATCCATTAAGTGTTTTCTCTGTAGTAAGTAAGATCAAGTAAATCACAAAGCTATTATTGATATCCTTAAGGGATTTCACCCTATACATAGCTAAGCTGCAACTCATCTCTAATACTGCAGCAAGGTCACCTAAGCAGCTGTATATGTCACTGAGCATTTTATCTTTAAATATGATGCTGCTGATGATTCTGCATGCAGCTGATCATGATAATTGATATTTTATAGAGCTTTGAGGTTTGAAAAGTGCATTGGAATTTCATTTCATATGATCCTTACAACATTTTGGGGAAGGTTCAATTTTATTCCCATTTTCCAGTTTAGAAAACTGAATCTTAGAGAATGTAAGAAATTTGCTTAACATGACACAGCTAGTGTCTGTGGTGAGATTCAGACTCAGATTTTTCTTGCAGCATCAAATTGGTATCATTTACTGGATAAAATGGCTAGTATATACCCAGAATGGGAAATCCAGGAATGGTTGCAGTTTGTAAAAGTGAAGTTAATATTAAAACAATTAAGCAAAGACCCACCCAAATAAGCAAATGTGAAAAAGAAAGTAATTTGGGAAATGATTCTTTATTACTACAATAATTTGGGAAATAATATTTCAAAAAAATTGCCAAATGGCACTGACATGTTTGAAATAAAATCTTTGGCCTCAAGTCTTATATCAATTCCAGGTTATTGTAGTACGCTGGATACTACAATATTTTCTCCAATACTTTCAGGTTCACTATTCTGAATCAATCTTCCTAATCAGTTTTTTTTAATCATATTCCTATATTCTGATCATGTCAGCCCCATGCTCAAAAACCGCAATTGGGTCCTTCTTCTCTCTCATGTTTAAAGTAAATGATCAGATAATAATAACAACTAAAACACAATAAAATACCTCCTCAGTATAATTTAGGATTTTGAACAATTTCTAAACTATCTAGCCCAGTGTCAAGTTAATCATTTTTATTGTTTTAATTTTAAAAGTAGGCATATTTTTCAATCAGCAAAAATGATCCAACTTCTCCCTTTCCCACTCCAACCCACTGTGAGAAGGAAATAAAAATGAAACCCTATTACAAATATACACATATATGTATGTATGTATGTTCATGTCCAAAAAACTCTTCATTTTATACTCTAAACACTATTAAAGAAAACACCTTACTTTTCATCTTAGAATAAATACTATGTATTGGTTCTAACAAAGAATGGTATGGGCTAGGTATAGGAGTTAAGTGGCTTGCCCAGCATTACAAAGTTAGAAAATCCACCCAGTTGCCCCATCCTTTAACTCTTTATCAAGAGGTGAGTAGCATGTATTACTATTAATACTCTGGTGTTTGATTATTAGGCTAGTAAGAGTTACTAATTCTTTCCAACTTTTTGTATTTAATGTAATGTAGTCATTCAATAAATTATTCTCCAAGATCTATTCATTTTGTTACTATCATAAAAATCTTTTGAGGTTTCTCTGAAACCTCTTCCTTCATCATTTCTTCTATAATAGTATTTCATCAAATTTTAACACTATAACTTGTTCAACCATTCCATAACTTATAGGTACTCTCTAAGATTCCTTCTTTGCCACCTCAAAAAGTTATGAGTATCTTTGTACATATTTTTGCTTGGAACTAAGCCATTTTGTTAATTACCTCTTTGTTATTCCCTCTCTTTCCTTTCTACTTTCCTGTTGGATGAAATATATTTCTGTAATTGAATGTTTATATTTACATGTTTGTGTGTGTGTGTGCTAGTGTAAATGTTTGTGTGCATGTATTCCTCCCTTCTTTGACTGGTTCATTTCAAAATAAAGAAGCAATATCAGCCACATGCCACCAATCCAATCTCCTCATTTTTATAAATACCTGCTCAAGATCCTTTAACTTGTAAAATAATTTTATCTAACCCTACTTTATATTCCCTCTATTTCTCCAATAAGATTAAGTCTGGAAAATTTTCATGATCTTTTTGGAGGAAATTTTTGTTTAAATCTTTAGTGTAATTCTTACTATTATTCCACCATTCTTGTGTTGTACTCCATACATTTTATAGCCTAGTCAAACTTGATTGCTCTTAGTAGTCAGCTTAGTCAGCATGACTCCTGTTTCCATACATTCATAGAAACTATCTTCTATGATTGGTGTTTTTCTTCACTGCCTTTTAGAATTATAATCTTCCTCTAAGTATCAACTCCTCTACCATCACTTCTGTCAAGAGTCTTAGCAAATAAACATGTATGTGGCTGCTATATGTTGTGTCAGTTTGGGAGAAAGAGACAGAGACATTGAGTCAGTCAGAAAGACAGACAGACAGACAGACAGAGACAGAGACAGAGACAGAGGGGCAGAGACAGAGTGTGAGATGGGGCAGAGAGAGAAAAGGCAAGGATAGAGGGAGCAGGAGGAGAGAGAGAGGGGAGAGAGAGAAAGGCATCTGTGATTCCCTTCCCTACTTGTTAGGTCTCCTCCCCCCCCCAATCATCCTCTATTTTCTTATACTTGTGTTCTGGTATCTTTCTTTTGTCTCCATAATTGCTTAAAGGGAAATATTATTATAGTAAAAAGAATCACAATTTCATAAAAAATTATTTATTTAGAATAGAAGGGACCTAGATGATCTTGGGGATTTTAGCAAGATGTGTTGTAGTAAGGTGTGATAGAGTATATTATACTATAGTATTGTATTGTATTCTGGAGATGGAAATGGCAAACCACTCCAGTTTCCAAGAAAAACCCATGGAGGCTCACAAAGAGTCTAACATGATTAACAACAAAATGATCTATATAAACACCTTATTTTATAAATTAATAAAATCCATCCCTATGAGGTTTCCAATTAACCTTACTTGAGGTATCAAAGATAGTATAAATATCAGGATTATACTTATCTGTGTTGTCTCAGTTTTCTCTTTATTTTCCTATCACCCAGTTTGGTGTCTTACACATGCTATGAAATACACACACACACACACACACATACACACATACGCAAGTATGTATAATTTAATATCTGTGTCCCTCTGTAAATGTAGAAATTTTAGGCTTCTGGGAGAGGTTATAATATTGTAATGGCTAAAAATGTGGCTACAGGATTTATGTAATATTGAACAATGGCCGCCAAGGAATTTACTTATGAAATTCCTAAAATGAAACACTCAAGTCAGAATGGAGTTTATGGAGGTTTAATCACACTGGGAGTAGAGAAAGGAGAGGGAGAGAAGGAGAGAAGAGAAAAGGGAAAGGGGCTACTCAACCTCTGACCAAGGCAGAGGGAGTTTTAGGCCCAAAGGCCCAGGTGGAAAGAATCAGTCCTGTATTAGGGTCCAGTTAAGTAATTTCTAATCCCACAAGTCTGTAGGACAGAATGCAGTATATTTTACTTCCCCATTTGCAGCCAAGGCTACAGGAAGTTGCCATACTATAGGAGAGAAAAAAGAGGACCAGATTTTTTTTTTATATATCTAGGGAAGTGTTATTCCCTCGTCTGATTTTACCTTCGTTCTCAGGGATGGATGGAGCCAGGATGGTAGCCAACCTTAGGTACTTGTCTGTAGGTACTTTCACGAAGAGTGTGGATACAGGGAAGGCCTACATCTTAACGTCTGTCAAGTGTCACAACCCCGAGTCTCACACTAGGTTCAAGTCCTTAGTATTGGCTTAGAAATGCATTAATCCTACCTGGATTGGTCTTTGATTTTTAGACCTGTGAGCTCTTTTGGCATTATCCAGGTTATCTCTGTGCTCCTTTTTTGATCTCGTTCCTAGAATCAGACACAAACATTAATCATAGTCCCACAACAATTATCAATAAATGGCAGGTTCCCATAGTCTAAAGCTGTTTGGGTGCGTATTAATAATAACAGCAAATATATATATTTAAACTAATATTGTAGAATAAAATTAATATTGATCATATGTACCTTAAGTACATAGAAATGAGAAAAAGGGAAAAAATAAAATAATGTAAAAATAATAATAATAAAATAAGGGAAAGAGAAAAAAGGAAAAAAGGAAAAAAAATTAAATTAAGAATTCAATGTGTCAAAAGCAGAATAAAACAGTTCCACTTGTCAATGGGTAGTTATCTCCAATGCATGTATAGGATACAGTCAATCAGTCTCAACAGAAGATGCTCTCTTTACATGAGAACAGTGAATCCAAGAGTCCTTTTCTCCAACCTTTATAGATGTTGGAGTAGTTAACAATATTTGGAATGGTCCTTCCCATGAAGGTTCAGTTGCTCCAGTACGCTTGAAATTCTTAATATACACGTTGTCTCCTGGGTTCAGGTCTTGAAGTGAAAAGTCTAGTGGTCCAGCTTGTACTGCAGCTCCGGATTCATGTAGCTCACGCAGTTTGTGCTGTAATTCCTGTATATAGGAAGCAATAGTAATATCTCCCCCTAATAGTGATGTATAAGCCGGGGAGAAAGGCTTAGCCTGTATAGGCAGATGTCCAAAAAGCATCTCAAATGGTGAAATATGTAAGTCTCCTCTAGGCCTGCTTCTAAGATAAAATAGGGCCAAAGGGAGAATTTCAGGCCATTTTAAATGGGTCTCAGTGCATAATTTTCCAATCATAGTTTTAAGTTCTTTGTTCATCCTCTCAACTTGGCCTGAACTCTGGGGATGATATGGAACATGGAATTTTGGAGTTATCCCCAAGCAAGAATATATTTGATTTAAGACAGAATCGGTAAAATGACTCCCTCTATCGGAGTCAATACGTGCTGGTAGGCCAAAACGAGGAATAATTTCTTTTAAAAGTATCTTTGCAACAAAATCTGCTGTGGCTCAGGTCGTAGGAAATGCTTCCGGCCGTCTGGTTAGTTGATCTACAATTACTAGACAAAATTTATATTGTCCAGCCTTTGGCATCTTTATAAAATCTATCTGCAGGTGCTCAAAAGGTGTGTAAGCCAGAGGACGTCCACCAAAGGCTTTGCCACGAAAGGCATGTTGGTTATATGCCTGGCAGGTAGGGCAGGATGAACACACTTTAGAGGCTACAGTAGTTATACCAGGGGCTATCCATACTCTCTTGACAGAGTCCACGATGCCCTGGGTGCCAAAATGACCATTTTTATGAATAGATTGGCAAATTTGGTTATAGAAACTTCTAGGGAGCAGGGGTTTTCCTTCAGATGACACCCATACTCCATTAATTTGTTTTGCTTTAAATTTTTGTTTCCATTTTTCCACTTCCTTTTCATTATAGGAGAGTGATAAATTTAAATTATCAGTGGTTGTTAATGTTAAAATTAATCCAGGTCCTTTTATGGCTGCTAGTTTTGCAGCGGCATCTGCTCGGTCATTTCCTCTAGAGACAGGGTCAGAGCCACCTGTATGGGCAGAGCTATATATATATATATAGCTGTTTTTTAGTGGTAGGAGCACTCAATTTTTGAATATTCTCAATTCGCTTGGGAGAAATAGAGCGGGCACCAGCTGTCAGAATGAACCCCAAATATTCTACTTTGGGGAGACACCACTGAACTTTGTCCTTCGAGATCTTATGACCTCTTTTGTGCAATTCCAAAAGAAGGTGTTTGCTATCTTCTTGACATGTTTTTGCATCTGTTGAAGCCAAGAGTAGATCATCTACATATTTGATTAATTTGCTATTTTCAAATGTTATATTGTCTGTGTCTTGGCTCAAAATTTGCTCAAATAAGCTCGGACTTTCGACATAACCCTGTGGCAGCCAACACCAGGTATATTGTGAGCCCTTCCAGGTGAAAGCAAAAATATGCCTGGAGTTTTCATGTATTGGTATGGAAAAGAAGGCTGAACACAAGTCTACTACTGTAAAGTATGTAGCTGTGCTAGGAATAGATGAAATAATAGTATGTATGTTAGAAACTACAGAGTGTCTCTTTATAACGTGATTATTCACTGCCCTTAGATCCTGTACGAATCTATAGATGTGCTTGCCATCGGGCCCTTTTTTTGGTTTTTTAATTGGCAGGATGGGCGTGTTGTATTCAGATTTGCAAGGGATTATTATTCCCTGTTCTATTAATGAGTTAATAACTGGTGTAATACCCTCAATTGCCTCCTTTGAGAGGGGATACTGAGGGATAGAAGGAGGTGGGCTAGATTTAGTTTTTATCTGCACAGGAACAGCAGATTTAAGTAAGCCTACATCAGAAGAAGATGTGGCCCAAAGAGACTCAGGTATATCTTCAGGTATTTCGAAAATGGAAGGCTCTTTTGCCTCCTGGTTTTCCGAGAGAAGTACAGGGAGTAATTTTAAAGATTCCTCTGGTACTTCTAATGATAATGAGCCATCTGGGGAGCAGGTTATTGTGGCTCTGAGTTTGCATAGAAGGTCCCTCCCCAGTAAATTTAAAGGGGAGTCAGGCATCAAAAGGAAGGAGTGTTGTACCTCTAGGGGTCCTACAGACACCATTCTAGGAGGAAGTCTTTTAACTCTTTGGGTTATTCCTGATACTCCCATTACATTCTCTGAGCCAATAGAATAACATTGTAAATCAGGTGTTCTCTTTAATACAGACCAGGAAGCTCCGGTGTCTAATAGACAATCATAATAGGTGTTACCCACCTTTAAGGTAACATGGGGTTCATTAGTTTGGGGAGGGCAGTGGATAGGGACAACGGGTAGTAGGACATCAGGGTCCGGGAAATCAAAGGTTGTATCCTCTGATTCCTGTGCCCCAGCCCCCCCCCCCCGGACACCATCATTGTGTTTGGGATATTCCTTGGGCACCCCCCTGAAGGGCACCTCTCTGAGGGTCATTAGTACCTCGAGTAATTTTTGGACGAGCGCCATTTCTCATATATTGTTGAGTATTATCATTAAAATTTTCTTCAATTTGAGCATTGTCATTAATTTCCCAATTCCTATTTCTATAATTCTGGTTTCTAAAGTTCTTATTTCTATATTCATTATAGTTATTATTTCTAAAGCTATTATTAAACTGTGTATTCCTTCCAATCATCTTAAGAAAGGTTCTACATTCCATCATTTTGTGGCCCTTCTTCTCACAGAAGTGGCAAGTAATGGATTGATAATTGGATTTCTGGAGAGGGGCAATTGTCGTTGGTTCATTATCCTGCCCACTTTCTAATTTAGTTATCCTATCTATTAAATATCTCATTTTTTTCTTCATTTCCTCCATGTCATCATTATTTTCTTTCTCCTTTTCTTCGTTTCCCTTTAAAACATATATAGCTGTTTTTCGCAATTCTTCAAGTTCCATATCTGACCATCTTGGGCATTGTGTTTTAAAATAATTTTTAATTGCTTTGCAAGAATTGTTTACAAAGATTCTCCTAACTTGTCTTAAACTACTCTCTTTAGTTAAGTCCCAATCTAAGTATCTGTCCCCAAACTCGATAATTCTGTCCATAAATCTGGAGGGTGTTTCTTCGTCCTTTTGCTTAATTTTTTCCAGTTCCATCCACTTATCTGTACTGTCTGCACATTCCTTCATGGCCGTGAGGATGGCCTCTCTACAACGGTATAGTTGTAGATAATCATCAGGATTGTTATAGTCCCATTCGGGATCCTGAGATGGCCAATGTGCTGCATTACGCCCCCGGGTTTTGTTGACATGAGCAATTATTTTATTTTTTTCACGTTCACTTAAAAAAGCCTGTAGTAAGCTCTCAACGTCCTTGTAAGACGGATTATACTGAAAAAATATGTCTCCCATCTTTTTTGTTACTAGAAAGGGATCTTGTTCATATGTGGGGATATTTCGTGTAAATTCATTTATTTCTTGGGGTGTAAACGGTATCCTATGTCTTAAAGTCACCACATCCCCATTTTGTCCTATTTCAGGTACTTCTCTTAGAGGAAACAGGCCTCTAGTTGAATTTTGCATCTGTGGGTCAGTTTGACAAGGACAGGTTTTTCTAGGAGGACAAGATCTCTCTTGCATTGGAAATTGGTTTTCTGTAGGAGAAGGAACATGAGAAACTGGGATTGCAGGGGAAGGGTTTTGGGGATTAAATTCAGACAAGATTTGCACTACACAAGAGAAGCAGTCTGTTAACTGGGCTATAGGGAAGGTGTTTTCCATCTCTATTTCAGGGAAGGAAATTTCCTCATTCAAAGGTTCAGAAACAGGTCTGTTTCTGGTAGAGTGGTTGTTTGCCAATTGATCCTGTAAGAGACTTTTTAGATCTTCTAATTGGGCTTGCATTTTATCCTCAATTTTTCTTATTTTATCATCTCTAAATATAGTATTGAGGATTACAAAAATGACAGTACCTATTAATATAAAAATTTGGAGGTATCCTTCATTCCTCAATGCCCCTACTTCTTCAGCTGCCATATAATTGTCAAAGAATGTAGTACTCATTGTTATATGTATATTTTGTAATTTCACAAAGCACTTGGGGAGCAGGGCAAAGCAACAAACTTTCCACAGGTTTTTTTTTTTTTTACAGTAGGTGGCTCCCTAGTCTACAACCCTATACAGGCTAAGGGCCTATTGTATTGTAAATTCTCCTTCTTTTACAAAGTGTGTATATGGGTGGGTCCCAGCAATCTTCTTTAGCCCTCAGGCTAAAACCGCTAGGACCATGTGCTACCTTCCTTGAGCAAAGCCCACTAAATTTTTAAGACTAGAAAGGCCAGGAAACAGAAAAAAATGGGTTTTAAGTTAGCTCCCTAGCTGTATTCAGCTGTTTTTTTTTTTTTTTGAGGGCTAGGAGCTCCTAAGAGCTCCTTCTCCTGAGGTTCCTCGTTGCTAATCAGTTGATTAGGTAAGCCTGGCCTGCCTCTCAATCTACTGAGCCACCTCCTTAAAGTAAAAGGAGATGGAAATGAGAGACAAAGAGGAGAAAGAGAAAAAATCCTGTTGACCCCAATTTAACTTAAGGGGTAAAGGGAAAAGAGAAAAGGTGTTTTATACTCACCTGTTCTGGCAGCTGTGTCTTTAAGCCAAGGTATTTGGTAAAAGGACTGACGGAGTGAGTAATAAGTGGGGTGAAAGGGCAAGAAAATTCAGGAAATTTATTGAGGTTCTAGAAACCTTCCAAGCACTAAGGCAGGGCCAAGAGCCAGAGGGGGTAGCCGGGGTGGGACTTCTCCCAGGTGATTAGTAAGGAGATCAGAAGACTGATATAGTTCTTTTTCCCATAGTGGTTCGCCAACTATAAATGTAGAAATTTTAGGCTTCTGGGAGAGGTTATAATATTGTAATGGCTAAAAATGTGGCTACAGGATTTATGTAATAGAACAATGGCCGCCAAGGAATTTACTTATGAAATTCCTAAAATGAAACACTCAAGTCAGAATGGAGTTTATGGAGGTTTAATCACACTGGGAGTAGAGAAAGGAGAGGGAGAGAAGGAGAGAAGAGAAAAGGGAAAGGGGCTACTCAACCTCTGACCAAGGCAGAGGGAGTTTTAGGCCCAAAGGCCCAGGTGGAAAGAATCAGTCCTTAACTCACGTGACCGATCTGAAGGAAAGCTGTCTGTGGGCTTCCTCCCTCTCCAAGCTCCTAACACCCACCTCCCGTCTCGCTCTCTCCACAGGAAGTCAGGGAATTCCAGAGGCTGTTCCCTACCTCACTTCCTGTGTCTCACAAATGCCAATGGTTGGCTCTAGCTTGGCTTAGGACAGCCCAGGTGGGCAGTTAGTTATTTCTGATTTGTCATTGACTAGCACATGCCCGTGTAGTGTGGGTGTGCACAATTTTTGGGTGCTAGACCAAGATGGAGACTTTTAAAATTCACACCTCTAGTCATTATTATATTCTACTCAGTATATGTAGGGAATTATTATGTGCCTTTGTTTTGCATCAGGTTGTTTATTGTGATGCTTTTCATTTATTTCTTCCTTCTAGTAACAGGGACAGAATGAAACAATCAATATTATTTAAAATTTTTAAAAATCCTATCATGTTACCTACTGCATATATAATTAGGATCTACTGAAGTAAGGCAAATTTACTCTGCCTCATTTCTTTTTCACTAAAGGTCATGTCCAGTCAAAGGGGGATTGGTGTAAACTGTAGAATATGACCACAATTTATTTGGTAAAAATTAGCCAAAATAATATCCTTCAGGTGCTCATTAAAAATGATTGACAAGATAGAATTGAAATCCTAAACTACAGAATGGACTACTGGGAGAAGAAATCAACCTAAGGACAGATTATTCTCCTTTGTTCTGGAACCAAGACTAAATACTGATAGACAAATGTTGTATCACCATGATGAGAGAAGAATATATATATATATATATATATATATATATATATATATATATATATACATGTATATATATATATATACATACATACATATATATATATATTTCATTCAATGTTGCTAAAATATTTAAAAATTTTTTAAATGCTAGAATTAGCAAATAAGTTAATAAGTTATAGGGACTTTTAAAAAATGTTAGTTTGCTTCTTTTAAGATGGATTAAGAATTTTTTGAAAGAGAATATAGTTAACTGCTTCTTAATCCCATATTTCAGTAGCTATTTCATGGAATTTTTCATGGCCTTTCTTGACAGTAGGCACTAAAGAAAGTCTTAATGTGAATGAATTATTCTACACTGCCCTAATTAGACACCATTATTATGAATCTTTGCTTACTTCCGTGTTTGATAGGACTTCAGCAGATAATTTTTGCAAGATTACTCTAGTCCTTCATGACACAGAAAAAAAAAGAAATACAAATTAGATTTAATCAAGCTTCATGAATGAACAATCAGGTTGTATATTAAATCTTATCTAATTGCTTTTCTGCAATAAAACTAAATAATCTAAAACTACTTCTGCAAGAAGGCAACAATGTTGTTATTGCTGCTCAGGCTGGTTTATGAAACATATTAAATTTTCTTTAATGTTTTAACACACATCCTTTAAAAATGCCCAATTCCTATTTCTTTTACAGGCAAAAATTAAGTGTGGTTTGGTAATGAGTTATGTATATTTTCTTGTATTATGAAGCTAGGGTAGCTATTTCAACACAAATCTGGGTATATTACTTTGTACCTATCAAAAATAATGCTTGTTATTAAAAATGCTTATATCAAAAGATAATAGTATGGTTGTTCTAGAACTTGAAAAGTGTTAATAAAATCTAGATGACCATACTGAAGCACAGAGAGGGAAAAAAAAAACTTCCCTAAAGTCACACAGATATTAGAACATTCTTTGATTTTGTCAAAATTCTTTAAATTGCTAAGCAATACAGGAATGATCTTCAAAAAGACACAACTAAGATTTTTCAGGAGGCTTGCCTGTTATCCACTTTGGATACCCATAGGTTTTCTAGGGGTTCCAGAAATGATGCTGACTTGAGAATGAGAGTCAGGGACAAAAACAGCTGTTATGAATTATAAAGGGGAACCAAATGGAATATATGTATTGGATATTCAGAGAAAATGTATTGGTTTCCATTTCCAATGAATACTAAACTAATGGTTTAGGTTGTACTATGGAAGATACCATAATTCTAAGAAGAGTCTAATACTGGAATCACTAAATTTTGTCTCAAAAGGGAGGAGAACTATATTAAAACATAATGTGGAGACTTCTGGGGTCAAAGCCAAGATGATGGAGTAATCCAGAGCAGCTCTGTGTCACCATGAGAAACCTCTCCAACTAAGATTAAAATATCACTACAAAAAGAATAGAGGAGGAAAAGTGGTACAAATAGTGGCACAAACCAACCCACCCCTCTTGAAGTTTCAAACCTGTGGAGGAGTCTCAAGTCTCAGTCCAGGGCAGTCTGGGCAGAAGTGGACTGATCCCTGTGGGACCAAGAATCCCAGGCTGGGTTTGGGATAAGGAACTAATACACAGTTTGGGGTGGTTCATAGTACTAAGTACTAAGGACTGATCTTTTTGCCTAAAGTTCAGGATTGAGCTCCTTGACAGGACAATCAACAGTGTAGCTGATTGGATCAAATATACAGCAAAGCCTGAGGCTAGTCTTTAAGCTATCAGCCTCTCAAGGGTCAATTGAATCATCAGGGGAAGGGGACTCTCAGAGCTCCCACCTATGAGACCATCAAATCATCCCCCAAGAACTGAAACTACTAGAAACACAGAAAATAAGTTGAAAACAACATCAAGGAAGGCCTGATGTTTTAAAGGGTACCCCCAACATCCCAGAAAACAGAGGCTACCTATAATTATATAGGAAAAATGAGCAAACAACAAAAAAGCACATAATTCTCAAGAATTTTAATGGAAACAAAGAGAAAGGTACAGACACAGAAGGTGACAGTGAAAGAAAAGGAAATACATGCAAGTGAAAGAAAAGGAAATACATGCAACATCCAAAAGGAAAATATGATTGGACACAGATTCTGGAAGAGCTCAAAACAACTTCAGAAACCCATTAAAAAAAGCAGAGGAAAAGTGGAAGGGAGAAATGAAAGTGATGCAAGGAAAAATGAAAGTGATTTATGAAGAAATGAAAGTGATTCAAGATGAAATGGGCTAATTGAAAAAGAAAAACCAAAAACTAACAGAAGAAAATAAGACCTTGAAAATCAGAATTGACTCTTTAGAAACTAATAATTTCATGAGAAACCAGGAAACAATAAAGAATCAAAAGAATGAAAAAACAAGGAATAACATGAAATATCTTATTGAAAAACCAATTGACATAAAATAGATCTAGAAGAAACATTTTGAGAATTATTGGACTACCTGAAAGCCATGATCAAGAAAAAACCTTGAACATCACATTACAAGAAATTATCAAAGAAAACAGCCCGGGGATCCTTAAACAAGAAAATAAAATTTAAATTTAAATAATTCAGGTATCACCTCAAAAAAAAAATCCTCAAAGGACTTCCAAGAATGCAATAGATTAATTCAAGATCCATCAAGTTAAGGAGAAAATTCTTCAAATAGCCAGAAAGAAATCATTCAAATGCCATGGGGCTACAATCAGCTACACTCAAGACTTATAGCTTCTACATTAAAAGATCAAAAGGCATGGAATAGGATATTCTGGAAGGCAAAAGATGTGGGTTTACAACCTAGAGTCACCTATCCAACAAAACAATATCTCCTTTCAGGGGAAAAAATGGACATTCATTAAGATAGAAGATTTCCAATCATTCCTGAGGAATACGCCACACAGAAAAAAAAATTAAAGTCCAAATATGAGATACAAGAGAAGTCCAAAATGTTAAATAAGGAAGCGAAAATTTAAGGGACTCATTAAGGTCAAAATGTTTATAAGTCTAAATGGAAAGAGAATTTCTATAATTCTCAAAAATTACTCTCAGAATTAGAGAAGATATAAGGAATTTATTCAGAAAGAGGGTGGAGAAGTAAGCTGATTATGATATGATGTATATCTAAATATAATGATATGGAACACTATGTATATATGATATGATATGTATGCATATGAGTGATATGTAAAGAATTAAGGGGTGAAAGAAAGAGTTGCACTGAGAGAAAAAGGAAGAGAGAGAGAGATATAATGGGGTTAATTATATAACAAAGAGGCAAAAAATCATTTTAGAGAGGGGAGGAAAAGGAGAGATGGTGACAGGCAATGCTTAAACTTTACTATCATCATAACTGACTCAGAGAGAAGAAAAACAAGTAATCTCAGTGGGGCATAGAATTTTATCTTACCCTAACAACAAGTAGAAGAAGAATAAGATAAGAGAAGGAGGAAGTGAGGTGGTGAGAAAAAGCAAAATACTGGTGAGGAGGAACATAGATAAAGGGAATAGAGCAGGATCTAAAGGGGAAAATCAGATGGAGAGCAATACACAATTAGTAATCATTACACTGAATGTGAATGGGATGAAATTACCCATAAAAGAGAAAAAGATAGCAGAATGGATTAAAAACCAGAATCCTACTATGTGTTGTTTAAAAGAAAGATATTTGAGGCAGAGTGACACACACAGATTCAAGGTAAAAGGCTAGAGGAGAATTTATTATGCATCATATAAATTTTAAAAAATCAGGAAAAGCAATCATCATATCAGACAAAGCTAAAGTAGAAATCGATCATATTAAAAGAGATAAGGAAATTACATTTTGCTAAAGGGTACTATGAAAAATGAAATAAAAGCATTACTAAATTTTATGCATGAAATGGTATTGCATCTAGATTTGTAAAGAATAAATTAAAAGATTTTAAGGAGGAAATAAATAGTAAGACTATCTTAGTGGGTGATCTCACCTTCACCCTTTCAGAACTAGATAAATTGAACCATTAAATAAATAAGAATTAAGCAAGGGAAGTGAATGAAATGATAGAAATATTAGATTTAATAAATATGTGGAGAAACTTGAAAACTTTACCATATTTCCATGGAAAGGCAAAATTAAAATTCAAAACTGGTGGGTCTAAAATAAACCATAGAAATAATTATGGATTTCATTAAAGAGAGTGACAATGAGGAGACAACATATCAAAAATTTTGGGATATAGCCAAAGTAGTATCAGGGGAAATTTTATATCTCTGAGTGTCTATAGCAACAAAATAGAAAGGTAGGAGATCAATGAATTGGGCTTCTAAATTAAAAAAATTAGGAAAAGAACAAATTAAAAATTCCTAGATAAAAACTAAATTAGAAATCCTTAAAAAATTAAGGAGAAATTAATAAAATTGAAAATAAAAGAATTATTGAAATAAAAAATAAGATTAGGATCTAGTACTTTGAAAAAAGAAATAAAATAGATGAAGAATTGGTTAATCTAATTTAAAAAAGAAAGAGAAGAACCAAATTAACAGTATCAAAAATGAAAAGGGTGATCTTACCTCAAATGAAGAGGAAATTAAGGTAATGATTAAGAACTATTTTGACAATTATATGGCAATAAATAGGACAATAGGTGAAATGGGTGAATATTTTCAAAAAAATATAAATGCCCAGATTAACAAAAGAGGAAATGGAATACTTAAATAATCCCATCTCAGAAAAAATTAAACAATCCATTAAGAAAAATTCTTAAGAAAAAATCCCCAGGGCCAGATGGATTCACAATTGAATTCTATCAAACATTTAAAGAACAACTAATCCCAATACTCTACAAATTTATTGACAAAATAAGCAAAGAAGGAATCTTACCAAATTCTTTTTTCACACACATATGGTACTAATTTCAAAAATAGGCAGATCAAAAATAGAGAAAGAAAACTAGAGACCAGTCTCCTTAATGAACATAGATGCAAAAATCTTAAATAAAATACTAGCAAATTATCACTAATCCAAGTTATCACAAGGATTATCCATTATGACAAGGTGGGATTTATACAAGGAATTCAAGGGTGGTTCAATATTGGAAAAATTATCCACCTAATTGACCATATTAATAATTGAACCAACAGAAATCACATGATTATCTCAATAGATGCAGAAAAAGCTTTTGAAAAATACAACACCCATTCCTTTTGAAAACATTAGAAAATATAGAAATAGAATGGACATTACTAAAATCAATAGACAGTATATATTTAAAAACATCAGTGAATATCATCTGCAATGGGGGCAAGTTAGAATACTTTCCAATAAGATTAGGAGTGAAGCAAAGATGCCCACTATCACATCTATTATTTAATATTGTGCTTGAAAGACTAGCATTGGCAATTAGAGAAAAAAATAAATGAAAGGGATTAAAGTAGGCAATGAGGAACTAAATTATTACTCTGTACAAATGATATGTTGGTATACTTAAAGAATCCCAGGAAATCAACTAAAGGGCTCGTGGAAATAATTAGCAACTTTAGCAAAGTTGTGGGGTACAAGATAAACCCACATAAATGATCAACATTTCTATATATTTTCAAAAAATTCAGCATCAGAAGTTAGAAAGAGAAACTCCATTTAAAATCACTCTAGACAATATAAAATATTTATGAATCTATCTGCCAAGGCTAGCACAGTAATTATATAATCCACACAATTAAGACTAGATCTAAATAATTGGAAAAAAAAACATTAATTTCTCATGGCTAGGATGAGCTAATATAACAATAATTACAATCCTACCACAATCTACTTATTCAATGCCATACCTATCAAACTACCAAAAGGCTTTTCTTTATAGAATTAAGAAAAATTTATAGCAAAGTTCATCTGGAAGAACAAAAGATGAAGACTATACAGGGAAATAATAGGAAAAAAAAGTAAAGGATGAGGGCCTAACAGTACCAGATATTAAACTATACTATAAAGCAGTTGATATTAACACAATATGGGACTGCCTAAGAGATAGAAGGGTGGATCAGAGGAATTGACTAGGGTAAATGACCTCAGCAAACTACTGTTTGATAAAGACAAAGATTGCAATTTTTGGTACAAGAACTCACAATCTGACAAAAACTTCTGGTAAAATTGGAAAACAATATGGGAAGAATCAGGTTTATATCACCATCTCATATCCTATACCAAGATAAATTTAAAGGGGGTAAGTGAATTAAATGTAATGAGTACAATCATAAATAAATAAATAAATCAGATCTGTGGGAAAGGAAGGAAGTTAAGACCAAGCAAGAGATGTAGAATATTAAAAAATGTAAAATGGATGACTTTGATTACATCAAACTAAAGGTTTTGTACAAACAAAATCAATGCAACCAAAATCAGAAGGAAAGCAACCAACTGGGAGAACTTTTTTATAAAAAAAACTCTCTGACAAAGGTTTAATTTCCCAAATAAAGAAGGAACTAAATCAAATTTACAAAAAAAAATGAACCATTCTCCAATCGACAAATGATCAAGAGATATGAATAGGAAGTTTTCAGATGAAGAATGTAAAATGATCAATAATCATATGAAAAACTGTTCTAAAACCCTTCTGATTAGAGAAATGTAAATCAAAACAATTCTGAGGTACCATTAACACACCTAGCAGTTTGGGTAATATGGGAACAAAGGAAAGTGATAAATATTAGAGAGGATGTGGCAAAATTGGGACTATAATACACTATAGGTGGAGTTGTGCGTTGGTTCAACCATTCTGGAGGGCAATTTGGAGCTATGCACAAAGGACTTTAAAAAAATGCCTACCCTTTGATCCAGCCATACCACTGCTGGGTTTGTATCCCAAAGAGATAATAGAGAAAAATACTTGTGCATGAATATTTATAGCCTCACTCTTTGTGGTAGCAAAAAATAAAATTGAAAATGAAGGGGTGTCCATCGATTGGGAAATGGCTGAATAGATTGTGGTATATGTTGGTGATGGAATACTATTGTGCTCAAACGAATAATAAACTAGATTGAATTCCATGTGAACTGGAATGACCTCCAAGAATTGATGCAGAACGAAAGGAGCAGAACCAGAACAGAGACTGATACACTGTGGCACAACCAAATGTAATAGACATTTCTACTAGCAGCAATGCAATGACCCAGGACAATCCAGAGGAACTTACGAGAAAGAAAATGCTATCCACATCCAAAGAAAGAACTATGGTAGCAGAAAAGCAGAAGAAAAACATTTTTGATCACATTGTTCAATGGGGATATGATTGGGGTTTTGATGGTAAAAGATCACTTTATTGCAAATATGATTAATATGAAAATGGATTTTGAACAATGATACATGTATAACCCAGTCGAATTGATTGTCAGCTCCTGGAGGGTTGAGGGAAGAAGAGTGGGAAAAAATCATGAATCATGTAACCATGGAAAAGTATTCTAAATAAAAAATCAATTAAACAACAACAAAAAAAACCTCATGTGTTTTTCTTATTATTCCTTGACAAAACTGTATTAAAGATCTAATATCTTCTCAAAATCTACATTGAAGACAAACATAATAAATAAGGTCATTTTCTTATATGGGAATTTCCATCTGTGTTTTTTGGTCTCATTTCAGAAATTTTGCACAAAATCTTTTGGGTAATATAAGTTTGGGATATTTTCCAGTTTTCCCTCCCTCTCCAAAGCTTTTAAGTCATCCTCCTAATTAAGTTTTTAGGTGTCATTTTAAGTATGAATAATTGTCTTAATTCTTTTCCCTAGAAAAGAAATATCATTTCAATGTTGTAAAAAAATAAATGTTATTTTCATTCATAATGTTTTAAGTATTTTAATTAGCTAATACTTAATGGTTAGGGTTTCCCCACAGTCCCATTTCTTCCTTTTGAATGCTAGCATTTTGGGTTTCTTAATTCTTGACTTGGTAAACCAGTTCTCTGAAATGATTTTAAATTTTTAACTTCCAATTAAAAAAAGCAGGCCAACATATGTTGCATAAAAACTATTTAGAGAGAAACATATATGTTCATACATAAATATATCACCATATGACAATTTAATATTGTATCTATAATATTACCTTAACATTATCATTGTCATATCTGTCAAGAGCAATGTAGAACTATGCCTTTAAATTTGTTTACACAGTTAGATGCAAGTATAAATGTATTGATCCAATAAAAGATGATTTTCTTTCAGCAGCACTGATCCAGTGTTTTTTATGATTATTAAATTGTGACTATTAATCATTATTTTGGCATATACAATTGAATCAATCAGTGATGCAAAAATTAATGTTGATACAGGAGAGATACTTTTTTTGATATATTTCATTTATAACCTTCAGAAGTGAACAAGAAGGAATCAACATAAGCAAGTTGTAGAAAACCATTAGTTGCCCCCCACCACCACCAAATAACATTTAAGGAGGTACATGTGTATATTATTGGACATAACAAAATAGTTGCCCAGATATCGCCACTTTCTTGTATTTGCCTTCCTTTTTATATATCAGTGCAACAATTTGCTTGAGTCAGCCATATTATTCTCCCTGATGTCTCATTTGTATATTAGAAAACTGCTAGTGAAGGGGAAAATCAGCTTAGTTGTTTTTATGTACCTTCTGTCAAGGGAATAAAAAGGAGATTTTAAATTCATCTGTTACTAAGTCTTCTGTTCATATTTCAATTTATTTCATTAAATCTGAGCTCCACTATTTTAAAAGATATGCATTGGCAAAGCTAATTTTAGTTAGATTTATTCAAATAAATACATTACTACTAAGATTAAAGAAGAATAAATATATCCATTAAATTAAAACTAGTTGCCAAAAAAGCCTATTAATCAAAAATTTGAAAAACAGCACATTAGGGACCAGAAAGATCACTTGTGAAAAATATACCTAAAACTTTCCCCCTTAAATTTAAATTGTGGCAATAAAGATCTAATTTTATTCATTCATTCATTCATTTATTTTATTTAGAATATCTTTCCATGGTTATGCTTCATGATTTTTCTCACCGCTCATCACTCCCCTCTCCCAGAGCTGACAAGCAATTCTACCACACTATACATGTATTACTGTTCAAAACCTATATCCATGTTTTTCATATTTGCATCAGAGTGATATATTAACATTAAAACCCTAATCATATAATTCCCTTTAAATCCTACTCTATTCCCTTTATCTCTGTTCCTCCTCACTGGTGTTTTTCTTTTTTCTCACCTCTTCCCCCTTCCTCCTCCCTCCAATTCCTCCCTCTCTCCTTGTCTATACCCCTTCTACTTCTCTGTGGGGTAAGATAGAAATCTATATCCCACTGAATATATTTGTTTTACCCTCTGAGCCCATTATGATGAGAGTAAAGCTTAAGCATTGCCTCTCATTACCCTTATCCTCCCCTCTCTATAATGATTTTTATGCCTCTTTATATCATATTATTTATCCCATTCTATCTCTCCTTTTCCTTTTTTCTCAGTGCAACCACTTAGCCCTTTATATATTTTATATGTCATTCATATGTATATAATATCATGTACATACATATCATTCCATATAATCACATTGACATGTACATCATATCATCATAATCAGCTTACTTTTCCAACCTCTTTCTGAGTAAATTCCTTTTATCTTCTCTACTACTCAGAGTAATTGTTGAGAATTACAGAAATCCTCTTTCCATGAAGACATATAAACATTTTGACCTTAATGAGTCCCTTAAATTTTCTCTTTCTTATTTACTTTTTTGGGCTTCTTTTATGTCTTGTATTTGGACTTCAAATATTTTGTTTCTGTCTAGCTTATTTCTCAGGAATGCTTAAAAATCTTCTATCTTTTTTTTCACTTTAAACATTATTTTATTTGGTCATTTCCAAACATTATTCATTGGAAACAAAGATCATTTTCTCCCCCACCACCACCACCTTCCCACCACCTCTCCCATAGCTGACACACGATTCCACTGGGTGTCACATGTGTTCTTGGTTCGAACACATTTCTGTGTTGTTGGTATTTGCTCTAGAGTGTTCATTTAGAGTCTCTCCTCAGTCATATCCCCTCCACCCCTGTAGTCAAGCAGTTGCTTTTCCTCGGTGTTTTTACTTCCATAGTTTATCCTCTTCTTGTGGATAGTGTTTTTTAGATCCCTGCAGATTGTTCAGGGAAATTGCACTGACACTAATAGAGAAGTCCATTACCTTCAATTGTACCACAGTGTATCCGTCCCTGTGTATAATGTTTTCCTGGTTCTGCTCCTCTCACTCTGCATCACTTCTTGCAGGTTGTTCCAGTCTCCATGGAATTCCTCCACTTTATTATTCCTTTGAGCACAATAGTATTCCATCACTAACATATACCACAATTTGTTCAGCCATTCCCCAATTGAAGGGCATCACCTCATTTTCCAATTTTTGGCCACCACAAAGAGGGCAGCTATGAATAAATATTCTTGTACAAGTCTTTTTACTTACTGTCTCTTTGGGGTACAAACCTAGCAGTGCTATAGCTGGATCAAAGGGCAGACAGTCTTTTATCACCCTTTGGGCATAGTTCCAAATTGCCCTCCAGAATGATTGGATAAATTCACAACTCCACCAGCAATGAATTAGTATCCCTACTTTGCCACATCCCCTCCAGCATCCATTACTTTCCTTTGCTGTCATGTTAGCCAATCTGCTAGGTGTGAGGTGATAAAAATCTTCTATCTTAATGAATGTCCACTTTTCCTCCTGAAAGAAGATATCCATTTTTGTTGGATTGGTGACTCTGGTTGTAAACCAAAATCTTTGTCTGCCTGAATATCTTATTCCATTCCTTTTGATCCTTTAACATAGAAGCTTCCAGGTCCTCTATTTGTAGCTTCACGGTATTTGAATGATTTCCTTTTGGTTGTTTGAAGAATTTTCTCCTTAACTTGGTGGCTCTTGAATTTAGCTATTATATTCTTTGTAGTCATTTGAGGATTTCTTTCTGGAGATGATGTGTGAATTCTTTCCATTTCAATATATTTTCTTTTTTGAGGATCTCTGGGCAATTATCTCTACTAACTTCTTGTAATATGATGCCCAAGGTTTTTTCTTTATCATGGCTTTCAGGTAGTCCAATAATGCTCAAATTGTCTCTCCTAGATGGATTTTCTATCTCAGTTGGTTTTTCAATAGGATATTTCATTTTACCTCTGTTTTTTCATTCCTTTGATTCTGCTTTATTTTTTTTAATAATATTTTATTTGATCATTTCCAAGCATTATTCATTAAAGACAAAGATCATTTTCTTTTCCTCACCCCCACCCCCCATAGCCGACGCGTGATTCCACTGGGTGTCACATGTGTTCTTGATTCGAACCCATTTCTATGTTGTCAATATTTGCATTAGAGTTTCGTTTAGAGCCTCTCCTCTGTCATGTCCCCTCAACCGCTGTAGTCAGGCAGTTGCTTTTGCTCGGTGTTTCCACTCCCATAGTTTATCCTTTGCTTATGCATACTGTTTTTTCTCCTAGATCCCTGCAGATTGTTCCAGGCCATTACACCACCACCAATGGAGAAGTCCATTACATTCGATTATACCACAGTGTATTAGTCTCTGTGTACAAGGTTCTCCTGGTTCTGCTCCTCTCCCTCTGCATCACTTTCTGGAGGTTGTTCCAGTCTCCATGGAATTCCTCCACTTTATTATTCCCTTTAGCACAATAGTATTCCATCATCAACATATACCACAATTTGCTCAGCCATTCCCCAATTGATGGGCATCCCCTCGTTTTCCAGTTTTTGGCCACCACAAAGAGCGCAGCTATGAATATTTTTGTACAAGTCTTTTTGTCCATTATCTCTTTGGGGTACAGACCCAGCAGTGCTATGGCTGGATCAAAGGGTAGATATTCTTTTGTCGCCCTTTGGGCATAGTTCCAAATTGCCCTCCAGAATGGTTGGATCAGTTCACAACTCCACCAGCAATGAATTAATGTCCCTACTTTGCCACATCCCATCTAGCATTCATTACTTTCCTTTGCTATCATGTTAGCCAATCTGCTAGGTGTGAGGTGATACCTCAGACTTGTTTTGATTTGCATCTCTCTGATTATAAGAGATTTAGAACACTTCTTCATGTGCTTATTAATAGTTTTGATTTCTTTATCTGAAAACTGCCTACCATGTCCCTTGCCCATTTATCAATTTGAGAATGGCTTGATTTTTTGTACAATTGATTTAGCTCTTTATAAATTTGAGTAATTAAACCTTTGTCAGAGGTTTCTATGAAGATTTTTTCCCAATTTGTTGTTTCCCTTCTGATTTTAGTTACATTGGTTTTGTTTGTACAAAAGCTTTTTAATTTGATGTAGTCAAAATTATTTATTTCACATTTTGTGATTCTTTCTATGTCTTGCTTGGTTTTAAAGCCTTTCCCCCTCCCAAAGGTCTGACATGTATACTATTCTGTGTTTACCCAATTTACTTATGGTTTCCTTCTTTATGTTTAAGTCATTCACCCATTTTGAATTTATCTTGGTGTAAGGTGTGAGGTGTTGATCTATTCCTAATCAAGGGCTAGGCAATGGGGGACAAGTGACTTGTCACACAGCTGGGAAGTATCTGAGGCCAGATTTGAACCTAGGACCTCCCATTTCTAGGCCTGGCTCTCAATTCACTGAGCCACCCAGCTGCCCCCTTGCTTTATTGTTTCTTGATTTCTCATGAAATAATTAGCTTCTACATGGTCAATTCTTATTTTTAAGACCTGATTTTCTTTTGTCAGCTTTTGGTTCTCCCTTTTCAATTGGCCCATTTCTTCTTGCATCACTTTCCTTTTTCCATATATCACTTTCATTTCTCCTTGCATCACTTTTATTTCTCTTTTCCACTTTTCCACTGCCTCTCTTAATTTGTTTTTAAGTCCTTTTTCAGTTCTTCTAGCATCTCTGTCCAATCCATATTTTTCATTTGGACTTTGGGTGTGTTTCCTTTCCTTTCACTGTCCCTTTTTGTCTGTACCTTCTCTTTGTCTTCATAAAAAATCTTTTGAGTTAGGTGCTTTTTTGGTAGTTTGCTCATATTTCCCATCTAAATTGTAAGTAGGCTTGGGGGGGATGATATGATGGTCTGAGGGCTGAGAGCTCTAAGAATCCCTCCCCCTTCTAATTTAATTTGCCCTTGTGATGCTGATAGTTTAAAGACTTGCCTTGAGCAGCTTTGGAACTTACTGTGATTTTGATCAGTTCAGGAACTGATCAAATTCTAGCCTCAGGCATAGTCTTAAAATTTTGGTCTCATTGTATACTTAATCCAATCAGGCACACCCTTGATTGTCCTGTCTTGGAGTTCCTCCCTGAGTTTTAGGCAAAAAGATCAGTACTTAGTACTTGGTACTATAATCCACCCCGAGGTGTGAATTAAATCCTTGTCCTAAACCCAGACTGGAATTCCTGGGGCTGGGACTCCTTACTTCTCCAAGGATTTGAAATTTCAAAGTGTAAGCATTGCCTTTTACCTTTTATTTTCTCAGTCAGGGTCTTACTGTTATCTCAGGAATAAGTTCCTAGATCTTAGACAGAAGATGTGGAGTGGTAGGTGTGGCTTGCTCATGGCTTTCTTTTCCCTCTTTGCTTGGTCTGCTTTCTGCTCAACCCATTGCCTCATATTTAATATCTTTTCAGTTTTTCTTTTCTTGAAAGTTGTTTCACTGTTTCCTCATTGGTTCCTTCACTACTGTATTTGTTTTGTGGTGATATTTAAATTTGGTTGGGGAGGATTCTCATGGTGGCACAGAGATGCTGAGGATTACTCTGCCATCTTGGCTCTCTACCTGAAGGTCTAATTTCACAACTAATTTTTTTTTTGTGGAAAAAATATTAAGGAATTGTTAAGATAGAAGTGACTAATTAAACTTAATTTTCATAATAGCACAGGTATTATCCCCCATAACTTCACCTTTTCTCTATTTTCTTCATAATCAATGTCCCCAGAACAGATTATGATATAACTTTTTATGTTTTGTAAATATTGAACTCATCATTTAGAGACAACAAGGATGAGATTAGGTTGTGCAGGTAAATTTGTAATTAGATTATTATAAAGCCATTTAGGGAAAGGATGTGGAACAAGTTGACTTCTGAATCCTCGTTTAGGATTGAGAATTTTTCATTTTCTTTTATATATACACACAGATTAAGATAATGTTCTTATTTTTTAATTTTTATATTTAATAACATTACAGTCATTTCCTGATAAGTTTAAATTATAAACCCTTTGGCATGGCTGCATGTATTTTCTTTCACACTATTTAAAATGATAATTATGTAAAATAAGCAATTGCTAATAGCTTAATGGAAAACAGTGTAATTTATTAAAATTCAACTTACAGATAAATAGGAACATAGATATATTGGTTGTTTGGACATAAATTGTTTTAAGACATTTCAAATTATTAGAGAAAAATCACTGAATTAGTGATATTTCCTGAAACAGTATGATTTTTAATTATGTGCTAGTTTATGATCTAACAAATACTTGCAACTCAGGATTCCTATTCATAATCATGCTGGCTACATCCTTAAAATTCTAAAATAGCCCTTGAGAGATTGGAATAATTCTTTATTGCAATCTTCTTGAGACTTATTTCCAATGTTTTCTCAATGATTCAGTAAGCCCGTATTAAGCATCCAATATGTATTTGGCATTGTGCTGAACAGTGGTGATACAAATACAGATGAAAGATAAGATCCTTGTTCTTTAGAAGCTTACAATGCAATGGGGGAAGATAATGCGAAAATAGGTATGTAAAATCAAGATATATACAGGATAAATTTGAGAGTCTCAAAGGAAGCCTTTAAGAGTAAGAATTAGAAAAGCCTTCTAGCACATATCTTAATGAAGCCAGAGAAGACAGGTAACAGAGATGAGGAGTCAGAGAATTCCAAATGCAGGGAGAGCCAGTGAAAATTCCTACTTCAAATCACAGTTAGTGGGCCAGTCCCATTGGATTACAGAGTATTTTGGGGGAAGTAAAGTATAAGTGGATTGTAAGGAAGAGTTTGAAAGGGTATTGGATACCTAATAAAGTTTATATTTAATTCTGAAGATGACAGGGAGCCACTAGAATTTATTAAGTAGGGGAATGATAGCATCAGCTATCATAAAATCCCAAGATATAAATATAAATTTCCTTTTAATAATGAAATGCCATATACATATCAAGAGTTATTTAGGCAGGTAGGTAGTTCAGTGTCTAGATAGTGGGATCTAGTGGAAAATGGGATCTAGAGTCAGAAAGATCAGTCATTTACTGTCTTAGACACTAGCTATGTGACCTTGGGTAAGTCATTTAACCTTTGTTGCCTGAGCTTCCTCATATCTGAAATGGGAATGATAATAATATCTAAATCTTTTAATAGTTTGGGGTATCATCTGTGTCATAGCCATAAAGCTCATTATATTGCTGGTCAAATAATAGGTACTACATGAACGTTAGCTATTGTTATTATTATGCTTATTATTATTACCATTTTATTTATATTCACATTTTACTAAAATCCTACTTGATGTTTCATTAGAGCATTACCAGGTCCCTGATGTCTTAGAGTCTAGGAAAATGGAATACAAATTCTGGCAGAGGTGACTAACTGAGAAATGCTTTGATTATGAACCTTGGAGCAATTGGTTTAGCTATCACCTGCTTGCATTTCTATTATATTTATCTATTTATATTTATTTCCCTTGCCATATTGCATGTTTAATGTCTGGAAGTGGGGTAATGTTCATAACCTAGACATTCCTTTATAGTTTAGCCTACCAAAGTAACTGTGGTTAAAGGAGGTTAAAGAGAACTGGGCAAACCTTTTTTGTGGTAGAGAAATTGGGTGGCATATTCCTAAGTGTCACTGCCTTTGTGTACATAGTACCTAGTTTGGTGGGCTCCTAAAGAAAGTCTGTACTTCAGACTGTAGGGAGTTTAGAACAAAGTCAACAATGAAGGGTTTATGTGTGCCAAAATAGTGTCATCTCATGGTCCACAATAAGAACACCATCAATGGTGACTTAAGATCCCTTTATTGTCCTTTTCATGCCTTTATTAGGTCAACAAAAAGGACAATCAAATGGTTTTAGAAACTTTAGTCAGGGCTTTTTGTTATACATAGTTAGTGCTTAGTAAATGTTTTCTGTTGATTAGTAAACCTTCCCCCTTATAGTTTAACTCTTCTCTACCTAAAAGAGGACACATTTTAAAGTAGAAACAGTTTGTTTTGCTCTTCAGATAAACTTATGGTTTAATTTGAACATGATCCTAGGGAAATATAACATTCACAGAAAGTCTTATTTATCTATGAAATGCGGGGTTGGGGGGCCTCTTAAAGTTAATGTTTTCAGCAGTTATGGATATCTCATTTGCCTGAAGGTTGCCTGTTGAGGATATTTTCTAGATTGCTCTAACAGTTGTTTGAGGAGCATACATTTGAGATAACTACAGAAAATGGTTTTTTACCCTGACTTGTGAAATCAATTAAAAAAAAAATATATATATATATATATTGCAGTCTTGGTAATTGTGAATATTTTTGTTGTGTGTTGTGCATTAAGGGTCATTCTTCTGTCTCTTACTTTTAGCATCTGTCTTCTGTTTTCAGTGTCATCATGCAAATTTTGAAAATGTAATGGAAAAACTTAAAACCCTTTGCATGTTATGGCTGTTAAGACAGCTTTTGTTATTGCTTCTGCCCTAGGAAATTTCAAGCTTTCCAATTTCAGTATTCGTACATCATTAGTGTCAAATTAAATTGCCCTTCCAAAAAGAGGTCTACTTTTCCTCATAGCTCAGACTTTCAGATATCATGTGAGTAATTTTATGTGACTGCCCCCTTCTCTTTGTTCTGAATAATTAAAATTTGATCCTACTCAATTGCTTATTTGAAAATATTATGTCAAATATCTATCCTTGAAATTACATTAAGCTATTTTATCTCTCTTCATGTTCCAAGCTAGAATGTAATATAAACTATCTCTTATTGGTTATCTCTTTAGTGTGTTATCCACTTTTCAATTCAACTTAATCCAATTCAATAATTGAACTCAGATACAATTGGAATCATATCCTCTCATCCAGCTCCCCACATTTTGCAGTCGGTGATACTAGGATTATATCTGAAACACTGTAAAGAGCTAAAGTACTTTTATCTAACAATCTATTAAGAAATACAAGACATAGACAGGTAACAATAATACACAAATATGTAAAAGTGATGTATATGAGGGGCTATGTGAAAGTAGACATTATTCATTTGTGATAGCACTTAAGTTGGGATTGGGGTGATGTTTTAGAGATTCCATAACACACATGGGCATTGTATAATTGAAAATCTGTTTCCCAAAAAGAGAAGTACATTGCCTGGGAGCCCACTGACTTCCTATCATTATGTACTTCCTGTAGACTTGGGATTAGGCAGTGTGACAAGGAAATCACTTTAAAAGGCTGATATATATTAATATAAGGTCGCCAAGGAATTCAGCTATGTAATTCCTAAATGAAAACTCAAGTCAGCCGTCAACCTTTTATAGAGTTTAATTACAAACAGGAGGAAGAAAGGAATTAGAGAGAGAGAGAGAGAGAGAGAGAGAGAGAGAGAGAAAGGGGAGAGAAGGGAATAGGGCTTAAATACCCCTTCTGTTTAGGCTGGGCCAAAAGGCCCAAGCCCTTAGATAGCTGGGGCAAAGAAAGGAGATCAGTCCCTATTACTCACGTGACCAAAATGGAGAAACAGTCTCAAGCGCCTCCACCTCCAGCTTCCTTCAGAGCCAGCTTCTCAGAGCACCTCTCCAACCACTCAGAGCCAAAACTCTCCAACCACCAGTCCTCAGACCCCTCTATCTTTAAGGAAACCATCCAAGTTCCCTCCCCTCAGTTCTCACATCTACCAATCACTGTCCATCATTTTCCCTGTGCCAATGGTGGCTCTAGCTTAACCCAGGACCGCCCAGAGGTCTGTGGCTTTGCACATGTCTGTTGGAGGTCATATTCTCAAATAATTAAATCTTGATCTTTTGCTACAGCCTTTCCTAAATCCTGTTACCCTGAGTAGGGTAGAGATTGGAATAATTAAATTTTGATCTATGCTGCAGCCCTTCCTAAATCCTGTTAGGACTGAGTAGGGTGGAGATTGCAATTTCCAAGACTTGGTTCTGTCATTCCAAGTATCTCCATTGTATCAATTCTAAAATCAATCATGACTCAAAGAAATTCCTGTTCTATGCTTAAGCATAGGTCAAAGTCCTTTCCATTGTTCAGCAAAAGGTTTCTGTCCTAAAGTAATCTTAAGAAGGGAGAAGGAGGAACCTCCCATGCCAATGGGGTTCACATTCCAATAGCCAAGACCCACTATCAATAGGAAATTTTTCAAGTATGAAATTTCCCAATGGTGAAATTTCTAACATTTATAAGTCTAAGAAATTTTAAGGTTTACAGCAGGGACATGGAAGGTCCTTCCTCTTTACTTCCTATCCCAAGCTTGTTGGTGGTAAGAATGGTATTTGTATTGGCTGATCAGTCATGGGCACATGGTCTTTATTTTATATCTTCTTCATTCCTTGATTTCTAGTGATCATTAATAAATCTCCTAAGTATAATATTTTAATTGGAGATTAATTTTAATTCTTACATTAATGTCAACCAGAAGGGATGAGGAAAAACTCTCAAGTTTTTTGAGATAACTTAGATAAATTTTTAAGCCACATTTCTCCTTCCAAGGCTTATCATCCACCCCACCCAACTACCCACCCTCTCAAACTCCAAGAGAACTCTGAATTCTCTTTGGAGCTGCTGCCTTTTTCTTTCCCTACTTTTTGCTTGGTCTCCCTCCCTATGAACCTGGCTGTTTTCAGTTTGAGAACCCTTGCCCACCTGCTTGAGCCCGTGTTCATGTTCCTTGTTCCTTGCTGTTGCCTGCTCCTGCTCCTGCTCAGGCTCCTGATCTTCTTGATGCCAATCACTCATCCTCTTGCTCCAGCCCCAGGCCCAGATCTCTGGCTCCCATTCCCAACTGCTGTTGTTGGTTCTGTTGGGCTGCTGGTAGCTGCCCCTGTATCTTCAGAACCCATAACCTTGGAGCAGATCTCTGGGCAATTGGTAAAAACTGGGCTATATTTTCCTTAGGCAACAATTAGCCTCCTAACTTCCTCTCCACCTGGCTAGGGAAATTAGCATTTTACCTAAAGGAGAAAGGGGAGAAGGAAGTTACTATTCCAAACAGGAAGTAAATTACAAGTATGGCATACTTTTTGAAAGAGCATTACCTTGTGTATTTCAAACAGCTTCTACCATTGTTAATGCACTGATCTTTTTACTATCTTGCCTGAGATTCAGAGGAGAAATTCATCTCCCTACAGCCTTTTACAATTTGGGCTTCCCCACTCTCTAAGATTCATCCAGTTTGAGATTCCTCAAATCTGTGTTCTCCCTCACTATCGGAAATACCACAGTTCTGACAAAAGGAATTTGATAGAGAAAGGAACATTAAAGAGACTGGAGGTGAAAATTTTAAGTCTCTTCAGATTCTATTGTTTTGTTAAAGTCTCTGTATTTTATTATAATTTGCTGATTGTCTGCTTTATGATTTAATTTTGTTGTTTTAAGTTCATATATTAATGTATTCAATACTATTTTGTTATACTCAGTTAGTTTAATCTACTGTGTTTTAACTATTAGATATATTCTGTTACCTTTCCCCTATGTCTACTCAACAAAATATTGTAAAATATTTTAAAAGTCCATAAGCATTATTTTTTTCCATTTTGCATTTGTTAATTGTCAAATAGATGATGGATGGACTCAACCTGGTTCACAAACTTGGAAAAATTAATGAGCTAAGAATTTAAATGGTAACTCTAAAGGGCCTTCAGAAATAATTTTAATTAACCAGTGGTTTCTGAATATGTGGTTTTTTATATTTATATTATAAAGAATGTTGTATTAAAGGTAGAGAAACAAAGAAATGTTCCTACCAAGGCTTTTCTATGAAACAGGAAGCTGAAAAAAGCTCATGCAAAACTCTTCAGTTTAACTTACTTCCACCAGAACAATCTAGATTTCTTGGTGATGTTCTAGACCTAAAAAAGTTTTACTTTGTTTGAAATTATATTTGCCAAGTTTGAAAGATTTGCTACATCTGTAAAAATTTGGACAAATAGTTCATAAGTTGTTGTTGTTGTTGTTTTGTCATACAGAATCATATGAAATATGATAGTGGGTTTGTTTGTTATTGTAATTAACTGGGATATTGTAAATTTTGTGGACTTTGGTACTTCTTTGAATGAGCATTAACTACTGTATTACTATTTTAGGTTGAAAATTGTTTGTACTCACATAGTGGTTAAGTTAAAAAGAAAATGGATCTCATTTTTTGGTGAGAAACCTTTGTATTCTACCTCTTCTTGACTGACACAGTGTGCTACTGATTGTAAGGTATATATTTTTGGTTTCTAAAACTCATTTTTTGTTATTGTTTTTCCTCGCATGTGCAATATAATATCTGAGTTTTATTTTTTCTCTCCTTTTTGTATTTGAAGAACATATCAACATTATTGACAAGATTTTTCTTTAATTTTTTTTTAATTTGCAGTAATATAAGTTTAAAATATATTTGTTCTAATGTTAATGCATATGTTAATGCATAGTGTTCTAATGTTAATGCATAAAGCAAAAAGCTTTAGGCTATAAAAATGATACCACTGGTTATTAAAAAAAAATATGGGACTTTGCTTAATTATTTTGTCTGATTCCAGGAGAAAGGAATAGAAAAAGAACCATTGCACAGTGTCAAAGAAGCACAAAGCTAAAGTACATAGTACCAAGTGAGCACAAGGTCAAAGAGACCAAAACAATCCCAAAGGGATCGAAGAAATTTTGTCATATTCTGTGTTCTGAGTGATCAACAGCATTAGATATACAATCCAAATTCTCGGATCTTACATTGTCTTGTATTCTCTAGGGTACAGACACTCTTTCTTCAACAATCCTTTTTTTGGCATGAAATCCAGTAAAAATATTCTGTAATGATAACATATCAAATTCAGAAGAAACAGAATAGTCTTTTCATTCCAACCTTCTACTCAACAATAATTCTTCCTAAAATATATATGTTCATTGTATATCCATAATTATCTTAAAGAACTTACAAGTTTAAATATTCTTACTTTCATTTCTTCCCATTACTCTTTATTCTATGTTTTGGGGTCAAGTAGAAAGCACTGGATTTTTGTTGTCATTTTTATCTTCACTAAAATGTTCAATTATATGTTCTAAAATTTTACACGGAATTGAAATCAGGTTTACTGTTTAATAACAAGCTCCATTTTCTATCTTTATTTTTTTAAAAGATGAGACAACATTTAACTTCTCAAATATATCTCCCTATGATAATTTTTGCATTTTAGGTGATGTTTTAAATATCAGTAACAGTGCCTGGATAATCTCAGTTGTCAATTCATTCTTTTTTATGTTTAAATCATTTATATATTTTATTAACTATTTCCTAATCTCATGTAAAATATTTTCATCATTCAATTTAAGCTTTTTAGTCAATGTTTTCTTGTTCTTTCAGACTCCTACCCATAATTAGGAAAGATAATTTGATATCTATCATACCTGTGAAGTCATACAAAATTGATTTCCATGTTACTATATCTCAAAAGTAAACAGAATCAAAATAAAAAGAAATATAAAATAAAAAAACACAAAAATACGCTTCAAGATATAATTCAGAGTTCATCAATTCTCTTTCTGGAAGTAGATTTTCATCACTGGTCTTTTAAAATTTTCTCGTGTAATTGTCCTGATCAGAGTAGATAAGACTTCCATAGTTTATTATCTTTACCTAATTGTCAGTTCTGTGTACAAAGTTCTCCTGGTTCTTCTCATTTCACTTTTCATGAGTTCATATAAGTCTTCTAAGGTTTTTCTAAAACTATCTAGTTCATAATGACTTATAGCATAATAATATTCTATAGCAATAATACACCACAACTTATTCAACCTTTCCTTGATGGGATCTCCTCAATGTCTAATTCTTTGCCACCACAAAAAGAGTCGATATGAATATTTTTCGAAAATAGGTACTTTTCTATTTTCTTTGATCTCTTTAGGATATAGTAGTGAATGATATTGCTAGTTCAAAAGAAATGCATAGTTTTATAATCATTTGGGAATAGTCCCAAATTATTGCCTAAAATGGTTGAAATATTTCATAACTCCACCAACCATGTATGTATGTGTCCTAACTTTTCCATATCCCCTCCAGGATTTGCAAATTTCATTTTTGTCATTTTAACATATATGTTAGTTTGTCATTGTTTTTATTGTTTGACTCTATTTTTAATCTTGTAATTTTCCTAATTACATGTTAATAAAATCTTTAATAGTCATTTTCTGGCATGTTGCAATCCATGTTCTCCTCATTCCTCCCAACCCTGTACCCTCCCTGAGATAGCAGGTAATATGATATAGTTTATATGTGCTATCATGTAATGCATATTCCTATGTCAAGTACTGAGGAAAATATCACTTGATCAAGAAAAAAAAACTCATATAAGAAATACAATGAAAAATAGGATACTTCATTCAGACTCCTTCAATTCTTTCTATGGCAGTAGATAATTTTTTTTCATCCTGACTTTTAGAATTGTGTGGATCCTTGCATTGCTGATAAGAGTTAAGTTATTCACTGCTGATCATCCTACATCGTTGCTACTACTTTAAACAATATTTTCCTAGTTCTGCTCATTTTAATTTACATCACTTAAGTTTTGCTGGCTTGTGTGTATGTGATTGTTTTGTCTGTTCTTCCTTATGGCACAATAGTATTTTATTACAATCACATAGCACAACTTGTTCAGCCATTCCTCCATTGGTGGATGCCCATTCAGTTTCTAATTCTTTGCTACCACAAAAAAGAGCTTTATAAATATTTTGCTACAGATATGTCCTTTCCCCCTAATTTTGATCTTTCTGGGACACAGATTTAGTAGTGTTATTGCTAACTAAAAAGGTATGCAAGTTAAATGGCCCTTTGACTTGGTTCCAAATTGCCCTTCAGAAGTTTTGTATCAATTCACATATTGTAAAATCTAAAATTATAACTCTAATAATAAAAATATTATATTTTATGAGGTTTATTAAATGATCATTAGAAATCAATGAATAAAGAGGATACAAAATAAAAATCACATGCCCATGGCTGGTTAGCTGTTTTCAGCCATCCCCACTCACCACCATCACTGCTGATTGTTGCCCAGAGAGAGAGGACTTAGGAGGAGTTACTGCTAGCTAAATACCAATAACATGATCCTGCCAATGTGAAGACACAGGAGAGATTATAGGGAATTTTGGAAAATACTAAGGACTTCTAGGGAATTATGTCAAAGTTCAAAATCTCCATTTATACTATATTCTTCAACAATTATTAATGTCCCAGTGTTCCCACATCTTTCCAAAACATACCATTTTCCTTTTTGTCATATTAGCCAATATGATAGATGAGATGTTGTACCTCAGAGTTGTTTTAATTTTAATTTCTCTAATTAATAGTCATTTTAAGCATTTTATATGACTATAGATAATTTTAATGTCTTCATTTGTATCCTATGCACATTTATCACTTGGGGAACAACTTGTACTTATAAATCTGACTTAGTTCTTTATAATATAGTTCAGAAATGAGGCCTTGTTCAGAGAAACTTGTTATAAATTTTCCCTAGCTTTTTGTTTTCCTCATAATCTTGATTATATTGGTTTTGTTTGTGCAAAAACTTTAATTTTTGTGAAAACTGATTGTTGATAACATTTGACCATTTATCTACTGTGGAATTTATAATTTTTAATAAAACTGACTCAGTCTCATGTGAATTTTAGAACTGAGGTATTTATTAGAGAAGCTTGGAAAATCTCTAATTTTCAGTTTTTACTTCTAATAATGGCTGCATTGCTTTAATTTGTGCAAAAGTTCTTTTTTTTAAATTTCACATAATCATGATAATCTGTTTTTCTTACTGTTATCCTCTCTTGTTTAAACATAAATTCTACCCTTAGGCATGAATCTGATGGATACATTTTTCCATGTTACACAAATTTACTTATGATGTCACCCATTATGTCTAATTTTTTTTTGGCTTATCTTGTTACATGACATGAGGTGTTGATTTATTCCTACTTTCTGCCAAATTGCTTATCAGTTTTCTCAGCAGATTTTGTCACATATTGAGTGTGCTAGACTAAATGACTTTTGAGGCTCTCTCTTGCTTTAGACTGATGATCTTGTGATCCTAAAATCATAAGAGTTTCTCATCTATATTAGCAAAAGTGATTTACACAAATTCTCTATACTGATGAAACCTATCTGTAATGATTATATCAGAGGGGAGGATGGGAAAGGATTGTTCTTACTTTTTCTAGGCATTAGTCTAGGAATTTAGCAAATGTTATCATTTAATCTTTACAACCCTACAGCAAAGATACTACTACTATTCTTGTTTTACAGTTGAGGAAACTAAGGTGGAGTTGAATGATTTGCCTAAGGTCACAGAAATAGTAATTATTTAAGGATAAATTTGAACTCTGGTCTTCTTGATTGCAGATGCAGAGCTTTAGTCACTGTTCCACCACGCTGCCAAAATATAAACAAAAAATATACAAATGACAGACATATGTATATATATATATATATATATATATATATATATATATATATATATATATATATATATATATATATAGTTATACAGGGGGTATTAGTTGTTATACCAGATACTGAATATATGAACACTGATATGATGCTCATCTTGTTCTCATGAAGCTTTTAGTTGAATGAGTCAGAACATATATATTTAATTCAATAGCTAATATAGAAAAGAGATTTAAGTACAAACTATTCATTAATCTGTAATTTGTGCCATAACAAAATTTGAGGAAAGAGAGACCCTGGATAGAGATGAAGTGATCACAGAACTGTACCTTGAGAAAGAAACTTCATTTCTAAAGTGGAAGTTCATTTCAGGCACAGTAGGGATGGCACGAAGAAAGGCAATTATGTGAGCAAAATAAAGAAAAGGAATTTGAGGGTGGTCCAGTTAAGCCAAAATATAGAGAAAAAGTATGAGAAAAGTTGGACAATGCTTTTCTCATAACATTCCTATGGCTGCTAAGGTAAAAGTGTAATCACTTTATAGATAGGTAAACTTAGGTTGAAATGGTTTAACTCACTCCCCAAACTCAAACAGCTAGTCAGTGTCAGGACCAGAATGTAAACCCAGCTCTCTTCTGTTTGCAAGTTCTCAATTTTTTTTCCTCAAGCCAAAGTAGATTACTTAGTCATGTGAAGTATAAATTAGAGATGAATTAACTTAGAGCTAAAAGCATTGGTTCAGAGATAATTACACTGTTCTAAATTCTGAGAACAAAAAGAGAAAAAATTACACAGTTCCTTTCCTCAAAAGTATACAGTGGAATAATGGTTATAAAGTGTACACATAAATAACTTTTGTACAAAGTTCGAATTAGGGTGACTTCTGTGGGAGTGGTAAATGAAAGGATATATTTGAAGATATTGTGGAGGTAGAATTGATAAGATGACTACTTTTCGGCTGTCGGGGAGAAAATAAAATGAAGAATCAAATACTTTGATATTACAAGGATAGGAAAATGAAAAAAGTGATCTTATTCATCAAAGTATAAGTTAAATGGAAGATCAGATTTTGAAAAGCAGACATTATGAATTCAATTTCAGATATGTTGAGTCTGATGTCTTGGCAGAAAACCTAGGTGAAATGTATCAAATAGTTTGAAATATGAAAATAGAGATCTGGGTTTTGAGTTAGAGAAAAAAATTGGAAATTGCTGGCAAAGAGGTGATATGAGATAGCTAAGGCAGAGGATTTTAGGCTCATAGATATTACAGAAAAAGGAAATTGAGGCTCAGAGGAGATAAATAATGTTTCCAAGGTAAAAGAAAAACAACAATAATAATTAACAGAACTGCTATTTCTCTTTTGGATACTAAATACTACAAAGACTTGCTTTTCAGTTCAATAAAATTCAAATGAAATCCTTTGCTATTAATTCATTTAGATTTAGAAGGATATAGGTGAAGAAATTTGAAGCAAAAGGAAATGAAGACAATAAACTCTCTTGCATTTATGAAGATGGTAAATAGCAAACTTAGAGAAAGCTGTATTATTCTATAGATTGTAATTATTCAACATTGAAATGGCTTAAGAATTGAATGAGTGATGAAAAAGCACATTTAATAGGAATATACTATTTGTTCTGGAAGCTTTATTGTGAATTAAAGGAAAGATAGGATTATCAATTTATGTTAGGAAATTAAAGGAAAAGTTTAATGCCTTTTGGGGATTGAAGGGTATTGTTTGTAGGCTGAGCCAGTACAGAGTAAAAGGTTAATTATTCACGAGATAGAGGGAATGACTGATAGAACAAGGTCAATCAATAAGCTTTTATTTAAAGCATATAAGATTTCAGGTATTGTGCTAGATATTTGGTTTTTAAAGACAAAATTGAAACATTCTGCTCTCGATATGCTTCTATTCTGTTGAAGAAAATAATACATAGAATTAAAATATATTTGTGTATTACCTCCCCTAGCAAACTGCTAAATAAAAACACATGCATATAGTATAGATATGCATATACACATATTTAGCTATATGATTATGGGTAATTAAACATGTGTGTACACACACACATATATATATATATATTTAAATGGGGAACGTTGAAGACAAAATTTCAAATGATGGGGTTCAGTTTATTAGAGAAAAAGACCACATTTTAACTTCCTCTAATCTTGGAGGGGAGGAGGAAAGACTTTGTAAAAATAGTTTAAAATAATTTAGAAAGAGAGCTGAAAGAATTCATATAATAGAACTTCAAATTTCTTAGCATTAGAGTGAAAGATGAGGTTATTGGCTAAGAAGTAGTACTTTTTTCCACTACACTTGTTGGAGAAGAAACTTCTTTTGTTTTTGACCTTTAAGTTCAATGTTTTAAGTTTATTTGACAAATGATTAATTTCCCTATTGTTTTCATGAATGTCACATGAAAAAATATTTTACAAATGTCAATTCCCTTATGTAAAAGATCAAGTTTTAATAATGATGACTCTGACAAAAGGAGCAGAAATACATACATACATATATATATATACATACATACATATGTATGTCAGCTATATTTTACTAAGTGGCTCTTGACAATGATCAAATTCCAATTTTTCTGGGATCATAACATTTCAGTTGGAGATGATAAATTCACTAGAAAAGTTTTAAGTTATAAATTTAAATAATAATATAGTGCTTTGAATGGAAACTAGTGATTCAGCAGCTATTTATTAAGTACCTATAAAATACAAATAACTATTGAACTATGAAAGAAAAGAAATAGATTCTCTATTTAAAAAGAACTAACAACATGCAGAGTTTAGCCATTATGATGCAGCTTTGTTGTCAGTGTAATCAATGAGTTAGCTCACCCAGTCTTTACTATCTCTCTTATTCAATTCTATCTACTTATTAAGCACCAAGAATATGTAAGGCACTATGGTAGGTGATTAGGATTAAAAGATAAAAGAAAATTACACTGCATCTGCCCTTAATTAAGGAATATGCAATATAGAAGAGAATGCAAGCTGGTAGTAAAAGTTAATAAAAGCCATCATTCTTTTCTTCTGACCAGGCATAAGTGCTTTTATCCTCATGGTGGTGAATTACTTTTCTCCTACATTACTATGAAATGCCATCTAAATGCTAAATAACAATCTATAGCTCTGAAGCTCTTTACCTTCAAGTCAGTGGTTCAAGTCCACAGGCATTTGGGTATGACTGAAAACTATTAGCACATAAGTTGTTTGTGTGAAATGAGATTAAGTCTCCAGTCTAGCTTTTAGATTCAGTTTCCAAAAATCCATTATCATTTTTCACACCTTCAGTGGAAAGCCTAACTGAGAGGTCAAATATTTGAATATACATGGAAATTAAACTACTCACTCATCCTTATGCCCATATGTTATCCTTCCAGAAGAAGTTTAAAAGTCTGGAAGGAAGCAACATAAATATCCAATAGTAGACATATTGGATGAATAAATTGTGGTGTATGAATATGAGATACAGTAGTGCAATTAAGGTCAAATATCTATAATGTAGGGCAATATGAAAAAAGATTTTATGAAATGAAGACTGAAAAAACAGAATCATAAAAAACAGTTAATACTAATTATACCTTCATGAAAAGAAATGTTGATAATGAACACTGAAAAATGAAAATCTTCATAGGAATTTCAAGAGATTGATTTAAAAAGTTATAATATTATGTTATTTATTTAAATGTAAATTCTTCCAAAGGAAGTTTAACTGATTATATAGATACTAAATGATTGGTTATTGTAATTTTTTTTAATTTAAAGAATCTTTATTGAGCAATACTCTGCTCATATCATATGTGCATCTTATTGACCTAAGAAACATAGCTTCATGTAAGCAGCTTCTCAGTCACTGGAATCAATTATTGTTTTGTCTTATAAAAAGCATTTGTATATTTCTTAATCAGATGATTATCATGTACTTTCCAAGTCTACCAACTTTACCACCAAAAAATTGTTTTAAAAATAATCTACCCAATGAGCTGAAAATTACTGAGAAGAATATAATGAGGCAGGAAGTTGTAGAGGCAAGAGATTTAGATTTAGAGGACAAAGGAATTGGGTTCAAAGTTTGCCTCTTCTACTTGCTACCTATGTAACCTTGGGGAAGTCATTTTGTCTCTCTGATCTGCAGTTTTCTTATCTGTAAAAGTTAATAGATAGACATTATCCTAACAATATTTTACCTACATTATCCATGATAATTCCTACTTGGCAATGCCATTATCAAAGATTTTTCATTCTATTTGTCAGATTGTAAACATTTCATTTCATCACAACATATACAAACATATATATATATAATATAGAACTATATTATATATATTTTGTATTTATATGTTATAACTAAAAATACACACACATATATATGATTAAATCTAAGTTATCTAAATTATTAGTGATTAAAATATAGTGGAGTGTAATAGAATACTAAGAGAATTCAAATCCTGACTCAAGTATCTATTAATGACTTTTGACAGGTAACTTAGTCCTTCAACCTCAGTTTCTTTATTTCTAAAATGTCAGATAATGTCCTACTGGTGCTGTCTTTGGAATTATAAGGCAGATATTTATAATGTGCTTTTCAAAACTTAAAACCTTTATGAATGTCAGTTCTTATCATATCAACCAAGTTAAACTTTCTCTTACTTGTTAGTGGACTATGTCTAGAAGTCACTTACAGAACTGAAAATATTATGAAATAATAAAATATTTAACAGTATAGTATGTAATGCCACCATCTTGTTAAAGAATACTTGTAGAGTCATTAAGTAATTAGTCCACATACATATTTATCAAAATTTCAATAGTGGCATGGTCTGTATGGTAATAGTGATAAATTTTAGTAGTTTTACTTCACGTGAAAGATTGAATTTCAAAAAATGAATAAGAATAGTACCTTCAAATTCAAGACAAAAACTAACTTGAGGCAATGAATTACTTCCCTTCCAAATGCCAATGAGGAGAGAAAATAAATTAAGTAGTTCAAGAAGAAAGCATCTCCCCATGTCAAATATCAGCAGTTATTATAAGTGAGAAAGAATGATGGCAAAATTTGGTTAAAGTAGTTTGCCCAAATGGGGACATTCAATCATTCATTCATTAAATGTTCATTAGTTATGTGATGTGTACACATCAAATTGATGTGCTGGGAGAGAAAACATTTAGCTAAGTAATTATCCTTGACCTCGTGGTGTTTATAATCTAGAGGTACAAATGTGCAAGTTTTCATAAATTCAATAAAGAGAAATCAGAATGAAATGAATAAATGACTTGGTTGCATATATTGATATCATTATAATTCAATTAAATTAGGTCCCATACAAATTCACAAATCCTTAAAGCAGACTACCTAGCCTCCTACTGCTGAAACTTCTTGTTCCAGTATTTTAAAACAACCCCATAACTGCTAAATGTGAGGAATTTTTCTTAGTTCTTAGTCTACTTGACTTCTTTAGGAAAAGCCAAATACCTCTCCACTTTGCTAGTAGTGTTTTGTTTTGTTTCTTAGAACCTGTCTTCTCAGATCCTCCTGTTATCTACCTTCATTTTGAACTCATGAGGTTTCTGGATTTGAATGGAGCTATAAGCCAATATATTATCATTTGCAATGGAAATCTTAAAATGGTGTTTTGTTTTTCTCCCAGATCAAAAAGATGTGGAGAGTTTATAGGGGTACAAGAAAAAGGAGGAGGATATTTCTCATTATGTTGAATTAGTGATACTCATGATTAATGGGAAGAAAATCTAGCAATGAAGGTTCATTTTCCCCAATCACCTTAGGAAATTACACTAAAAACAGTATTGTTGGATCAAAAGATATATGCAGTATTATAACTCTGAACATAATTCCAGATTGTTCTACAAAAGAGTTCTACCAACAATGTATTAGTATCCCTATTTTTCCAAATCACCTCCAACATTTGTCTTTTTGTTCATTTATTATTTGGGCCAATTTGATAGACATGAGATATCTCAAAATTATTTTGATTTGAATTACTCTATTTAATAATTTAGACTATTTTCATATAATACTATGTGATTTTAATTTCTTTATACAAAAATTGTCAGTTGATATCTTTTGGCCATTTATCAATTGGGGAATCATTCATATTCTTATAAATTTAACAAAATTCTCTATTTCAGATATGGAATATAGCTACTTATTTTAAATGTGATGGGGTAATTGTTTGATGTGTTAAATGACTCCCACCTTTACACAGGTATGACTTTTATTTTCATTAAAAGGTTTTTATCTACAAATATTTATCAACTTTTCACTCTGTTTATATTATCATTTTACTTTATTTCACATGCACACACACAAATAGACATCTTTATATTTTGAGGTGAAAAATGGGAGCCACTTTTAGTCAGGACCATTCATTCTGCTATCTTACTGGAATTCCATGAGAATCGATAGTGATATCAGACTACTGATCTTTAAGTATACTGCATAGATGTATAAAAAATAGCTTTTTTGTGTTTTGATTTTTATTAAATTTACAAAGATATTTTCTTTGTACAAGAAAAAAAAACCAATGCAACTAAGGAAATAGTTAATTAATGGGAAATTGTTGAGATTTCTTTCACATTTCTTACCTCTTTCTTATTTATATTTTGGTTTGATTTATTTAGATCTGATAGGTGAAGGTTCAGGTCTCCCACTAGTATAGTTTTACTATCTAGTTCCTCCTTAAGCTCGAAAAGTTTCTCCTTTAAAAATTTGGATGCTATACTATTTGGTGTATATATGTTGAATACTGCTATTTCCTCATTATGTATTCTGCCTTTTATCAGGTTGTAATTGCCTTCCCTATCTGTCAATCAGATCTATTTTTACTTTGGCTTCATCAGATATCATGATTGTAACTCCTGCTTTCTTTTTCTCAGTTGATGCCCAATAGACTTTGCTCCAGCCTCTTACCTTTACCCTATGTGTCTACCCTGCCTCATGTGTATTTCATGTAGAGAACATATGGTAGGATTTTGGTTTCTAATCCACTCTGCTATTTGCTTCCATTTTATGGGTGAGTATATCCCATTCACATTAAGAGTTATGATTACCACCAGACTATTCCCCATCATTGTGTCATCCTTTCCTAGTCCTGCCCTTTCTTCTTTCACTATTTCCTTCTACTACAGTGGTTTGCTTTTAATCAGTCCCCCTAACCCCCACCCTTATTTTACTTCCCTTCCCACACCCTCACTTCTCATTCCCTTCTTAGTTTTCTTTAGGTTCTATTAAATTCTCTCTCCACCAATCTTTCTCTCCATTTTGGTACTCCTTGCCCCACTTCCCCCACCCCCTGAGTTTTCCCTCTCAACTTCCCTCTAGAGTAAAATAGAATTCAATACCCCAATGGATCTAGATGCTCTTCCCTCACAGAATTAATTGCACAGAGGTTAAGGTTTAAGTATTACCTATTACTACTGTCTTCCTCTCCTTCTTATAATAGTATTCTTCTCCTCCCTCTCCTAGGTACATCTTTATGTGTCATAAATTATCCTATTTTACTTATTCCTTCAAATTTCTCTTGGTGCCATCTTCTATTTCCCCCTTTCTTTTTTTTACATATCATCTTAAACCACTTAGTACCCCAAACTCTACCAATGAATAATTCTTCTTCTAAATACTATGATGACTATAAGGGGGAATTGATTGGACTGAATACATATTTTTAGTTGGTCGACAGGGATTTAAAATTTAAATCCCAATGAAATACTCAAGTCAGAATAGAATTTTATGGTGGTTTATTTACAGTAGTAGGAAGAAATTAATAATGAGAGAAAGAGAGGAAAAAGGGAAGGATAGTTGCCCTGGCTTGGTCTGAACCCTGCAGGAGTACAGAGGCCTCAGCCAAGGGGTCTCTACAAAGGCTAGAGACTCCAGAAAGCCAATGAAAAGGGAGTCCCAAGAGATGGACCTTTCCAGAGGCTGTAGCCTTCAGAAAAGCCAAGGAAAGGAGAGTCAGCCTTATCATTCACTATGTGATTGTCTAAGGGAAGCAGTCTCAGGTCTCAAGCTGGAGTTCCTCCTTGGTCGAGTTCCATGGCCAAATCTCTCTCACAAGAAGTTATGTGAAATATAAAGGCAGTTCTTTACATCACTTCCTGTGTCTTACATGTCCCAATGGTGGCTTAAATTTGGCTTTGGATGGCCCAGGGGGTCGGTCAGTAAGTTGTTTCTGATGTGTCACTTGCTAGAACATGTGGGTCATAGACCTTCCTCCACCATACTTCATCCTTAAGAAGGGGCGTATACCACTCCCGGTCAAGATGGCGGCTTAGAGAAAGCTAAAGTTCAGATCTCCGGAAATCCTTCCCTACCGAACTCAAACTATATGCTTCTAAGGCACCGAAATTCAAAATGAACAACAGTATAGACCCCAGGAATCCTCCTCCTGGACCTGGACCTGGATCAAAAGGTATGGTCCCCCCAAAAGCCAGAACATGAGATCACTCAGACCTAAGGGGTAGGCAGAAGGAAGGTCCCAGGACCCATCCCCCCAACTCAGAGTGCTGAGTCTGAGGCAGCAGAGGGAACCTCAGAGCCTCAGGGCCAGCTATCCTGAAGGCCACTTCCTGAAAACAACCTGACCCAGTCGAGGTGGCACCCAGATAACAGGGAAACAGAGAGAGACAGGGGGAGCCTGTAACCCCCTGACGGGATCTTTCCATCTGAGTCTCATCGAAGGTCCCTGCCTCAGGGCATATTCAGTCTGAGGTTAATCCTATCAGGAGCCCTAGGAGCTCCAGGAAGCCACGGCCCCTCCCCCCTCAGAGAGCAGGGTCATCAGAAACAACAGTAACCCATAGGACTGGCAAAAAGGCCTCGGGAGCCGACTATTCTGAAGGCCACTTCCTGAAAACAGCCTGACCCAGTCGCAGGGGCACCCAGATAGCAGAGAAACAGAGAGAGAGATGGGAGGAGCCTGCAGCCCCCTGGCAGGATCCTTCCATTCCAGTCTCAAGGAAGGTCCTTGCCTCAAAGCATACTCAGTTCAACCCAGAGAAATTTAATCTTATCAGGAGCCCTCGGAGCTCTGGGAAGCCACGGCCCCTCCACCCTCAGAGTGCTGGCTCTCCTGGCAGGCTAAGGCACAGAAACAAACACCCCACAGAAAGGGCCAAGCCAGGCTCAGAGCATGGAAGTAAGGTAACAGAGAAGCATCCAGAGGGAACTGAGGAGGGCAGTAACAGGGAAACACCTACAATTCCTGGCTTTCCCGGGAAGACAGAACAACAACTGCATAGAATGGGCAATCTGCCTAGGGCTAAAACCTCTGAACACCAGACAGAGATAAGAAAAGCTAGTCCTCCCCACTCAGATAGAGATGGCAAACTCCACAGAGGCACAAAAGCCCCAAAATTCCAAGAAAAACAAGAAGAAGGGGGAGACGTTGGACACATTTTATGGAGCAAAAATACAAAATACAGAGGAGATAGAAGAGGAAAAATGAGCAAATGCTCCAAAACCTTCCAAAGGAAATGGAAACTCTCCACAAACCCATGAAGAATTTGAATCAGAAAGGATCAAAAAGATGGAAGCCCTCTGGGAGGAAAAGTGGGAAATAATGCAAAAAAAATTCACAAATCTACAAAACCAGTTTGATCAAAGTGAAAAGGAAAAGCCAAAAGACGAAGAAATTAGAAGAGAACATAAAATATCTCACTAACAAGGTGACAGAATTGGAAAATAGAGGAAGAAGAGATAATTTAAGAATAATTGGACTTCCAGAAAAGCCAGAAATAAACAGCAAACTCGTCATCTTAATACAAGATATAATCAAAGAAAACTGCCCAGAGATTCTAGAACAAAGGGCAATACAGCCACTGACAGAGCTCATAGAACACCCTCTACATTAAATCCACAAAAGACAACTCCCAGGAATGTAACTGCCAAGTTCCAAAGCTTTCAAAAAAAAAGAAAAAATCCTACAAGAAACCAGAAAAAGACAATTTAGATGTAAAGGAATGCCAAACAGGGTCACACAAGACCTTGGAAATTCCATTCTGAAGGATTGTAAGGCATGGAACATGATTTTCAGAAAGGAAAGAGAGCTGGGTCTTCAACCAAGAATCAGCTATCCAGAAAAACTGACTATATACTTCCAAGGGAAAGGATGGGCATTCAACAAAACAGAAGATTTCCAAGTTTTTACAAAGAAAAGACCAGAGCTCTGTGGAAAGTTTGATATCGAAAAACAAAGAGCAAGGAATACCTGAAATGGTAAATATTAAGGAAAGGAGAAAGGAGAAAAATGTTATCTTCTTCTTTTACTCAAACTCTCTTCTATAAGGACTACATTTATATCAATCTATGTATACTAACATGTGGGGGAAATGTAATGTATAAATAGGGGGTAAAGAAAGACCAAATAGAATAATCTCTCACACAAAGATTCACATGGGAAGGGGAGGGGAAGAAAACTCCTATAAGAAGGAGAGGAAGAGAGGGTTTTTTACTTAAACCTTAATCTCAGGGAAATCAACTCTGAGAGGGAAAAACATCCAGATCCATTAAACAATATGACTTTAATGAAGCTTTAATTTTTTTCCCTTCTAATGTTTTTCTTTAATTTTGTTTTTGGACATCAAATTTTCCATTTATTTCTGGTCTTTTCTTTACAAATACTTGGAATTCTTCTATTTTGTTAAATGTCTAATCTTTCCCCTGAAATTATATAGTCAATTTTATGGGTAAGTGATCCTTGGTGGTAGACCCAATTCTTTTGCATTTCAGAATATCATATTCCAATATTGTGGTCCTTTTAGTGTGTTGGCAACCAGATCCTATGTAATTCTGATTGGTGCTCCTCAATATATGAATTGTCTCTTTCTGGCTTCTTAAAATATTTTCTATTTAGCTTGGAAGCTCTTGAATAAGGCAATTACATTCCTAGGGTTTGTCTTTTGAGGATTTAATGTTGAGGGTGACCTATGGATTCTTTCAATGTCTATTTTGCCCTCTTGTTCAAGAATACTGGGGCATTGTTATTGGATAATTTCTTATAGTATGATATCAAAGTTTCTGTTTATTTCTAGTTTTCAGTTATACCAATGATTCTCATATTGTCTCTCCTGGGTCTGTTCCCCAGGTCTATCATCTTCTCATCAGATATTTCATGTTTCCTTCTATTTTGTCATTATTTTGACTTTGCTTTATTGATTCTTGCTGTCTTGTGAGTTCATCAGAGTCTACTTGCCCAATTCTAGTCTTTAAAGACTGGTTTTCAGCTATGATTTTTGATTTCCCTTTTTGGTTTGGTCTATCATGCTTTTTTATGGCTTACAGCAGGTCAATTTTGTTTTCTAATTCACTCAGCATTTCATTTTATTTCTGGGCTTCTTTTTCCAAGTGGGAGATTGTGTCTTTTAAATAGTTATTTTCTTTTTAAACTATTTCCCACTTTTCTTGTCAAGTTTCTTCTGTCTTTCTTATTTGCTTCTTAAACTTAAATTTGAGTTCCTTGAGAGCTTGTGACCAATTTCCATTTTTTTGGGGGGGAACATTTTCTTAAATTTATTAAGGTTGGACTTGAATTATTAAATTGGTGGTCACCAGGGATTTAATTACTAAATCCAAAAAATGAATTTCTAAAGTAGAATAGAATTTATGATAGTTTTGTTTACAATAGAGGGAAGACATTAAGGAATGAGATAAAGGGAGAGAGAGAGAGAAAACTCAAACTTCCTCTGAGCCAGGTAGAAATTTAAGGCCCCAATCAAGGAAGATGATGGGCCTTTCTTAGAGGTTCACACAATCAGAAAGACAAGGAAAATAAGTCAGCTTTTACACTCACCATAGTGACAGTCTAAAAGGAAAGCTGTCTGAGGTCTCCTGTATGAGCTCCTCCAGGGTCGAGTTCCACACCCAAGTCTGAGTGGCTATCTTCCAGCCTCTCCTCAAGTGTCTGTCTTCCAGTCTGTCCTCTGAGTGACTCCTGTGAATCTTAAAATTTCTCAGACTCTACTTCAGAAGATTTGATTAAGCTAAACCCATTTTAAACAATGAAGGTACTTGATCAGGAATGTGAGAACTCTAACATTACTCCAGCCATACTTAAGCATACTTTAGGGGAAGATAAAGTTGTAAACTCCTTACTGAACAATGAAAAAGTACTTAACTCATACTTATAGTGAGGCAAAAGCCCCTAAGCTAAGTCTATTTTTAGATCTAATACAAAAATGTGCTAAGTACCTATGAAGGTCAGGCAACTTGCAAACTTGCAAGGGACAAGCTTAACAAAAGAGGTGTGAAGTTTTAGTCTACCCAGAGAAGTTGAGAACTAAAGAAGGTGTGAATTAAGAGTGGTCAGTCCTTTGGAAAATGTCTACTTTGATTGGTAGATGTGAAAACTTAGGGGAGGTGACATAGGAGAAAATTCTCTTTAAAAGGAGGTCAGAAGGCCTCTGAACAGGAGATCAGAATAGTTGAGCTGAGGAGCTGAACTGGAGGGTGTCTCTGAATATTAGAGTTTTGCTTGGAAGGATCTTGTGGTGAGTGATTAAAGATTGACTGGTCTCTCTTAAGGCTTAAAGCATAGGCTGGCCTAGGATGGCCTAGGCTTTTTCCTACTATTCCCTCTTACTCTGTTTCTCTCCCTTTCCTTAATTCCTCATTTGTATTAATTAAAATCTCTATAAAACCCAGATGACTTGGGTATATTTAATATTTGGGAATTTTCCAATGTGACCACTTTATTTTTTATTTAACTCAAGACACTGTCTTGAAACCATATTTTTCACAGTCACAGTTTATGCCAACCACTCTTTTAACTGTAACACTCTTCTTCACTCCAAGCTCAAGAGACTGATCCTCCAGTCCAACTCCAAGTCAGAGTTCTTTGATATATCCCATGTTCTGGCCTCTGTGGTCCTCTATTTAAAGATCTTTTTCTCTTGTGTCACCTCCCCTAAATTTTACATCTACCAATCACAGCAGATGCCCTCTCCAGGACTATCCACTCTTTAGTTCACATCTTTTTTTTTTTGTTAGATTATACCTTTTTTTTTTTGTTATATCCCACTTGGTGTAGTTAGTCCCCACCTTTAGTAGTTAGTTACTTTTTTGTAGATTAAAATGGGTAGATCAACTTCAAATACTGAGTTAACACTTTTAGGGATTAAAATCTACAAGTAGAATGAGGATTACGATTCAATCTTCCCAATAAAGGAAGAGCTAAGTACCTTCATTGTTACAATCAGAGGATTACAATTTAATCTTCACAGTTTGGATGTGTTTTCTTGTTTTTCATTCTCTACTGTCTCCTATGCAGTCTGCTATTTTTCACAATAGAAGTTATTTGGGGTCAGATTCTTTTTCTTACTTTTTAGGTGGTTGTAGATTGTAGTTCTTGGATGTTGGTGGTCATTGATATATTAGATCTTTCTTCCCTTCCCAACCAGAAGTCTGAGTAAGGATGGTAGGTAGGTCTCTGCATATGGAGCTACAGAGTGGTTTCCCCCTGAGGCTATTTTTCAGTCTCCCCATGTCTGCTGTGATCAGAACCTCTCTGCCCTATCTCTGTGCCCAAGCTCTGCATTCCTCAGCCTCCTAGGGACCCAAGTCTCTCTGCTCTCAGGGTTAAGTCTGTGGTGTTCTCAGCCAGCCTGCTGAGACCCAGAGATTGCAACCTCCACTCTCTCTGACTCTGGTCTCAATGATGGAAAGGGGGAGATATGATCAGCTCTCACTTTGGTAGGAGTAATTTTACCACCTTATAGAGTGGAACTACCCAAACCTTGCATACCTTCAAGACTGTGCCTTATGGTAGGGCCCCTTCACTCAACTAATTTTGATTTTTATCATTTTGAAATACTTTATTTTATTCAGGGGTGAGAAGAAGACCCTTGCTTCTACTCTGTGGCCATCTTAGCCTGGAAGTCAGGGAATCTTTCAAACAACTTTTCCTATGAAATGTTATCCCCCCCAATTATTTAAAGAATATATTCAAAATTATTAAAAAGTAGTAATAAATTTCTAAATAACAAATTATAAATTATTATGACATTTCTCAAAATAAGAAATTTTAAGCTATTGCTAGCTATATAAATATTTTAAATCACTAATATTAGAAAAATATAAATTGAAAAAGTATTCCATGTTACACATCAAACCAGTATCTTTATAAAGGTGACAACCCCAAAAAAGAGAATGAAAAAATCTTCAAGAGACTGCGGAAGAACAATCCTATTTTGGGTACACCCATTAACTGATTCATCAATTTACCAAGAAAATTAGAACTATGTCCAATATGTCTCTAAACTCTGTATACCATTTGAACCCAGTAATATTATTCCAAAACCTTTATTTGAAAAGATTAAAGAAATATAAAAAGGGACCTTTAGATAAATATACATATATTTACATAAATATATAACAAATATGCTTACATATGACATTTATACCATTATATATGCATATATATACATATATATAATTTGTAAAATCTCTTTTTGTTATGAACATTCCTTGAAGCTCAGGTAATTTCATTTAAATTGCAATTTGAATAAATTTTGGTATGGAATAATATTGTGCTGTAAAAAACAAACAAAAAAGAAGGCTTCAGAGACAACTGGCAAGACATATATCACTGCTACAGAATAAAGTGATCAGAACCAGGAAAAAATAATGCCATATAACAACATTGTGAAAACAAATATGTTTGAAAAGCCTAAGAATGCTGAGTAATATCATGATCAAACATGATTCCAAACAGAAAGCCATTCACCTCTTGACAAAGAGATGATGGGCCCAAAGTTAAGAACAAGATACAATTTTTGACTATAATAAATGCAGAATATTTGTTATAAAAGTTTGAATTTAAAAATATTCTCAATGGTTTAGGTAGGAGAGAATGTAAATGCTTGATATTTGGGAAAAAACTAAAAGTTTTTTTAAAAGCTGATTTTAACTTTCTATCATACATGAAAAAGAAATCATTACCAAATTACCTCATTACTTATATAGAATAGTGCCTTTCAACAGGTGTGCCTTAACTAATGCATTTTGCAGCACAGAATTTTGTTTACTACATTATCATTGATAATAGGATATTTATGATTGATGAAAAAAATCAAACTTGCCTATTACATGTATCTAGTAGTAGTCTCTCGGTGACCGAGAATGACAATTGTCTTTGTGCATTTTCAACTATAGTGTACCCTCATATGGCTTTGCACATGTGTACTCTGACCAAAAAATACAGAAGGCCTTCAACTTATATGGATTAATCAAAAATGAAGAGAAACTGTATATATTTCTTCTTTCTCTCTCACAGGGTCACCATCTTAAATATATAATGTACCATAATTCCTCATGGTAAAGCACTGTGCTTTGAGTAAGAAAGTTGGCAAATAATTGATAACTCACTTTTCAAAATACTTTTGCATATGTTACCTCTTTTAAGTCCTTATAAGAACACCCTGAGATAGGCAAAACAATTGTTCTTATCTCCATTTTATAGATAAGAAAATCAGAGGTTAAAGGGTTAAGATAGTTTTCCAAAAAGACATTATCACTTGAGCTTTTTCTTCAGTGATATTCTGGTTTATTCCATGCTACCTCCCTCATAATGTATTTATTGAAATTATAAACAATGAAGTAGAATTAATAAAACAGAACTCAAATTCGTTGAGGGTAATCACTTTTTTCTTAACTTTTCTGTAAGAGCTACTACAGTGCTTTATACACAGAAGACTTTAAATATAGTTAACTGAATAAAAAAGACATCATATTGAAAGGAACACTGTAATGTTAATGACATTGTGCACATGATGTGCACTTTATGCAGTCAGGTCAAACTTTGTCCCTGTTCAAAATATCTTATCACCATTTTCTCTTGGTAGATACAGTGAAGGGTGGGAAGGTCCCCCAAACCTCCTGGATAAAATAAGTGAGATGATCTCACTTTATAATAGCAATCACTAAAATAGTGTGGGTATGGCAGTTTGTAAGACACAGACAAAAAGGAGTGAGTGATATATTCTCTTATATAATTTATTCCCATTCTTTTTTCTGTTATACAAATCCATTCACTTCTATTTGTTCTCTATCATAAATGATATTGCATTCCCTTTTTGGTTTTTGTTAACAAAATCTTGATCTTGTAATGCATAATGAAAACATCACCTACATTATGAAGAGACTTTAACCTCTTCACACATTAGAAGCAATTGATCTGGAGTTAATCCAGGTTTTTAATCGAGGTTTTGCTTCTTGCTAGAAGTGCCACCTTAGATAATTTAGCTTCCCATGCCTCTATTCCACAATGTACAACATCAGATGATTGAATTATATAATTTCTTAAATCTTCTGTAAGCTAGGTTGCTTTTCATTATTTCTGAAGTAGATATCTCCTTAAAATTACAAGTGAAAAATATTTTGTTTTTAAAAAGCCCTTGTTAATGAAGATAGTGCAGTTGCTAAATCTTTATTTACATTTTCCAAATGTAAGAACAAGATCATATGAGAGATTTATTTATATCACTCTTAGAGGCAAAATTATTCTTAATTTTGAATTTAAAAAACAGAGCTTAAAAATTGACCAAAGAAAATATCTTTAATGTAGAATGGGAGGAGGGGGAAATCTCATTTGCATTAGTACTCCCAGGCTGCTTTGCAATTCACTGCAGCTTTTCACATCATATAACCTCAAAGTAGAAAACAAAAGGACTCAAGTGTGCCAGGTGCATTCTTGCTGTATCAGCCAGCCTGGGATGGAGCCAATCTTTGCTATTTTTCACTTATGGGAAAAAAATATCCCTGAATAAAAACCTTTTGTATTTTTTAAGGAAAAGTGGCAGTTTTAGCACAATATTAGCCTCACAGAGTCATGGGGGGACTATGTGACATGAAAAAGAGAGACATGATCATTAATCTAGAATTGAACGGACAAACCAACATTGATATTGCTGTGATTATTTTATGTAAAATATATTTCAGTCTTGGCTTTTATACAAAAGTTCTGATCCATTTGTGCATGTTGCAATTATGATTTAATTTGTTTTCTTTGAAGATAAAGCAGTTTTGCGAATAGATTTTTGAGTTGGATGTCTAAAAACCTGGCTTCTGGTATTAATTACAGCAACACACTTCACTTTTCTGAACTTCATTTTTCTGAAGCTTAATGTAACAATTTTTAAAGATGGTAATTGCAGCTTTTTATCTGACAATTCAAAACTACTACCAGAGGATTTTTTTAATCATAAAAAAATTCCCTATGGTTCTTGTTTATCATTGGATCTTGTTCTTACAGATTAAGAACTATAGAATTAAGGTTGCCTTTCATAAGGAAATAACAGGAAGCGAAGCTCTGCTCTTCAAACCGTCACACAAAATATTGATTGTTACATGAGAGTGCTGGGTAAAGTAATTTAGCATGTTAATCAATTAATGAATTAAAAGTAAAGAATAATAGTAGAAGAATCTTAGAAGCCAGATCTCAAAGAGCTTACTAAAAAATTGAGGGAAAAATAATCACATGAAAATTAACTAAAAATTCAGAAGTTAAAGAACAAAGCAACCAAAAATTGCAAGGGCTTTCACAAAATGATAAAAGAGTTCTTGTTAATACTGAAGCAGCTGTCAGTGTAGTGGGACTTGGCCTAGTCTTAAATAATAAGTAGGAATGGATAAGAAAGTGGGATAAAGGTAAAGATATGGAGGGAAGGATATACAATGCATACTCAGCCTACTGTAAGGAGGCATATAGTAAATGTATTAAGAATTACAGAAGAGTAAAACTGGATCTAAACAATTGGAAAAACATTGATTGCTCATGGATGGGATGAGCTAACATAATAAAAATGACAATCCTACCCAAATTAATTTACTTGTTTAGTGCCATACCCATTGAACTACCAAAAAGTTTATTTTTTATTGAATTAGGAAAAAAAAACATAAAATTCATTTGGAAGAACAAAAGATCAAGGATATCCAAGGAAATCATGAAAAAAATGCGAAAGAAGGAGGAATTGCAGTCCCAGATCTCAAACTATACTATAAAAAAAGTGTCATCAAAACAATTTGGTACTGGCTAAGAGACAGAAAGAAGGATTAGTGGAATAGACTTGGGATAAGTGACCTCAGCAAGACAGTCTATGATAAGCCCAAATATCTCAGCTTTTGGGACCAAAACGCACTATTTGATTAAAACTGCTGGGAAAATTGGAAGACAGTATGTAAGAGATTAGGTTTGGTTCAACATCTCACATCCTACACCAAGATAAATTGAGAGTGGATGAATGACTTGAATATAAAGAAGGAAATTATAAGCAAATTAGGTGAATACAGAATAGTATACATGTCAGACCTTTGGGAAAGGAAAGACTTTAAAACCAAGAAGGAGCTAGAAAAAATCACAAAATATAAAATCAATATTTTGATTATATCAAATTAAAAAGGTTTTGTACAAACCAAACTAATGCATCCAAAATTAGAAGGGTAGCAACAAATTGGGAAACAATCTTCATAAAAAAAATTCTCTGACAAAGGTCTAATTACTCAAATTTATAAAGATCTAAACCAATTGTTTAAAAAAAATCAAAGCATTCCCCAACTGATAAATGGGCAGGGAACATGAATAGGTAATTTTCAGTTAAAGAAATCAAAACTATTAATAAGCACATGAAAAAGTGTTCTAAATCTCTTATAATCAGAGAAATGCAAATCAAAACAACTCTGAGGCATCAACTCACAGCTAGCGGATTGGCTAACATGACAGCAAAGGAAAGCAATGACTGCTGGAGGGTATGTGACAAAGTTGGGACATTAATTCATTGCTGGTGGAATTGTGAATTGATCCAACCATTCTGGAGGGTAATTTGGAACTATGCCCAAAGGGTGCTAAAACACTGTCTGCCCTTTAATCCAGCCATAGCACCGCTGGATTTGTAGCCCAAAGAGATAATAAGAAAAAAAGATTATTACCAGAATATTCATAGCTGCTCTCTTTGTGGTGGCCAAAAATTGGAAAATGAGGGGATGCCCTTCAATTGGGGAATGGCTAAATAAATTGTGCTATATGTTGGTGATGGAATACTATTGTGCTAAAAGGAATAATAAAGTGGAGGAATTCCATGAGAACTGGAACAACCTCCAGGAACTGATGCAGAGTGAGAGGAGCAGAGCCAGAAAAACATTGTACACAGAGACTGATACACTGTGGTACAATCGAATGTAATGGACTTCTCCACTAGTGGCAGTGCAGTGGTCCTGAACAACTTGGAGGGATCTATGAGAAAAAACACTAATCACATTCAGAGGAAAAACTGTGGGAGTAGAAACACAGAAGAAAAACAACTGATTGAATACATGGGTCGGGGGGATATGGCTGGGGATGTAGACTCTAAATGAACATCCTAATGCAAACAACATCATTGAAATAGGTTCTGATCAAATACACATGTAATACCCAGTGGAATTGCTCGTTGGCTGCGGGAAGGGTGGGTGCAGGGTAGGGAGGGAAATACTGTGATTATTGTAACGAAGGAATAATGTTCTAAACTGACTAAATAAATTAATTCAAATTAAAAAAAAAGAATTTCAGAAGGGCTGATAGATGGCCAAGTGGCTAGAGTGCAGGGCTGTGTGGTCATGGATAAGTCACTTAACCTTGTTTTCCACAAAAATGATGAGATCTATCTATTTTTCCACAATATGATGAACATAGTAATGCATTAAATGATAGCACATGTATTCTATAGCAACAAATATCATATTCCTTCCTGTTTCAAGGAGGAGGGCTAGCAGTGGTAGGGAAAGAGAACATATATAATAGAATATCAGAAAATGATTGTTAAAATTTGTATCTACATGTAAACTGGAAAAATATAAAAAAATAAAACATCAAAAGTGAAAAAAGCATTACAGCATAGGAACTTGAATAATGGCCATTCCCATAGTTCCAAAAGCACTGGGAACTCTAAGATGAGGAAATAGCAACTACCAACACACCTTATTTGTGATTTGTAGCCTTTTTGAGTGTCAGAATGCTTAGATATTAAGTAATTTGGGCAGGGTCACAAAGTCAATGTGTCACAACATGGGGTTCCCAATCCAGTTCTCTATCCATTACATCATGCTGCTCATATATAGGAATCATGTGACACAAATTTGGAAAGGTAGTTTAGAACTAGATTTAACAGAACCTTTGTTTCTAAAGCTTATTAAATTTTGTGCTTGGAATCTCTTCAGAGTTATATATTGAAAGAGAATATTTAATAGTTCTTCTCTATAGGTACAGACTGAATATGTTAACACTCCACCTATGGGCTATCACTTTCATGTATGAGCTCAAGATCTTTTAATTAAGAATACCAGGGACTGAATTGGTAACTACATTTAAATGGCTATAAGAACCCTTGAAAATAGCACCAGGGGGTTTCCCCTGTGGTAGTTTTTAAGAGAACAATGGAAAGATCCCCCAAATCTTCCTATCAGGAAGCTCTTTCTCCCATTCTTCAGTTTCTTCTCTTAGAAGGTGAAACTACAAAGGAGAGCATTTTTCTTGCCCCTTATACTTAGGAGAGATCCTGATTTCCACCTTCCAATGTGTTAGCAAAGAATGAAATGTTTCTTGTTAATGACACTGAAATATAAGACAACTTTTGAGTATAAAATTTATTGCATTTTGGAAGAAGAGACTATGAAAGCTGACTAATAAAGAGAGACTTGAAAAATAAAACTCAAATATTCCATCAAAAGCTTTTGCAATGTAATTTTCAAGAATAAATACAAATAAACAAAATTATGTGATTTGTTTCCAGGTTATAAATACCATTATTGTACTTTTGCTAACATGACCTCAGTCCATTGTTGTAAGGAAAACTCTGAGTCCTAGGACCAATAAACATTTTAATAGACAGCAAATAATAAAAATGATGGGAAATAATTTCAATTTAACTACAAATAAAGTATTTTCTAAATCCTTTAAGTCATGATTTACTTGTTTCTCATTCCTTCTTATAATGTTTTAAGAAGCCAATTATTACTTCCCATTCCTAAAAAAGATACTCCACACCTTTTAAATTAATTTTTAATGTTCATAGAAGGTGAAGACTCACCACATCATAATTATCATAATTGTTTGTTTTTGTTTATAGTTTTTAATGATTACACATACTCTTCTCCCTGAATTTATCATTTATTATGTTTCTTGCTTTTAGCCATAAGAGAAAGGATAACACCAAAAATGCATTTTTACTTTCACCCAAAGATTAAAGAGAAAACTAACATGGAAAATCAAACATGAATATTACTTTACCTAATGACCACCTTTCATTTGGGATTATTTATAAAATGATAAGAACTGCCAAAAGTGTTGCTTACTCATTAAAACCACCTCTGTAAATAAATATGAATTATAGAATCACAAAAAAATTTTTAGTACTAAGGAGCTAAATTTGATTACCTATCTGAAATTATCTATCTGAATATACTCTCTCATCATAAAGGATCATGATATTGTAGGAACTGGATGAAAATGATGCAGGTCATATTAGGATTCTGATTAATCCATTTTCAGAAATTCAAATTGACCATGAAACAATTTTGCACCAGGAACCTATTACAAAATGGGATGACATTGCTTTGTGGGGCTAAACAACAGAGTAATGCAGGAGTTAAAACACCACTCACTGAGTAGAATAACCTTTACTCAGCTTCCCTTTCTGCTACAACATTTCCATGGATCAGCACCAAAATTTTTGCTATAAACATATGTGCCTAAAATATGAAGACAAATATAATAAGAGAATATGATAATTAATAAGATGCATCTTAAAAACCTCATAGTCTAATCAGTATTCCCTGTGTTTCCTCATAAAAGTATTGATCTAAAAAAATACCATTCTATATAGTTTGTGTTCTTACATGAATTGATAAGGTTTACATATCAAAAAAGAAAAATCACAAACAGCTATTTCCAAAATCTTGAATCTCACACTTTTCCAAAACTATTGATACAACTTATTAAATACATCCTTTGACTTTTAGGAATTTGTAAATGAATAAACAAAATTGAAGACTGAGTTGAGTAAAAAATTTATGAACTAATTTAAATTGAGCCCTCCTAATAGTATAGCAGTTTATATAGTCTTCTGTCAATTTTTCTCTATCCCATTCACTTCAAATTTTTCCTTCCCTCCTTTAATCTCTCAAAGAACCATCTCTGGTCCCTCTTTTAGGTGGTATAAAAAAGAAAACACATGGTCAAAGATCTGACAAAAAACACCTTTCATTGTGAGAGCCTCAGGTTACAAAAGCCAGCATCTGCAGATTCCCAATATGGCCTGAGACCCCAAGTTCTTAGTTTCTACAGCTTTTATAAGCATAGGCAGAGAAGCTCAATACTGTTCAAGCAGAGTGTTTTGATTAGGGTTTCTGAACAGGGAGATGAATACAGGTAAAAAGAGGAGGAGTGAGCAGGGATTGTGAACAGGGGAAATGACCAGGGCACTTCCACATTCATCTATCTATTTTCACCTTCCTTTCTCTGGTGATACCATGAAACTACAGTGTCCTTATGTCAGAAACTCTACTGTGTGTCTAGATATGGGAAATTGTACAGTTACTTTCAGCATTGCAGAAGCTTTTGCTATTATTCATATTACTATTATATATCACTTTTCATATAACATGTGTATTTCTATCTGTTCTTATAATCAACATATCCTATACATAGTTCAAATCAGCTAATATTTGGGGTTATATTTTACTTTAAATCACACAATTATAACTTAATATATAAATTAACAAAATGATTAAAAACTAATGAATTTAATTTCTTCTGGTGGGCATCTTAAAATTCATTGATCTCACTTTACACTTCCTGGAAAACTTTTTTTTAAACCCTTACTTTCCGTCTTAGAACCAATATTGTGTATTGGTTCTAAGGCTGAAGAGTGGTAAGGACTAGGCAATGGGGGTCAAATGACTTACCCAGGGTCCCATAGCTGGGAAGTGTCTGAGGCCAAATTTGAACCCAGGACCTCCCATTTCTGGGCCTGCCTCTCAATCCACTGAGCTACCTAGCTGCCCCCTTCAGGGAAAACTTTGAAAATAATCAATTCAGGCTTAAATTCAAGATCCTCCACTCCTCCACTCTTCCCCAACAAAAAAAAAAATCTACCATTTCCCCTTTAACTCCTTTATATTTATTCTTGATTCCATCCTTGATTTTCAAATGGATCCTTTGAACTACATATTGACTAAGAGAACTCAAAATTAACATTATCTATTTTGTGTTGTCTTTTTATTTATGTGCTTAAGAATTCAAAATTACATTTTAATTTATTTCAGGCCAAATTTCAGAGTTTGGGTATGGCATATACTTGGTTTCCTAGTTTAATACCTCTATATCTATTATGTTATAGTTTACTATTATTGTAGATTTGATATGGCCAGGCCTATTTCCTTCATATATTTTCATTAATTTGCTTGATATATTTTACCTTTTCTTCTTCCATATGTATTATGTTATTATTTTCTCATTTTATGAAATACTTTTTGAGTAGCTTGATTGGTATGGCATTGAAGAGGTAAATTAATGTCAGTAAGATTGTCTTTTTTTAATAACAGTGACTTAGCCTATCCATAAGCAATTGATATTTTTACTTGTTTAGGTATGATATCATTTATGTGAAAAGTGTTTTGTAATTGTTTTTATGGAGTTGCTAAGTTTGTTTTGATAAGTATAACCCTAGATATGTTATGTTGTCTATAATTATTTTAAATGTAATTTACTTGTATGTCTCTTGCCTATTAACTTGGTTGCTGATCAGTAGCAATACTGATGATTTGTGTGGGTTTATTTTATATCCTGCAACTCTCCTGAAGTTGTTTCTCTTGATTTTTTGGTTGATTCTCTGGGGTTCTCTATGTAAACCATCATATCATCTACAGGTATTTTGTTTTCTCCTTGCTTATTTTTAATTCCTTCAATTTCTTTTTCTGCTTTTCTTGCTATAACTAGAATTTCTAATACAATATTAAATATTAGTGGTGATCACCGGCTTCTTTGCTTCACCCCTGACCTATTGGGAAGGATTCTAGTTTATCCTCATTACAGATAATGCTTGCTGATGGTTTTAGAAATATGTCATTTATCCCTTTAGGGAAATCACCTTAATTTATTCCAGTGTGTGTGTGTGTGTGTGTGTGTGTGTGTGTGTGTGTGTGTGTGTGTAAGTCCCTTTATCCAACTATTGAGAAAATTATATGTATCATTCTGTTAGCTTTGTTATTGATATTGTCAATTATGCAGATAGTTTTCCTAATATTGAATTATCCTTTCATTCTTTGTATAAAACTCACCTAATTATGATGTGTGATCCTTTTAAAAAATTCTGTAATCTTGTTAGTATTTTACTTAAAAATATACTTTAAAAAATGAGCAGCTAAGTGACTCAGTGGATCGGGAGCCAGACCTAGAGACAGGAGTCCTGGGTTCATATCGAGCCTCAGACATTTCTTAGCTGTGTGACTTTGTACAAATCAATTAACTCCCAATGCATAGCCTTTTCCTCTCCTTATTATCTATCTATCTATCTATATCTCTTTCCTTATTCTTACTTTGGTAAGAATACATAGTATTGATTTTTAAATGTAAGGTAAGAGGTTTTTTAAAAATTATATCTATTAATTATGGTGATTGGTTTTTAATTTTCTTATTCTATTTTAGCTCTTAAGTGTTAGTACCATTTTTTGTGTCATAAAAGGAATTTAGAAGAATCTGTTCTTCATCTATTCCAAAATAGTTCATGTAATATTAATGTTAACTTCTTTTAATGTTTGTTAAAATTCATTTGTGAATCCCTCTGGCACTTGGGCCTTCATTTAATTTAAAATTTTATTTTCATTGTCATGTAAAACACACTTCCATATTGGTCATTGTTGAAAGAGCACAGTCATACATAACCAAACCTCCAAAATAAAACTATAAATACAATGATGTGAAATATGACTGTGACAGTTCTTTCTCTGAAGGTGGATAGCATTCCCCATCAAAAGTCTTTCTGGATTATCCCAGATCAATTATTTTCTGATAGTAGCCAAATCATCACAAATAATCATCATCCAATGATGATGTTAATGCATACAATGTTTTCCCAGTTCTGCATATTTCACTTTGCATCACTCCTAGATATTTCCAGCTTTTTTCTAAAACAATCTTGATTATAATTTCTTTTTTAAACAATATTTTATTTGATCATTTCCAAACATTATTCATTAGAGACAAAGATCATTTTCTTTTCCTCCCCCTCCCTCACCTCTCCCATAGTTGACATGCGATTCCACTGGGTATCCCATGTGTTCTTGATTCGAACCCATTTCCATGCTGTTAGTATTTGCATTAGAGTGTTCATTTAGAGTCTCTCCTCAGTCATATCCTCTCAAACCCTGTAGTCAAGCAGTTGCTTTTCCTCGGTGTTTTTACTCCCACAGTTTGTTCTCTGCTTGTGGATAGTGTTTCTATCCTAGATCCCTGCAGATTGTTCAGGGACATTGCATTGACACTAATGGAGAAGTCCATATAATTTCTTTTTTTTAAAACCCTTACCTTCCATCTTGGAGTCAATACTGTGTATTGGTTCCAAGACAGAAGAGTGGTAAGGGCTAGGTAATGGTGTGTTAAGTGACTTGTCCTGGGTCGCACAGCTGGGAAGTGTCTGAGGCCAGATTTTAACCTAGGACCTCCTGTCTCTAGACCTGACACTCAAGCCACTGAGCCATCCAGCTGCCTCCATTGATTATTATTTCTGAAAGCAAAATAGTATTCCATTACCAACATGTACCAAAATTTGCTCAGCCATTCATCAATCGATGGACATTCTCTGAATTACCAATTCTTTGCTACTACAAAAGAGCTGCAATAGATATTTTTAATAAGTAAGCCCTTTTTCATTTTTATTATCTCTTTAGGATACAGACCCAGTAGTGATTTACAAGATCAAAGGATCTATACAGTTTTATAGCCCCTTAGTCATAGTTCCAAATTTCCCTCCAGAATCAATCGATCAGTTCACAATTATGCCACATCCCCTCCAACATTTATCACTTTCCTTTACTGTTATATTGGCCAATCTGATAGGTGTGAGGTATTCCCTCACAGTTGTTTTGATTTGCATTTCTCTAATAAGAAGGGATTTAGAACACTTTTTCATGTGATCATTGATAGTTTTGATTTCTTCATCTGAAAAATGCCTAATCATATTGCTTGACCATTTTTCAGTTGGGGAATGGCTTGTTTGAATTTCTGCATCTGTGTCTTTATTTCATCTCCCATAACTCTCTTCTATATCTTTTGAAATCTGACTTCTGATTTAATTGCTAGCAAAAGTACTCAGTGCCTATTCTCCTTATATCAAATAGTACCATGTTTGGTAAACTGCAAAGAGGATAGTGTTTTTGGATCAGAGAGTTAGTAGAGAGGAGTATTCAGACAGAGCAGGAGAACAAGGAAAGAACACTGTATTTCTTATTATTATGCCTTTGCACAGACTATTCCTCAAGCCTGTAACGTTCTTCCCTTAACCTCCTCTTAGGGATTCCTTCATGTCTCTATCCAAATTTCACTTTCTCTAAGACTCTCTTCTCTTTACTCTAGGTGTTAATGCCTTTCTTATTCTTTTTGATTTATCTTCTCTGTATATATCTTGTTATATGTGTTGAATTTCCCCTTAGAATTTAGGTATATATTTCTTGAGATCAAGGACTATTTCTTTCTCTTTTCTTGACTTATTTTAACCTCCCTTTGTTTCCTTTGCTTGGGATAGTACTTGGCGGATAGGGAGGATTTAATAAATTGTTGTAGATCTAGTGACTAATCAATATAATCTCACCGGTACCACAAATACAGCTTATAAATTTATTATCTTTTTTTCCTAAGCACACCCCTCTTCCACACTTCTTTATTATCTTCAAGAAAACTAGCAATCTTTCAATCACCTAAGTTAGAGTCTCTTATTCTTAACTCCTCAATATCACTTATCATAGTTTTCCAATTAGTTGCCAGTCCTTTTCATTCTGCATTCCCAACATTTCTAGCACCTGCCCCATCACTGTATTCAGAAATACCTGGCAAGTTCAACATCTTATCTCCTCTTTTCTGAACTATTGCGGAAGCTTCATAATTGATCTCTCTGCTTTTTCTCTTCCTGCTAAATCCATTATTCACTTATCTACAAAAGTGATATTTCTAAAATACAATATGACAATATTACCTCCTCAACTCAGTAACCTACTGTATCTGCTTAATAACCCCATGATCACAGATTCCTTTTGTTTGTATTTTAAATCTCTTCTCAATCTGTTTCCTTCTTTTCTTCCCTGCTATTTCCATTTCCCCATGCCATTTATATACTGTTTCAGCTCTAGTATGCTAATTTTCCCCTATACTATATTCCACGTACAGTCTTCATGACTTTCAACTTTTATCTTTCTTCCTTGAATTCTTTTCCTCCTCAGCTCAACTTCTTAGAATCCTTCATTATATTGTTCAAATGCTACTTATTTTCAAGGGACCCTTTCTGGTTCCTGACCCTACCACATTTGCTACTGCCTTCATTTCCTTTGGTCAAATTGTATCTATTTGTCCTCATATATATATATATATATATATATATATATATATATATATATGTTTGTAATTCTTCAGATAGAAGATATATATGATGGAATTACATTTGTGCCATTTACTATTTGTAATATCAAAATCTGGTTAATTTCTTATATCTGCCAGCATTTAACATTTTCTTTCTTTAAAAAAATGACCAGTATGATTTCTTGTTTATTTATTTTTCAATTACATTTAGAAACATTTTTATTTACATTCTTACATTGAGAAAGTTTTCTTACATTTTGTGATTCAGATTCTTTCCCTTCCTTCCCCAATCTCCTTGATGTATGGAATAGTCTAATCTAGGACACAAAAGTGCTGTTTGGCAATACATATTTCCATATTTCTCATGCTATGAAAGAAGATACATATCACACATACAATAAAAAAACTCATGAGGAAATTAAAGTGAAATATGCCATGCCTTGATCCTCAATAAGACTCCAACAGTTTCTTCCTTTACTATAGATCACATTTTTCATCATGAGTCCTTTGGTGTTATTTTGGAACCTTGCTTTGTTCATAAGAGGAGTTTAGTCTTTTATAGCAATCAATGTACAATATTCCTGTTACTGAATAAAGTGTTCTAGTTCTACTCACTTCACTTTGCATTTTGTCATTTCGTATGGCACAACAGTATTCCATTATAGCCACAAACCACAAAATGATCTGCCATTCTTCAATTCATGAATATCTCTTCAGTTTCCAATTCTTTGCCAACACAAAAAAAAAGGTTGCCTAAAATTATTTTTGTACAAAGAAGTCCTATTCCCCTATCCCCCATCTCTTTGGGATATGAACACTTCAATTGTATTATTGGGTCATAGGGAATATGTAGTTTTATAGTCCTTTTGGCATGATTCCATATTGCTCTGCAGAATGGATGTATTACAATTCTACCAACAGGGAATTAATGTCCCAATTTTCCCACATCACCTCCAAAATTTATCATTTTTCTTTTTGGTTATATTAGCCATTCTGATAGATGGTGAGACACAATCTCAGAGTTGTTTTAATTTGCATTTTTCTAATCAAACATACTACATAGGGGAGGTATGTGGAGGGAAACAATGAAAGTTCTGTAGAACTGATATTAAAATTGCTATCTTCATGGCAAAATGGTGGGGAATTACATGGGCAGAAGAGTGTATACATTGTGAGATCAACATATTGAGTATTTCTGTTTAATGGCTTTTATTTGCTTTTAGGGAAGGAAGGTTCAACCTGGAAGTGGGGAGATGATCTAGAAATATAAAGACAATAGTAACTAATTAAATATTTCAAGTAAACAAACAAGAATATAACATAATAGTTGTAAAATGATAAATATATATGAAATACAAAAAGGAAAATGAAATGTTTCATACTTTATAAGTCTCTAGTTTCATATATTGATTTGGCCTTATTAATTTCCCATCATTTCTCTTTTATAGCTATAAGAAAATAATGGGATGTTTGTTACTTTAACATTTCACTAGTTACCTGAAATTCTTTATGTACTGAATAGAAAAATAGACCAAGAAAATGCATCACTAACAGTTTCATAAATGGTTTGGTTGTTGAGTTTCAGGCTTATTATTTTTATTTTATTTTTTAATAAACCATTGCTTAATTTAAGAATAAAATTCAAGGGTATGGAATTTCTCAATCCAATTTTTACACCTTCTTTTTCTTCCCAAGTTAATTAATCAGACAAAAGTTAAGAAGTTTAAAGATATTTCACTATGTAGAAGACAAGTTAAGAGGGTTATAATAGAGACCATTTTATTAGTAAAGAAAATAAACTTAGCATTCTCTATACAAAAGTAATCATGAGTAGACCTGCATTACTTTGATTGATAAATGATATTTACTTAGAGAATTATAAGAAGTTACTATCCCCATATTTTTGTGGTATTAAAATTATTTTTCAGCTATATCTGACTCTCTCCTACTCTATCTGGGGTTTTCTTGGCAGATACTGGAATGGTTTTCCATTTCCTTCTAGAGCTCATTTTTTAGGTGAGAAACTGGGACAAAAAGAGTTAAGTGACTTCCTCCAGTTCACATAATCAGTAATATCTGTGACCATATTTGAATTCATGAAGATGAGTCTTCCTGATTCCAAGGAAAATTTTTAATTTGTGGGGCATCTAGCTGTTCCACCCATATCCTTACATGAGTCTTAATAACCAAAGGAGTAGGTTTAGGAGAAAAATTGCCCATTTTCCACTCCTCAGACACATTCTATTTCTCCAAAGAATGTGACCTGCTCTACTCCTATTTAATTTTAAGTCTAACTCCTTGCTCATTTTTGTTTTCTTTCCAATATATAAAACATTTATGCAGAGCTCTAGAGCTATGCCCACCTAACTGCATGTTTTTATTTGTGCACAGATATTCTTCATCAACTTGCTGATTAGATTTTTCTGATGCTGATGAGAAAACAGTTACAGATCTATTCTAGAAAATTTTGTTGTATTCCATGATGATGCATCCAGCACAATGCTGGGTAAAAAGAAGAAGATCTAGAAAAAGCTACCCCACTTAGGAAATACCTATTCACTCTCACTCTATATTGGAAGCTCTCCATGACAAGAATGAGAACTTTTGGCATATATGTTTTATGCCTTACCTGATGTCATTGGGTTGTTGAAAAAGGCTCATTATATTTTAAAAGAATCTTGAATTATTATTTTATTTGGGTAAGATACCTTATTTAAGAAATCTATAAATATTACACTCAATGAAATATTATATACTCTGTAAAATTTAGTCAACTTTTTATCATAAGAATATGATCTCTTGTGAAATATTATTTGTAAAAACTTTTCTCCACAAAGATATTCAATAAGAGTACTCTAAATGTCTAATACTTTTCACTAAAGTTTATATGAATGAGAATATAGATCAGTAGTTTTCCACATTCTCTTGGTTGTCTTTTTTTGGTCTTAATAAGAATTTAGATTTGTGTGTGTGTGCCATGCTACTGAGTGATATATATTTTAGCTGAAGTAATTGACAATAAATACAATGAAAACATGACACATTGATTTTTTGAGGAAAATATATCTCTTAGGCTAAACATAGCTCCTTAATATGATAACAGCTAAGGCTGATCAGATATCTCAAATAAATATTTATTTTATTCATTTATTTTCAGGCATTCTGAGAAGTTTCCCCCATAAAGATTATATTTACTTTTGTATAATCCACATTATGGTAAATTTTTAAAATCAAATTGAATATGGCAATAAACCAGTAAATAAAAGCTAATAAAAAGGGAGAAGCTGTGCAAATTACCCTACACAGCCTTTTGTGAAACGTCATTTCTATTGACAGTATCATATTTGTAGTCACATATATTTGTAACCTTGAAGTTATACTCAAATTCTCACTTTCTGTCATCTCATAACTGTTGCTAAATCTTGTTTCTAATTTCTCAACATCTCTCACATCTATTTATTCTCTATTCACATGGCTTCCATCCTAATTCAGGCTTTAATTCCTTCACTTTTGAGCTATGAGAGTAGCATCCTAATTGATCTCTCTAGTTTCTCTCTGTTCCAATAAATAATCCATACATCTTCCAAGTTGATTTTCTCAAATGGTAGGTTTATCTAGCCATGTTATTCTTTTACTCAATAAGTATGAATGGTTCCCACTAGGTTCCCACTAGTGGGTCTAGGATAAAATATTATTTCATCTTATCTTATTCCTTTTTCAATTTCTATTTTATCTCTAAGTTTCATAGTATTCAGAATAAAAGCTCAGTTGCTAGAATAGCAAAGAATGGAAGAAGGAAATGTTTAGCCAGTGCCTACTAGGCCAAGAAATATGCTAAGTACTTTTAGGAAAATTGTCTTATTTGGTCCTCATAACAATCTTTTGAGGTCAGTGTTATCATCATCCCCATTTAAGAGTTGAAACAGAGGCAGAAAGATGTGAAGTGACTTGCCCATAGACATATAGTTTATAAATGTTGGGTTAGGCTAGATTTGAACTTGAGTCTTCCTAATTTGAGGTCCAGAACTACATCCACTGCACCACTTAATATGGTCTAGAGACTAGATAAGAATTTGAATTTGAACTTCAGTGGTATAAGGAATTCTGAATTGAGGAATTTTATTTTAACCATGTGGAGAGATAATTAACTTGAAGACTTATAGAGATGCCTAGAACACTTAGAGATTAAATCATATAAAACCAGGATATTCTGGCTTCAAGACTAGCTCGCTATCTATGATGCTATACTGTCTGTAACTACAGTAGTACATGATGTATTTAAATATAAGTAAATAAATATCCATTTCTGCAATATCTTCTTTTTATTGATAGGCATGTACATTCAAACATTATGGATAACACTGCTCTGGGGTACACATTTTAAGAATTCAAGGAAAATAACAAGAACATGTCATTCTGATCTCTGAAACATACTGATATAACCAAGTGTTGACATGCTATGTAACTCTTAAAACTACATGAATCTCTTTGGAATGTTGTGCAGAAAGCTGATAAGAAATTGACGTGTTGCTTGCTTCCTTTTACAAGGAGTTGTCACCAGTCAGAATTCATCACACCAGTGCAGATAACAAGGTAATGAAAGTGACACATACACAGCATCAGAAGCATTTGTATTTCTTGTCTTTTTGACTTAAAAAATCAACCTCAGTTGATTCAGTTGGAAAATTTTTAGCAGAAACCAACTCTTTAAATTCTTTCTATGTCTTTATTTTCATTATATATTCAAATGTTACAAATAAAAGTAATAAATTTAAAATGAATAAAATTATATAAATCCTTCTTTTTCAGTACACAGAAGCAATACAAAAGCCTCTGTCCTATAATAAATATATTTACCTTTCCAAAAGTCCTTGCTTGCCTAAAAGGCTCAATTTGAACATTAGAGATATTATATAATTACTTATCTCACTCTCAATTTAGAATATCTTTTGGGGACTATCTCTCTCTGTACTTCCTATGCTCACTCTGTGGTCTAGTATATGTATATGCCACATACATTTTTAAACACTAATCTATAGTAATGAAGAAATCTTAACCTCATATTTCTATACAAAGACATTCAAAATTAGTGTTTCCTTACCCTTTCTGCCCAACCTCAATAAGGACCAGTTTAGAGAATTTTTTTTTAATTTTAAAACTTTTTTTCTTTAAAGATTAAACATCCAAGCCAGCAAAAGTACTCAATACATATTTTCCTTATATCAAACAAACTGCTATTTTGGTACAACGTTACTATGCAGAATTTATAGAGTACACTATGGTTTCTAAAAATACAAATTGCTAGATACTGGCATATAAAATGTGAATTTTTAAACATTGTAAACATTAAGTAAAAGTAAAACAAAAAACATTTGTTCTATTGTAAGTCAAAAATGCCAAGTAACTTAGCTGTGGCCACTGTCACCAAAAGAAGCTATATTTGAATGAGATAAAAATTGGATTATAGAGGTGGTGATTCAGGACTTGCACAGTTAACATTTTACTGTTGCTAGGGAAAAGGGCAGGCTAGGAGTGGGAGAATACACAACAATAATTTAATGTACATTTTTTCTTCCAGCAATATTCTATCTTAAAGGTTTCACCATAAAATAGCAGGGTAACACATACATTTTTTATGCATTACTGGGTGGTTTGATTGAGAAATTAAGGCAGATAGATGGGGCAATGAACAGTCAGGAAGATCTGAGTTCTAATTCATCCTCAGCTCTTACCTCTATTCTCTGAATAATTCACTTAATTTTTATCTTATTCCATTTATTAATCTAAAAATCAGAGGGCAATAAATATGCCCATCTTCCAGAGTTGTGAGATCAAATAAGATAAAACACTTGTAGAATGATTTGAAAACTTTAAAGCACTATATTAATTCTAGTATATGAAATCTAAGGGAGCATTTTTCAAAGTATTTCATGATATGCTTGTAGACAAGCTGCAAATATATGTCAAGGACTAGTGGCTAAACTGAGAAATGGTGATTATAGGACTGAAAGAGCAGTTAATAATTGATTGAATAGTGGCGTGTTCATAATAATAATTGTCCTCTATCATTTACATAGTACTTCAATTTTCAAAATAAGATAAATTTAATAATTTGAAACTTTGACATCAGTCAATAAATTTAATGCTATATTGGATTGGATTAAAATAGGTCTTGTTTTTTTAAAAAAGGATGTGTTTTTGTCTACACTCTGCCATAATCAGAAGAATTCCAGAATATTACATTCAATTCAGCTTTTCTTGTTCCTTACTTTTCACTCAAAACCATGGCCAAGTGTTTTTTTTAATTATTCTTAAATAACATCTTTTGATGCCACAAATGCCATAATCTATTTTTCTATTTCTATTCTCTCCCTCACTATCCAATTTATTTAAAAAATATTGAGATAGTTAAGTGGTAAAGGGGCTAGAATGTTGGGCTTGCAATCAGGAAGACCTGAGTTTGAATCCTGACAAAATCTTAGCCTTAATTTCCTTATCTGTAAAATGAGGATAATACTAATACCCATTTCACATGCATTCCATGTCTTTTACTATGGGTATAATCTCCCATTCTTGAGCCTAACTTTTTGACTTACATTCCTATATGCCTATTTCTAAAATTTGGTCATCTATATTTATAGCCCGGACCTTCATCTCATTCTTCAGGCCTGCCTAGAATTTCAATCCTAGCTTTCCCTGGTCTGTCCTGCCATCCATTTTTAACATATTGCTATTTCATATTGATCCATTTTCCTTTACTTTCAAAATCCATTTTCCTTGTGAAAGTAATCAAGCAATTCCCCAACTCCACTAATGGAAAGTAATGAAAATTGGAGCTTCTGAAGCTAACAAAATAGCCATAATTCCACCCAGGCAATACACATTTTAAATTAATATTTATCTCTCTGACAAGGCAACACTTAAGAATCTTTAAGCAATTAGTAACGTGCAAGTAAACTTTAAACTTACCTGACATCTACTGTTGGGCCAATTGCCCTTAACTGCAATTCTGTGAGCAAGCTAGAAAGATCCTAAAAAGGCTCTTAAGAATGATTACTGCCTGTTGCTTTTGGCCTGCAGTCATTTCTCCTTGATAAGATAACTAATGCTTCTACCTGTCAATTTGCAGCCTCTAAAATAACTTTGAATTTATTTTCCTAAAGTATTTTAGAGCTACAAAGCTCACATACTGTATGACATCTGCAAATACATTAACCTCACTTGATCCAGGCAATGTTCTTTTGAGGCAGTCCAGGTAGGTGGTGCTATTCTCATTTTTATAGCTATTTAACAGAGGCTCAGGGGTTAAACTTGATAAAAAACTCCTACCTATGTTTCAAGCCCTTCTGAGTAAAATTTCAAAATCTTTCTACTCTATCACACCACATTTAGTGTATATGAACATCACATGCCAAGAGAATATGGACTTCAATATGGTCTCGAATGTGGACCATTTGTCCTGTTCCCCTCAATGTGGGTAAGACCTTTAGTAAACATTTAGGCTTCATAGTCATTAGAGCACTAAACCCAGAAGCAAAAAGATGTGGGTTAATAGCCAACCTCAAACACGCACTACCTATGTAACCCTGGGCAAGTCTCTTTTAACTTTTGTCTCCTATTTTAATTTCCTTCTTTGTAAAATGGGGATAATAATAGGATCTGCATCTTAAATTTGTTTTGAAGAAAAAACGTGATTATATAAAGCATATTGCAACCTTGAAGTGCTGCATAAATTATACTACAACTCCTATCAATCTATTTCCTTAATGGGTTTACCAGCTAATGCACTCTCTTTCCCTGCTATCATGCTTAGGTTCTTAAATATTCACTCTGAGTACTATCCTTCCTTCTTTCCCTTCTCCCTCTCTCCCTCCAACCCTTCCTTCCTTTCTTCCTTCCTTCCTTCCTTCCTTCCTTCCTTCCTTCCTTCCTTCCTTCCTTCCTTCCTTCCTTCCTTCCTTCCTTCCTTCCACCCTTCCTTCCTTCCTTCCTTCCTTCCTTCCTTCCTTCCTTCCTTCCTTCCTTCCTTCCTTCCTTCCTTCCTTCCTTCCTTCCTTCCTTCCTTCTTCCTTCCTTCCTTCCTTCCATCCTTCCTTCCTTCCTTTGTTGTTCCTTCCTTCTTCCTTCCTTCCTTCCTTCCTTCCTTCCTTCCTTCCTTCCTTCTTCCTTCCTTCCTTCCTTCCTTCCTTTGTTGTTCCTTCCTTCCTTCCTTCCTTCCTCTCTCTCTCTTTCTCTCTCTCCCTTCCTTCCTTCCTTCCTTCCTTCTTCCTTCCTTCCTTCCTTCCTTTGTTGTTCCTTCCTTCTTCCTTCCTTCCTTCCTTCCTTCCTTCCTTCCTTTGTTGTTCCTTCCTCCATTCCTTCCTTCCTTCCTTCCTTCCTTCCTTCCTTCCTTCCTTCCTTCCTTCCTTCCTTCTTCCTTCCTCCGTTCCTTCCTTCCTTCCTTCCTTCCTTTGTTGTTCCTTCCTTCTTCCTTCCTTCCTTTGTTGTTCCTTCCTTCTTCCTTCCTTCCTTCTTTCCTTCCTCCCTCCCTCCTTCCCTCTCTCCCTTCCTTCCTCCCTCCCTCCCTCCCTCCCTCCCTCACTCCCTTCCTTCCTTCCTTCCTTTGTTGTTACTTCCTCCATTCCTTCCTTCCTTCCTTCCTTCCTTCCTTCCTTCCTTCCTTCCTTCCTTCCTTCCTTCCTTCCTTCCTTCCTTCCTTCCTTCCTTCCTTCCTCCCTTCCTTCCTTCCTTCCTTCCTTTTTCCCTTCCTTAGGCTTCACATAATTTTTGTATATACTTTTCTTAGGGACTCATTATCTCCTTTGTCTACGTGTCATATCCCTTTACATGGTTTTGACATCCATGGGACAGAGAAAGAATCTATTTTCTCTATCTGCCAGTGTTTTCATTATAGTTGCTTAGCAAAAGTTCATTGAATTGAAGAAAATAGGATTAAAAGTATTTTTTTTTATGCTTTGTTAAGTTGACAGAATGCTTAAAGAGTTTTGAGATTCAATAAGGGAGGGGAAAAAAAGAAAAATCTTGTTTCTTTTTAAGAAGAAATTTTGTGTTGTCTGATCATTCCTTTTCTCTGACTAAAAAGATCTAAAGATTTCTCCACCATTTGGGGAATAAAATAGATTCTTTTATTTAGCAATTAAAGCTCTTCATAATTTGGCCCCATCCCTTTTTTTCTTGTGTGGTCTCGCACATTAGTTTACTTCTCAAGCTGCATGCTCCAGTCAAATTGGCCTTCATACTGTTCCTTCTCCTTTTATACCTTTTATACCTTTATAAAAACTGTCCCTTGTGCCTATTATATTCTTCCTCTTCACCTCCACCTCTTGAATTGCATGATTCCTCCTTAGGTTTAGCTTAAGAACCCCCTCCTCTCAAGATGCTTTTTTTTCCTTTTTTTTTAAACCCTTACCTCCTGTCTTGGAATCTATATTGTGCATTGGTTCCAAGGCAGAAGAGTGGTAATGGCTTAGGCAATGGGAGTTAAGTGACTTGCCCAGGGTCATATAGCTAGGTTTGAGGCCACATTTGAACCCAGGACCTACCATCTCTGGGCCTGGCTCTCAATACACTGAGGTACCCAGCTGCCCCCTCAAGATACTTTTCTTAATAATGCAATCATTTGAGTCCCACTTATCCCAAGCACTTATTTTGCATATGTTTTAGGTTTACCTAACTGTGGCATATCATATCAACTGAGTAGAATGTAAATTTGTTAAGATTAAGGATTATTTCACTGTCATATTGATATCTAAAACCCACTCACACATGGTAGAAATAAATGTTTATATTAACAGAACCCAGACTGGGAGCCTTTTAATTAGGATTAAAATGAAAATTAAATAATCATGAAGAAATGGAATTGAAGAGAAAAGGGAAAATGTCTTAGTGACATAATGACTGACTGATTTCTGATTAAAAAAACTAATTAAGATATTAGAACCATTGATTATCATGAAATTATTCTGTTATTATTTCAAAGGAAAATATAGTTATATAATTTTATATAAAATATAGAGTGCACTGGGACAAGGAAAGCCAGTTCAAACTCTGACTCTTACACTTACTATCCCTGAACCTTTAGATAAATCCCTTGACTTATTAAAGCTGCAGTTTAATATATGACATGGAGATAATATATTTATTACCTCAATATAGTGTTGAAGGAAATGGTATTATAAACTTTGAAGAGTTATGCTAATGTAGATTAATATTCAATTATGTCTATATTGGGAGAATAATAATTATATAATAAAATAGCTTTTTAATTAATTAATTATTAAATTACTTGGACATGGAAATTGAAAAATGTGAGGAAATAATTTAAAGATGGATGTAGATGATTAATGAGCTATGGAATAAAGAATCAATCAGCAAGATTTTCTGAAAGCTTTACCATATTGTAAAATCTGTTCATAAATACATAATCTAAAAGTAATGCCTGAATTGCTAAATCCATATACATTTCTAGTTGTGCTATTGATTCTTGGTGACAGATCTTTAAATAGTATTCATGAATCAGGGCATTATTTTCACAAATACAGATGTTTTCCTCTTTTCCTCGAATTATAGTCACAGTGCTTCTCCTCCCTTGGTATACAGCTGAGTTTTTCCATTGTACAAATCCCCTTGCTCAGTCTACCTAGAATTCATGGCCTGAAACTGGGTAGTGGATAACAAAGCTACCAGTTGACATCAGTACTTGAAGAGATGCTTTGTATGCATCTGGGACAAGCTCATGCATCTGATTAGTCCCCTTGCATTGGTGCACAGTCCCTCTGTGTTCCCTGCCACAGAGTATTCCTAGTCTTTTCTATTAGTGTTGCTAAGCTACCTAAGGCTGGAAAAATTACTCACTCAGACTTTTTTCTAGGATTTCTCCACCTGGATTTGATCTAGTACATTTATGATATCTGTTAGGAGGAAATTTTGGGAAGGGGAGTAGAGGGGGAGCTCCCTGCACAGTTTCCTGGTACTCTGCCTACTGAGATTGCTAGCTAACAAGGAAAGATCTTTTCAGATAGAAGAAAATACTATTTTCAAATAAATGACTTGTAACTGGTATTTGGAGCAAAATGTAAGGAAGACCTTAGTTCAAATCTGACCTCAGAAATTTATTTACTCTGTGACCTTAAGCAATTCACTAATCCCCTGCCTATTTTAGTTTCTGCATCTGTAAAGTGGAGGAACCTACTTCCCAGAATTGGTGTGAGGTGTCAAATGAGAAAATATTTGTAAAGTTCTTACCACAATGCCTGGCATATAGAATATTAATAAATACTTCCTTTCTTGCTTGCTTCATTTTTTCCTTCTTTCCTTCATATATAAGTATTTATTTATTTTGTTCTTAATACATTAGTTTTATTATTGTTTTATTCATATTATATATCACCTGCTTTTTTAAATGGATCCAATTTGAATTCAACTAATATTTGGTATGTTATATAATTTCTGCCAATACTTCACTTAAATATCATTATAACTATTATTATTTTCAATACATCTTTTTTCCATTTAATCCTTCCTTAATTGTTTGTCAAGCACATACATTTCTATATATAACATAAGGATTATTTATTCTTTAAATATCTGACAGATTAATTATAAAATTTAATGATACCCCCAAATGCTAAGCACATGATGAACCTATTTATAATCTATGCCTATTTTATAACTATAGATATATCTATATCTATAGTTTAGTATATCTTTTTATTATTACTAGATTTTGAAGTCCTTTAGGGTAGGGGCGATTTTCTCTCATTTATTGATTATTTGTTGAATGACATTCATCGTTATGTTATTGTGATTTTTGCCTCTACTGAAATATGCAACTTCTATTCATATTTCCCTTTTTAATTACAATATTCATTGATTTTCAAAATTTGAGCACATAACTTTTAACTATGAAACATGATTAAAACATATTTAATTGACTTTCCTCTCCTCTCTTTTTTTCATCCAAGACATTTCTGTCATCAATAGTCATAGTATTAGTTAAAAACTATTCTCTTTTAGTTCCTTCAGTTACTCTCAGGAAAGGCAGGAGATCTAAGGAAGTGTAATCTAATCACCTTTATGTGGATAAATCCTGAGACATCACCTAGTCATCTCCAATTATATGGTCCAATTTGACTTTAAATTGTTTTTATTTGCTGAGTATTCATTTCAAGAGACCTTGGTTTCTATGAAGACTTCAGTGGAAGTCTAATCCTGTTGATTTATTATTTTAATGGAGGATTTTATTTATTTGCAAATGTGATAACACAAGATATGTCAATTTATTGTCCTTCCCATCAAGCTTTTTCTTAAATTTTTCATTGTTGATGATTAGTACTTCTGTGTATTTTTATTTTTTCTCATAAATATATGAATTGTTTCTTTGCTGAGTAATTGATTCTTTCCTTGATTTTGAAGCCCTGTGACTTGGTGATGAAATTTCTGAGTGATCCTAGTTAGACTTTTCTCTTTAACAATTTCCTTGGAATTCTATTAATTCATATGTTTCCTCAATTGGCCGTGTTTTTTGTTAATTTTTATAACATTATATCCTGAAATATACTATTGAAGTTAATTTTCGCTTATTTGTCTCAGAGGCTAATTATCCTCAGATTGTCACATTTACTTCTGTCTTTAAGGTAAGTTAATTCAAATATGTATGTCTTCCTTCCTTCCTATCTTCATTCTTTTATTCCTTCCTCCCTTCCTCCCTCTCTCATTTTCCCTTCCTTCCTTCCTTTCTTTCTTTTTATTCTTTCTTTCTTTCTTCCTTCCTTTCTTCCTTCCTTCCTTTCTTTCTTTCTTTCTTTCTTCCTTCCTTCCTTCCTTCCTTCCTTCCTTCCTTCCTTCCTTCCTTCCTTCCTTTCTTTCTTTCTTCCTTCCTTCCTTCCTTTCTTCCTTCCTTCCTTTCTTTCTTTCTTTCTTAAACATTCTGAGTATCCTTATACTTTTGAATTCTTATTTTATAGGATTGACTCAACTTTACTGTAATGTTAGCACTCACCAATGCCTTTATTGAGTAATCCATTATCAAAATGTATTATGAGAAAATTCATGCTTCTAATTAATCATTAGCTGACATTTCAGTTTCATCGATTTGCCTGCTTTAAAAATAATGGGTTCTCTTTTTTCCCCAATGAGAATCAGATATTTTTCCCAAAATGCTGATATTCACAAGGAAATTCTTCACCAACCTGTCTCCTCTATATAAAGCTTATGGCTACTTCTGTAATGAGAGATGGCCATTTTTGAGTGTTATCCTGAATGAGTTTGGGTTTTGTCACTCTTCTGTCCTATTCTGAATTTAATTAATATTACTGGTTTAATTAAGTCATTCAGTTGCATGAAAGTGACATCGCTTCTGTCACATTTTAAAGCTTATTTCACCTATTGGAATGAATAGGCATTTCCTATAATTAGATTATTATTTACTTCAAAGCCTGAAGAGTAGAAGTCATTGTTAGCTTTTAGGACCATCTGTATGGACCACATAGTACCTGCCATCTGTTCTTTTCATGTGCATATAAAAATCATTTCTAAAATCTGTGGTCTTTTCCAGCATTTCAATCAATAGTGTCTTAGATTTTCTATTTACAGTTACCAAGCAATGCATGTACCTTTATCCACCCAGCCTGTTGAAGGTTAAAATTTCATAGGCTCAATAAATATTGATAATATTTTTAAAAAAAATAATGTTGGAGCTATACCCTGTTTGGTATGAAACATAAATTTGTTCTCCTTCCAGAAGGGCTTTTTGTGTCCCTGTCTTATCCCCTGCTACTACAGACGGTTAAATCTTTCTTGAGCCCTATTCTTGGGAACACACAGCCTTACCCATAATTCTCCACATCCTTCCTTTGTAGTGAATGATATAAAAAAGGAAGCACTAAGGTACGCTTTAAAGATTTAAGAAACTACATTAATAAAATGTGAGGGGCTCCAGGAGTTCAGAGTCAAAGTAACCAAATTTTACTGACACAAATATAGAGAATAGTTTTGTCCAGCTTAGAAAACATATTTTTGACTCTCTTTAATTCCTCTTTCCTTCTCCAAATACTTTCCACCATACCTATCATTTTCCCATTTTATTCTCACATTCTCACATCCAAATTCTATGAAGAAAACATTTTCTTTTTTCTTTAAGACCAATAGTCACAACTTTTTAAAGACTGAAACTTCAATAACCTACTATTCCTATGAAAATCTTATTCTTTGGTCTTTTTTTCACACTCAAGAATCTCTATTTATCTAATTTTTTAGCCAAGGTTAGATTCCTAAACTGTTTTCTTCCAACTTTTCTCATAGTTAATGTCTTCTCATTTTTAAAAATGCCTTTGACTCTTTGACTAAGCTATTCAAATACTTTCTTTTATTCCTACACACATTTCTCTCTCTTCCCCTCGTCCTGACTCAACCCTCCAGTATTCAAACTATGGCTTGGTACATTAGTTTTCTGTCCCTTGCTAGTCTTCAGTTGTTTCCATCAGTATATCAGGGATGTATTATTCCATCACTAGGAGTACTTAGTGCAGTGATGGAGACAACAATCCTTCTAATATGTTAGTATATAATACTTATGAGATATTCTGTGTGGCTTAAATATTATTATTTTGGAGTCCAACTTCTAGTAATGAACTTAATGAAATTAAGACAACATTTAATATACAATTGGTTTTGCCAGCTACTTATCACACTGCAATAAAGATACTCTGGATTCCCTAACATACAATATTTAGTAATATATGATTTGAGTTGAGATTGATATAAAATTCTATATAATTTATAATTATTTATACTTTACATGTAATATAATAAATACATGGTAAAATTATATAAATATATGAATAGAAATTATATTCATAAAAAGTTAACACTTATGAAACATTTGACTTTTAAGTTCATTATATACATTAGCTCATTAAAACCACAATAATATATGCACATAGCAATGCTGTGAGATAGGCAGTGCAACAGTTATCACAATGTTGCAATTGGACAGATTGAAAGAGGTTACACAGCTAATCAGCGGTGGTGCCAAGACTAATTGTTTTATCTCCAATCTAAGTATCCGTTTGGTCTCTTATGCTGAATGTTAAGAAGCTGAAAGGGATGTCGGGGAGAGGCAACAGAGTATACTTGAAACAACCTATATTATGGTGTTTCTTGGTGACGTGCTTGTCCTGAGGGAGCATCAATATGATGAAAATGAAGCTAAGCAGAAAAACTGGTGTGAAAGGAAGAGAAGTCTAAGCTCTCAATAAAAGGTGGTTTTGCGAGGGGATTTTGTTCCATTCCCCAGTCCTCCAATCAAAAAATAGTGAAGATAACTGAGATTCTGATTTTGTGGTACTACCAAGGGTGAAGCAATCCTCAAGATGATGAATTTACTAGTGATAAGCTTATTTTGGAATAGCATGGTCATAGTAGAGTCAAAACCAAGTAGAGCAATTCAGAGGAAATGAAGAGTTTACTCAGTCCTATACCCTGTACAAAGAATAGCTTAGGGAACAGTTTTATGCAACAGAGAAACAATAATCTCAGCATGTCACTGTGTTCTCATGTCTGTATTCCTATAATCAGCCTATTCTCTAAGCTTGCTACATTTTCTCCTATCATCTTTCTACACTTAGAATCCTCCCAGCATCTAGTCTAATGAAGTACACTTACTAGCTATTGGATAAATATTTGTTGATGCAATCTGAATGAATGGGTTATAATATAAATGAATATGCAAAGTTCAATTATTAATTATATGTGGTATAATATAAAAATTTGAAGCATAAATAGGAGCATATCACAATGACTTCAATAACAATAATTTATTTATGGTGGTAGTCATGGAAAAAAGTTAAGAAAATCTTTCTTAATTATCATGAAGAAAAGACCAATTCATTAGCTTTCATCATTAATCACAAATATTTTGTTTTTATATTTAAAAATAATTAGGCCAAAAGGTTTAGTGAGAATTTTGTAAAATACCTTTACCTTCTATCTTAGAGTAAATACAGTTTTGGTTCCAAAGCGGAAGTGTAGTAAGAATTAGGCAAAGGGGATTAAGTGACTTGCCCAGGGTCACACAACTAGAAAGTGACAGAGGTAAAATTTAAACCCAGGACCTCTAGTCTCTAGGTTTGACACTCAGAACACTGAGCTACTTAGCTGCCTTCTTAACTAGGATTTTGATAAATAAAGGATCATATAACTGTGTTCAGAATAATATTGAATATAGCAATAATGTTAAGATTTTGTAACAGTGTAATACGTGTTCTTAATGGATTGACAAAAATGGAAATATGAGGTTTGATTCAAAATAATTATATTAATTAAATACTTATAGGCACGTTGTTATTTAAAAAAAAAGTTATTTCTGTTAACACCTGTCACCAATTAGATTATATTCCTCAATTATCAAAGCATAGCTCATCTTGATAATTCTTTAACAAATAACTTCATAATATATAGTTATAGAATTAATAGTTGAAGGATAACTTGTGAATATCTACTTCCAGAGAAATCACTGAAAAATAGAAATACAAAAGATATAATTTATGTATAAAAATGCTACTTTATTTTTGGACATGACCAAAGTGGGAATTTGTTTCACTTGAATTTACATGTTTGTAGCAGGATGGTTGTTTTTCTTGCTTTTTTTTTCAAGGTGAAGGGGTGGGGGGAAAGGTTGAAACAGGGTAGCATGGAAGAAAAATAATGAAGGACATAATGACAAATGTAATTTTAAAAGCTTAAATAAGCAAATACCAAAAAAGTCTCAAATACCTTCAAGAAATGTTTATGGATTATGGATCTATTATGGACAAAAGTCTGTACCAGGTACTACTATAAACAACGAGGTTAATAAGACCTGACCCTTGGCCTAAAGAGTTTTTAAAAATGTTTTAAGAATGTATGATATAACTATAAATGGATATAACAATATATATTTATATAGTACTTTACAAAATGCTTTCTTCATTGCCCAGCATTCCTATGAATTAGATAATACCAATCTCATTATCTTCATTTTCAAGAGCATAGATTCTTGTGATCATAGATTGAAAGTTGTAAGGAGACCTTCTTCTCTACTCACCTCCATGTCTCATATTTTATAGATGAGGATTTGATTCCTACAGAGGGTAAATGATTTGCCAAAAATAGCACAGATATTCAATCAAGCCAGCAATGGACATTATTAAGAGTCTTTTGATTGTTGGGTGCTTCAGGAATCATCACTTAACATTTCAGTTTTTTGGTGGTTCTTTTTATTTATTTAGAATGAAGTGGGTAAGATAGATGGCTTCTTAGGTTCCATTTAGGTCTAGATCTATCATATTGTGATCATCTGACTTTAAGTTAGTTCTCCTTATCTACATCATATTCCCTCTCTTACATAATCTTACACATAGACTATAGATAAATTTGATTACTCCTTAATGTTACCCTTCATTCATTATGGAAAATTAGGACTGAGAAAGGGAGAGAGAGAGAGGGAGGGAGAGAGAGAGAGAGAGAGAGAGAGAGAGAGAGAGAGAGAGAGAGAGAGAGAGAGAGAGAGAGAGAGAGAGAGAGAGAGAGAGAGAGAGAGAGGAGACAGGAAAGACAGAGAGAAGTAGAGATATCTTTATCTATCTATCTAGGCAAGTAGGTGCCACAGTGGTTAGAGTACTGGGACTGGAGTCAGAAAGTCCTATGTTCAAATCTGGCCTCAGCCCTTACTAGCTGAGTGACTTTGCACAAGTCACTTTACCCTGTTTGCCTTAGTTTCCTCACCTGTCAAATGAGCAGAAGAAGGAAATGTGAAACCATTTTAACACTTTTACCAAGGAAACCCTACATAAGGTCAGAAATGACAGAACAAGTATGACAACATATATGTGTATAGTGTTGACTTTTTTCTTATAATTATGAAAAGATATTAAAGATCACTGATTGCTTTAGAAATAGATTTCTGAATACTATGAAGGAAAAATGATCCTTTAGGTGGCAAAATAGAAAAAAAAACAAGAGTGTTGGCAAGGGCTAAAAAGTAAATGCCCATTAAACTCTCATAGTTTTGTGAGATTATTTTACGTGAGTACAGATATAACTAGTAAACAAAATTACCCAATAAAATTTATATATAAATGTGGGAGATTCAATGAGTGTTTTGTGAATAGTTTTACAACAGTCAAATGGCTTATGAGGGAGAAATAAAAAAAGTTAACAAACCAATTTTAGCATGAAAATTGTGATAAAAACACATAAGAAAATGAAAAGCATCCAATCATGTTTTATGAGGGCACATCAACTTTGAAACTGAATTTAAGAGGAAAAGTTAATATTTTGCTGATAAGCTATAATTTTCTGCTTAATAATTATCTTTTAAGAAATAGTCACATTTTATTAAAAATGACTAATTAACTCACTGTACTGCTGTGCTAATAGCAAAGGAATCATGCTAATTGAATGTAGATAGCTAGAGTTTTTAGGAGAAGAGAAAAGTTAAATGGTGTATATATGATCTCCATACACCACTGTGCAATTTAAATGCAAATGGGCACCAAAAAAATTCACCTTCAACAACCTCATTGTACAGAGGGAAAAAAGGAACATATTGCAAAAGATAAGAAAGATGTGAAATGCATGGTGAATCTCTGAAGACGCTTAAAGAGAAGCCACACTATTTTAAGGATGCAGTAGGACTCCCACTGCATAGAGACTGAAGTGCATAGTGTCAGGGACAAATGGATGAGATTTCTTCACTTTAGAAAGGAGATTAGGGAAGTCCTAAGATGTTCTTTCCATCACTCTAAAAAGCCAGCTTGTAATTTTTTTCCTCATAACTATATGACCATCTTGCCCCAATTTGTTAAAAGGAGAAGAGATTTTCTTACCTTTTAATATGGATAAAATGTAGTTGAACATATGTAGAATTTCGAGTGGAATTCCTACTTGAGGGGTATATTCTAAATAGCAAAGATCTCAGGAAAGTTTCCTCAAACTCTAGGTAACTCTCTCATATATTAGTGGCAAAAAAAAAATGACTTACTGGGATATGGTTAAGAAGTTTCTATGTTAAAAAAAAGATTAACAATGAAATAACAGGTCTAGCAACTCCCCTCCATCCCCCCAAAAAATTCTTCTTTATTTCCATTATGTCAAACTCAATTATTCAGGTGGCTTAGCTGTTTCTGCCAAGGCTGTTGTTTAGTGTCAAATCAATGTTTGATTAGAAGACTAGAAAAAATGGGCAAAAGATGAAAGTTCAAGAATAATTATGGAAGTCCCATTTTATCTCCTGACAGTTGATGTTAGAAGAAATCATTTGTAAGTAACTGTGTATTAATCCCAAATAGAATCCCTGAACAGTTGTGAGAAAGACAATTAAAACTCTGTAACTGATAAAACCTGGTTGCTAGGAGAAAAATTATATTTAAACCAGATGAAATCTCTGGAGAAAATACCTGAGAAGGCACTTTTGTAGGTCTCTGCCTGTGTGAAATTCAGGCTTATTTGGCATAAAATGTGTAAATTTAAAAATGCTATATACATGTGAGCTATTGTTACTTTTATTCAGACCTTTAATTATATTAGTGTTGAGAGCACCCAGTGAGAAAAATCCCCCTACCACTGCAGTTGAGTACCTTCTGTTGAAAGATTTGCCTCAGCCACTTAGTTAACTAGTTTATTTAGGGTTATAGAGCCATTAGGAATCTGAAGCCTTGCCTGAACTTGGTTCTTTCTTATTCTGGGGTCAGCTCTCTAGCCAATAAACCATGTAGTCTCTCAAATTTGTGTTACTGTTATTATTTAAAATTTAAAAAGGTAAATAGAAAGAACTGTGGTATGTGAATTCATATTTGAATCATTCAATGATTAGTTTTTTGACTCTGGGAGAACTTTGATCTTGGTGAATATTAGTTTTTTCATCTATAACATTTACTGGTTAGATTGTATGATTTTTTAAGGTCCTTTTCATGTCTTCAATGCTATAGTTTGATTTCTTTTCCAAAACTATATAATATATAAGAGGAAGCAGCTACTCCTACTATTCCAAAGTAGAGATCTTAAAGTGAATATCATAGCAGTAGCAAGGAAATATGTCATTTCTGAATCCATTTTCAACTTTATGATATCTCAGTTGAAAATGCCATCCATAAATAAAATTCTTATGATTCAACATGTGAGTCACAGAAAGAAATCTTAATAAGATACTCTATGAAATTGTATAGGAAGCACCTTTTCAGGGTGCCTATAATGACTCCAATTGTAATGGATGTCTATATATACACACATTCATTCTTACTTCCTGGCTCAGTCTATGCCTGTATCTGCTTAACACCAAAACAATTGGTTAAATCAAGGAAAACATGAATCATGAGTCACAATAGTTCTCCCCTTTTCATGTATATATAACAGGTTTATTAAATGAATCTTTAGTTTTAGCTAGATTGTATGTTCCTTCCAGGCAGGAGATTATTTTTTACATCTTCCAGATGCAAACCTGGCATAGATTCCAACTCACAGTAGGTTTTTAAGAAATGCTTCTCATTATATGTGTATTTGTCTGTGTATTTATTAGACATACTATGTTTCTATTGATTAAATATTATGAATGTAATGTCCATGAAGGTAGGAACTATTTTTTTCTCCTTTGTGTTGTCCGAGACTAGCACAATGCATTGTACATATTAAGTGCTTAGTGTTTTTTTTCTTTTTTTCCCTAAATTATTTAAATGGGAAATAAATTTAAGGAAGAGATAGTGAAAAAATCTATGATGATGTATGTGAAAAATGAATACAAACTGATTTGCTTTGTTGGGCTCTGAATATACTCATAACTTACAGCTGTCTTTAACTTCCATATAAAAAGATGCTATCTGTTCTATAATGCAATGAAAAGAGCATTGTAACACAATTAACATACTTGTAGGGTGAAACCTGTTCTTTCCTTTGGCACTGAATAATTAACATGAATATTTAAACTTGAGAAGGAAAGCAATGAGACAAGAAACATGAAGGGAACTCCTATAATCATCTACTAATGCCTTTAAATGAAGATTTATTATTTAAAAAGAGGAGAAATTTACATTAAGAAAAGCATAGGTAAATCTTATAAGTTGAATCCTGATTTTTTTTTCTTCTAACCATATAATGAAATAGTACTGAATGCTTTTGTAACTGGATTGCCCAACAGAAGCCTCTATGTAAGCTCTAGAATAGTGATGGCAGACCATGTAGAGATCATGTGCCATGCCTCTCCCATCCCCTAGAGACTTCATGCAATGCCCTACACCCCATACCCTTGAGGAAGCACTCCCATTAGGCTGCTGAGCAAGAGAGCAAGTGAAGTGAAAAATGTCTTCAGCTTGGTGGAAAGAGGGAAGGGAGTAGGTCCCCTAAGTCAGCTCTCAAGCCCACAGTAAGGGCCCTTTTTGGCACTTGTGCCATAGGTTTGCCATCAGAGCTCCAGAAACTACTTTCATACCCCCCTTACACTTCAGTTTTAACTAGATTGAAAATTTCCTCCAGGCAGATTTTTTTTGCATTTTCCAGATCTTAAAATAGATTTTGTACCACAGTTAGGTATTTAGGAAATGCTTATTATTGTGTATATTTTCATTAGATTTACTATATTCTTGTTGACTAAGTATTATGCACATAAGGTCTTTGAGCTTAAGAAATATATTTTTTTATTTTGCCTTTGTATTCTTATAAACTTGTTTGAGTTATAAGAGCAAATGAGAAAATTTTAAAAAATCTGGTATGTTTGAGTGAAGAAGCACTTCATTCTTCATCAAGGCCTTATAATTCCCCAGGAATAGATGAAGTAAAATGCTAACATTTCATACAATAATAGAATTTAAAACCAAAATGGACTTTAGAGATTATATAGTTTCACTCCCTTATTTTACTCTCCACAAAAGGATTCAATATCTTAGCCAAGACCATACAGGTTAGTAAGTAGAGGAGTTGGAAGTTGTAGCCAGGTCTTCTGCTTCCAAATCTAATGTTCTTTGACTTATGCTATACTGTCTTTATTAATGTAGGTAGGTGATACTTAACACAGGATGGAAAGCAGGGTTCTGACCAGGTAGGTACAAGAGGGGATAAATGACACATCTATACCCTACTCCCATATCTTAATGCCATCCTAGACATACAAGAATGGTAGCATAGGTGTTATCACCGTATTCCTCCAAGTTAGGAAGACAGAAGAATCAGAGATGAATTTAAAATTTCCAGAGTACATGACTAAGAGGAAATGGGTACCACCAACAGGAAAATATTTTTTTATTTAAGTATTTTGACATGGTTACATGATTCATGTACTTTTCCTCCCTTTTTCCTTTCCTCCTACAAGATCTGGCAATCAATTACACTGGGTTATACATGTATTATCACTCAATACCTATGTCCATCCTAATCATTTTTATAATAACCTTTTAAAAACAAAATCCCACAATCAATACCCAAATAAACAAGTGAAAAATCAAATGTTTTCCTTCTGCATTCATTCCCACAGTTCTTTCTCTGGGTGTACAGCATTCCTTCTCATAAGTCCCTCAGGATTGTCCTGGATCTTTGCATTGCTGCTAGTAGAGAAGTCCATTACATATGATCATCCCACAATGTTAGTCTCTGTGTATAGTGTTCTCCTGATTCTGCTCATTTCACTACACATCAGTTCATGGAGGTCTTTCTAGCTCAGATGAAAATCAAGTAGTTTATTGTTCCTAATAACATAATAGTATTCCATCACCATCATATCCCACAATTTGTTCATCCATTCCCCAAATGAAGAACATCCTTATTTTCCAATTTTTTGCCACCACAAAGGCAGGGATATGAATATATTTTGTACCAGTGTTTTTCTTTATTATCTATTTGGGGTACAAATCTAGTAGTGGCATTGATGTATCAAAGGGTATGCATTCTTTTAAAGACCTTTGGGCATTATTTCTAATTTCCAGGAAAAGGAAATTTGGAAGAACTAACAGGTATAGGGTGGAAAATGATTGACTTACTTTCAGACATTTGAGTTTGAAGTGTCAGTCATAAAACAGAATGGAGATAATTAGCAAGCAGTTAAAAATGCTCAAGGAAGAGTTTGGAAGCATAGATTTGGGAGTCATCTCCATAAAGGTGGTCAGCAAAGTCCATAAGTGCGTGTGATTAGGAAGGAATAGCATAGTCAATCAAAAAATAAAAAAGGCAGTTTATTGTCATAGAGAGAACATTTGATTTAAAGTTAGAAAATATGGGACCAAATCCTCTTTCTTCCATACCTTTTGATAAATCTATAGTCACTTTACCTCTCTCATCTTCAGTTTTCTCATTTATATAATAAGAGGGGTGGACAAATTGCCAGGAAGTGCCCTTTTAATTCCAAATCTGTGTTAATGTGATATCATTATTTGGCCCATACTGGCCTATTTTCTTTAGAATATATAAAAATTAAAGTAGGTCTAATTTTAAGTAGGGCTAATCTTAACATTTGCATGATCCTTTAGAATAAAGCACAGGATTTCAAAGAGTAATGTCTCTAAATCTTTGTGTTTATCCCAAGTCAGTAGACCACTATGATGTGGTAAAATACATTCTACAGCATTTAAAATAATTCCTTTGCTTTGTCACTTTAAAGTGTCCAACAATTTTAATGGGGTAAGAAGCATTGTTTTATTTCTCATGACACTCCAATGAGGGAAATTTCTCTTTTTGGTTATCATATAAAAATACTGCAAACCAAAGTAAAATCACTCCTACAGAAACAATAAAACTATAAATATCTTTTGTAGTAGTTCAGACCTTTCTGAGTTTCACAGTATATGTGAAGAGCTATTATTAATAACCTAAATATCCTTCTATTGTGAAGGTAAAAAAAGTTTTAAAGCAGGAATTTCTTAACCTCTTTTGTATTTTTTTCCATGGACTGCTCTGGCTGTGTGGTTGAATCTATGGACTCTCTCAAAAAAATGTCTTTAAATGTATAAAATAAAATATATGACATTACAAATAAACATAATTATAATGTAATATAGTTACTAAAATCTTAATGCTTGATAAAAATGATAAAAATATTTTAATATTTTATTTAGAAATATTTATATTTATATAATATATAAATATTATAAATTTATATAAAAATATAAAATATAAATTTATATATAATATAAATTTATATAAAAATAAATAATATATAAATATAAAATATATAATAATAAATAAAATATTTATAAAATCAAAAAACCCTATTTTAGGACAGGCAGAGGAGATAAAATTCCTAGCCTGGAGCCAGAAAGGCTTGTCTTTCTGAGTTCAAATCTGGCGCCAGATACTTGTTAACTATGTGACCCTAGGCAAGTTACTTAACCCCTTTTGCCTCCATTTTCTCTGTAAAATGAGCTGGAGAAGGAAAAAGCAAACCACTCCACATCTTTGCCAAGAAAATACCAGAGGTAATCACAAAGAGTCAAAAATGTCTGAACAACAAAAATTTTAAAAAAGCAAAATACATTGCAAGATACCATTTATCATATATGAGAGAAACTTCCCAAAAAGCTCTCAATGGCCCAATAGCTAGGTAGAAGGTAAAATTTTCCAAAATCATTTTGGAATTCAATATAGCAATCTACCAAAGTTTTCCACAAAAATATGAATATAGTTGACAATTTCTTAGATCCCTCCAAGTTTCTAGAAAACAGTATCTGCTCTCAGAGAAACTTACAAAAACAGGTAACCAACCAAGACCATTTATCACTAGACATCAATTAAATATAAAATGTTTAATAGATTCTGAGCTAGGAGGCACACTAAATGTTATGTATTTGAATGAATAGATTTTTAAAAATTCAAATTTTTACAGATCATGAAACTGAGGCCCAGGGAGATTATATGACCCATGTAAATTGACTCAAGGAACAAGCAACAGATGAAGGATTAAACTCAAAGTCTCTGATTCCACATTCCCTGCACCACACTGGTGACTAATAAACATCTTACTGCCAATATATCTGTAATGCCCAGAAGAAAAAGAAATTTTATTTATTTACTTATTTATATATTTAACAAATTAACAAATTATATATATAAATATATATATATATGTACATATATATATATATACATTTAACAACCCCCAAACCAAACCCAACTAGAGAATAATTCTTCTTTATAATTTCAATGCCAAAGTCTCTGAAGAAGCAAAAGAACCACAGGTATAGCTGGATGAATTAGATGAATTAGCCTTCATATTCTTAATGATGATCTGTCTTTTCTATTGTCAAGACACCAGAGCTAACAAACCTCCACTAAGCATTCTCAAGCTGATGAAAGCCATCCCTTCCACTTACTTTGATTTCAAATGTCACCCTCCCAGTCCCTCAGGATCATAACTTGGGAGTCATCCTGAATTCTTTTTTTCTTCTCACTCTCCATAGCTCAGCTGCTGCCAAGGTCTCTTGATTTTACTCGTGCAAAATACACCACCTGTTCTTCCCTGATATTGACACCTCTCTAGTGTGGACCCTCATTGCCCCATGCCTACATTACTGCAGTAGCCTGCTGGTGGGTCTGCCTATCTCAAGTCCCTCCCCACTCCAATCCCTTCTTCATTCAGTTCCTAAATTAATGTTCCTAAAATGTAAATCTGATCTTATCATTCTCCAATGCCTTCCTATTTCCTCTAGGAGCAAGCACAAAATGCTATTTTGGGCATTCAAAGCTCTTCATAAGCTACCCCACACACACACACACCCCTTTCCAATCTTCCTACACTTTATTTCTCACTCCATACTCTTTGATCCAGTGGCAATGACCTCTTAGCTGTTCCTCTAATAATCTAGTCTGTTTTTAGGCATTTCCCCCCATGCCTGGAATACACTCCCTTCAGAGCTCCAACTACTGGACTTACTGGCTTCCTTTAAGTCTCAACTAAAATTCTACCTTCAAAGGAAGCTTTTCCAATGCCTCTTAATTCTAGGGTCTTTCCTTTTTAAATTATTAACTATCCTGTCTTTAGTTTGCTTTGTTATCTATTTGTTTGCATACTGTTCACCTGAAGTAGCTGGCAAAGGTATAAAAAAGTATAAAAAAGGTATGGCAAAAGTATAGCATATTTGAGTTTGGAAGGAAGTAAATTAGGGGCATCAAGCTGAGATCACTAATGCTTGTATAGATTTCTTTGGTCATCACCTACTGGATTGTAGACTCCTTGAGGGTAGGGATTGCATTCTTTTTCTCACTTGAATCTACAGCATTTAGCACTGCCCTTGGGAAAAAAGAGGAGCTTCCTAAATGTTTATTGAACTGAATAGAATTGGTGAAAATTTAGAGAAGACATGAATTTATTTCTATATACATAATAAACTTACAGATTTATTTCTTTTTACTATGGCTACACTCAAAAGCCCTTTTCTATGAGCCATTAGGAGAATAATCTCCAAAGAGACAAGGTACAGTATAAACCAGAAGAAATAGATTATGTCTTAGAAAAGTGCCTTTTAGAGGCTGTGGTGCTTTTGAATCACCGAAATGACTGAAGCCATCAGTGTTTTTTTCTCTTTTCTCTCTGATTAATATGTGGGAACTAGGCAATTCAGCTTTTTGGTTTCAGAATCTTTGATTTGAAAAATGAGTTGAGCCCTTGTAGTGCCGTCACTAATAGGAAATTAGGAGATGAAGGAAAGCATACTTAAATAGCTTTCAGACATTCATGGTTCCAGTTATCGAAATATAGCCAAGCCCCAGTAATTTGCCTGGAAAGGCATAATAAACAAAATTACCGACTTTCCACAAGGCAGCAGTTTCTAAAATAACTAAAGGAAGAAATCAGATGTTTAGTGGAATTCAAGCAACAGCAGTATTGTTTAAGGCAAACTTTTTCAATATGAAGACAAGCTGCCTTTGCTCATTATCAGATTATTAAGAGTTAAGGCTACTTCTCATCTCAAGTTGTGACACTCTCTCTAGATATCTAGCAGCCATATTTCAGAACTTCAAGCTGCAAAAGAAATTAATATTTACTGATATAAATGCCTCTACTCTTAGAAAACAGAATCTGCAAAAATGCTGTTTTATAAAACAAATAAATTAGAGGATGCTCATTCATTTTTATACTGATTGACACATGTATTGAATTACACACTCTCCTTAGAAAATAAACTTTGGGAGTTTAGGGACCATCTTCCTTTACAGTGGCTTTTCTGAAGCCAACATTTTATTGCCCAGATAGTAAGGCTACCAAGGTCCAGTACAAGGAAACATGAAGTACTCAAGAAGGCAGTGAAACAGGCCAGTATTATTGCAGGGGCATATTTAAACTATGAAGGGAAATCGGGAAGGATGGTGGGAACAGGATAGTTCTGCTGGGATCCTATATGACTGGCTACAATTAGTAGGATTGGGGTACCCCAGTCCCAAACTACTGAAGTCTGGAGAGATTTCCTAGTTTTCATTTTGCGGTCTAAAAGGATCAGACATTGGGGAAAGTGAGTGAGGAAACAAGATCTGGGGAGTGTTGCTGATTCCTGTTATTGGAGGTAAATAGGTGTCTATTTCATATTCAAACTCTGAAGCAGGAAGAAAGGGGCTTTGGGCCATTACTAGTAGTCTTGCTTTGACAGAATGACTGTCAAACAAGATATTTTCTATTAGTAGGTAGGAAATTTCAACCTCTTATAAAGTAAGGTAGAGTCTCAAAAGACTAACTAGTGATCAGAATTCAAATGCCAATAGAAAGATGTGGGGAATAAATGATTTAAATAAGTGAAGATTTGCTTGCTTACATAGGAATTATCAATTAGATAAATTCTCCCAAATATGAGTAATTGGGATGTTTATCATTTGAAAGTTTATTTTTAAAATGAGGGATCATAGACTTAGAGCTGTATAAACCATTATATCTAATGTAAAATATTAAGTCTATTTCCTCATTAGGTATTCAGTAATTAGAGATGTCTTGGGCTGCCTAGAGGAGGGCTGAAAAATTGAGTTTCCAAAATTGTATTTAATGACTTAAGGCACTGTATGTCTTTGTCTTTGATCACCAAGAGAAATCATTGACCAATTAGTTTATTGATTTGCTAGTCTGATTCTACTTCTGGTCAGTTTAACCCCATTTTTATAAATTTATTTCCCTAGTTTCTTGCTTCCCTTCTAAATTTATCTGTATTGGTTTTATTTGTGTAAACACTTTTTATTTTAATGAAATCAAAATTATCCCTTTTACTTCCAATCATCCTCTCCATCTCTTGTTCAGTCATAAACTATTCCCTTATTCTTATATCTGATTAGTAAAATTTCCCACGTTCCACTGATTTATTTATGACATCACCCTTTATGTTTAAATTATCTGGTAATTTTGACTTCATTTTTATATGTAATTTGAGATATGATATGATTAATTTCTGCCAAACTACTTTCTAGTAGTCCTAGCAATTTTTTGGTCAAAAAATCAGTCTTTCCCCCCAAAATTGGACCTTTGGGTTTATAAAATGCTAGATTACCATGGTCATAATCTAATGTACACTGTCTACCTGACTGAGTCTACTGATCCACCATTTTATTTCTTATCCAGTACCAGATTATTCTCTTTATCATTTTGACATATAATTTGGTAGTAGCACTAGATTCCAAAATTTTTCTTTTTTCCATGAAAATTTTGTAATTAGTTAAAACCTGGATTAAATAGTACTTGATATTTTACTAATTAAGTAAACTAATTTAGGTAGAATTATTATTTTTGTTATATTGTTATGGGAAATCCACGAGCAATTGATATTTTATAGTTGTTTAGATCTGTCTTTATTTGTGGAAAGTGTTTTTTTCTTTTTTTTTTCATTTTTCATTTCAAATTTTCTCCTTTCATATCCTTTCCCCCAGTGCATGAGATAATAAGCAATTCAACATAGATTTTACATGTGCAATATTATAAAACATTTTTTCTATGTTAGTCAATTTGTGGAAGAGATCTCAAATAACAGATAAATAAAAGAAAGTGAAATATAGTATATTTTATTCTACTTTTAAACTCCATTAGTTCTTTGACTGGAGGTGGATGGAATATTTTAGAGTGAGTCTTTGAGACTGTCTTGGATCCCTGTATTGCTGAGAATATTCATAGAACAATATTATTGTTATTGTGTAGTATGTTCTTCTGCTTTTACTGATTTCACTTTGCATCAGTTTATGTAAATCTATCCAGGTTTTTTTTTTCTGATTCATCTTACTCATTATTTCTTATAGCACAGTATTCCTTATAATCATATATGACACTTTGTTCAGTCATTCTTCAATTGATGGACATGACCTCAATTTCTAATTCTTTTCTACCACAAAAAGAGCTACTATAAATATTTTTGTACAAAAAATATTTTTCTCTTTTTTCAAAAAATGTTTTGTAATTGTGTTCATATGGTCCCTTGGTTTATCTTAGGCAGACTCCAATATTTGTTATATGTTCTTCAATTATTTTAAATATAATTTCTCTTTCTATCTCTTCCTGTTGTGTTGTTGGTAAAATATAGAAATGATGATGTTTACTATGGATTTATTTTTTATCCTGCAACTTTGCCAAGGATGTTAATTATTTCAGTTAGTTTATAATTGATTCCCTAGGGTCCTTAAAGTAAATAATCATCTTATTTGCAGAGTTATAGTTTTGTATCCTTGTTGACTATTTTTATTCTTGAATTTCTTTTTCTTTATTGTTATAGTTAGCATTTATAATACAATATTGAATAATAATGGCTATAATGAATATTTTCTTTATGTGTGATTTTTATTGAGAAGCCTTTAGCATATCCCCATTGTGGTTAATGCTTGTTTTTTATTTTCAGTAGATACTACTTAATATTTTAGGAAAGTTTCCATTGATTTCTAAGCTTCCTAGTTCATTTGTTTTGTGTTTTTACCTTTTGTCTTAGAAGCAATACTGTGTATTGGTTCCAAGGCAGAAGAATGGTAAGGACAAGGCAATAGGGGTTAGAGGACTTGTCCAGGGTCATACAGTAAGGAAGTATCCTGTCTCTGGGACTGACTCTCAATACACTGAGTCATCCAGCTGCTCTGTTGTTTTTTGTTGGGGTGTTTTTTTTTTATAAGAATGGGTGTTGTATTTTCTCAAAATGTTTTCTGCACATATTGAGAATTATTATTTTTTATGCTGGTAGTTTTACAATACTGAACCAGTCCCGAATTCCTTGAATAAACTCTCTAGTCAAAGTATAAGTTCCTGCTAATATGTTGTTGTGATATCTTTGCTAGAGTTTTATTTGAAATGTTTGTTTCACTATTCCTTAGGGGGAATGGTCTATTATGGTCTATTATATCCATTATCCTCTCATTCTCTCTCTCTCTCTCTCTCTCTCTCCTCTGCTCTCCCTTGTGTAGATATTAAACCACCTTTGTGTCATGCAAAGAATTTGATAGAACTTCTTTAACTATTTTATTCAAAAAGCTTAGGTGGTGTTAGGGCTAATTGTTCCTTAAATGTTTATTATAATCTATTTGTAAATCCATTTGATCCAGGGGAATTTTTCTTTAGGAGCTAAATTTGTTAAATTTTTGAATTATTTTTCTAACATACAATTATATATATATGCATATATATAATTTTTCCCTTCTGATAATCTAGAAAATTTATATTTCTGTAAATATTTGTCATTTTCACTTAGTTTGCCAGTTTTTCTAACATAAAATTGGGCAAGATAACTTCTAATAAATTGTTTAGATTTCTTCACTTGTGATTTAGTCCCCCCTTTCACTTTTGATACTGGTAATTTGTTTTTCCTTATTTCCTTTTTAAAATCAAACTAACCAATGATTTGTGTATTTTATTGCTTCCCCTACCAACTGAAATCTAATGGCTACTTTTATTTAGCATTTCATTTTTTAAAAGAACTTCAATTCCATTACTATTTCTACTGATGTTCAGGACTTACTATTTATTTGGGAGGGGAGATTTAAAATTTGTTCTTTTCATTTATTCTAGATCAATGCCTAATTAATTGATTTGTAATTTATTTATTTTTCTGTTGTAGAGATATAAATTTCTCCCAAAGTATTGCACTGAATGCATACCACAAATTTGGTATGTTGTATAATTGTTATTTTCTTTTGCAAAATTATTTGTTTCTATGTTTTCTTCTTTAGCCCATTCATTTTTAGAAATATATTAGTTTCTAATTAATTTAAGCTTAATTTTTCATATCTATTTATTGAATATATAATTTTTTTTCGATTCTGGTCTGAAGGTACATTTAAAATTTTTAATTTATTGAATTTTTGTGATATTCAACTTGTCCTTCTTTCTTATTTTATTGTTAAATTTTTCTCACTCTGAAAAGGGAAAGTTGAAATCTCCTACTAGTATAATTTTCTTATTTGTTCATTCTATAACTTATTTAATTTCTTTAAGAATTTGGATGCTTTGTTGTTTGGAGCATATATGTTTAGTATTGGTATTATTTCATTGTCTATGGTATACAGAGGAAAATAAATTTTGGATTATATTATTTATTACCAATATTTCTATGTGAATACATTTATTTCCTCAAACTCTAACCTCTGAAGGTCAGGTATTTCCTAATGCAGTAAGGAAATTATTCCCAGGCATCCAAGGTATTTAAATGGGCTAGTTCTCTTGCTTTATTTTTACCATGTAAAAATAAGCTGTCTCCCAGCCAGGTCTTACCCAACACATACACTTTTTGTCTTTTCTATTCCCTTCACCTAGATTTGGGTAAACTTGCTCTAAAATAGGGGAAACAGTCAGTGTAAATTTGATTGAGATAGCTTATATATTTCTAGCCAAAGATTGTTATAAAGAGCTCGGTTTCATAAGCCAGCTAATATTGAATTTCTTAAAAGTGTCAGAGACAGGGGTGTCAGCAGAATTTCCATTGTTTAGTGAAGCTGTAGGTATCCAAGTATGTGAGGAAAAATCCTTCCCTATCCAATGATGAAGTAAGGGGGGAAGGAACTGAGATCATCAAACCTACCTTCTCATTAAAATATCCACCAATTGGGATTTTCAGAGGACATCCAAATGACAACATATTGTCAGATTAATTAGAAGGATGCCACATCTTAGTATAAAAATTTGTGTCACCTGCTTGCTTGTGATCTTTGGAAGAATTGAAAGCATACCATTTAACTAGCCTTTATTAATAGTTCACATACTCCAATTAATAAATTAGAATTATACTTGAAAAAAGTGTCATTTTATTTATTTCTGGATGCTATAGCATTTTATCAAGATGTGTTAATTTTTTGGTTATTGAGTCTTTTCAGTTTTGTCTACTTTGTGATGTCAGTTGGAGTTTCCTAGACAAAGATCTTGTATGGTAACAAACAGAGAGCGGTAACAAAAATTGCATCAATGTTCATTAGGGAGAATGGTCTAGAGTTTTCTTTCTTAATTTTTTTTGCCTTCCTGGTGTATATATCAGTGCCATATTTGTAGCACAAAAAGAATTTGGTAGCATTCCTTCCTCAGGCATTTTTGGAAATACTTTGTTCTTTAAAAATTTTGTAGAATTCACTAGTGAATCCATCTGGCCCTGGGCTTTTTTCTTAGAAAATTAATTGAGGGCTTGTTCAATTTCTTTTTCTGAGATAGAGTTGTTAAATTATTTGCTTTTTTGTTAATCTGGGAAATTTATTTCTTTTAAAAATATTCATTTCTTTTGCTTAGCTTGTCAGATATATTGGCAAACAATTGAGAAAAACAATTCCTAATAATTACTTTATTTTCCTCTTCATTGATTGTGATTTTTGATGTTAGTAATTTGATTTTCTTTATTTTTTAAAGTTAAATTGACAATAAATCATCTATTTTATTTTTATTTTTAAACCAGCTCCTTTTCTAAGTTATTAACTCAAAGCTTTTCTTAACTTAAATTTTATTAATTACTCCTTTGATTTTTCATGATTTTCTAATTTGGTGTTTAATTGGATATTTTTCAATTTGTTCCTTTTCTAGTTTATTTTTTGTTATTGTTGCATGACTAATTTATTGCTCTTCTAATTCTCCCTTATTGACGAAAGCATTTAGAGATATAAATTTTCCCAAAAGTACTGATTTGATAGAATCCCAATTTTTTACATGTTCTCTCCTTATTGTCATTCTCTTCAGTGAAAAAAATGTTGATTTCTTTCTATTATTTGTTCTTTGACCAACTCATTCTTTAGCATGATGTTATTTTGTTTCCAAATAACATTTTTTTTTCTACAGCCCTTTGTTGAATCTACTTTTTATAGCATTATGGTCAGAATACGATGCATTTAATGTTTTTACTTTTCTTCATTTGCTTATAAGACTTTTAAGTACTATAATGTTAGACATTTTTGTGAAAGTGCCATATATTACTGAGATTTTTAATTAGATTATACTGAGTTTTAGTGTATTCCTTTTTATTACCATTCAGTATTCTCAAGTGGTCTATCAAAACTCCAACTTTTAAAAAATTCAACTCCTTCACTTTTTGCCTCATTTTTTGGTTAGATTTATCTAATTTTGTGAGGGGAAGACTAATGTCTACTACTAACATAGTCTATTTTGCTTCTTACCACTGCCTCTCTTAATCAGGCCTCCCTTTTATTATATGCAACTCCAACCCCACTGCTTTCTATTAGCCCCTTCCTCCTTTACTTTCCAGTTGGATTAGATATATTTCTATACCCAAATTAGTGTGTATAGTATAATCTTCACTCTTTGAATTATGTCTATGGTATTTAGGTTTTCTTCTTTATATCCTTGTAACTTTCAGTCAACCCACCCCCATTTGCTTTATCACTAACTTCCAGACTCTAACTTTCAAGTTTATTTTTGTGTGTGTGTGTGTGTATGTGTTGTATCTCAAACTCAAATTTGACCTCCTCTTACCCTGAGCAATATATGATTCACTAGACTAGGTTTCCTCTCTATCTGACATTTGGTTGGTTTTAACTGGCCCCATCTGTGTTCTTTCCCTCAGACCTGACAGGGTGCTGAATAACCCATGTGCAATATCCTTTCCTGGTGTACTGTTCTTCAGTTCTGTGGCCACGTGCCAGCAATACAGAGATTGTTTTCTCTGGCTCAAGAAACTGAGATCTTTGCAGCAAAGATGCTTTCAGGATTCTCCCTCTCTCTCCCTTTTTTCCTGCTTCCCCTTCTCTGTGAATGTGTGTGTGTGTGTGTACTTGTAAGTATGTTAAGTAGATTTAGAAAAGAATTTTTCCCAGTTTTCTTGGATAAAGTATATAATGAATTTACCTCTTGCCAGTTTGAGATATTCAGTTTTTAATCATGTTACTCTATTAAGAACTGCTAATTTGTACATTCCATCATGCACAACTTGACCTTTTTTTTCCAATTAGATGTGTGACTTAAATTTGTGTGTGATGTAAGGATTTGCATATAAAATCATTTTATAAAATCACAGAATTTCTGAGTGGGAGAGCCCTTCAGAAGTCATAGAGAATAATCTATACCTAAATAGGAATCTTTTCCATAATATATTTTATTTCGTTGATTAGTCTTTGCTTAAAAATATTCAGTGAGAAAGAACCCTAGATCATTTCATTGACATTGCCTGCAATTTCAGAGATACCTTACCATGAGGAAAAGTTCAAGCAGATGATACAAATGACACTGAAGGTTTTAAAATATATTTAAAATATTAAATGTAGTTATATTAAAATGAAAATACATCCTAAAATTCACTAAGATTTTAAATATATCTTACAGGTAAATATGTATATTATGTTAAAAAGATTTTCTTAATCTCTTCCTCTGTCTAGTTTAAGAGGGGAGAAAGCAAGGTTTCTCAGTGGATCAGAGAACTAACAGGTTCAGTGAGCAGAGAGTCAGAGCTGAAGATTCTGTTACCAAGGAGACCAGAACTGAGAAGAGGAAGTAGGAGCCGCTTTCTGGCCAGAAGGTTGTGAAATGGCAAGTGGACAGTGAGGAGATAAAGGAAGGAGCTGCTAAGGGAAGGGGTCTTTTGCCTCTAGGATCTCTAGAGATCAAAAGGTCCCCCTCATGGGGCTGCTTCCTTTTAAAAAAAACTTTATTTAATTTAGAAAGAAGTACAGATGTAAAGATAGAAAAGAGAAAAAGAGAGATTATTAATCTTATTCCCTATAAATTTACCTAATCTAAGGTTCACTAATAAATAATTTCTAGTATCTACTTAAATTTCCTAATACTACCTCAAACTGTCTTCTCAGGACAGATCTAATCTACTCTACCTGTAAAATATTAACTAAGGAACTCTCTAAAACAATAGAAAGCCAACTGTCACCAGCCAACTGCCAGCAGGCCCATGCCTGAGAGCCAGACCTCCTGCTTTGTAGAGATCCTAGAGGCAAAAGATCCCTTCCCTCAGCAGCTCTTCCTTTATCTCCTCACTGTCCAACTGCCATTTTACAACCTTCCTGCCATAAAGCAGTTTCTACTTCCTCTCCTCAGTGTCCTGGTTTCCTTGGTAACAGAATCTTCAACTCTGGCTCACTGCTCAATGAACATGTCAGTTCTCTGATCCACTGAGAAACTCTGCTCTCTCCCCTCTTAAGCTAGATAGATTAGGAAACTCCCTTTAATAATTTATAATATGTATATATATATACATATTTACATATACTAAAAATGTAAAAAAATGTATCTTTATTCTTCATATGCTTATAACTCTTTGGCATAAGATCTGAAAGAAAATTAAATCAGAAATAAATTCATAGTGCCTTTCATGGTAATTAAAAGTATATATTCTTATAACATTTGTTATTTTCATTAGTTCCATTTGAAAAGAAACAATTGAATATGCAGTTTACAGTGGGTATAACACTATTCTAGGTAGTCAGTAAAAATAACTTGCTGGAAGAATCACTATGTGGACCTAGAATTCATTCTATCTGTTGAGAGAAGTTCCTTCATGTACTGCTTCTTACAGCTGGTGCATTCTGGACACTCTTAATAAAGTCCACATAATCATTCTTTAACTTATTCATAATTTAAATGTCTAAATATAAAAGTGTCTTTTAAGAAAAGCATGAATTTTACCAGAGAACTCTCAAGAATTTTTCATTTTAAGTGAAGTTAACTGAATTAAAATAGCCAGTTAATTTTTGCTAGTCATTTGCCTAAAAATATTATAACAATAACAAAATAATATGGATGATGATAATAGAAGTAATAGAGGAAAAAATAGTTATAACTAGAATTCACTAATTTTACAGAATTTTTAAATATGCTATCTAATTTTTACATACAACTCATAAAACAAAGAAATTATTCTATCAGGTCTTCCAGTTCTAGTTCTGTACTCCTCACAAAAATTCTTTGATATAGTTTCTGTCATTTTATTTATATATATATATATATATAATATATATATATAGCAACTCTTTATGATTATGAGTTGTTGAAATGTTACGTGTCTTCATTGGTAGAAGTTTTCCCAACTGGAATTCTCTGCAACAATGATGTGGAAGGTCCTGAAATAGCAATGATTCCTACTTATAGTATACACAGATTTGCAAACAAATAGATTGATAGATATAGATAATAGACAGATTTTATTTATTTGTAGATGTATATTATATAAAGATACATGTAGACTACATCTATCACTATGATACACTGGAAAAATTACCTAATTCAAGTTTTGGATGATTTCTTGCCTTTTTCACAAAAATCCTAGAATCTCGGTTTTCAGAGACTTCAAAAATGATATAGTGCCACCAAGATTTGATCAAGACTTTTCTGAATGCCTTAGGGATATAGTCTTTCCCTGAAAATTTTTAGTGAGGGAGAATTTGATACTTTGGAGATTGCTTGTTCTGGTTTTAGACAACTCTACTAAAAAGAAAGGCTTTGCTTATATCATATGTTATTACCTCCACCCATTTCTCCTAGTTCTGCCTTTAGAGACTGAGATAAGTAATTATTGTTAATTTTTCATATAACAAACCTATAAATACATGAAGAGGACTCTATGCCTTTGTACCTAAGTCTTCTTTAGTCTTCTAAGTCTTCCATTGTTGCTTTATATAATCTTCATATGGCATTACTCAAGGTTCTTTACTATTCTGGTTATTCTCCTCTGGCAGCTTTCCAGTTAATCAACTTTGTCCCTAAAGAACTGCATGCAGAACTTAAAGTAATACTGAAAATATTGTCTAACTGGGCAGATTATCACTTTTCCAGGACTAAATCCTATTGCTTTCTTAGGTGCCCTAGGACTGTCTTATTTTTTGTAATGCTATATTACACTATTTATCTTATATTCCATTTTTTATTTTACCCAAAGGATAAGACTGTTTTTATGACTATGACATTCATCTTCTTATATTCTGGATAATGTTCTTGTTTGTTTATCCAATGGTTTAGCCTACCCTTTCCATTTTTGTTCCCTACAATTTTATTAAGTGTGCCATCCCTCCCTTTATCCAAATCACTAGTAAAAATGTTAAATACCTCAGAGTCAAATAAATATCTTTGGGATATTCTATCAAAGTTTTATATCATACCATTAATCACTGCTTTTTGGACTCAGCTAGTTAATCAGTTCTGATTCACCTAATTGTATTATCTTATGGATCATAAGTTATTTAACTTTATTTTTCCTGTCATGAAGTCTTTCAGCATTCTGGTGAAGTCTCCTATAGCTTCTCAGAATATTTTATATGTATAAAAGACATATTTTATGTGTACAGGACTACAAAGAAAATTTATCCTATTGAAATGTATCATTTTTAAGTTCATAAGTCACAAGTTACAAAACATATAGTTAAGAATCAACAAGCAAACATTATATTCATTCTATATTTCTGGCAATGTGCTAAGTACTAGTGATACAAATAGAGGCAATTCAAAGTCCTTATGATAAAATACTTAATAGTCTGAAGGACGAGGCAACAAGAAAATAAGTTCAATTCTAGACTATAGCAATAATGTAAATATCACAATAAAATGAATCCCATGAAATTTTGGTTGCTCATTACATAAAAAATTATGTTTATATTATACCATAGAGTATTAAGTATTCAGTAGTATTTTGTGTGAAGAAATAATGATCGTGCCTTAATACAAAATACTTCAATAATAAAAAAAAAAACCTAAATCTCATCTGAGCCATCAGTGACTTGAAATTTTTTAATGTTGGAGGGTCTTGCCTCGATATTAATCACTTGGCTAGTGAAGGTTGGTGTGGCTGTGGCTATTTCTTTTTTTCTTTTTTTAAAATTTATTTATTTAGTCAATTTAGAATATTATTCCTTGGTTACAAGAATCATATTCCCAAATTACTTTCCCAAAGATATCTAAATATAATAAATTTATCAAATTTATTACTTTCTATTGCTGTCATGTTAGTCAATCTGCTAGGTATGAGGTGATAACCACAGAGTTGTTTTGATTTACAGCTCTCTGATTATAAAATATTTAGAACACTTTTTCATATGCTTATTAATACTTTTGATTTCTTTAACTGAAAATTGCCTATTCATGACCCTTGCCCTTTTATCAGTTGGAATGGCTTGATTTTTTTTAAACAATTGGTTTAGATCTTTATAAATTTGAGTAATTAGACCTTTGTCAGAGGTTTTTGTTATGCAGATTGTTTCCCAATTTGTTGCTTCCCTTCTAATTTTGGTTGCATTGGTTTTGTTTGTACAAAAACTTTTTAATTTGATGTAATCAAAATTGTTGATTTTATATTTTGTGATTTTTTCTAGCTCTGGCTTGGTTTTTAAAGTCTTTCCTTTCCCAAAGATCTGACAAGTATACTATTCTGTGTTTACCAGATGTGCTTATAATTTCATTCTTTATATTCATGTCATTCACCCATTCTGAGTTTATCTTCGGGTAGGGTGTGAGATATTGATCCAGACCTAATCCCTCCCATACTGTCTTCCAATTTTCCCAGCAGATTTTATCAAATAGTGGGTTTTGTCCCAAAAGCTGGGATCTTTGGGCTTGTCATAGACTGTCTTGCTGAGGTCACTTACCCCAAGTCTATTCCACTGATCCTCCCTTCTGTCTCTTAGCCAGTACTATATTGTTTTGATGACCACTGCTTTACAGTATATATTGAGATCTGGTACTGTAAGGCCACCTTCCTTTGCATTTTTTTTTCAGGATTCTCCTGGATATCTTTGATCTTTTGTTCTTCCAAATGAATTTTGTTATTTTTTTCTAATTAAGTAAAAATGTTTTTTGGTAATACAATGGGTATGGCACTAAATAAGTGAATTAATTTGGGTAGGATTGTCATTTTTATTATGTTAGCTCATCCCATCCATGAGCTGTCGAAGTCTTTCCAATTGTTTAGATCTAGTTTTAATTGTGTGGAGAGTGTTTTGTAGTTGTATTCGTATAGTCCCTGTGTTTGTCTTGCCAGATAGATTCCTAAGTATTTTATATTGTCTAGAGTGATTTTAAATGGAATTTTTATATCTAATTCCTGCTGCTGATATGTGTTGGAAATATATAGAAATACTGATGATTTATGTGCATTTATTTTGTATCTTGCAACTTTGCTAAAGTTGTTGATTATTTCCACTAGCTTTTTGGTTGATTCTCTAGGATTCTTTAAGTAGACCATCATATAATCTGCAAAGAGAGATAGCTTGGTCTCCTCATAGCCAATTTTAATACCTTTAATTTCTTTTTCTTCTCTAGTTGCTACAGCTAGTGTTTCTAGTACAATGTAAAATAATAGAGGTGATAATGGGCATCCATGTTTCACTAATGATCTTATTGGGAAGGCTTCTAGTTTGTCCCCATTGCAGATGATGTTTGCTAATGGTTTTAGAAATATACTGTTTATTATTTTTAGGAATAGGCCCTTCTATTCCTATGGTCTCTCTTGTTTTTCTATAGGAATGAGTGTTATACTTTGTCAAAGGCTTTTTCTGCATCTATTGAGATAATCATGTGATTTTTGTTGGTTTCCTTGTTAACATGACCAATTATGTGGATGGTTTTCCTAATATCAAACCATCCTTGCATTACTGGTATGAATCCTATGTGGTCATAGTGAATAACCCATATGATCACTTGCTGGAGTCTTTTTGCTAGTATCCTATTTAAGATTTTTGCATCTATATTAATTAAGGATATTGGTCTATAGTTTTCTTTCTCTGTTTTTAACCTCCCTGGCTTTGGAATCATGTGTGTTGTAATTATGTGTGTCATGGAATCATATTTGTGTCGTAAAAGGAATTTGATATAACTATTTATTTGCTTAGCCTAACAAATAGTTTGCATAATATTGGGATTAGTTGTTTTTTGAATGTTTGATAGAATTCATTTGTGAATCCATCTCAACCTGGTGATTTTTTCTTAGGGAGTTCTTTGATGGCTTGTTCAATTTCTTTTTCTGATATGGGGTTGTTTAGATAGTCTATTTCTTCCTCTGTTAGTCTTAGCAATTCATATTTGTTAATATTCATCCATATCACCTAGATTGCCATATTTATTATCATATAATTGGGCAGAACAATTTTTAATGATAGCCTTAATTTTCTCTTCATTAGGGGTGAGGTCTCTCTTTTCATCTTGGATACTGTCAATTTGGTTTTCTTCTTTCCTTTTCTAAATTAGATTGACCAGTACTTTGTTTATTTTATTTTTTTTCAAAGTACCAGCTTCTAGTCTTATTTATTAAGTCAATAGTTCTTTGACTATCAATTTTATTAATTTCTCCTTTCATTTTTAGGATATGTAATTTAGTTTTCATCTGAGGATTTTTTAATTTGTTCACTTTCTAGATTTTAATTTGCATGCCCAATTCATTGACCTCTGCCCTCTCTGATTTGTTAATATATGAACTCAAGGATATGGATTTCCCCCTGAGTACTGCTTTGGCTCCATCCAATAGATGTTGAAATGATGTCTCATCACTGTCATTTTCTTCAATGAAGTTATTAATTGTTTCTATGATTTGTTTTTTAACTAATTGATTTTGAAGAATCATATTGTTTAATTTCTAATTAATTTTTTATTTGCCTCTCCATGTACCTGTACTAATTATTATTTTCATTGCATTGTGATCTGAGAAGGTTGCATTTATTATTTATGCTCTTTTGTACTTGTTTGCAATGTTTTATGCCCTAATACCTTGTCAATCTTGGTGAATGTACCATGTGCTGCTGAAAAGAAGGTGTATTCCTTTTTGTCCCTATTTTTTTCCTCCACATATCTACTAACTCTAATTTTTTCTAAGACTTCATTCACTTCTCTTACCTCTTTCTCATTTTTATTTTTAGTTTGATTTATCTAGTTCAGATAGAGGAAGGTTCAGGTCTCCCACTAGTATAGTTTTTCTATCTATTTCATCGTTGAGCTCCACTAATTTCTCCTCTAGAAATTTGGATACTATGCCATTTGGTGCATACTGATATTTTCTCATTGTCTATACTGCCTTTTATCAGGATGTAATTACCTTCTCTATCTCTTTTAACTAGATCTATTTTTACTTTGGCTTTGTCAGATATCATGATTGTGACTTCTGCCTTCTTTTTATCAGTTGATACCCAATAGATTTGGCTCCATCTTCTTACTTTTATCCTATGTGTGTCTGTCTTCATCATGTGTGTTTCTTGTATACAACATATGGTAGGATTTGGGTTTCTAATTCATTCTGCTATTTGCTTGTGTTTTATGGGTGAGTTCATTCCATTCACATTCAGAGATATGATTACCAGCTGGGTATTTCCCAGCATTTTGATTTCCATTCCTAGTCCTGCCTTTTCTTCTTTCAATTTTTCCTCCTAACCATTGTTTTGTTTTTAATCAGTCCCCCTAGTTCCCACCCTTATTTTACTTCCCTTTCTACCCCCTTTTTATTCCCCTCTTATTTTCCTTACAGTATTTTTATACTATCTCCACACCCTCTCCCTCCCTTTTACTGCTTCCCTACCCACCAGTACATTTGTTACACTTCTACTTCCCTTTAGGGCACAAATCAATTCTCTGCACCAATGTATTTGATTGTTTTTCCCTCTTTGAGTCAATTTCAATGTACATAAGAGTTGAGTATTTCCTATCTCCAAACTCTTTACCCTTCTAGTGTGTTGATGTTCTCTTCCCTCCCACCATGAGTTTCTTTGTTACATATAAATTTACCCCTTTTTTTCTTTTCCCATTTATGTTAGTATTTACCTCTTTTTTTAGCTCTAGTTGCATGTATTTACGTATATATGTATTTATGCATGCATATATATGTATATACCTATTTATGTCTTGTCCTTTCATCCTATACAGTTTGTCATTCTTCCCTCTAAGTGTAATTCTTCTAGATGCCAAGGTGATAATAACAATTTTTAAGAGTTACCAATTACCTATTTTTATAGGGATACATATAATTTTAACTTATTGGTCTCTTAAAAAAAAGCTTTTTTTTTGGTTTTGTTTTGTTTTGGTTTTTATTTCTTCCCTCAATATTAATTACCTTTTGATGAATCTCTTGAGTTCTGTGCTTGTGCATCAAATTTTCTGTTCAGGTCTGGTCTTTTCTTTACAAATGCTTGAGATTCTTCTATTTTGTTAAATGACCATACTTTTCCCTGTAAGAATATAGTCAGTCTTGCTGGGTAATTGATTCTTGGTTGTATACCTAATTCCATTGTTTTCCAGAGTATCATATTCCATGCCTTTTGGTCCTTCAGTGTAGATGCAGTTTGTAATATTTTTCCTTGGTCTGATAGTTCTTCAATATGGCTATAACATTTCTGGGTATTGTCAGTTGGGGATTAAGTACAGGAGGTTATCTGTGGATTCTTTTAATCTTGACTTTTCCCTCTTGTTTTAGAGTATTGGAGAAGTTTTCTTGAATAATTTCCCATAGTATTATGTCCAGGCTTTTTCTTTTGTCATAGTTTCCCCATACACCAATGATTCTTAAGTTGTCTCTCCTGGAACAATTTTCTAAATCTTCTGTTTTGTGAATGAGTTGCTTCATATTTTCCTCAAATTTTTTCATTCTTTTGATTTTGTTTTATAGTGTCCTGATGCCTTGCGAAGTCATTTGTTTCTTGTTGTTGTATTCTGGTTCTTAAAGACTGGATTTCATTCCTGGCTTTTTGGTCATCCTTCTCCTTCTAGTCTGATTTTCTTTGGAGGTCATCTTTCATCTTCTTTGCCTCATCTTTCATCTCCTTTGTCTCATATTTCATCTCCTTTGCCTCATTTTCAAGCTGGTTGATTTTGGCTTTCAAGATGCTATTTTCTTTTTTTAATTCAAGTGCCTCTGTCTCCAGATGACTTATCTTAGTTTTTAAGTTCTTTTCCCAGTTGTCTGTAGACTCTTTTACTTGTGTTTCAAATTGTATTTTGAGTTCTTCCAGACCCTATATCCAATTCACTGGGGTTTCTGTTTTTCTGGCTTGGTGTTCCCTCATCCTTCTGTGTTCTGTTTCTTCTTTGTTCATTGCCTGTATAGAAGCTGTCTATTGTAATTTCTTTTTTCTTTTTCTGTTGTTTGCTCATATTTACCTCTTCTTTATTCCTTGTAGTTGCCTGAGCTCTTGTTCCTCTCATTTTTGGTGGTTTTGGGCTTTTCTTTCTGCATTCACCCTTGGAGCTTTGTCAGTAAATCTCTCAGTGCAGTCTGTGAGGGAGGGCTGCTGGAGCTTGAGCTTTCCTGCCCTCTGAAAGCTTTGATGGGATTATGTCTAGCTGGGTTTCTGGATGTTCCCTGAGGCCAAAACCTCGGGAAGGGTGGGTGAATGATATGGAGTGTCTTCTCTGCTGCAATTAGGCTGCTAGCTCTAAGTTTTGTGTTTCTTCTCTAACTACTTACCCACTGCCTGTGTTGGGCACTCTGAGCCTGGCACAGTTTGCCTGCAAGGTACTCCCTCTGAACCAGCACCTTTGCCTGCGCAGAGGTTCCAGCTGCCACTGGTGTCTTAGAGCTCTAGGTAGGGGAGGGGTCTTGGGTCCCTCCTTCTTCCTTCCCCTTAAACCCGAGTGTTCTTGAATTCAGGCTTTTGGGATAGTACCTTTTATGTTGAATCCAGCAGGAGGGTTCCTTGGCTCTGTCTTTCTGTTAGGTTTGACTTTCAGTCCCCAAGGAGCATTTAGTTTGTAATTGGTAATGAATGGTTTTCAGAGGTCTGAACTTTTGCTGCCTCTATGCTGCCATCTTGACTCAGCCTCTCTATGGCAGTTTCTTAAAATAAAACAACAATGGCATTTGCCTGCTTTGGCACACAGATATATGTCTTTTACAATGCAATGAACTGAGAGATCTTTTAAATGACTCCCTAAATCTGTCAGAAGTTAGGTGTAGACTACCATCTCAGACCACATACCAAGAGGACAAAATCCAAGTGGCTACATGTTTTGAACAATAAGAGAAATATCAGAAACAAATAAGAGGAATAGGAAGAAATTGTTTTTCAATTCTGTGAATAAGTAAAGAGTTCTTGAGAAAACAAGGAAAAGTGGGAAGCAGAGAAAATAAAATGGACAATTTTTTTATTATAAAAATTATTTTATACCCCAAAACAAATGCAGTTAAAAATAAGAAAGAAATAATTTGGAAGTTGCAGAATTTCTCAGATAAAAGACTCATGTCCAAAATTTATCGAAATGGATTCAAATGTATAGTAATGAGAGCTGTTTCTCATCATAAAAATGTCAACTGATCATGGGAAATTAAAAAAAAAATAAAAACCTGAAAATAACAAGAAATGTGTAAAAATGCTCCAAATAACTAATAACTAGAAACATTAAAATTAAAACATCTCTGACCTCCACCTCACTCCTGAAGTGTGTCTGTTGTGTCTGTATATGTGTATATGTATGAGAGAAACTGAGAGACAGAGAGGCAGATAGGGACTGAGAGACACACACAGAGATATACTGAGAGACAGAACAAAAAAATCAGTTGGAGAAATAAGAACAAAATGCTATTGAGTCAGATAGAAAGGCAAAAAGAAGCCTCAGAAGGAATGACAACTTTAAAATATGAAGAAAGTATTTTATTATATCCTTGTAAGGAAACTATACATTGTCAATGCCTGCCTTATATTTTCTGCATGATCTTTTTTCCCCATTAAGTATATGGAAATATATCTAATTTTTAATGTGTAGAATAAAAATACTAAACTTAATAAAACAAATGATATTCTAAAATTAAGACCAATTATGTCAATCAACAAGCATTCATTAAGTGCATATTAAATGCTGACTTCTGAGTTAGATCCTATGTGTACAAAGATAATATCCCCTTTACATATCCTTTATCCACAAGTCTATTAATCCTGTCAAATAAAGAAATAAATTTAGTTGATCTGGCAAAACCCCTTCATGAAGAAATCCTGATGGTTTTTTGAATTCATTGCTTCTTGATGTAGCTATTTTATTAACTATCCCTTTAATAATATGTTCTACAGTTGTTTCCAGTAATTATTTTTGTAGACTCCTTTCTTCTTTCCCTTTTAAAAATCAGGACCACATTTTCTCTTCTTAATCATTAGACTACCTCTCCTTTTTTTACGATCTTTCAGAAATTACAGAGAGTTACTTGATAATCATACCTCTCTGAACTTCAGTACTTTAAGTGACCTGGAAAATAGTTTGTCTGGGCATAGTGACATAAATTTACTAAGGATGGGCATATATGTTCTGTTTAAATTTCTTATTAGTCATTTTTTGTTCTTTCATCTACAGAACAAAAATTATTCTTTTTGTCAGAAAAAAAAGAAGTGAAATTAGAGGTAAAGTCATAAAATTAGATTGCGATATTTTCTCTGTTGTGTTATTGAACCAGTTCCAATGAGAGTAATGTACAACTGCTCTCCTCCTCACCACTCCCTCTTTCCTTCCTCTATGAATGTTTTTGCATGCTTCTTTTAGGTGCAATAACTTACCCCATCCTATTTTCTCATTCCACCTCCTCCCAATGCATTCCTCTTTCTCATGTCTTAATTTAATTTAATTTTTATACCATCTCACCATATTCAACTCGCACTCTCCCTCTATCTATATAATCATTCTAAATGCCCTAATGATCACAGAGTCCTTTGGTGTTACAAGAATCATCTCCCCATGTAGGAATATATATAATTTAACTTTACTGAACATCTTCTGATTCTCTTTCCTGTAAGTCTTTTTATGATTCTCTTGGGTATTCTATTTAAGAGTTAAATTTTCTATTCCACTCTGGTTTTTTCATTAGGAATGTCTGAAATTCCTCTATTTCATTAAATACTCATATTTCCCCCTGAAGGATTATGATCAGTTTTACAAGGTAAGTGATTCTTGGTTGAAGTTCTAGCTCTTTTGTCCTCTGGAATATCATATTCCAGGTTCTTAGATCCTTTAATGGAGAAGTTTCTACATTTTTTTGTTCCATTCTGACTGTGTCTCTACAATATTTGAATTGTTTCTTTTTGTCTGCTTGCAATGATTTCTCCTCTACCTGGTAGTTTTCGAATTTGGCTATTCTTATGCTTTCGGGATCCCTTTTTGGAGGTAATCAGTAGATTCTTACCATTTCCATTTTATTCTCTGGTTTAAGAATATGAATACAGTTTTCTTTATGATTCTTGAAAGATAATGTCTTAGCTCTTTTCTGAGCATGGCTTTCAGGTATTCCAAAAATCCTTAAATTATCTCTCCTTGATTTATTTTCTATATCAGTTGTTTTTCCAATAAAAAATATTTCACATTTTCTTCTCTTTTTAATTTTTTTTACTTTGATTGTTCCTTGATATGCACTTGCCCAATTCTAATTTTTAAGTCATGATTTTCTTGTGTTAGCTTTTGTCAGTTGGCCAATTCTACTTTTTACAGTTCCTTTTCTCTGTACATTTTTCTTTTTCCAAAGGGCCAATTCTGTCTTTCAATAAATTTTTCTCTTCACTGCATTTTTGTATAGCTTTTTCCATTTGGACAATTCTACTTTTTTTAAGAGAACGTTTTTTTTTTGTGCCTCTTTTACCAAGCTGTTGACTCTTTTCCCCCCCATGGTTTTCCTGTATCACTGTCATTTCTTTTCCCATTTTTTCTTCTACTTCTCTTATTTGATTTATAAAATGCTTTTTAAAATTCCTCCATTAATTATTTTTTGGTCTTGAGAGTAATTATCTTTCTTGGAGGATTTTAATGGAGCTGTATTGACTTTGTTCTCTTTTTCTGAGTTTGTCACCCAAATTACTTTTTATGTTGTTTCTTTTCTTTGTTATTGTTTGCTCATTTTCTTGCTATTTTCTTTTCCTTTAGTTAAAATAAAACAGTTAAACTGGGTTATGTAATGTGGTGATGGAAGCACTTTTCCATGCTTCAGGTTGCTTGTGCAATTGCCTTCAGAACTAGAACTGGGGATCTATCCGCTTTCATTTCTTCCAAAATGGTCTGAAGAAAGGAGAGTTGTTTAATATTCTCCTGCCTATGTTCTTGTCTGTAAGTAATCCCAAGCTCTCATTTTACTCCTTAGAACTGTAACCAAGTTCTCCTTTTGCCCTCTGTCTGCAAATTCGGGTGGATGGTGTTCTTCCCCACCCTCAGACTGCACCCTAGGACTGCAAATTGGTTCTGCGTATGGGATATATGAGATGTTTTGCATGCAGAGCCTGCAAAGATCCCTATAATTTATATTTGGGCAGTTATATAACTCCTCCTTTCTTGTATGGCTAAGTTCTGGAAGCCTTTGTTATTGCTTCAGCTTAGTCTAAGGTTTGTTGCCTTGGTGGCACCTGCCCTGGCTGCTCTGCTCCACCTCCATCCTGGAGCACTATATCCCTCATGTAGGCCTTCTAAGTTGTTTTCGACTGAAAAATTACTTCGCTTTGTCTTTCTGTGGGTTATGCTGCTCTAGAATTTGTTTGAAGCATTATATTATCGTGTTAGGGAGGGTAATTTGGTAGAAATCAAATCGGTCCCTGAACTTTCTCTGCTATCTTGTTTTACTCTTAAGAGTTTCATATTCTTCCTGAGCTAACTTCCCCTAGAGAAATTTAGTTCACAATGTTCTATCCTATATCTCCTCTGAGACATTTGAAATCTTTTCTCTCAAAACGTAGATAGCACAGCAAATTATTTTTCTCTTTGTCATTCAAAAATTCCACTATGATGTGGTCATCTTGGAAGTTCCAATCATTTGCTCCTTTAAGCTTGCTTGGGAAGCTATTTACATTTAAGAAACCCCATTTCAATATATGAAACTTTTTAGTTATTTCTTCTGTCTCAAGCTTTGTTTTTATAACATTTACTTTGTTTTTCTTTTTTTAGGATTCAAGATTTTACATATATAGAGATAAATATACATTTATGTGTGAATTTTTGTATTTTTCTTCTTAATTTCCTAGGTTTACTTTGTATTATTTTGCAACATTCATTTCAAATTAATCCATAGTTCTCATGTTTATATATTTTCACTTCAGTATAACAATTTATTTATTTATTTCCTCTATAAGGTTACTTTATGTTGATCATTTAGATTGTAACTACAAATAATGCTACTATAACATCTTAGAAAAGATAGCTTTTTTCTTTTTGGTGCACTCAGATTTTATTACATGTTATAGATTATATTTTTGTTATATTTTGTGTATAATAACTACATGATCACTTTCCAAAATGATTATTAGATAGATTGCTAGACCTTGAGTGAGGAACATTTTCTGCTCAAATTCTTGCTCAGATATTTACTAGATGTCGTGCAAGTCACTTAAACTCTCATCCTTATTTTCTCATCTATAAAATGAGGATAATGATATCACTTGCCTCACAAGCTTGTTGTTAGGCTTAAATCAAGTAATATACAAAAACACTTTTCAAGCCCTAATACATTATATGAACATCACCTATCACCACCACCACTACTATCATCTCCAACATTATTATTATTGTCATCATCATCATCAATCTTAATTTGTGAAAATCTTCTCCAAAAAATGTAAATGTCAATTATTCTTTCTTTCTCATGGCTCACCTTGTATTACTAGAAAAGAGAATGAATATTAGTGGGAATTTTTTTAATCATTTAAAGAAAAAGCACTAGCTGTAGCTAATGAGGCCATACTATCCTTGCCTGATATTGTGGAAAGGAAACTAGACACAGTTTGTGTGGGGGAAGGGCCAACTGGGAGTGGCAGTTGGGTCTTGTGACTAGCACTTCCTTCCTGCTGGGTGGAACTTGCTTCCGGGTGTTGGAGGAGAGAGGAGCTTGTTCAGCCCAGTTTGGAGTGGCATGTTCTTCTTGGTTCAGCCTGAAGATTCAGGCTCAGTTGCTTCTGAAGGTCAGATCTGTTCTTGTTTGCTTTCTGTCTATTGCTAAGATTCTAAAAAAAAGACAAAACTGGACTGATATAGAGTGGATGGGAGTGGGAGAACCCTCTGCCAGCCTCTGGGGCCTGGCCTCAGGTCTGAAGCTAAAAAAAAAACTCTAATCCCAACTAATTATTAAACTTTATATTATTTGAATTCGCAGTCAGATAAGTGGACTATCTTTTCTGGTCATAGAGGGAGCTGATCTTCAATTCAGTCATTCCAGGACAAACAGTCCTTATTGGACCCCTGCTGTGTCCTCTCAGCAGGGGGCATCTCCCTCCCTTACCTCATCAAGCAGTATTCCGTCTCTCCCCTCTCTTCTCCATACCCTGCTACAAACCTCCCATATTATCCCCATTTTTCCAATCCTATTTCCTTTCCCAATAAATATTATAGTTTTTGGCAGAGCCAGCTAGGTTTTCCAACCTATTTTGTCAAGAATTTGGGAAAAAGCAGTCAGTTGGAGTTATCAGAGAAGTTGGGCCTGCATACATTTCAAAAGCCTATGTGACTGTGAAAAGTAACCATTTTGAGAGCAGTGCTGAGTGCAACTAATCTGCCTAGTGATACCACGCCCAAAAGAAACCACTCCTCCTGAAGGGAGGAGGTGACTCTTAAAGGGCCAGACTTAAAAACATTTTTTTCTGTTGCAAAAGGCTTTTCAAGATACAAGATGGCAAAGAAACTATTACTTGCCATGGGTTATCTAGCCTGGATTGCATATTTCTTGTATATGTTTTACGACTTATTTTTTGTCACGATTCCAGATTATATTTATTTTCTGCTTAGCATCTATGAAACTTTGCAATGGCTGAATATAAGTTTGTATCGCTTGATTTCATTCATTTCCACATATGCTGGAGCATTATCCTTCATAACCAAATTATACTATGCCCTAAAAATAGGTGTGCATCTAATTTTTGGGAAAAAAGCAAAAGATAATGAAATGGCTGTGATAATTTTAGCTATAAAACTAGACTAACAGTTTGTGTGGGGGAAGGGCCAACTGGGAGTGGCAGTTGGGTCTTGTGACTAGCACTTCCTTTTCACAATATCCTATAATCTACACTGTGTAGCCCCATTCCACAGCCCATGCAATGACATCCAATACCTGCTGTATTCCTTTAGGAGAGGAGAAGAGGGGCCTCAAGTTGCCAGTTTTCTTTCAAACCCATATAAGGTTATAGGCAATATACTCAAAATTTTCAGCAATACATTCAAAATATGTCACCCTCTTCAATTACCCCTTATTTTTATGTCTCCACTCTCAGAATCTAGGGGAGTACACAAAGTTGGGCTCCATCCCCTCCTGTTATCCTCTCTTTGATGAAGAAAAGTTCTATTTTTCCCTTGTGCTTATAGTCAAAAGATGCCTTATCAAGCCTTAGAATGATAACAAAATTAGAGAATAAGGCAGGATTTAAAAGAACTTTTTTTAAAGCAAATCATGTATCTGTAAGATAATGTAGCAATTATGAAAGATGTATGAATATTTGATTAGTTATACTCTCAAAAGGAACTCCTTCTTACCCCCTAAAAAATACTGACCTCATAGCTAAAGTCCTAATTAGCAAAAACTAAAAATAATTGTACCTAATCAAGCAATTTTTGTGTTATGTGATTCTTTAAAGGTTCTACAATAGATCCTACCCAGTCATGGAAAGAATGCTAGAATTGGAGGCAGCAGAGATCAAGTTTCAAATTTCACCTCCAATATTATCTTTGTGATCTTTAGCAAGTCATAGAAGCTCTCTCAGACCTAGTTTCCTCTTTCTATGGGATGAGGATCATAATAGTTTCACTATATAATATATTTATAATTTATTGAGAGTTAAATGAGATGACAATGATGATAACAATACTAGTCATATAGTACAGTAAAGTTTGCAAAACATTTTTTTCAAATATCATCTTATTTTATTCTCACAATAATCCATGGAGATAGGTACTATTAAATCTCCCATTTTTCAGATCAGAAAATTGAGGAAAATAGTGATTAAGTGACATGCTCAGGGATACAGAGCTGGTAAGTTTCTGTTACTAGATTTGAACTCCAGTCTTCCTAAATCTAAGTCCAAGACTCTATCCACTATATAACATAGCTGCCTAAATGTTGTATATTAAGAGAAACTTAAATGACTGTATAAATGTCAGTTTTTACTAAAATATTATTACCATAACTCCTAGTATTTTATCAGACTACAAAGTCTTTGGAGGCAAAAACTATTTTATTTTGTACTCATATTCTGACCACCTGTCCAGAGTCCTTGATGTATAGCAGTTATATAAGTGCTTATTAAGAATCATCTTTTATCATCATCACTGCCACCAACTTCATCATCATTATCATTTTTCTTGGTCTCTATATATTATGGTACCAGTGGCAGTCTAGAACCACCCATCTAATATGTTCTACTCTCCCAATATGCCCAGTTCATCTTGTTTTCCATTCACCATTTTCTCATTGATATTTTGTTGTTCAGTTTTAGTCTTGTCTGTCCCTTTGTGACTCCAAAATTGGGGTTTTCTTGGTAAAGAGACTTGTAAGATAAGAGGAGAATTAATCCAATTTGTGTAAAGAGCAGTCTCTGCTAGATCAGCTGCTGAAAGAGAGTTGGGGAGGTGCAAGAAGAAAAAACTGAAAGTTCCAGGAGGGAACCAGAAGCTTGGAGAAGTCCAACTGGTCACTCACTTCACTTGCAACTGGGAGACAGAGAGAAGAGGCAGATCTCCTGAGCTGGGAAGAAGCTGGTGCTTCTCTGGAGATCTACTGTTTCCCTTTGAACCCCAGGATACCTCTCCCTCAGCTCAATCACAGCAGTAAGAGCCAACTGTGGATGTTGTGGACTGGGACTTTGAAGGAAGCTGTCCACAGAGATCCCTTTCCAAAAATTTCATTCTCCATCTCTCTCCCTAACCTGTTCCTGGATTCCTGTAATCAAAGCTAGTTAGTTTAGGAATAGGGATCAACTGGCAGCGGGCAAGAAGAGAGATCAAAGCCTGAAGACTTTGGTAGGCTAACTTGCCAGAGGGGACAAGTTAAAGGGCTTCCTGTTCACCCACCTACCCACTTGATATCTTTTATCACTCCTTCCCTGTTTGAACCCAAATAAATTTATCTGTTACTTTAGATCTAGGTCTAGGCCAGTTACTAATAGAAGTAAAGGGGACTGAAGGTTTGGGGAGGTCATACCTCTCCCCAAAGGGGGGGTGTTAATCTCTGGATTCCAGTGATCTTTGCAAACTACCAGACCCAAGGAACAAACATCTCTCCTTGGTAGTGGTGTAGCCAAGGATCCTGAAGAGAACTGGCAGTTGGTATCTGTAAAGATTAAAATTTAGGGGAGACTATGGGAAGACTGAAATTAGTTTCTCTCTGCAAGGAGTATTATATCTTATGAGGTTTATTAAAGGTTGAGAATTTAAGAATATACAAGTAAGAAAAAACACTTGCCTAGGCCAGAGGCCTAGACAAGACCTCACCTACATTATGGAAAGAGCCAAGTCTTCCCCAAAATGGAAGTCCAAAAGAGAGAGAAAAAGAGCCCCGCCTACCAGGAAGACCCTTTAAATAAAATTTTGTTCTTGTCCCAGGTGAGAATTCAGTGAGATTAGAGGGCATTCTGGGAGCTAGCAAGGACTCCTGGGGAATGGAGTTCAGAGTTCAAATCTCAATTTTACATGTCCCTGAGTAAATCAGAGGCAGAGGAATTCATCTTGCCTCTCAAGAAGAAATTAGACCTCAAGGGGAGGACAGAGTGTCATCTTACCATCTTACTAGGCCTTCCCCCTCTAGTTCTTGTCCTCCATCTCCCAGAACCAATCTCTGAGGAGACATACTCTCTCTGTCAATAAGACAAGACTTGGTTACCTCCATCAAAAGGAAGAGAGGGAAAAACAATCTCTCAACCCTCTCTCCCCATTTCCCTCTCTCCCTCCATCATCCTACATTACAGACTGGAGTGGTTTGTCATTTGCTTTTCAAGCTTATTTTATAGATGTGAATAGATAAGGCAAACAGGGTTAAGTGAGTGCCCAGGGTCACACAGATGGTAAATGTCTGAGGCCAGATTTGAACTTCCTGACTCCAGGCCCAGGACTCTATCTGCTCTATCAATCAGCTGCCCTACTTGTTAATTAATCTTATTCCAAGTATCAATCCTTGATTATTATTAGAAAAATAATGAAGACAACTTACAATGACTGGCATTCTCTCCACTTACCCATGGATTTCTAGGTGTTTTGACCATTGAGAGCTTGTCAAAGAGCCATCTTTTTAACTTGTTATTTGCCAATGATATTATCTGTTTGGAAGCTTCTTGTAGCTATATGCAAAACAGAACGGACTATGCCTAAGAGCTCAAGGGTTTCTCCTAATGGATAAAGTTCCTGGACTGTAGTGCATTAATTTTGAAACAGTTATTTCTGCTTTTATATGACCTATTCTACTTAATATATTTGAGATTCACCATCAAACAAAACTACATAAATGAGCAATTGTTACATAACAAATTAGAAGACTGGAATCATTTTACACTTTTTGAAAACATTATAAGGTGTTTCAATTTATTCACTGCCAATTTATACTTCTTATATTTTCCGAAAGAAAAGATAACAGTTTTCTTTTAGTTCACATTTTGGTGAACAATAATCTAAGTTGATATTTAAATACAAATATATTTAGAGGTATTACAAATGCAGGACCAGAATAATCAGGAGTGCTTATATTTGAACAAGTATATATTTATAGCTGCAAATAAAATTGTATATCATCTAATAAAAACTTATAAAATGTTGTAAACTTAGAAAGAGTCTGGATTACAGATAAAGAAATATGCAGAGAGATTTTTTTCAATTAGATATAGACTGGAGATTTTCAGGTAAATTTTTCATTTGCGTATTTCTCAGCATCCAAAATAAAATGTAAACCAAAAATGGAAATATATATATGTATGGAAAGTAATATGATTTCTTTTTTAATGAATTATTTTGCTTTCTAAATTAAATCACTTTTAGTGTTTCTTACAAAACTATAAATTTTACTCATTCTGATTATCTTCATTATTTTTTCTTCCTGGAAATCTTTTCATTAGAAACAGTGCTAATGTTAGGACAAAAAATCTATTTGAGTCTCTCCTCTCCTCTTAAAGTAAAAGAAAATAGTTTTGTAGAATAGATTTTTGGATAGAAAGTTCTTTTATTATTAAGGATAATGATAAAGATATGACTGCACAAAATGAAAGTGTTTTATAGAGGATTAATTACATTCATTAAAAAATCCCCAGCATCTAATTAAAAATATCAGCATTGAAAATAACAGATGCTTTAATTTCCATAAGCAGAGAAAAAATAACAGGTAGAAACATTTCAACCAAATTGCATACTCAGCAATGAAAGAAATAAGACTATGAAGTATGATTTTTAGTTAATTACAAATAAGTATTATGTCCTAAAATTATTTTAAAGTACTTTTAATTAATAAGGAATTAGAATTAAAAAATAAAATCTATTTCATTAAAAATAATCAATTCTGCTACTACTAGTAGAAGGGGATAGGAAAACTATAGCTTAATTAAATCAAAGGAAAAGCCTGAAAACTGACATTTAGGCAATTATCTCCATTTCCTCTGTGACAAAATATTTTCTCAAAGATATGTAATGTTGTGGAGGAGAGAAATTGGAAAAGTCTGCAACAGAGCTGGAAAAGCAAGGACTCCAGAAGTGTCAATCAAGATAAACATTCTATTTGGAATGAGGACTGGGGAAAGACAGTTCAAGAAGGAGGAGGCAAACTGAAAATCTTGGTCTCTTTGCTTTGAGACAGAAAGAAAGAAGGACAAAAGTCCTGCTCTCTGGTTTCTCTCTGCTGCACTACAGTGACTGAATTCTCAAGACCTGTTGACTATTTTCCCAGATCTGAACTCTATTTCCACCATCCTCCAACTTAGGAATTTTTTACTATTAGAGAAACCCCAAACCTTCTTTCCCTTCATCTTCTTATCTTTCCCTTTCTCCCAAATATATCCCTTACTTAAACTTAGAAAAGAGAGTACTCCATATGATAAACCAAATACTTACTCTGAGCTGATTTCAGCGAGACCCACAGAAGAATCAACTGAAGGGAAGGGAGGAAGGGAGGAGATTGGCAGATCTGATCTTGAATTATCATCTATTTCATTATCAATTAAATAATCCCTGAATACAATTTGGCATCCCAGATGGGACTCAAACCCACAATCCCTGGGGTTTAGGATTTCTCTATTCCACATATAATAGCAAGTAGCAAGATATATTTGAGGTTTAACTCTTCTCTCTTCTCTGCTCTCTGAAATGATCAATGAAAGGACCAAAAGGTGATATCCAGGATGGAAAATTAAAGAAAGATTGGGTCCTTGGTGACTGATGAAGCCCCTGACTAATTGAGATTTTGGTATATAGTTGCCTAATGCTATATTTATAGCATATGGAAAACTAGTTTTAAGAAAAATATGAAAACATTTTGCTAGGATTTTCCCCTAAATAGAACTTTATCTCACTGGTGAGTTTATGAAAATAATGAATTTCTTTACTTTGTTTCTGTCATTTCTATTGAGAAATAAAGATCCTTGATTTTTTTCCAAAGTTGCTATGATTTTGCTGGGAAAAATTCAACTCCTAATCTTTCTCAGTTACTTTTAAATAAACAACAAAAACAATAGCAAAATTATCCCTGAATCTACTAGACTTTTAAAAATCATTTTGGAAATTGTTGCAAAAGAATTTTGGTGAAACAGATAAGTGACCTTAAGATTTTGGTAACTAAGGTAAATGAAGATTCAATAAATAATTCCGAGTTAACTGTTTATGAAAAATGAAGTTTATAGATACTTTTAAAGTATGTCAAATAAATATTCTCTTATTGTAACTTTCTTGGTTCTTTTTTATGTCTCTAAATAATAACACTAAAATTAGTGATTTCCACATCTTTAAACTATGTAGTGTAAAATAATAACTCAATGAATTGATTATGGATACAAACTGATTAGATATTCTGCTTGCTGTGCTTACAAAGTATCTTCAGTTTATATCAGTAAAGTGAGGTTCATAAATGAACTTCTCTTCAGGGCCAGGTGCAAGGATGCTAAGGAAATTCGTTTTATACAGAAATACACTATTAATTGAGAATATAAAGATAAAAAAGAATTTCTAACTCTAAGGGATTCTAACTCCACCCAAATAAAACTCCCTGGTTCCAAAAGAACCACTTCTCCTCTTTCCACAGGCTACACTGATCTTTCCTGATCTGACTAACCCCAATTTTTCCTGTTCTAGAAGATGTCACCTGTTCCAGCACTCAGAGAGAGAATAACTGTCACTTCCAGAGAGCAGTTGCCATAGGAAAACCATTACCTCTCCCCTACTCCCCTACACACATTCAACATTTGAAACTGACACTCTCTCATAGATCTGTTTCAAACTACAATTCTTTCTCAGGCCAGTTTCTCTACTTTTTATCCCTAAACTAATGTAACAAGAGTTAATGTCTAATATCATCGTTATAGTAGAAGAAACCAATAGAATCTTAACTTACTAGAAAATCCTCCATTTCCACATTGACAAGTCCTGACCAAAGAAGGCAAGTATCAATTTTGAAAATAGCACAGTTAAGATTCCTTGTGTGTTTCTTGCTCATTTAACCTATGGAATTAATTGCATGACAGTAGAATAGACCAGTTTATGTGAGATGAATACCATGTGCTCAATTTAAATTATGCTGTGCCTGGAATAATTACATATCAATATCCACAAGGAATATCTCCCTAAAATTTATTTTTCCTCCTAATTGGAATAATAGAGACCAGGATTGATAATAACAATAATATCTTATACTTATGGAGTGTTTTAAGAGCTTCCTTGGAACCATGTCAAATCTTAAATAGTATTAACAAGGTTTTTATACCTTTAAAGGATCATAATCCAAAAAGGAGAGAAGGAAGGCATATCCCCCCCCCATTAATTATTATGACAAGTGTCAAATCAATGTTGTTTTGATGGGTAATTCAAGATAAAAGCAGATGCACATGAGGTAGACTGGTAGAGATAGACTTTATGTAAGGTTTAAGACTTGGATGAGCCCAGGAGAAACAGAGTGTCTTGGATATATAAAATAAAAGGAGGAAAGAATCACCTGGTTCCATAGGATTTGTTTCATTCTTATCTCAGACCCCTAGTTATTTGCAGATAGGAAAATGCCACTATTAATCAATCTCTCTTTTAGAAAATATGAATTTTTATCGAGTCAATAAAACAAATGAGATAACATTGCCCATGAAATTCATGACAATTGTAGAGAGGACATAATAATGAGGGGGAATTTTAATTTTTCATAGTTTTTTAAATATCTGTTATACTCATTACTACTTACCATCATTTCTTTTTCTGATTTTTTAATACTTACACTTTCTGCAGTATAAATTTAACAACATTTTTATTCATGCCTGAGATTATTTTGGAAATGAATGTGGGAGCAGCTAGGTAGTTTAGTAGATTGAAAGCCACGCCTTGAGGTGGAGAGTGCTGGGTTCAGTTCTGGCCTCTGATACTTCCTAGCTGTGTGACACTGGTTAATCATTTAACTATCATTTCCTAGCTCTTCCCACTCTTCTGCCTAGGAACCAATACACAGTTTTTATTCTAAAATGGAAAGAAATGGTTTAACGAAAAATGAAAAATGAGTGGATATTAACCTGAACCATTGACTTTAATCCAATGCCACAAAATTGACTTTGGGATTATGGTTACAGTTTTTGATAACTTTATAAATATGTGCAGTAAAAAAATTGTTATCCTTATAAATTCAATGATCTTTACTCTGATTAATTTGAGAAACGTACCAAAGGATAAGCTTCACTGGGGCTGCAGTTACTTCAAAAGATATATAGCCAAGAATTTAAGGATGGTTATTAAACAACAGTTCCCTTGAGTCTCTAGAGTCTAGACTATTACATTATCTACTAGTTAATGCCTTTATCTTTTAAATTGAAGCCTTAAAATACAATTTAATTTCAAAATGAAATTTCATTCACAATCTTGAAGAATTAATTAACAAATATTTTGTTGATCATTAATAAGAAATTTAATAATTTTTTTTTAATTGTAGATTTCCTCTCTCCCTCTTTATTTTCACCAACTAACAAAAATTGCCAGAAGAAATTCAACTTGGGTATCCAAATAACTTCTTAGGTCATAGCCAAAAGATTGGTTTTAGATTTAGGTTTGATATAAGGAAACTTTTCTAAGAATTATCACTCTGTACTAGTGAAAATGTTGACTTCATGAGGCAGAATTCCCATCTTAATGGCAATTTTGAGGTAAAGTCAAGTTATACATAAAATCCTTGTCTAAATGGGACAGATTAGATGTTGCCTCAGATCCCTTCCAAGTATAAAATTCATGAATTCTTTGGTTTTTTTTCCCCTATACAAACTCAAATGTCACAGACTAGGTTAACCCCTGATTTCCCCTGAATAGTCTTTCTTTTCTACTTACAAACCCAGTACAGTCCCATTAACATAAAGAATTTCCCCAACATTTGTGTCCATATAAATAAATACATACATATATGTGTGTGTGTTATGCTATGTGTGTGAATATATACATGTGTATTCCTTTTCCTTTTCTTAATCTTCAGCCATTATTGGCATTATTGTCTCACCCCAATAGTTTGTGAGCTTCTTAAGAAAAGGGACTATCTGTTCCCTTTCTTCCTGGCTAAATGTTTAGCACAGTGCTTTTTACATTATAGGTGTTTAATAAGTGTTTATTGATTCATTGATTGATATACACAGATCCACACACACAACACAAAATGTTATAATTTGGTCTTTTGTGCAGGATAAGGCAAGAAGAGAAATCATAGAATGTATCTAAATCATTTTGAAAGGTGCAGGAGAAAGAAATAGCATCTGCTGGTTAAAATAGCTCCATATTAGCACTTCATACTTCAGCATCTGGAAATACCTACCAGTCAGAGACCAGCTGTTTACATTAACAGTCAGGAGAAGTGAGACCAGCTTTCATTTGATTGTTAGCAGTTCTCTTATTAATATTGCTATCTTTCTTGACTTTCCTTTATTCCCTAAAGTACCATAACTTCTGCCTCATCTAAAATGCAAGTTGTAAATGCCAAGAAATCAGCTTTCATTCTCCAGGAAATAAATACCTTTAGGAATTCAGTTTTACACCCTCAGTTCCTCCCTTTCTCACCACCAAAATATAGAACATATTGTTGATTAGGATTCAAAGGTCCTTATGGTTATGTTTTTAATTTTATTCTTTGGAAATTAGACAAGAAATTCTATTAACAGGAAGAACAGAGTTTTTGATACTTCTTACATATATGAATGAAAACTTAAACCTTTAATGTTCAAAGCAGTTTTAATAGGTTTAAATAAATACATGCCCCCCCTCCAAAAAAATCCAGGAACACAAATCTTATATTCAAATCAGCAATTTCATTAGAAATAAAGGGATAAAGTTGAACAGTGGAGGTGGAATTGTGAAATGGTTACCTTATCTTCAGTGGCTTACTCTCATTTCTTTCTTTTTCATGTATTTCTACCTTCTTTTTTATGACATTTCCATTTGTTGCATACCAGAGAAACTCTCTGTAATCATGGTAATATTCCTGTGCTATTTAAAGCTCCCATTGAAGATCCTGTCTGGTCTAGTAGAGGACTCTGAGAAATTTCCCCTTAAAACTTCATATTCTTCAACAACAACAAAAAAAATGTTGTGTTTAGAGGTCTAAGGTCCTGCATTCTATTCCCAGCTTTGCTATGAACAGTTATATCACCCCAGATAATAACTCTGGATTCATTATTTCACTTATAAAAAGTAAGGAATGTAGACTTTGATGTCCTTTCAGATTCCTTCTGGCTCCAACACAGTAAGATTCTAATCAAGTAATTATTTGATCCATTCTATGCAAGTGGATGGGATTTTTAATGAAATAAAGTAATATTAGCTAGGTAATATTGCCCTACCATATAATGAGATATCAAACTATTTTAAATAGACCTTAAGAAATACTATTAATTTAAGGAATTCTAGACATTGTGACAATTAAGTATTTGATGTAAATATATATGATTAAAAGAGTCATTATATATATATATATATATGTGTGTGTGTGTATGTGTGTGTGTGTGTGTGTGTGTGTGTGTGTGTTATCCAATTAATGTGGAAGCCAAAGGATAATCAAATAATATGGTTTTGGTGTTGGAGTAAAATTCCTTGGGAATTCAAGATATTACTTTGAATGGATCTCTTTATAAGAGTAGAAGGCTTTAAGACAGAATATTGATCACAGAATGAAGGGTAAATCTCAGAATTCATCTAATCAACCCTTTCATTGTATAGATAAGGAAATGAACTAGAGATTTTTAAGTAACTTACCCAATTTCATGCTAACAGTAATTAGGGATAGTCCTGTGGTCAAAATTCTTTTCTACTATACTATGTTGAGGGCAGTTTTCTCCAACCAGCATGTGGCTGAAAAGACTGAAATTTAGGTTCTAGTGCTGTTAATCATTAAAATGATTATAGCATTTGAAGGCAGTGATGACAAAGATCTGAATGATGTGAGGCAGGTAAATTGCATATTTCTGAATTACAAACTGGTCTCAGATAAGAAAGAAAAAATATTTAGGGTGGAGAGTCGGGACAGAAATGAACTTAAAGCCAGAGTAGAATGAAAGTTTGTAAGATTTCCTATCAAGCCATATCAACTAAATAATGTGGACACAAGTCAGACTGCTGGTCAACCCTATTGGCAAACCTGAAAGATAGGAGAGTAGGAATCAATAGCTATAGCTCAGTAGAAGAGTAAAATTTTTGCCAAATCAGAGAGTCAGGCCAGTACTTATGGTAACAAGGTAAAATTGCCATAGTTGGTAGATCAAAGGTATTCAATACCTTTTACCTTCCTAAACATTTAAAACTTAAGACCAAAGAGAAATAGCAAGCTATCTTTTAGGGTCCTAGAACCATGATCATCCTTTACACTTTTCATTTGGTGGCTGACATGCTTACTAACAGAATATATTTTAGCAAATCCATTCATTTGTTGCAAAAAAATTAATTATTTATTAATTCAATTACTAAGTTCTGAGGGTGAATGACACAAATGTAAAAATAGTCCTTATTCTCAAGGAACTTAAACTCTAAATTTGGTGATAAGAAGATTTCAAAGATTAAAAAGAAAGTGCAGGTAGCCCTTCCACTTTACCACTTTCCCCATTAAGTTTTCAACGTAAGAATGGGGCATTAGAAATTAAATTATAATTTTGGGCAAGTTTTGCAGTAACTGCAAATGACATGCAAAGGCCAGCAGATAACAGAAAATTTTAGAAATTTGACATAAAATATATTGTATAGTATGATATGATAGCATGTTTTATCATTTATATAACAAATATACATAATTTCTTTTTTAAAGGTAAAATAAATAAAAAGTAAAAGTTTGTGAAACAAACACAAAAGCAAAAAAAAGAATTACACAGATTTTCTAGATTGCAGGAGTAGTCTTCTTAACACTTCTTATGTGGAAGTGATATCTGCATAAATTAGTGTAAAATAAAGGCAGTAGAAAGTGCTAGAAAATAAGTGAGAAAAGGGTGAATGAAGTTTTTAGCTGGAGATAGTTCTTGAGCTGGTTCTTAAAAAAAGGTACAGAATGTCAGCTAAAAGGTAAAGAAGGATGGAAAATGGGTATGATAAAGGTGTATAGAATTGGGGATGTGAAAGTGTGGACACATTTAGGTGATTGTCATTTTGGTTTGAGTATGGAATATGAAAGTTTTGTGAAACAAAGCTGGGATTGGGGGGGAGTGATGTTTGGAGACAGATTGTGAAACTCCTTGGAAGCCAGGGTAAGAAGTATGGACTTTAATAGATAAGAAATAAGGTATCAAATTATTATATAAAATAATTAATATTTTGCATTTAAGTTGATGTGGCAGTGGAACACTTGGAAATTTTAGAATTACTTATTTCCCCCTGTGTACTTCCATTAAGTATGCACTGTAAGCCCTAGATAGTAGAGAAGCACAAGAACACAGGGAGTTTGTTCACATTCATGAATGTAAGATAATTCTCTTTCTAGAATACATAAAGCCACAGAGGGTATACTTCCACATACTGATGATATTTACTATTACTTTGAATAATGGAATAAAATAGATTTAATGGATGATATCACCTTCAGACAGGTTCCCTCTCAAAGCCAAGGTAATAATAGCTCTTCCTGGGGGCAAGTTAAATTGATGGAATGTAAAATATGAAATGGTACCATCTTAATCATCTTTGGTCAGTATCAACAGGTAGATTTTTTAAAGGGTGACCACTGAAACCAATTTTGAAAGAGAAGAGAACTACACTACAGTAATTATATGTCTTTAAAATGAGCAATTGATTCTAGCTAAAGCTGCTCTGTCACTTATATAAATACCATTTGTGGGATGATGAATGAAATTATTAACTAAGTAATTAAAAAGCAAGTGCTTTGCTGTTAATGCAGAATACTACAGGCTGGAAAAGTAGCTCCAACTAAAGACTAAAATAAAATTTAAAATGTGAAATCCCACTCTTTTTAAAAAGTCTCAAAGTAGAAGAAGAGTAGAAGAAATTAGAATTCTAGTGGCTTAAGTTCCATCCATGCCCCAACTGCATATTCTGGAGTCTCCTGGAGACTCCTGAAAAACATTGATTCCCTTTAGGGAACTTTGTGAACAAAGTCCTGAAGGAGAACCGAAGACCCATCCTGGTTGGGAGAGAGAAGAGCTGATCTTTAGGGATTTTGTTCTGCCTACTTCATGATTGTGATGAGGATGAGAAAGTACTTGATGCAGGCACCATAAGACTATGGTCTGGGTAAATGTATCTTTGAATTTTTTTTTCTATACTAATCAAACTTGTATACTTTTTGTTAATGACCTTGAACAAAAGGCAGAGGAAGACCATAAAAGGGAAGAATTTTACCTTGAGGATGAGGATGAGGTGATGAGCATTGTTTTGATGATGCAGATTTAGACCTCAGCGTATTGTGAGAATATCTATACAACTCAACAATAGCTGAAGCCAATAAGACTTACCCTTCAGAGCCAGGTGCTCTGAAATGCTAAGAGAGGTACAACAAATATGGCAGACTGCAAAGCAGGCTATTGATAGGTTGGACAGGTAAAGAAGAGCTTTTGGAATAATAGCCACATTTCAATTGTCCTCACTTCTAGATTGTAGTAGACACCGTTCCAAATACTGTATAGAACACCTCAGCTTTTATTTGAGATTTTTAAAATTATACATATTTTAAATGATGAATCTTGAAATACTTCTTTAACTCCTTGCCTCTTTTTAAGAATATTTTTAAAAAATATATTTTCTCCTAGGAATCTTTGGAAACAAAACAATGCTGTGATTCTCTGTGACTCAACTTTTTTTTTTACTTTATAGACATATACATAATATTATTTTTCATCATTGTAGGCTTCAGTGATGGTATCTCTCATTATGGTTTATACTGTCATTAGAATTCAAGCTTAAAATAAAGGATAACTTTTAACTCTTTGGGGTGTTGGTATGAAGTTATAGAATTAAATCTCTATGTAAGAATTTTGATATTACTTGTCCATCCTGACACTGAAGACAAGGACATTGAAAACTCTATTATTAGTATTCAGAATGAGTGGGGAATCTATGGGATTATATCCCTTAGGATGACAACAATTAAAATGATACATCAAAGCAGAAATTTGAACCATTGTATGACAAAGTATTAAATATTTAAATGATGAAAGATTCTAGAATATTAATCTCACTGATATATTAATAATATTTTAGGATAAATATTCAACAATAGCATAATGTTTATACCATTCCTAAATATTTTACAAATATTTTATCTTTTTAAATTTAATTTTGTGTTTTATAACATATAAGTAGTTGTATAGTTATACATACATATGCACATTTATAAATAATAATTGAACACATATGATGGTGTGCCCAAAATATTTTTACTGACAAGTGTATAAAATTTATAAGTTTTAAGAAATGTTCCAGTTACAGAAAAGAACTATGTCTTTAGAAAGGTTGCTAGGTGGGATAATGGATAGAATGCTGGGCTTCTCAGGGAGACCTAAGTTCAAATCTAAAACTTACTAATTGTGTGATTTCGGATGAACCATTTATCCTTTTGCTGCTCAATTTCTTTTCATTTGTGAAATGGGAATAATAACAGCATAGACTTTATAGGGTTATTATGAGTATCAATTAAGATAGTATTTGTAAAATGCCTAGCATAGTGTTTGCCAGTGCTTAACAAATGCTTTCCTCCCTTAATTATAGCAAATTGATGAAAATGGAAATACATACAAATCTATTTAATACTTTTCTCTTCTATTAAATATACAAATAAATGATTAGCTAAATTTATCAGATTTCTTTTGTAGTATGTTTAAATGTATATAAACCCAACATGATCTTTTGAGCTCAATGAGCACTGTTAAAAATTAAATTTAAATCTCAATAATACAAATATTATATTTTAAGAGATTTATTAATGATCATTTCACATAAAGGAATAAAGAGGATACAAAATAAAGACCACATGCCCATGGCTGATCAGTCAGTTCAAATCCCTGCCTTACCACCACCAAGCTCGGGACAGGAAGTAAAGAGGCAAGACCCTCCATGTCCCCACCTAATATCCCCTGTCTACGGGAAGTCTGTAATGACAGGAAGTCGGTGGGCTCCCAGGAAATGTAGTTCTTTTTTAGGGTAACAGATTTTCAATTATATATCACTTAGCATATGACTGTGTTCATACTTATTTGTCCTAAATATACTTTCAGAACTATGGATCACAAAAATAACTAATTTGTCTGTGTCAGTAAAGAGCAGGCTACAGTGGCTAACCTTGTTGTCCAAAGACTGGAGTCATTCCTTAGAATTAAAAATTCTACAAATTGTCCCCTCAAACATCAAGACCTTATGATTCAAAGTTAATACCCTCTAGCTATTCTTTCCATTAATTTTTAAGAGAGGTGTCATTGACTTTTGGAGCTGAATAAGGCATTGGTTTTCAAGTACCTTCAATGTGTGAAATTTAATCTGCATGTGTATTTATATGCATATGTATATTACTTATACATATATAAAACAAAAAGGAGACTGATAATATTTCTAGGATCATTTAATTCTTTCTGCCTTAAGTTTCATCTAAAAAAAAGAAAATAGTATTCTTTACCTCCTAGTTGTAGTGTACTAAACAACACAAAGAAAATTTCTACAATGAGCTCAATTTAATCATCATGATGAGGGTAGATTGCCAAGAAGTTTTGGGGGCAGACATAAAAGCCAACTAGAATTATCCTTTAACCTTTTGCTTTACCTTATCACACCACACAAATTTAAGTTTCCAGTAAATGACAGAATGTGGTCTATTCCCAAGAGTAGCTTTAACTAAGAATAAATTGATGTACTTAGCCACACTAAACTAGATGGATTTTTTTCTCTCTCCTTAATGTGGAACAGATGAAAGGCTTATTATACTGGCTTTGAGTCCACAAGTTTAATATAGATTTCTTTTTAATGATGAAAATCATTTTTTGCTGTCACTTGATTCTCTTAAAAAGCTGTACTGCCCCAATGTTAACTTTTATGGGGTGACAGATTTTTTTTAAGAAAAAGTTTCATTGAAATCAAATCCGTTAATCCACAGACTCAAGGAAGGCTGGAATTCTTTGAAATGCAGTAGTGGATATATGCATGAGAAGATAAGATTGGTGGGGGTAGGAGAGAAGGATGCTTATGAAAAAGGCATAGCAAATAAAAAGTCAACCCAGCGAGTTTTCATCAAGCATCTTCAATGTACTTGACACTGTGCCAGGTCCTACATTTAGTCAAAAAGACAAAAAAAGAAACAGTTCCACCCTCAAGGACTTGATAAAGAAGTCTCTGTCATGTGTATTTCCATATATGAAGCATGTAGAACATGAGAGGATTCTATAAATAAATATAATTGTGTCACATATACTTGTATATGTTTATATACACATTTGTCTGCATAAAACTAAATAAATATAAATCAAGGATGGAGGGGTACACTATGAGTTGGCACCTGAGCTTCTTCTCTTAGAAGGGTAAGGATTCTAAAAATTGGAGGTAAAGAAATAGCACTGTCTAGTTATAAGTAAGAGACAGTCTGTGGGAAGGAAATTGAATACCAGTTTTGGAAAACAGCTAAAGTAAGTTTGTTTGGGGCCAAAAATGGATGAATATGATCATATCATCATATAACTTTCATAGAGTAATTGAAATACTTGAGAAAAGGAAATGATGTGAAAGCTCCTCCAGAGATTTCTTGCATAGTAAAGATTAAGAAGGTATGGACAGAGAGGTTAATAAAGTACTTGTCTAAAGCCCTTTTAGCATCCCTTCTCCCTCACCATTAGCACTCTACAGTAAGTGATTTTTACTATTTCTCTGTTTCATGTTTGTGGCCAGTGTCCTTCTATGCCATTGCTTTTACAAGAATAGGAAGAGTGAGGAGTCACACAAGTACTATGATCTAAGTGGTTCTAGAAGGACCTTTCCTGCCCAAGAGTAGATGATTCATTATCATACATACATATACACACATATAAATGTATATATATATATATACAGACACATACTTTTGTGTATGGGCACTGTGTATACACACATGTTTGTGTAGGCATATATAAGTGGGTATATACTTATTTAGACATATATCTTTAATGATCTTTTGATCTCTATTGATCCTTTTCATTTATCTATCCCTTGTAATAACGAAAAATGTTTAAACAAAACTGACATAAGAAATGAAAGTATTTGAGAACTCAAGAACCCTCTGGCCCCTGCCTCAGTGACCACCACCTCTTTACTGTTAGGAGGGCGGAATGTTTCATGGTCAGTTCTACTGCACAAAGATTTAGCCAGGAATTCCACCAATAGTTTCTTTTAGTCTTCATTCAAAGTAGAAAGGATACTAGAATTGAATTCAGGCTAAATGCTTTCAAATACTACCTTCTATACTTAAGCTGATGGAGTCAATCATGGTCATGAATTATCCCTATTTAAATTTCAATTTTCTCATATGTAAAATGGAAATAATAAAATGAGCATCACTTTCTTCTGCTCTCAAGTGTGGTGGACCAAATGATTCATAAACTGAAAAATTTGTCTGGAGGTATTATTATTCAATAATAATGTAAATAATGATTTTTCATTCATTATACATAAATGTTATAATTCAATAGTACCCAATTGAGGGTTCAAAAACTCTGGGGAGAGTTATGACTTGTTTATTAACAAGTTATCTCATATTAGAAAGTAGCTTAGAACACAGCCAAAAAACTCAAAGAAAAAAGTGTCAGGGTTTAGAACTTGTATAAAAGTAATAGAATTGAAAAGGGAGAGAGGGGAGTGTAAATAGAGCATACATGAATGTTTTTCCTGAGCAACCCATTCACAATATCTTCATAATGTATAGGTGATAGCAGTGATTTAATACATATTTTGGACTTGTTAACCTATTGGCACCCACTATCCACCATACCAGGTAGCAATAATAATAATAATAATATGATAAGAATAGGTGAATATTTTAGTATAATAATATAATGAAGTACTCTTATAATTTTATCTGGTAGGAATAGCAAGCCAGAGTGAAGCCTTCAAGAAGTTTAATCTGCATTAAACTCACTGGATTTTTTAATTAGTCACAATTGTTCCTGTGTACATTAGCAAATATTTTCCTTATTACTTCCTAATTTTAAATGGTATATTTTCCAGCTAATTTCTGAAATGAGAATTATAATTGTTGTTATGGCTGTTCAGTAGTTTCAGTCATGTTCAACTCTTGGTGACCCTATTTGGAGTTTTCTTGGCAAAGATACTAGAGTGGTTTGCCATTTTATTTACCAGCTCATTTTATAGATGAGAAAACTGATGTGAACAAGGTTAAATGACTTGTCAGTGATAATATAAGTATTAAAGATCTGAGACTGGATTTGAAATTATATCTCCATGATTCTAGGCCTAGGACTCTATCTACTGTACCACCTAGCAGCAATGAAAGAGAAAAATATTATATCAGAATTAGGTATGAGTGATATTAATCTCTCTACTTGAAAATGAATCTATTTGTTATCACAAAAGTTAATTTCTAACTTGCATTTTAGAGCACTCCATCTTTTTATAAAAGCAAAGAAGATAGAGAGGGTGAATGGGCAAATTAACAATAAAAAATCAAAACCAACTTATGAAAACAAATTATTCCATGCTGTTGCAAGATGAGACCTAATGGTCTCAAGACCACCATTATTGCCCCATCTTATACAATAATGTCATTCATAGAACTTATGCAGGAAAACCATTGCTTTTAGATTAGGCCATAGAAAAACACAGAGTAATATTTTAAGGTTAATGTAGCTGTGTGTCCCAAAACATTGTCTTGTCAACTACAAGTTCATTTTCTCCCCATCTTTATATTGGGTACCTCAAAACTGACCTTTATACCTTGAACCTAGACATGTAATTTGGCCAGCCTCAGGTGGCCACCAAAATCAAGGTTTAAGTATTCCACTCTTAGAATTATATCTTGGAGTACAACTCCCCTCCCTAGAAGTATGCTGCTCCCAAGAGACCAAGCCTTTCCATGTGAATGGACCACTTGAATGGAATGCTTTACTTCCCAATTCAGTGCCACTCTTATGTGAGTTTTATTCTAATAATATGGTTATATCTGACATATATCATGTCTTTCCTCCCTTTTCCCTCCTCTATTATTTATCAATAAAACTTAAATATTGAACTGGATCCCATTATTAGTTATATTTTTCATGGCAATAAAACTCATTAAAGTTGTTTTCCTCCTCTCTGGTCCATCCTCAGATATAAACCTGTCCCTGGAGAAGGACTTTCCTCCTTTTGAAAATTGCCCCTCTGGTAGGACTTGGACACTATTAATCCAGTCCTAAAAAGCAAGGATCCAAAAGGGAACTTTTATCCAGCTAAGAAATACTCCCTGAGGTCAGAGGACTATCAAAAGATATGTGTAAAAATGATTGCATGCAGAATCATAAGACACAAAATGTTTACATTAGAATAGCTAGTGAATATAAAGACTGAAGAATAGCATATCTTTCTTTTTCTTTTATAATTGTATAAACCCATTTTTATGCTGCCACATTTGTCAATAGGCTTCCACAAGCATTGTAGGGGTCCTGGCATTGGCTGAGATTCACATGGAGATTGCCACTCAGACCATTTTGCAACTGCAGTTATCTGTCATTTTTAAAATTAAAAAATACAGCCTTAATTTAGTAAGGAAGCTTAGTTCCAATCTATCTTTGGGGCAAAATGCCATAGAATCCTCAAGAACTCTGAGCCAAAAAAGTTAAAAAGTAAATTTGATCTAAAATACAGGTGGAGAATATACTTTTGAGAAATTAAAATGGTTACTCTTCTGAAAAGAAAGAGCAACTTTTTAAAGTGGAATCAAGTACCACAACTTTTAAAAGATTCAAATAGTTCCCTTAACTCTAATTCCTGGAAACATAACAGATCAAGTCTAGCATAGAGCCTAGTATGCTTTCCAGTACTGAGCACCATGGAGGAACAATTCTTCTGATATGCCTCCAACAAAAAATAATGCCAGAAGAATAGTTTTGGGGCAAGAGCATCACAGAAGTGAAACAACTTAAAGCTGCTTTATTCCAGATCATAGCTTTTTCAGATCACATGGCCTCACCAAAAATAATGGGTACAATGTTTGACAGAAAAATAAAACATTCATATTGCCCCTTGCATAAGAATCTAAGATAATACACAAGACATTGTCTATTTGTACAGGTCTTTAATGAAACTGCAGAGAACACATTCGAGTCAATCCTGTTTACACACTATTTTCACATGTCCCTGGGTTGATAAATAAAATTAATACTCAATATTACCACTCCCAAAGTAAAAAGTGAAGAAAATACATTGTTAATTTTTTTAAAGAATAAGATATGAGGGAGATTTCATTTTAAAAAAAAGGAAAATCAGAAACAGTATACATTTATTAACAAGTAACTCTGATTAACTCCAAATGTCAAAAACACTGGGATAGATATTAGTGTCACCAGTTTTTCAAATACTGAGTCAACATGAGGTCCAATGTCTTATTTTCAAGATGTTTCCATTATTCTCCAGTGCTCTCTGCTGTTACTCCTATTATACTTCTAACCAAGATCCTCTAAGTTGGCATTTCCCTTTGTGTAGTTCCTTTTCCTAGCCATTTAGGGTACCCAGAGTTAATAGATTCTATTAATTTGGGCAGGAGTTTTATCTACCAAAAAAAAAAACTGAAACTGTCACTGAAACATCAAAATTATAGAATCTGAAATGAATCTGAAATGGAAGAGAGCTTAATGGCATGCTGGTCCAGTCTGAGCCTTATTGGGAAGAATCCCCAATACAATTTCAGCAACAAGTACTTATCTAGGCTTTCCTTGAAGACCTCATGTGTATGGAAATCCATTGTTTACTGGGGCAACTGTTTCTACTTTGAAATTTCTCTATTAAGATGTTTTTCTTTTTCAATCTTATCATAAATCCTCTATTCTTTGGGCTAAAATACCCTTCAACCAACCTAAAATGATATGATCTAGAGCTTCTTCACCAAATTGGTCCTCGTCTGTATACTCTGTAGTTTGTCCACATCCTTCAATAAATATGATTCCCAAAACTAAACTCCATACTGCAGATCTGTTTTAAGCAGATCACAGTAGCCCAGATTACTGGCATCCACATTCAGGACACAGTGTCTCTACTTAAATAGATGAAGTTCTCAGTAAATTTCATGCTGCTGTGCATTTGAATTTGTAACATTTAGACTGGGCATTAACATACATTTAGCACTTAAGTACTTTTTCATGCATTCATTCACTCATTTATGTCATTACTATTGATTCACATGAAACTTGAAGTCCATGAATACACAGAAGATTTTCACACAGGCAAAAATAAAACAAAGTATATATATATATATATATATATATATATATATATATATATATATATATATATATATATATATATATATAACAACTATTCTTTCCTTCTTGGCCTATCTAGTGAAAGTGGTTTTTAATTCCATATGAAGTTTCGTATTTGTCTTTATTAAATTTAACTTAATCAGTTGTTGCCCATCATTCTAACAAGTATTCTTTGTAACTTGCTCCTGAAAGTAAATCTACAAAAATTTATTTAATACGATCTATATACCAGACCTTCTGTTAAATGTTGAACATTGTTGTTGCTCAGTCATTTCACTTTTGTTTGATTCTTCTTGACTCCATTTGGAGTTTTCTCGGAAAAGATACAGGTGAGATTTGCCTTTTCCTTCTCCAGCTCATTTTACAGATGAGGAAACTGAAGCAAACAGGGTGAAGTGACTTACCCAAGTTCACACAGCTAGTAAATATGTAAAGCAAACTTTGGACTTAGGTCTTCCCTGACTCCAAGTCTGGCATTTTATCCACTGTATGCCTAGCTATGCACAAAGGGGTAAAGATTTTTTGAAAATGGGAAAGGGGGAAAAATATAATCCATACTCTGAAGGAACCATCAGTCTCATTGTAGATAACACTGTAAGCAGCTATGAAAAAAAATATATACATAAATTAGAGAAAAGCATTAGAAGGAAGGCATTAGCATTAAGAAGGGATAAAAAAAATCTGGTTGTGTAAAATGAAATTTTAATTGAAACTTGAAGGAAACCAGGGAAAGTAGGAAGCAGAGATGAAGAAGAGTATTATAAGAAGGAGGCCTAGACTTCTGAGATGGCAAATAATTTAAAAGGAATAACAAGGATGCCAGTATCACTGAATTGCAGAGTGGAGCACGGAGCTGGGTAGTGAGCAATGTGTAAGACGACCAGAAAGGTAGAATGGAATCAAGTTATGAAGAACTTTGCATTATGTCTGGACAATACTTTGAATTTGATTCTGAAAAATTATCATGAACCTTTGGGCTTCAGCAAGATCAATTTGATAGATGAGTGAAGGATAGATTTGAGTAGAGATGTGAGGTAGAGTGATCAGTGATGAGACCCTTCACTAGAGTGGTAATAGTGTCAGAAAAGAGAAGGAGGTGTAATTGAGTGGTAGTGATGATGCAAAGATAAAATGCAAAGAATAGTTAATAAAAGGGTTATGGAGAAATTTGAGGAAAAGTTAACTATGTTTTTAGCTTTTTATCAATTACCTTTTAATAGATATACTATCTAAATTGTATTTAAAGCCATTGATAACAATTTGAAATAAGATAATCACATGGTTTCTGGTATCCTCACTCCGTTAGAGATTTTGTTTCCTTTACAGTGAAGTAATAGGGAGCAAAAGGGGTGTTATTAAATTAAGGGAGAAGTGTTGTCTACAAGAATATCAATTGGACTGGTCAGTGTAGGTGAGTAAAATTTGACAGAGAATACAGTTAATCAAAAGTTTTTGTTTACTACAGCTTATTCCATTTTTTATAGTTCCCTGGCTTCTGCTTTCAAATAATATTCCTCAGATGAAGTCTCCAGTGTCACCTTTATAGAGCAACTTATTCTCTTCCTTGGAATTCGTCCTTTGTACTTGTTTACCTGGCAGTCAAGAAAAAATGATTCAATTTTCATATAGTGTAGCAAACATACTTCACCAACTTTGAGAATCTTTCTTGCTTCTCAAAATCAAGGATAGTTATCCTTTAATTCCACACTAGGAAAATAAAACACATAAGTAACCAGGGTAACAGTACTAACAGTACTAACATTTGATTAAGTAATCAATCAATGTTTATTAAGCATCTACTATGTACCAATAATTGTGCTAGGGTTTAAATATATAATAGCAGTCCTTCCCCTTAAAGAACTTACATTCTGTTAGGGTAGAAAACATGTATATATAAAAGCATATACCTGTACAAAAATATTCATGGCAGCTCTTCCTGTGGTAGCAAATAGCCGGAAACTGGAGGAATGTCCATCAATTGAGGAATGTTTGAACAAGCTATGATATATACTTATAATGGAATACTTTGTACCATAAGAAATCATAAAGAGGATGATCATAAACAACCTAAAAAGATTCATATGAAGGAATACAAAGTTAAGTGAGTGCATGAATATTGTACATAGCAACAACAATAAAATATGATGATCAATTGTGAAAGACTTAACAAGGCAAGGCTCCAAAGCAACTCCAAGAAACTCATGACAAAAAGAAGTCTACCACCATTAGAAGGAACAGATGGAGTTAAAATGCAAAATGAAACATGAGATTCCTTATATACTCCATGAATTTTCTCTAGTGTAAGCAATATGTGTCTTTTTTCACAATATGATGAACATGGCAATGTGTATTAGATGTTAATAAATGTACAAACTATATCATATTTTCTGCTTTCTTGGAGAGAGGAAAGGAGTTGGAGGCAGAAAAAGAAAAAAAAGGATTTCAAATTATTATAAAATGAATATTAAGAAATTATATTGATATAATCTAGAAAAATAAAAATCTATTATAATGAGAAATGGAAGGTCTTATGTAGAATTTGGTTCTTGGGATGAGTTTGGAAGGAAACAAGGAATTCAAAGTTATAGAGGGGCAGAAGGGAATTCATTCCAGGCAAGTGGCACAGGCCATGTGGAGACATGGATAAAAAAAAATGCTGCTTTTCAAGAACCACTCTGGATGAACAAGATATTTTGTGAGGAGGATTAATGTAAATTAAGGTTGGAAAGGCAAGTTGGAGTCAGGTCATGAAGGGCTTCAAATGGCAAAATTATTTGAACCTAGAGGTAATGGGAGATAATAGCAAGTCACTAAATTTACTGAATTAGGAGATGAACATGATTAAATCTGAAATTTAATTATTTTCCCAGTTGGCTTCAGCCTCACCTAATTATGTTTTGAATTGTATTTTGAGTGCTTCTAAAGTCTGTGTCTAATTCGCTAGAGTCTCTGTGTTTTTGCTTGGTATTTCTTGATCCTCTTCTGTTACATTTGATCTTTTCTCATTGCCTGGATAGAAGCTATTGATTATAATTTCTTTTTTCTTTTTCTGTTGTTTGCTCATATTTGCCCCTTCTTTACTCCCTGTAGTTGCCTATACTCTTTCTCCTCTCATTATGAGCTGGATCTGTGGGTTTGAGATTTTCTGTCAACCTTCACCCTTGGAGCTTAGCAAAGCTCTCAGAGCAGTCTGTGGGGTAGGGGTGTTGGATCTCAAGCTTCCCTGTCCTCTGAAGACTTGATAAGATTAATCCCAGTGGAGTTGAATTTGCAGAGCTGGATGTTCCCTGAGGCCAAAATCTTGGGAAGGGAGTGGGGTGGGAGCCAGCAATACAGAGTGTCTTGACTGGGACTAGGCTGCCTGCTCTGTTCTTCTTCTCTAGCTGCTTCCCCACCACCTGTGTTCAAAGTCCTGAGCCTGGAACAGCTTTGCCCACAAGATACTCCCTCCAGACTACTGCCCTTGACTGTCCAAAAATTCCAGTCACTGCAGGAGGCTCAGTACTGTAGGTGGGGGAGGGTCCTGGGATCTTCCTTCTTCTTTCCCCTTAAACCAGAGTGTTCTTGAATTCAGGTTTTTTGGGGGTGTACCTTTTAAGTTGAGTCCAACAGAAGGGTCCCTTGACTCTGTCCTGTTGTTAGATTTTGTTTTCAGTCCCCTAGGAGCATTTGGTTTTTAATTGGTAAGGAAGGGTTTTCAGAGGTCTGAGCTTTCACTGTCTCTATGCTGCCATCTTGACTCAACAACCTAAACATGAAATTTAGAAAAATCACTTTGACAACTGTGTAGAAGATTGATTTGAGAGCAAAAAGTCTTTTAACAAATCAGTTTGGAAACTGTCATCATAATCTACATGATTGACCATTATGTGCATGATCAAGAAAAGTAAGAATTGTAAGAATTGATCTATGATCTTAGCCTTGAAGGAATTAGGGATTCTGAGAGATTGAGTATTAATGGAATTAATTCGAGGCACTAGGGCCAGCTTGTGCAAATGCTGAGAACTAAGTTTTATGATCAGCAGGTGGGCTAGTTTGGCTAGCATTCAGAATAAATGGAGAGGAGAAATATACAGTATGACTGGGAAGGTAACTTGGAGCCAGATTGTGAGGAGCTTTAATTGCCAAACTAAAAATTTTGTATTTTATCCCAGAAGCAATAGGGTATCACTAAAAGTTCTTTTTTTTCAGAAAAGTGACATTGTCCTTTATATCCTTCAGGAAGAGGAAAGTTGTGTTGAAAATGAAGTGAAAAAAAAGTCAAGAATGCAACCAGGAGACTATTTCAAGATCCAAATCTTGGAATCTTTCTTCATCATAATAAGGTCTATAAAATCTAACAGAAATGGAAAAAGAGGACAATTTGATATAGGGAGGGGGCAAAAGAGCAAATTGATGAGAGAATAATAAAAAGCTTCAGCAATGTGCCTCATTTAAATAAATATGGCATGAGTGTGAACTCATTTATACAATAATATAAAATGTTTTAGGGCATGCCATTGAAGGTGTATGGCCATGAAAATCATTTAAAAGATGCTGAATCACCAGTTGCATAACAATTGCAAAGCAATAAAAATTATCTTATGCTATAATTCTTTCTTGCTAAGTTAAATATGATTCTTCTCTTCAGGCTCTGGTTATTTACATATATTTATCCAATTAGTATTAGCAGTCATGATTCACATAGCTCATCTGAGCATGGGTTTGGGAGAAGAAATCCATTCATCCGCTCTCAATTAATCATTATTTAATCATCATGTACTGAGGTAAGCATCTTGTTGTTAAGATGTTTGGCCAAGAATGTGGGATAGGCTTAGCCTTTAAATTTCAGTGTAGGAAAGGGGATCATTTCATCCATATTAAAATTTCTAAAATTGGACTCAAAGCTAATTTACATCTCTTTCAAACTTTGCTTTCATTCTCTTTTTTATATTAGGCAGTTCTAATCACCATTTATAAAATTTATTCTATTATACTTTCTTTCACTTAGTTTATAACCCCCAAATATTCTTCTTCTCATTATGAAGGAATCTTATTTCTCAAAAGATTAATAAGATGTTTATTTTCTAACAATAAAAGAAAATACTGAAAAATAAATTATTCAAAAAGTTATTTTAATTATTCCCTTTCTTCTTTTGTGTTATATGAACCAATCCTTTCCTTTTATGCTTATGAAGTAAAAGCTTTTAGAAAACCTTTTATATGATTTATTGGCATTCCGGAATTCTATCAACTTTTCTTAGAAAGTCTATAGAGTTTGTTTTGTAAAACATGGCAGCAAATCTATATCACTTGACAGCTATCAATTTATTTTTCTGAAACATTTTACTACAACAAAATCCAACAAAGAGCATCACCATGAATCTGAACATTTCCAAACAAGAAAGGGAAAACTCAAGTAATAGCAGTAACTTCATATGTGCACAATTTCTTGTGTGACATTCAAATGCAGTTCCTCAAAATAATGAAGAAATGGCTCACAATTTTCTTGACTCAGATGTCTTGCTAAAAGTCACCTGGATATAAGACGGTACAGATAGCAAATAAAAAATAGACAGATGAAACATGTTTTCCCCAAAAAGTCCTATACAGGCACTCTGGAATAGGGAGAGGATCAAGACGCCTTTCAGAAGATCTAGGTTTGCATTATGCTCCATTTCTTACTAATTTCATGATCTTCGGTAAATCACTGATCTCTAAACCTTTCTCCTTATCTAAAAAAATAGTTATGCTTGTATTAGAAAAATCTTAAGAGTAAAGAACTCATAAAATTGAAAGCAATATGTTATCATGCAATGTGATGCAATGTTTCAAAATGAGAGCATTAGCTCTGGAGTCAGAAACCCTAGGCTTATATCCAGGATATGACACTTAATAGGTGGGTGAAATAGGAAAAGTAACTCCATCATCCCACATCTTAGTTACTTCATCTGTGTAACAGACAATAATATTATGCTTCCTAGAAACAAATCAAAACTAAAATTTATCAACTTAAAAATCTAAAAAGTGGTGATTTTTACCATATAAAAAAGCAGAACATGAAAATGATTATGTAGATGGGAACCCTGACAAACTTGTAATAAATAAAGAGCTTTGCAAATATGAAAGTGTTATATAATATCTCATTTATGATCATCATTATCTACATTACAAAATTGTTTAAAGGCAGATCTAATATAACAGGAAGGGAATTGGGCTGTGTCCTGGTCAAGAAACCAGGATATTTTGGCTCAATCATTTATTTACTCTATTTTTCCTGAGAAAATCAAAACAGCTCTGGGGGCCTCAGTTCCCTCATGTGTAAAATTAATCAATAATGCACTTTTCACCAAGTATAATCTGTGATTCTATTATAATATGTGAAAATTTTTCTGTATTCTTAGTGCTATATGTTATCCATATCCTTCTACAAAGTTCCGACAAAAGTAGCTCTGTGGCCCTAGTTGTTTAACCTTGCACATCTTTTTACCTCAGGTTATTCAACTGTAAAATGGGAATAATTATTACCTATCTCCCAGTTTGTTGTAAAGTTAAATAGAAATATTTGTAAACTGCATAGAATAGTTCCTGATACACAGTGGGTGTTATACAAATGCTAGCCATTTTTATTGTTATAGTGTTATAAGGAAAGCACTTCATCACTGGATTCTTTAAGATATATAGGAAATGGAGAAACTACTTGATATGTTTAAATATAAGTATTATGTTTATCCAGATATTATTTTTTAGCTTTAAAATACAAGGGATTGGTTGCAACTTCATTCAGGGGAAAAAATCTGAATAACTAAAACTACCACCAAGTAGAATGCACTACCTCAGGAAGGGGATCTTCAAGTGAAGGCTAAATAATTACTTAGTAATCTATTGTACCAGAGCTCTTATACAAGATACAAGATTACTTTTGTGGTCCCTTCTAATTTTCTGTTTTTCTTTGTTTTATACAACCATTTTCTCTTTAATTCCATTTCATATCAGAACTGGCTACTGTCCATTTATCACAAATAACAACTTTAGTAAATGCTTTGCAAAAGCAGTGCTAAGGTCTTCTAATACCTTGGGGGTCATTTTTTTGATCAGATTAAATTTTTCAAGGGAAACAAATGCAAACTAAAATTTATCAACTTAAAAATCTAAAAAGTGGTGATTTTTACCATATAAAAAAGCAGAACATGAAAATGATTATGTAAATAAATATACAACTATGAAACCATTATTTCCATTTTATGTATCATAAAATAGAAAATACATAATAAATTTTACAACTCACTTTCAAAAACTATACTGTTTATGAGTGCTTCCCTGTGAGTTGCCTGATCTTTCTGTCAGTATATTTTTAATGATGTAATTATGCTTTTGACTATTTTTTAAACCTTTTCTCCCTAAGTACTGCTCACCACACATTAAAAACAGAGAGAAAGCACAAGGTAGTAGCAATTAGTGTCTTTGTGGGGAGACCTAATATCAGATAATAAATGCAAGTAGAACAAATCCACCCAGAGCCATGTCCAAAAATTTTATATAATGCTATGTGTGTCTACCTGGCTGGTTAGTTGGCACAATGAATAGAACACCCAGTCTGAAGTCAGGAAGACCTAAGTTCAAATCTAACCTCAGATACTTACTACATGTGAGCTTGGACAAGTAACTTAAAACTGCTTCAGTTTCTCATTTGTAAAATTAGCTGGAGAAGGAAATGGCAAACCAATCTACAGTCTTTGGCAAGAAAACCCCAGGGAGTTTGAGTCAGACAAGACCAAAATGACTGGACACAAAATGCATATCTGGATACCTAGTCCAGACCCAAGAGTTGGATAAAATGTTCAACACAGGTCCACTGGAGATTGTTATTTGTAGGAAGAAGCCCCAAAATCTGAAATAATTTTATTTATTTATTTTTATGATTATTTATTTATTTAGAATACGTTTACATGGTTACATGATTCATATTCTCTCACTCCCTCGCCCCTCCTCCTCCTGGAACTGACAAGCAATTCTGCTAGTTTATACATATATTATTCAAAATATATTTCCATAGCATTCATATTTGTAATGGAGTAATAATCTTTTAAAAACCATAACCCCATTAATGGCAATGCAGTGATCCTGAACAACTTGGAGGGATCTACAAGAAAAAACACTATCCACATTCAGAAGAAAAACTGTGGGAGCAGAATCACAGAAGAAAAACAACTGCTTTATTACATGGGTTGAGGGGATATGTTTGGGTATGGAGACTCTAAATGAACATCCTGGTGCAAACAACAACATGGAAACAGGTTCTGATCAAGGACACATGTAATACCCAGTGGAAATGCATGTCAGCTATTGGAAGGGTGGGGGGAAGAGAAGGAGAGAAAGAATATAATTCTTGTAACCAAGGAACAATGTTTTAAATCAATTAATAAATTTTTAAAAATAAAAATAAAAAATAAAAGAATGTAGGATCTGAAAAAATAAAAAATAAAAACCATAACCCCAAATCATATACTCATATAACTGAGTGATGAATCATATGTTGGGTTTTCTTTTTTTTTGGTATTTCTACTCCCATAGTTCTTTCTCAAGATGTGGATAGCATTCTTTTTCATAAGTTCTACAGGATTATTCTTTATTTTTCTCATTTGAATAAGTTTATTTAGTCAATTTAGAACATTATTCCTTGGTTACAATAATCACATTATTTCCCTCCTTCCCCCCCCACCGACTCTTCCCACAGCCAATATGCTATTTCATTGGGTATTACATGTGTCCTTGATCAGAATCCATTTCCATGTTGTTTACACTAGGATGTTCATTGTGAGTCTACATCCCCAACAATATACCTTCAACCCATGTATTCAAGCATTTGTTTTTCTTTAGTGTTTTTACTCCCACAGTGTTTCCTCTGGATGTGGATAGTGGTTTTTCTCGTAGGTTACTCAATTGTTCAGGGTCATTGCATTGCCACTAATGGAGAAGTCCATTACATTCGATTTTACCACAGTCTATCAATCTCTGTGTACAATGTTTTCCTGGTTCTGCTCCTCTCACTCTGCATCAATTCCTGGAGGTTGTTCTAGTCCCCATGGAATTCCTTCACTTTATTATTCCTTTGAGCACAATAGTATTCCATCACCAACATATACCACAATTTATTCAGCCATTCCCCAATTGAAGGGCATCCCCTCATTTTCCAATTTTTGGCCACCACAAATAGTGAAGCTATGAATATTCGTGTACAAGTCTTTTTCCTTATTATCTCTTTGAGGTATAAACCCAGCAGTGCTATGGCTAGATCAAAGAGCAGACAGCCTTTTGTCGCCCTTTGGGCATAGTTCCAAATTGCCCTCCAGAATGGTTGGATCAATTCACAACTCCACCAGCAATGCATTAATGTCCCAACTTTGCCACATCCACTCCAGCATTCATTACTTTCCTTTGCTGTCATGTTAGCCAATCTGCTAGGTGTGAGGTGATACATCAGAGTTGTTGTTTTGATTTGCATTTCTCTGATTATAAGAGATTTAGAGCACTTTTTCATGTGCTTATTAATAGCTTTGATTTCTTTATCTGAAAATTGCCTATTCATGTCCCTTGCCCATTTTTCAATTGGAGAATGGCTTGATTTTTTGTACAACTGGTTTAGCACTTTATAAATTTGAGTAATTAGACCTTTGTCAGATATTTTTGTAATGAAGATTGTTTCCCAATTTGTTGCTACCCTTCTAATATTGGATTCATTAGTTTTGTTTGTACAAAATCTTTTTAATTTGATGTAATCAAAATTATTGATTTTACTTTTTGTGATTTTTTCTAGCTCTTGCTTGGTTTTAAAGTCTTTCCTTTCCCAAAGATCTGACAAGAATACTATTCTGTGTTCACCTAATTTGCTTATAGTTTCCTTCTTTATATTCAGGTCATTCACCCATTCTGAGTTTATCTTGGTGTAGGGTGTGAGATATTGATCCAAGCCTAATCTCTCCCACACTGTCTTCCAACTATCCCAGCAGTTTTTATCAAAAAGTGGGTTTTGGTCCCCAAAACTGGGATCTTTGGGTTTGTCATAGACTGTCCTCCTGAAGTCATTTACCCCAAGTCTATTCCATTGATCCTCATTTCTGTCTCTTAGCCAGTACCAACTTGTTTTGATAACCACTGCTTTATAGTATAGTTTGAGATCGGGGACTGCAAGTCCTCCTTCCTTTGCATTTTTTTCATGATTTCCTTGGATATCCTTGATCTTTTGTTCTTCCAAATGAACTTTGTTAATTTTTTTTCTAATTCTGTAAAGAAGTTTTTTGGTAGTTCAATGGGTATGGCTCTATATAAGTAAATTAATTTGGGTAGGATTGTCATTTTTATTATGTTAGCTTGTCCCAGCCATGAGCAATCAAAGTTTTTTTTTCCAATTGTTTAGATCTAGTTTTAATTGTGTGGAGAGTGTTTTATAGTTGTGTTCATATAGTTCCTGTGTTTGTCTCAGCAGATAGATTCCTAAGTATTTTATATTGTCTAGGGTTATTTTAAATGGAATTTCTCTTTCTAATTCTTGCTGCTGAGATGGATTGGAGATATACAGAAATGCTGATGTCGTCTGCAGTTTTATTTTGTATCCTACAACTTTGCTAAAGATGTTGATTATTTCAACTAGCTTTTTGGTTGATTCTCTAGGATTCTTTAAGTAGACCATCATATCATCTGCAAAGAGTGATAGCTTGGTCTCCTCATTGCCAATTTTAATACCTTCAATTTCTTTTTCTTCTCTAATTGATACTGCTTGTGTTTCTAGTACAATGTTAAATAATAGAGGTGATAATGGGCATCCTTGTTTCACTCCTCATCTTATTGGGAAGGCTTCCATTTCATCCCTATTGCAGATGATGTTTGCTGATGGTTTCAGATATATACTGTTTATTATTTTTAGGAAAGGCCCTTTTATTCCTATACTTTCTAGTGTTTTTCGATAGGAATGGAGTTTTATATTATCAAAGACTTTTTCTGCATCTATTGAAATAAGTATGTGATTTTTGTCAGTTTGCTTGTTAATATGGTTAATTGTGGGGATAGTTTTCCTAATGTTGAATGCATCCTTGCATTCCTGGTATGAATCCTACCTAGTCATAGTGAATAACTCTTGTGATGACTTCCTGGAGTCTTTTTGCTAGTATCCTATTTGAGATTTTTGCATCTATATTCATTAGGGAGATTGGTCTGTAGTTTTCTTTCTCTGTTTTTAACCTGCCTGTCTTTGGGATCAGTACCATGTTTGTGTTGTAAAATGAATTTGGTAGAACACCTTCTTGGCTTATTCTGTCAAATAGTTTATATAATAATGGGATTAGTTGTTCTTTGAATGTTTGATAGAATTCATTTGTGAATCCATCTGGACCTGGGGATTTTTTCTTAGGGAGTTCTTTGATGGCTTGTTCAATTTCTTTTGCTGATATGGGGTTCTATAAGTAATTTATTTCTTCCTCTGTTACTCTAGGCAATTTATATTTTTGTAAGTATTCATCCATTTCACTTAGATTGCCATATTTGTTGCCATATAGTTGGGCAGAGTAGTTTTTAATGATTGCCTTAATTTCCTCTTCATTAGGGGTGAGGTCTCCCTTTTCATCTTGGATACTGTCAATTTGGTTTTTTTCTTTCCTTTTTTTAATTAGACTGACTAGTACTTTGTCTATTTTATTTGTTTTTTTCAAAGTACCAGCTTCTAGTCTTATTTATTAAATCAATAGTTCTTTGTCTTTCAATTTTATTAATTTCTCCTTTGATTTTTTAGGATCTCTAATTTAGTCTTTATCTGGGTATTTTTAATTTGGTCACTTTCTAGTTCTTTTTTTTAATTTGCATGCCCAATTCATTGACCTCTGCCCTTCTTAATTTGTTAATATATTAACTCAAGGATATAAATTTCCCCCTGAGTACTGCTTTGGCTGCATCCCAGAGGTTTTGAAAGGATGTCTCATCATTGTCATTTTCTTCAATGAAGTTATTGTTTCTATGATTTGTTCTTTAACTAACCAATTTTGGAGAATCATATTGTTTAATTTCCAATTAATTTCTGATTTACCTCTCCATGAACCCTTACTAATCATTATTTTCATTGCATTATGATCTGTGAAGATTTCATTTATTATTTCTGCCCTTTTGCACTCATTTTCAATGTTTTCATGGCCTATTTTTGGTCAATTTTTGTGAATGTACCATGTGCTACTATTGTGTTGAATGACCATATTTTCCCCAGGAAGAATATAGTCAGTTTTGATGGGTAGTTGATTCTTGGTTGTAGACCTAGTTCCCTTGCTTCTCAGAATATCATATTCCATGCCTTTCAGTCCTTCAGTGTGGATGTAGCCAGATCCTGTGTTATCCTCACTGTGGTTCCATGGTATCTGAATGACTTCTTCCTGGCAGCTTGTAATATCATTTATTTGGACTGATAGTTTTTGAATTTGGCTATAACATTCCTGGGTGTTGTTAGTTGGGAATTAAATATAGGAGGTAATCTGTGGTTCTTTCAATCTCCACTTTCCCTTCTTGTTCCAGAATATTAGGGCAGTTTTCCTGAATAATTTCCTGTGGTATTATGTCCAGGCTTTTTCTTTTGTCATGGTCTTCTGGTAGACCAATGATTCTTAAATTGTCTCTTCTCAAATGATTTTCTAAATTGTCTGTTTTGTGAATGAGATGCTTCATATTTTCCTCAATTTTTTCATTCTTTTGGTTTTGTTTTGTAGTGTCCTGCTGCCTTGTGAGATCACTTAATTCCAGTTGTTGTATTCTGGTTCTTAAAGACTGGATTTCATCCCTGGCTTTTTGGTCATCCTTTTCCTTCTTGTCTGATTTTCTTTGAAGGTCATCTTTCATCCTCTTTACTTCGTCTTTCATCTCCTTTGTCTCATCTTTCATCTCCTTTGCCTCATTTTCCAACTGGTTGATTTTGGCTTTCAAGACACTATTTTCTCATTTTAGTTCAAGTGCCTCTGTTTCCAGATGACTTATCTTAGTTTTTAACTTCTTTTCCCAATTGTCTTTAGCCTCCCTTAATTGTGTTTTGAGTTCTTCCACAGCCTGTATTCAATTCGCTGGGATTTCTGATTTATCATTTGCTGATATCTCCCCCTCTGTTCCTTTTGCTGAATAGAAGCTGTCTATTGTAATTTCTTTCTTCTTTTTCTGTTGTTTGCTCATATTCACCCCTTCTTTACTCCCCATATTATCTTGATGTTGCTCCTCTCATTTTTTTGGTTTTGGGGGCTTCTGTCAGTCTCCCCTCTCAGAGCTTTAACAGACGATCTCTTGGTATAGTCTCTGGGGGAGGGTTGTTGGGGGTTTGAGTTTCCCTGTCCTCTGGAGGCTTTTGATTGGATTAAAATCCAGCAGTCAGTGAGGATGGGTGTGGAGCCTGGGCTTCCCTGAGTTCTGGAGATTTTTGACGCGATTAAGTTCAGCTTAGTTGGGCTGGGTGTGCTCTGAGTTCAAAACCTCATGGAAGGCTGGAGCAAGTATGGAGGATCTCCATAGCTCTGGCCAGGCTGCCAGGTCTATGCTCCCTCTCTAACTCCTTCCCTGCCTTCTGTGTTTGATGCTCTGAACTTGGCACAGCCCTGCCTGCAATGTACACCCTCCAGACCAGTACCTTTGCCCACCCAGAATTTCCCACAGCTGGAGTCTCAGTGATCTAGGTGGTAGGGGGGATGGGTCCTTGGACCTTCCTTCTGCCTTCCCCTTAAACCCGAGTGTTCTTGGATTCTGGCTTTTCTGGGGGCGAACCTTTTGAATTAAGTCCAGCAAGAGGGTTCCTTGGCTCTATCTTGTTGTTAAGTTTAAATTTCATGTCCCCTAGGAGTATTCAGTTTGTGATCGGAAAGGAAGGGTATTCAGAGGTCTGAACTTCTGCTCCTTCTAGGCTGCCATATTGTCTCCGCCTTCTACAGGATTATTCTCAATCATTGCATTGCTATTAGTAGCAGTCTATTACATTTGATTCTTCCACAACATTTCACTTTCTGTGAACAATGTTCTCCTAGTTTTGTTCATTTTGCTTCACATCAGTTCAAGTTCATGGAGGTCTTTCTAATTCACATAGAAATCAAGCAGTTCATCATTCTTTATAGCACAATAGTATTCTGTCACTATCATATACCTCAATTGGTTCAGCCATTCCCCAATTGAGGACATCCTCTCAATTTCTAATATTTTGCCACCATAAAAAGTGCCACTCTAAATATTTTTGTACAAACATTTCCTTTTTTTGTCTTTTTGGGGTACAAACTCAGTCATTTTATAGCTGGATAAAAGTGCACACCCTTTAAGCATAATCACAAATTGCCTTCCAGAATGTTTGGATCAATTCACAACTCCACCAGCAATGAATTAATTTCCAATTTTGCCACATCCCCTGCAACATTTATTACTTTCCTCTACTCTCATATTGGCAAATCTGCTAGGTGTGAGGTGGTACCTTAGAGTTATTTTGATTTGCACTTCTCTAATCAGGAAGGATTTAGAACACTTTTTCATGTGATTATTGATAGTTTTGCTTGTTTCATCTGAAAATTGCCTATTCATGTCCTTTGACTATTTGTCAATTGAGAAATGGTTTGATTTCTTGTACATTTGACTTTGTTCCTTATATATTTGGAAAATTAGACCCTTGGCAAAGAATTTTATAAATTGTTTCCTCCAGTTTGTTGCTTCCCTTCTAATTTTGGTTGCATTGGTTTTGTTTGTACAGAAAGTTTTTAATTTAACATAATCAAAATTATTCATTTTACATCTTGTAATATTCTCTATCTCTTGCTTGGTCATAAATTAATTTCTTTCTCATATATCTGACAGATACATAACTCTATGTTTACCTAATTTGTTTATGATTTAACTCTTTATATTTGTCTGGCATTTTCTTCTACTTTTGAAAAATCTCTTTTTCAAATATTTCTTGCCATATTATGGAGTCATTGATTTTTCTTTGGTCAGTTCTAGTTTTCTGTGAGTCTAGGTTTTGGTTAAAGTTTACAGCTTTCTTTCCTAAGCTATTTATTCTTCTTTCAATTTTTTTCTTTCAGAGTTGCTATTTCATTTTTTTAACATCTTGCTTCATATCTTCAAAGAATTCCTGTAGTCCTCGAAAATCTTCTCCCACATTTGCATCTCTGTTTGCAAATGTTATGGAGTTACTTGTTCCTTCTTTTAGGAATATCCAGAATTGAAAGTAAAAAATATTGATAATGATGTGAGTTTTAATTTCTCCATTTCTCCAGCTTTAGGTTCTAAATTAGGGCATTATGATATATAGGCTAGGTTCTGTTCACTCCTTTGCTTTTTCTTTCTTTTTTTCTAACTCTTACTTTCTGTTTTAGAATCAATACTAAATATTGGTTCCAAGACAAAAGTTAGTCCCTCCAGGGGTTGAGCCACAATAATAGAGTAAGGCAGAGCAGCTCAAGATCACCATCAGAATCCCCTCCAATCAATATTGTAAAATACTCCACAAAACAAATACAGGAATGAAATAAACAACAAGGAAACAGTCAGAAACAACTTTTAGGAAAAGAAAGACTTAAAAGTTATGCAGAAAACATCTGGGTCATTGGGGTTTCAGCAAGCCTATTAAAAGGATTCAAGAGCATGCCACACATGACCACCCCAAATTTTCTTTCCCAGGTTTGGAATATAAGCCCAAGCCAACATTCAGAACATGAGACCCTACTTAAGCAAATAGAGGTCCAAGCCAACCCATACCACTTAAGGTTACAAACCTGTGATGAAATCCGTAATCCCAGTTTAGGGCAATCTGTGCTGAAGTAGGCTAATCTGTGCGGGCCCAAAGTGAAGCCAAGAGTCCTAGTCTGGACCTGTGGTGAGGACAAATCCCAGCTTGGTGTAGTTGGTAGACCAAAGGTGGGTCTGGATCATTTTGCCAGAGGCTCAGGGTGGAGCTCCAAGACAAAGGAATTAACTGTGTGTGCCTGATCTGATCAAGTACATAGTGAGTTCAAAAACCTTACACCTAAGCCTGGGGCCAGAATTTGATAAACCTCTGACCTAATCAGTTTCAGAGTGAGACCAAAAGCTCATGCCTAAGCCTAAGCCAAATCTTTAAGCTTTCAGCATATTAAAGGTTAATTGAATTAGCAATGAGAAGAGGCCCTCAAACCTCAGACCATCTTGGAAGAAATATAACCAGCAGAAATTCCCAAAATAAGCTAAAGATAACATCAAGGAGGTACTAAAGTTTAAGAAGGTAACCTAAACTTCCAGAAAACAGAGCCTACCTACAAAAAGGTAGGGAAAATGAGCAAACAGAAACAACAAAAAGCAAAAGCAAGGTACAGACACAGAAGGGGACAGTAAAATGAAAAGTAACCACACGCAAAGTCCAAAAGAAAATATGGGCTGGATACAAATTCGGGAAGAGCTCAAAAAGGACTTTAAAAACCAATTAAGAGAGGTAGTGGAAAAGTGGGGAGGAGAAATGAAAGAAATGCAAGACAAAATGGGCCAATTGAAAAAAGAAGAACCAAAAACTGACAGAGGGAAATCAGTTCTTCAAAATCATAATTGACCAACTAGAAACTAATGATTTAATGAGAAATCAAGAAACAATAAAGCAGGATCAAAGGGATGAAAAAAAAACAGGAAAATATGAAATGTCTTATTGAAAAAACTACCTGGAAAATAGATCCAGGAGAGACAATTTGAGAATTATTGGACTACCTGAAAGCCATGATCAAGAAAAAAGCCAAGACAGAATATAACCAGGGGCTAAGTGACTTGCCCAGGTTACACAGTTAGGAAAAGTCTGAGGTCAGATTTTAATTCTGGATTTCCCATTTCTAGGCCTAGCTCATATCCACTGAGATATCTAGCTGCTTACACTTCTCTGCTTTTGAATGACGTTGTCCATCCCTTTTGTTCTTAACCTGACACCCCTGACAGCCTGAATTCTTGCACTGACATATTCCTATTGAGATTACCAATAAGCCTCTAGAGAACTGTAGTTCAGTATGCTAAATCTTCATAGCTCTTTCTGGTATGTAGTAAATAGAGGAGAAGTGAGGTACTTGATTTGTTCTAGTCTGAGCACAGTTGTCACATTACATTCTAATAATCACTGCTGCTTTCCTCCTTGGTCTTCCAAAGTCCCCATTTTCTTATACTCTGACAACATTGGAATTTTCTTAAGAGAACTTACTTATCTTTTTCCCTGTGACAAGGAAATCACTTTAAAAGACTAATATATATTAATTTAAGGTCGCCAAGGAATTCAGCTATGTAATTCCTAAATGAAAACTCAAGTCAGCAATCAACCTTTTATGGAGTTTTTAATTACAAACAGGAGGAAGAAAGGTATTATAAAGAGACAGACAGAGAGAGAGAGAGAGAGAGAGAGAGAGAGAGAGAGAGAGAGAGAGGGGGGAGAGAAGGGAATAGGGCTTAAATACCCCCTCTGTTTAGGCTGGGCCAAAAGGCCCAAGCCCTTAGATAGCTGAGGCAAAGAAAAGAGATCAGTCCCTATCACTCACATGACCAAAATGGAGAAACAGTCTCAGGGGCCTCCACCTCCAGCCTCCTTCAGAGCAAGCCCTCCTCTCAGACCTCTCCAGGAGCTCTCCCTCCAGGACCTCTCTCCTCTCAGACTCCTTCAGAGCAAAACTTCTCAGAGCACAACCTCTCAGAGCAAAACCTCTGGAACTCCCCCAGTCCTCAGACCCCGCTATCTTTATCCCTCCCCTCAGTTCTCACATCTACCAATCACTGTCCATGTCTTCCCTGTGCCAATGGTGGCTCTAGCTTAACCCAGGACCGCCCAGAGGTCTGCCCCTTTGCACATGTCTGTTGAAGGTCATATTCTCAAATAATTAAATCTTGATCCTTACTGCAGCCCTTCCTAAATCCTTTTACTCTGAGTAGGGTGGAGATTGTAGTTTCAAGACCTGGTTCTGTCATTCCAACTATCTCTATTGTATCAATTCTAAAATCAATCATGACTCAAAGAACTCCCTGTTCTATGTTTAAGCATAGGTCAAAGCCCTTTCCATTGTTTAGCAAAAGGTTTCTGTCCTAAAGTAGTCTTAAGTAGGGAGGAGAAGGATCCTCCCATGCCAAGGAGTTTCACATTCCAATAGAGTTCTTACTATCAGTAGGAAATTTTTCAAGTATGAAATTTCCCAATGGGGAAATTTCCAACATTCATTAAGTCTAAGAAATTTTAAGGTTTACAATCCCCCCTGATGATCATTGGGAGACTAGTCTCCCCATTGATCATTTAACATAATCATTTTGTAGTTCTAAATGCACTTCTAACTATAGATATACACAATATTCAATTTTCTAAGAGAAATTAGAATAGTGAGAGAGGAAATAGAAAAGAAAAGAAAGCAAAACCAATGTTTGCTAGGCGCATTGACAGAAAGCCAAATTAGGGGCAGTCCCTTTTGGCATAAATGTGTACAATTACAATAAATGTTCAATCAAAAGTTCAGTCCAATCAATCATATCCAAAGTTCATTCTTGATCTTCTTGATGAAGTGTAGGTTTTCGGCATCTTTCTACAACAGTTCATTCTCTGGATATAAAAGTTTCAAGCTTCTTTCTTGAAGATCTTTTCTCGAACAAAATCAAAATCTTGAATGTTTATAAAAGTACAATCTTAAACAAAAAATCAAAATTCTTGGATTTTTATAAAAATACAATCTTAAACAAAAAAAAATTCAAAAATAAAAAAAATTCTTAGATTTTAAATTAAAATACAATCCCCCCTGAAGTAAGTAATAAAAAAATATCAAGTTTAGCTCAGAATGCAATGTTCAATTATGGGGGTATATGTGTCAATTATCAAAAGAATAGAAAAATAATAAAAAACGTAAGAAAAATTCAAAATAGGAAGAAGGAGAAAGAGGGAAAGGGGTAAAGATCTACTCCATCCTGGCCTGAGCCAGGGGGAGTTCAAAGGCCTCTCAGCCAAGGGGCCTTCCCAGAAGATTAAATCTAGCTTGGCTTCCAACTAGGAGGTCTCCTCCAAGATGAGGGACCTCCTTAGGGGCTGGAACCTTCAGAAAGGTCCAGGGAAAGGGAAGTCAGCCTTAATACTCACCACGCAGTCACCTAAGAGAAGCAGCCCCACTTAAACCCATGCTTCAGAACTCCTTCAAGTTCAGTCTTACCACCTGTAATATTTATAGGGAAAATGAATGGGATTGATAAACCAGGGATACTGAAGGTTTTATAACAGGGAATGGAGGAGTTGAAGTGAGAGAGGGATATGGCTGCCTGTGAGGTAAAAGGAGAGAGATGCCCCCTGCCGAGAGGCTATTTTTGAAAAATGAGGTTCCCGAGAATGAGCCACTTATGATAGCCAGAGGGTATATGGATTTATGTTGCAGATACCCCAGAGCAGGTAAGCACACAGACCCTCCTGAGAGACAAGTCTCTCCCCAGCCCAGCAGGAGTCAAATAAGGACAGTTTATAGTTGAATGGCTGTCCTGAGATTCAGCTCCCTATATGTCCCCTGAAATGTTAGTCCTCTTATCTGACTGCAATATTCAAATAAAGATAAATTTTAATAACAAGTTTGAATTGGAGAGGTGTTAGGCAAGAAGGAAGAGGGATTTTCCTAGATGAGATTTGAGTCTCTCTCAGTTTTTGAGCTGAGACCAGGCCTCACATGCTGGTGGAGGGTTTCTTTTATTCCTGTCTATGCTAATGCTAACTTTCTTAAGTTCAAAGTCTTTAGCAGTAGATAGCAAGAGGAATAAAATTCTGATCTTTAGAGTTGGTTGGGCCTGTCTCTTTGAGCTGATGCCCCTAATGACTGGCATTACAGTCCAAACTGCTTCCATTAAGTCTTTTTGTCCGATGAACACAATCACATGGATCCAGGTAGAGCACATAGTTGGGAAATTCGGGAATAGAGCCACTTCTATCCAGATAGAGGGAGAAAGGCTCCTTCCAGTTCCAGGGCCAGGAAGGAAGAGCTCATCACAAGATCAACTGCCACTCGCAGTTGCCCCTTCCCCCACCAACTGTCAGTTTTGTCAATATCTCTAACATTCCAACTGCTGTTGGTTCCAATTCAGTGACAGAAAGTCCAGAACTTACTTTAGTTTTCCTTTCCACACACCCAAGCCCTCAAAAGCCTCAAAAGCCCCTCTCACAGGAAGTGACATGAAATATAAAGGCAGTTCTTTACATCACTTCTTGTATCTCACATGTACCAATGGTGGCTTAAATTTGGCTTAGGATAGCCCAGGGGGTCAGTCAGTTATCTCTAATTTGTCACTTGCTAGCACACGCAGGTCCCAGACCATCCTCCATTCCTGGTTGCTAAAATTCTAGAGACTAAGCAAAGTGGAGTAAATCTAAAATTCACACTTGGCAGAATGGAAATTGAAAATTAATTTGAAACAAAATATGTAGAGATGGTATGACACCTGAATTGAAAGGCACATCTAATTAAACTAATAGTTCTCTTAGAATAACAACCAGAAAGTGGAAAATAAGTTTACTATGTCTATCTCTCTGTAAACTTTAGTTAAAGTAAAAATATAGTTTCTATCATATATTGCCCTTTAAAATACTAATTTTGAGGAAAGACTGCCTCCTTCTTAGAGGAAATATTCCAGAAGAAGGTTGTTCAGGACATATTGGGATCTCTCATATCTATCTATCTATCTATCTATCTATCTATCTATCTATCTATCTATCTATCTATCTATCTATCTATCCATAACACATTTTAATGTTCATAAGAGATTATAAATTACCTAATGATAAGTTAAACTTTTAGGAAAAGAAAGATTGGCAGAAAAATTGAAGAATAATTTTACTCATCTCTAGAAACCTAGTATTAAATTAATACATTTCTAAAAGTATCAATTTTAGCCTAATTTTACATTTTTTGACTTGGTAATTTATCTATAATAAAAGATCTAAAGAAAATTATTATTATTCTATTCAGATTCCATATCTCTCATTTATTATTTCTCATTACTATGATAAATATCTAAAAGCATGGCCACAATATGAGAGGAATGCATTTCAAAAATTCTGTTCTTTGTAATTTGATGGTATAATAAGGTAAATTGATAGTGTATCAATTTGGCTAGTTATTATTGATCTATAGTAGGCAATTGCCTATCAGCTGGTATTGGTTGTGATTCCATTAAAGCAGTTAGGGCCTAGTTGAAGGTTTGGTAGATGGAAACTGGTTGGAGACAGCTTATAACAAAACCCTATTTATTTATATTGTTGAAAGGAGCAGGGAAAGGAAAGGAAAGGATAAAAAAAATTGAGATAAATCCCCTATCCAACAATACTAAACTATATTCCAGTACCCAAATCTATCTCGTGAAAGACTGCTTCTTGCTTGATTTCTCAAGGCTGACTTAAACTCTTTAACTAACTAAATATTTAATATCTAATCTTACTCAACTATATTTATTAATTTTCTTTTTATAAATATTAGAAATCCAGACTCCTTATTCTTTCTCCAGCTAGAGATTAGTCTAGTTACTTCCAGGTTCCCAGCAGTTAGATCTCTCTGGAGCCTGCTGTCCTACTCCTCCTCTGTAATGTCAAAGAGAAAGCTCAGCCAGTCAGTCCTAATAGATGATCTCCTCCACAAACTTTTTTCCAAATCTTCAAGTGTCTTCCAAAATGAACTGTCATCAACTCTTCCAGAATTTCCAAGGAAAGATCCAATCATCCATCCTTTTGAGACTCAGACCCTCCAACAGAGTGTCTGTTATATTTCCATAGACCCCCTAGCCTCTTGTGAATTCTCTTAAGGAATCTCTAGGAAGATTCTAGCTGGCTTATTAGCACTCTTTCACTAGCCTACTCTTACTTATCAAGAATCCCTAATTAATCCAAGAAAATTATCTCTGAACTAATAAATTTTATTTTGTCCTAATTTTTAACAACTTGAATATTTCTTTTTATGATTAAAACAAATTGTAGCATCTTATGAATGTTTTTGGTTACTTCTTTTTTCTTTGTTTTGTTTTTCCCCTTCATTTTCATTCTTTGACCTCAGAAGTTTCCTGATTGCACTTTTTATACTGTTGATTATTCTCTATATCAGTATATTTAGAGTGACACTTTAACAATTTAAAACCAGCCAAATTTGGCATGAAAGCTCAATTCCTGTGTGTTTGATTAGAAAAACAATTTTCCCCCATACCTCAAATAAAATTTAGCATCATTTCAGGTTCTTCATATGACTACATGTAGTCAAGAGAAATGGTCAAAAAGCAGAGAAAATATGAAATGTAATGAAGATGGACCCAGGAAAGGCAGATGGAACATTCATGAGCCACCAGGGGAAGAGAAGACCATAGAATACAAAGGAAGATTCAAAGGAGAAAAACTGTTGGCCAGAACTGGGTCTGGACACACACTCTCTCACCAGAGACTCTGACTAGAGCCAGGGAGAGAGTTGCCTTTCCAATACCTTTCCTATCTTGGATGAGCAAAAGAAGTTCTTGCTCATTGAAGACCTCTGGTGACTTAAACTCACTTTCCTTTAGGGGAAAGTCAAACCATTTCTCTGAAGAGACTTTGTGACAAAAAACCTTCAACAGTTGATAGGGGGAAAAAGTCATTAGGGATTTCCCATCTCTTCCCTCTACCCGTTTCTTTCTCTACCCTTCTTTACAAAGAAATAAAGTAGCCATTTAGTATCTAGAGGACTGTCTCTAAGTTTATAATAGGAAGGATGAATTCAAAAACAGAGAACAAAGTTGGGAGAGGTTGACTCACTTTTGACCAGATCCAGACTCCATTAAGTTTGACCAGCTTAGTGGAGGAAAGAGGAAGTGCTGCACCATAATCAGTCCCCTCCAGCTGTTGATTTCCTGGTCCTAGCATTTTAAAGCCCCCTCTGTCCTTCCCACTATCGCAGTCCCTATCTTTCAGACTGAGGCAGCTTGTATAGTATCTATAGACTTTATGGATTTCTCTGGAATACTTTTAGATGACTGCAACAAATGATGAATGGAAAATAGTAATTACAATTATTACACCCTCCAAACTCACTCAAATTTATCTTATTTCATCAGTTTTTCCATGAAAGAGGTCAACCTTGAAAAAAGGCAGACTGATTTGCATATTTTGGAAAGGGGAAATATATCAGCCTTTGAAACATTTCATTCTGCATAAGGTGACTGGGAAGAAAAAAGGACAACATGCACAAAGGCATAATCTTTATGGCTTTATGATTCTCAAACTTGGACCAACATCCATTGAAATTTGCATTTTTATCTCATTGTATCTTCCTCCCTCTTTTGGTTCTTCTTTCTTTTATTCTTCATAATTACAAATTTGTTATATATCATATACTATAGTCATTTATATCTATATAGAAATGAGTATATAAACACTTTAAAACACATTAGCAAATGAGACTCAAATCTACTTGGACTTTGTCAGAAATAAAAGATTTCTCTCTTCAAAAATCCATGGTTCACAATAATTGTTCCTGTATATTATGAGGGGGATAGTGTGTTATCCCAAGAAAAGAACTTTGTCAGCATTCAGATGTTCTGGGTTAGTTTATTGTATTTATTATTTACTACTTGTATGACAATGGACAAGTCAATTCACATCTGGACTTTCATTACTTCAAGTAAAATAGATAACCCCCCGAGGTCCCAAATTTTGGAGTTCTGGAATATGTAAAGTGAGTGGTTTGGATTAAGTGACTTAAAATGTCCATTCTAACTTTAACTTCACATTCTAACTTTAAATTCACAACCTTAGTCATCCTCAATACTTTATTCTCTTTCACCTCAAAAACTCATAAAGTTATCAAATCTTGCCAATTCTACCTCTACCAAAGCTTTGATATCTATTACCTTCTATCAACTCACACTGCCACCAGGAAGTTTAGATAATTATCACTTAGAATCTGAACTAGTGCAATAGCATCCTTTGCTTCAGTCTCTCCCTCATTCCATCCTTCTTCAACTGAGGTACAAAGTTATTTTAAGACTGACCATAACTCTATAACTATGCCATAACTACAATATTTCCTTATTAGGAATAGCATCAAATTCAAATTCCTCCTTTTAGCATTAAAACCCCCTTTCCAGATGCCTCCATCCTACCTTTCTAGTATTATTATGCATTACTTAACTAAAATAAACTGTACAATATAGTCAGTCGGCTCTTTTTGTTACCTATACATGACACTTTCCATCCCACCTCTGTGGCTTTGCTGCTACTCATTCTTGGAATAAAATCCCTTCTCACTTTCACCTACTCAATTTCCTTCAAAATTTAGGGGAAGTACCACCTTTGAAATCTGACCCTGACCTCCTTGGATGCTTGTGTCTTTCCAAAACAAATTACTTTGCATTTCATTGAATATATTTTTCTGTACTTATATTTTCAAATATTGAATACCTTTTGATACACAAAGGTGGTTATAAAGACATAAGTAATTTTCACCACCTTTGTTCTATATATCAGAATTCAGACATACATTAACAATCACATATTAGGAATTATGAAACTTTGGTTCTAATAAAAGCTCTTTAGTTTCTGGACTCTATGATTTTATTATGCAGATTTTAGACAGTACTAGGATTTATATTTCTCCCCAGAAACCCCTTCAACAGATTTTCTGAACCACATTCTTTCATTGTTTCACAGTGCCTGAAATTCTGTCATTGAAGATTTGTATTGTTTAACAAGCTCCCTCTTTCAAAATACACATTTTGAAATTTAAGGCTTACCAAGTCACAGCTATTCTTTTCTATTAAAAAAAGGTTGTTTCCTACTAATGTGTAGATAAGCTCAACTTCACTGACAGAATGAGAATTTGATTGGAAGTAGCCAAGAGAAAGGATGACAGAAGTGTGATTTTAGAGCATACAACCCTCTAAGAAATGTTTGCCTGGGTACTCTGTGGCAGTTGAGGACTTTTATAATTAAATATTTCCAAAGCTGAACAGCTAAGCAGTGCACTGGATAATGCTCTGTGCCTGGAGTTAGGAAGATTCACCTCTCTGTGTTCAAATCTGATCTTAGACCTTTACTAGTTTTGCGACCCTGAGTGAGGCATTTAAGCCTGCTTCAGTTTCTTCATCTGTAAAAATGAGCTGGAGAAGGAAATGACAAAGCAATCCAGTATCTTTGCCAAGAAAACCCCAAATGGAGTCACAAAGTTTTAGACACAACTGAAACAGCTGAACAACAGCAACTTGAAAGTTGGTGTTGGGCAAAGAGGAAAGAGATTAATACATAAGGGTCACCAAAAGGGAGTTAGGATGATCTAAAAAAGATTAGTAATTAGAAAAAGTTTGGCTCTATGTATGAAAAGAAGAGAATATTATTATATAAGATTTCTCTACATAAAATCAGTGAATCTCAGAATTGGAATGAACTTCTAGTTCATGCTCATGTAAAAGCTAACTATCCCCATCTGACTTGAGCATGGATTGTCTCTACTATGACCCTGACCAGTAGTAAGCAAGCAGCTGACTTGCTTTGAGGAGGATCCTAGTACTTCTTCAGTCACACAGTTCCACTTCTGAACAAAAAGAATTACTTGTCTGAACATTTTTTGCTTTGTCAGGCAGTATAGTTGAGAGGCAGTTTGGTACATTGGAGGCAGCAAGCTCAAATTGGTTGAACTATTGTTTTTCTGACCCAGGACAGGCCACTTAGCTTATCAGTGACCAAGAACACTGATAGAGGGAATTTCCTCATCAGTAGTTGCATATACCAAAAAACAAAAACAACAGAAAAAAACAACCCAGTTCCAGTCCAAAAAGAAATAAAAGCAAGGGAAACATACTCGTGTGTACCAAATTATGAATATACTCATTTGGGTGAATAGTGTCCTTAAGAAAGTATTAAATTTATTAAACTTTGAAGCAGAAAAATGGAGCTGATGGAAACCTTCCATCTAATAATAGCAAACCATTTTTCAGGCTGCTGATGCTAAAGAGTGAAAAAGAAACTTTTCTTGCCGTTTTTTTGGCAGCCAAAGACCAAGAATTACCGCTAGTTACCTTGATACAAATAGGCTTCTGCTGAAGAATGTTCCCCACCTGCAGGGTTCTTCCCCACGTCCCACTGAGGGAGTGGGCTTCTTTCTGGCAATTGTGAGTCTGAACAACTGGCAGCTGTGAGGGGTGGAAGCTTGAAACGCCTTTGACCAAAATGAACACTGATTTCAGGAAATCCAGAAAGTCACCTGGTTCTAAAATTAAGTCTTGGAAGAGTCTCATTAACGGCACTATGTTTAGCTCTGGGTGCAGCTAAAAGCACAGTTATTTGTGTACCTGTAAGGGAGCTGAATCTGAAGTTCATGAGCTGGAAAAGGTGACAGACTGACTTAGGGAAGTTTAGAAAGTCACCACCTCCTACCTTTGTAAGGAGATAATGCTTTGTTCAGCAAGTAGGAAACTGCCCTGGAATATGGAAGTTCAGTATTGTAATGCTGAAAAGCTTTTGTGAAGTTCAGGAAGCAAATAGGTGGTTCAAACACTGGCTGTATTTGTAAAATTTAGAGCTGGAAAATAACTTAGAGGTCAAGTCCAACTTTTTCATTTTGCAGATGAGGAAACTGAGGTCAAAAGAGACAAAGTGACTTATCAAGATTTAAAAGGTTATTTGTTTCTAAGGTAGGATTTGAATGAGTCTTTTTGTCTCCAAGTCTAGTGATATTCACTGTTAAATTATTTCTCATTAAATTATTTTTCTAATTTCATTCTTTTTGTTGTTTTATAAAAAGACCTTTAAGAAGCCTCAGTCCCTATTTCCCTGTTGAAACCTGCCTTTGCAGGAAATTGTTAGATGAAGTATTTCAAACAAGCTCATAAGGAAACAAGTTCACCATTCTCTCTTCTAGTGAATACTCAAGTTGAAAGGAATTCAAGAAAGATGAATATGAATGACCTCCGAAATGGTTTGAACTCTCTTGACATTATTTTGGCTAAATGATATTATAATAGACTTCCCTAAAACTGGTGAATACTCCATTTTCGAATGGATATAATAGTGGTTTTGTTTCCACTGGCATATCAGGAAGCAGTTGTCTTTGTCTCTCTTGTAGAAAAGAGAATTTTCTTCCAAGTAACTATCTGATCCACATTGTTCACTGACCTTTATCATAAGTAGTGCTTTGTGAAGTTATTATAGATAGGCTTAAACTATTTTTATACTTGAGAAAGACAATGAAAGCTAATTATGCCTCGCTCAGAGAAATGCCTACTTTAAGTGGCATACATGTGGCATATTCTGTTAACTGAGATAATATGCCTAAAAAGGCATTGTAATTTGAATGTGAAAATGAGACTTTAAGCTAAAAGGAAGGTACCTAAACTGTTTGATCATACTGCATTCTCCTCATTTTCTTGTTTTTAGAATTAAAAAAATATTGGTATTTACCAACATAGTTTAGGATCATGGTTTAAAGGTACAATAGAAACTTTTTAATCCAAAAATTTCATTTTAATCTATGATCATTTCTCCTGAGTATGCCTGATCTCATTTGATCTTTGAAGGTAAGCAGGGTGGGTATAAGTTAGTAGTTGGACTGGAGACATCCTAAGAATACTGGATGCTGTAGGCTTATTAAAAACAATCAAACAGAAAAACCCATTCATTTTGTAGATGAGTAAACTGATACCCAGGGAAGTAAAATGGATTGTTCAACATAACTTATTTAGGAAATATTAGAATCAAGATTTGAATCTAGGTCATCAGACTCCAGAATCAATATTCTTCTCCATATTTTTGAAATCATATAAAGTAAGCCTATGAATAAAAAGATAAATACAATATGGGAGACAGCATGGTAGAGAGAGTGTTAGATTTTGAGTTCAAAGATTTTTATTTAAATTCTATCTCTGCTACTAGTGCAACCTCAGGAAAATCACTTAAACTTTCTATGCTTCAATTTCCTCCTAAATAAAAACTAAAAGTTTTTAATGTTTTTTTTAATTCATATATAAATATTTTAATTCTCTAATTTGCCTTTTGCCTTAAAGTTTAGAAAGCAGAAATATGAGCTTCTGAGGCTACTAGGTTTAGCTGTTGTTTTAGAGATAACCTATGAACACAAAGAAGAATTTTAACAAATCATTTCAAAATAACTACTTGGATCAATGGACTACATCATTCACTTTTATTACTTCCTATATTTCTACTATTCTATTCATTCCAATTTCCCAAACAATATAATTTTGTTATTTAAACATAACTGACATAATCTCTGAATAATAATTTGCATAAAACAGCCATTGAGTAAGGAAAATCATGGTTAATATTTGCACCTCTTAATGTACCCTGGTGTTTCTTCAAGACTATGTTTTGAAGACTCACAGAAAAAAATAAATACAAAGTTGAGAATCTGTATGTGTGAGGGATGATTGTGGGTCTCATTACTGATGACTTTATAAAGGACTTTAATACTTTCACTACATTTTACATATATACCTTATTTGGGCCTCAAAAAATCTTCTATGAAATAGATTCTACTACTATCCCTATCTTTACAGATGAGGAAACTAAACGTGACACAAGTTATGTGACATGACTAAAACCAAACAGCTAATAAATGTTGCAGGATTCAACATCAAATCTTCCTAAATCTAAGTCCAGTGTATTAACTATTGGAGAACTGAGCTGCACTAGAAAGGTAGTATCATGTGACTTCTTGAAATTAATACAGTTCATCTCTAAAGAGTAACAAGAAGTGGATATTTTTTCAGTAGAAACATTTGAAACCTTCCAACTCCATACTTTTTCCATTTCTCTATCTCTTCCTCTCTATCTTTCTCTCTCTCTCATGATATAGGCATAGATATAGATATATCTTCATTGGAAATGATGAAACTTATTTTTCAATCATAAATTATTCTATTTAATTTTACTGGCAGTAAAAACTAAGACAGTTTTGTCCCTTGAATTTTTTCTTTTACAAACTCAGCTTTTCCTTTTGTTTTTACTTTTTTTGTGAAACAATATTATTTATGATATTCCTCTATCTTCCCAGGTCTCATTTTTATAGTTGCATTTTACTTTATTTTTTCATATTTATTTATATTTTTTGTAATATTGTTCCATGTTCATATAACACATTTTCTTTTCTTCCCCTCTTCCCTCCTCCCAGAGCTGAGAAACAATTTCACTGGGTTATCCAAATGTTATAACTTGATACCTATTTCCATAGTACTCATTTTTGCAATAGAGAAATCTTTTGAAATCAAAAATCCAAATCATATACCCATATAAACAAGTGATAAGTCATTTGTTTTTCTTCTGTTTCTACTCCTACAGTTCTTTTTCTTGATGTGGATAGCGTTCTTTCTCATAAGTCCCTTGGGATTGTCCTGGATCATTACATTGCTACTAGTAGCAAAGTACATTACATTTGATTTTTCCACAATGTTTCACTTTGTGTGTACAATGTTCTCTTATTTCTGTTCATTTCATTCTGCATCAGTTCACGGAGGTTCTTCCAGTTCATATAGAAATCCTCCAGTTCAGCATTCCTTACATCTCAATAGTATTCTGTCACATCAGATACCACAATTTGTTCAGTCATTTCCCAATTGAGGGACACCCCTTCACTTTCCAATTTTTTTCTACCACAAACAGTATGGCTATAAATATTTCTGTATGACCCTTTTTTATTATCTCTTTGGGATACAAACCTAGTAGTGGTGTTGCTGGGTCAAAGGACATACAGTATTTTAAAGCCCTTTGGGCATAATTCCAAATTGCCATTTGGAATGTTTGGATCAATTCACAACTCCATTTCATTGACAAAAACCAATTAGGGGCAATTCCCTTTTGGCATAAAAGTATACATTCAAATTAAATGTTCAATCAACCTTCAGTTCAATCAACTGCACCCAAAGTTCATTCTGGATTGTCTTGATGTAGTGTAGGTTTTTCAGGCATTTTTCTGCAAACAGTTCATTCTCTGGATTCTAAGGTGAAAATCACCTTTAAAGGTTGTTATAATATTAAGTTATGGTCACCAAGGAATTTACTTATGAAATTCCTAAAATGAAACACTTAAGTCAGAAAGGAGTTTATGGTGGTTTAATCACAATGGGAGTAAGAAAAGGGGAGAGGGAGAGAAGGAGGGAGGAGAAAAGGGAAAGGGGTTAACTCAACCTTCTGGCCAAGCCAGAGGGAGATTAGAGGGAGATTAGGCCCAAAGGGCCAAGGTAGAGAAGAAAATCAGTCCTTGATTCACATAGCCTATCTGAAAGGAAGCTGTCTGCAGGTCTCCTCCCTCCTCAAGCTCCTAGCAGGAACTGCCTTTCCCTCTCTCCACAGGAAGTCAGCGAATTCCAGAAGCTGTTCCCTACCTCACTTCCAGTGCCTCACAAGTGCCAATGGTGACTCAAGCTTGGCTTAGGCCAGCCCAGGTGGGCAGTTAGTTAATTCTGATTTGTCATTGACTAGCACATGCCCATGTGGTGTGGGTGTGCACAATTTTGGGTGCTAGACCAAGCAAGATGGAAATTTTAAAATTCACAATCCCCCTGATGATGACTGGGGGACTAGTCTCCCCAACTGATCACTAAACATAAGCGCACTGCACCCAAAAAAATTCTAACTGCAACTGTATACAAATTTTTTTCCCTCTAAGAGGAAAACTCCAATAGTTGTAAATTAGGGCAAACAGAGGAGAGAGAAAGACAGCAAACCAATGTTTTGCTGAGTGCATTGACAAAACCAATTAGGGGGCAGTCCCCTTTGGCATAAGAGTGTACATTCAAAATAAATTCAATCAACCACACCTCAAGGTTCATTCTGGATCTTCATGTAGTGAAAAGGTTTAGATATCTTTCTGCAAACAGTCCATTATCTGGATTCAGTCAGTTAGGAAGCTTCTTCTCTGAAGATCTATCTTGAACAAAATTTAAATCTTGGATTTTATGAAAATACAATCCCCCCTGAAGAAAGTGTTGAAAAAACACCGAGTCCAGCTGAGGATGCAAGGTTTAGTTGTGGGGGTGTGTGAGTTAATTCAACGGGAAAAGAAAAACAAAAATGAAAACAAAAGAAAAGAAAAAACAAAAGAAAAAAGGGAAAAATATAAACCCTTTATATATACATATATTTATATTAAAGAAGAATTCAAAATCAGTATCAAAATAGCAAAAATCTATGTATACAAAATTTTGAGAAAGCAGGAATAAAATTTTTTCACAGGCCTCTGTATTAGGGTCCAGTTAAGTCATTTCTAATCCCACAAGTCTGTAGGACAGAATGCAGCACATTTCACTTACCCATTTGCAGCCAAGGCTACAGGAAGTTGCCATACTGTAGGAGAGAAAAAAAAGGACCAGATTTTTTTAAATTTTATTTTATATAGGGAAGTGTCATTCCCTCATCTGATTTTACCTTCATTCTCAGGGATGGAGGGAGCCAGGATGGTAGCCAACCTTTGGTACTTGTCTGTAGGTATTTTCACAAATAGCATGGATACAAGGAAGGCCTACATCTTAACGTATGTCAAGTGTGGCAACCCCGAGTAACACACTAGGTTCAAGTCCTTAGTATTGGCTTAGAAATGCATCAATCCTACCTGGACTGGTCTTTGATTTTTAGACCTGTGAGCTCTTTTGGCATTATCCAGGTTATTTCTGTGCTCCTTTTTTTTGATCCTGTTCCTAGAATCAGACACAAACATTAATCATAGTCCCACAACAATTATCAATAAATGGCAGGTTCCCATAGTCTAAAGCTATTTGGGTAAATATTAATAATAATAGCAAGTATATATATTTAAATTAATATTATTGTAGAATAAAAATTAATATTGATTGTATGTACCTTAAGTACATAGAAATGAGAAAAAGGGGGGAAATAAAATATTTTAATAAAATAATAATAATAAAATAAGGAAAAGAGAAAAAAGAAAAAAATAAATTTAGGAATTCAATGTGTCAAAAGCAAAATAAAACAGTTCGACTTGTCAATGGGTAGTTATCTCTAATGCATGTATAGGATAGTCAATCAGTCTCAACAGAAGATGCTCTCTTTACATGTGAACAATGAATCCAAGAGTCCTTTTCTCCAACCTTTATAGATGTTGGAGTAGTCAAAAATATTTGGAATGGTCTTTCCCAGGAAGGCTGGGTTGCTCCTGTACTCTGGAAGTTCTTTATATACACATTGTCTCCTGGGTTCAGGTCGTGAAGTGAGAAGTCTAGTGGCCCGGCTTGTACTGTAGCTCTGGATTCATGTAGTTCACGCAGTTTGTTCTATAATTCCTGTATATAGGAAGCAATAGTATTATCTCCCCCTAATAGCGATCTATAAGCCGGGGAGAAAGGCTTAGCTTGTATAGGTAAATGTCCAAAAAGCATCTCAAATGGTGAGATGTATAAGTCTCCTCTAGGCCTGCTTCTAAGATAAAATAGGGCCAGAAGGAGAATTTCAGGCCATTTTAAGTGGATCTCAGTGCATAATTTGCCAATCATTGTTTTAAATTCTTTGTTCATCCTCTCAACTTGACCTGAACTCTGGGGATGATATGGAACATGGAATTTGGGAATTATCCCCAAGCAAAGATATATCTGATTTAGAACAGAATCAGTAAAATGACTTCCCCTAATGGAATCAATACGTGTTGGCAGGCCAAAGCGAGGAATAATTTCCTTTAAAAGTACCTTAGCAACAAAAGCCACTGTGGCTCAGGCTGTAGGAAATGTTTCCGGCCATCTGGTCAGTTGGTCCACTATGACCAGACAAAATTTATATTGTCCAGCCTTTGGCATCATTATGAAATCTATCTGCAGGTGCTCAAAAGGTGTGTAAGCCAGAGGTTGCCCACCAAAGGCTTTGACACAAAAGGCATGTTGGTTATATGCCTGGCAGGTAGAGCAGGCTGAACACACTTTAGAGGCTATGGTAGTTAGTTATATCAGGGGCTATCCATACTCTCTTAACAGAGTCCAAGATGCCCTGGATACCAAAGTGGTCATTATTATGAACAGATTGGCAAATTTGGTGATAGAAACTTCTAGGGAGCAGGGGTTTTCCTTCAGATGACACCCAAACTCCATTGATCTGTTTTGCTTTGAATTTTTGTTTCAATTTTCCCACTTCCTTTTCATTATAGGAAAATGATAAATTTAAGTCATCAGTGGTTGTTAATGTTAAAAGTAATTCAGGCCCTTCTATGTCTGGTAGCTTTGCAGCAGCATCTGCTTGGTCATTTCCCCTAGAGACAGGGTCAGAGCCACCTGTATGGGCAGAGCAATGAACTACAGCGAGGGCTTCAGGCAGCTGAAGAGCAGAAAGGACTTCATTAATGATTTCAGCATTAGCTATGGATTTTCCAGCTGAGGTTAAAAATCCTCTCTGGAGCCATAGCATCCTGACTAAGTGACAAATGCCAAAAGCATATCTAGAATCCATATAAATTGTTGCCCTTTTACCCTTGGTAATTATACAGGCATGTTTCAGAGCTATTAGTTCTGCCCCTTGAGCGCTAATGTTAGAGGGCAGTGAAGCTGACCACTCAGTGGCAAATTCTGTGACTACGGAAGCTCCACTGTAGCATATGCCATCCCTCATGAAAGAAGAACCATCAGTAAATAAGATCAGGTCTGAGTTCTTTAAGGGAGTGTCCAAGAGATCATCTCAAGGCTTTTCTGCCATGGACACTAGTGTTTCACAACTGTGTAATGGTTCTCCTGAAGTTGGTAAATCTGGAAGCAAGGTGGCAGGATTAAGGGTTGTACAGCATTTTAGAGTAATATTTTCATTGTTTAGCAAGGTTATTTTATATCTTGTAATTCACTGATCAGAAAATGCCTATGTTCTCTGTCTTAGCAATAATGCTTCTAACTCATGTTGGGCACATAATTGTTAATGGGCATCCCAATACTAGATCAATGGTTTTTGTCACTAGTAAAGCAGTAGCAGCCACTCCTCTAAGGCATGGTGGTGCTCCTGAGGCTATTGGGTCCAGTTGAGCTGACTAATAAACAACTGGGCTCTGGGAAGGCCCCAAAGTCTAAGTTAAAATGCCTGAAGCTACTCCTCTTCGCTCATGTGCATACAAAGTAAATGGCTTGTTGTAATCTGGGATGCCTAGAGCAGGGGCAGACAGGATAGCCTTGTTCAGCTCTGATAGAGCTGACAGGTGTTCAGGCTCTAATTTGAGGGATTCGGGGACCAATCCCTTGTTAGGGCTATAAGGGGTTTAGTAATTTCCCCATAGCAAGGAATCCATTGTCTGCAAAACCCCGTTGCTCCCAGAATTGCTCTTAACTGTTTTTTAGTGGTAGAAAGCACTCAATTTTTCAATATTCTCAATTTGCTTGGGAGAAATAGAACGGGCACCAGCTGTCAGAATGAACCCCAAATATTCTACTTTGGGGAGACACCACTGAAATTTATCCTTCGAGACCTTATGACCTCTTTTGTGCAATTTCAAAAGAAGGTGTTTACTATCTTCCTGACATGCTTCTGCATCTGCATCTCCTTGAAGATCTTTCTCAAACAAAAATTTTAAATCTTGGATTTTTATTAAAATACAATCCCCCCTTGGAGTGGGTGTTGAGAAATACCCATTTCAGCTCAGGATGCATGGTTGAGTTATTGGGGTGTATGAGTTAATTATCAAAAGAAGAGAAAAAATCAAAAACATAAAGAAAAAAATGGAAGAAACAAACTTTGGGGAGAAAGAAAAAATTCATTAATATTATAGCACATATGTATACATATATATGTGTGTGTGTGTGTGTGTGTGTGTGTGTGTATTTTAAACTTATATTACTGCAGAATGAAAAATAATGTTAATTGTATGTACCTTAAGTACAAGAAATGAAAAAGAGAATAAATCAAATATTTTAATGAAAATAAAAGAAAAGCAATATGAAAGTAAAGGGGGAAATTTCAGGAATTCAACGTGTTCCCAAAAAACAGGATCCACTTGTCTATGGATTATTATCTCTAATGCATGTGATAGGATACAGTCAATCAGTCTCAATACTGGTGTCATGTGCTTCAAATGCAAAAAATGAGAGGGGAAAGTACCTTTGGTTGAGTTTCATGCCCATTTTCCTGTTTATCAATCTTATCTCTTAAATATTTCAATTCTTTCCTCATTGTCTCTATGCGATCATTAGTCTTTCCCTCTTTGTATTTGTTTTCTTTTGAAACATATACAGGACTTTTTCTCAAATCATCAAGATCCATTTCAGATCACCTTGGGCAATGAATTCTGAAATAATCCCTGGTCACTTTGCAAGAGTTATTGACAAAGTGTCTTCTAATTTGTCTTATGTAATTTTCTTTAGAAAGGTCTAAATCTATGTATTAACCCCCAAACTCAAGTAGTCTATCAATGAATCTGGAGGGTGTCTCATCCTCATTTTGCTTAAGTTTTTCAAATTCCTTCCATTTATCTGTGCTTTCAGAGCACTCCCTCATAGTAGTTAGTATGGTCTCCTGACAATAATAAAGTTGTAAATAATCCTCAGAGTTGTTATAGTACCATTTGGTATTCTGAGTGTGCTGCATTGCAACCCCAGACTTTATTGACATGAGAAATTATTTTATTTTTCTTGCCTTCTGTTAAGAAAGCCTGGAGTAAGTTTTCAACATCTTTGTAAGATGGATTATATGGAAAAAATATGTCTGCCATCTTTTTCATTACCATAAAGTGATCTTGTTCATATGTGGGAACATTTAGTGTGAATTCTTTTATGTCTTGGGGAGTAAACACTATATGGTTCCTTAGAATCACCACATCCCTATTGAGTCTTATTTCAGGTACTTCTCTTAGGGGGAAAAGGCCTATAGTTGAATTTGGTAAGGGTGAGTCAATTTGACTAGAAACAGTTTTGTTAGGATGAGATTTTCTTGGGGCTGGAATTGGGTTTTGGGTGGGAAAAGGAACAGGAGAAACTGGGTTTTCAGAAGTTGGGAATTCAGGAGAAGGGTCTTGGGAAGTAAGTTCAGCCAAGATTTGCAGACCATGAGAGAAGCAGTCCAGTAGCTGAGCTAAAGGATTGGTGTCTTCCATCTCCATTCCAGAACTAGGATATTCTTCATTTAGAGGTTCAGAAACAGACTTGCAAAAGTCAGACATGTTTTGGGTGGGGTCAGTATTTGTCATTTGACCCTGTAAGAAATGAAATATTTTAAATTATCCAATTGGTTTTGTATGTCTGCCTCCATTTTAGCTCCAAATTTTCTCTGGACAGGATTTCTTGTCACTATATTTAGGAATAAAAAATAAAAATGGCCTAAGAACACAAGGAAAGGGAGGCATTCTGAAATGTTTAATGTCCCTATTTTTTCAAATGCCATGAAAATTTCATAGAACGTAGTATTAATTTATATGTAAATTGATATAAATATAAATATATATAATATAAATATAAATTATTATAAATTTTTTATACTGCTGGTTTTAGTCAGTAGATGTCACTATTGGCTAGGGGTAAAAGTAAGGGTGTGAAAATAAAACATCTGGGTGTAGTCTATTTTAAGAGCCTTTTAATCCAATCAACTCTTCTAGGCCAAAAGGAGTCAAAAACAAAGCCTTTTGCCTGAGGCTAAGGCTGAGTTTTTGTTTAATTTGCGAAGGGTCACAAGCCTGCTCCCCTTCCCCTTTAGGGTAAAACCATTTCCCTCTTTGAGCACAGCCTCCACTTTTTCTATCTGGCCTCACCAGGTTTTTTACTTCTCACTTAATTAAAAAAAAAAAAAACTAGAGATACATAGAGATACAAATCTAAAATTCAAACCAGCAATGTATTAGTGTCCCAATTTTGCTACTTCCCTTTCAACATTTATTTTTATCATTTACTGTCATATTGGCAATCTACTGTAATTGCCAAAACTGTAACGATAATTGTTAATGTTTTGACTTAAAATCTAAATAAGTGGTCACCATGGGAAATTCCCAAATATGAAAAATACCCAAGTACCCAAGTCAGCTGGGGATTTATGGAGATTTTAATTAATATAGAGAGAAGGAATTAAGGGAAGGAGAAAAAGAGAGAGAGAGAGAGAGAGAGAGAGAGAGAGAGAGAGAGAGAGAACTAATTTAAACTGCACTCTGGCTCAGGCTGAGCCAAGCAGTAATTAAAGGCCTAGGCCAAAGTGGCCTCCCTGAGCTTAAGGGAGAGGGAGTGTAATGATTAAATTTTGGGGGAAACTGAGGCAGGTAGAAATTAGTTTCTCTCTGCAAGGAGTATTATAGTTTTAGAGTTTTATTAAAAGTTGAGAATTTAAGAAAATACAAGTAAGAAAGGCATGTGCTAGGTGGGCCGAGAGGCCCAATTCAATTTCACTCACATCATGAGAGACGTCTGCTTGCCAGAGGAGACAGGAAGAGAAGAGACCCCACCTATGGCGGAGACCCTTTAAATCATAATTTGCTCTCGGCCCAGGTGAGAATTCAGTGAGATTACAAAGCATTCTGGGGAACTGGAGCAAGGACTTCTGGAGATTAAAGTCCTGGATTCAAGTCTCCATTTTTACAGGAGTCAGTCTTATTACTCACGACAAGAACATCTCCAAGCTCCAGTCCTCCATTGAATCTCCTGAACTGAGTTCAGAATCTAACTCAATTCCAAACTCAATTTTCTCCTGTCTGTTTACCCCTTCCATTTAAAGAAATTTTCTCTTATGTCACCTCCCCTAAATTTTCATGTCTACCAATCACAGTAGACACTTTTTTCCAGGACTGCCCATTCTTAGTTCTCATCTTCTTTGGTTCTCCCGTTCTCTGGTTAGATTATATCTTCTGAGTACATCACACCTCTTGGTTAACCTTGACTTTTGTAAGTTACTTGACCTTTTTGTGATTAATTTAACCTTTAAAGGTACTTAACCCCTTTTTGTATTAGATCTAAAAATAGACGTAGCTTAAGATTCTAGGTTTACTATGAGGTATGAGTTAGGGACTTTCCTTGTTCAATCAGGAGTTTACAACTTTATCTTACCCTAAGGCACTGTCTGAGTAGGGTGGAATAATTTTAAAGTTCCCAAAACATTCCTGATTCTTGTTAGACCAAGTATCTCCATTATTACAATAAGGGAATAGCTAAGCCAAATCTTCTAAGGTATAGTCTGAGAAGTTTTTAATATTCACAGTACTAGGTGTGAGGTGATACCTCAGAATTGTTTTGATTTGCATTTATGTAATAGGGAGAGATTTAGAAAACTTTTTCATGTGATTATTGATAGTCTTGATTTCTTCATCTGAAAACTGCCTATTCATATCCTTTGACCATTTGTAGATCAGGGAATGGCTTCATTTTTTATACATTTGGCTTATTTCCTTATAATTTTTGGAAATTAGATCTTTGTACAAAATTTTATTTGTACAAACTTTTTTGTTTGTACAAAAACTTTTTAATTAATATAATCAAAATTATTCATTTTACATTTCAAAATGTTCTCTATCTCTCTTTGGTTTTAAATTCCTTCACTTTCCATAGATCTGACAGGTATACTATTCTATGTTCATCTAATTTATTTATAATTTGACTTTTTATATTTAAGTCATTTACCCATTTTGAATTTACCTGTGAAAAGGGTGTGAGATGGTGATCTAGACCTGATTTTTCCCATACTGTTTTCCAATTTTTCCAGCAGTTTTTGTCAAATAGTGAGTTTTTGTCCCCAAAGCTGGGATCTTTGGGTTTATCAAGCACTGGCTTGTTAAGGTTATTTATCCCTAGTCTATTTATTCCATTGATCCACACTTCTATCTCTTATCCAACACCATATTGTTTTGATGATGAGAGCATAAGATTTGATACTGCTAGGGTCCCATGCCTCACATTTTTTTCATTAGTTCCCTTGATGTTCTTGGTCTTTTGTTCTTCCTGATGAACTTTGTTATAATTTTTCTAATTCTATAAAAATGTTTTTTGGTAGTTTGATAGGTATAGCACTGAATAGGTAATTTAGTTTAGGTAGGAGTGACATTTATATTATATGAGTTAATCTTACCCATGAACAATTAATGTTTTCCAATTCTTTAGATCTAGTTTTATTTGTGTGAAAATTATTTTGTGGTTGTATTCATATAATTCCTGAGTTTTTCTTGGCAGATAGATTCCTAAATATATTATACTGTCTAGAGTAATGTTAAATAGAGTTTCTCTTTCCAACTTTTGCTGCTGAGTTTTATTGGAAATGTATATAAATGCTAATGAATGATGTGGGTTTATTTTTTATCCTGAAACATTGCTGAAATTATTAATCCTTCCTACTAGCGTTTTAGTTGATTTTTTATGGTTTTCTAAATATACCATCATATCATCTGCAGGAGTGATAGTTTAGTTTACTCTTTAATCCCTTCTATTTCTTTTTCTTCTCTAATTTCTACCATTAAAATTTCTAATACAATCTTAAATAATAGTGGTGATAATGGGCATCCTTGCTTCACTCCGAATATTGGGAAGGCTTCAACTCATCCCTATTGCAGAGGATTCTTGTTGATGGCTTTAAATGAATACTGTTTTTTTTTTTAGTTTTGAGGAGAGCTCCTTCAATTCCTATATTTTGTTGTGTTTTTAATGCGAATGGATGTTGCATTTTGTCAAAGGATTCTTATGCATCTATTGAGATCATGTGATTTCTGTTACTTTGGTTATTGATATGATCAATTATGTTGATGGTTTTCCTACTGTTAAACCAATTTTGCATTCCTGGTATAAATTCCACCTGGTTATAATGAATAATCCTTGTGACAATTTTGTGTAGTCTCTTTGCTAGTGTTTTATTTAATATTTTTGCATCTATGTTCATTAAGGAGATTGATCTATATTTTTTCTTTTTCTGCTTTTGGCTTTTCTGACTTAAGAATCAGTACCATATTTGTGTCAGAAAAAGAATTTGGTAAGATTCCTATTTTTATTATTTTGTCAAATGATTTGTTTAGTATTGGGATTAGTTGTTCTTTAAATGTTTGATAGAATTTTTCACTTGTGAATCCACCTGGTCTTGGGAATGTTTTCCTTAGAATTTCCTTGATGGCTTATTCAGTTTCTTTTTCTGAGATGGGATTTTTTAAATTATTCTGTTTCCTTCTTTGTTATTCTAAGCAATTTACATTTTGGTAAATATTCACCCCTTTCACCTAGATTATCATATTTATTGCAATATAATTTGGCAAAACAGCTCTTGATAACTGTCTTAATTTCCTCTTCATTAGAGGTGAGATCACCCTTTTCATTTTTGATACTGCTAATTTGATTCTCTTCTTTCTTTTTTAAAATTAGATTTACCAGTGCTTCATCTATTTTATTTGTTTTTTTTCAAAGTACCAACTCCTAGTCTTATTTGTTAGTTCAACAGTTTCTATTACTTTCAATTTTTTTTTAATTTCTCCTTCAATTTTTAGGATTTCCATCTTAATTTTTATCTGAAGATTTTAAATTTGTTCTCTTTATAATTTCTTAGGTTGTAAGCCCAATTCATTGATTTCCTCCCTCTCCATTTTGTTGATATAGGCCCTCAAGGATATAAAATTTCCCTGAGAACAGCTTTAGCTATATCCCATAGATTTTGATTTGTTGTCTCCCAATTGTTATTCTCTTCAATGAAATCAGTAATTGTTTCTGTTTTTTGACTCACCGGTTTTGAAGAAATAGATTATTTAGTTTCTAATTAATTTTAAATTTGCCTCCCCATTGACTCTTATTATTTATAATTTCTTATTCCATTATGATCTGAAAAAATACATTTATAATTTTTGCTTTTCTTCATTTGTTTACAATGTTTTTATGCCTTACTACATGGTTGATTTTTGTATATATACAATGTGCTGCTGAAAAGAAAGTATATTCCTTTTTATTCCTGTTCAGTTTTCTCTAGATATCCATTAGCTAAATTTTCTAACATTTCATTCACTGCCCTTCTTTCTAATGTTTTTTTTTTTTTGGTTAAATTTATCTAGTTCTGATAGGGAAAGGTTGAAGTCTCTCAATAGTATTCTTTTACTATCCATTTCCTCCTTTAGCTCCTTTAGCTGTATATCTCTTCTTTGTATATAGTCACTCATATATTTTCTCTATCCCATTTCATTGTAAACATTTGGAGATCAGGAGTTATATGTACTTTAATTCATTGAACCTTAAACTGTCCACCTGATAGGTTCTTAACAAATATTTGTTGATTTAGTCAGAAACCAACATATTGCAATTTTCCTGACAGTTTTTGTTAAATAGTGAGTTCTTTTTCCAAAAGTTGGGATTCTGGAATTTATCAAACTGTACATTGCTGAGGTCTGATGTTTGCTTTGATAATTTCTTGTATTATGATATTCAGGTGTTTATTTATTTTTTTTTTTTGGATCGTGGTTTTCCAGTGTTCTAATAATTTTTAAATTGTCTCATCTGGATCTATTTTCCTGGGTAGATTTTTTTTCAGTGATATATTTCATGTTTTCATCTGGTTTTTTTTATTCTTTTGATTGTGTTTTATTGTTGCTTGATATCTCATGAAATCATTCACTTCTAGTTGCCCAATTCTAATTTTGAAGATTTTATTTTCTTCTGTCAGCTTTTGAGCCTCCTCTATCATTTGGCCTATTTCTTCTTTGCTTTCATGTATCTTCCTTATTTGTCCTTTACCTCACTTAATTGACTTTAAAATTATTTTTGAACTCTTCCAGAATTGGATGCCAATTCATATTTTCCTTTTGGACTTTGCTTGTGTTTTTTTTTTTTTTTGCTTTTACTTTTCCCTTACTTGTCTGTGTCTTTCTTCTTGTCTCCATAAAAATCTCTATAGTTAGGGAGTTTTTATGTTTGCTCATTTTCCCAGCCTTTTTTCTTTAATTTCATTTTTATTTTAAGGATAGACTCTATTCTCTGGGAAGAAAGAGCAATCTCTTAAACTTCAGTTCTTCCTTTATGCTACCCTTAGCCTTATTTTTGAGTTTGTGCAAATTTCATTTCTTCCAAGATGGTATGATGACCTGTGGACTGAGAGCTCTTAAGAGCCACCTCAGACTGATGATTTAATCACCCCAGAGAATGCTGATGACTCAAATTCTAGCCTTAGGCTTGGATTTAGGCTCTATCAGGTCAGGTTCACTGCATACTACATAGCTTTGGCAAGGGCCAGCCAGGCTCCCATAAGCCAGGACCAAGGGGACTTCCCCTGTCAAGGTTCATGGGCCCAGTTCTGGATTTTATTGATTGCCTCAAATTGGTATTCAGGTCCTCACCACAATCCCAAACTCAGGATGAGTGCACAGACTGCCTCAGGCTGGAATTCCAGAATTCACCTCAGGGTTGCTTGAACTGTAAGGGGTCAATTTTGAACTGCTGTTAGCTCAGGCAGAATTTCAGGGTCTGGATGTTGTCTTAGGCCTAAGTTCAGAACTTGGTTGTAGATGTGGGTTTGGGAGAGAGCAGCTTCTTGGCAGTTTGCTCCATACTCCTTACTGTAGCTTCTTACTGACTAGTCCCCTATTTCCCCAGTGCCACCTTTCCCCTCTGCCTACCTTTCAAGTTGTTTTCTTCGTGAAAGTTGCTTCACTTTGTCTCCTTGTTTGTTCTATATTTGTTTTGTGCCTTTATTTTAAGATTGGTTAGAAAAGAATTTTATGATGGTTTACTGCTCCCCTGCTTTTACTCCACCATCTTGGCTCTGCCTTTGTCCAGTAAATTTCCAAGACTCTTTCAAAGGTGTGCAAAATACAAAATCAAAAAATAAAAGAAACAAAATCAATCAACTGTTTGTATCAATACCTAAAGTTTCCATAAAATAACACCCATCAAATATTGAATTATGCATTCATCAAAATTATTTTTTAAGTCAGTTAGTCAGTTATGCAAATAAGTATTTAGGTACTTACTCTGTACTAGTATATATATAGTGGTAGTCTCTCGGTGACTGAGAATGATAATTGACTTTGTGCATTATCATCTATTGATGTACCCTCATGTGGCTTTGAAGTCCAAGAGTTTGTGGCACATGGGGCATGGGGCTCCAGTTGTTACGGGAGGTGTGGTTGTGCCCTGGTGTCGGTGTTCACTCGCAGCGGCAAGACATCTATGTCGTTCATCTTCAAAGGTGGCGGCGGCATGGTTAATGTGGGTTCGCCAGCTGATTCTGTCAGAGGCAGTGAGTTCTAGTTGCTGTGCTATAATGCCAGCCCACTTCAAGTTTGACTTTAGCTGATCCTTGAATCTTTTCTTTGGTCGACCTTGATTCCTGAGTCCAGCTGACAGTTCACCATAGAATACCTGTCTTGGTATTCGCTGTGGGTCCATGCGGATGACGTGTCCAGACCATCATAGCTAGGTTTTGAGGACCATGACTTCGATGCTGGTGGAGTTGGCTCTGTCGAGGACTTCCTGATTGGTGATTCAGTCCTGCCATCAGATCCTCATTATTGACAGGAGAGAGCGTTGGTGGAATTGCTCCAGCTGTTTCATGTGCTTCCGGTACAGTGTCCACGTCTCACAACTGTACAGGAGCGAGCTGAGGATCACTGCGTTGTATACTTTGAGCTTTGTCGCAGTGCTTACACCTCTGTGTTGGAGAACTTTGCAGCACAGCCGCCTGATTGCCTGGCTGGCCTTTTGGATCTGGCATTAATCTCGTGGTCTAGGGTCCCGTGGTTGGCGATGGTGCTGCCCAGGTACTTGAAAGAGTTGACGTTAGAAAGCTGCGTGCCATCGATTGTAATGCACGGCTGGTTAGTTGGCTTCCCTGGTGCAGGTTGGAACAGCACCTCTGTTTTGCTGAGGCTGATAGTCAGGCCAAACAGTTTTGTTGCAGTAGAGAACCTGTCCACAATGGTTTGAAGATGATTTTCTTGGTGGGCCATGAGAGCACAGTCATCTGCAAAGAGAGCTTCCAGGATGAGTCTCTCTGTTGTCTTTGTTTTGTCAGTTGGGCGGCGAAGGTCAAATAGTGAGCCATCCAGTTGGTATTTGATGTAGATGCCCAGGTCTAGATTCATCACAGCATGTCGTAATACTTGGGTGAAGTATAGGTTGAATAGTACCAGAGCAAGGACACAGCCTTGTTTCATGCCATTGGAGATGTTGAAGCAATCGGAAGTCTCTCTACCAGATAGGACTTTCCCTGTCATGTCGACATGAAAGAGCTGTATCAGTTTGACGAATTTTGCTGGGCAACCGAGCTTGCTGAAGATCACCCACAATGCATCCCTGTTCACTGTGTCGAAAGCCTTTGTCAGGTCTATGAAGACAATGTAGAGACTCAGGTTCTGCTCAAGGCATTTTTCCTGCATTTGCCTCACCGTGAAGACCATGTCGATGGTGCCGCGATCTGGTCGGAAGCCACATTGTGATTCAGGCAGGTTCTGCTCTGAAACAGATGACAGGAGTCTGTTGAATATAACACGGGCGAGGATCTTTCCAGCAGTGGAGAGTAGTGAGATGCCTCTGTAGTTGTCACAGGCTGCTCGTGTGATACCTTTGTGCACACTCATCTATTACTCTGTACTAAGTACTATGTAAAGCCCTATAAATACATAGAAAACTATGAACATGGGCCCTGCCCTAAAGGAGTTTATATTCAAAAGCGTGGAAAAAATGTGCCTACAACATATATACATTAGAAGTAGAAGGTAATATCAGAAATAAAGTGAGGGTAGGAAGAAAGCCATTCTACAGAAAGTAGGCTTAAAATTGTTTATAGAGCATATGAAGCATGGGACACAGCCAGTAGATAGTTACAATGTGGAAAGGAAATGCTGTGTGTGAAATACAGTAAGAAAACAGAATCACTGGATTTTAGAAAATGTGGAAGAGATTAAGTCTAAGAAAATTAAAAAAGGATGGCTTTAAGAATTAAATATGTGATTTTAGAGTTTCAGATCATATTAGGTTTATAGATTAGGCTGACAGTTGTATATAATCATAAAGTGAATATGTTTACTTCCTTTGACACTGAGGGATGAGATTTAATACATTCCATTAGAGTCAGGAAAAGATGAGTTCAAGGTCCTTCCCAAAACTTAAGTCTTTAATTCTATGTTAACTTCACATTAATGCTTAGAGTATGGATTCTTATTCATGACTGATCTTTAATCTTCCCCACTGATCCAGTCATTCCTCTATTGTGTAGCAAGTAACCTGAGTTACTGTAATGTAGCATTTGCCCAAAGGTTCAGATTTTCCATTAATTTTATATGCTTGGGAATTTTCACATAAAAAAGCACATAATTTATGCATGAATAGATACCTAAAACATTGAAAACCTAGTCTCATTTACAGAAAAAGGCTTTTGTCTTCATGTTTTCTTTTCAAATTGAAACCAAAAGTATACTGTGCATTTTAAGTAGTACCTCAACTTTGCAATTCTTTGGCTAACTTTCATACATAAAAACTTAAATTGTTTAAAAATGAATTTTCAATGAATTTGCCATCTCATTTTATTTTTTCTTAAATTAGTAAAGATAGAAAAAATGAAACAAACCATTATTTTAAATTGTAAAAATACTCAGGACATTGATCTAATTTGAATGACCTTATACAGAAAGCCACTTCCAAGCTTTATTTAGCTGCTAGACAACTAACTCACATTGTGTCCTCCAAGATACTATTCATCACTGCCATCTGATTTGACATATCTCTAAGTTAAGGAGTGTGAAATATAGCAAAGGATATTTAAAAAGCAGTTGATAATTTTTAAAAAAATAATAGTTTCCAGGAAAATAAACAATTTTTTCCTATGAAGAATATATGATGTTCCCAAAGTCTTGGTGGAATTTTCATGTTTAACAACATAAAACTTCATAAATACTTCATGAACAACCAGTGTATATATACCTATAATACTCTGAAAACAGTATTTAGGAAATCATTTTGTAGGATGTTGAAGAAAATGATCTCTGTTCTTTTAGATGACTATGATGATGAATTGAAAAAATATTCATCTTAGCTAGTGCCAGATTCCCTGAGGCACAGAAGTGATCTTAATAATTAAATATGGAGGCACTGGAGGGGCTGATTTAAATAAATCTGGTGTGCTTAACCTCTTTCAGGCATCTTTTACCAAGCTATTAATTCTCTTTTTGTCAATTTCTTGTCTCGGTCTCCTTTCTTTTCCCAATTTTCTCTCTGAAAACCATATCTCTTTCTTTAATTCTTCTAGGAATTCTTATTGTGCTACAGTTCAATTAATATTATTCTCTCAAGGTTAGGTTTTGATTGTTGTCACGTTGTTTTCTTATGAGTTTGTATTCTTGTCCCTACCACTATAGTAGCTTTTTATGGCCTATTTGGTTTTTTTTTTGTTTGTTTGTTTTTAATATTTGTTCAATTTTCCTAGACTATTTATTGACTTTTAACTTAATGTTAAAATTGGTCCCCAATCACCTAGGAATAGAGAGGCACTGTCCCAACCCTTGGATTTTGTTGGTCTGCTATTTTCAGAGCAAGTTCTGTGGGTTTTCAAATGCTTAGTGCTTCCAAGGTGGTGTGATCATAGGAGTAGTATGGTCACTACTCTCCTGGTATTTCTTCTCTTTACCCAGGAATGACCACTGTTATCCCCTGCAGTGCTTATCTTTGCCTTGGAACTATTACCAGCAAGGTTCCCTGCTCCCTTGTGACAGACATTCAGTGCTCCATTCTTGCCCTGGAATGGGGACCCAGAACTGTTTATGGGCACTAAAGTTGTCAATCAGTACCAGTCTTACTCGCTGCCTGTGAAGAGTTCTCTGTAATCTTCTTCTGATTCATTGTCAAATCCCTTATGTTCTCTGGAATGAGACCTCATGAACCTGTCACTGCTGTTGTTGCAGTTGGTGTTGCCATTGTAAGCTCTCTGGACAGGCCTCCACTCCAGAGCACAAACTTCTCCTGCCAACCTGAAGTCAGAAAATGTTCACCCTCACCTTATATTGATTCTAATGTTCCAAAATTAAATTTCAGGACAAATTTTAAAGTTGTTTGGAGGGGAATGGTGAGGACATTTAACAAAGTTATAGCTTCTAAAATGCCATCTTGGCTCCACCCTATGCCTCCAAACACATAGAATTTTTACCCAAGAAGAGTTGTTTTCACAACTGCATTTGAAGAGTTTATTTTTAAAAGATTTGTTAATTCTGTGGAGAGAAACATAAATGTTCTAGGGCAGTGATAGTGAACCTAAAGCACAGGTGCCAAAGATGGCACACAGAGAGCTCACTGTAGACACTTAGCTGCCCTCTCCCCATCCCCAGAGTTCATTACTAGAAACGCAGAGGGAACTTGGGCAGAACTGCTCTCCTCCCCTTCTCCACCTTGCCTAACAACATTTTTCACATCCCTGCCCCACTGCTCAACAGCCCAATGGGACCTCAGATGGGGTGAAGTGGGAGGCTCACAGGAGGCAGAGCTGAAGGGGAGCAGAGCATTCATACCACTCCTTTCCCCCTCTCTATACAAGCTGAGGACATTCCTTACTTTGCCCAACAGTTCAATGGTAGAACTTTCTCTCTCCCCTGTATGGGAGAAAGGGAGGGAAGGATATGTCACTAGGTCTAGGGTGTGTGGTGGGGGCAGGGCCAGGCACTCCATCTCTAAAAGGTTCCCCATCACTCTTGTAGGAGATGTATATGAGCCTAGACTTTACTTTTGAGGGGAAACTCATGATTTTTTTTCACTTTTCTTTTGTAACAATGGTTGCCCTCCTCCAGTTCACTTGACTACTAACAAATTGGTTTTTACAAAGGAATATGTGCTTCAATAGGTGATGATTTAACTCATGTAGGGTGCTATTCAATTGATATTGTTTTATTCTGATATAATTGATAGCCTTTCACAAAATGTTTTGTAGAAGAATCTTTAAAAGAAGAAGTGAAATCAGTTATGTGATCATGAGTTCAGATTCAGATAATCATGTGTAACAACACCAAAATAGCTGCTGTAATGGGGCATAAATCTTATACCATGATCCATTTGTAAAGATTGAAGTCTCTAAAATCCATAAACACCTTCCAGAAAGTCTCTCTTGGGATGAAAAGTAATTTAACCTCAGAAATTTGTCCCCCAATATATTCTGTATGTCCCACATTTATTTGATACAGTTTCTTGGAGGGAAAAAAGGCATGCATGATATGTTAGCAAAAATATGATATTCATCTCAATCCTTTTAATTTCTAAAATGTTTTTGTTGTGATTTTTCAGATTATTCTTTTTATTTTCCTTTTCTGATGAGATATTTTTCCAGACTCAGGATATGTGAAATTTATTTTTTTCTTAATTGATATTTCATTTATAGTATTTTTTAAAAAATACTTCATTTGTTGAGATACAATTATTTTCTCATACAACTAATAACCAAATTAACCAATAACATATTATTCTCTACCAATTTTAGCATATTATAAACCCAATTTCCTGAACTTTTCTTGGATTTCAAATTACTTAACACAGATGACCAATATCTAGCCAGTCAACCCTATTCTTTGACTGCAATTTAGGTATTAAATCAAATGAACATGTTGAAGAGAAATAGAATTATTAAATCCTCAAAGGAAAAAAAATTAAAGAGTTGGGTGAAAAAATGGAATCACTAGCTGCAATAGTGATTAGTAACTCATATAATGAAATATGCATGCATAAGGCAAAGAAGCAGTGTGTTTTAATATAAAGTCTAGGAAAAGATATATGATCAAAAAGGAGAGAAAGGAGGATAATTTAGAGAAGAAAATTTCAGAAATTAAATATTAAAGAAACATTTGCTTCAAAAAGAATTTAATTCAGTCTTACATGTTTTGCATAGCCTATCAGCTAAGCCAAAGTTAGGTTGTACTGGAATCATAGAGTTTATCCATGGATTCCTGGTCATTAACACATTTTTATGGTGGGTGGATTTTCTGCCTCACAATGCAATGACTTGCAAGCTGTCACCAGCCACTTGGTGATTAAGGAATTTCATTAAGCCAGACAATCAAATAGACATTAGACCCACACTGAATTGGAAGCCAAACAGAATTTCATAGTAAAATTTTGAGCTTATTGGGAGTACCACAGGAGAGCTTTCTCCTTGAATAATTTTTTTAACCAAACCTAATGAGATAAAATATGCCAAGGAAATGCTTGTTTTTCTACCACTGTTCATCTACAATTTTCTTACTTTGTTTCACAAAAGTTAAGGAAGCTAAGAAAGTTGAAGTAATATGTGTTGTCCTCTCCTAACTTTATTTTTATGCCATGTATGACTATTCTACTTTTGAAAAAAAAATATTTTTGTTTAGTGTTGCTTTTGCTTTGAGAAAAAAATGTACCAAATAGATGGGTATGCACTGAGGTAGATGAACTAAGATATTGGAGGAGATGCTTTACTACCTATACCAAAAATTTTCTTGTCATTCAGAACCCTTTCTAGGATAAAAGGCAAGAGTCTATTCATGAAGAAATAACTTACAGATGTCCACAGTAATAATAGAAAGGGAAAATTACTGTAACCCAATTTTATTATAATGCTGACTGTGCTTTTATATTCTTATTAAGAAAGCATGCTTCTGAGAAGGAAAAGTAACATAGACAGGTGGAAGAGTGATGGAATGCCTAGATAGCATATTTCTATGCAAACCAAGGGCAATTGATCCCTATCTTGTCCCAATGGCTGCCTGTTTCAAAGAACTTGACTAGGTGCTAAGACTGTAGGAGCTTTAAAAAAAGACATCCTTTTGGTTTATATACATGATTACATTTATCAGAATGCGAAGCAGACCCCACACAGAGGGCTTCCTTCAGATTTAAAATAATTCACCAAAATATGCCTGCTTCAGAAGTTCCAAATCTGAAGGTAAATCCAAGCATTAAATCAAAAGCACTAGACGGGCTTTGCCAGCGAAACAGATGCTATCCCTGGAAGTCTCTTTTTCATTTACTTGGTAGCATCTGGGTCCTCTTTATTCTTACTAAAAGATGAAAAATAAAATGGGAGACAATGACATTTGTATTTTTCATGAACATATTCCATTTAGAAGCTCACACCATCACTATTTTATGTAACAGGATGTGTACTTTAAAGAAGAAAATAATCATACATAAGAAATAAAAGTTCTACTGCATTCATTTTGTTAAATTTATACATTATAGAAATATACTTCATTTACTTGAATGTTGAAAAAGAAAACTTCATTGCATCATCTGTTCCTCCTGCCCAACAGATAAAATTCCTTGGAGACTTATAGTGTGACATGTGGACCCAGATTTGTTATCTGCTAACTTAAATTATTACCAGGGCTAAAAGCCTGAATTTCCACTAAAAGATAAATGCTGAATTCTTGTCTATAAAAAGAGAATCCTCATGGGCTCATTGTGTTGATTTCTAAATTCCCTGCTCTCTCTACACAAACTTGCTGGTGCAAAACATGCTCTTTAATATAACTACTTTAGAAGAAGACTTTGCAAAGACTAGTAAAAAAACCTATATATCTTTAAAATTATTGACTATTCTGCTTACATATGTGTGAAATGAAGCAGAAGCATAATTGAAGTGAAATCGACTTATAATCATGAAAAATAAAATTATTCCAGTTTATGAGAAATCCATGCATATATCTATTTTGATTATCTAGTAGTATTATTACCTAACAATATTGATAGTCATATATTATCTATAAATGTAAAATTGCAAACTTCTTTACATTCAAAATGTCAAATTTTTGTCTATTATTTCCTAGATAAAATTATGTGCACATTTTTAATTTAGCACCATAGAGTTTTGCGTTCCCTATTCTTCCCATCACCCTTCCCACCCACCCCCATATATACATAACACAGAGGAAAAATTTTGCAGACTATAAAATATGCCAGAAAAATATGTAAGATAATATAAGAATATCATTCTTTGCATAACAAGAAGCTATATTCATAAATGTGTATATCCACATATTTTTTGCATGTATGTCCCCAGGTCTTAATGATTCCAAATCCACCCTAGAGAAGTCAATTTACCTCTGTTTACTTATTTTCCTTACCAAAATACAAGGGAGTTAGACGTTATATGTGTGTATAAATTTATGTCCCATGGACAGTTTCAATCTCAAAACATATATAGTAATAATAATAGTGTTTTATATTCCTGTATACCTATATACAATTACTCGATATGTATATAACACACATTATATATATATATATATACACATATATACACATACAATATATTTACACACATACACAAATGAAATAGGTGACATAGAATATAAATATTATTTCCTTTTAATGATAATAGATAAGACCTTTTACAAAATGATCATGAAAAAGAAACTCCACAATGTCGTTCTCTGATATAGCATTAACTGTTGGTCTTTGAGATTATGCCACTAGAACAAAAACTTCCATAGGTCCTATCCCCACCAGAAAGCCTTTAAGTATGGTCTTAGCAAAAAAAAAATGTACATTTCTTTGAGGAGCAACCTAGATAAGTATGGAGAGTACTGTCACCAGTATACTGGTAATTAGGTTATTTTTTTTTTGTCATAATAGAACATGAAAGAAAAAGATAGCCTTCAGACCTGTGCTACTGGTTCCTTATGCTTCTTCAAGAAGAGTGGCAAAGTAATGGGAACAGGGGATTGGACATTAATATTCACAAAATTTTTGACAGTTGATAGAAATTAATTTCTGTATCACTGCTCTTAATATGATATTTTGTCCCGTGAAAAATGAGACCAATCTTGCTAGAGAAGCTGAATCATACCAATCTTAATATTCTTTCTATAACCAAAAGCAAAAGAAATAAGTAATGTGGCTTAAATTCTTTTGAAGAGATAAAGAAAGGATGTAGAAGAGAAGGTTTTATCATATAGTAAGATGACACAAAAATGTTATTTCATGGATTTTAAAAATAAAATATTGTAGTTCTAATGATAATTGTGTGCCATAAGACTAATGAAAAATAGATGCACTAGTAATGAAGTTTGAAATATTTTGATTAGTACCTTATTGTCATAGCAACCAATACTCTGATACTTGGTTAATTCATTGAGGAGAAAATTATATGTAAAAACATGATTTAAGATAAAGGAATGAGAGAGGCTGAAGGCTTATAGATTGCACAAAAGCTTGAAATCCTCATGTTTTGCAAACTATCTTTGACAAAAAAGATTAGATAATTTACAGGCTAAGTAAAAATAACCACAAAATTAAATATATTATATTTTATAGACTTTTACACTGACTGTGAAGTCCCAAACTCCCCTCTGATGATTATTCTATGTGACTTTGGCATATCACATAAGCTTCCTCATATTTATTTGCCTTACCTAAATATTGGATTAGGATAATCTATGAGATATTTTCTAGTTCTATATCTATGATTCTATGGCAATTATGAAAAAAGAAAGTTTAGTAGATTAGAACACTTTCCTACAGGCCATTTTTCAACAAGGTACATTCCGTCCATATAGAAAAATGATTCAAGTTCATTAAGAGAAAGAACAAAAAGAATAACCCTGTTCAATGATCCTCTGATCAAGCAAATCATAAATCATGGATAACCATGCATGCCAAAAGTGTGCAGCACTGTGATGGAATTGATGTCATAGAGTCCATGTTAAAGAGGGATTCTCTGTGAGATATGGCCCTCATGGTATTCTTTGCAGATATCATTATACTAATTATATCAATATATAGACTGTTGTGGAACCTACTGAAAAAGATGGATAACCATGACAAAGAATTTGTCCTAATGACCATATGGGAAAGAACAAGTGGGCATAAAAAAATTATACCAGATATTCTACTTAAATGGGATTGATCTTAAAACATCAAGCTTAATCTTATAACAGTCTGCCTCTTGGTCTTGAAACCATTTGTCATTAATATACTCATAAACTCTATCAGAGCAGTCCTCTTTAGTAAATAAACATTAAAAATACAGTGGCACATTGAGAAGAAAGAAAAGGAAGGGTAAACATTAAGCCTCTTTTCTAGTAGCCCATTCCCATATTCCATTTACTTGGCACATCATATTTTGGGGCTCAAATGTCTCACGCAGTAATCTTGTTTCTATAAGCATCCTCTCTTGAGCATTCTAGATTAGACTTATCCTCAGGGCAATTCTGAAAGGAGGCCCTATGAAAGGGGAAAAGAATAGCATAGTTATCACACTATTAAGATGATGCCTTCAAGGATCCAAACATAACATAAGCTATGACAAGAAAGAACTTCCTTAACTCAGTTTGATTCCCAGGTGCACATTATATTTAAAAGCCCTGACTTTTAAATATTTTATATTTAAAATTATTTTTATATTTTAAATATTTTATATTTAAATATTTTAAATATTTTAATTTTCTGACTTTAGGAATACTCCTGACTTTTTCAAACTCTAATTCATGGTCAGAAAGGCTTGTAAGAAAGATATGAAACTTGGTATACTTTTTGACTCATCAACACCACTCTTTATTTCCTAAAGAGATCAGGGAAAAAGGAAAAAGACCTATCTGCTATATATTTTAAAGTATTTATAGCATCTCTCTTTGTGGCAGCAAAGAATTGGAAGTTTAAGTGATACTCATCAGCTGAGGAATGGCTAAACAAGTTGTAGCATATTGTTATGATGGGATATTGGGACACTGTAAGAAATGACAAAGGTTAATTTTTAAAAATCATGGAAAGACCTACATGAATTCATGAAGAGTGAGCTGAGAAGAAACTAAGAGAACTTAATATATAGCTACGGAAATATTATTTGAAAAGTGACTTGTGTATGTCCACCTCCAAAGAACAGACTGGTAAATAGAAATAAACAAGACATAGTTTTATATATACACATCTTTTTGTCAAATGATGCCTTCCCTCATGTGGGGAGGAAAAAGAAGAGAAGAAGGTATGAGGGAGTTACTTGGCTATTTTCATGTAATAAAAAAATAAATACATTTAAATTTTTAATAAAAGATAACATGACCCAGCCTAAGCAGAAGGCCTCGAGGAACCTACAGATAATTATTACTTAAAGAGAACTTTGTTATTTTTTCTTCCAAAAGTAAGTTATTTTTATACACTTTAAAACAAAATAAACCCACTTAAATATTTAACAATTTTTAAACATTTTGCCTCATTTCATAATGTAACAATAGCTCAATTAAAAGAGATTGTTTTTCTAACGACAATTCTGATACAAAGGTGTGCTGAATTTTAACATATAGAAGATTTTTAGAAGCTCTATAATACAAGCTATATTGTGATATGCAACATGAAAAAAAAAATGTGTTGCCAGTCAGATGACATGAATTCAATAGAATGCCATCTCCAAGTTATCATAAAAATCATTCATCATCTTTTCATTTTTGATATTTTATACTAATTACATCAGAAACTCAGCAAAAAGTTATCCTGTTTGGTATAATTATATTTAATAAAATAATAATTAATATTTATGTGGTGATTATCACATGCTAAGCACAGTGTTAAGCACTCACAATTATGTGATTATCATAATTACCCTAGGTATGTGTGATATTATTAATATTCCCTTTACAGATTTGGCATCTGAGGTAAATAGAAGTGAAATATTTTGCTTGCAGTTGCACCACAGCTAATACATTTCTGATATCTTAATTTTAACCGAGATTTTCCTGATCTTAATCGTGATTTTCCACTTTCTGGCATAAAGCCTGCATTATAGGCTAGGAAATGTGATCTGTATTAAATTCTGATTTAGCACATGATCTCAATAAGATAATGTATTTCAATGTTGAGAAGATGACACTGTAATTTAGTCACAGAACAAATATCAATCAATTTTTTCTAAAGGTCATTAGTAGAAGGACCTCAAATTTCATAGACCTTTGTTTTCAGTTAATTTATATTCAAATTTTTGTACTATTATTACCCAGACTTTTCTTTTTCTTTATTGGGCTAGATAGATTTCTATATTCATGTATGTGTGTATACATATGTGCACACACATATGTATTTTCCTGCATTATTGAACCAATTTCAGTGAAAGTGAGGTTGAGAAGTCACCTACTAATTGCCCTTCCCTTGCTCTACTGTAAAATAGCTTCCTTGCACACCTCTTTTATATGAGAAAATTTACTCATTCTACATTCCCCCTCCTCCTCTCAGTGTATCCCTTTTTCTTATGTTTACATTTTGGGGGGATATCATTCCAACATAAACAACTCATAACTATGTCCTTTCTCTTAAAATTCTTTCATCAGCACTATTAAAGAAAAGGTTTTGGGAAGTTATAATGTATCATCTCCCCTCATAGGAATGTAAACAACTCTTTCATGTTTCCCTTTTTATACTTTTCTTCAGTCTTCTGTTTTGTGAAGGGTTAAATTTTTTGGGGTAGGAGTTTGAACAAAAGCCAGTGTGCAGTTTATTAAGCAAAAAACATGTAGTTTATTATTAGGAAATATAGATAGGAAATAGGAAGGAGGAAAGTGAAAGTGATCTTATAATAGGTAATAACTATATCCAAGATCCCGATCCTAACTAAATTTTTCTAGAAAACCCTATATTCATCTACCTCACAGAGCAGTATCTTCTGCTAGGCAAATCCCTCACTTACTCCCACTACTCTATCTAATAATATAACCACTATCTATCTACCTTATCTACCCAAATTAATAGATAATCAATAAGGCTATTAAGGCCTTAATTCAGTTCTCTGTCTCCAACCAGAGAGATTGCTAGCAGTACAACCTCTCCCCAGGAGACCCAGAGACAAAAAGCTTCTTTCAAGAGTCTGCAACTTACTAAACACACTTAGCCACACTCTTCTAACTGTCACCAACTGCCAAGTGGCACAGCAGGGGATCTCTAATTGCCAGCCTACAAAGCACGGGGTCTTCTACTGAAAAAAAAAGTCACTCCTTTTCCTCTTAAATATAAAAAAATAGAAATTAATTAAAACTATCTAAAATGAAAACTTTCAGGAATATCATAGACAACAATCAAAGCTACTCAGAGAAGTAATGCAAGCAGACAGAAAGAAAGAATTCAAACACCAAGGATCCTGTCAAGATAATATTAGTTGAAACAGTAGATATTTAATATGTTTTGGTAGTTCAATTGGCTATAGTGGTGAAGAATGACAGAGATATTAGAAGTTCTCTAAAACTTATTTTTAGTATTGGTGAAAACCTTCCATATTTTATTGCAGCCATATCCCATTATATTCCTGTATTTATATTTTTTTAAAAATAAGCTCATATGTGAGCTCCCTATGAAACCACGTCAGTTTATTCCCTTTGTTTCTCAGTATAATTGTGATTTTGTATTGAGACTAATTTTTTAAACCTTTATGTGTTCATGCTATAGCCAATTGAACTACCAAAACATATTAAATATCTATTGTTTCAACTAATATTATCTTTAGAGACTTATTTTGGGTAAGTAATATTAGTTTATGCGATATATTCATTTATTGTTTTTGGCAGCATTGTAACCAATACAGTAACATAGAGGTCTACAGTACCCCATGTGAATGAAAGCAGACCCTGAATCTTCCTATAAAGCAGCTTCATAAATAGCTTTAGGAGCTCATTATTGAACCCTTTCTTTGAACATCAAAAGATATTTCTAATTGGTGAAAACCTAATTAAGAAGTTGTCAATCAAATTCTTAGCCCTTTCCTGAACAGATAGAAGGGCAGATGAAGGTTTGCACTTATGCTGGGAAAGAATCTTTGTCCCCTTCATTAGTTACCAAATTCTACTAAAAAGGACATTTTGGGGATTTCTAAGGACAAAGAAAATGCAATAGTAGACTGGATAGAATTTCTGACCTAGATCCCAGACAAGAATACACAAGATTCTACATAAGAGATAGGAATCAGGGCCTTTCTACTCCAGGGCCATAATACAAGATTTAATAAATCAAAAAATAAATTCTCACACTACTAAATCTAAGTAAAGATACTGAACTCTAGAACTACAGAAATGGAAAAGAATGCAATTTCTGTGCTGAAGGCACTTAAAATCCAGAAGAAGAGAGAAGACTATAATAATATCTGCCACACCAAACCTAAACAATCAGAGTATAAGACAAAATCAAAGAGAATATTATGAGAGATCTAGTTGTGTGGAATTATTTCCATTCATTTTAGTTCAACAAATGGTAAGAAGTCACTGGACCTAGGAGCAATGTTTAGCTAATAATTGTGCCAGAATAATGCCACATCCCCACAAAAAGGACAATATTTTGTTGATTACATTAAATAAGAGCATGAGATTATTTTTCACAGTAAACTATAAGGTTCATTGCAAATTCTTATATATAAATTTTGATATAAGAAGAGAGATAATTAGACCCAAGCAAGACTTTGGGAACTTAAAAAATTCTACCTATATTGTTTATATCTCAAAATTTTCTGACTTGGAAATTTTCTGAGGGCTCTATCTATTGTACCAATCCAGGGGGAAAATGATGAGGTACCATTTTGTTGAATCTATATTTCCTTTCCTTGGGCTTCTTGTATAATTTATATGGTCCTTTAAGGGATGAATTGACCAGGAAGTCTATGTTATATAAAGTCGTTAAGATAACCTCAGACAGAATAGGTGATATAACTCTCTGAGATCATATTCCAGTGTTGTTAAATAATGTTTATCTGCCTTAGTCCTAAAATCTATTTTGTGTATATATCTGTACTAGAGAAGATAAACAGAATTAATAATTCATGAACTTGACCAGGAGGCCTTAAAAACTAGTGGAGGAATTGCTTTATAAAATATATATCCTATAAATATGAGGAATTATTTTGATTATGATGATAATTATTAATATAGGGGGAAAAGTTTCAAAATAATGAGACTATAAAAAGACCATGATAAAAATGAGAAATACAAAATCTTTCCTATATGAAGTGTATGAAAGGAAGTAAATGTCAGCCTTGATTCAGAAAAAAATTAATAGGAAAATCATGAAGGCAGTTGGGTAGTTGGGCTTTTAAAAATGCATAGGTATAAAAATCAAAATTGGATCTCAATAATAAAAATATTATATTTTAGGAAATTTATTAGTGATCATTAGAAATCAAGGAAAAAAGAGGATACAAAATAAAGACCAAGTGCCCATGTCAGATCAACCCATTTAAAATCCCCACTCTTAGCTTACCACCACCACCAAGCTCGATGTCATCATGCCAAAGAGAGAGAGGCAGGACCACCCACTAAATATTTATCCCCTGTCTACAGGAAGTACATAATGACAGGTCAGTGGGCTCCCAGGAAATGTAGTTCTTTTTTAGGGTAGATTTTCAATTATATATTGGATTGTGGACAATTAGGTGGTTCAGTGGATTGAGAGCCAGGTACAGAGATGGGAGGTACTGGGTTCAAATCTAACCTCAGACACTTTCTAGCTATGTTACGCTAGGCAGGTCACCCCATTACCTAGCCCTTACCATTCTTCTGCCTTGGAACCAATACATAGTATTGATTCTAAGATGGAAGGTGAGGCTTACAAAACAAGAATGGATAGTATTTTGACAGGTAAGTGGTATAGTGGGTAGAACATCAGGCTGGGAGTCAGGAAGGCTCCAGAGTTTCCTAAGTTCAAATCTGGCCTTACAAATTTACTAGTTAGGTGGCTCTGGGCAAGTCATTTAACCCAGTTGAATTCGATTTCCTCATTGGTAAAATGAGCTGAAAATGTAAATGGCAATCAGCTCTATTATTGTTGCCAAGAAAACTCCAAAAGGGGTCATGGAGAGTTAAACATGACTGAAAAACTACTAAACAACAATATAATAATACTAAAATTTATGATGATGAGTGCTTCACAAATATTATATCATTTGGTACTATACCAATTTGGTACATTTGGTATTATATCGGGGTGTGTGGGGTGCTCAGGGAGGGGTAGTATCTCTGATATGGAGGGCTTCTCATGCCCTCCTAGGGCAGCTCTCCAGCCTCTGACCCCCACCTGACACCCAGCTCTCACTTGTGGCTCCCAGTAGCTGCTAGCATGCGGCAGCGGCCACACCCCGGGCAACGGCTTCGACAGGCCAGCAAACCTTGTGAGGGTAGCCATCGAGTCATTGACCCATGGTGAACCAGGGCTTTGTTCACCCAGCACGTGAAGACTGCTTTGGCTGAACAGACGGAAGAAACCAATAAGAAGGTTCAACGGCTGAGAGGGCGACGCAGCAAAGCACTGTGGAGTGCTTAGGGCATGTTGGAGCACAAAGGACAACACGGCCATCCAATGCAGCTGAGGAAGTCTCCAGACGTAACAATTTTTCATGGCACTGGACCCAGCCTTCCAGAGCCTAGAGAGTGGGACTCTATTTGTGCATCGACTTTTCCACTTAAATCTCTTTCACGCACAAGTATCTTTGTGCACACTCATCTATCCTAACCCCGTCCACCCTCTTCAAGACCTGCGGCGATGGGGGAGTGATAACGCAACGGGTGGGGGTGACCACTGGCAGTTGTAGTCAGGATCCGGCACATAGGCGGCCCACGGACCAGTGGTTGCTCGGCCCTGTGGGCAGCAGGGACGTTCGGCAGCATCCTGGGTGACTGAGCAGCCCTCTCTAGGACAGCACTGCTCACCCTAATCAAGGGAGGGGACTAGAAAAGGTATCCCAAATATTGCCTGCCCTACAAACACCTGGTCAGCACACCGCGGCTGGCGGGTCATCCCCTTTAAGCCATTGAAATCAAAGAAAAAATACAAAGAAACTCCTACTAGGAGCATGGAACATCAGGACACTACTTGATAGAGAGAATACCCCAAGTCCTGAGAGAAGAACAGCTCTAATCGGTAAAGAACTGGTGCAATATAACATAGGTATCGCAGCCCTAAGAGAAACACGCTTACCAGAAGAGGGATCACTCAGCGAACCCACCACTGGATACACCTTCTTTTGGAAAGGTAGAGCCACAAATGTAGACAGAATCCACGGTGTTGGCCTGGCCATCAAGACCAGTTTGCTCAAACAGCTGCCAGACGTGCCTGTGGGCATCAGCGAGAGGCTCATGAAGATCTGTTTGCCTCTCAGCAAAGACCGGTATGCCACAATCATCAGCGCATATGCCCCAACACTGACCAGCGCAGAGGAGACCATCGAGCAGTTCTACTCTGACCTGAGTGCTGTCCTGCACTCAGTGCCCACAAATGACAAGCTGATACTACTGGGAGACTTCAATGCCCGCATTGGCCAGGACCATGAAAGATGGAAAGGAGTGCTCGGCAAACACGGCGTGGGCAAAATGAACAACAATGGCCTACTGCTACTCAGCAAATGCTCAGAGTTCGAACTCACCATCATGAACACTGTGTTCAGAACGGCGAACAAATATAAAACAATGTGGATGCACCCAAGATCAAAACAGTGGCATCTCATTGACTACATCATTGTACGCTGGCGAGACATCCAGGATGTAAAGATCACCAGAGCCATGAGAGGAGCTGAATGATGGACAGACCACCGATTGGTTAGAGCTACTCTTCAAATGTGCATTGCGCCTCGCCATCCAAAACACGTCCAGACAGTTTGCACAACAAACCAGCCATGCATTACAATCGACGGCACGCAGCTTTCTAAAGCCAACACTTTCAAGTACCTGGGCAGCACCATCGCCAACGACGGGTCCCTAGACCACGAGATCAATGCCAGGATCCAAAAGGCCAGCCAGGCACTCAGGCAACTACGCTCCAAAGTCCTCCAACACAGTGGTGTAAGCACTGCGATGAAGCTCAAAGTGTATAACGCAGCGGTCCTCAGCTTGCTCCTGTACGGCTGTGAGACATGGACACTGTGTACCGGAAGCACATGAAACAGCTGGAGCAATTCCACCAACACTCCCTCCGGTCAATCATGAGGATCCGATGGCAGGACCGAATCACCAACCAGGAAGTCCTCGACAGAGCCAACTCCACCAGCATCGAGGTCATGGTCCTCAAAACCCAGCTACGATGGTCTGGACACGTCATCCGCATGGACCCACAGCGAATACCAAGACAGGTATTCTATGGTGAACTGTCAGCTGGACTCAGGAAACAAGGCCGACCAAAGAAAAGATTCAAGGATCAGCTAAAGTCAAACTTGAAGTGGGCTGGCATTATAGCACAGCAACTAGAACTCGCTGCCTCTGTCAGAAGCAGCTGGTGAACCCACATTAACCATGCCGCCATCACCTTTGAAGATGAACAACGTCGACGTCTTGCCGCTGCAGGTGAATGCTAACAGCAGGCCACAGCCACACCTCCCGTAACAACTGGTGTCCCCACGTGCCACAAACTCTGCACCTCAGTCTTTGGACTCCAAAGCCACATGAGGGTACACCATAGATGAAACTGCACAAAGACAATAGTCATACTTGATCAAGAGAGTGTACCACTGATCATTTGGTACCATGAACCTTTGAGGGAAGCACTATTATTATTATTATTTTTACCATTTTACATATGAGGAAACTCAGGAAAACAGAGTCACATAGTCAGTAAATGTCTGATATTGGATTTGAACTTAGGTCTTCCTGACTCCAGGGCCATCATTCAATCCAGTGTACTGCCCATATAATAGTGAATATGTATCCCAACACATTTTAATATGTTCTGCTAAATTCCATGAATTTCCTTCTTTCACTATTACAAACTCGAATGCAGAATATTCAGGCTGTCCCCTAGTTCCTCTCACTCCCATGTCATCTATTAGTTATTTATTTGTTATAATGAAGGCCAAAGTCTTAGAAGCCTTTTTGTGTTTCCCTTACATTCTGAGAAATGAAACTGAGAGCAAGGCAAGTCAAGTATATACTCCTCCGTTTCTTTTAGCATTATTAGTGTACTTGAATGGAAATTCAATTTCTTTCCCAGTTCATATAATAAATCAAATCACAATAAAAAGTAGTACCTAGTACAATTCCTTCGAGGTCCTATTTAAGAAGGGTATAAAAAGTATTTATGATTGGTACAAATACTGTTTAAAGATACTTTTAGAGTCCTGAAAAAGGAATGCAGTTTTGAATAATTTTAATAACTCTTTAATCATGTTTATTTGATTAATGTGCCAAACATTTTCCCCAAAGGAAAGGAAAGAGGTGAGAGGGAATGGAGTAAGTATTTATATAGCATTAACTGTCTGCCTAGCATTATGCTAAGTATGTTTTTTTTTTTTTCCAAATATGACCTCATTTGATATGACATATACTGGAGATAGATTAACTTTAAACCCATTCCTATTTAAATGAACCCAGGTTCTGAAATAATAAATTCAAAATGAATGCAACATTGCAGTATGTTTGTGTATCTATACCTCTTATATGCTATCTGAAAATAGACTTTCTTATGGGTGGATGAATAAAAATTAATGAAAATTCTACCTGGGGAATAAATGAATATGTATTTTGCATTGTGTTACATTATGGAAATAACAATCTGAAACTGAAAGAGACCACCAAAGCCATCTGATACAATCCCTCCATTCTGTACTTTAGAAAGCTGGGAATCTAGGTTACGCTTTTTCCCAAAATCACCAACAGAATAAGTGCCAGTGGGGAAGTCTGAAATTAAGTCCTTAAAAACTCAAAACTTGTGTTCTGCCTGCTGAAACATAATGCCTTTCTTGTACATCTTTCTGTTTACTTGTTTTTATGAACTTAAATATTCCTGCTTTTAATATTATATTTAAAATATTTTTATTTTTTACTAATTTAAAACTATATATATAATTTTTCATGGAGGATCTCTTCAATATTTCACCAATGAGTTATTTAAAAGTTAGGCTGTTGGGAAAATTGCAATGAGTATTCTGTTTGACCTCTGAAAGAGTAATGGATAGAAGTTTTAAAGATATCAATTTAGATTAAGAGAAAAAAGAAAACATTTCCTATCAAGAGAGCTGTATAAGGGTAAAATGGCCTCCTTTGAGGGGGGTTCCCCTTCACTTGAGGTCTTTAGGTAAAAGTTGAATGATGAGGTCTTGTGTATAAGGTAGAGAATAAAGGTTTGGGTTAAGTACAGGTTGGACTAGATAGCATCTGAGGTTCTAACTCTGAAATTCTATGATTCTGTGAAACAATTAATGAAATCACAATTATAGAAATTTAATTGAAAGGAAGGCACTGATTTCTGTACATACAAATGTCCGTCAACATTTTTTAGCGGCCTTAGCTGACAAAAACATTGAGAATCACAGTTAGATAGCAAATGCAACATATGCCGTCTTATGCCTGGACACAACAGGGCTTCTCATTAATAGCTTTCTTAATTTCCTTATTATGCTTGTGTTTGCAAGAACATATGGTATTTTCTTTTCTAAGCCATGCTTTTTCATGTAAATCTTTGGTCAACAGTATATTCTGTTAATCTTTTTTTGTATAAATAAAAAATAAAAATGTAATTTATTTCTTTGAGAGTCCTTAACTTTATACTAATTTTTAAGTCAAACTCTCATTTATTTTTATCGATCACACATATCCTTATCGAATCATTAGATTTAGGCTTAGAAGGAGCCTTCAAGATAATTTTACAGATGAGGAAACTAATACTCAGAGATTGTAGACCTGCCCCAGTTTGCAATTAGTTACCAGGAGATGTGTTTTATAGTCCATCTTGAGGAATAGGGAGGGAAAGAAGTATTCAATAGGAGAGATTTCAGGTAAAGATGAATGGCCTAGCCTGCCTCTGTGTGTGTGTGTGTGTGTGTGTGTGTGTGTGTGTGTGTGTGTGTGTGTGTGTGTATAAAACTCAGCTTAAATGCATCTACACAAAGAATGGTAAATATTATTGACTGAAATGTGTTTTTTTTTTTTCCCTAGATCCTTACCTTTTGTCTTAGAATCAATACTATGTATTGTTTCTAAGGCAGAAGAGTGGTAAGGGCTAGGCAATGGGGGTCAAGTGACTTGTCCAAGATCACACAGCTGGGAAGTGTCTGAGGCCAGATTTGGACCTAAAACCTCCTGCCTCTGGGCCTGACTCTCAATCCTCTGAGACACCCAGCTGTCCCTTGTTTTGTTTTCTTTTTAATTTTGATTTAAACTTAAATTTATGCAATACTCAAACTAATCTCTAGGGTCTACAACATTCTACTCATCGTATTTGGTGTGTGCCCATGATCTCAGTTTCACATAGCAATTGATGAAAAATATTTCCCTCTTCTTGTGTGATGAGAGGCAGTAATTTCTATATTTTTTGCATATTTTTATTTATGTGAGTCTTCAAAGAAAGTGTAGGTCTATTGAAAAAATAATGACTATCATGTAAAAAATACCAATGAAAATTAAAATATACTTTTAAGCAAAACATAATAAATACTCCAGATTTGTTCTGACAAGAACAGAATTTGGTGGGGCAGGGTGGAACATTCTGGAACCAGCTTATACCAGTTCACAACATCTGATTATAAATATTTTTACTGTGAACATTCACCAATAATAGAGAATAGAACTTGATTTATTGGGCTATTGTTTGCCTAGAGTTTAAACTTAAGGAAATTATAGAGAAATGTTATTAATGCAGCCTATTCTTAAAATTTTATCATATGAACTTATTTTAGAGAATGTATTGTTAAACATTTATCAGTACATCACTGGACTAATACCTTGCTTATTCTATACACATGAATGGCATAGATTAATTACTATTCTTTATGATTTGTAATTCTGCCAGTTCTCAATCTTTCTAATTCTTTTCTTTAATCTCACTTCTTTCCATCTTGACCACAAGTGTGGCATTTTTCTAATTGCCTAAAACAAAAGTATATTAAGACTATAGAATTCTCTTAATCTACCCATCTAGAACTGTTCTTGCTAAGAATTGTTCTTGTGGAATCCATGCTGGCTAATGATCATGATGACATCAGGATAACTAGAAAGAAATTTACTGTAATACTTATTAGCTTTAAGACCATGATCAAATCACATTAAGCTCTTTGATTTCAGTTTTATTACCTATGAAATGAGGTGTTAAGATGTGATAATCTCTAATTTCTTTCTACACTGACAGTATGATTATTTTCCTTTAGAACCCCAGTTCTGAAGAGAGGGTAAAATTGTACAGGCAAAAACACAAAAAGAAAGAATTCTATGAACACCAGAGCAATGTGGGTAAAATAAGTTAGCCAGTTTGGCTGGAATTACGTTTTATGGATGCAAAGCAATGAGAGGTACAAATATAAAGATAGCCTGGGGCTAAATTGTGAAGTATCTTGACTTATAGGCTTAGCAGTGAGAAATTTATGTATTAGGGATTAGGAAGTCTTTTGTTTTTGCTTTTGTTTGTGTGTTTGTTTTTAATGAAGAAGTGACATGAAATATTAGTAGCATCTTTGAGAAGTAACTGGCAAAAGTGATCCAGATGGACTGAAATAGGTACAGACTGGAGAAAGGGAAACCAGTTATACTACTGGAGTTGTCCAGGCTGAGATTATAAGAAAGTAAACTATAGTGGGTTATGCTGATATTCCATAAGGGTTATAAAGTGCATCAATTTTGTAATTGCAGTTCCTCTCAGTAACAATTTTATTCATTGATTTCCAAATGCATAGTTGTGTTCCAGGTGACTGAGGAAAAAAAGAACTCTGACCACCTACCAAAATTAGCACAACTTTAATGCAAATGTGGAATATTGCTACCAGAAGTACTTTTTCAATAAAAATTCATGTTTACTTATTTGTATTTTCATAAAGCAACATTAAAAACAACATTATTCAAAGTAATATAAAACTTAGTAAAGTATTGAGTTGCTATTACTTTGAAACATACTATATAACAGTTTCACCAATTAAAACTACCAATTTGATAATTGGCTAAAATTAATTTGTCTTTAATAATATCTGTTAAATATATTAGAGAGGCAGCAAACTACCAACTGTGTTTTCACTACCCTGTTTCATGAGGGCCCATTAGCTTTGATAATTGAGATTTTAAAACTGAAAGCCAGGGCCATTATAGAAATGGTCCACGTATTTCCATTAGAAAGGATTTTTATATTGCAAGATAAATTAAATTGCCTTTAAATATTCAGTTTATGTGTATTCCAAGGGGATAGGATACAGTATGTTGGCTGTATCATTTTTATTCATGGTTTCTAGTTGCCTGTTTTCTCTTTTAATTCTTTAATTTTATGGTTCTCTTGAAATATAGAGGAAGAGTATGCTTAGCACTGTGTATTTGAGTTTTTGTTGCCTTGGAAACTGAAATGATAGTTTATCAAATAAGCTTGGATAACTTCAAATAAATGTCTATAACAATTGCACAAACAATTTGCTTTCTATCAGTTGAGATGCTAGTAGAAAACCAAATTATTAGTAGGAAGTTTTTCTAGGTCACCCATTTAGTAATAAGTACACTTTACATTTAAATACAAATAGATTACATCTACTTTTATTGAATCATATAATCATTAAGAATATTCTAATAATTCTGGAATTGGGAATCAAATTATGATGTACTAAGTGGAATACTTTGGATGATATCTATAATTCTAAAATATATGAATAAATTTAAAATTATTTTAAGATAATGATTTAATTAAAGTTATTTATGTCCATTTATGATCTAATTAGGATCAAGCATGCTGGTCAAGTAAAACCACATATGAGAAAATATAGACAGATAGACAGGTTGGATATTCTAAGCATTGTATTAACTTTGGGGGGAAATGAGAGTTTCTCTTTTCAAAACATTCATATTCCATAACAAACTGGAGGAATTCCAGGTGAACTGGAATGACCTCCAGGAATTGATGCTGAGTGAGAGGAGCAGAACCAAGAGAACATTATGCACATTATACACTGTGGCACAATCTAATATATTAGACTTCTCTACTAGCAGCAAAGCAATGATCCAGGACAGTTCTGAGGGACTTATGAGAAAGAACAATATCCACATCCAGAGAAAGAACTCTGGGAGTAGAAACACAGAAGAAAAACAACTGAATGCTTGATCACATGGGTTGATGGGGATATGATTGGGCATGTTGACTCTAAATGATCACCCTAGTGCAAACATCAATAATATGGAAATAAGTTTCGATCAAAGACACATGTAAAACCCAGTGGAATTGCTCATTGGCTATGGGAGAGATCTAACCAACATCATTAAGCAAACAATGATCCTGAGGAGCCCACTACTGGAATGGGTTCACTGTACAAAAGGAAGAAGGGAATGGATTGTGGGATTGAATCATTTTATTTTGGAAATGAGATAAATCTGTTGGAGAACAAACAAGGATGTAGAATGTGAGGTACCTGGGATCATATACCTTCCTATATTCAGTTTCCACGACACTCTAAAATTTCCAATGTTTCTATTTGAGAAATGTCTCATAGGCAGTAATTCTTCATTTTGACCCTTGACCTCCAAAAACAATTTGAAGTATTACCTCGAGAGGCACATCTGTGTCATGTAATTTGATACTGGTAGTATCATTAAGCCCAGAATACTTATGTCCATATTAAGCATTGCCCTTGAAACGAAAATGGTCACTTAATAGAAAAATAAAATTTCAATCAACCTTTCCCTAGATATTCCATAGTTGTATAAAGGTAAATATATCATTTAAATAGAATTAATTCATTTTTCTAGTATATTTATATATGTATGTATATACATATATATAAGTAATGGAAATATTAAATGTTTGTATGCACATATCTACATGTATACACATAGATACAGATATCTCTTTCTCTATCCTTATATGTGTGTGTGTGCGTAGATAGCTATGGATATTTGTCTCTTTTAAAAAAGGTACATATATATATATTTTTTTTTTAAAGGTATATGAGGTCAGTCAAAAGAAAAAGGTTTTAGTAGGTCAGAGATGGGAAAGATACTCTCCTGCATTGACATACAGTTGGATGTCTGAGGTCCAAGGATAACACCATAAATTTGCAATGGCCCAACTCCTTTTTTTATCTACCAAAGAAATTTGGTCATGTCTAATTTGACAACAACAACACTGGAATTTAGGTACTATTCCCCTCCTCCCATTTTAGAGTTAAGAAAATGGAGGCAAACAAGTTTAGGTCATTTGCCAAAAGCCACATATTTAGTAAATGTCTGGGGCCATATTGAACTCAGGCATTCAATTACTCCATGTCCCAACAGTCTATCCACTGTGGCATCTATCTACCCCCAAAGTGAAATGAAATTTGTCAATTATTCTTGTGAGTTAATTGATATAGAGTTAAGTTGTATAAATCAAAATTTAAAAGTAAAATATTATATTTAAATCATAAAATGTATATAAATATAAATGTATCTATAGAAATATACAAGTTTACATAAACACATGAATATGTATGCACATATACACATGCAAAAATATGTATAAATGAATTTGAATATTCAAATGTGTCTATATATACACATGTATTATTTCTGATTTGCATTGTACAACTGGGTTGCATACTTGTATATGTAAATTAATAACATGTATAAAAGCATGTATGTGTATCTATATCTGTATATATGATAAACATGTATATTTATGAATTTTGTAACCTTTTTCTATGTATTACAAATACTTTATGGATCTCTTTCTTCTTTCTCTCACTGAAATTTTTCTGATTTATGGAAAGAACGAGCCAGTTCAAAAACACATTGAATCAGTTTGTTTTCTTATTTATTTAAACATGAGGTTTATATATATATACATATTATATATATATATACATATGCATATGTGTATATATATTATATATATATAATAAATATTTTAAAACCCAAATTTTTCTTACTAAAGAAAAATGGTTGAAATAATTGTGCATTTAACACTGAAACAGCTAGATTTTTATGTACTTTTAAGGCCCCATTCACCACTCCTCTCATTGTTTTAGGTTTCTTTCTCATTTTATAGACCTGATCATACTTATTTCTAATCAGCCCTTCCCTGTCTCATGATTGGTAAACTGTCTTTGTACCATATATTCATTTATAGAGAGGCCAGCTGATAATAAAAGCATATACCAGTGGTCTAGTAAGATAAAATTAAGCCAAAGTATAATTTGATTAAGTAAAATTAAAAAGTATTAATTAATTGTTGTTATTGCTCAGTTGTTTCCAATTGTGTCAAATTCTCTGTCTGTGACATCATATGGGTTTTCCTTGAGAAAGATATGGGAATGGTTTGTCATTTTCTTCTTTAACTCATTTTCAGATAAGGATCTGAGGCAAACAGCATTAAATGACTTCCCCAGAGTCACACAATTAGTTAGTGTCTAAGGTTTGATTTTAATTCAGGTATATGACTATTTCTTGACTGCAGGACTGGAAAAAGTTATTACGGTATTTTTATATTTTCCATTTATTATAGGTATTTCTTGTTAGATTTTTCTAATCATTTTTACTTTTTCTATTTTTTCCTTTCCAGATTAAAAAAACAAAGAAACGTGAGTTCTGCTTATGGAATCAAATCAAGTGTTAAATATACCTCGGAAGACTCCACAGAAGCAGAGCATGAAGAAGAAGGAGATCAGTCTGTCCCCTAAAGCAACTTGGGACTCCTGGGTTTGTCAAGTTAGAGTTAATGAAAAAGTAATAAAAGCAAAATCCAGAAGAGAAAATTAATAGAAACATTTCTCATATAATAATTTAATGAAATATCAAATATAAGATATTTTATATACATTAATCTGATATCAATAATTTTTGCAGAAAATAAAATATACCTGCCTTGTGATCTATAAAAATTTTTGATAGGTTGAGTTTTTAAATATCAGTTATATACCTTGTAAATGCTGTTGTTCTTTTTCATAAATCATTTATTAAAATTTGTCCCCTCCCTTTTTATTATCACTGAGGAAAGTTGTGAAATTTTAAATGTTACATGTAAGAAGAGACCAGAGCTTTTAAGATTATGAAAAAAGTTAAATCTTCAATTTATTATTCATCTTCTATACATTACAATGTGCATAAAAGGCAAAAATTATATCTTTAAGTACATGATGCATTATTATCTGTAAACTACCAAATGATTACTTTAGCCTGAACCATCAATTTCAATATGATCATATGAAAATATTAACCAATATGTTGATAATAAATCAATATTTAATTTGAAAAATGAGCTATAGCCATATGTGATAAAATGTAGTACTAGATTTTTGTTCTACAAATGAAATCAATTGAAGTAATGGAGAATGTGATTTACTTACCCTTTTTATAACAACCTGTAGATTTAATTGATTGTTCATCTCTAATGAAAACAACTATCAATTTCCTTGAATTAGATTCTTTCAGAGATCTATATTCATTGAAAATGGCATATTATGGATGGGGAGAATTTATCAAAATGTATGTTGAAGAGATATCAGTTCCATTAAACTTAGCAAGGATGCAAATTATGGGATCAATAGATTTTTTCACATATATTTAATCAGCATGATTATTAAGATGAATGGGTCAGAAATATACATAGCTATAGACTAAGATCTTGGATCTTTGAAGTCATCCAGTTCACCTCCTTCATTTTATCCTGAGGAAACTGAGACCCAGAGAGTTTAACTGACTTATTCTAGATCACAGAGTTCATAAGGAGCAGAGTAATATCTTTAGAGACAGTGTGGCACAATTGTTTTAAACACATGGCTTTGGAGTAAGTAGACATGAACCTAAAACATTCCTCTAATGTTAAAACTTGTATGACCTTGTACAAGTCACAACTCCTCTGGGCCTCAGTTTGCTCAATTATAAAATGAAAAAATATATATATATATATGGCCTGGCTTCTTTAGTCTCTTAGGAGTCAGTAAGTATGATTTTATGTAAAATCAAGCATTCCAAATCCAATTTCTTTTGCAGAATAAAATAAAAGACCCTCATTTTCAGAATAAGAATTTAAAGACTATCCAAAATTCACATGGTGATTTTTAAGGAATAAATTTATGAAATATAAGAATTAGAAAATACCCTTACAATTATTAAAGTCATCCCCTCTTGTTTTTTAGATGAAGAGAATGAGAGCCAAAGAAATAAAATTATTTGCCTAAAAGTCACAGAGCAGGTAAGAACAAAAATAGATAGTTCTAGGATTCTAGAATGCAGGGTCCTTCTAGTACATCACACAACTCTCAACAATATTGATTTTCTCATGTACATTACTACCAAGGCTCAAATTTTTTTAAGTGGCACTTAGAGAAGTGACAATTACAATATGCTTAGGACTATCTGGTAAACCTTCCCTTACATTTTAAAGATCTGCTGGTAGCAGAACCAAAAAAAGAACATGGAGAGACAGCAAGGAGGGCTCATTTTGCTAGAGTATGTGAAGGGAGTACTGAACAAGCCTCAGCAGGACTCAGATGCAATATAGCCTCTTGGAGAAGCTGTGGCATGGGTGCACAGCCAGCACTCAGGGAACTGCTTTGTAAACCCTATTCCCAGCCCCCAAGGACTTTTTTTGCATGCCCCATCCCTCTATCAAGCCTCCCAGAGCAAACACTTTCTCCTTCAACTCTCTCAGCTAAAAATGGTAATCTGGAACTCACAGACAGTTTGAATTTTCCCTCTGGGCACTCCAATTTGGAAAAGATTTGCCAACCCTGAAATATAATATAAACTGCAGGGGAAAGAGAACAACTGGCTTGGTCCAGCCTCAGCAGGGTAAGAATGAAAACCAATGGAATATAGAACAAGCAGCAGTGGGAGGGAAGTGGCCTTGCAGAGTCCAGGCAGAATGGAGGTAGGGAACAACCCCATGTAAGTATCAGTGGGATGGACTCAGCCCAACAAGGTCCAGCCTCAGTGGAACTGATCAGAACACAACTCCAACCCAGTTGAATTCAACAGTTGCAAACCTCCACACAGCATATAAACCATAATTGCCTTTGTCAAATGTTCAATCTGAGACTGACAGTTGAGCCAATCCAGGCACAGCACAAGCATAGGACATTACTTTCTGCACTCCAGAAACAGAAATAAGTTTTAGCAGACAGACAAAATCATGGGAAAAATTACTCCAAAATGATAAAAAAGAAAGAGAAAAAAGCCTGATACTAGAAAAATAGCTCACCAAGAGAAATGATCAAAATACAAGCTCAGAAGTAGATAGCAATAAAAATCTGAAAACCTGTGAAGCCTCATATGGAAATGTGAATGTGTGTCAAGCTTAAAATGAACCCCTGGAAGAATTAAAAAAAAAAAAAACAAACATAAAAAAATGAGAAGAAACTTGGAAAAATAAGAAAAAAATGATAGAGTAGAACACAAACTTACTGAAGAAAACAGTTTCCTAAAAAGTAATTCAAGAAGGAAATTTATTCAAACAGGAACATAACTTCCTAAGAATGGAAGTAAAAGGTCTCAAAGAAGAAAATGGCTCCCTTAAAATTAGAATTGGACAAATGGAAGCTAACTACTTCATAGGGCAGCTCTCCAACCTCTGACCCTTACCTGACACCCAGCTCTCACTTGTGGCTCCTAGTAACTGCTAGCATGTGGCAGTGGCCACACCCCAGGCAACAGTTTCGACAGGCTGGCCAAACCTTGTGAGGGTAGTAGCCATAGGGTCGTAGACCCCTGGTGAACTAAGGCTTTGCTCACCCAGCATGTGAAGACTGCTTTGGCCAAACAGACGGAAGAAACCAATAAGAAGGTTCAACGGCTGAGAGGGCAACGCAGCAAAGCACTGTGGAGTGCTTAGGGCGTGTTGGAGCACAAAAGACAACACAGCCATCCAATGCAGCTGAGGAAGTCTCCAGGTGTAACAATTTTTCGTGCCACTGGACCCAGGCTTCCAATGCTGAGAGAGTGGGACTGCCTTTGTGCGTCGACTTTTCCACTTAAATCTGCTTCACGCACAAGTGTTTTTGTGCACACTCATCTACATCATAGATGAAAGCACACAAAGACAATCATCATCCTCAGTTACCGAGAGACTACTACTACTTCATAAGAAAGCAGGAAACAATAAAAGAAATTCAAAGAATGAAAAATTAGTATAAAATTTGTAATACCTCACTGGAAAAGCAACTAATCTAGAAAAAAACATGTATCTAGGAGATATAATCTAAGAATCATTAGATTGTTTGAAATCCATAATAAAAAAAAAAGAACCTGGGCACCACATTGAAAGAAATTATTAGGGAAAACTTCCCTGTTATTCTTGAACTACAAGAGAAGATAGAATCTGAAAGAATCTACTATTGACCTCCTGAATGAAATCTTAAAATTAAAAATCCAAGGACTATTATAGTCAAATTCCAGAAATCCCAAGTCAAAGAGAAAATGCTACAAACAGAATAAAAACATTCAAAAGTCGTGGGACCAAAATCAGGATTATACAAGGCCTAGAAGCTTCTACATTACAAGATTGGAAGGCATGGAACATATTTCACAAGGGAAATGATCTAGATCTCCAACCAAAACTCAGCTACGAAGGAAACTGAGCATAATATTCTAGGGAATGAAATGGATATTGAATGAAATACAGGAATTCTAGGCATTCCAAATGAAATGATTAGCACAAAAAATATAATGATCAAATCTGGCACTCAAAAGAACAATAAAAAGAGTTAATACAAAAAGTAGAAAGATATAGTTGCCAAGCTACATAAGGGCAAGAAAGGAGACAAGATTGTGTGGGAGGGTGCTTTATTCATCTGATCTGTAGAAGAAAGAATCTTGAGCCAGAAGGAAATACTCACCTGAATATAAATCTGAGTTTATGGAAAGACCTTTGGTAAAGTTTGCTGTCTCCATATATTTCCCTCATCCATGATTACTTCCAAAGAGAAAGATGGTTTCCTGTACCATTGAAGAAAACCAAACCAGTGTCTGAGCATGAGAGCATGGAAGGAGGGAGGGAGAGAGGGAGACAGACAGACAGACAGACAGACAGACAGACGGATGGACGGACGGACGGATGGATGGACGGATGGATGGACAGACGGGGGAAGTGGGGTTGTAGTAGAAGTAAGGGAAGGATTATTATTATAAGGAAATACAGTACTCAATATCAGAGGAAAATAAAAGCAAAGCCAGAAGAGCAAAGGTGCTCAGGACCATTATTTTCAAGAGAAAAAATCTGCATCTTTGTGAGTATTGAAGTTTTTGTGGAATATAAAGGTCCAAAAGGAAGAATGGGGATAGAGGTGCAAAAAGAAAGGAGAAACCATAGCAACTCTAAGCCACTCATAATATAGGAAAGGAAAGATTTTTAATTACCTTTAAGCTTGGATACAAGTCCTTGTATTTTTGTTTTATATTAAAAAATAAAAACTTGCCTATATTAGTACTACTATTAGGTCATGGTATGTTAAGTAAGTCAAAATAACTTACCAAAAGTAACCTATTTGGGGGCAGAATCAGGATGGCAACATAAAGGCAGAGATTTGCCTCATTTTCCCCAGATTTCTATTCAAGTAACTTTAAGATAATGATTCACAAGTAATTCTAGAGTGGTAGCACCAACAAAAAGGATGGGATAAAATTATTTTCTAGGCCAAGACAACTTAGAAAGTGGTTAAAAGTAATATCTCTGGGGTGGGAGTCTAATTCAGTGCTGGCCACCTACTAGAGTATAATTAATCTGCAATGGAGGTGGTTAGCTTTCTCAACACACAGAGAGTAAAGAGGCTGATCAATTAATTAATCAAAAGGAGTTTACAGGGGTTTTGTAGCTGGCACTGAATTCTACGTTTCCTGTAAGCAGTTCTAGGCTATAGTCTCAGGATAAGGAAGAGCACTAGCATACTAGATTTTGGAGTAACAGCAGCACTGAAACCCTGTTCACAATTCTAGGATGGAATAAAGTACTTATGGTTGCTCAAAGATGATAGGGTACACCAGGAGAGCAGTAACCATACCTCTCCTTAAATCATACCATCTTAGGAGCAAGGAAACCTTGCAGAATACTAGAACAAGTTCCGAAAATGATAGCATAAAACACCTGAAGCTTAGAGCAGTGTTTCCTTCAATTTAGGAGCAAAATCCAACTTTATTTTAAATATAAAACAAAGTTAAGATAGATAGATAGATAGATAGATAGATAGATAGATAGATAGATAGAGAGATAGATAGAGTTAAGAAATAGACTGGACAATTGGGCAAATAACTATAGCATAAAAGAACCTAAACACGGAACATTTCTATGGTCATATGGAAGTTCAAAACAAAAATGCTGAAGATGACAAAATCAAAATTACTACATGCAAAACCTCAAAAATGTGAATTGGTCTCAAGTTCAAAAATAATTACTGCAATAACTCAAAAAGTTTAATAAAAAATGAGAGAGGCAAAAAAAAATTGAAGAAGAAATGAGAATGATCCAAGAAAATCATGAATAGAGAGAGTAGACAGCTCAGAAAAGGAGGCACAAAAATATTAAAGAAAATAACATTTAAAAAATAGAATAGGCTAAATCCTAGTATATGCACTGAAGGGGAGATTTGTTTAAAAAGAATTGGTCAAATGAAAAAGAGATCTAAAACCTCACAAACTAAAAAAAATGTCTCAAAATTTCAATTAGGCAAGTGAAAGCTAATAATTCTATGAAACAGCAAGAAACAATAACAAATACCCAAAAGAATGAAAAATAATGGATAAAAACATGGAGTATTTCATTAAAAAGCAACTTACATGAAAAAATAGATAAAGGAGAGATAATTTAAGAATTATTGGATTTGGGGCAGCTAGGTGGCCTAAAAATGTGAGGGTTAAAATCTGACCTCAAATACTTCCTAACCCTAACCCTAACCCTAGGCAACTCCCTTAACCTCATTTGTTTAGCCCTTATAGTTCTTCTGCTTTGGAACCAATGCTTATTATTTATTCTAAGACAGAAGGTAAAGGTTAAAAATTTTTAAAAAGATTTATTGGATTCCTTACAAATCACGACATAAATGATTTTCAAAAAGTGCCTAGACTTCACATTTCAAGAAAAACTGCCCTGATATCTTAAAACCAGAGGATAAAATAGACATTGGAAGAATTCACTAATCACATCTTTGAAAATATTCCTACATGAAAACACATAGGAATATTAAAATCAAATTCCACTGCTCCCAGGTCAAGAGATACTTCAAGTAGCCAGAAATAAATAATTCCAGTGTGATGGAATCACAGTCAGGATCTCACAAGATTTAGCAATTTCTTTGGTAAAGTATCTTGTGGGTAGGAATGCAATATCCTGAAGGACAAAGGAGCTGGGATTATAACCAAGAATTATCTAACAAGCAAAACTGTGTATAAATCTTCTAGGGGGGGTGATATTTAATAAAATAGAGGAGTTTAAACTATTCCTGAAGAAAGATAAGCACTGATTAGAATATTTGCCTTTCAAATATAAAAATCAAGAGAAATATAAAGAGATAAATAGGAAAGAGAAATCATAAGTAGTTTGAGAAGGTTGAACTATATACATTCTTACATGAGAAGATGATACTTGTATTTTAAGAACTTTAACATTATTCAGGCAGCTGGAAGTATACTTAGACAGAGGGCATAATTGTGAGTTGGTCATGTTGGGGTGATACTTTTTTTAAAAATTAAGAGATGAGAAAGAGTGATGATTATGATGAGATGATATTTAAAAAAATAAAATTAAGAGGTAAGAAAGAGATGAAGTGGAAGAAAGGGAAAGGGTAGATGAAATGATATGTTATTATATGACATGAAAAGGACACAAAAGAGGCTTTAAATGGAGGTGAAGATGGGGAGGTGACAGACAACTCTTAAACTTTACTCTCACTGGAGAGAAATAACACACATTAACTTGGGTATGAAATTTTTTTTTACATCCTACAGGGAAATAGGAGGAGAAGGGGTTAAGGAAAAAAGGACAGTTTATAAATGATAATGCAGATTTAGAGAAATAATGGTCAAAAACAAAACACTTTTGTAGAGGAGAAAGGTGAAAGAAGAGATAAATGGATAAATAAGGGAAAGTGGGATGGAGAGAAATACATAGTAATGCTAAGTGTGAAAAAAATAGAGCAAGTTTTCCTAATGAAGGTCTTGTTTCTCAAATATATAGAGAACTGAGTCAAATTTATAATAATACTAGCTAGACTTCAATTGATTAATGGTCAAAGGATGTGGAAAGGCAATTTTCAAATGAAGAAATCTAAGGTATCTATAGTAATTTGAAAAAAAAATTATCTAAACTGCCATGCTGAAAGGTCTATAAAACTGTGTAAAAATTCTGATCCAATAATAGCTCTACTCTGCCTGTATTCCCCCAAAAAAAGAAAAAAAATGGGAAAGGACCTATATATACAAGAATAGTAATAGCAGCTCTTTCTTGTGGTTGCATAGAATTGGAAATTGAAGGGATGCCCATCAATTGGGAAATGACTGAACAAGATTTCATATAGAATTGGGATGGAATGCTATTGTGCTATAAGAAATGGTAAGCAAACTACATTCAGAAAAACCAGGAAAGTCTCACATAAACAGTTATAAAATGAAATGATCACAACCAGGAGAATAGTATGCATAGTAACAAAAATATTGTTTGAAGATCAACTGTGAATGACTTTCTTCTTCTCAGAAATACAGTAATCCAAGACCATTCTGAATTCTAACTTTTGATGAAAAATGTCATACATTTTCAGAGAAAGGACAGATGGAATCTGCTGAAAAAAGCATAATTATTTTTTACACATTGTGTTTCTTTTAGTCTTTGATTTCTTTCACAACATGACTAATATGGAAATACATTTACAATACTGCACATGTAAATCCTATACCACAGGGATAGGAAAGGAAAGAAATAAATTAGGACTTAAAATTTAAAAAAAAAAGATAAAATAGTTTTTACATATAATTGAAAAAATAAATACCAAAAAAGTAGTAGTGTAGCACTCTTGGTGAAATAGTCTATACATTGGATAAAGTATAATTACCTTCTTTTTAAATGTAACTAACTTCTAGAACTTTAATGTTTTAACTTTTTCATTTATAACTTCATTACATTTTTATGCATTGGAGATATTCCTTAAAAGTTATATTGAATAAAAATATTTTATAAACTAATAACTTCTTGAATGCACTAGGAAATTTTATGAAACTTTTGGTGAATGGAAAAAACAGAACATTTTTGTCAGTTCCAATTTTTATATATTATATCATTTCAAAAATAGGGCACAACTTTAATCATGAAAAAAATCCATTACTTAAATCACCTTTAATTTAGACAAGGTTTTCATATTTTGAAGGCAGAGCTTATCTCAGAGGAATTTCAGCCATGATTTTGGGTAAAATCAATTACTTGTAATTTGTCTTGAAATAGAAGACTAATCAGGCCAAATGAAAGAAAATTGCACATAGAAATTTCTGAAACAACAGCTAAACCTACAAACATATTTACAAACAAATATTTGTTTTCTATTTCTAAATTCTGGGAAATATTTCCTTGCTGTCTTTAATCATATCAAGTTTGCATTGAATTAAATAAAACTAATAATTTAATGTCCTTACTAGAACCAAAAAATCATGACTTATTTTTCAAATATTTTGTATACTAATTCTATATTTGTTAATCATATTCAGTATTAGACAATCACTGGGATAGAAGTTGTTTGTTTGTTTTTGTATAATACTTTAGTCAAAGGAACAAAAACACAGTTACAAAAGTTGAAATAAAAACATTTGGATATATTTCCCTAATTACAGAATATTTTTCACATTTTCTTTCTTATTTGTAAGAAATCTACTAAAATTTAAGCTAATCGACATAGAAATATTAATAGAGAAGAATTTGTATATTCAATTTTGTTTTAATGCTCATTCTTATAAGACTATCATATATTATACTGGACAGATGCTTCTGTCCAGATTCAACATAATCATAGAATATGGCAAACCAAATAAAATTTCAAATTTTAAATAAGGTAGAATATGCACAATATAAAGCAGTCACCTGCTTCAGCATTAATAATATTTGCAAAATTCTTTTTCAACATAAATTTGCCTTGAGAATGTTGTTCTCCAATCATTTGATGAAAGAAAGCTATTAGCCATAAAAATTTCAAAATAATTTGTGTTCTGAACTGATGGTGAATAATTCAACTTCATTTGTTTTGTTGAAGCAGTTTGTAGCTACTAATTTTTGCATTCATTGCAGGAGAAATAGTTCTGATATTTCATTATATACTTTTTTTTCCTTCACTGTAGAATTTTAATTTCAAGACAACTGGAAAAAAATGTATAATGTTGTGTTGTGAAAAGTATCCCAAAGTATTAGTTTAATGAAACCTATTGCTTTGCATGTAATTGTCATTTTTCAAGTATCATAAATGTTGTTTTCATTATTCAGTGGCTTATAGTTTATTTCCATGGGCACCCACGTCATCATATATAAGATATATCTAAAGAATGGCCCAGAAAACTCCCATGTTGCTGAACAAGATGAATTTTCCAGAGTCAAATGAAATGTATAGACATCTAGTGTTCAAAATATGCACTAGACCCATGAGGTAGATCAATCTCACAATACTTAATTTTAAAAAGTTTTTGTATTTAGTTTTAGTTAATGAAAATTTAATAGTTTACAATAAAATTAGCAAAATGCCTTAGTTTTATCATCTTTATATTATCATTTCATATTTGAAAATATGCATGAGGTCTTAATAATATAAAAATAGAGAGTTTATCTAGACAAGCTAAAATGGTATGACAGAAAGTATCACCTACATAGAAAAATCTGACCTGTAAGCATTTTCCCAAGATTAGAAATGGTCAAGATACCTGTGTTTACAGGTGGACTAAAATTACTCAATCATAAACCAACACAGTTTTTTGTCTAAGTCTTGTTTTTAGATTTGAAAATCTGAGTTTCAAAATTTTAATGAATTTCTTGAGATTTTTTTCTTAAGAATTTATGCGGAAAATTCATTTCTAAGAGGGTTGTGTGTGTGTGTGTGTGTGTGTGTGTGTGTGTGTGTGTTTGATGGACATATATTAACTCTTCTTTAACATCCATTGTTAAATCGGTCCTTTTGAACCTAATATTTATTTTGATTTTGAAATAATTTCATTTTATTGGTAGCTAACCAAATCTCTTAAATGAAGTTGTCCATCATCTGTTATTTAATATCACCTCAGAGCAACAAATATCTCATCTTAAAGTGTGTTTTCAGTCCGAGTAATTCTTTCTGATTAACTTCATCAGTTGGAATTGATGAACTACTTTCAGAGTAACCAACTTTCAAGGTCCCATAAAATCTTCAGGTACAGTTTTAAGAAATTAATGTTAGGGGGCAGCTGGGTAGCTCAGTGGATTGAGAACCAGGCCTAAAGACGGGAGGTCCTAGGTTCAAATCCGACCTCAGCCACTTCCTAGCTGTGTGACCCTGGGCAAGTCACTTGACCCCCATTGCCTAGCCCTTACCACTCTTCTGCCTTGGAGCCAATACACAGTATTGACTCCAAGACGGAAGGTAAGGGTTTTATTAAAAAAAAAAGAAATTAATGTTAATATATTGTCCTATATTAGACAAATCCTATTTGCCATCACTCTTTTCACCATTATATGTAACTATCATCATGATCATCAAGGTCATCTATGATATAATATTTTTAAAAATCATAAGGAGTTGCTAAGAGAAAGGTACCAGGCTAGGCACGAGGGAAACAATAAATAAGCACAGTAGCTTTATTAATATACCGCATACTAGGAAACAAATGGCATCTACCACAAATAAAATAATGAATTTCCAAAGGAAAAAATATCCAGCATCAGATGGACTTACAAGTGAAATATATCAAACATTCAAAGACAATGATAATATCACAGAATATTTTTTAAATAGCAAAAGAAAATAAAAACTTTACCAAACTCCATCTTTGACAAACATGATCTAGACACATTTTAGTTCAGTTAAAATATCAAAAGGAATCTATTGACCAATTTCCTGATTCAATATTGATGTAAAAATTAATAAAATATCAAGAAAGAACTCCACAAAAGAACAAATATTCTATTCTATTACTTCTATTAGATTGGATTTATATCAGGAATGCAGATAAGTTTTAAAATTTGGATTATGAACTATGGGCTTAACTATATTAATAACAAAATCAATAAAACATGAATATATTAATAGATGCAAGAAAAGTTAATGATAAAATACTACCATTTCAGAAACACTAGAAAATGGGAAAAGGTCATTTTCTTAGATAACTGTTATCTAAAATTCAGAGCTACCATATAAGAGATATTAAAAACCACTTCTATATGACATAGTGCTAGATAATCTATTGAATATAGCAAACAGAGAAGAAAAAGGAATTGAAATAATAAACATGGAAAAAGAAGTAAAAATTATCATTTTTCAGTTTACATGATTATGTACTTAATAACTCTAAAGTTTCAAATGAATATTAATTAAAACAATAACTCCACTAAGCTTCTGAGATATAAAATGAACACAAATCATCATCATTACTACATAGTACCAATAAAACCTAGCCAGGAGATAGATAGACAAAAAAAAGAAGGAATTGGATGTAGCATCTTAGCATTTGATACATACAAATATCACATCATGTGGCAATATAAAAGAAACTAGATTTGGACCAATATCCCACACCTTATACCAAGATAAGTTCCAAATAGATATATGATATAGAAATAAAAGGTCATATTATAAACAAATTAATAAAACAAGGAAAAAATGATCAAAGAAAAGAAAGAGGGAATCAGAGAAGATAATTTTGTTTTATAATAATTATATATAAATAATTATAAGAATTGTGATTATATAAATTTGATTATATAAAATTAATTTATATAATAATTTTTATTATTCAAGTAAAAATTTTTAAAGAAAGATTTTGAAGGAAAAATCAAATAAAACTAAAATTAAGAGGAAAGATGTTAACCTCAGTTGAGGGAATTATTTGCAGTGTTTCACTAACAAACATCTAATTATAAGAATAGATATATCAATAAATAGATAAAAAAATGAGCCATTCCCCAAATGATAAATATTTGGAGTATATGAACCAATATTTCTCAAGGAAGAAATCCAGACTATCTATAGCAATATGAAAAATGTTCAAATCACTAGTAATCAGAGTAATTCAGATTAAAGCATTTGAGATTTTACCTTAACACTCATTAGACAGGAAAGATGACCAAAAAAAGAAAAAGAAAAAGAAAAAGAAAAGGTGGAGAAGTTTTAGGAAATCAAGTGCATTGATTAATAGTTTCAGGACCCGTGAATATGTATACAGTGTTTGTCTTTGATAAGTTACAATACTCTTATACTTATGCCTCCAAAGTACTAAATAAATATGAAACAAACCTTTCTGTACAAAACATTCATAGCAGATCCTTTTGTGGTAGCAAAAAACAATGGAAATTTAAAGGTATCCTCATTAGTTGAGGAAAATTGTATAAATTGTGGCATGTAAATATGATAGAAGCCTATTATACTATAAGAAATAAGGAAATAAGTGTTTTCGAAAATGTCTGGGGGGAAAAAACTAACGAAAGTGAAATAGGAAGAACAAGAAGAACAATTTATACTATAAATCAAAATAGAAAAGATAACTTCTGAAAACTTTCATAAATCAATGAAGTATTAAATGAACAAAATCAATAGAACAATTCATAAAATATCAATTACATTTTGAAAACAAACATCCTGGAAATGTATAAGAACTAATTTCAATACTGTGACCACTCATGATGTCAACAAACTAAATATGCTTTTACACTATCTACTTCCCGACAGAGAAGTGATAAATTTCAGGTAAAGAAATATTTAAACATACATTATCACATGCTTGTATATACGCACAAATATATATGTATAGATTTTACATATATAGCAGATATATGTAGTTAATATATTGTAATAAATATAACAGAAAATCTACTCAACCATATATATGTATATATGCATATTATATTCATATGGTCTACTTTTATAATATTATAATACAAGTATTCCTTCCACATTATAACTTTTTCTATCATAGTTTCACTGTATTGAATGTTGACATAAAAAATTAAATGGAAATTTTGGAAGATTTTTTTGTGCAAGCCACAGACAACAAGTGAGGTCAGGAAATGATAGCCAAAAAATTTAGAAATAATAACCCATGTTCAAATACTTTAATAAACCTTACAACAAGAAATTGTAAACACCCTTTAAAAGAAAAATAGAAAGTTCAAAGTTCTCTGGTATGCACTGTAAGGGTTAGAATAGGGGTCTGACAAAATAAGAGAGCACCTTTTGAAAATTTAAGTTTTAATGAGAATATAGTAGAGTTGTAAATTAATATTATCCCTTTGAGCCAGAGAAAATAAAACTTCTAGCAGCTTTTAACAATTAACAATTTAGTTTAATTAAAATAGACATGGTAAAAGAATATAGTAACGGAGGGAAATATAGGAAAGAGGTAGAGGTATTTAATCCAACCCCAATTAGGTCTGTCAATGAAGACCAGCCAGTTCCCAACAAAGAAAAGGTAAAAAAAAGCCCTCTAAAAGCTAAAGCCAAAAAGCCCTCTCAGTAAGCTCAGGCAGAGCTTTGTATTCCAGCAACTAAACACCTACCACCAACCCAACACACTCCCAGCAGCCAACTTCCCTGAAACTGCCAGCCCTAACTGTCAACAACTGACAGCCACTCATACCCTTTTCTTTACCTAACTTCCTGTCTCTGTGGTTCCTACTTCCTGTTACTGTGGGCTGGTTAATCCCTACACATCTCTATGGTAAGAGTACCTCCAGGTCCCCTGTTAAATTTTAAAAAGGCATAAAGAATTCCTTTGTACAGAAGGGAGGGCAAAAAGTATTTATGTGGATTTTCCAGATTGTATGATTCTGTACTCCAAATCTATACATTAATATCTAAATCTATATATACACATATGTGTGTATATCCTTTTGTATATAAGTATATATACATACATATATATGTATATGTGTATATACATATAATTGTGTGTACTGTGAAGATTGGATTTGGCTCTCCCCTGATTAGAACAATTAAGATACATAGTTCTTCCATGATTGTGAAGATTAAATTGTCATACCCTGTCTATTTTTGGATTTAATCCCCATAAGTGTAAACACCCTACTTAAAGCTGAATGGGAAGATTTGCTTATTTTTAGATTTAATCCCCATGAGTGTAAACACGACACTTAAAAGTTGCGAATGGAGTTCTGCCCATTTGGGATTTAATCACAAAAGGTGCAAACTTCTGGGCAGTCCTACTGTAGAGCATCCACTGTGCTTAGTATAGATAAAAATTAGTGGAAGTAATGCAAGAGAAAAATGTCTTTAAAAATAAAGTAACAACTGACTGAATGCAGTTCTATTTGGAACTCTCACTTGGATTAGAACCTCCTGTGAAAGGGAGTTAGTTCTGCTGGAGGTCTACTGGCAGTTCTCCTGGAGTGGAGACAAGGGTCTGAGCTCAGTTCTTCTGGGAGTTCAACTTGGAGACACTTGGAGTGGAACCTCCTGTGAGAGGAGTTCTTCATTTTTGGAAGTGGAGCCAGGAAGAATTCTTCATGCTTTTGAGTTGAAGCTGTTGAGGAGGGGCAGAAGGATCTGCTGACTGGACGGACACGTGGTGAGTGAAAAGGCTGACTCCCTTTCTGGAGGCACCAGCCTCTGGAAAGGCCCATCATTGAGATTCCTTTCCCTTGGCAGGGACCTTTGAGTCTGCTTGACTTAAGAGGAGGCCAGAGCAGCTATCTCTCTCTTTTTCTTCTCTTTCTCTCTTCCTTAATATCTTCCCTCTTTATTATAAAATAAACTACCATAAAATCCATTCTGACTTTAGTAAATCATTTGGGTAAATCAATTGGGATTTAGTAATTAAATTAGTAATTAGTAAATTAGTAAAAAAATAGTAATTAGTAAATCAGTTTAGTAATTAAATCCCTGACGATCAACTAAAATAGTATTCAGTCCAATCATAAATTTAACAGTACTTACACATATACTTATGCAGTCACACAAATACAGTCTGGAAATGAGTTTGTTTTGCATGACTATGCATACTTTTATAAGTAATTTCTTTTTTTCCTTTCCCATCTTTATTAATGGGATTAATAGAGCCTTGAGGATTGTGGGAGAGTATATATTTATGTTTACTTAAAAAAAGATTTAGAAATAACCATGAGGATTCTATAGATATGGAATGTTTTATGCACTTTTGGATAAGGTCATTTTTGCTTAATTGTTTCCCTTTGAGATATCACACAGAATGAAACAATTGTAAATATTTGTAATATAGAACAAAATGCCAATTTTTAATGTTACTTAACTTTAAAACAAATAATATAGATAAGTTCCTAAATTAATGAAATGGTGATATTATCATAAGCCAAGACAATTTTAAAAAACTTCAAAGGAGACGGTAATTCTTAAATCAAAATACAAAAGAAGGTCCCATCTTAATCAATAAACAAATATTTATTAAGTGCCTATTTTGAGCCAGGTATTGTATGAAGCCTGAATTCATATCTGACCTCAGACACTTAACTCTTTGACCCTAGGAAAATCACTTAACCTCTGTTTGCCTAATCCACTGGAAAGAAATGGAAAATTATTCTAGTATCTATGCCAAGAAAACCCATATGGGTTCATGGAGAATAGGACACAACTGAAGTAATGAAAAATAGCAACTGTGCAGGGCACTGGAGTTAGAAGTACAAAGGATTAAACACTCCCTACTGAACCATACACTGTAAGAGTAAAGGGTATGGGAGACAGGCAATCCAGGAAAGGATAAAAGTATGAGCAAAATTCCTTGATATGTTGTCAAGAGAATTAAAATAGTAATTAACCTGGGATGTTCAAGTAGGAGAGACATAGGGTATAATGTTAGGGAGGTATATTCGAACCAGAAAAGGGAAAGTTTTTAATGACAATATTCAATCTATTTTATTTAATTCTGTAAGTCAATGTTTTGCTTGTTATTATGATTTTTCAGTTATTGGTCCCACTTCTATATGTGTGGAAGGGAGCAATAGGAGAACAGTGACATGATTGCAATGTCATTTCCAATTTAATATTCTTCAGCATCAAAGTTTATATTAATCAGTGTGCTTCTCCATCATCTACTATAGTAGTGTTAGACAGGATAGTACTTGTCCTCTATTTCCATGTTTCTAAAACGTGAGAATAGAAGTATATACCCCAGTCTAAAATTTTGATTTAAGACTAAGGTTCTTGGGGACATAGAGAGAGATATCAGGGCTCAAAATTCTGTTTGCCTCTTCACACCACCAAACTAACTTGACTCTATGAACTACTTTCTACCAATTTAGTTATTCTTCTAAAGAATGAAAGGAGGAGGCTATGTTTGGGAGGTCCTGGTTTCAAAAACATCTGGCCTTAGATGCCTTCTAGCTGTATGACCCGGGCAAGTCACTTAATTCTAATTGTCTACCCTTACCATTCTTCTGTCACGTAATTCTAAGACAGAAATTAAGGGTCAAAAAAAAGGAAAGGAAAGAAAGAGCATTGAGTCTTACCAGTGGAACTTGATTTGATGTATAAATCCTTTTGGTTCCACTGTATTTTCCCATTCAAAAATACTCCATCTAATCCTATAAACAGGATCTTTGAAATGCCATGTTAGAGAAATACATCTTTTATATAAATTTTTTATGAATTCCTTTCAGTCTTCAATATTATCATGCTTAAACTATGGCTTACTAGTACATTCTTAGATGGATACTGTGATCTAGTATATTCTATCAAATAATATAAAGGCAATCAGAACTAACAGAAAATTGATTTGCCTCTTCATATTGGTTTGCCTGCTTCTTGTTTCCATTATTTTAATCTGGCATTTGATTTTATATATATATATATATATATATATATATATATATATATAATTGTTTAAGCTAATTTCCATTATTAGAATAAGATTTAATAATGTCTTCATATAGTCACTTTTGTATACATTAAAAAATGCCAGGTACTACTGTATTATTATGTTTCTGACAAGTTGTCTGCTACCTATTACAATGTAATTTTATTTTATTTTTTATTAATTTAAATTAATTTTAGTCAATTTAGAACATTTTTCCTCCCCTACCACCATGCTTCCCGTAGCTGACGTGCAATTTCACTGGGTATTACATGTGTCCTTGATCACAACCTATTTCCATGTTGTTGGTGTTTGCATTAGGATGTTCATTTAGAGTCTACATCCCCAGCCATATCCCCTTGACCCATGAAATCAAGCAGTTGTTTTTATTTGGTGTTTCTACTCCCACATTTTTTCCACTGAACTTGGACAGTGATTTTTCTCATAGATCCTTCCAAGTTGTTCAAAATCACTGCATTACCACTAATGGAGAAGTCTATTACATTCAATCGTACCACAGTGTATCAGTCTCTGTGTATAATGTTCTCCTGGTTCTACTACTCTCACTCTGCATCAATTCCTGGAGGTCATTCCAGTTCCCATGGAAATCCTCCAGTTCATTATTCCTTGGAGCACAATAGTATTCCATCACCAACATATACCACAATCTATTTAGCCATTTCCTAATTGGAGGCATTCCTTTATTTTCCAATTTTTTGCCACCACAAGGAGTGCAGCTATGGATATTTGGGTACAGGTCTTTTTCCTTATTATCTCTTTGGGTTACAAACCCAGCAGTGCTATGGCTGGATCAAAGGGCAAGCAGTCTTTTATTGCCCTTTGGGCATAGTTCATAATTGCCCTCCAGAATGGTTGGATCAATTCACAACTCTACCAGTAATGCATTAATGTTCCAACTTTGCCACATCCGCTACAGCATTCATTACTTTCTGTTGCTGTCATGTTAACCAATCTGCTAGGTGTGAGGTGATACCTCAGAGTTGTTTTGATTTGCATTTCTCTGATTATAAGAGATTTAGAACACTCTTTCATGTGCTTATTAATAGTTTTTATTTCTTGGATTGAACATTGCCTATTCATGCCCCTTGCCCCTTTATCAATTGATTTTTTGTACAATTGGTTTAGTTCTTTATAAATTTGTGTAATTACACTTTTCTCAGAGGTTTTTGTTATGAAGATTGTTTCCCAATTTGTTGCTTCCCTTCTAATTTTGGCTGCATAGGTTTTGTTTGTAAAACCCCTTTTTAATTTGATGTAATCAAAATTATTGATTTTATATTTTGTGATTTTTTTCTAGCTCTTGCTTGGTTTTAAAGTCTTTCCTTTCCCAAAGATCTGACATGTATATTATTCTGTGTTCACGTAATTTGCTTATAGTTTCCTTCTTTATATTCAAGTCATTCACCAATTCTGAGTTTATCTTGGTGTAAGGTGTGAGATGTTGATCCAAAACTAATCTCTCCCATATTGACTTCCAATTTTCCCAGCAGTTTTTATCCAATAGTGGATTTATGTCCCAAAAGCTGGGATCTTTGGACTTATCATAGACTGTCTTGCTGAGGTCACTTACCACAAGTCTATTCCACTGATCCTCCTTTCTGTCTCTTATCCAGTACTGTATGGTTTTGATGACCACTGCTTTATAGTATATTTTGAGGTCTGGGACTGCAAGACCTCCTTCCTTTGCATTTTTTTCATGATTTCCTGAATATCCCTGATCCTTTGTTCTTCCAAATGAACTTTGTTATGGTTTTTTCTAATTCAATAAAAATGTATTTTAGAAGTTTGATGGGTATGGCACTAAATAAATAGATAAGTTTTGGTAGGATGGTAATTTTTATTATGTTAGCTCATCCTACCCATGAACAGTTAATGTTTTTCTAATTACTCAGTTCTAGTTTTAGTTGTGTGGAATGTGTGTTGTAGTTGTGTTCATATAGTTCCTGTGTTTGTCTCGGCAGATAGATTCCTAAGTATTTTATAATGTCTAGGGTGATTTTAAATGGAATTTCTCTTTCTAATTCTTACAGCTGAGATGTGTTGGAAATATATAGAAATCCTGATGACTTATGTGGGTTTATTTTGTATCCTGCAACTTTGCTAAAATTGTTGATTATTTCGACTAGGTTTTTGTTTGATTCTCAGGATTCTTTAAGTAGACCATCATATCATTTGCAAATATGGATAGCTTGGTCTCCTAATTGCAAATTTTAATACCTTCAATTTCTTTTACTTCTCTAATTTCTACAGCTAGTTTTTCTTTTACAAAGTTAAATAATGGAAGTGATAATGAGCATCCTTGTTTCACTCCTGATCTTATTGGGAAGGCTTCTAACTTATCCCCATTGCAGATGATGTTTGCTGATGGTTTTAGATAAACACTGTTTATTATTTTTAGGAAAGGCCCTTCTATTCCTATACATTCTAATGTTTTCAATAAGAATGGGTGTTGTATTTTATCAAAGGGTTTTTCTGCATCTATTGAGATAATCATGTGATTTTTGTCAGTTTAGTTGTTAATATGATCAATTATGTGGATGGTTTTCTAATATTGAACCGTCCTTACATTCCTGGTATGAATCCTAACTGGTCATAGTGAATAATCCTTGTGATTACTTGCTGGAGTCTTTTTGCTAGTATCCTATTTAATATTTTTGAATCTATATTCATTAAGAAGATTGGTTTATCATTTTCTTTCTCTGTTTTTGTCCTGCCAGTCCTTGGAAAGAGTACCATATTTGTGTCGTAAAATAAATTTGGTAGTACTTTGCTTATTCTTTCAAATAGTTTGTATATTATTGGTATTAGTTGTTCTTTGAATGTTTGATAGAATTCATTTGTGAATCCATCTGGATCTGGGGAATTTTTCTTAGGGAGTTCTTTGATGGCTTGTTCAATTTCTTTTTCTGATATGGGGTTGTTTAGGTAGTCTATTTCTTCCTCTGTTAGCCTAGGCAATTCATATTTTTGAAAATACTCATCCATATGACCTATATTGCCATATTTATTTCCATATAATTGGACATAATGGTTTTTAATGATTGCCTTAATTTCCTCTTCATTAGAGGTGAGATCTCTCTTTTCGTCTTGGATACTGTCAATTTTGTTTTCTTCTTTCCTGTTTTAAAATTTGATTGACAAGTACTTTGTCTATTTTATTTGTTTTTTCAAAATACCAGCTTTTATTCTTGTTTATTAAATCAATAGTTCTTTAACTTTCAATTTTATTAATTTCTCCTTTGATTTTTAGAATCTCTAATTTAGCCTTCATCTGAGTACCAGCTGTGAATTTCCCACTTTTGCTTTCTATTCTATTAATTTCTCCCTTAATTTTTATGGTCTCTAATTATTTTTCTTCTGGGGATTTTTAATTTATTCACTCTCAAGTGTTTTGATTTGCATTTCCAATTCATTGACCTCTGCCTGCCCTAATTTGTTAACATATGAACACAAGGATATAAATTTCCCACTGAGTACTGCTTTGGCTGCATCCCATAGATTTTGAAAGGATGTCTCTTCATTGTCATTTTCTTCAATGAAATTATTGATTCTATGATTTGTTCTCTAACTAACCAATTTTGTAGAATCATCTTATTTAATTTCCAACTAATTTTTGATTTGCCTCTCCATGTACCCTTACTGATTATTATTTTATTACATTATGATCTGAAAAGATTGCATTTATTATTTCTGCTTTTCTGCATTTGTTTGCCATGTTTTTTGACCTAGTACATGATCAATCTTTGTGAATGTACCATGTGCCACTAAAAAGGTGTATTCCTTTTTGTCCCTATTTATTTTTCTCCATATGTCTATTAGTTCTATTTTTTCCAAGATTTCATTCACATCTCTTACCTCTTTCTAATTTATTTTTATTTTATTTATCTAAATTTGATGGTGGTAAGTTCAGGTCTCCCACTAGTATAGTTTTATTGTCTATTTCCTCATTCAACTTCACTAGTTTCTCCTATGGATATTTGGATGCTATACCAATTGGTGCATATATGTTGATTACTGATATTTCCTCATTGTCTATACTGCCTTTTATCATGATGTAGTTACCTTATCTGTCCCTTTTACCTAGATCTATTTTTACTTTGGCTTTGTCATATATCATGATTGTGACCCCTGCCTTCTTTTTATAGGTTGATGCTCAAAAGATTTGGCTCCATCCTCTTACTTTTACCCTATGTGTGTCTACATTCCTCATGCGTGTTTCTTATAGACAACATATGGTAGGATTTTGGTTTCTAATCCACTCACCTATTTGTTTTTGTTTTATGGGTGAGTTTATTCCATTCATGTTCAAAGTTATGATTCATACTTGTGTATTCCCCTGCATGTTGGTATTCTCTCCTAGTTCTGTCGTTTCTTCTTTTGCTTTATCCTTTTAAACCAGTGGTTTCCTTTTAATCAGTTCCCCTAATCCCCACTCTTAATATGCTTCCCTTTCTGCCCCCTCCCTTTTTTGTTCCCTTCTTATTTTTTTTAGGGTCTATTAAGTTCCCTCCCCCTCTCTTACTCTACCTTTATATACTTCCAGGGCCCTACCCCCCTTAGTTTTCCCTTCTCACATTCCCTGTAGGGTAAGATAGAATTCAATACCTCAATGGATCTAGATGCTCTTCCCTCACATTGAAATAGATTTCTCTGAGAGTAAGGATTAAGAATTACCTATTGTACTCTCTTCCCCTCCTTCTTATAAGAGAATTCTTCCCCTCCCCTTCCCATCTGTATCTTTGTGTGATAAAGATTATCCTATTTATTTTATTTCTTCAAGTATCTCTTGGTGCCATCTTTGATTCCCCCCTCCCTTTTTTTTTTGCATATCATCTTATACCACTTATTACCCCAAACTCTTCCTGTGCATTATTCTTCTAATTACTAAAATAGTGAATAAAATTTTTGAGAGTTACAAATAGTTCCCCATATATTAATATAAATAATTTGATCTCATTGAAGTCCTTAAAGAAGAAAATTTGAATGAAAAAACATTTTCCTCACATTCCCTCACTTTATTATTTATCTTTTCATGTTTCTCTTCACCTTTGTGTTTGGATATCAAACTTTCCACTTAGTTCTGGTATTTTCTTTACAAATACTTGGAAATCTTCTACTTTGTTTAATGCCCATACTTTCTCCTAGAAGTATATAGTTATTTTTGATGGGTAGGTGAAAATTCTCTTGCCTTTCTGAATATCATATTCCAAGCCTTTTGGTCCTTTATTGTGGAAGCTGTTAGATTGCGTGCAATCCTGATTGGTTCTCCTTGATATCTGAATTTTTTTGGCTTCTTGTAAAATTTTCTCCTTAGCTTGGAAGCTCTTAAAGTTAGCACTTACATTCCTGGGGGTTGTCTTTTGAGGATTTAGTTTAGAGTATGTTCTATGAGCTCTTGCAATGTCTATTTCATCCCCTTGTTCAAGAAAATCAGGACAGTTTTCTTGGGTAATTTCTCATAGTATGATGTCAAGATTTCTATTTATTTCTGGGTTTTCAGGTAGACCAATGATTCTCAAATTTTCTCTTTGTCAGCAGTTTTCCTGATCCTTCATCTTGTCAGTGAGATATTTTATCTTTTCTTCAATTTTGTAAGTCTTTTGACTTTGCTTTATTAATTCTTGCTGTTTTGCAGTATCATTGGCTTCCAATTGCCTAATTCTGGTCTTTAAAGACTGGTTTTCCTTTTTGGTTTGGTCTATACTACTTTTCATGAATTCTAGCTGTTTCTCCAATTGGGAGTTCTTAACCTTTAAACTGTTATTTTCTTTTTGAACTATTTCCCACTTTTCTTGCCAGAAAGCTCCCATATTTTTGATAACTTTAGTTTAAATTCTTTAAGAGTTATTGACAATTTCCTTTTTATCTTTTGGAACATTTGGTGCATTTATTTGTATTTTGTTTCTATTTACTCTGTAGCCTGAGGTTTTCCTCCATAAAAATTATCCAGTTTCAACTCCTTCTTCTCTCTCTTAGTGTTGAGAAATTGTTGTTCCTGAACACTGTTTGCCATCACTATGGTGGTTTTTCTGTATCTTTCCAATCATAAATCTGAGTGAGATGGGCAGGTTCTCTGTGTATGGAGCTAAGGAGCAAGGATTTTACCTGAGGTAGCTCTTGAATCTCTGCAGCTTCTACTGTTTTCTGCCCTTCTCTGTGCTATCTCCCCATGAGTGCCCACAGTCTGCATTCTTCAGCCTGCTGGGTTTTCAGGTCTAGCTGCTCTCAGGGGTAGATCTTTTGTGGTCTTTGTCAGCTGCCTAGGACCTTTAGGTGCCCCTCACTCACTCTAGAGGTGCCCCTCACTCACTCACTGATTCTAGCGCACACTGGGTCTGACTTTGGGTGGGGGAAGGTAGATCAGCTTGTGTTTTGGTGGGAGCTTTTTCCCACCCTTATAGTGTGGAAATGCCCAAATCCCATATACCTTCGATGCTGCACCCTACTGTAGAGTCCCTTAGTTCATATGAATTTGGGTTTTTTTTTTTTTTGGTCTTTTGAGGTAGTGTATATTTCTAGGTTTTGAGGAGAGGAAGAGTCCTATGTCTAGACTGCCTCCATGTTTATCCTGAAGTCAGCACTTGATTTTAAAAGACATATTTTTACATTGCAAATACCTATCATCCAAACAGGGGATTTATTCTCTTTTCTTACCCAGATGCATAACAAAGAAGCCCTTATATAGGCATATAGGCATATAGAGTCTGCCCATCATTTTGAGCTTTATTTTCATTTTTCCCTCAATTATCACTCTGCCCATCTTTTAAACATCTAACTAGATACTAAGTAGCCATACTTCCTAAATGAGAATCTTCCCTTGGAATCTTATTCTTTTCCTATAAAATAGCAAATTCACACATTAAGTAATTCTTCCTAGAAAATCGTTCATCATTGAACTAATTTTAATTTAAATAGAAAATGAGCTTTTGGTTCATAGTTACCATCCTATGAGATTTCAATAGGTACCTAATTAAGTTAGCTATAAAAATTTCTGGACACATTGACAAACTGAAGATGCCAATCTTTTGTTAATTACAGAATATTGCTTCTGCTGTGTAAACTAATTATTGTATGTATGTCTGGCAGAAAAAACATTGCGGGAATCTCTAAAGATGTTGATTATACTCATTAGTATGTATCTTATAAATGGAATACTTTCCTTTTATTAATTAAGAAACATCATTGTGCATTAATATAAAATTAAATATACATTTTGTGGAAGAAAGACAAAATTTTATGATGTTAAACATTCCTGTCCTTTAGTAATAGCAAAAACATTTAATTATTATTCATTGTTTCTAATCAGTAACTATGATTGATTTTCTGTGAGAGCTCCCTGATACTGAGTGTTTCTTCACCAAACATATCTGTAGACCAAGAGAAGGTTTTATAAGTGGATTAAACCTTTGCCATCTAACTCATTCCAAGAAGTAAAATGCTTTCTATGTGATAACCAAAAGATTCATTTCTCAAAATGTTCCCAGAACCAAAAAGATGATACTTCTGAGGAAACCTGGAAAAGAAAAGTTCTCTTGGCTGCATACATTGTATAAGAAATGTTATTCTTTAAAATTTTCATGTTCTTTCCTCACTGGCAAGAGATAATCAACATATATTTTTATTAAAATACTGGACCCCCAAAGCAAACAAATTAATGAAAATGTCATCACTGCTTGTTAGCACTGTTAAGCCTAGCCCTTACTTAACACGGAACTCTTTCAAGCTCTTGCTTAAGTATTTATTTCTTAGCTATGTGATGGATGAGTGGAAGATGCAAGTGGAGAGGGAAAAGGAAGCATGAATATTTTTTTAAAACATACATAAATCAAATACTCCCTCTAATGAGACTAGGCTTAATACCTACAAACTGAAAATTTTAAATGACTGCAAAAAGGAAGTAAATAATTACTAAGAATTTAAGCAGAATATAGTCAAAAGAAAAAAAAACCCTCAGGCAATCACTCTAGTTGAGAGATAACTAATCCAATTGAGTTTATATATATAATATACACATACATATAGGCTTCTATCTGCCAGGTCCTGTGCTAAGAGCTGGGACTACAAATAAAGGCAAAAAGAAAAACAATATGTTTCCTTAAGAAGTTCACATTTGAACATGGAAAAACTAAAGGGAATGGAAAGAATCAGGGGTGTGGTGAAGTGTAATAGTAGCAGTAGCAGGTGGAGGAAGTATGTAAACTCAACAGAGGAGATTAGATAGAAATGAATGAAGGATCATGTTTGGCCTGGGGTACTGTCCTTAAAATGTAGGTTAGTAGAACTGATCTATCAGAGGAAGGGACCAAAGAACAATTATATTCCTGGGTCATAAGACTGGAATAACACAGAGAAAGTCAATAGAATTAGGATACATGTGAAATTAAATGTATGAAAATTCAACACTTCAGTTTTTCTTCTTTAGTCATTTTTGTCACAGACCCATTGAAAGAGCTGGAAGGCAACATAGAAAATATCCAGATTTTTTTTCTCCCAGTTACTTGGTATATAGATCAAACAGAGGCCCATAAAGAGAGGATTATAAGATTTAGTCCAAGTCCTTCCATTTAGGGATAAGGAAACATCTTTAAATGGATAAAATAAATGGCTTAGGATAAACCACAGACATACCTGGAAGATATTGTGGGTCCAGTTCCACAACACCAAAATGAAGAGAATATACCAATTATAACAATAAAGTGAATCACATGAATTTTAATACCCAATGGATATAAAAGTTATGTTTACACTATAATGCAGTCTATTAAGTAATATTATGTCTAAAAAAGTAGATGCCTTAATTCATAATACTTTAGTGCTAAAAAATGCTAACCATCCTCTGAGCCTTCCATAAGTTTTACTCTTTTTACTGGCTGAGGGTGTTTCCTTGATGTTAATGCTTGCTGATTGCTGAGGGTGGTGGTTGCTGCAGGTTGGGGTGGCTGTGGCATTTCCTACAATAAGACAAGAATTAAATTTGCCCCACTGATTTACTTTTCCATTCATTTGAACACTTAATGGATATTTTAGGGTTAATAATTAGCCTAATTTTAATATTGTTTTGTCTCAGTGAATATGGAAGACTGAATAGAGAGAAAGAGAGAGACAGAGAGAGAGAGACAGAGAGAGAGAGAGAGAATTGCTGGTCAGTGGAGCAGTAAGAACACAAACAGTGCTTGCTTTGGCAGCACATATACTAAAATTAGAACATACACAACACGTATTAAGTTTGCCATTGTATATGGGCATGGTTTGTGACTCCCTAAAAATAATCCCTATAGAAACATCTAAAATCACTGATCACAGACCATCATAATATATATGATAGTAATGAAACTATGTGAAATATTGTAAGAAATATTAAAATGTGACACAGAGACACAATGTGAGCACATACTATTGGGGGAAATGGCACTGATGAATTTGCTCTACAGAAAGTTGCTACAAACTTTTAATTACAAAAAACTATATCTACGAAGCTTAATTTTAAAAAGCATGATAAAATAGGGTATACTTTTATATAGGTAGAGCTATGATTAGAATCTGACTCCTCTGACGTTAGATCCAGAATCCCTTCAAATATATACCACACTTAATTTGGCTCATAATCATAGTCACAAAGGTAGCTCAGAAGTGCCAGGAATAGAATATAAGTAATAATAATATAGTAATAACAAAATACCTAGCATTATATAGTATTGCCAGGCATTGTGCTAAGTTCTTTACAAATATCATCTCATTTGATCCTCACAACAGCCCTGAGAAGTAGGTGATTATATTAGTCCCATTTTTTATAGTTGAGAAAATCGAGGCAACTAGAAGTTATAACTGGTCCAAAGTCACACAGCTAATAAGAGTCAAATTGTATTTGAACTCAGATGTTCCTAACTGTAGGCACAGGACTCTAGCACCACTTAGCTACCCAATAACCAGATCACTTGTCTACTATTCTAATAAACTCTCCAAAAACCCAGACTCATGCTAGCACTGAAGAAAAAATATTACTCTCAAAAAATGAGTTAAAAAGTAAGAATCTGAGGTCAAAACATGTGATTTCACATTCTGTATCTGGAAATTATTGCTGGTGTGGTTTTGAACTTGTTTTGAACTCAATTCAGTTAGTGTTTTTTATATGCCTTCTATGAACTTTTCTGTGTGCTAAGGATATAAAAGCAAAAACACAATCTCTATTCTCAAAGAGTTTATATTCTTACAAAAAGAAACAGAGTGGTTTAGCATATGGAGGTTAGACTGAGAAGTAGACTTATGAGACTTAATAAAAAGAGGGATTATTCTACTTAATTGTGATAATTATTGTAAAGTACTGTGCAACCTCTCATGTACCATGTAATTATGATCTATTATTTCATTTTGTTATTGCTATTCAGTCATTTCAGTCATGTCTATCTCTATGACCTTACTTGGTCTTTTTTTGGTAAAGATATTGAAGTAGTTCATTATTTCCTTCTCTAGTTTATTTTATAAATGAGGAAACTGAGGTAAACAAGGTTAAATGAAAACTAATACGTACCTGAGACCATATTTTAACACAGATTTTTCTGACTCCAGGTCAGATTCTCAATCCACCTGGCCTCCTCATATTCTTTATTTTATGGGTGGGGATGCAGGAGAAGGAAGGCATCTCTGCAGATGAGTAAATATAAGAGAATTTGATAAAAGAGATCAGAAAAATCTTCCTGACATGAGTCTTATAGGAAGCGAAATATTATGGGATGCAGTTTTCAGGATTCTTCTCTTCTATAAAATGAGTGTTGAACTAGATATTTATAGAATCCTCTAAAATCTTATGTAGCCATTTATTAATTATTCAAAATTTTAAAAATCAAAATATGTGAATACATGTATGTATATATTTTAAATTTAGTATCATTTCATTTAAATTTAAACTTAATTTAAATTTAAATAAGTTAACAGTTACATCCTTTTTTAATATAATCGATTTCTTTTGGAATCATGTGTTTTATTTTATGCATTTGAGAAAATCATTGACTTCTCCAGATAGTCAAAGGAGTCCATGATACAAATCAAAATTAAGAATTCTGACATAGCTTCTCTGTGTGTGAAGAAAGTTAAAATTCTGAACTATACTTATGAAAATGAGAATATCAGACTGTGATTTTTAAATTTCCTCCATCTTGCTTGGTCTAGAACCCAAGAATGTGCACACCTACACTACATGAGCATGTGCTAGCTAATGACAAATCAGAAACAACTATCTGACCCCCTGGGCTGTCCTAAGCCAAGCTTGAGCCACCATTGGTACTTGTGAGGTACAGGAAGTGAGGTAGAGAACAGCCTCTGGAGTTCACTCACTTCCTGTGGGCAGGGCTAGATGCCAGGTCAATCCTGGAGCTTGAGCTGGGAGGAGGCCCGCAGACAGCTTTCCTTCAGATTGGTCATATGAGTGATAAAGACTCCTTCTCTGCCTTGGCTCTCCAAGGACTTGAGCTCCTGCTTGGCTCAGCCTGAGCCACAGTGGTAGAGCTAACCTCTTTTCTTCTCTCCCTCTTTCCTTCTCTCCCTCTTATAATCTCTCCCTCCTGCTGTAATTAAATCACCATAAAACTCCATACTGACTTGAGTGTTTCATTTAGGATTTTACAAGTGAAATCCTTGGCGACCTTTAGTTAATATATTCAGTCTTTATTCCTAAAATTAACATTAACAAGACAATATCCTTAGGTATAGTGACAATGTAGCTTCCTTTACCCATTTCCTTCCACCTAATTTTAATTGTATTGCTTTTGGGCATTCATGAAACTTGTATTTTTGTTTATTCTTCTCTTTCTTAAGCTGGCTATACCAATTGAAACCACATAAGACTTGGGAAATACATATCCTGATTTTGAATTAATCAACAAGCATTTAGAAAGTATTTCTCATTTGCCAGATATTTTTCTAATCACTGGAGATACAAAAGAAGGAAAAAGCATGGTCTCTTCTCTCAAGGAGCATACTATCTAAAAGGAGAGATAGCAAGCAAAGGAATATATATATATATGCATATATATATATTCATATATATATGTGTGTGTGCATGAATATATATATATATATATATGAGTACAAAATGACAAAAGGAAGACTACTGAAGTCATACATGGATATCACAGTGACAGGCATCATAAAACATAACTCTTTTTTCAGTATTTGGTAATAAAATTTCATAGTCTAAAATGTAGTCAATGGAAAATTTGTTTTATTTGAATAACGATTGTTTGAACTAAGTTTTGCCAGCCTCCAAATATGACTGTAAATATAAAAGCTGTTAAATAAAGAGAGGTGTCTGATTACAACATGTCTGGATGCAATGAGATCTGAATTGTAATCTTAGATGTTCTACTGTCATAGGCTCTATCTACAGATGTGAATTTCTAACAGCAACTTTCCATAATACTGAGGGAATCATTATTCCTGGATATCTTCATGTAGATGACAACTTTCTTTCTTGATTGATTCACATGGAGATTGGAGCCAAATCATCTCTTGGGACAACTTTTATTTCTAGTTTTCTATGATAAACCAAAATCTTTTTCAACATGATTCAAACATAAATGAAGATTTCTGTCCCACAAATTATTCCCTTTTGTTTTGTTTTTGCAAATCGCAAAAAGCATCTCAAAGATAAGAAAGCGAACTATCCTGATACATTGATAACCAGTCACAAAACTATTATGTTTGGGTAAGAGGGAGAGGGTGGAGAGATACATACAATTTGACCATTAGACTATTTCAACTAGAATTAAATTGAAAATGGAATATAATACTTATTTCTGACTTGTCAGATGGCACATGATCATCAAGTCAAATATTGTATTGTGTCTTTACTAGTTAGTCTTCAGTATATTTGAATATGCCTATTTCTCTGCTGTATAAAGTAATAGGGGAACATATTTATGTAACTTGAAAACATCAGTATGAGATAGAAAAATATAGTAGATAATTTTAATATGGAACGTTTATAAATCCAGTAACATAAGCTATTAAAATACAAGGCATTGTCTTATTATAAGCAGGCATGTCACTAAAATTGATTCATATTCTCATCTATGCTTTGATCCTTGGTTTCTGCAACATATGTGACTCTTAGTACCATCTGGACTTTTGAGGTGCACTGAGAATCCGTGCCAATGCAATTAGGATTGAAAAGTGAGCTGACATACCTCGAGCCAGTATTCCATGTGCATAGCAGAATGTTGAAGGAGGTCAAAACATGAATTAAGAAGGTGCTGTTAATATTCTGAATGATATGCATTCAGCACATATGCTTTGTGCTATTTTCTATCATCAGTTCTTCCTTTTCACATCTTACTCCATATCCCTATGTAGCTGTGCCTATGTGGAAATACTCAGAGTGAGTAAAGTAGTGTTTATTTTGGATGAGCTGTCAAATGAGAAAAAATAAAAATAAGACAACTCATGAACATCCAAACTGATGAACTGAATACTTTCTGTCCCAAATAAACTTTTGAGTTTATAAAGAAAATACCCTCCTTTCTCCAATAATAATACAAATATATGCCAGAGAATCCTCTTCCACCCTTACTATAAGGCATCTCCTCCTGTCTACTACCTGCCCCCATGTATACATGTACACAGCCTCATATTCCATTACAAATCAGCAGATTGGAATCTTTTAACGTTGAAAGTTATTTAACTCATGTAAGAGCACATAAACTATATTAATTTTCTTTTCATGTTTGGCTTTCCTTCCCCCAGAGCTTCTTTCTCACTTCCTCTTTGTTTGCTATATTAACCCTCTTCTCTGTGTTTCTATTTCCATCAAAACTCTCATTCCCCTAGAGTACTGAAATTGAAAAATTGTCTCCGGAATATCTCCAGGTAAGGTGCTATATGCCACACTCTGTTTTTCGACCTTCATAATGTAGCCAGGTTAATTGTTAGTTAATGAAAACCATCTATTTTACCTTCTATAAGCCATTCAGCAGGAATTTTCGAAGTAATTATTAGTGACATGCTATATGGGCCTTGTCTTGCATATTTGCACTCATTCCAAAACAATTTCAGAGACTAATAATCCACTATGTGTTTGTAACTTTCTTTGCCAAAAAATTAATAAGTAAATTAATAAATAAACATAGTAGTGCCTGGCTAAAGAATGATACATAAACAGTGAATCATGACTTTCTAAAGGAACTTCAGTTCTATCCCATAAAGTGATAATGTGATAAGCAGACACAGAAAGTTGTTTTCTATAAAGAAAGGATAAGCAAATATGTATTGAAAAGCTAATTCAATCATACCTCCTTTTGCATTTTAGACATTTTAAATATCGGCCTGCTGGTTTGCAGGTGGTACTTCCTTTGGTGACTCCATTCAATTTAAGGCAGGCTTGTGGATAAGTTAAAGTAAGAAATAGAAATAGGGATAGGAAGAAAAGTCCAGGAAATTTTTAAGCATTAAGTAAAGGATTTTGGCCTGATGTTTGATAGAGTTCAGTGCTGAATGAGTCAAATCAAGCAGTCCAATAAATGGCAAAAACCCAAAGGACTTATGTTATACTGTGCATAAGAAACTCCCAACACCAAAGTTCTGACTTAAGTAATCTACATATAGTTGTTCTAAATAACTCGTAATTTGCCAGGTTTATACAGCTGGAAAGTATCTGAAATATGATTTGTACTCAGATCTCTTTGAATCAGGCCCAGAACTCCATCCACTTTATACCAAGGCTGAATTTTACTTAAAATGTTTTTTAATAGAGTAATCTTTTAAAACCAAAACCCAAAATCCTATATCCATACAAACAAGTGATAAATCATGTGTCTTCTTCTGGATTTCCATTCCCATAGGTTTTTTCTCTAGATGTGGATAGCATTTTTTATCATAAATCCCTCATTATTGTCCTGGATCATTGCATTGCTTTTAGTAGAGAAGTCAATCACATTTGATCATCCCATAATGTTTCAGTTACTGTGTATAATTGTTCTCCTGGTTCTTCTTATTTTACTCTGCATCAGTTTCTGTAGGGCTTAATAGTTCATATAAAACTCAAGCAGTTCATCATTCCTTAGAGCACAATAATATTCCATCACCATCAGATACCACAATTTGTTCAGTCATTCCCCATTTGAGTGACATCCCCTCATTTTCCAAATTTAAGTCACCATGAAAAGGGCAAATATAATATTTTTGTACAAATTTATTTTTTATTTCTTTGGGATAACAAACCTAATACTATTATTGCTGGCTCAAAGGACATACATTCTTGTAAAGCTTTTTGGGCATAATTCCAAATCGCCTTCCTGAATAGTTGGATCAATTCACAATTCCATCACCAGTTCATTAATGTTGGACTGATATTTTAATAAATCTTCATACACAATAATAAAAGCATACTGTGAAGTCTTTGTAGATTACTGTATATTTTATTATCATTCTTTTATTTACCATAAAGTCTTAAGTTTGAGGAACCAGAAAGCTTTCTTGTTTTTACCAGTACTAATCTCCTCCTCTTAAAACTATCTGATATTTATTTTACATATGTTTGTATGAAGAGGTGATGTGGCACATATCTTGGATTAAAAAGTCAACCTTACTATTTATTACATATGAGGAACAGTGCTAAGGGAGAAGACAGGGGAAACAGGGAAGAAATTGGCATTGATTACCTCCATCAAATTTTAAACTGTGAAATTTTTGAATGTTGCCATTTGTTGAGAAGAGAAAAAGAAAAAAATGAACAGAAGAAACTCTGTTATTGGGAAAATTTGGTAGATTTATTGGGCCTATTCTTCTACAGATAGGAGCTTGATCCATTGGCATTAGATGAATATAGAAAAACTTTCCCAGAATCCAAGGGCCCATTTCTCTGCCTTAGTGATCATGAGCACTTAAGAGATTGTATGGCAAAATAAAAACCACAGGCACCAAAGTTAGTTTTTGAAATGAATTTTTAAATTAACTCAACTTTATTGAGTTTGACTCTAGAATCTAAAGGCAAAATAAGTAACTTCATGTTCTCTCAGGTCTTCTTGTTCCATATTTCATATATTGATGCCATGCACCTATGAGATAGACTAGCTGGAAATTATAATTGTGTTTATCCATGACGACATTTTTTAAGATAGCACAAAAATTCTAAGTGACAAACATTTTTATACAGTATGGGAAAGGTCATAGTGACTAAAAATAGATGTGACGAAATGAATTTTGCCAGTAATAATTTTGTCACAATGACTCTTATGTCCAGGAACTTAGACCTTGTATATGGAAGACATGTTAAAGGTCAAATCAACCACCTGTTTCACAATTTAGATGAGTAAAATATAGCCCTGTACAATAAATTCACATAGTAAATAGGAGAGATGGAATTTGCCAATTACACTGTTGTGTCAGTTCTTCCTCCAGCTTGTTTTGGCATATTCCACTACCTCATCTGCATTGTTATTGACAGATACATTTGCATCTTAAAGGCTTCACATTGTTTCTTAAAATGTTTCTTTGAAACAGAAGAAAGAGGACAAGGAAAGTTTCAATTATAGCATTATTGAGTCTCCATAGGTTTTAATGTGTAAAGAAGTGTTGTTAGTCATTTCCAACTCTTTAGTGACTGAACATAGGGTTTTTTTGGTTGCAGATACTAGAGTTGTTTACCATTTTCTTCTCTACCTTATTTTGTAAATGAAGAAATTGAGGTAAACAGGTTTAAGTGACTTGCCCAGGGTCACACAACTAGTAACTGTTTAAGACCACATTTGAATTCAGGAAGAGGAGTCTTTCTGACTCAAGAGCAGTGCTCTATCTACTGCTCCACCTAGATACTCATGTTATGAAAGTTTTAATCTGTGAAATTAAAAAATACATAACTGAAAAAGATGAAGACCTAATAAAGCATAAGAATGTCAAGTTAGAGGCTCTCACTAGAAATCCTACTTCTGTCACTTAAGCTATCAGGGCCTCAGTTTCTTTATCTATACAGTAAGAAAATTAGACTACATGATTTCTAATGGTCATTCTATTAACCTATGAACACTTAAAACTTTAGAAATAATGAAAAATAAAATTCCAGGAAATATCCTACTGAACTGAATTTTGGAGTAATTTCTCTCTCAGAATGATAAAAGATTGGTTGCATCTTCTATTATGTGCCAAATTTTATATAAGCGAATGTCTTTTAGAATTGTCCATTAAGTACTACTCAGTTTGTCAGAAAACACAAAAAATCAATGATAATAATTTGTGTTCAATCTTCAGGGTAAAAGATAAAGGAAGTCTTTTAGTATATGAAAATTTCACTTTAGTAGAAGGATTAAGTTACTATTTAACATTTGTTTTATTCACATTGATTTTACTTGATTCAATACTACATGAAAGGAACTTCCTTTTTTTCTCCAATAACTTTCCTCATATGTAAAGAACATTAATTTACTTGGGGTCATAAGGTAGTCCCCCCCCCTTTTTTGGGAAATTACCTAACATGTATAAATTCATCCTACAGACAAGAAAGAGTTGTCTGTTTTCAATGTCTGGAGAGCTTTGAGTATAGCTAATGCTAAATTATTTTATTTTTAATTCATGGCAGTAATAGTAACATTGATTAGATTGAATATAGGCATTTACCCTACTATGACCCTTTCTCTCCCTTGCTAATTTCTTAGAATATTAATTTTCAAATTGGACATTTGGAGTTTTGCTTTAATTAAACAAGGTCATTATTGTTTGATTAAATTTGGTGGCATCTGTATTAACATATTACTTCTACTACGTCTAAATTATATGTGAAAGTACAGTAAACCTTCAAGTCTAAATAATTTAAACTCTCTAAAAAATTGTGCAACAAAATATATTCTCTTCCCACCTTCGAACTCATTTTGTAATTCACGTTTATGTTTTAAAAGTTAATGTATGACTTTATAACACTTAAAATAAAATACTGAACAAATTTTATTGAGGCTTATGAAGAATACAATTTACTTTGTTTAATTTATACTTTGACTTATTTAATGGTTTCATTTAACTTATTTTTATTTCATTTTGGTTCAAATGTTCAAAATTAATTCAGAGGTACCATTAGGAAAACCCTGGCACAGACAGAATTCTATTGGGTATATCCCCTATAAAAGACCCTCCATAGTCATAGTCAAGATAACTTCCAGGCACTGGAAGAAATTATAAAGTGAGAACTTTAGGGATTTGGGAAAGGATCTTTAGTTCAGTAGAACTTCAGATTCCAAGAAAACTTATCATTGGGCCAGTCTTATGTGATTTTTGAATGGGGTATGGAAAATGAGGATCTCCATTTAGGAACTTGACACCCTTTAAATTTGGAATAAATTATTTTATCTTAAGTTGACTACCTACGAAATCTTGAACCAACTGTTAAAAAGATGGTACTTTCATCTATGAGTCTACAATTACAACCCAGCTTACTAACAAACATGATGAATATAGATCCAAGATTGTGATGTTATATTAGATTAAAGGTAGGAGTGGCTTTAAATATCAGGCTTATGTAAATTATGTATCCTACAAGAAATAATAGTCACTGAAAGTTTAGAGTTCCATCAACAAATTTAGGTAAGTTAGAAGAAAGGATAGGTAAAGAATATGGATTAGTTTTAAATATATATTGTGTTTCAGGTACTAACAAGTTATTGAGGTAGAAACTTGTAGAAAGCTGTTTGAAATATAAACCTAGAATTAGAGAAATTGGTGCTTAAAGTATTGATTTTGGAGTGATCTACAGAAGTGAGAATCAAAATATTTTGAATGATATCACTAAGAGAAAGAATTTAGAAGAAGAAAAGAAGAGCCAAGGATAGAACCTTTCAGATGGGTAGAGGATAGACCAAAGAAAATCAATAATCAGTACTCAAATAGTCACTGTTGGAGGAAAATCAGAGGGGAAGCCAACTAAAGCCAACAGATACCAACAGAAGTCATATGAAGAGAAAACCAGTAGAATATAAGTTCCTTGTGGGCAAGAATATTTTTTTTTTACTTTTTCTATCCTCAACACCTAGCATACAGTAGTCATGTAATATATTTGTTGAAATAAATGCAATTGAAATAGTGGGAGTATCAAAGAGAAAGAAGAATTGACTTGAAAGGGCAATGTGACAGAGGCTGGCACTAAAGGAAGAGTTTTCTCCTCATTGGGGGAGGGGCCCCAGGAGGCTGGAATCTTGAGGAGGCAGAGGTTCCTTCTGAAGAGCAGTTGGTCTCTCAATTTTGAGAAGCTGAAGAGGGAAGGCCAGTTAAGGCTTTCTCCTGAGGGTTACCCACTTTTTCCTGCTTGTGACTGGAAATTATTCCCCCCAATATTTCCCAGTTGAAAAGACTACTGAAGAGGAACCTGAAAAAGACATTTGGAGTCTCTGTCAGACTTTACCTCAGCTCCTGTTGCCTTGGGTCTGAAGTGTGGCTTGGGGGCCAAAACCAGGGTCAGTCAACCTGACTAACTCTTAGGGGACTTAAGCTGCCAAAAGCCTGAGTTACTACCAAACTCGAGGAGGGAGGGAAAAGAGGTTAGAGAGAGGGACACCCATTTTCACCCATTTTCCTTTCCCATTCATTTCCCTGCCAGTCATTCTTTATATTACCCTAATTGAATTAATTGACATTAAAGTGGTTATCCTTTCACAAAATTTGAATCAAGTGTAAGTTAATAGCTTCAAGGGGAGAGACATCTTCTAAAGAAGAAACATTTTAGTCTCTAGTAGTGGAGGGGGGACAAGAGGGACAAGAGGGACAAAAGAAAATCTGAGAGATCAGCCATAGCTAAGGAGGGAAGGCTGAAAGGGGAAAATCTTCAAACCCCCTCTCCTCTCTCTAAACGAACCTTAAATATCAACCATATCTCCTAGATCCTGTTTCTTTTACCATCTACAAAACCTCCATTACAGAAGGTTATTGAACTTAGCTATTGAGAGAGCATTGGTGGAAACAATTGTTTTGATAGACTGTTGGGGTCAAAAGGTAAGTTGCAATAGGATAAGTAGTGAGTGGGCAATAAAGAAAAGGAAACAGTTGAGTGTGGTCTTTGTTTCCAGAAGTTTGATAATGTATAATTAGAATCTTTTACTCTCAGTGTATTGAAAGCCAGATATTTGGAAATTAGACTCTGGTTTCCTGACACAAACATCAGGTATAGCCTGTTTTCTGTACTCAAACACCATTTTGTTGTCCCTGACCTTCTTGCCCCTAGGTATGAGGGAAAGTAAAGGATGATAACTCCTCAAAACCTCTTAACTTTACTCACTACCTTCAGGGTCTTTTTTCTCTATAGGAAAGTGGGTTTTGTTATACTTGCAATTAAAAGCCATAGAGTATATTTGAATAGTAATGATGCTAAAAAGAATGGCCCACAATATGAAAGAGAAGTGCATTACCAAAGTTTTAGAATGTCATTTCTTACTACTGTTCCTAGTGTACTTGTATTGATAGAATACCTTGCTGTTAACTTGAGTAATCTCGAGATTCAGAAGAGAGATTCATCCCTCTTACTATCTAAGCATGCCCAGTCTCTGCAACATATCCAATATGGGATTCCTCCACATTATGCTCAGTGTGGAAAACCCCCTCAGTTTGCATGATCAAAGAAATTTTGGTGGATTATGATACTTGGGAGGGGAAGAAACCTCAGTGAGTCTGGAGGTGAATTTTCAGACTCCATTGCCTTAGTGATGTTAATTGTTTCAGTCTGTTCCCCTTATAATAGTGAAGAAGTCTCTATAAAGTCTCTATAAAGAAGTCTCTATAAAGCAGTTATCAGAATTTGAGAAAAGAACTTTTGATTTGATTGCTACATGTAAAACCTTCTATTAACACTTAGTGCCTGTATCCTGTGATGCTTATTATATTTGCTGATTCTTTGCTTTAAAATTCAATTTTGTTTTTTTATGTTCACATATTAATCTAATCTAATAAATTCCATTATACTATGTCATTTTCAGCTACTGTGTTTTGGCCATTAGCTATATGTTCTGTTACAATGTCTTTATTTGTACACTCCCCCATGACTGGACTGGAGATAATACCATTGTAAAAGCCCATAATCTAGTTGGATAAAATCTTTTTTTGTGGCAAAACCATAAGTCCTTATAGATGTTGGGTTTGTAACCAGATCCATTAAGGTCACATATTACCTTAATGGCCTTTTGTTCCTTTTTGCCTTTGTTAATTGTCACATAGATGATGATGGATGGACTCCATTAAACTGGTTATAACCTGTATCAGTAACCTTTGGAGAATTTCATGACTTAAAAAAAAAATCTTGATTGATTGTGACAGGTCTTCAGAAGTGATTTTTTTTAAATATCTAGTAGCGCCACTACTTCTAACTGATCTTTTGCCTACCTTTGAGTTGTTTGTAACAAGAGGTAAGGATCCATTTAGTAGTTGAAGTGAAATGCAATAGCACTATTGTATTCCCCACCTCCACATTTATAAAAATGTAACACATGAACATCAGAAGTTATTTTCACTATTGTATTCCTCGTTTCCATAGATGGGACATAAAAATGCATGCCTGTTAATGGCTGTTAAAGTTTCATAACAGAGGAGGGAGTGTTTCCCAAGGAGTTTGGTTACCTCTTGATGCTTTTTGTTTTTGTTTTTGTTTTTTTACTTTTTGTAAGCCTTAAGCTTACTCTACTCTTTCACCAGAACGATCTAGATTCTTGTGACATATTAGACTCAAAAGGTCTTAATCAGTAGTAAAGAGGCTTTTCTGGGCTCTCCTGCCAAATTTTAGAATGATGGCATTAATAGACTTTATTAGAAATATCTCAGCTAAAGTTTACAGATTGGCTAGATCTGGAGATCTTGAGACAAGTACCCATGAGCTTCATAGGTTTTTAAAATGTCACATAGCAAGTGGCTATAGAGACTCATGTAAATCCTAATGGTAATGGATTTCTTTTCTATTGTCATTAACTGTTCTTTTATGATTTGGGGGATTTTGGTACTTCTCAGAATGGGCATTAGCTGTTGTACTACTGTTTTTAATAAAGTTGTTACCTGGTAAATAATTATGTACCGTCCCACTATGAATCAAGGCCAAGTTAAAAAGGAAATGGATCTCATTTTTGGGTGATGTGAACTTTAGATTACTCCACCCTACTTAGTCTAACAAAATCAGGAATGTCTACACCCATACTTAACAATTAAGTATTTAGGAGAATGGCCTATGACAGACATGTGATAGCAAATGACAAATCAGGACAGACTCCTGGGCTGTCCTAAGTCAAGCCTAAAATATCATTGGTACATGTGAGATGCAGGAAAGTGATATAAAACCATCTATATATTTTGTGTCACTTCTCCAGCCTCTTTGAAGGAAGAGAGGTGGCTGGCGGCAGCTTGCTGAGCGTGCCAGCATTTTGGCATGGCAGCTGCTATTGTCCAGGTTTAGCGGTGAGTTTTCCTTGATACCATACTGGAAGAAGCCTAGTAACCTAGTTCAGGTGAGGCTCTTCTCTAAGATCTCTCAGAGTTTAGGCGTATTTTTCTCTCCTTTATCTTTCAAACACTATCCTCTTAGATAAAGCCTCTAATCTTCAAGGACCTTGTGGCAAAGGACTTTGAACTCGCCTGGCACAGGCCGGGAGGGAGAAATCCTATACCTTTCCCTCTCTCGTCTCCTTGATTTCTTCCCTATATATTGATTAAACCACCATATATTTCCAAACTGACTTTGGTATTTTATTTGTGATATCCCCTGGCGACCAAAAAATCAAATTTAGATTATGTCACAACCCTAAATTATCCTTCCAGTGACAAACCTTTGTATTGTGCCTTTACTTGGCTGACAACTTTTCATGGAATGAGAACTATATATTTTTGATTTTTTTTAATTTTATGATTTTTTCTTTGTATGTACAATCAAGTATTTGAGTTTTCTTTTTTCACTCATTTTTGTACTTGAAGCATATGTTACCAGTAATAATGTGTTTTTTTTTTTATTTTGCACTAGGATAAGTTTAAAATATCCATTAGCTCTAATGTCAATGCATACTGTAATGAGGAAGTGTCCTAGAGGGATGTAAGATTTTTTAACCCACCTAGGAACTCCTTACGGCCAATTAAGAACCAAACCCTTTGATTATGAAACAAAGTTTATTTTAATAAAAGGAATAAGATTAACTGGTAGGTATGACCCTGACACACTTAAAATACCTCCACCCAACTCCCAAGTCTCCTGCTTAAGGAGAGCCTTCTGTTCTCCCTTAGGGCCTATCTACACAGCCTTATGCTATCTAAAACTCTTTCCCAGGCTATCTGACTGATATTATCTTCCCATCAGTAATTAAGAAAGAAAGAAAGAAAGAAAGAAAGAAAGAAAGAAAGAAAGAAAGAAAGAAAGAAAGAAAGAAAGAAAGAAAGAAAGAAAGAAAGAAAGAAAGAAAGAAAGAAAGAAAGAAAGAAAGAAAGAAAGAAAGAAAGAAAGAAAGAAAGAAAGAAAGAAAGAAAGAAAGAGGGAAACCTCTGGTTTTGGCTGCTATACTAAGTAACCTAAGTTATAGATGAAAAGCTTTGCATTACCTTAGCTAATAGGAATTCTGGTAGATGGATCATTGCCAGATGAAGGCTGGACTCAGGAAAATTAGTTTCCTCCAAGTAAACCCTCTACCTGGATGCTAATTATTTCTCAATGAAATCCTGACTTTCCAGGGAGAATGTCTTAGAGCAAAACTCCTCCTTCAGCCTGAAACTGTAGGCAGAGAAACAAAACCCACTCCCAGCTCAGATCAAATCAAAGTAGGAAGTTTAGTTCAGTTATTTTCAATTTTAGACTCCCACAATTCCTTTCTACCCAGAATCCTTTCCCAGGGCTTATCTCAAAATACCCTTCTTTCCACTAACCCTAGAAAACCATTTTTATCCCTAACTTATTCTTACAATACCAAAAAAATTTAGACTATGGAAACCTGACATAGATTGTTAAATATTATGGGACTTTGATTAATGATTATGTCTGATTCCAGGAGAAGGGATCACAAAAGATACACTGCACAGTGCCAAGGAGCACAAAGTTGACCAATCCTGGTGGGATTGATGAGATTCTGCACCAAGACAGAGGACTTGAATTTATTTTGGGGGTTTTAGGAAGCAGCTGTTTAACACCCTCAGATTCAGGATTCCAGACTTCTACCAAATTCCTCAATTTGTCTGTCATTTTGACTCCTCTATCCTTGAGAGCCCAGGTAAAATCAGCTCATGGAATGATATTTCTCTTCTGCTTCAAAATCGAGGCCTTTTCCTCTCTATTTCATACTATAGTAATTTTCTGTAGTCCTGTCTGCTGTTTGGGTAAGTGTATAATTGCTACTACAGGCTTTTAGGACATAACTCACTGATTCAAAGACTTGGTATGGGCTTATTCTTCCTTATTTAGATGTTTTACACATGAAACTTTGCTATTTTATGTTTCATCCAGAAGTTACTTTTTTCTGTTTTTTTTTGGATGTTTTGACTTTCTTTTGACAATTGATTCATATACCTCATAACTCAGCCATGTATCCCAGGGTTTTTAATGTGTTGGTCAACACCCTACTCAGGGGGGCTTGTATTATTGTCATAAAATTCTAGGTTTATAAAATTTTTTCTTGTCTGAAAGTAATTTTAGGATAAGAAACTTGCTACCTCCAAGGACTAAGAAAACGAACTGTTTGAAGAAGGTGCCATAAAGAAGCCTGCAGAAACTGCACCCTGCCCTAAAACATCCAGAATGAACTTTGGGATGTAGTAACTGTGGGGGGGTTGAACAGATTTAGTTTGACTGTGCCAAAGGGGATTGCCCCTTAATTGTCTTTTTGTCACTGAGCCTAGAAATCATTGGTTTTGTTCTCTTTCCCTTTTATTTCCCTCTTACCCCCAAATTATTGTAATTTCCCCTTAGAAAGTACAATATCATATTTACCTCTAGTTAGAGATATTTAGAGATATAAGCTGGTTATGTGTAATCATTCATTGGGGAAACTAGGCATGTAAATCTGGAAGATTTCTACATGCTCATTTCCCAATGGAATCATGGGGGGGGGTTGTGTAATTAGAATTTTCTCCCCAGAACTCTCTTTCCCAGCTTCTCATTTTCATTCTCACATTACATGCTTATGCTTTGAAGATAAAATTTTGGGTGTAGCTCTTCTCTGGCTCTCTTTTCCCAGGAAGGCAGTTGTGGAGGTTCGGTAAAAGTCAGGCAGAAGAATTTTAACCACATAGTTTTACTTAGACTTAATACTTTTGTTCTTTTGTTTCTTCTATTTCAAGTGATTAATAATACATTTGATAAAATATAACACCTGGAGTTATTGATATTAATTTAAATTTAAAATAGTAAAGAAGAATAAAACTATAGTCAACTACAATTCTGTTCTACAATTCTATATTCTTCATTATAAAAGTACTGCTATTGTCGTAATCTATCAAAGTGAGACCATCTCAGGATTCAATGAGGTCAGATCTGGTAAATCTTACCTCATCCTGTGAAACTCAAATCAATTTATTTTTTATGAAATGGCTGTCAATTCAGGGAAATAGGGGCTGATGAGACCTATCACCATTGGGTATAATTGCAGTGGCATCCTTTCAACCTCTACAAGTCCCAATTCTATTGTGAATAAAAATTAGTCTCCCAGACAAATGTGCTAGGATCTTGGAGCCTCTGGCAAGTTTTCTGCCACAGATCACTGCAAATATTTGCAGCATGAGGAGGCTGCCAATTTTCATATATGGAAGTACTAGAAAAAACTGTGGTGGAATCTATATGACAGGTTCACTTGGAGCACTAAATGCATAAATGAATGAATTCATCCTTGTCATGAGAATCTTGATAAATCAATCTGATATGATGGAAATGAAAGTGAATAAAAACTCACATGGCCTGACCTATCAATGCTTTTAGGTAGACTACTAGCTAAATTTTTTATCTATAGTCTCCTAGTCCTTAACACTCAACTGTGCATCAAATTTTCAGTTATGAAGAAACAGAGTTATACATTTATAAAGAAACAAATGATCCTTGTTTTATTTAGCTTGGAAAAACATATGGACAATCACTATCTTTTCTTATAAAAAATTTCATCATCATTATGAAAAGAAAAATAAAAGGAATGATCTTCTGAGCAAATCTAACTTTATTATCATTATGCAAATTACAAAGTGAGGGTTTAAGGATATACCCAGCATTGTCTAAAATCCTGAGGTTGTAAAGTGACAGGTTTATTTTATGACAAAAAAATCAGATTACACATATTCCTCCAGGGCTTGGTCAACTGCATCTTCCTTCTCTTGAAAGAAGGGAAACCATGACTTCTTTTTCCACAAGGCAGCAGGCCCAGAGGAGGCCTACACATCTCACCATTTCAGATGCTTTTTGGACATCCACCTATATAGGCTAAGCCTTTCTCCCTGGCATATACATTACTATTAGGGGGAGATACCACTATTGCTTCCTACATACAGGAATTACAGCACAAACTGCATGGACTTCATGAATCCGGAGCTGCAGTACAAGCTGGACACTAGACTTTTCACTTCATGTCCTGAGCCCAGGAGACAAGGTGTATATAAAGAACTTCCAGTGTACTAGAGCAACTCAGACTTCCTGGGAAGGGCCATTCCAAATATTATTAACTACTCCAACATCTATAAAGATGCTCACATGTAAAGAGAGCATCTTCTGTTGAGACTGATTGATTGTATCTTATCACATGCATTGGAGATAATAATCCATAGACAAGTGGATAAGTTTTTTTTTGGGGGGGGGGAAGACACATTGAATATCTGAATTTTTTTTCCTTATTTTTATTATTGCTTTTCTTTTATTTTGATTAGAATATTTGATTTTTTCCTTTTTTCTCATTTCTTGTACTTAAGGTACATACAATCAATATTAACTTTTTATCCAGCAGTAATATAAGTTTAATATATATGTATATGCATAGTATAATATATATATATATATATATATATTTTAAACCCTTACCTTCAGTCTTGGAGTCAATACACAGAAGAGTGGTAAGGGCTAGGCAATGGGGGTCAAGCAACTTTCCCAGGGTCACACAGCTAGGAAGTGGCTGAGGTCAGATTTGAACCTAGGACCTCCCGTCTCTAGACTTGGCTCTCAATCCACTGAGCCACCCAGCTGCCCCCATGCATAGTATAATATTAACACCTACTCAAAAGCTTTAAACTGTGGGAACCTGCCATTTATTGATAAATGTTATGGAAGTGTGATTAATATTTGTGTCTGATTCTAGAAAATGGGATCAAAAAGTAGCATATACTTAACCTGAATAGTGCCAAAAAAGAGCACACAGGTCAAAGAGAAAGAAGCCAATCCAGGTAGGATTGATGCACTTCTAAGCCATTACAATAGGACTTGAACCTAGTGTGAGAATTGAGGTTGCGACGCTTGACATATGTTAAGTCATAGGACTTCCTTGAATCTATACTCTTTGTGAAATACTCACAGACAAGTATCAAAGTTTGGCTGTCATCCTGGCTCCCCATATTCCTGAGAATGACAAAAAACCAGACCATGGAATGACACATCCCTATCATAATAAAAATCTAGTACTTTTTCTTTCTAATACTACGTCAACTTCCTGTAGTCTTGGCTGCAAATGGGTGAGTGAAATTTTACTGCATTCTGTCATAAAGACTTACGGTATAGAAATTACTTTAAATTGGGCCCTAATATAAGGGCCTGTTAGAAATTGATTGGACCCTAATACAAGGGCCTTTTATGAATTTATTCTTGGTTACTCAACATTTTATATTCTTAGATTTTGATATTTTGATTCTGATTTTGAATTTTTCTGACTCCCTAAAGTTTAACTTTCTTCCATTTTTTTTTGTTTTTTTTCCTCTTCTTTTGATAATTGACACATACAATCTCATAACTCAACCATTCATCCTTAGCTGAACTTGTGTTTCTTAATACCCACTTCAGGGTGGATTGTATTTTAATAAAAATTCAAGATTTTAAAATTTTGTTCAAAAAAGATCTTCAAGGAAAGAAGTTTGATAACTCCTAAATCCAGAGAATGAACTGTTGCAGAAAGATGCCAGAAAACCTATGCTACATCAAGAAGATACAGAATGAACTTTGGGTGTGGTTGATTGAACTGAAGTTTGATTGAACATTTATTTGAATATATACTCTTATGCCAAAAGGGGACTGCCCCCTAACTGGTTTTTGTCAATGCACCTAGGAAACATTATTTTTGCTGTCTTTCTCTCTTCTATTCCCCCTATTCTATCTAAATATTGTAGTTTCCTCTTAGAAGGTGAAATTTTGTATGCACCTGCAGTTAGAAGAATTTAGAGATGCAAGATGATTATGTTTAGTGATCAATTGGGGAGACTAGTCCCCCAATCATCATCAGGGGGGATTGTGAATTTTGGATTTACTCCACCCTTCTTAGTCTAGCAATCAGGAATGTAAATACCCCTATTTAAGGATTAAGTATTGAGGAGGATGGCCTATGGCAGACATGTGCTATCAACGTGACAAATAAGAAACAGCTGACAGATCCCCTGGGCTGTCCTAAGTCAAGCTTAAGCTGCCATTGGTACATGTGAGACACAGGAAGTGATGTAAAATGGTTTTTACATTTTGTGTCACTTCCTCTCTTGGACCTCTTTTTGCAGAGAGGTGGCTCTCTCTCTTTCATGGTGGAGACGTGGCTGGTGGCAGCATGCTGGGCATCTTGGTGTCTTGGCATGGCTGCATCTCTTGTCCAGGTTTGGCAGTGAGAGTCCTTAGTGTGGTGACTGGAGGAAGCTCAATATCATGGGTCAGGTGAGGCATCTTCCCTGAGCCCTCTCAGAGTTTAGGCTGATTCTTTTTTTTGTTTCCTTTACCTTTCCTAAAAATGCTATCCTCCTAGGAGGTCCCTCATCTCGGAGGTCTCTGAACTCCCCTTGACTCAAGTTAGGTCAGAGAAATCTTATACCCTTTTCCCTCTCTCTTCTTCTTAATTCCTTCCCTCTATATTAATTAAACCACCATAAAATCCCCAAACTGACTTGAGTATTTTATTGGGATTTAGAAATTAAACCCCTGGTGACCAATTAAATTGATATTCAGTCTCAACCCTAAATTTACCCCTTACACCTTGTAGTCTTCCTTCCCAGCTCCTCTTCCAACTGTTCACTCTTTCTGGGCCTAACAGGCCTTCACCATTCTGCAGTCACACAGAAGGAAAAAAACAAACAAACAAACAATTCTTTCTTTTTTCTTACCAGTTAGTCTTCTTTCTCCAATTATTGCCAAAGCTCCAACTTTTTCACCTCTCCAACTGCCATTCAGTTTTCCAGTTTTTCCCAGAAAGCTGATTCATAGATATTCTTCCAGGGCAGATAGATCACCAAGATTGACATGGCCAGTTGGATTCCAACAGACTTCCAGCTCCTCAGAATTCCTTACTAGGAACCCTGTACAAGTTTCTAACTGGGCCTTAAAAGGTAAGCTGACAATCCTTATCTGCTAAGCTCCTAATTTCCCCCCAAAGTTTATTTTCACCACAATAATGCAATGGATCACATTAATACTTCTCATTGCAAGAATGAGCATGATTGGATGAATGTCTATAAATCTTTAAGCCACTTGAGAAAGTGGTATATATTTAGTACATAATTTTTTATGTATTATTTTACCTTTATTTTTTCAACAGCCAATAACATAATTCTGAATTTGTGTGTGTTATTTGTGTAAAAAGACACTGTGAACTGAGGGTCAGATTTGGTAAAATGAAGACAATCTGAATATTTAACCTTGCCAGGGACAAGTCACTGGTACATTAAAATCAGAAAATGATGTCATGATATAACTTCAGTTAGTCAATGCTTTTATCTCAGAATAATAACCACAGCACAATAAATCCTATTATCCATACTAGGCTTTTATGCAACTATTTGATACCAAAGACATGGAGAGATAGACCATGTCAGCTACATAGAAGGCAGATAGTATTGAGATAAAACATTGTATTCAACTTCCTAATTAATGCCATAATCATCCATTAGGCAGTCAGTAGGAAAGACTTGTCAAAGAAGAATGTTTGAACTTCTAAATTTCTCTTTAACTCTTATCTTTTTATCAGGAATACTCAGAAATTCTTTTTCACTGAAGGTCTGTTTCATTTTACAATGTAGTATTATACTTTTGCTACATAAATAATTTTTGCTTCTAGGTCCATATTCTTTGTCTTCTGGAATATTGTATCTTAAGTTTTCTGTTTCTCTGTATTAGTGTCTTATAACTGTAAATAATAATTTGTCTATTGTATTTTCTCTGTTCTATCATTAAAACAGAAGATGCTAATTATTTTACAGCTCTTACTATTAATTTTACACTGTGTAAACAAAGTTTATAGTTAGAAAAATTATTTTAAATGTAAAATTCTTACATACTGCAACATGTCATTACTTTATGTATTCTCAAGTAAGTCAATATTGATCTCTTTTCTTAAAAGAATGGATGAATGAGATAACATTTATTAAGAACTTCCTATATAATGAATATTGTGCTAAACATTCGGCATACAAGTATAAAAATAAAGTTAATTCTTGTCCTCCAAGACCTCTCAATAGTTTTAAATTACATTTTATATTTACTAACTGCTAAGTTTTTTTTTTACCTTACTGCCACTTCCTCTGTACACTGAAAAGAAAAAAAAATCATAACAGATATTAATAGTTAAATAAAATGAATTCCCAGTCTGACCATATCCACAAATGTGTATCTCATCCTGAATATTAGTCCATCGCCTCTCCATCAAGAGGCAAATAGAATTCATTGTCACTGGTTCTCTGGAATCAGTTTTGGTCAAATAGTTAATGTTTATTATTTTGATGATACAGTATTAGTTGTTTTCCTGATTTTGCTCTCTTCTTTCTATATAAGCCCACATTAGTTCTCCCATTTTTACTTGAAGCCATCCCCTTTATCATTTCATTTGCCTTTTCTTTTACCCCTAACAATTAGTACAGTTCCTGGCATATAATTAACACTAAGTAAATGAATATTGTCATGACTATTCCTTCAAATGTCATAAGTTTTTGGCCATTCCCCAACTGAAGGATACTTTATTAGTTTCCAGTTTTTTGCCATTATGAAAAGAGCAACTAACTCTATTTATATTTATACATATTGGATGCTTTTTCTTTGATATCTTTGGGGATATAGGACTAGAAATCAGATTTATTGAACAAAGTGTATAAGGGCTTAGTAAATTCAGGAACACAAGATCTTTGTAGAATGGCTGTACCAATTCATAGCTCTATGAATAACATACCAATTTATCTGTTTTCCCCTGAGTCCTTCAACTGTTGCTATTTTCCTTTTTTATCAGTATTACTAATCTGAATATCATATGAAACCTTGGCATTGCTTAATTTATATCTTTAAAATTATTATCAATTTGAATATATTTTCATGTGGTGATTGTAATGAGGAAAGGAGAGAAATGGGTGCAAAGAGGAAACAGGATTTTTCAGAGGGAGAAGTGTGTTGGACCTAACCTCATGCTCTGGAACTGCAGAAGTCGAATTCTGGAACACTGGGAACAGATAAAGGTAGACACCAGGAGTGACTGGGTGCCTCTTTGACTTCCTGTTGCTGTGACGATTTGGAGCTGGATACTTCTTCCCAATAGCGATCTCTGTGTGCTGGGGAGGGTTTTTTGGTTTCCTATCTCTGAACAACACTGCTGTCCCTGTTTGAGATCCAAAAGTGTTTCCTGTCTACTGAGAAAGTGTTCCCTGATGATCTGAAGATCCTTGACAGCAAGCCAGTAAACTGTCTGTTGTGGGAATGTCTGAAGCTATCATGAGCCCTGATAGGGTTGAACCCTGAAATAAAGGGCTCACCCAAGTCGACTGAATGACTTTATATCCTACCAGAAGTTATCTGGGAGGATTAATAGAGTCAGGCAGTCAGATAGCCAGGAATTTTTGACAGACAGAGTAGGGATCTAAGAAGCATGAAGACAAATGAAGAAATCCCCATGCAGGGATTTTAGTGGTGGGAATTTAGGTAGAACCCTTAGATTTAGGGAAACCTATTTCTTAATCCTCCTCTCCATACTACCATGATTCAAATAAATCCTTGTCCTGTTTTGAAAATTGTCTGGGAGTCTGAGCAGTGCACTGGCCTTGTGAGGAGGCTCACAGGCCCCTTACCTGTGGGTACCAATAAGCCAACTAAACCTTGGTATCTCACCATCAACCACAACAACCATCCAGACTATCCACTTATTTCATGATAGGTAGCTTGGAATTCCTCCTTTGAAATTTGCCTATTTATTATTATTAAATTATTATAATTTTTCTTGTTCCTAATTTGCAAATGGCTCCTATCCTTATAAATTTGATTCCATTCCCAATATATCTGCATAATAAAAAGTTTATCAGAGAAGTTTGATGTAGTTTTCCCTTTTAAATATTTTCTTTCAAATCTTAGTGATAAGGAATTTATACAAAACTTTTAAGTTGTAGGTAATAAAAATTATCTATTTTTACTTCTTTTTTTCCCTCCTTCATTATATATGCAGAGAGCTTAAATGTAATTCCTTCTTTTTACCTCTATTTTGTTTGTAATTTCATCTTTTATATTTAGGTCATGTATCCATTTGGCTATTATCTTAGCATATGATGTGAGCTATTAGTCTAAACACAGCTTCTATCATTTTACTATATATACTTTTCCTTGAAATTTGTGGAAAATAGTGAATCCTTTTCCATATAACTGTGGTCCTTGAGCTAATAAACTCAGTTTCTAGCTTTATTTGTTTCTTTATGTTGAATTCCTAGTCTCAACACCCTGTCTACCCAGACCCTCAACCTATTCAGTCTTTGTAAGCCACTCTTCCTTCCCACATCAGTCATATACAATAAATGTATCAGTGCTATATTCAAAAATTCAGAAATCTGTTTATCTCACTATAATCTTTTGGCTTGACTCTTCTCACTATGCCTTCCCTTACACAATCCTATTCTTTCATACCATGACCTCCAATCCCTTAACCTCTAAATTCTCTTTCAAGTAGTCATCTCTACTCTAGTCATTCTCTCTTCTTTTTCCTTGTTTTAATCCCTTGAGCACCAATTCAACTTTACACTGTCCTATTCTCATGAATCCGGAGCCCTATATTATATTGCCTATTAGATCTAGCTCAGCCTCAGTCATGGAACATGGCCACCATTGATTGCCTTTGCTGCTATACACAAGCTTCTCAATGAAGAAGATTCAGAAAATCATTCAATCTGTCTGACTGGGTCCACTACAAATGCAATACAACCTCAAGAGGACCTTCAAGTGCAGCTGGACAATCCCACTATACATTTCTTATTAACTCATTATCCCATTCCCCATAGTGGCTCTTTCAAACTTTTTATCTCTCCTCAAACTTCCCATGGCTTCCCCTTCCCTCCCACCTCTCAACAAAGAACCTTGCCTCATACTTTGGTGAAAAAATTTTGGCCTTTCTCTGTGAAGTTCCTCTTCTTCCCTCTTCATTTCTTATCATCCAAACATTTCTGAATCTTCATCTCTGCCCATTAATCTCCATGGGTTCCTCTATATTCCAATTAAAATGTCTTTTAATAGAAACCTTCCCTGTATCCTCTAAATTCTATTGACTTGCACCTATTAATTATTTTCTGTTTATCCTGTATATAGCTTGCTTTGCATATATTTAGTTGCATATTGTCTCCTCATAGGATCATAAGCTCCTTGAGTTCAGGGACTATCTTTTGCCTTTTATTTTTATTCTCAGAATTTATTATAGTGCCTGACATGTAATACATTCTAAGTAAATAGAAGATTTTATTGATTGACTGATTAATCTGTTCAACTGATGAACCTTATTATTTTCTAACATTGGATTATTTTTATGATTGTTTCTTTGTGCTCTGGTTGAAACTTCTAGGCCTCCTTCCCTTTCACCTTTTTGCATTATTGCCATTGTTATTCTTGACCTTTTATTCTGTGGAAAGGAAATTAGACTGACAGTTTGTGGGGGAAGGGGCCAACTGGGAGTGGCAGTTGGGTCTTGTGACTAGCACTTCCTTCCTGCCAGGTGGGACTGGCTTCCGGGTGTCTGAGGAGAGAGGAGCTTGTTCAGCCCAGTCTGGAGTGGCATGCTCTTCTTGGTTCAGTTGGAAGATTCAGGCCCAGGCTTCTGAAAGTTAGAATTGTTCTTGTTTGCTTTCTGTCTACTGCTAAGATTCTGAATTAGAACAACGAGATTAGACACGAGTGGGACAAACCCTCCTCCAGCCTCTAGGGCCTGGCCTTATACTCTGAAGCTAAGGAAAAACTCCAATTCCAACTGGATTATTAAACTTTATGTTATTTGAATTCGCAGTCAGATAAGTGGACTATCTTTTCTGGTCATAGAGGGAGCTGAACTTCAGTTTCAGTCATTCAAAGACAAACTGTCCTTATTGGACCCTTGCTGCTTCCTCTCAGCAGGGGGCATCTCCCTCCTTTGCCTCACCAAGCAGTGTTCCCTCTCTCCCCTTAACTCCTCCTTACCCCATAAAAACCTCCCATTTATTCCCCTGTTTTCCAATCCCTTTTCCTTTCCCAATAAATATTACAATTCCTCTAAAATATTTTATTGTTTTTCAAGATCTATAAAGTAATCTTCTGCTAGCTCAATTGATATGGCACCAAATAGGTAAATTAATTTAGGTTATAATATAATTTTTATCAAATCACCTCTATCTACCTGAGATAATCAATGTACCTCTTATTATTTAAATCTGTTTCATTAAAGTAAACTCTGTTTTATAGTTGTAGGCATACAGTTACTATGTATGTATTAGTCAAAATCCTAGTATTTTAAACATTCTAAATATTATTTCAACTGGAACTTCTTTCTGTTATGGTGGGGTCTTATGATATGTGGAAAGGTTGAAAATTATATATATACATGCATCAATCTTCAATATAATTCAACATAAACATATATACATACATGTACCATATATACACATATCTGTTTATATATATACATATATATGTATATATTTTTTTTGATGTGTGTGGATGTACATATCCCAATATATAACAAATATATATGTATATATGTTGTATATATGCTAAAAACAACTTTCATTTAAATGGGGTTGAGGGGGACATATATAGATAGTGTTAGTAATAGTGGGCAGGTTATTTAGCTTGGAAAATAACAGGAATGATGAGAAGCTGGACTGGAGAGTAGACTGATCCTTCTTCTCCAGGAGTAGTGTTGGGGTGATTAGATTTTGCATTCCATACGTGTTGCCAAAAATCTGTATAACCTGCAATAAAACCACTGATGTAAAGTTTTGAGCCAATAACTCTTTATTAGAGGGAACTTACCCTCTGTAACAAATAGGATTCCAGAGCTTCATAATGGTTTGATATCCTGACATTCTCTGAAATATAGCTTTTATACCCTATAGAACCCAACCTAATCTTTATATGCCTAGATAGTACAGGCAGCATTAGCTGAAAGTAAACAATTTCATTGGTGGGTTCCAAACTCTTGGTATGTCCCTGAATAACATTGCTACGAAAAAATGAGGAAGACATAAGACAAACAGCCCTTTTCCCTGTTCTCCAAATGGCATCATTCTAACCACAGACCCTGGGCTGATATGATCAGAATGAGGTTGCAAAGTGTTGAGATCAACTCCTTCTCTGAGCCTGCTTCAAATGGGTCATGAGAAGGAAGTGATACGGGGTCTTAATAAATCTTGAGGTTTTTCACTGAAGCTTATGACATCTTCATCATTTAGTACTTAAATGTTTAGACCTAGGGTGGAGGATACTTTCTATAATCTTACAAGTTATGCTGACAATTTAAAATTTAACGTAAGTTTTAACAAAAGAAGAAATTCTATTTAATTACAGAAAAGAACCTACTTAGCTATAACTTACACTTAATTACTTCTGAACAGATTAGTTGATTGACTATAAATATTTTACTGTATGTTAATAAGTAACTGATCACTATCCCTATGGGACCATATGAAGGAGGCAAATTGGATTTCATCCAAAGAATTGATTGACAGCTCAGACTAACACATGGCAAGGAAACAAGATCTATTATATGACAATATTGTAATAGTGTGGCTATTGATAATGTAATATAGGCCAATAAGGGAGGTTACACCCACCATATTGGTGAATTGGGGAGGAGAGAAAGGTTTGAGAGAATGAGAGGGGAGAAGAGTTTGATATTCCCCTCTCTTCCCCTCAGTGAAGACAACCTGAGTTTGTCTCCCTGAGGTACAGAATAAGAATATGTCTCCTCAGAGAATGAGGTTGGGAGGTGAAGGCTAAAGACTGGAGGAGAAGGCTTTAGAGAAATAACCCACTGTCTCCCTTCTTGATCTTAACTATTCTTGAGAGGTGGGATAGATTTTCCTGGATCTAGATCTTCCCAGTACCCCAACTACCACTTTTCCCTTTAAGATCTGGGTTCACTCCTCAGCCCTAGTCTTGCATTAGTCTTCCTCTTTGGGGAGAGGTATATTTCCCCCAAATCTTCAGTCCCCTTCTTTGGTGTCAGAAAGTAGGCAGACCTGATCTAAATAGTAACAATTTAATAGAGAACCACACAGGGAAGGGAAATTGAAAGTTGGGTAAGGAAAGTGGGTGATAGGAGTCCCTAGAGACTGGCAGACTGACCCCCTCAAATCTCAGGGAGTCCAGGCCCTCAGCCTTGACCCCTTTTCTGGTCAACTCCTGGTTGTCCCTTCTCTTGAGCTAATCTGATCAAATCATTGGAGTTCAGGACAAATTGGGGATAGAGAGGTGGAGAAAATCCTTGGGGAGAATTTTCTCAGTAGATTGCTTCTTCAAGATGTTTGAGATGAGCAAAAGACTTCCAGGGATCACCAGGAAGAAGTTGGTGTCTAGAGAGAGATCTTCAGCCTCCTAGTTCCTCTTCTCAGGCTCTCAACTGAAGGATTATGAGTTGAAGTGGCAATTTTGAGTTCTATTCAGCCTAGGTTCTCACCTTGGAATCCTGGGTCTCTTCTTTTCTGCCCCTTCCCCCACATGGGCTTCTTGCTTCACTGGATCAGATTTCCTTCTTTTGCATCTTCCTCTCTTTTGCAAATTCTTCTCTGACAATAGTTAACCAGCTTGTATAATAAGGAAGTAAGGTAAGGCAGGTAAAGAAGGTAAGCAAAGGTCAGTAAAGGATGGGCAAGGGTTCTCAAGAATGTTTTTTATCTTGATTAATTACTAAGAAAGGGATTGTTTATTTGGGCAGTTTTGGCCTGACATTTCTAAGGAATTATTGTAACTTTACCCATGGTCAACTTTGGTCTGCACGGCTTTACCCATGATTCACTCTGTTTGCCCATTCAGGGGAGCAAAACACAGTGAAAATGGTATGCTAAAGATGTGTTAAGTACTCCAGGGCAACTTTCAGTCAATTTTTTCTCTTTTATGCACAGACTTTAAGGAAGGCAGGGATTGTAGAAAGTGAGCATTGTTTTTACCTTATCCTGTGTGCCTAGAAATCTGAACCATATTGTATTTGTGCTGTTCAAAAGTCCCCCAGGCAAGGACATAGATTAATGTCTAAAGATTGATATGAGGTGCTTTCTCATGATTGTAAATCTCTGCAACCCATATGTCTTATCTGAAAGGTGACAAGATATTAATCAATTAGTTATTTTTTTATGTTGTTTTGATTGTTTACAACTATTTGGCAGCATTCTTGGGACATTTCAGCCCACTTCAGAATCACACTAAAGTTGACTGAAAATTATCTTAGAGTTAAAAACTAATAATTGATATGGATTGTTATTTTAAATAGGGCAGGGGGCAAATTATTTCTTACACATTAGATTTCAGGCCCAGAATCTGAATGCAGTAATACCTCATTACTTTGAATGAGGCCTGTTTTCATTAGCACAGGCACCTGTCACTGAATGAGACTGTACTCAGTTCATAATTCAGTAGATCATTTCATGAGGTACAGTGGCTAAAATACTTTGTGGCTAGGTAGCAAACTTATGGTGGTGAAACAGAGATAAAAGTTACAAGGGTGGCAGGAACACTGTCATGTGAAGAAAAGTTCATTATCAAAACATTTATATAGTACTTTCCTTTTTATGAAGGTCTCTGCATTCATTGTCACATTTGAATCTCATGCTAATCCTGGGATATAGATATAACAGATATTACAATTTAATTTATTATCAAGTTTTTTTTTTTAATTTCACTTTACACATGAGGGAATTTAGGCTCAGAGTAGATGAAGGAACATTCACAAAGTCATAAAGGTATTCAATGTTTAAGGTAGGATTCAAACCCAGATCTCTTTTGACATGAAACCTTAACAATCCTTTTACTATCATGCCTCTATCTTAAAGGAACAACTGTGATGCCTTCTTTTTTCTGGCAACACTGCTCAAATTTTCAGTCATTCTCCTTAATAATTTTGCAAATTATCCTGAATTTTAAATGAATGTCACACAAGGTTTCCATGCCAATCAGAATATGAAGGAAATAAAGTACTGGCTATTTCAGTTTTAGACTTTTTAATGTCCTTATTGTGCTTATTCTTTTGCTCTCATTAAAATACTCTGGGAAATCATAAAAGCTGGAATCGATGTCTTAACTATATTTATATATTGAAGATAAACAACTTTTTCATCTCCTGAAGGAGTCACTCGATTAAGCACATTATCTTTGGATCTTGATTTTTTCCATTTAATTTTGTATCAACTTTTACCTTAGTATTAAAACAACAGATGAGCAGAGTCTACAAAGAGCAAATTTTGAAACAACTGCTGTGTTTGTACATGATAGTTTCCATATAAAAAGAGTCAATTTGATTGTTTATGACCATTTTATACACTTTCTTTCTACAGTTAAGTTCTGCTATAACTTGACATGTGTTCCTAAAACACATTATGCTGTGCAAAATTGCACAGTAAAAAGCACAGAGCTTACAGGGGAAACTATTGGGATGCATAATGCTCAAAAGCTTCAGCTATAGCACAAGAAAATAGTAACATAACAAAATCAATAGCACAATTATATACATTAACAGGTTAATAAATAGTGAAAAAACTACAAGAGTGGCCACCTTAGGCTGCTGAGTGTCCTATTACTCAGGCTGAAACAAACAAGCTGGTCATGTCACAGGAATTTGGGATTTTAGAAGGGTGACCTTTTAGGGAGTACACCCCCTTCTCAGCATAAAGCTCCTACTGCACCATAAGATATACCCCAATAAAGATCTGAAGTTTGATTGTGGAAGTTGGCATTCAAAGGGTTGCAGCTTATGAGTTATTGTAAAGCAGTGTAATTTTCTGAATTCTCACTGTTTCTCAAGGAAGAACTCATACAGAAGTCAACTCAAAATTCAAGTCGTGTTTCCTTTATTCAAAAATGTTTTCTTGTCTATCAATTACATTATAAGAAATTTTCATTTCAGAGATATGCATTTTAGAAGAACTAACTGTGCCTTCAAATAGAAAATAATCATGATGCAAAAGTATAAAACTTTAATCTATAAAATATTTCTTATTTTATTTATTTATAACAAATAATGTTCTCAAACATAATTTTAGCTGTGCCCACTCTCAAAGTCAATAAATATCAAGACATAAATTAATTTGAATATATGGACTTTTTCTCATCTTTATCAATTCTTTTAACCTGACATTTTTTCATGGGAAAGTATCTGACTGCACAAAGACAACTGATTCTTTTAAAAGTCAAATCAATGAGTTTTGCTTTGTATAGAATATAATCATTTGCAGTTTGGTAGCCACAATATTCTAAATCTTCAAAATATTTTTGTAGAAAACATCCACAATATACTTCTCTAAGTCATCTGTGTGATCTACCTCTACATTAGTTGATATCTTGATCATGAACCAAATATCAAACATTATTTTTGCTATTCTGCCTTTCCCCATTGAAACCACAAAATTTCAAAATTACTTTGGATAATCTTGTCAAAACACTTATAAAATGTCTACATTTTATTTATCCTCTTATTTTTTTGAAAATAACTTATCATATCAGAGTAGTTTTTTATTCATATTTATCCTTAGCATTATAACATACATTGACAAAATATTTTGTGAAATAAAATTTCTGATCACCTTCAAGAAAATGAAATATGCCAAATCTTATTTACTCTTGAAAGTCAATCTCTTGGCTGTCCTTCACTTTAACTGAAAATTAAGTGTCTTCTTATTTTCTTTATAGTGAAAAATTCAATATTATATGGTTCATTTAATCTTATAGCATGCCAACTTATTTATTGACCTTAAAAGTTTATATGTAAAACATGCTGACAATTAAAATTTTCTTGGAACTGTGAAATTTTACTGCTCTCTGATACCTTTTTCCAACATAAGGTTTTAGAACTACATGTATCTTTAGAAATCATGTCTTTCCACTCACTCCTTCATTTAATAGATGAAGGAACTGACTCTCAGAAAGAAGAAAACTTTCCAAGGTTTCATAAGGATTAAATGGTAGAGAGATATTTTGAACTTAATTCCAAAAGCAGACATTTTTCCATTACAACACAGCCACACTGATATTGTCACTAGAGCATAAAGGAACCAAAATGATCTAAGCCCCATCTTATATTTTTGTCCTGGACTGGGGCAGAATTGAGTGGCCATTGTGTGCGATAGTCATGCTCAGAAAGTGTAATCATCTTGTGGTCAGTGTTCTGGAACTTAACCTCTCTATCTTTCCATAGGACATCCTCAGGAATGAAAGACCTACGTTGACAAAAATTGAGAGTGTGATAAAACTTATGCCCTATCTTAAGAACCATGGGGCATTTTCTCAATATGATGAGGTATTGCCTTGGATTTCTGAGGAGAGATCAAGTATTTATGCCTCCAAATATCAGAGGTCATGATATATCATCAAATGATTTTCATTTTATTACCAGTCAAAATATTGGTATAGCCATTGGAATCTACAGGTCACTTCATTTATGGTCTGACAATAGCAGTGGCAGGACTGATTTTGGCCATGTCTCATTTTAATCATGAGTCACCTTCTTTCACCCTTTTAAGAGAAGGAATGAAATTAGTTTGCATTTCCAAGGCAAAGTCTTTTAACTCAGTGAGAGAATGAAAATATATGGCAATGGGTTAAATACTCTTGTAGATTTTTAAAAATAAGTATTGGATCTGGCCCATCTAATTACCTTTCCTTGTTGACATTAATACCTCTAATCAATTCAAAAGCTACATTAAATTCTATACCTCTTTCTCTTCTATCAATTATGCTCCTTTCTGGGTCACTAACCTCTCCTGGATTCTTTTACTGCTAAATTGATTTTATCAAAGTGAGGTTTGAATTTCTCTGTAGTACTTGCAAAAGTTATGGCAGTGATTTGCAATCTGCTTCATATCATCACATATCGTTCACGAGCCATTTAAGCAATTTCTATATATCCTAGGTTAGTCGTCCCCAAAGTCAGATTTAGGAGTGTCTGAGAGTTTACTCTGGTCCATATGGTGTTTCTCAGAGTCAAAATGTGTAGCCAGTAATGTGAACTGGACGATAAGAGACCATAGTATAATAACACCTATTAATAAAGCAGGGAGAACACATAAAGTTTATGTAATGGAGAAAGCATGTTGTCATGAAAGGAACAGTGGACTATTTTTCAGGAGATATGAGTTCTAATCCTTTTCATATCATATTAAAAATGGGTTAAATCCAATAAACCTATATTAAGTAACTGTCATTCTCATTCTCTTCATTCCACAGCTAAGCAGTACAGTGGATAGAGTGCTGAGCCTGAAGTCAGGATGACTTTTATTCTTGAATTCAAATCTGGCCTCAGACATTTACTAGCAATGTAGTCCTCAGCAAGATGCTTCACCATTTGGCCTCAGTTTCCTGATCTGTAAAATAAGCTGGAGAAGGAAATGGCAAAGCACTCTAGAATCTTTGCCAAGAAAATCCCAAAGGAGTCAAAAAAAGTTGGACACAACTGAAAACTACCAAACAACAAGAATTCTCTTAATTAGCTTCTGAGAATACAAAGATAAAGCAAAATCAATGACCTCAACAAATGTGTTATATGTGGGGAATAAAACATCCATAAATTACTTCAAGATATAGTATGATCCCCATAAAGAAATTCAGATAATATGAAATGAAAAAAATATTGAGAAAGTAAAGGTTACTTACTTCCAAGGAGAGCAATTACTCTTTGTGATTTCACAAAATGACAAAATTTTAAACATCCTTGTTTATTATTTACTACTTAAAGGCTAAGAGTCAAGGTTTTTTTAAATAGTCCTACTCAGTTTTTTCAAGTGGCAAGAATGAGGTATGAAGTCAAAGAAAGAAAAGATTTCAACAGGCCGTAATTAGATACAGAAGCTTTTCCATTCTTTAAAAGGGGAAGAAATTCAACAGTCATGAATATTGGAGAGGAATATGCTATAAGAGGGAAGAGGGAATTGTTCAGTTTGAATTAGAATCTATAAACTGGGGTAATGTAAGATCAAGCTAGAGATGTAGGTTTGTTGAAATATATTGACTTGATTTTGACCTAAACCGAATCAAGTTCATATATTGTATTATAATATTGAATTTTAACTTGCCACTAGATTTTGGAGGGTTTTGGTTGTCAGGGAAAAAAAATATAATTTATTCAGTAGGGAAAAAAGAAAGCACTGAACCTTTTTAATTTCCATACTGGAGTGATCAGAACTGTGCAGTAAGAAGATTAAGTGAGCAGTGACATACAAAATGATTTAGATATGGTTGATTCTAAAGTCAGACAGACCAGTTAAGGGGACAAAACTGTATATCAGATGAAGATGTGAGTAGAGTAGAAATATGGGAATGCTTATGGAAAGATATAACTTACTACATATAGGGTTGCAGGAGAAGAAGGAGTCAAGTATGTTTGTAAAAATGGTAAAAACCTATTGTAAGTCACTTAACCATTTACCTTCAGTAAATTTTTGCTCAATAACACAAAACTAACAAGCATATGAGGTCAGTATTTGAACTCAGATCTAACAACTCCAGGTCCAGAATTCTATATAATATTTTAACTAACTGTCTGTATCTTCCCATTCTCTAAATCATGAAATTCATATCAGATAGAAAACTATGAATATACGTACAGTAGCTCAAAGCTCCCAGTAAAGAAAATTTTAACCAGTTAGAAAGCCATGTCTGCTCTAATTAAAACTTTTGTTAGTCTCAAACATTCCTGCCTTCTTTACATTTGGGGTAAAAAAATACAAGAAATTTTTAGACAAAAGAATCTATTAAAGTATATATGATGTTTTGTAGTGGACAAGTATGAGGAGGCAAAATTGAATGCAGAGAAAATGCTATATACAAACTTCTCTCTATCTTTAATCCAGAATTGGAGGGAATTTAATAGCTTTGGTGTGAGATTTCTGTTCTGAGTAAGAAACTAGTGGTCTTCTTTAATCCTTCTCTACTTTGCCATAACACATATTCCTTTCATTGTTTTTCTGATGATCTCTCCTTTTTAATTTCTCCTTTTACTATTGCACCTGTGTAGTCTGTTCCTTACAACTCAGCTTAAGTCCTATTTGCTGTTAAGTTTGTTGTTTCCCTGCTGCTACCACTGCTACTCACCTCTTGCACTCCTTTTTCCTTTCTCTCAGTCTGTGCCTCCTAAACTGTTTGGGTTCCTTTAAGACAGCACAGACATGACTCAGCTTTACCTTTCAGTTCAAATATTGTGCTAGTCCCTAATCTTTCTTACAGCAGTGCCAGAATACTGAAAATCTCAGGATGTCAGACTGCTTCTATTTTTCTTTGTTCAATTTGGAAAGGAGAGAGAGGATCTACCAGAAACATCTGTCACATAAAGATCAATGCCATCTATAAAATGAATTTTTAAATGTAAAAGAAAAAAGGAGGAAAAACCCTCTGATGTTAGATCATTGTCTTAAGCTTTGTACATTATAAACTCTAAATGGATTTGAACTATCTAAATACAAAAAGCTCTATCTTTTGAAAAAGAGGAAAATAAAAGGAGTGTCTTTTAAATCTATGACATAATTTTTAACAAAGCAAAGCATAGATTTGATTATTAAAAATAAAATAGGCAATTGTGATTATATATAAAATTTTTTGAATTGTTTTTACAAAATAAATGTAGCCAGAATAACAATGGAATCGATTAGTGGAGGGGATTTTTCTGTTGTAAATATCTCTGATCAAAGTCTGATTTAAAAAGCATAAAGAGAATTGATATACATGATGATACTTAGCATTTATACAGTGCCTTAAAACTTGCAAAGCCCAAGGACTTTGAAAGAATTATCTCATTTTATCCTCATAACACCCTGGGGGTGAGATGCTATTATTATCTCCATTTTACCACTAAGGAAGCTGAAGCAGACAGAAGTTAAATGTCTTGCCTAGGATCATACAACTAATAAGCAAGCATCTGAGGAAAGATAGGAATTTATGTCTTCCTGATTCCAGGTCCAGTGCTTTTTTCCCCATTGTGCCAAGCAAATAATTGTTTCTCTGTTGATTGGTGATATGAAAATAAAAATAATTTTAGAAGAAATCTAAAACAATCACAACCATATTAAAAATGTCTAAATCATTAACAATAAACTAACTCTGATATTGTACCTCACCTCTAAATTGTCAAAGAAAGACAAAAACAGTCAATGGGGTGAGATAGAGAAAATACAGGCATGCCAATACAATTTTGATAGAGTTGGGAAATGCCCAAATATTCTAGCAAACATTTGAATTAAGTAAGGAAAATGTTTTGAATTCTTATCTCCATTATCCATTAATCCAACTACTTTATATATATATGTAGATATAGTCATACAGGTAAAGAATGATCTCAAATACTCTAATATATTAATAGCAGGACCTCTCATACTGGGGGAAAATCTGGAGTTAAAATAACTGCCCACAACTTCCATCAAGTTTAAGTGGGTCATATGTATATATTTAAAATATTGTTGGGTTCTATGAAATGATGAACATCAAGAAGTTTGAAGAACCTGGAAAAACTAGAGGCAGCTATTTGGTGAAGTGGGTAGTGTCCAGCCTGTAATCAAAACACCCGAGTTCCCATCCATTCTGAGACACTTTCTAGGTGTGCGATTCTCATCAAGCTACTCCATCTCTATTTCCCTCATCTACTATATGGGGATGATTATGGCATCTACTCCCCAGGGTTTTGTGAGGATCGAATGAGACAATATTTGTAAAATGCTTAGCTCTATAAAGGTTAGCTATTATTATTATTAAGAGCTCATCCAAAGAAATTGAAATCAAAGAAGCATTTAAATGAACAAAAAAGCACAAATAGCTATTTGACAGAGAACAATAGTAGTTCTACAAAACAGGACATAAAACAAAAATCTCTCTTCTTCAAGGAGAAATGAGATTCCACAGAATGGGCTGTCAGGTATGTTTACTTTGCTGGCTGCTTTTGGTTAACGATTTTTCTTTGTTACAAGGAGGATTGACTTTGGGAAGGAGTGGGTTTATCAGAAAATGACTAACATAAAAAGAAAATATTTTAATTAAAATTAAAATGATTTTTTGGTATCTGAAATAGTGCAGAAAACCTTGTTGTGATACTGAGGGATTTTTAATTTTTTTTTTCTTTACTCAGTTATTAAACCCCCAATGGTAATTTAAAAAAAGAAAGCAAAAATACTAGTAAGGACAGAGCTGAATTTAAAGAAAGTCTACATTATGTTCCTCCAAAAAGCTGGAAATATCTGCTTTGATGTCAAAATTTCTGAGAAATTGATTTTTTTTCCCTCTTGACTGTTGCTTATTATCTGATGTGATTGAAAGATCAGAGAATTATAAATGCACCCAAAGACTTGAGTTTTAATCTAAGTTCTTTCTGCTCCCCTAGTACCAATGAGATTTAGGGCAAGTCATTTCCTATTTTTCTGTCTCAGTATCTTCATATGGTCAGACAGAAAATAGATGGCTTCTAAGATTTTCTTCCAGCTTTAAATCTTTGATGTACATATAATGTGGTTTGCAAATCTAATGTCTCTTCAGAAGTACTGAGGATTATTTATCTGCAAGAAAATGGAATATATTTTTATTTTGCTTTCTTTGTCTGGGCTTGTGATTTTGAAGGCCTGGGAGTACTCTCTGACATAGGAATTAGTGTGAGGAGGAATATTGTATGAATAGGAGCGTAGCCTGAGATAGAAATATCGCCAGGGAGCCAGTGTCCTTAGGGAAAACCAGGTCCCAATGAGGGGTAGTCAATAACGGTGAGAAAAAGCGATTCCAAATGAAGGTAATTTTGTTCAATCAAGAACAATAATTTCAGAAGGCATGGTGGAAAAGATGGGCAGGCTTGGAATGGAAAGTAGTTAGGGTAGAATTGACAAGGACAGGAAATAGAAAAGAAAAGATGTAAGTTAGGGATTATTTGTACCTGTCTGGAAGGTGAATAAGTAATATGGGATGTCACTGGACATGATAGCACCTTATTATTTCAAACTCAATGTTGGGTTGAAATCAGGCACGTGTAATAAGCAGCACAAATATGAATGAAAAATTCAGTGGCTCTTGGCTTGCCTGGGCATGCATCCCTGTCTCCATCTGAAAACTTAGTTATCAGTAATCAGGATATAACCACTCTCTTGACCTTAACTCACCAAGTGTGAAAGGCCCAGAGCCTCCATGACTTGGGCTTTTATTTGGCCCTAGGCTAGAAAACTGTGTGGTGCCATGGATTGAGCACTGGGCCTGGAGTTAGGAAGTTCTGACTTTCAGATCCCATTTCAGACACTTACTAGCTATATGACTCTGTTTGCCTCAGTTTCTTCATCTGTAAAATGAGCCAGAGATAAAAATGGCAAACTACTCCAGTATCTTTGCCCCCCACAAAATCCCAAAATGTAGTCAAAAAGATTTAGACACTATTGAACAACAAAAGAACCTAGAAGGGTGTGTTTTCTGACAAAAGTTAAGAGTGTGCCTATTTGTCCTGTTCATCGTTTTTTGGGAGGCATATTGGGATAGGGTGGGAAGGACAGAAAGGGAAAGGCAGTACAGCTCTTGGTCAAATCTACAGAAATATTGAACAAGACTTGAGTTTTGGAGCCTACTTATTTGCTTCTCCTGTAGTGAGGCTAGTTAGGCCAGGTAGGAGGTGGGAAGTACCCTCCATAATGGGAATCCTGCTCTAGCACTGCCCACCTCCCACCTCCCTCAATTAGTCATATTGTAGGAGTGAGTTGCCCAGAATCACACAGGTAGTATTTTTCAGGGGATGTACCTGAAACATGTCTTCTGATTTTGAAATCAGTTTTCTATTTATTTTGCACAGTGTCTCTTCATATGTAGATAACTATAAACATGAATGCATATGTTTATATAATATATACATACATATATATTAGGATTATCAGATAGCATTCTGAAAAAATCCCAAGTTGTACAATGAAACTTTTGTTTTGAATATGGCAATTAGATGATTAGAACCAACATGAATTTAAAGAAGACTTATTTCTTTAAATTTAAAATTGTCTTTGAAGACCCTAAAGCAATTGATCACTTGGCCATACTAGCAGATTTAGTTGGTTTATGGAAATTAATGAGAAAAAAAGCTTTCACGAATAATTGCTTTTTATGATGTTTGAAAAGATAAAAATGATCATTATCAGAATTAATACACCAGTCTGAAATCAATGCTAATGCACTTATTTCATTGCAATTTTGTAGAAATAGTGACTTGGTTCTGAAAATTACTTAGCCCCATAGATGATTTTTAAAAATTGGGAATGAGTAATACTCATTTTGAAAGAAGTGGTCTTTAAAATATCCAATACTCTGGCTCAACCAATATTGAAGAAATTTTGTTAGAGGTTTATCATCTTTTTTCATCTTACCTACCCAAATAAGCAGACCAAATCTAGATTTATAAAATGCAATCGCTCAAAACTAAGTGGTACCACTCTGATAAGAATAGTCCAAGAAATGGAAAAGCATCTACTACTATATGGAAGTGGAAGGCTATTTAATCTTTTAAAAGAGTTTCAGAATATATGGATAGTATCATCCTTTGTTGATGAAACTTAAGCTGTCAAATTGAAAACCATGCAAATAATTTCAAATATCTTGATTGAATGTTAAAATGTGTGTTATCATTTTCAGTTTAAATTCAAAAATGAATAAATTTTGAATTGAGGTTTTTTTATAACTCACTAAGTCTCCACAACCCCAAGCAAGGGCATATGGATTTGTCAGATAAAAAAATTCAAATAAGCAAAAAATTACAAGAATATTTAACTTGAGATAAGAATTGATCCTTACTAAAATATCTTTGTTTTTCTTTAAGGGAAATGATTTGAGGTTATTGAAAATGAAAAGCTAAGAGTGTTTATGTTTCTATCTCATCTAAAAATATTATGAATATGGCTAGACCAATTTTCACAAGACAGTATGAAAAATACCTCAATATAGCCATCACCTCCAACCAATCCTCCTCTTAATGAGTCTTTCCTTCTTTAATCTATAAAGTTCTGAAATTTATCTCAACAAGAAGGTCACCTGTCTTTGAACATGTTCTAATTTGTCAATGTCCTTGAAAATGTGATACCCAGAAATGCCAAGAAACTACATGACAGCTCTGATGGGAAAAGAATATAATGAGAGGGTAAATCAGGTCATATTGGCAACCATTTCTCTCTCAATGCAATCATTTCTATCTAAAATACTATTAAATATGACAAACAAGACTTCTTTGTAATTGTTGATTTTTTATTTTATTTTCCCAATCACATGTAATAATAATTTTAACATTTTATGAAATAATGTTTCAAATTGTTTTTCTCTCTTCTTTCCTTCCCACCCCACCCTGAGTTGGTAAACATTTTTATCTGGTTTATACATGCATCATAATGTAAACTATAATTCCATGTTGATCGTTACTGTGAGAGAATATCCATATAAAACAAAACCAAAAATAAATCAAATCAAATAAAGTGAAAAACATTATCTTTATAGAAAAGTCTTTCAAAGTTGATCATTGTACCATTGCTCACTGTGTACAATATTCTCCTGGTTCTTATTTCACTCTGTATCATTTCATGGAGATTTTTCTTGTTTTTTTTTTCTTGAAATCATCTGGTTCATCATTTCTGATACTGTAATAGTACCAGAAGTATCAGAATAATAAAAATAGTATATATTTTTCTTATGCTGGAAAGGCTTTTTTAATTTTTTTCCCAGATAATTTTCAAATAAGAGGCCTTGATGAAAAATGCTTAGTACTATCACCATGAATACCAGTAAGACCTTGGATTTTGTACACATAGAAAACTGGGACTACATACCTCATGGCCTTAATTTAATAGTTCTTCAGTACCAAATTCTCTATTTTTTCATTGTCAGCAAATAATGGTGGCACATTTTAGGAAACTTCATATCTCCTATGTGTTCGTTAAAACCAAGTCCTAAATTTATTAATACAATTAGAAAAATAAAAGCTTTACAAGAAGTTCATGGTGGTGAGTTCATGTTACTAGTCACATATCCTCTTGCAACTTAATTCTTAAAATGCTACATGCCATAAAGTCTCCAAGGTTTGACTTGTATGGGGTGTTCAGGGAGAGGTAGTATCTCTGGTATCTCTGGTATGGAGGGCTTGTTGTGCCCTCCTAGGGCAGCTCTCCAGCCTCTGACCTCCACCTGACACCCAGATCTCACTTGTGGCTCCCAGTAGCTGCTAGCATGCGGCAGCAGCCACACCCCAGGCAACGGCTTCGACAGGCCAGCTAAACCTTGTGAGGGTAGCCATCGGGTCATAGACTCCTGGTGAACCAGGGCTTTGCTCACCCAGCATGTGAAGACTGCTTCGGCTGAACAGACGGAAGAAACCAACGAGAAGGTTCAACGGCTGAGAGGGCGACGCAGCAAAGCATTGTGGAGTGCTCAGGGCATGTTAGAGCACAAAAGACAACATGGCCATCCAATGCAGCTGAGGAAGTCTCCAGGTGTAACGACTTTTCGTTCCACTGGACCCAGGCTTCCAACGCCTAGAGAGTGGGACTGTCTCTGTGCATTGACTTTTCCACTTAAATCTCTTTCACACACAAGTATCTTTGTGCACACTCATCTATCCTAACCCCGTCCATCCTCTTCAAGACCTGCGGTGATGAGGGAGTGGCGACGCAACAGGTAGAGGTGACCACTGGCAGCTGTAGTCATGATCCTGCATGTAGGCGGCCCACGGACCAGTGGTCGCTCGGCTCTGTAGGGCAGCAGAGACATTCGGTAGCATCCTGGGTGATTGAGCAGCCCTCTCTAGGACAGCGCTGCTCACCCTAATCAAGGGAGGGGACTAGAAAAGGTGTCCCAAACATTGCCTGCCCTACAAACACCCGGTCAGCACACCGCGGCTGGTGGGTCATCCCTTTAAGGGGTCGAAATCAAAGAAAAAATACAAAGAAACTCCTACTAGGAGCATGGAACATCAGAACATTATTTGATAGAAAGAATACCCCAAGACCAGAGAGAAGAACAGCTCTAATCGGTAAAGAACTGGCCCGATATAACATCGACATCACAACCTTAAGCAAAGCACGCTTACCAGAAGAGGGATCACTCAGCGAACCCACCACTGGATACACCTTCTTCTGGAAAGGTAGAGCCTCAAATGTAGACAGAATCCACAGTGTTGGCCTGGCCATCAAGATAAGTTTGATCAAACAGCTATCAGGCTTGCCTGTGGACATCAGCAAGAGGCTCATGAAGATCCGTTTACCTCTCAGCAAAGACCGGTATGCCACAATCATCAGCACATATGCCCCAACACTGACCAGCACAGAGGAGACCATCAAGCAGTTCTACTCTGAGTTGAGTGCCGTCCTACACTCAGTGCCCACAAATGACAAGCTGATACTACTGGGAGACTTCAACGCCTGCTTTGGCCAGGACAATGAAAGATGGAAAGTAGTGTTCGGAAAACAGGGCATGGGCAAAATGAACAACAATGGCCTACTGCTACTCAGCAAATGCTCAGAGTTCAAACTCACCATCACGAACACTGTGTTCAGAATGGCGAACAAATATAAAACAACGTGGATGCACCCACGATCAAAACAGTGGCATCTCATTGACTACATCATTGTACGCCGGTGAGACATCCAGGATGTACAGTTCACCAGAGCCATGAGAGGAGCTGAATACTGGACAGACTACTAATTGGTTAGAGCGACTCTACAAATGCGCATTGAGCCTCGCCATCCAAAACACACCCAGACAGTTCGCACATTTTACAACATGAGTCATCTTAGAGATCCATCTTATTTGCAAACATTCCAATCCTGCCTGGATAACAAGCTGTCTGCCAAGGGACCACTCACTGGAAGCTCAACCAAGAAATGGAACCAGTTCAGAGAAGCAGTGAAGGAAACATCAAAGGCAGACCTAGGCCCCAAACAACGCAACCACCTGGACTGGTTTGATGAGAACAACACTGCTATTGAAGAACTATTGAGCAAAAAGAACAAAGCCTTTATGGAGTGGCAAAATAACCCAAATTCTGCTCCTAAAAAGGACAGATTCAAGTCTCTCCAAGCCACGGCACAGTGTGAGGTCAGGAAGATGCAAGACCGATGGTGGGAAAAAAAGGCAGAAGAAATCCAGCACTTTACTGATATGAAAAAGTACAAACAATTTTTCAGTGCCCTTAAGACTGTCTATGGGCCATTAAAACCCACCACCACGCCCTCTGACGGTGACACTCTCATAAAAGATAAAAAAGGCATCAGCAACAGGTAGAAAAAACACTTCAGTCAGCTTCTCAACTGACCCTCTTCAGAAGACCAAAGCTCCCTTGACCCCCAAAACTGCACCATTGAAGAACTTGACGTCCCTCCTTCAATAGAGGAAGTTCAAAAAGTCATTAAACAAATGAGTGCAGGCAAGACACCCGGTAAAGACGGGATCCCAACCGAGGTGTACAAGGCCTTAAATGGAAAGGCACTCCAGGCATTCCACATAGTGCTGACCAGCATATGGGAAGGGGAAGACATGCCCCCAGAACTCAGAGATGCCTCCATCGTAGCCCTGTACAAGAACAAAGGCGCACAAGCAGTCTGTGACAACTACAGAGGCATCTCACTACTCTCCACTGCCTGAAAGATCCTCACCCGTGTTATACTCAACAGACTCCTGTCATCTGTTTCAGAGCAGAACCTACCTGAATCACAATGTGGCTTCTGACCAGATCGCAGCACCATCGACATGGTCTTCACAGTGAGGCAAATGTAGGAAAAATGCCTTGAGCAGAACCTGAGTCTCTACATTGTCTTCATAGACCTGACAAAGGTGTTCGACACAGTGAACAGGGACGCATTGTGGGTGATCCTTAGCAAGCTTGGTTGCCCATCAAAATTCGTCAAACTGATCCAGCTCTTTCATGTCGACATGACAGGGGAAGTCCTATCTGGTGGAGAGACTTCCGATCTCTTCAACATATCCAATGGCATGAAACAAGGCTGTGTCCTCACTCCAGTACTATTCAACCTATTTTTCACCCAAGTATTACGACATGCTGTGATGGATCTAGACCTGGGCGTCTACATCAAATACCGACTGGATGGCTCACTATTTGACCTTCGCTGCCTGACTGCAAAAACAAAGACAACAGAGAGACTCATCCTGGAAGCTCTCTTTGCAGATGACTGTGCTCTTATGGCCCACCAAGAAAATCATCTTGAAACCATTGTGGACAGGTTCGCCACCTCAACAAAACTGTTTGGCCTGACTATCAGCCTCAGCAAAACAGAGGTGCTGTTCCAACCTTCACCAGGGAGGCCAACTAACCAGCCGTGCATTACAATCGATGGCACGCAGCTTTCTAACATCAACACTTTCAAGTACCTGGGCAGCACCGTTGCCAATGATGATTCCCTAGACCATGAGATCAATGCCAGGATCCAAAAGGCCAGCCAGGCACTGGGGAGGCTGCGCTCCAAAGTCCTCCAAAACAGAGGTGTAATCACTGCGACAAAGCTCAAAGTGTACAACGCAGTGGTCCTCAGCTCACTCCTGTACAGTTGTGAGACATAGACACTGTACTGGAAGCACATGAAACAGCTGGAGCAATTCCACCAACACTCCCTCTGGTCAATAATGAGGACCAGATGGCAGGACCGAATCACCAACCAGGAAGTCCTCGATAGAGCCAACTCCACCAGAATCGAAGTAATGGTCCTCAAAACCCAGCTACGATGGTCTGGACACGTCATCCGCATGGACCCACAGAGAATACCAAGACAGCTATTTTATGGTGAACTGACAGCTGGACTCAGGAAACAAGGCCAACCAAAGAAAAGATTCAAGGATCAACTAAAGTCAAACTTGAAGTGGGCTGGCTGTAACAGTTAAATTTTAGGTAATATGGGGAGACTGAGGCAGGTAGAAATTAGTTTCTCTCTGCAAGGAGTATTATATTTTTTAGAGGTTTATTGAAGATTAAGGATTAAAGAAAATACAGGATAAGAGACATGTGTCCAGGCCATAGAGAGGCCTAGACACAACCTCACCTACATTCTGAAAAAAAAAAAAAGCCACGCCTGGCCCAAAATGGAAGTCCCAGAGTCAGAGATCCCTCAAAAGCCTTTGAATCAGCTCAAATATCTTCTCAGTCTCAGCCCAGGTGAGATTACAAGGCATTCTGGCGAAGTGGAGCAAAGGCTTATGGGGATTGTAGTCCTATATTCGAGTCTATTTTTTACATCCCTCCGTTTGATCGTTTGAAAAAAATTAATTTTTTTCCAAAGGATCATGAAAACATAATCAATTTAAAGATTACAATAATTTGAGGATAAGAGAAACAAAAGAATAAAACCAATAATTGCTGAAAGCATTGACAAAAAGCCTGTTGGGGGAAGTCCCCTTTGGCATGAAAGTATACATACAAATAAATGTTCAATCAACCACACCCAAAGTTCATTTTTGTGCAGCTTGTGGTCTGGAGGCTTCTTCATGGTGGCTTCTCCAATAGTTCAGTTCTGGATTCGGAGAGGTAGCATCTTCTTTACCTAAAATTCTTCTCAAAAGGAATTTAAACTTTGCAATTTAAATAATGATATTTTTTTAAAATTCTCCCCTTTAAGAGGGTCACTTAAAAACCGGGATCACTTAGAGATACATGGCTGAGGTATATGGATCAATTGGCAAGAGATATTAAAAAGATATCAGAAAAATCCAAAAGAAAAGAAAAATCTCTGGATGAAAATATAGACTATCAAAGTCTTATGTGTAAAAATTCCAAGTAAAAGAAAAATAAATCTATAACAGGTCCTTGATGCATTTACGCAGTCAGTAGCTAGGACTACAGAAAGGTACCACACTATGAAAGGCAGAAAAGGGGACCAGATTATAGGAGCCAAGGTTTCAGGGATACTCGTCTGTGAGTATCTTCAGAGTGAGTGTGGACACAAGGAAAGCCTATGTCTTAACACATGTTAAACATAGTAACCTCAAGTCTTCACACTAGGTTCAAGACCTTTGTATTGGCCTAGAAGTGCATCAATCCATCCTGGATTTGCTTTTCTTTGGCTCTGTGCAATGGCTCTTGTGTGTATATCTTGTCCTGGAATCAGACAGAATCATTAAGCGAAGTCCCATAATTTATTTAAATAATTAGTGGCATCATTTTTATAGTCACAAGCTTTTGGGGGCATGCATTAGCAGATGTATTTCAAACTTGTAGCACTGAAAAGTCAAAAAGGTAAAGAAAATCTTAATGCTGGTGACATGTGCTTCAAATATAAAAAGGAGAGAAAAAATAATAAAAACTGAAAAAGTATATTGCACATGCATGAAAAATATAATAATAAAAGAGCTTTAAAAATTCAAAAATATAGCTTATAATCATTGACACTCTGTGTCAGCTAAGAAAATATAAAATACAAGGCTTTCTCACTAAAATTGAGATCCATTTCCTCTTAATATCTGGCCATGACCACTGTGAGTAGAAGGCAAATGAATTGAACATGGTTAACAATTTTTTTTTCATTTTAAAAAATACAGTAGTACAAATATGTAGTTATCAATATCCCCAAAATTCTCAATAGCCCAATTAATTACAATAGCAAACAAACACACTTTCATATTTTACATAAGTTGCTGTATGACAGTTTTAAAACCTATGAATTGATCGACATTTGTCACAATTTTTACAAACATAGAAATCTTTCAACCTTGGTATTTAAACATATTTTTTAAAACAAAGTAAAACTCATCTTGGGTTAAGAACATAATCACGAAATCTATATATCATTCTGGTAGAAGTAAAATAGTGAGCTGAAGAGTATAAGTAAAGGGGTGCTCCTTTTTTGGAGGCTTTTTAGGGGTACAAATGCTCTGAGATTAACTGCCCAACTTCCATTCACATATTTAGAAATGCGGGAAGGTTGGGGGTTATAAAATGTATTTCACTTCAGCTAATGGGCCTTAGGGCAGGCAAAAATAACCAGATTGTTAAAAAAATTCCAAAAATCATATTTAAAAAACCCTTAAAATCAAATCAGATATTTAGCACATTAACTTTTTCCAAGGTTGTTAATACAATTATAACCAATTCTGAAGTCCATCTATCCTCAGCAAAATAGAAAAAAGCTGTTTTTTCATATATGGGCTTATTCACAATAATATTTGTTCAATAGTTATAGGGGAAAAACAACAGAATTTCAAAACTCAGTACATTCAAAATAAATTCAATCAACCTTCAGTTCAAGCAGACTAATATTGAATCCAGTAATATATGAACTTAAAATCACAAAGTTAAACCATAACAAAAAATGCAATAGAATACAGAGATTTTTATAAACCATTGGAGTCTGAAATGCCTCAAAATATAGCCTTTAGTCTCTTCAAAGTTCCTTGGGTTTTTGTTTGTTTGTTTGTTTGTTTGTTTGTTTTTAATTATCCATTTAAATGTCTATTGTCCGAAGGTAGAGTAGTAAGAGCTAGGCAATGGGGGTTAAGGGGCCCGTACAGGGCCCCATAGCTGGGAAGTATCTGAGGCCAGATTTTAATCCAGGACCGAATGTCTTTATGTCTGGCTATCAGGTCGCTGAGCCACCCATTTGCCTCCCCAAAGTTAAAGTTGAATCTTTGGGCTGATTCTGCTCCCTGACAGGCAGGTAAAATCAATGAAATTACCAGAACAGTCAAAAATCCTTTTAAACAGCCCATTGCTTTTTAAGTTTCTGTTTGAAAAAATCTGTTTCTTCTCTCTAGTCTCTCTTTCCCCTCTCCCCTGATATGATCCTTCCTCCTGCCCCAGTCCATGTGGAGCCAATACACCCCCGTTTGCTCAGAGGCTTAGCTTTCCCTCTTGTCTCTCCCCTCCGCCCATGTGGCCAATACTGTTACCAGCTGATAGAAATGAGTCCTGAGTGATCTACTCCAAGAATCTGGGTGATGAGCCATCTGGGGTCACGCTCGTGGGTTTGGGGCTGGGGTGATGAGCCAGAGCACAGTGTGGAGCAGGCAGCCAGGGTGGGGCCGGGAGAAGCAGCTGTCCTAAGCGGATGGCTGTCCTAAGTGGATGGCTGTCCTAAGCAGATGGCTGTCCTAAGCGGATGGAGGCGGCAGGCAGGCAGGAGCTGATCAACAGCTTTGGGAGGGTAAAAAAAAAACAAAAAACAAAAAAACAAGCAGGGCCAGGAGCTTTGGCATCAGGTAAGAGGCTGCAGAAGCAGAAGCAGGAGAGGGCCACAGGCAGGAGCTGATCAAGATGGTTTTCTAAAGAGCATCTCGGAGAACATTGGCTTTAAAAAAAAAATTCTTTAGGCTAAAAAAATTTTGAGAAGTTCTCGAAGTTCTCATCCAATCTAGTGGTCGCCATCTGTAACAATTAAATTTTAGGGGAGATGGGGAGACTGAGGCAGGTAGAAATTAGTTTCTCTCTGCAAGGAGTATTATATTTTTTAGAGGTTTATCGAAGATTAAGGATTAAAGAAAATACAAGATAAGAGACACGTGTCCAGGCCATAGAGAGGCCTAGACACAACCTCACCTACATTGTGAAAAAAAAAAAAGCCACGCCTGCCCCAAAACAGAAGTCCCAGAGTCAGAGAGCCCTTAAAAGCCTTTGAATCAGCTTAAATACCTTCTCAATCTCAGCCCAGGTGAGATTACAAGGCATTCTGGGGAAGTGGAGCAAAGGCTTGTGGGGATTGTAGTCCTGTATTCGAGTCTATTTTTTACATGGCATTCCACCAAAGCAACTAGAACTTGCTGCCTCTGTCAGAAGCAGCTGGCAAACCCACATTAACCATGCCGTCGCCACCTTTAAAGATGAACGATGTCGACTTCTTGCCGCTGCGCGTGAACGCGGACACCAGGCCACAACCGCACCTCCCGTAACAACTGGTGTCCCATGCCCCATGTGCCACAAACTTTGCGCCTCAGTCTTTGGACTTCAAAGTCACATGAGGGTACATCAATAGATGATAATGCACAAAGACAATTGTCATTCTCAGTCACTGAGAGACTACCACTAACTAACTGCTAACTAACTAATAGTATTCCATCACATGCACATACCACAATTTGTTCAGCCATTCTTCAATTGATAGATATGCCCTCAATTTCCAATTCTTTTACATCACAAAAAGAGCTGCCATAAACTTTTTCTATACAAATAGGTCCTTCCCCTGCCCCCGCTTTTTTAAAAAATCTCTTTGAGAATTAGACCTAGTCACTGGATCAAAGGGTATATATAGTTTTATAGCTCATGTCATAGGGTTCCAAACTGCCTTCCAGAATGTTGATTTAGTTCACAATTCCACCAAAAATTCAATATTGTTTCAATTTTCCCACATCCCTTCCAATATTTATCATTTTCATTTACTGTCATTGTAGCCAATCTGATGGCTGTCAGCTGGGACCTTGAAGTTCTTTTAACTTGAATTTTTCTAATAAATAGTGATTTAGAACATTATTTTCATATGATTACTGGTAGATTTGATTTCTTCAACAGGAAACTTCCTGGTAATATCCTTTTACCATTTTTCAATTGGAAAAAGACTCATATTCTTATAAAAAATGGCAATTCTCTCTATATTTGAGAAATGAGGTCTTTATTAGAGAAATTTGATGTAAATATTCCCAATTGTTTTGCTCCTAATAATGGTTATGTGCCAGTTTTTTTGAAGATGATAGGAATATCTAAACCAATCTCCTCATTTTATAATTGAGGAACTAGGATCCTAGAGTTTAAGTGACTTTCCCAATGTTGCCTAGTCAATAAGCATCACAGGTAATATTTAAATCCAGGTTTTCTGATTCTATAAGTTATTATTCTATTTTCAATATTGTTTTCATTTGGTTTTGCCTTTAAAATATTTAGGATGTGTCCTTTATTTTTTAAGAATTCAACAAAATATATTTTGCATTTTTCTGAAGATTTGTATCCATATTAATATAATCACATGGCTCTAATTTTGGTATTGAGTTTAAGGGATTAAAAGCTAGAAATAACCTAAAAGTTCCACTAGTTACATCTTATTTTATATAAAAAAGGAACTGAAAATCAAAGCTTAGAAACCTGTATGGAAAGCATGCAACAAAGCCAGAATTCAAACTGAAGACCTCTGACTCCAAATAAACTTGTGTATGATTTCTTATGAGTATAATTTACCAGAAGTTGAACTATCCTTCCATGCATGATATAAACTAAATCTGATGATAATTCATTTTTCATGTATTTTCCTATTTTGTTTTCAATTACATGTAGAAACAATTTTTTAAAAAATTATTGTCTGCATTTTGTAATACAAATTGTTTCTTTCCCTCCCTATTCTCCCTGCTCCAAGAAGCTAAACAGTCAGTGTTGTCATGCAATACCTGTTTCCATATCCCTCATATTGTGAAAGAAGACATATGCCACATGTGCAAGAAAAAAAAAAACTTGTGAAAGAAATAAGGTGAGAAATGGTGTGCTTTGATCTGCATTCACATTCTTGAATTCCCTTCTATAGATGCTGAGAGCACTTTTCTTCCTGTGTCCTTTAAGGTAGTCTTAGATCCTTGCATTGCTGATATTAGTTTAGTCCTTCAAAACTGATCATCATAAAATATTTCTGATAGTGTATACAATGTTCTCCTGATCTTGGTCATTTCATTTTGCATCAGTGGATACAAGTTTTCCTAAAATCATCCTTTGTCATTTTTTATGTCACAGTAGTATTCTGTTGCAATCATATACCACAAGTTCATCCATACCTCAATTGATGGACAGCCTTCTGTTTTGAACTTTTGCCAATACAAAAAGAGCTGATATATAATTTTTTTTCTTTTTAATAAGTGGGTCCTTTCCTATCTTTGATCTCTTTGGGATACAAGCTTAGTAGTGGTCAAAGAGTATACACAGTTTGATGGTCTTTTGGACACATTTCCAGGTTGTTTGTATCAGTTTAGAGCTTCACCAACAGTGTATTATTGTTCCAATTGTCCCACATCACCTCCAATATTTATAATTTTGCTTTTTTGTAATCTTAGCCAGTCCAGTAGGTAAGGGTGGTATCTCATGGTTCATTTAATTGCCTTTCTCTAATCAAAAGTGATTTGGGTCACTTGTAAATTTTTTCATTTGAGAACTGCTTTTTCATATTATTTGACCATTTAAAATGATATATTCTTATACATTTGCTTCCGTTTTCTTTGCATTTGAGAAATGAGGTCTTATACTTGCTATAACATGTTTCTTTCCAATTATTTGTTACTCCTCTAATTTTGGTTGCATTGGTTTTCCATTTTACTTTTCATAATGTTCTCTATGTCTATGTTTGGACATAAATTCTTACGTTATCCATAGGTCTGACAGGTAAACAATTCTGTGTTCCCCTAATTTGAGTATGGTATTATCCTTTATTTCTAAATCATATGCCCATTTTGATTTTATCTTCATATGTAGTGTGAGATATTAGTTAAGTTTAGGTTCTAGTTTTCTAGTTTTTCCAGCAGTTTTTGTCAAATTGTGAGTTCTCCCAAAAGATTCGATCTTTGAGTTTATAAAATTTTTGGTTACTATGTATATTTACTACTGTGTATTGATTACTTAATCTATTCCATTGATCCACTATTCTATTCCTTAGCCAGTACCAGATTGTTTTGATGATTACTGCTTTATAGTATAATTAGAGATCTATTATGGGTGTGCTTCCTTCCATATTTCTTACATTAAATTTCTTGGTCTTGGCCTCTTATTCATTAAGATGAATTTTGCTATTATTTTTTCTAGATCTATGATATATTTTTTGAGTAGTTTGATTGGTATGGTGGTAAGTAGGCAAATAAATTTAGGTAGAATTGGTGTTCTACCTATGAGCAATTTATATTTTTTCACTTGTTTCCAATCAACTTTATTTGTTTGAAAAGTGTTTGGGGGAGGGGGGCAGCTGGGTAGCTCAGTGGATTGAGAGCCAGGCCTAGAGACAGAAGGTCCTAGGTTCAAATCTGCCCTCAACCACTTCCTAGCTGTGTAACTCTGGGCAAGTCACTTGACCCCCATTGCCTAGCCCTTACCACTCTTCTGCCTTGGAGTGGCTCCAAGACAGAAGGTAAGGGTTTAAAAAAAAAAAAAAGAAAAGTGTTTGGCAATTTAGTTCAAATATTTACTTTATTTACAAGGGTTTGTTTTTGTAGGTAAACTATCAGATATTTAATGTCATCCTCATTTATTCTGCATGTTATTTCCTTTTTATCTCTAGCTGTTGGATTTTGTTGTTATTAAACAGAAATGCTAATAATCTATATGGGTTTATTTCATATTCTGCAAATTTGCAATAGTTAATTTTTTTCAATTATGTTTTAGTTTATTCTCTGTGATTATCTAAGTATATCATGATATAATTTGCAAAGAATGATAACATTGGTTCTTCACTACCTATTCTAATTACCTCAATTTCTTTATCTTCTCTTTTTGCAAAAACTAGCACGTCCAGTACAATACTGAATAGCAATGGTGATAATGGGCATCCTTGCTTCAATTCTGATCTCATTGAGAAAACTTCCAGCTTATTTATTTTATTATATATAAGGCTTGTTGAAGTTTAAGATGTATACGATTTATCATTTTAATGAACCCTCCATATATTCCAGTGTAATATTTTTCTAAGTAATGGGTGTTTCAATTTGTCAGTTTTTTTTTTTGCATTGTGAAGATTAAATTAACTCTTTCTTACCCAATTTTAGATCTAATCACCAAAATCTTATACATTCCACTGAAGCTTGAGTGAGGGAGGTCTGTGACCCACGTGTGTGATAGTAGGTAATGAATCAGAATTGACTGCCCCCTGGGCAGTCCTAAGCAAAGCTTTAGATGTAATTGGTACATGTAAAGTGTAGGAAAGTCACAGGAAGTGACAAAAGGAAATGATCTTCAAAAATGCCAAGAACTTCCTGTGAGGGGCTCTCTCTTCAGTCTTTGACTTTACTTTTGAGGATCTTGGACTTAAAAGATCTCAGACTACTTCCCTTTGTACTGACACATGGTGAGTGAAAAAATGTTGACTCTTTTCCTTGTATTTTCTGAACGGACTAGCCTCAGGAAAGACCTACCCTTTTGAGAGAGGCTCCCTGCATCCCTATGTTGTCAACTCAAGGTTGAGACCCCTCTGGCTAAGGACTAACTAGCTCTGCCTGGGTTGAGTCAGGGCCTGAGCAAAATACTTATTGTGTAGTCTGGATGTCTTATCCTATCCTCTCTCTGATTTTCTTACTTTTACTTTTTCTATATTTTATAAATAAATTGTTAAACAAATCTTTTTGTAATTAATTAAATTCCTGGGGACCCTATTCTTAAATAATCCAGTCCAAACTTTTATAAAAACCCCTTACATTTCTACCCTTACAGAATCCATTAAGATAAACATGTTTTCAATTGATTATGTTACTGATAAAATCAATGCATTCTTAATACAGAACTCACTTGATCATAGTGTATGATCCTTGTGATATACTGTTGTAATATCCTTGTTAGTGTTTTATTTAAAATTTTTGCATCAATATTCACTAGGGTTATTGATCTAGCTATAGTTTTTTTTCTCTGTTTTTGTTCTTGGTTTTTCTAATATTTTTTCTAATAGTTTGCACAGTATTAGAATTAATTATTCTTTGAAAATTTTATAGAATTCACTGATGAATTCATCTAACCCTTGGGATTTTTATTACAGAATTCATTTTTTTCCAATTTCTTTTCTGAGTTTAGGTTGTATAAGTATTCTTTTTCCCTTATGTTAATTTGGACAGTTTTTATTTCTTTAAATATTTATCTATTTCTCTTAGATTGTCATGTTTATTTGCTTATTGTTGGGAAAATAATTCACAATAATTACTTTAATTCTTTCTTCATTATTGTAAATTCATCTTTTTCATTTTAAAAACTGGTAATTTAGTTTTCTTCTTTTTAAATCAATTATCCAATAGTTTGTTCCATGTAACTTTTTATTTTATAAAATGAGCTTCCAGTCATTTATTATTTCCATAGTTTTCTTTCGCTTTTATTAATCTCTCCTTAATTTTCATGATTTCCAATTCTGTGTTTAATTGGACATTTTTAATTAGTTCTTTTTCTAGGTTTTCATTTTTAGATGTATGCCCATTTGATTGTGTTCTTTTTTTTTTTTAGTGATATAAGCATTTAGAAAAATAACTTCCCCCCCCTAAGTATCTCCTTGGCTGCTTCCCCTAAATTTTGTTATGTCATCTCCTCACTGCTGTTTAACATGAATAAAATTATGGTTTTTTTTAAATAATTTGTTGTTTGACCCACTTATTCTTTAGGAGAAATTATTTAGTTTCCAATTAATTTTTGGTCATTTTGCTGCCCTGTGTCTAAGGTAATTTTTATTGCTTTATCATCTAAAAAGGATACATTGAATGTTTCTGCTTTTCTGTGAATCTTGAAATTTCTCAGACTTGTGAATGTTAAAAATTTCCCCATCGGGGAATTCTCAATTGACACAATTCCCTATTGGGAACATTCCATATTTGGATGTGAGAACTCTAGTTGGATCAAAAATGGGAGGACCTCTACTCCACCCGTACTTAAGACTGCTTTAGGGGAGAAAACTCCTTGCTAAACAATGAAAGTACTTATACCCATACTTATAATGAGGCAAAAAGTTCTTTAAGCCATGCCTAATTTTAGAATTAATACAAAGGGGTGCTAAGTACCTATTAAAGGTCAGGCAACTTGTAAACTTGCCAGGAGCAAAGAGATGAAAACTTATTCAGAAGTTTTTTTCTGGTACAAACTTACTAAAGGGATTAGTCGACTCAGCAGTGTTTTTAGAATGGGCTGTCTTTTGGAAAACGTCTACTGTGATTGGTAGATGTAAGGACTTAGGGGAGGTGACATAGTAGAAAACCCCCTATATAAGAAAAAAGCAGAATCTCTTGAAAGACAATCCTTTTGGAGAATCTCTCTTGAGAGAGGCCCTGGAGAAGGGAAGCTCTTGGAGGACAATCTCTAAGGAGGTCTCGCTGGAGCTCCTCTGAGGGGACTTTGTCCCTCTGGAGGCTCTTGAGAGAGGCCCTTTGAATCAGTCAGCTAGGAAAGGCTGAAATGAAGAGGCAGCTGGGAAAGGCTGCTTTGAAGGGTCTCTCTCAAGACTCTCGGGGACAATTCAGATTGAAGATTGAGCTAGTGGAGGCAGCTGAGATGGAGCTGGCCTGGTGTCACTAGAATCCTTGCTTGGACAGATCTTGTGGTGAGTGATTAAGGACTGACTGATCTTTTCTCTTAGGGCTTAGGCCTGGGTTGGCCAGGACTGGCCAGGGCCGGCTTATCCCTTTCTCATTATTTCCTTTTTCTCTCTTTCTCTCTTTCTTTAATTCCTCATTGTATTATTAATTAAAGTCTCTATAAAACCCAGTTGACTTGGGTATATTCATAATTGGGAATATTTCCCTGGCGACCACCTTATATTTGATTTTAAACAAGACACTGTAGTGAAAACATATTTTCTGCGGTCACAATTTACTCACCCACTCTTATATCTATCACAATTTAAATCTTCCACTATTTTATTCACTACAGTTTACAACCTCAACTATTTTAACTTTTATCGTTTATGGCATCCACTCTTTTAAATACACATTTCTACCTTTGGATTTTGATGAGTTTATATAAATATATATTGCTCTGTTATATGGTCAGTTTTTTTAAAAGTGCCATGTATAGCTGAGAAAAAAAATATATATTCCTTTCAATTCCCATTCAGTTTTATACAGCAGTCTCTCCTATCAAACTTTTCTTAAGTTTTATTTGCCTCCTTAGCTTCTTTCTTGATTTTTTTTTATGTTTCTAGCTCTAAAAGAGTAAGTTTGAGGTCCCACAATAATAGTTTTAAAGAGATTTCCTCAAATATGTTTTGTAATTTCTTCATTAGGAATTTGGGTGCTTTGCAATTTTTGTAGATATGTGTTTATTATTTATATTCCTTAATTGTTGATGGTACCTTTTTATGAAGAGGTAGCTTCCTTCCTTATCTCCTTTAAGAAGATCAATTTTTACTTTGTCTTTTAGATCATGATTGTTATTCCAGGTTTTTTTTTTCCAATTTTAGCTGATGCATAATACATTTTGTTCCAGCCCTTTACCTTTACTCTGTGTGTATTATTGTGTATGTCTATCTCCCTGTTATAAAAGTGTTTCTAATAGATAATATAATATAGGTTTCAGGTTTTTAATCAATCCTGCTATCCTCTTCTATTTTATGGGAGAGTTCATTCCATTTACATTCACAAATAGGATTACTAACTATAGTTCTCTCTCTCTTTCTCTTTTAGTCTCTGTCTCTCTCCTTTTAGCTTTTTACTGTTCAAAGTTTGTTTTTGACTATTACCTCCAACAATTATCCCTCCTTTTTCATCATGTTTAGTGGTCTTGGCCTGATTGTACCTTTTTCTTCCTCTAGTCGATGATTATCTGGAAAAAAAAAACAAAATATGGATAGTATTTTGCTTAAGATATGTGGATTGTTTCCATGATCAGTACTTATGTTTTTAAAAATTAGATTTTTGTAACTTTCATATTTTTCTTAATTAGAAATATATCAGACTATATATATATACCTCAATGAATTTATATATGAATGAAATAAAACCCATCTTTCCATGTGCTTTAGTCTGAATAGGAAAAGTGAGTTATTTATTAGTAATATAGAAAATGACACGGAAAACACGAATGTCTGTTAAATTCATGAATTCATGAATTTAGAAATTTGTGGTCTTAACATATAAAATAAAGGAATTAAGTTGAGAAAAATATTTTATTTCATATTTAAGGTTTTAGAATGTACCAGACTTTTATTATGCTTACCTATTATTTCCAGAACTGCTATATTTTTCTTACAACTACCATGACCTGCATATTATTTTAGGAAACATTTTGAGGTCACCCCCCTTCCACTAAAATATATTTTAAAACACAAATTTTAAATTCTGAATTAATTCTGATCAGTATTTTTATTTTATTTTATTCTATCAGAGTATCAGTCATATATTTGTCCTCTCACCTGATTCTTTGTGGGCCATAAAGTTGCTTATATAACTTAGTAATTTCTATGATGCTGACTCTTTGCTTGTAAAATTAATCAGGCACATTCTCACAATAAAATGTGTCATAGACTAGCTGCATAGTAGGTTTTAAATGCTATTTTTAATAACTAGAAAGTTAGAACGTAAAAGAGCCTATACAGAACTTTAAATGCATGATTACCTTATGTCACTCACCTGTGTATCTATGCCAGCAAATAATGAATTTAAATTTATTGATAAATTCTAGTTTACGAAGTTTAATGCATTTAAATTTACAGCTGAAATATTGGTGATTTTCAAATATATTTTGTTCTGGTTCTCATCAAATTATTATCGCAATACCCTTTTTAGAATCTAAAAAAGTCAGTTTCAAAGAAATATCACAAATTCTTCAAAATTTCATTACTAATATTTAAGTTGCTGCTGGGAAGACATTACTCTAGCTTTCTAAAAGTCTTTTTCCATCTCCCTGGTGAGACTATTCATTTCTAATATACTGAATTATTTCTATTTCTGGGTTTTGAATTGAAGCTCAAATTTGTTCCTTGTATGTCTTTACTCATTTCTTTTGTTTCTAGCAAATTCAAGGAATGCTCCCATCCTAGAATATCTCCCATTTTAGGATGATAGGAAATAGAGATTATAGGTTTTATTTTGCCTACTAAATATTTTTTTTAAAAAGCTTAGCCCAGGTGTGTCTATGAGTGGCAGGCCATTATTTTTAAGTCTTGCATGCAAAAGTATTGAACAAAGTCCCTCCTGTTGGGGCAGAACTTGATTTCTCCTTCTACAATTTGAAATCATAAGACCTAGACATATGAGTTTCCTTCATCAGTCAAGGAATCAGAGAGAGTGAATGTTGAACCACTTCTTCATTGCCAGTTCACCAATTTGAAATGTCATGGGATCCACAAGTGTTTCTTTCTTTTCCTTTGGCCACTAAGAAAGATCAGTGAACATTTAATTTATTGATTATTGCTGACTTGATCAATACATTGATTTTCTTATACAGAATTCAGTTTTGTACATTTTAATCTAAAAATAAGGCTTGATGAGCAATACAATGCATAGAATTGAAAAAATAATCTAGTCAAAAGTTATTCAACTTGTTATTTCAAAGGTTTCCTCAGCCTTATCTGGATAATACTTCAATATTCCACATCTCCTTTAAAAGAATCCTCTTTTGAGTGTGGCTACATCCAAGAGTTAAAAATTTATGTGCTAGAAAACTAGTTTCAATCATTAAAATTAAAAATATTCATTAGCTTTCATGCTAAAATTAGATGATCAACATCAAAGAAAATGTAATTGATTCTCATTAGTTCTGACTTAAAGAATGTTGGTGTCTCTTTCAGCTTGTACATGTATAATAAGAGTTAGTTTTGCAAAAGTAGGAAAATTGCACTTGAAGAGACACATAGTCACTTCAAGTTAACTGAAAACTCCAAAAGCTTAAAAGTACAAAACTATTCAACAAAAACTGAAGATGTATTTAAATTAAACTTAATCAGCATGCCAGTTGTCAATAACATGTTTAGTTACAGGGTAGCCCTGAATTAACTGATTAGAGTCCTAGAGTTGCTTCTCATTTAGCCTGATTATCCTGGTGGGGAATGAAATAATTTGCTCTTATTGGTAAACATGAATGTGGGTGGGCTTGAAATATTATGAAAGTCTTTATTCATGAAGCAAAGGAAGGCCTTAAGAAGCCCACCCTCTGTATTTGCCTATAGAGAGATATGGTTTAGACAATAAAACCACAACATTGCAAGTTTAAACAGAACAGTTTGCAGTTAAACAGCTTGCAGTTTCTTTTAGAGTCTTAGATTTTATTGTATTAAAAATACAATATAGGAGATTATTTTTTGAAATTGATTAAAAACAAAATTTAATTCACTAATTGAAGTGAAATAATCAAATAACTAATAAATATCTATGTAACTAGTATGTAAAAGTTTAACCAAGCATTTTATTAAATATAAAAGGTAATCTATTTAAATTTAGTTTATTGAAGGAAAGAATTTATACTAAACAGCAGCAAAGACTAAACAAGACAAATAGGTAATGACAATTGTAGTTGGCATCAATATTTATAAGTAGACAGGTTATTTCCTTGTCTCCATTTCACAAACGTAGTATATTCTATCACCTTAAAAAAAGTCAAGTAAGAGTCAGGACTTCATTGAAAAGAACATTAGCAAGACTTTCTGTTTAATTTTTGTTAGGACTTTCCCTTGTCAATTCTGGCTTTGATATTATTCATTTACATAGATGTTTCATAAACCTAGTTGGAAAAAAACCTAATGAATGCTTCCTTCCCAATGAAATGCAATGCCATCTCCTTTGTGAATTTAATACAATTTTTGAAAGTCTCATATCTTACCTGCTCTATGTGACTTATCTCCTTAGTTCCAGAAAGACATTAAACAACAATTGTCTGCTGGATATTACTACTTATATATTCTGCCATTACCTCAAACTTAATATATCTTCTTTTCCTTTCTAACCCACACTTCACAAAAATAGTGACCTAATCTACCTTATTATCTATTCTGATCATGCCACACCTATATTCAAAGTCATTTAATGACTTCCCATTTTTTAATCAATAAACGTAAAAACCTTTTTTGTCGTTCAAGACCTCTCCAATAAGGCTCAACCTTATCTTCCCAAACTGTGTTCATTTTTTCCTGGCTGCTACAAAAGACCTTTTGGTAAGATGAATCATTCATGGCAGTAACTTTCCATTTACCCAATTACCACTTATTTAAGACACTTATTAGTCCATGACTAGATTATTTTGATAGTCTTCCAACTACTATCCAGTTTCTAGGTGGATACCTCATATATATAACTGCTAGTGTAATTATCATAAGACTATTTTGATGACACTCCTGCTTAAAAACTTTTAACAACTCATATTAGAAATATGAAGAAATAATGTGCTTTATTCTTAAGTTTTATTCTCTTCCTGCATGTAAAAATGTGTTTAAAAATGATGTAGACTAGGACATTATACAGGGAAAGGAGATTTGGATTGAAGGTTATGGGATTTATATTCTAATTACACTTTTACTACCTCTTTGATCTTATATAAATAAATGACTTTAGTGGGTTTCACTTTCCTCTCCCATATAATCAGGTGTTAGACAAAATGATCATAAAGGTTCTTTCAAGTCCTTAAATTATACTTCTACAAATTGACCCATAGAGTATTTGCTCATCCCTTACCTCATTTTATTGTTCACTTGATTTAATACTATCTGATACTTTGTGACCCCATTTGGGGTTTTCTAGACAAAGATGCTGGAGTGAATGATTTGCCATTTCCTTCTCTATCTCATTTTACAGATAAGGAAACTGAGACAAACAGGGATAAGCGACTTGTACAGGGTCATACAACTAATAAGTGACTGAGACCATATTTAAACTCAGAAAGATGAATCTTCCTGAGGCCAACTCTGCAACTCTATCAACTATATCACCTATCTGCCCAGGTAGATTTTTTACTGATGCCCAAATACCTTGCGGAACCAAAATATATGTTAAAATAATATCTACCAGAATTCTTCCTCACCTATGAATGAGGCATTTAATACACGTTTGCATTCTTAAAATAGTGATATTTTAATTCAAAAATTCAATAAATTAAACTATTACCCAGTTGAAGAAAATGCTTCCTGTACTGTTGGGCTCTGACTTGTGACTTGTCATTGCAAATTGTAAAGATTTGTTGATTTCTTCAAAGACATGTGTAACTGAGTATGTGTGGAATTCACAATGAATCCTTCAAATAGAACCTCTTCATTGAGCCAGAGAGGATATTAATCAATATCAAGACTTAAATATCAAATTGAAGTCTTAAATATATGGATAGGAAATGCATCAGTGATTTCATTGATATATTGAACTCCCTGATGAAACTGCCTCTACAAATCAGGTCAGCACATCTTCAAATTTTAACTTAATGACTTCTCTAGAGCAATGGTGTTGAACAAATTCTTAAAGATCCCCAAAGTAAGATATTTACTTGGAAAACCACATGTCCTATTTCCTATGTTCTGTTGTATTTTACTTATTTTGTTAAATATTTCCTCAGTCACCCTCAGGGGAATTGCAAGTGTGTTTTGATGCCTCTGACTTAGAGCAACAATTGATTAAATAATTCCTCCAGAGTCATGCCAGCAATATTAATATGAGGAAGGACTGATACCCAGGTTTTTCGGGAATCAAATTCAACCCTCACTCTCAGTCAAATTATATGTACTATGTTAATAGGAGCTGTTATTTAAGCAAAGTAATATAAGTCCCAAAGTTTCATTTGGTTTACTCTTTATGATTATAGATCAATTTATGAATTTATAGGGTCCACATGACACCAAACTATATTTCAGATATAAAAACCAAGGTTATAACTAGTGAAATCTTAGTGATAACACTAATATTAACAGTAATAATTACAAATGGGTAACATTTATGTAAAACCTTATAGTTTACATGGTACTTTGGACATATTACTTTATTATTATCCCCTGTCCATGCCCCATTAGTAGATGGTCCAAATCACTTATAATAATACAAATTAAATTCAATACACTTTTGAGGTTTTAACTCATAGCCAGCAAACTGAAAGAGACAGAACTATACAGTCCATACTTAAGGTATTATGGAATGATCAGTGCATTTACAGGTTATTAGTAGAACTGTATATAGGTCCAATTGTTCTGGAAAATTGGGAATTATGCAAAGACAGTGAAATATTTTTGCTCTAAATACTCCATAATGAAGCATGTAACTGAATTAAAATGAGACTTTATAATAAATGAGAAGAAACAATGCTAATAATGAAAAAATATGGCATAAAATTAAAGAAATTTAGCTTTGAATTACTTAAATGAGCTATAAATTGGGGAAAATAAACTAAATTGATTGGAAAATGGACAATAGAAGTCACATAAATATTGGCTATAATTATTTTATTGAAAAGTAAAACCAATGTAAATTAATTGTGATAACAAGCAGAACAAAGGAATCCAGAAACCACCTGAATCAGCTAGTATTTTATTCACTTTCCCAACAGAGGAAGTTGACAAATGAAATGCTGCATTAAAAACTCCTCCATAGAATCTTGCAAAGAAGGATGACACATGATTATGAGCAGCATTGTCTCATAATTCTGAGACAAATAGAAAAAGGTTGAAAACAATCTAAAGCAAGGCACAAGATATCCAACATAAAATATAGAGATTGTGAAATAATATATAATTTTTGAACAGATGATAAAGATGGACAACAATTTAGGCTCAGAATCGAAACAGAGGGGGAAAGTGGGAAGAAAGCATTGTTTTCAAGAAGTACTCTAAACCATTTGTCCTAACCCCTATGTTACTGTAGCAGCAAAGCCCATTTTTTTTTAAATTTAACATTTTACCGATAGGATTGAAGGCAATACCATTGCTCATAAAGAACTAATGATGGCCATCACCAGAGGGCAGTTGAAAGATATATGGTAGTTATGAGTAAACTGCATCATCTATCCAATAAGGAACTCCAAAAAAAAAGGATAGAAGTAAAAATTATATTTAGATAGATAGAAAAAAATATCATCATGGAATTCTATGAAAATATGAGTGCATCACTTTGTGCAAGTAAATAATGGCAGCTGGATGGTCAGAGTACTCCATTGCTATCTTTCCATTAATAGGAGGAACTGAGGAAGACCTCTAGCCTACAGGGTAGACCCTATGTGTCTAGATGAGAGTCACACAGCATAAACTGGAATGGATGATTTGCAAGCTGAAGCATTATAAGGAACTCTTCTAAATAAATGAGATCATAGATCAATTTGAGTATTTGTGTTAGATCCCAATATAACTCAGTGTGATACTTATAAACTATAGATTGTTTAATATTACTTTTGATGTTGTGATTATTGTTAATATACTACTTTTCATTTGATATAATATTTATTATAGTAAAGACTCCAAAAAAAGTCACTTAGGCTAAATCATCCTAATATCTACAGAAATATATAGGTTAAATATATATACTATGTACTTTTTCACTCAATGTCAAGCAGAGAAGTCTTATAGTTTTGGAGTGGATGAATTTTTGGTCTGCCATAGGGACTTTAGATCATTCTTTTTCTGCAGCCTTAGATAGTTTACCTTAGATCCTATGACCAATTTGTGGTCTCCATGAAGAAACTCCCCCCACCTGAGCTTTACCCACATCTGCTATAGAGAAAGAATGCTGAGAACTTTTCTACCATATCTACATCTGATTAGGAATGCCCTCTCTTACATCTATCACTGATTATACATTCTCAACTAAGTCCATTCTTAGCATATAATCTTGCCATCTGAACCAGAACTTTGAGAATGATCTTTTCCCAACAAGTCTCCCTTACCTTAAAACTAGGATGAGTTTGTTACAATATGAGAACAAACCTCTGTTTATATTACCATACTTATTTGCCAACTTGCAGCATTACATAATGATGATAACATTTCCCTGAGTATCAGTGCTCTTGAAACCTCATACCCAAATATTTGTTTTAAACTGAGTTGTGAAGCCAAATAAATGGCTCAATTATTAGACCCTTATCAAATAGATTCATATTCAGCCTTATCTAATCTATTACATTGATCTACTTTTCTACTTTTCAACCAATATGAAATAAATCTGATAACTATTGTTTTCTGTTATAACAAACTCCAGAAATTCTATTCTACCTTTATTCCCCCTTTCCCAATCTTTCCATAAAGTCTATATTTATTTCACTAGATTAATTTTGTTATTTTGCTAGCTCTATAAAATATCACATTTTTGTGTGAACATTATAGCACTAAATCTTTTAATTTTTTTTGTAGTTTCATAATTACTGTTGACCTGATACAGCTATAAGCAGTCAGTGCACCTCCAATAATTTAAACAATACATTCCTTCTTTAAAGGATATTGTGGGTGTGTCTTGAATATGCCATGATAAAATTCACTTAGATATTTTACGCATGTTGAATTTAATATGAATGAGCTGGCCCTTTCTATTATTTTCTCCTTGAGTTTGATGTCGCTATACAGATATGCTATTGATTATTAAAAAAAAACCATGCATTTGTATTGTGTTCCTTTTCTAAAGCTATTGATTGTTCTTTTAATATTGATATAATTTTAATGATAACTTTCTCACATTTTTTGATCCATGTTCTGCTCTCCCAACCCTCCCCACTTCCTGAGATGGCAGATAATATGTTATAGACTATACATATTCCACATTAGTCATCTTGTGAAAGAGGATATATATATCATTTATAAAAGAAAAACTCATGAATGAGATAAAGTGAAAAAGGTATGCTTCAGTCTACATTTAGAATCAATTCTTTCTATGATGGTGGATAGCTTTTTTTGCCATGAGTCTCTTGGAATGGCCTTGGGATGCATTGCTGATAATAGTTGTTATTTACTTTTCATCATCATACATTATTTCTGTTACTGTGCACAATGTTTTATTGGTTCTGCTCATTTCACTTCGCCTCACTTCATGTAAGTCATTCCATTTTTTAAATGATTGCCTTATTTGTCATTACTTAGGCATAATAGTATTTCATTACAATCATAGACTATAACTTGTTCAGTCATTTCCCAGTTGATTGACATGCCTTCAGTTTATGAAGACTTGGAGACCTCATCAACATTGTGCCAAAAGAGGATGAGCTTTTACTTCTAAGTAATTTTAATTTTAGAGTTGGCACAGGCTATCAGATTTAGCAGGAACTCTTTAGGATGACTGGAGAAACAGCAACAGCAATACTCACTATTGAAGATTTGTGCATCTTCTGACCTTCCCACCAACAACCCTGTTTTCCTTTATTGAATTTCAGTCAATCTCCATAAATGCATGTTTGTAGCAAAACATTGCCATTTAATAGACTAGGTCATTGTAAGGAAAAGAGACAGGATGCAAGTGTAAGGAAGGCAATGTGAGACTGTGTGGCACAGAGTGCTGTACTGGTTATAAACTTGACCTCTCACAAAAGCAATGACCCCAAAACAAGACAACACAAGAAGGCTTAAGGTCAGCAGATTAGAGTGCTTCTCTATGTAGGGACAAAGCAAAAAGAGAATGAGCAGCATCAGAGATTTGGGATATAGAACTACATTTATTCATCTGCACCAGAACACTCACTTACAAACATCAGGATTGGTTTGATAAAAATGAAAGGGAAATTCAGATGTTACTAAATGAAAAACTCTGTGGGGTTTGCCAGCAGTATAGTTCATCTGTCTCTAAGAAGGCAGTGTATATCTCCATGGAGCGATGGATTGAACACATATAGTATTCTCAACAGACCATTTTCAATCAGTGCTGAAGCCATTGATTGAATATTTCAGACTGAAGTCAATCGCTGAAGAAGTTTTGAATGCCACTGGATTCCTTTAGTGTTGTAAAACACCTGATGCTCATTCCATTTCATCAGAGATTTACAATTTCTAATATATTGCTCATACAAAAGCTCACTGAAATATTCCAGGTTATGGGGTAAGAGGAAGTTTCCCCCTAGGAGATCAAGAATGTCTCTAATGTCCATCTTTATAATGGAAAAAGGTAAATCTCTAACCGTCACTGGAGGGTATCTCTCTTAATCAAAATTCTTGCCAGAATCCTTATTAGGTTGATCCTTTGCTTGGAAGATGGTCACCTGCCTGAGAGCCAGTGTGGCTTCAAAAAAGATCAAGGAATAGCTGATAAGATGCTTTGTTTACAACAATCCCAGGAGGGATACTATCAACAGAACATGTCTGTATACAACATTTATGAATCTGATTAAAGTCTTTGAAAGTGTCAGCCACAAGAATGGTGTAAAATCTTGGCAAAATTTTGTTTGCCCAGAGAAATTCTTTCAGTATTATACACCATCTCCATGATAGCATGCTCACAGAGGTTTTAAATAATGGACAATGTTCTTACACCTTCCCAGTCACCAATGTATCAAAGAAGAATTGCAAAATAATTCAAAAGAAATATGAAATGAACAAACTTAGATACATCTCCATCCCAAATGTTCATACAGGTTATTTGTGCCTGAATTATGCCAGAGCTTCCTAGCTCATATTGATATCATTAGCCATAGTTTTATGCATTGACATTAACCCAACATAGTTATGTCATTTTGGTTCTCTTCCAGTATGAAAGACAACAACAAGCTGCTTCTAAAGTTTGATTCTCTCCCTTTATTAGTTCCAACCTGTTAAGTAAGTCATTCACATTGCATTCATTTTATTATTTATTTTTTTGATTGCCACATGGTAAATCAACAATGGAATCAAATTTACCATGAGGAACTTCATCTTTGTAGACTGAGTAGAATGGACACGGAAACTACAATAGTGCCAAATTTGCCTTCATGAAGTTTACCAAATGGCATAAGAATATTGTTGATTAGTTATGAATAGTGCAAGTCAGATGTAATGGCAATTATTCATGTCTCCCTGTGCCTTACTTTGTCACTAAAAGGGTCTCATCATGAGTACCAATACAAGAAACCGTAGGAAGTAATTGTCTCATGTCAGAAGAGCAATCGCTTTGCCCATTTTTATACTGAAAAAAAAAAAATTCCCAATGGTGTATGCCACTTTGGCATAAGGTTACTCTGTCAATTAAAAAATCAAAAGAATCAATGTCTTAGCACTTTGTGCTATATGATCATACTTCTCTGTTTCACAATTTGATTTTTCACATAGATTAGTTTACAAGTATTGTCTATTCTAGAAGTATTTGCTTATACTAATTTTATATAAGCTTTTTATAAAAATTCAAAGTAGAATGTGGAACTTTGCATCATCCCCAGTCAAAGCCCATAACAGTGTTGTTTTATGACCTATTATTGCTATTGTTTTCCATATGTATGTAAGAAGAGTCATAACTCTTTTAAAGATGTTAACTATGGATATTTAAAATATAATAAAGAATAACCGTAACATTTAGATTGTATTAATTTTTGGTGTAATTGTCAGTAAATCCCTACTAAGTCCAGCCAAAAAAGTCACTGTGACTCATTTTAGATATTCCAAAACTCCTGGCAGGAATGAGGAAATTAAATAGACAATTCCCAGCCAGATAGTCAGATGAAGGAACCCTAAGAACAATCTTCCTTGAATTCTTGGGGCTGATATGCAAACCTGGAGCCCCTAAACTCATCTTCTGCCCTCTTTATTCTTATTATAAAGTGACAAAAGCCTTTAATCCTTTCTCTTGCTTGTGCTTTCTGCCATTTTGTTAGTTTTCTGTTCAAAAGCCCATTACCAATTTTTCCTGCTTGGACATCCTGCCTATTCACCCCTTTCCTGCCTGTGGTTGTAAGGGTTTCTCCTCCTGGGAGGGACCAAACCCTACATGAATACTAATTTTCTCTCTCAATTAATCCCTCTGATTATTTTTAAACCCTTACCTTCCATCTTGGAATCAGTACTCTATGGCAAGAGTGGTAAAAGCTAGGAAATGGGAATCACAAAGCTAGGAAGTGTCTTGGGTCAGATTTTAAGACAGGACTTCCTGTCTCTGGACCTGGCTCTCAAGCCAATGAACCACCTAGCTGCCTCTAATCTCTCTGATTTTAAGATATAATTATCTGCAAAATTATTTTCCAAGTTTATGCTATTTTAAATGTAATTTCTGGTTCATATTAATTGCTACTTATAGTATAGTTGTAATTTATTATTTCCTTTCATTATGCAACATTCCGGTTGTTTCTCTCCCAAAATGTAAGGATAGAAGGGTGAATGTTTGTTTGTGTGTGTGTATGTATGTGTGTTATTTTAATCTTTATTTCTCCAATGCATAGCAATGTCAAACTGAACAATAGTTGACATTAAATAAAGGCTTATTTAAGGAATTATTGAAATCTATTACAAAGAATTATGTGTGGTATAAAAAAAAGTAATTCAAAGATGTTTTTTACTAAAAAGTAAATTATATAGTTCTATATAAAGATTGAAGGATAATTTTGGTTTTCAGCATTCCTTTTCAAAGAGAATCAGTGGCATCATAGGGTTGTCTTAACTTGCTTGTGAATTGGATTTAAGTGAGACAGAGTTGCATAAAGTCAGTCTCACTCTCTCTTCCAGTCATCCAAGTCCTGTGGTAAGAGAAAGTCAGGAAAACTGGTGATGGCCCAGGTTTAAGTGGATGCCCTTGGCATCTCTGATGTGGGACCAAGCTCTAATTACTCCACAGATCCTGCTTCAGGCACCATCAAGACTTCTGGGACAAACTGTTCTCATTTGGTCATTCTGTTATAAGTCTTAACATAGTAGAAGCAGACATCTCCCTAAATCACTTGTAGTTTTAAGTTCTGTTAATTAACCTCAGTCTGGTTTAGTTCATCTCAATAAACTGTTTTAATGGAGTTTGGCTACCATACATACTAAATCTTCTTGCAGCCATAGGTGAGAGTTGTATGAAAGATGTATTAAAAAAAATCTTGAATCAAATCCCATTGTATTCCCAGTATTGTGGGTCATTTGGTCAGGATTTCAATATTTCCTGAAATTTGGTACTTAGAAAAGCCAAATACCCTATCAGATCCATGTCTACAAAGTGTAACATATAAGGGGGGAGTAATTCAAGAAGATTTTCAAGGGCCTATTTACTGCTGATGGGAGAAAAGCTATATCTATACCTAAAGATATTTATGTATATATAGAAATAGATATAAATGTAAATATAAATAAATATCTATAAAACCTTTAAAAATTATCCATCTCATGATGAAAGTTCTGTTATAATAAACTGATCTATCCAGAAATTTTATCTAATCTCCATCAATCATTCAGTCAACATATTCCTACCTTGAGGTATATATATATTTTAAACCCTTACCTTCCGTCTTGGAGTCAATACTATGTATTGGCTCCAAGGCAGAAGAGTGGTAAGGGCTAAGCAATGGGGGTCAAGTGACTTTCCCAGGATCACACAGCTAGGAAGTGTCTGAGGTCAGATTTGAACCCAGGACCTCCCATCTCTAGGCCTGGCTCTCAATCCACTGAGCTACCCAGCTGCCCCCCCCCCCCCCCGCCTTGAGGTATATTTAAAACAAACTTCTTTTCATTTCTTATCCTGAGTTTTGCCTTTTTAATCAAGGTAAAAAGTCAAAAGAGGGAAATGATTTTTATTTCAGTAATTAGCTGAGCTAGCCAAGAGGTTTGTTTGTTTGTTTGTTTGTTTTGGGGACTTTTACTGGCTCTCTTCTCTGGGAAAACTGGTTACATTCCCTCAAGTCAAATTCAGGTCTTGCCTAAAATGTGGTCTGGAGTAGGCCCTTCACCAGGGGTGAGGTAAGCAGTGAAATGGCAGAGAATTTTGCTCCACATAATTAAGGATGAGTAAGCAAGAAGTAGGCTATTTTACAATTAAAATTCTCTTAAGACTGTATGTTAACTTATAATTATTTATTGGGGTGTATGGGGTGCTCAGGGAGGGGTAGTATCTCTGGTATGGAGGGCTTGTCGTGCCCTCCTAGGGCAGCTCTCCAGCCTCTGACCCCCACCTGACACCCAGCTCTCACTTGTGGCTCCCAGTAACTGCTAGCATGCAGCAGCAGCCACACCCCGGGCAACGGCTTCGACAGGCCAGCTAAACCTTGTGAGGGTAGCCATCGGGTCGTCGACCCCTGGTGAACCAGGGCTTTGCTCACCCAGCATGTGAAGACTGCTTCGGCGGAACAGGCAGAAGAAACCAACAAGAAGGTTCAACAGCTGAGAGGGCGACGCAGCAAAGCACTGTGGAGTGCTCAGGGTGTGTTGGAGCACAAAGGACAACACGGCCATCCAATGCAGCTGAGGAAGTCTCCAGGTGTAACGATTTTTCATGCCACTGGACCCAGGCTTCCAACGCCGAGAGAGTGGGACTGTCTCTGTGCACTGACTTTTCCACTTAAATCTCCTTCACGCAAAAGTGTCTTTGTGCACACTCATCTATCATAGATGAAAATGCACAAAGACAATTGTCATCCTCGGTTACCGAGAGACTACTACTGATTATTTATTAGGTAGTAAAAGATTGGAATTATAGAGAAAGTCACCTAGCCATGCCTAGCTACTCTGAGTTTGATATGCTTATCTCTATTTGCTAGCCAAAGTGACTATACTGGGAAAACTCTCCAGACCATTGGGGCACTGGTTCCTTAAACCCTCCACTTATTACCCTCTGTGATGTCAGTCTTTCAGGGTCTCTCTGGCTGGACAGACTTAGCCTTAGTTCTGGACAGAGGTCATTTTTCCAGATGTGAGGAATCATGGGAATCAAGAGGCAAGCATCTTCTGACATGCCAAGGAGCTGTTAGGGATCTGGAAAACTCCCCATCCAATTAATGCAAAAGAAGGAACAGACTGAGTCTAAATGCAGTTTGAAATATACCGTTCTTCATCTTATTTTTTCATGATTTTTCTCTAGTGTAAGTGATATTTGTCTTCTTTCATAACATGAGGAACATGGAAATATGTATTATATAGTTACACATGTGCAACCTATATTGTGTAATTAGAATTGGCTGCCCAGGGCTTCCATCCCCAGAATTCCAAGTTCCTTTTCACATTGCATGCTAACGTAGGGAGAATATAAGTTTTCTGTAGCCTATAATAGAGTGATAATCTGTAAGAGAGAGATACTTTAGCATGTCTATTAATCAATTTATAATCAAATTATCTCAGTTACAATTTCTACATCTGTTTCTCTTACTTGTTTCTGCCTTTCTCTTGCCTTATTGAATGTACTATCACTCACAGATTCATTTTCTTACATAAATTTTTGTTTCTCTTCTTTTTCTTAAGTTTAACTGCATCCTCTTTTTCTCTATCTCTTCCATCTCCATGTGTCACATTATATACTTTATAGGCCTGGCTTCATAATTCTTTTCTAACCATGTCTGAGTACTTAGGTTTAGCTCCAGTTTTAATGGCATGTTGCATCCCTTGCAAATCAGATGCTTGCTTTGTGGATTTTAGCATGCAATGAGAAGAGCAAGTGGACTTTTTGTTATCTAGTTTGTGTATTTTGTGTGTTCTTGTTGTTAATTTCATGTTTCTTCTTCAAAAAACACTTTTTTATGAGGTGTCCTCTCTTGTGACAGAAGCATTCCCTAGTTTCTTTCTGCACTGGTTTTGGTTTGTAACTAGATTTTGTGTAAGTCCTAACTGTGTTTAGTTTCTTGATTTCTTCTATTTCCTTTTCTTTTCGATTTTTCTCTGTCATTTCTAATTTGTCTTTTAAGTCTTGCATCTGTTTATTCTGTTCAGACTGATTATCATGCAAATAACTTTCTGTTTCACGTAATTCTATGAGACTGACCATGTCATACTTAGGGAAATAGTGCTTAAAGAAGTTCTTCAAATGAGGTGTGCATCCCCTCAAAAACTGCCTCTGGACATGACTTGCAGACTCTTCACTATTAGTCTCTAGACCTAATATTGATTCTGCCATTTCTGATAGACGATCAATGTATGTGGCAGGATGTTTCCCTTTGTTCTGCATGAGCTTATCAAATCTAGCCCATGCATTTGGATTTAAGCAACACTGTTTAATCACTTGGAGCAAATCTTCCCTACATTTCCTTAGGTATGACATGCTAGTAGGGTTTGCAAAGTCTAGATCTACCCTTTGCTCCTCAGTTGGCCAAATAGTCAGGCTACTATCTGTCCTGGTCTTTTTTTAGGAATTGTCTTTGCTCATGGGGGCTAAACAGTTCCAAAAGGAGAAACTCAACATCCTCAAAATCAGGATAATAAATCCCAAAAGCACTTTTCAGTTACTTTTGTGATTTGAAAGGTTATTATATGTATTCTGGGAAACGTCGTTTTAGGGATTCAAGTTCCTGTGAGGTGAATTGCCTGTGAACTTTAGACTGTAGCACACCAGTTGTACTGGATAGCTTGGTGACCTCCTTTAGTGGACAAATCATTGTCAGACTTGGTGTCATTGTCACCTTCATTTGCCTTAGGTACACTATCTGCCTGTCCACTGTCCTTGCCCTTAATATTATCAAGTCCTTTTTCCTTGGTCAATTCCTCAAACAAGTTCTTAATCATGCTTTCCAGGTTGTTATCAATAATCAGTATCTTTTCTGCCTCTTTGGAGATCACAAATCTAAAGATCTTTCTCAAATAGGTTAGAGTTTATAAGACAGTCATAAAGATCACATAAACTCGAGTCAGAATTCACCAGAGTATTAGTTCAGTTTAAAAAGGTAACTGCAATATAGACATGGTTGTGTTGCCTATGTAATCAATAGAGTCAAAGATCATATGGGTCATTTTACTGTACAGCAGGTTGTAGACTCATGTTGTTTCTAAGGATTGTGGGGTTCAGTCTGTTTTAAGGATGCCAGTTGTAATATAGATGATACTGGGGTTTCTATTGATCTATACTAAATGACTAATGGATCAAAGGTTTTCCTACCCTCCACCCTTCACCTCCCTCTTTGGAACCCTTTTAGCTTCACCCTTCCTGCCTCCTTCCCAGAGTGAACTATGCGGTTTCAGAGGAAATACTCTTTTTTCTTCCTTTCTCAAGTAAGGAGGTTTATTGGGGAAGAGAGGACAAGGATAGAGGATGAGGTAAGAGGGATGGGGTTTTCCCTAGTCTATACAAGGAGCCTTGGTTTTGAGGATATTGGGGAAATGGTAGTTCTGTCACAACTGTGACAAAAAGTCAGTCAGAGAAATTAGGACAACTGTATATTTTCTTTTCTTCTAGCCATCCAGGTAACCTCAGTCAGTCAGCAAAAGCTTCAGGGTCTTCACCATCAGCCACAAGCAGCCAAAAGTTTAGTTCACAAGCCTCTTCCCCAGATCCAGAAGCCAAAAGGGTCCAGTTCAGAAGCTTCTCAGCTCAGTTCAGCCTGGCTTGGCTCCAACTGTCTTTCCAGGGAACATTCCAAATGGAATTGTCACTTGACTGACAGCTCTTCTGTCCTCAGCATTCTGTCTTGCATGCATGTAAATTCTCTCTTGCATGCATGCCTCCCCCACAAGCCCTGACTCTCTTTCTCTTTGAATTGAAGCTGCTGAAGCAGGCTTTTTGGGAAAAGCAGGAGAACTTACTCACATGGGTTTACTTTTTGGTAGATTATTAGGTTTGAACTGCTATTTCTTTAAATTTATTTTCTTTCTACTTCAAGTAATTGTTAATAAACTATATAAATATAATACTTGAAGTCATTGATATGAATTTAAATCTTACAATATTATATTATCTGCTTCTGAGGAGAGGAGAGGGATTGGAAGAATAGAGACATTATGGATTGTAAAATATCTAAAATTTTTTATTGATAATTGTATTGTCACCTAGATTTTTGGGAAACCCAAATTTGCCCATATCCCTTGGGAAATTACTTTAAGGGGAGTCCCAGACTGACCTTGTTTCACACTGAATAATATACCTTAAACTTAATGATGCCAGTTTAGGTGGGACTAGTAGACATAATCCATTGTTAAGTGTCCTTTTTGTCTTGGACAAATTTCTCCCACTGTATCAAAGTCCTCTCCCAGGTAGTCCAGCCCTTGGCTAGACTCTTTCTTTAGTACCCATTGTAGAGCATCAGCTTCTCCCTGATAATCCTGTCTTGGGCTTCTCAATTCCTTGTAGCCATTGTAAAGCCAATCAGTAATACTTCCCAGTCTTTAGTTCTCCAAAAGGTATATAAGATTCCCATTGTAATAATCAAAATTAAATCATGAGGCTGCTAGTAGCTTTATTATACCAAAGTGGTGATAGGAAAGAAAGGGAAATGTAGGAAAGAGGTAGAGAGTTGATTAGTTTACTACCCTATTTTCCATTTGATGGATTGAAGTTTCCAACCAACAAGGGTTCCTTCAGATTCCAAATTCCAGCCAGAAGAGTATGAGAGAGTGTAAGCAGTGCCTTGATTTTGCCTTATAAGCATTTTCTTCCACCCACTAGCTCTCTCATGATACATCTCAGGAGCCAACCATAATTGCTTATTTTGCCTGGCACCTGGCAGTGCCTGTGGAATCAGTTTTCTGTTGGTTTGGTTTCTACTTCTTTTCTCTGAGGGTTTCTCTATATCTGTATATCTCAATGGTGAATGAGCTCCAAGTCACTAAGTGATGATGTAAAACAAAGTTATGTAATGAGGAGAAAGGCTGCTTTCCAACACTATGTCCTATTGTTCTTTGGAGAATTATCTAGTGCTATGATTCTCTCAGAGACACTGTCCTCAGAGTCCCAGAGTTTTGACTCTGGTATTTAGTGCTGGGCTCTGTGTGGTAGCTAAATATTAAGGATCTGTCTCCTTCCTGATTAAAGATTTGGATTTTATGACTACTTTAGTGGTTCTGTGTTTTTCCAAGTATAGAATCAACATGTGATCTTGGAAAATTTTTAAATTTAATAAAGAAAATTAACAAACAATAAAAACCAAAAATACTCCAAAGAGGGTAATCCCTCACATCAGAAGTAAAAAGAGCTTTTCCTCAGCTGACTTCAGCCCTTCTTTAATATGGGTCACAGAAACAAAGTGTAACAATAGTTCTTCCAATCAAAGAAACTGAGACAATCAGGTAAGAGTTTGATCAGAGTACAATCCTTTTCTCTTTGGAGAGATACATGACAGAGGGAACTGAGGGCATGAAGCCTTATAAAAAATAATAAAAAATAACAACAAAAAACCCCCACTTCATCAGGTAATCATCAGAATAAGAGGTCAACTTTTTTTTGTAATAACTGTAGATTAGATGGCTACACTTGAGTTGAATGTACTGACAAATAGAAGGAGGCTTTGGTTATTAAAAAGTCAAAGCTTTCTGATATAGCTTTTGGAAACCAGAGTTGAAGCAGGGAAAAAAGTACCCTTAGGCCCCAAGGAAAATCACATTGACCTCATTATTCATTCCTCGTGTATCTATTCTGCCTGGTCTCATAAGACTTTGTTTAAAGGTGATAGGAACAATTGAGAATGTAGACTGAAATGCTATCCTCGAAAGTGGACCTCAGATTGCCATCATTTTCTAATCATTTGTGACAAATAAAATGGGTAAAGTACCAATAATATAAGATGGCAGTGTAGAGGCAATGAAAGTTCAGACCTCTGAAAACCTTTCCTTACCAATTAAAAACTAAATGCACCTAGGGGACTGAAAATCAAACCTAACAACAAGGCAGAACCAAGGAACCCTCCTGCTGGACTCAACTTGAAAGGTACACCCCCCAAAAACAGAATTCAAGAACACTCTGGATTAAGTGGAAGGAAGAAGGAAGGTCCCAGGACCCCTTCCCCACAAAAAGGGCTGAGCCTCCATTGGCAGCTGGAACCTCTGGGTGGGCAATGATGTTGGTCTGGAGGGAGTACCTTACATGTAAAGCTGTGCCAGGCTCAGGGTGTCAAACACAGGCAGTGGGGAAGTAGTTAGAGAAGAAGTGCAGAGCAGGCAGTCTAGTTGCAGCAGCTGTGACTCTCAATATTACTCCCTCCTTCCAGGAGGTTTTGGCCTCAGGGCACATCCAGCCCAACCTAGCTTGACATAGTCCCATCAAAATCTTCTGAGGGCAGGGGAGCTCAAGCTCTAATACCCCTTGTAATATTTATTGGGAAAGGAAATGGGGAATTGGAAAACAGGGCTAATAATGGGAAGGTCTGTATGGGGTATGGAGGAGTTTAAGGGGAGAGAAGGTATATTACTTGGTAAGGCAAAGGAGGGAGATGCCCCCTGCTGAGAGGAAACAGTAGGGGTCAGATAAGGACTATTTGTTGTAGAATGACTGAACTGAAGTTCAGCTCCCTCTATGACCAGAAAAGATAGTCCACTTATCTAACTGCAAAGTCAAATAATATAAAGTTTACTAACCAGTTGGAATTGGAGTTTTTCCTTAGCTTCAGAGTATAGGGCCAGGCCCTAGAGGCTGGCGGAGAGTTTTCCCACTTCCGTCTTCTCTATATCAGTCCAGTTTTGCCTAATTCAGAATCATAGCAGTAGATAGAAAGCAAACAAGAACAGATCTGACTTTCAGAAGCCTGTGTTTTGGGGCTGAACCAAGAAAAGCATGCCACTCCAGACTGGGCCAAACAAGCTCCTCTCTCCCCCAACACCAGGAAGCAAGACCCACCCTGGAAGAAGGAAATGCTAGTCACAAGACCCAACTGCCACACCTGGCAGGAAGGAAGTGCTAGTCACAAGACCCAACTGCCACACCCAGTTGCCCCTTCCCCCACAAACTGTTAGTCTTGTTTCCTTTCTACAATCTCTTCCACAGACACTGGACTTTAATCCAATCAAAGACTCCTGAGGGCCAGGAAGCTCAAACTCCAACACCCCTCCCCAACAGATTGTGCTGAGAGATTTGCTGACAAAGCTCCAAGAGGGAAGACTGACAGAGAAGCCCAAAATCACGAAAAAATGAGAGGAGCAAGAGTGCAGACAACTACAGGGAGTAAAGAAGGGGTAGATATTAGCAAATAACAGTAAAAGGAAAAAATAAATTACATTTGACAGGTTCTATAAAGGCAATGAACAAAGAGCAAATGGAACAGAGAAGGATCATAGAACATCAAGCAAAAACACAGAAATGCCAGCAAATTGGATACAGGCTTTGGAAAAACTCAAAATACAATTCAAAACACAATTAAGAGAGTCTGAAGACAACTGGAAAAAGAACTTAAAAAGTAAGATAAGCCATCTGGAACAGAAAACAGTGTCTTGAAAGCCAAAATCAATCAGCTTGAAACTGAGGCAAAGGAGATGAAAGATCAGAAGGAGAAGGATGACCAAAAAGCCAAGGATTAAACCCAGTCTTTAAAATCCAGAATACAACAACTAAATGCAAGTGACTTCACAAGGCAGCATAACACTATAAAACAAAATCAAAAGAATGAAAAAAAAATTGAGGAAAATATGAAGCAACTCATTCACAAAACAGAAGATTTAGAAAAATGTTCCAAGAGAGACAACTTAAGAATCATTGGTCTACCAGAAGACCATAAGAAAAGAAAAAGCCTGGACATCATACTACAGGAAATTATCCAAGAAAACTGCCCTGATATTCTAGAACAAGGGGGAAAAGTGGAGAAAGAATCCACAGATCATGTCCTGTACTTAATACCGAACTGACAATAACCAGGAATGTTATAGCCAAATTTAAGAACTATCAGACAAATGAAAAAGTATTACAAGCTGAAAAGAAGTCATATAGATACCATGGAACCAGAGTGAGGATAACACAGGATCTGGCTGCATCTAAATTTCAGAAAAAGAAATCAAAATTATTAATAAGTACATGAAAAAGTGCTCTAAATATCTTAGCTGAGAGGTGAATTGAAACAACTCTGAGGTATCATCTCACACCTAGCAGATTGGCTAACATGACAGCAATGGGAAATAATGAATGCTGAAGGGGAAGTGGTAATGCTGGGACATTAATGCATTGCTGGTGGAGTTGTGAATTAATCCAAACATTCTGGAGGACAATTTGGAACTATGTCCAAAGGGTGCTAAAAGACTATCTTCCCTTTGATCCAACCATACCACTGCTGGGTTTGTACCCCAAAGAGATAATAAAGAAAAAGACCTATAAAATATTCATAGCTGTGCTCTTTGTGGTGGCAAACAATTGGAAAATGAAGGGATGCCCCTCAATTGGTGAATGATTGAACAAATTGTGCTAAATGTTGTGATGGAATAATATTGTGCTCAAAGGAATAATAACGTGGAGGAATTCCATGGGAACTGGAATAACCTCCAGGAATTGATGCAGAGCAAAAGGAGAAGAACCAGGAGAACATTGTACACAGAGATTTATACACTGTGGTATAATCAATTGTAATGGACTTCTCCATTAGTGGCATTGCAGTGATCTGAACAACTTGGAGGTATCTATGAGAAAAAACACTGTCCAAATTCAGAGGAAAAACACAGTAGTAGAGTAGGAGTAGAAACTCAGAAGAAAAAAACTTCTTGAATATGTGGGTTGAGGGGATATGGTTGGGGATGTAGACTCTAAATGAACATCCTAATGCAAACACCAACAACATGGAAATAGGTTTTGATCAAGGACACTTGTAATACCCAGTGAAATTGCATGTCAGCTACAGGAATGGTGGGTGGAGTGGAGGGAGGGTAATAATATGATTCTTGTAACCAAGGAATAATGTTATAAATTGATTAATTAATTAATTATAATTTTAAAAATTAATTTTAAAAAATACCAGCAATAGTATTTTAGTTAATCCCATTATTGACTCTCCCAGAGGTTAAGACAAGAAAACCAAAATAACTATGAATCTGTCTTGTCTACTTCCCCCAAACTGAAAAACTGAATTTTAAAGAAAAAAATAAAATTAAAAAAAAAAAACTAAAACAGAAATATACTCCTAAAGGCAGACAAAGATTGAATTAACTATGCATTGAATTTATCTTCTTCCAAAATACTGAGTTCCAAGTAGACATTTAAATCTTAAGTACATCTTCAACCACCTTAGTTTCTCCTACTGAATCAAGACCTCTCCCAGACACCATAGCCTATGGCTATCTCAGGTTTCCCAAGCTTCTGTCCTGACTTTCCCAAGCTTAAGTAAACCCACATGATGAAATTGTTGATCCCCACCCCCCTGTCCTAAAACTATATTTAGCCTCACTTTCTGTAGATCCATGGAAAAATTCTTACTAGTAACTAGTACACTCTCTTGTACCATGTTTGCCACCATGTGCCCAGATTTGAGGCCATTGGCTTTTCCACTCAACTAATAAAATGATCATGTACCCATATTATTTATACAATTCATCCCTTATCCTATTGAGAGGCATATTAGTATAAGACAAATGTCATAGAGAATGGAAACATGGTTAATAGTTCACATTTTTCCCCACATATCTGTTACCCAATAGCCCCTTATGTCTCTTAACACATTTAGTTCTAGACATCCTTTCTGCTCTTTCTTGTTCTCTTATTAATCAGTCTTATTGCTCTTACATAAATAGAACAGGGGAAATCTTTAAAAATTCCCAAGACTGCAACTATTCAGTGTAAAGGACTTTACTACTTAGTAGCAATGCAATAATCCAGGACACTCCTGAAGGATTTATGAGAAAGAATGTTCTCCACATTGAGAGAAAGAACTATGGGAGTAGAAATGCAAAAGAAAAAGATATGAATTATCACTTATCACTTGTATATATGGGTATATGAATTGGGGTTTTATTTTTAAAAGATTGCTCTATAGCAAAAATGAATAACATGGAAATAGGTATATTGATAACATGTATAACCCAGTGGAAGTGCTTGTTTGTTGGATTTGGAAGGGGGGAGGGAATAGTGGTGGAAATAAAATGAATTATGTAAATATGGGAAATATTTTAAAATAAATAAATTAATTAAAATTCCCATGAGCTCCAAAGAATTATAAATGACTCTCAGCAAATTTCAAAGGAGAGCCATATGACATCTGATGGCACATGATAGAATCCCTCTTGGCTATAAGGTACCAGTTCGTGACTGCCCAAATAGGCCTTTTTAACTCTAAGGACTATTAAACTTTTCAGACTTTACTTTTGTTGTGTTATTAAAGTATATGCCAAGCTTTTATTAGGGGAAAATTTTATGTATACTCATACTGTGAATAATGGCCATGTTAGAGTTCTACTAGTTTTGACTTTTAAGTAAGCATTCTGTTTCTTTAAAATACATGTTTTGCTATTACATTGTTAACTGGATTTGGGAAATGTCTTTTCTTATATGTTTAATGTTAGTTTCAAGTATGATTATTTTATTTGAGTTTGTGAGATTTTAACTGATATTTGGTATTAAAGTATTAGTTTACTATGTCTGATCCCTGATAATATTTCATGCCTCAAAGTTTACATTATTGAAATCTGACATTTGTGATTAAATCTTATGGAACTATAACTGATGTTGTTGAGTTTGATTCAAGCTAACAAGGGAGTGAAATTAAGCTGATGATTATGGGACTACCCTCTGGGGGTGGCATATGAAAGCACCAAAGGACGAAGAATTGTCTTATGGAAAGGACAGGAGAGTTATTTTGGCAAAAGTTGAATTAGGACTTTTATGATTCAATCTTCCAGGTAAAACATTTCTTAGATGGGAACATCCCTATCTAGTTCTGCCTCCAGCTTGCTATCCCTATGAGTGTCATATGGAATTGACATCGAACTACAGTAGACATTAGACTAGGGGATCACATTCCCTTTATCATACTTCTTTCCCTCATTTTCTTTGTTATGGGAAATGTATTTAGTAATGGTAGATGGTGGATAATTGTAATTATGTTTCATCAAATCCATATACTTAGAGGATATAAGCTACTTCACTGTAAAGGGGATAAATATCAAGGAATTGTTGTTATATATATATATATATATATATATATTAAAGGAGGAAAGTGATTAATTTTTAAAGAATTGGACTTTAATATTTAAGAGTTTGGTCACCAGGGATTTAATTAATTCCAAAGAGATTTTATTTACAATTTATTTACAAAATGTAGAAAGAGTGAAACAAGAAATCAGAAATCTAGCCTCAACAATAAGTTATTTATCTCCGGCCCCTGGCTCAAAAACCAGGCAGGGGAGTTTAGTCCTCAACCTGATAGGCCCTGGCCATTTTAACACAGGACCTGGGGAATTCTCTTCAAAAAAGTCCAGCAGTTTAGAGTCAACTTTTCACTCACCACATGTCAGTATAACAGCAGATCTTTCTGCCCCTTTTCCCCATCCTCAACTCAAAAGCATGAAGAATTGACCTCCAGCAGAAGTGGAAGTCCAAGTTGAACTCTGCTCCAAGAATCCCCAACTCTGTGTAGAACTCTCTCTTTTAAAGGCATTTTCTCTTGCATCACTTCCCCTAATTTCATGTCTACCAATCACAGCTGATGCTCTGCTCTAGGACTGCCCAGAAGGCAGTTAGTGGATTCTGATGCATTACCCACTATTTAACATATGGGTCACAGACTAAATGATTAAGTGGGATGTTTAAACCTTTGGTGATTAGATCTAACATGGGCAGATCTTCCCACTCAACATGAAGTGTTTATATATATATATATATATATATATATATATATAAATATATATATATATATATATATATATATATATATATGTTTGCACTTTTTGTTATTGGATCTAAAAATAGGCAGGTCTCCATACTTACTTTTTAAGAAGGGTGCTTATCCTTATGGGAATTAAAATCTAAAAATAGACATGAGTTACAATTTAAATCTTCACAATCAGGGAAAAACTAAGTACCTTTATTGTTACAACCAGGGAGAGCCAAATCCAATCTTCACAGTGATATATATATATACATAATATGTATATATATACATATATATATTATTTAGATGATTTTTAATGCATTGTTAAATAAGTGACCAAATAATATGTACATTTCATAAAATCAATCATTGTAAAAGAATATATTTTATATGAGAACATTCTGTATTACTATGAAGCTCAGACACATGGGTCCCCTTTTGTAAAAAAATGTTGCTATGTATATGTTTATAGAATTAGATATAGGATTAGATCCTTGGCAGGATCTCATTCTCATGAAGGAGAAATGAGAAGCTAATCTACAAGTTTTATACTTATACATTCTTTGCATAAATATCTATTTTTATGAAATTTTAGAGGAAGATGCTATCAGTGACTCAGACCAAGAGAAATTAGATCTTCCAGAGAAACTGCTATAGGGACTAGCATGATTTCAGTTGACCTAAGAAGATGACATCAATAAATGATGATCCAAGAAATGAGAGAGCTGCATCATGAGACTCTGAGTGAGTCCTTGGATATAATGAGCTGAACCATGGTGGTTTGGTTACACATCTCTTTCAGTCCTCCCCATGTGCTGATATTTTATTTTGATGTGTAAGGTGGAGAAAAGGGGTTTTTATATAAAGGTCAGACTGGAATATTCAAGAATAGGGTCACCAAGAATTTTATGAAATTTCAAAAATATTTTATTTACAATTAATTTACAAAATATAGAAAGAGAGAAGTAAGAAAATAAGAGAGAGGATAGGGTAAGATATATAGCCTATGCACTAAGTATTTTGCTCTGGCCCCTGGCTCAACCCAGGCAGGGAGTTTAGTCCTTAGTCTGAGAGGCCTTGGCTTTGAGCTGAGGACCTGGGAATGCAGGGAGACTCTCTCAAGAGGACAGGTCTCTCCTGAGTCTAGTCTCTTCAGAAAATCCAGGAAAGGAGTCAGCTCTTTTCACTCACCACATCAGTCCAAAGGGAGAGATTCAAGGACAATCTCACCAGGAAAGGTCGCAGGTCCAGTCAGAGATTCTTCACCAACCTACAACTTGAACTCAGAAGCCCAGAAGCCACAGGAAGTTGTAACTCCCTTTTAAAGACACTTTCTTTTGGGTCACTTTCTGTGCCTTCCTACACTTTCACATCTACCAATTATAGTTGAAACTTTGCTTAGAACTGGCCAAGGGGCAGTCAATTTGATCCTGATTCATTACCCACTATACCACACATGGGTCACAGAATTCCCTCACTCAAATGTGAATGGGGTGTTTACACTTTTGGTGATTAACTCTAAAAAATGTGTAGGGGAGTTAATTTAATCTTCATGATCAGGAGAGAAATTTAATTTAATTTTCAGTCTCCCCCAATGATCATTGGGTGACTAGTTTCCCCAACTGATCATTTAACATATTCATATTGTACCCCTAAAATTTTTCTAACTACAGGTGTATACAATATTGCAATTTCTAAGAGGAAAATAGCAATAGTAAGAAGTAAGAGAGAAATAGAAGAAAGAGAAAACAAAACCAATGTTTAGCTAGGCATGTTGACAAAAGGCCAATTAGGAGGCAATCCCCCTTTGCATAAAAATGTACATTTACAATAAATGTTCAACTCCCTTCAGTTCAATCAATTGTATCCAAAAGTTCATTCTGAATCTTCTTGAAGCAGTGTAGGTTTCTACAGGCCTCTTTCTCTATTCATTCATTCTCTGGATTTAAGGAGTTAGCAAATTAAAAATTAAAAATCAGCATCAAAATATCAAAATTCTATGCATATGACATTTCTGAATAAAACAAAAATAAATTCATAACAGACCATTGAATTAGGGTCCAATTAAAGTAAATTTCTGTCCCACAATTCTGTAGGGAAAAAATGCAGTAATATTGTATTTACCCATAATAATCTAATGCTACAGGAAGTTGCCATACTACAAGAGAGGAAAAAAAGGACTAGATTTTTGTGTAAAAGGTAAGTGTCATTCCCTGATCTAATCTTTTGTTGTTTCTCAGGGATAGGGGAGCCAGAACAACCAATTGTTAGGTACTTTGATAGAAAGTATTTTACAAGAAATGTGGTTCAGGGAGTACTGTGTCTTAACATATATCAAGCTCCACAACATTGAGTCTCACACTAGGGTCAAGTCCTTTCACATTGCCATAGAAGTTCATCAGTCCCACATAGATTGGTTTCGTTTTTGACCTGTGTGCACTTTTTTTGGCACTATTCAGGTTAAGTTCATGCTTCTATGGCACTATGTAGATGAAATTTGAGCTTCTTTTTTATCTCATTTCCTAGAATCAGACACAATCATTAATCACAGTCCCATAATATTTATCAATAAATGGCAGGTTTCCATAATCTAAAGCTTTTGGTTATGCATTTATATGCTAGGCAAATGGACATCCTAGCCCATTCTATTGCAAAAATAAAAAAGAGTTTAAATGTGCTTCAAATGCAAAAAATGAGAGAAAAATTCAAATACTGCATGGCACAAATAATGTACAACAAAATAGTACAGATCCTTCAGTAGGGAAGTCATCATAATCAATGATCAAATACAATAAGTACAAGTAATTATTCATCATCAAAAGAGGGTACTAATTTTACATGGCTACAATGAAACTATGAGTCCCTTTCTCTAATTTTAATAGCTGATGGTGTAGTTAATAGGACTTGAAATGGTCCATCATAAGCAGATTCAGTTGACGCAGCATTTTGAAATTCTTTATATACACACTATCATGTAGGTTTCAATCATAAAGCGAGAAGTCAATGGAGCACTTAAACAGCAGTTCCAGAGTCATGAAGTTCTCTCAGTTTTGTTTGTAATTGTCTGTTATATGTAGCAATGTTTGTATCCCTTCCTAACAATGAGGTATAGGCAGGGATAAATAGTTGTGCCTGAATAGGTGGATGTCCAAATAGCATCTCAAATGGTGAGATATGAAAATCACCTCTGGGTCTGCTTCTGAGATAAATTAGGGCCAGAGGTAGAATTTTTGACCATTTTAAATGAGTTTCCATTCACAATTTGTCAATCATGGTTTTACGTTCTTTATTCATTTGTTCAACTTGCCTGGAGCTCTGGGGATAATATGGTATATGAAATTTAGGGTTTATCCCCAAACATGAATAAATTTGTGATAATACTGAATTGGTAAAATGAGATCCTCTATCTGAGTCAATATGTTCTGCCAGGCCAAAAAGGAGAATAATGTATTTTAAAAGGACTTTGGCAACAAAAGCAGATGTGGTCCAAGCAATAGGAAATGCTTTAGTCCATCTGGTCAGCTGATTGACTATGACCAGACAAAATTTATACTGTTTATCTTTTGGCATAGAGATAAAATCGATTTGTAAATGTTCAAATGGTGGTAAGCAAGAGATATCCGCTAAAGGCTTTGCCATGAAAGGCATGTTGGCCTGGCAGGTAGGGCAGCCTATATATACTTTAGAGGCTATAGTAGTTATACCAGGGTCTATCCATACTCTTTTGACAGAGCTCATGATGCCCTGCATGCCAAAGTGACCATTTTTATGAATATATTAGCAAATTTGTTGATAAAAACTTCTAGGGAGCAGGGATTTTCCTTCAGATGACACCCATACTCCATTAATCAGTTTTACTTTAAATTTTTGCTTCCATTTTCCCACTTCCTTTTCATTATAGGAAAGGGATGGATCCAAATCATTAGTAATTATTTGTGGCAAAATTAATTCAGGTCCTTCTAAGGCTGCTAGTTTGACTGCGATATCTGCTCGGTTATTTCCCCTAGAGAGAGAGTCAATGCCACCCATATGTGCAGAGAAGTGAACAACAGCTATGGCTTTCAGGGAGCTGGATGGCAGAAAAAAAGTTCAATAATAAGGTTTGCATTGGCAATACATTTTTGAGCTGATGTTAAGAATCCCCTCTGAAGCCAAAGAATGCCAACTGTGTGACATATGCCAAAGGCATAGCAGGAGTCTGAGTAAATTGTGATTCCTTTATCCTTTGCAATGATACAGGCATGTTTCAAATCTGTGAGTTCTGCACCTTGTGTGCTTACATTTATAGGTAAGAAAGTTGACCACAGAGTATCAAATTTGGTAACTACTGTATCTCCTGTATAGCACATGCCATCTCTTCTCTCATAAATGAAAAACCATATGTAAATAATATTAAATCCAAATCATCCAATTAAGTGTCAAGTAAATCATTATGAGGTTTATCAGCAATGGACACTAAAGATGTACAATTGTGTAAATGTTCGCAGGAAGTTGGCAAATCAGGGAGCAAGTCTGCACGATTAAGGACTCCACAGCATTTTAGTGTGATATGTTCATTATTTAATAGGTTTATCTCATACCTACTAATCCTTTGGTCAGTAAATGCCTGTGTCCTATGTCTGAATAGCAATGTCTCAACTTTCTGTGGGCACATTATGGACAGAGGGCATCCTAATACCAGATCAGCTGATTTAGTTACTAATAAAGCTGTGGCAGCTACTCCTCTAAGACATGGTGGTGCTCTGGCAGCTACTGGGTCCAGTTTGGCAGAACAATAGGTTACTGAGCTTTGAGCAGGTCCCAAAAGTTAAGTTAGAATACCTGGAGCTACCCCTTTCTGTTCATGTACATATAGGGTAAATGGTTTATCATAATTAGAGATGCCTAGAGCGGGGGCAGACTGGATAGCCTGTTTTAAATTTGAAAGAGTTGTCAGGTGTTCTGTTTCTAATTTAAATGATTCAAGGATCCACTGCTGACAAAATTCTGTTGTTACAACAGTCGCCCTCAATTGCTTTTTTAGTAGCAGGAGAGCTTAGCTTTTGGATATTTTCAATACACTTGGGAGAAATTAAAAGGGACCCAGGAATTAAAATTAAGCCTAAATATTGTACCATGGGGAGACACCAGTGAATATTGTCTTTGGAGACCTTGTGGCCTCTCTTATGTAGCTCTAAGAGGAGGGGCTTGCTGTCCTCTTGGCATGCTTCAGCATTTGGTGGATCCAAGAGTAAACCATCCATATCCCAAATTAAACTGGTGTATTTCAATTTTATGGCATCTGTACCAGCAGTTAAGAATTGTGTTAACAAAGTAGGGCTGTCCAGAAATCCTTGAGGCAAACTAAACCATGTCTCTATATATCCTTCCAGGTGAAAGCAAAGCTATGCCTAGAATCCTCATGTATAAGTAAAGAAAAGAAGGCTGAGCACAAGTCCACTACTGTAAAGTATGTAGCTGTGATAGGAATAGAAGAAATCATAGGATTTATATTGGAAACTACAGGGTGTCTCTTTATAAGTTGATTGTTCACAACTCTCAGAATCTGTACAAATCAATAGAGAATGCTTGACATCAGGCTCCAATTTTGGATTTTTAAGAGGTAGGATGGGTGTATTGCATTCAGATTTACAGGAAATTATGATGCCTTGGTTAATTAATCAATTTATTACAGGGGTAATGCCCTGTATTTCCTCCTTTAAGAGAGAGTACTGAGGAAAGAAGGAGGAGGGCTAGATTTAGTTTTCATTTAGACAGGGATAGGTGATTTAAATAGGCCAAAATCAGAAGATGATGTGGCCCAGAGATATTCAGGTATATTAGTTGGGATTTCAAAAGTCTGAGATTCCTTCATCTCATGACTGTTTGAAAGAAGTACAGGGAGCAAAGTTAAGGATTCCTCAGGTAATTCCAGTTATATAGAGTCATGTGGAGATCAAGTTATTATGGCTCTGGGCTTACATAAAAGATCTCTGACCAGCAAATTTATAGGGGAGCCAGGCATTAAGAGTAAAGAGTATTCCACACTAAAGGCTACTATGGACACCATTGTAGGAGAAATCTTTTAAAACTTTTTGGGTGTCCCCAACACCCCCCCTACATTCACTGAGCCAATGGAATTAAAATATGAATCAGGTGCACTCTTTAATACATACCTGGAAGATCCAGTATCCAAAAGACAATAATAATAGTTGTTATCAAGTTTTAAGGTTACATGGGGCTCATCAGTATAGGGAGATGAAGTGGATAGGGACAATGGGCAGTAAGACATCAGGGTCTAGAAAATCAAAGGTTGTATCCTCTGATTCCTGTATCCCAACCATCCTCCCCTGTATACCTTTATAGTTTTGGGGTAGCTCCTTGGGCACCATTCTAAGGGGCATTAGCACCCTGAGTAGTTCAGGGATGAGCTCCACTTAAGGTATACTATTGTGGAGTTAGTTCGTTTGAGGTATCATTTTCCCAATTTCTATTCCTAGAATTGTTATTCCTAAAGTTGGGATTCCTATAATAATTAATATAGTTATTTTTTAAATTATTATTTCTATAGTTGTTATTCAACTGCATATTATTTTTGATTGTCTTATCTTAAATAAATTGCTACAGTCTATCATTTTGTGGCCTTTCTTCTCACAGAAGTGGCAGGTTATGGATAGATAGATTTTCAGAGAGGGGCAAGTGCCATTGGTTGAGTATTGTGCCCTATTTCCTGTTTATCAATCCTATCTCTTAAATATTTCAGTTCCTTCCAAATTGTTTCCATGAAATTATTCGTCTCTTCTTCTTTTCCTTCATTGCCTTTTGAAACATAAATAGCAGTTTTCCTTAATTCATCAAGATCCATCTCAGACCACCTTGGGAAATACATTTTAAAATAATTTCTGATCACTTTGCAAGAGTTGTGGACAGAGTGTCTTCTAATTTCTCTAATATTCTTTTCTTTAGAAAGATCATAGTCTACATACCAACCCCCAAACTCAATGAGCCTATCCATGAACTTGGAGGGTGTCCTATCATCTGATTGCTTAAGGTTTTCAAATTTTGTCCACGTATCCTTATTTTCAAAACAATCTCTCACTGCTACTAAGAGTAGCCTCCCTACAACGATATAATTGTAAATAGTCTTCAGAATTGTTATAATCCCATTCAAGATCTTGAGATGGCCAATGTGCTGCATTGTGCCCTTGAAATTTATTGACATGAGAAATGATTTTATTTTTCTCACATTCTGTTAGGAAAGCTTGGAGTAAATTTTCAATCTCTTTATAAGAAGGACTATATTTTTAAAATGTCAGCCATCTTTTTTGTTACCACAAAGGGATCTTCTTCATAACTCGGAACATTGTGCATCAATTGTGTGTCTTGGGGAGTAAAAGGTATATGGTGTCATAGGGTTACTACAATCCCATTGTGTCCTATTTTGGACACTTCCTTTAAGGGGAAATGTGCTTTATTTGAATTGGGTAATGGTGAGGTAGCTTGGGGAGGAACAGTTTGGGTAGGAGGATGAGATTTCCTCAGGGCTGGAATTGGTCATGGGGTGGGAGAAGGGAGAGAAGAGGATGAGTCATCAGGAGAAGGATCAGGGGAGGTAAGGTTAGCCAGGAGTTGCAGAGCACGAGAGAGTTGGTTCTGCAGCTGAGATATTAGAGAGGGGGCTTCCATCTCTATTTCAGGGAAATTCCTATCTTTGTGGTTCAGACACAGGCTCATAAAAATCAGACATATTTTGGATGGGGTTAGTATTTGCCATTGGACCATGTAAGAAGTATCTGAAATTGTCCAACTGAATTTGCATGTTGGCCTACTTATCAGTTTTAATTTTTTGTGTTAGCATTTCTTGTCACAACTTTTAGGAATAGAAAAAGAAAATTACCAAAGAACATAAGGAGTAGAGACATCCTGAAACTTTTAAGGTTCCCAATTGGGCAAAAGTCAGAAGGCTTTCATGTATATATAATTTTCAAAATGGATGCTATATAAATTTGTTAAATTGCTTATAATTATAGTTCTCAGTAGATGGTGCTGTTGCCTAGGGGTTAACATCAGGGTGTGAAAATTAAAGGAAGGGTGTGGTCCCTTTAAGGATGCCACACCTTGATTTGATTAACTCTTTGGCTGGAGGGTAGGAGTAGAAACTGGTTGTTGGAGGTTAATTATAGGAGGGGCAATGGGAAGTAAATGACCTCCCTCTCAGGGTAAAACTCTAGAACCACATGTTTCTATCTTCACAGATGGTAAGAACCTTGTGCCTCCTAATGGCTTCCTGTCAGTGAATCTATCAACCATTTTAACATCATGTTAAAAAATACTCAAGCATAGTTAACCTCCATGAAATGTATAATACCTTCAGGCCCCTTATGTATCCTAAGACAATCTTGAACTATAGAGATATCATATCTGGAATGATTCAATTGGAGATAATGTATCTCCCAATGGATAAGAGTGGAGATGTAGAAAATTAATATTGAATAGTGATATTGAATTATAAAATAGTTTTACCTTTGGGATCCTAAGAATCTTTTAATTTGAAAATACAAACAGTATGTCCTAGAGGCAAAGAAACTGAGGTTGGCACTCTCTTTTTCTAGATCTTTTCTATCTTTTTAAGGAAGGCAGGTATGAGAGCTGGACTATTTTTTTGTTATAGGCAGGAATGAGAACTGCTCTTCATTTATCTATAATTATTATCTATATTATCTATATCTATAAATATAATTATAATAAAAACAAAAATATAAGTATCTATAAATGAGAACTCTTTTAGCCTAGGAAGTCAGTTAGCCCTAAGCTATGTTGTAAAGTATAGGGGTCCAGCCACATGGAAAAGAGGAAAGGGTATATTGGCCTCCTTCTCAGACTCACCTCTTCCTATGATGAAGTATTAAAGAAGTTATTAAAATGTCTGTGCCTACGTTATAAGTTATTATAATTTTTAATCAGAGATGTCCTAGGGAGGACTAGATGATGATGTATACATTGGCATGTCCAGGAAGTTTGTTTTCTCTCTGGCCCAGTTCTCTTGCTTATCTCCCTAACAGCTTGGCCTTATGTCTCTTTCTTGGGCTCTGCCTTTTCCCTCACTCTAGTAATTTTGGTGTCTATTCAGTCTGTGAAGGGAGTCCACTGGCTAGTTAGAAATCTTGGACAGTAAATAAAAATTTAAAATATACAAACGCTGGAGAATTTCATCTGTTTGTCCCCTTTTCTCAAAACATTATAATAGTTGTCAGTTCTTCCTCTTTCCCAAGGACTTGAATCTTTCAAAACCCCTATACAAGTGACTGAATTTTATTTTGAAAGGAAAAATGTAATTTTTCTGAGCACCCTAGTTCTTTTGGTTTGCAAATGTACAGGATCACTGTCTTTTTTGGTTTTTAAGGAATTAACGATAATGGTGGCATAGTGGCATCCCTGGGAGAGGGAAATAAATCTGTTTCTGCTTCCTAGGATCCAGCTGAGATATAGTACCCACAGAGGTCTTTATCTCAACTTAGCTTTAGCATCTGATCCATTCCTTCTCTGATTCTGATTCCTAAAGCTCCTACTTGGGATTGAGCTGCTTTTCCTTTAAAAGAATAAATGTTAGTGTCTCACCTGAGAAAAGGAATTGTCCTTACCTTCTTGGGAAAGAACTTTGATTATTGTGTTGGTCATCTCTTTTGGTTATGGGAAACTTGGTTAGCAATAAGAGCCATCAAAGGAACAGGAACAATGGTACATATGTACTCTTTTACAGACCTCGAAAAGATCTTCAATCAGAAATATTAATGGGTAAAAAATATATTTGTTATTTTGTGTAAAGATTCTTTAGTTTTAGTAATAGATAATAAAAATAAACTTTATAACTATTGGCCAAAACAAAGGAGATGTTTGATCAGGACAGAATTGTTAAAACAGAAACAAAACAAAACAAAATAACAAGCAAGACTGGATCTAAATTAAGCTACGTTTCTTAGATGGGATGCTTTTAAAATTTTGATCCAAATTTTAAAATAAAGTTTATTTTTGGTTTGACTGCATCTGCATGATTATGAGAAAGAAGAGAGAGAGAGAAAGAGAGATACAGAGGGAGAGAGAGAGAGAGAGATGAGAGGGTAAAAATAATTTATAATGTCATAAATTAATCAGGAGTTGTAAATTCCTAAATTTTCCATTAAATGATTTATACAATGAATTTTAGTTGATATTCCTTAAATTTTAAATTGAGAAGTAAATTTAACTGAAGAATTGAAAAATACCCTTCACAATGCCATCTTTATTATTTTAACTTCCAAGAAAAGAAGATCATTCTTATGATTAGTGGTGTGAAGCTGGAATAAATATTCAAAAAGTTTTCAATAAATTGCAGATTAAAAGAAAAGATGAATAAGTTATTAGGACACTTAATTATATTTTCCCCTAAATTTGAAGTGAAGTAGAAACTACTACTGTAATAATAAGAAATTTTACTTTAAATTACATATTTGAATTTTTAAAATTGTATTTGTTTTTGCCTTCCCTAAAAGAAGTGAAAATTATTTAAGTAATGTCTTTAGGGCTGTCAGACTGAAGAGACAGGCCCAACCAATTGGAATGTTATGTGACATTTACCTAAGGAAATTCTTTATATTATTTCACTAAATAATTTCAACTTAATTGATCTTCAAATGATTTTTCTATTTACTAAAAAGCATCTTACATCTCATGGAAAATAACAGAATTGGCAGTAATTTAAAAATCTAATCGTTGATATTATGCCTTAATATTATAAGGAAGGAAATGAGTAAACATAAGATTGGAGATCTATCAAATAAGTTGAAATGTTATTGGAATAAATACTGTAGAAAAGAAAATGTTATTTGCAAGATTGACATCTTATTTCTACCAAATTATCCTTCAGAAAGCAATGCCATAATACCTCAAAATGAATTCTGGAGCAGCATAGCCAACAAAAAGGCAAACTGAAGTAATTTTCAGCCCAAAACATAGAAGGCACAAGGATCTAGTACACCAGTGTAGATGTGGAGTGCAGTGCAATAGGGTAGGCTCCACCAAAGCAACAGAACTTGGATGCAACTGAAGGAATAGCAAAGGCTTCCAGAACTCACAATCACAGAAGGCAAAGGGTGTTTGATACTCACTCAGCAGGAGATTACAGGATAAGGCTAAGGAGGGGCACCAGGATATACAATACATGAAACCACAGGAGAGCAGGAGACCATGGTCAAAGTTTCAAAGAGTAAAAGAGTGTTTGAGGTTACTTACAGACCAGAGTACAATCCCAGAGAGTATTAAACATATTTCTCTTTACATCATATGACTTTGGAAGAACTGAAATCAGATAGATTCCCAAAACCAGCCATTAAGGTGGCTACACAAGGAACCTGAAGTTTGGAACAGTGCTCCCTTCACTACAGGTACAGAGCCCAATGTTAACATATTTTCAGCTAAAAGAAAAGAAAACATCAGGAAAATGGACAGACAAAAAACAATAACAATATAAGAAGCTATTTTTGTAACAGGGTAGACAAAGTCAGAATAAGAAATCTAAGTCAGTACTATTAATAAAAATATTAAATTTTCTCAAGACCAAAAAGAATTAATGGATGAGCTCACATATTATTTGAAAATCAAATAAGAAAGGTAGAAGAAAAACTGGGAAAAGAAATTACAGTAATATAGGAAAGTCATGAAAAAAAGAATTAATATTTTGGTAAAGGAAGAACAAAAAAATACTAACGAAATTCATATCTAAAAAACAAAATAGGACAGTTGGTAAAAGAGGCACAAAAATCCAAAGAATAAAACTTATTGAAAAGTAAATTTGGCCAAATGGAAAAAAGATAAACATAAAGGCACTTAAAAGAAAAAATTCTTGAAAGAAAAATTTGCCTTTTGCTAAAAAAGGTACAAAATTTCACTGAGGAAAAAAACTGAGGAGGTACAAAAGTTCACTCAAGAAAATCATGTCTTAAAAACTCAAATTGGGTATGTGGAAGCTAATGACTCCATGAGATATCTAGAAACAATTAAACAAAATCAAAAGAACAAAAAAAATACAAGAAAATGTGAAATATCTCATGGGAAAAACACACACAAGAAACAAACAAGTGACATAGAAGATAAATCCAGAAGAGGTAGTTCAAGTCTTATTAAACTACCTGAAAACCAGGATTAAAATTAAAAAAAAATAATAAAAAAAAGGATAGTCATCATCTTTCAAAAAATCATCAAAAAAATCTGTCCTTATGAGAATCCATTCTGACCAAGATTAAAATATCACCACAAAATAACAAGGAGAAAGACTGAAAAAAAGCTTTCAAGAAAAGAAAAACTTGAAAGGTAGGCAGAGATAATCTGGGCAACTGGGGTGAGAGGAAAGTAGCGTCAGCAAAAGACTGTATCAAGGAAAGAAGAGCAGGTCAAGAGCAAGCCACCATACCCCATACTCACTTCACATCTGCTGTCCCAGGTTCAGTACTTGAGAACATGCCAATATTCCAACTCTGAGATCCTACCTGGGCTAATAGTGGTACAAGCCAATCCATATCCCTTGAAACTTCATATCTGTGGAGAAGTCTGGAGTCCTAGTCCAGGGCAGTCTGGGCTGAAGTGAGCTAATCTCTGTGAGCCCAGGGAGACACCAGGAATCCCAATCTTGGTTTGGGATGAGGACATAACACACATTTTGGAGTGACTGATAGTACTAAATATTAAGTACTGATTTTTTTTGCCTAAAGCTCAAGGTAGAACTCCACAAGAGGACAATCAAGAGTGTGCCTCATTGGATCAAGCACACAGTAAGACCAAAACTTGAATCTAATTCTGGGGCTAGAATTTGATCAGCCTCTGATCTGATCAAGATCAGAGTGAAATCAAAAGCTCATGCCCAAGCCTGAGGCAAATCCTTAAGCCATCAGTATCTAAAGGGTCAATTGAATCATCAGGGAGTAGGGGCTCCCAAAACTCTTACCCTCAAACCAGAAAATTAGATGAGAATAATATCAAGCAAGGACTGAAGCTTAAAAACATACCTCAACTTCCCATAAAACAGAACCTACCTACAATTAGATTGGAAAAATTAGCAAATAACAAAAAAAAATCATCTAACTAAAGAATTTTTATGGATACAAAGAGCAAGGTACAGACACAGAAGGGAACAGTGAAAGCAAAGGAAACACACACAAAGTCCAAATGAAAAATATGAATTTAACACAAATTCTTAAAGAACTCAAAAAAGACTTGAAAAACCAATTAAGAGAGGCAGAGGAAAAGTGGGGAAGAGAAATTAAAGTGATGCAAGAAGAAAGGAAAGTTATGCAAGGAGAAATGGGCCAATTGATGTGGAGAAAATATTGCACATTGTATATCTTGAAATCTCTCAGACTTGTGAATGTTAAAAATTTCCCCATCAGGGAATTCTTAATTGGAACAAATTCCCTACTGAGAAACATATACCATTTTGATGTGAGAACTCTCCAGGATCAGAAATGGGAGGACCTCTACTCCACCCATACTTAAGACTGCTTTAGGGGAGAAAACTCATTGCTAAACAAAGAAAGTACTTGGATCCATGCTTATGGTGAGGCAAGGAGTTCTTTGAGCCAGGCCTGTTTTTAGAATTGATACAATGGGATGCTAGGTACCTAAAAGGGTCAGGCAAGTTTTCTCTTGATGAGATTAGTTGACTCAGCTGTGTTTTCTCTCCTTCAGACTTACTGAGGATCTTGGTCGACTTAGCAGGAATTTAGATGGGCAGTCCTTTGGAAAGCGTCTACAGTGATTGGTAGATGTAGGGACTTAGGGGAGGTGACATGGGAGAAAACCCCCTATATAAGAAAAAGCAGAATCTCTTGAGGAGATATCCTTTTGGAGAAATCCTTTTGGAGAATCTCTGATGAGGACCGCTTGGGAAGAATCTCTTGAAAGAGGCTCTGGAGAAGGGAAGCTCTTGGAGGACAATCTCTAAGGAGGTCTCCCTGGAGCTCCTCTAAGGGGACTCTGTCCCTCTGGAGGCTCTGGAGAGAGGCCCATTGGAACAGTCTCTGGCTGGAAGGCCCTCTGGTGAAGTCAGCTGAGATGAACTGGTCTGGTGTTACTAGAATCCTTGTTTAGTCAGACCTTGTGGTGAGTGTTAAAAAAAAAAAACTGACTGATTTCTCTTTTTTTTTAACATTATTTAATTTGGTCGTTTTCATACATTATTCATTGCAAACAAGGATCCTTTTCTTTTCCTCCCCTCCTCCCCACCCCCGCCTTTCCCTCTCCCATAGCTGACGCATGATTCCACTGGTTATCACATGTGTTCTTGACTTGAACCCATTTCCCTGTTGTTGGAATTTGCATTATAGTGTTCATTTAGAGTCTCTCCTCAGTTTTATCTCCTCCAACCCTGTAGTCAAGCAGTTGTTTTTCATCGGTGTTTTTACTCCCACAGTTTATCCTCTGCTTGTGGGTAGTATTATATATATATATTTTTTTAGATCCCTGCAGATTGTTCAGGGAAATTGCATTGATACTAATGGAGAAGTCCATCACCTTCGATTGTACCACAATGTATCAGTCTCTGTGTATAATGTTTTCCTGGTTCTGCTCCTTTCGCTCTGCATCACTTCCTGGAGGTTGTTCCAGTCTCCATGGAATTCCTCCACTTTATTATTCCTTTGAGCACAATAGTATTCCATCACCAACATATACCACAATTTGTTCAGCCATTCCCCAATTGATGGGCATCCCCTCATTTTCCAATTTTTGGCCACCACAAAGAGCGCAGCAATGAATATTCTTGTACAAGTCTTTTTGTCCATTATCTCTTTGGGGTACAAGCCCAGCAGTGCTATGGCTGGATCAAAGGGCAAACAATCTTTTATCGCCCTTTGGACATAGTTCCAAATTGCCCTCCAGAATGGTTGGATCAATTCACAACTCCACCAGCAATGAATTAATGTTCCCACTTTGCCACATCCCCTCCAGCATTCATTACTTTGCATAGCTGTCATGTTAGCCAATCTGCTAGGTGTGAGGTGATACCTCAGAGTTGTTTTGATTTGCATCTCTCTGATTATAAGAGATGTAGAGCACTTTTTCATGTGCTTATTAATAGTTTTGATTTCTTTGGCTGAGAACTGCCTGTTCATGTCCCTTGCCCATTTGTCAATTGGAGAATGGCTTGATTTTTTGTACAATTGATTTAGTTCTTTATAAATTTGGGTAATTAAACCTTTGTCAGAGGTTTTTATGAAGATTGTTTCCCAATTTGTTGCTACCCTTCTGATTTTGGTTACATTGGTTTTGTTTGTACAAAAACTTTTCAATTTGATGTAATCCAGATTATTTATTTTGCATTTTGTAACTCTTTCTAATTCTTGCTTGGTTTTGAAGTATTTTCCTTCCCAAAGGTCTGACATGTATACTATTCTGTGTTCGCCTAATTTTCTTATAGTTTCCTTCTTTATGTTCAAGTCATTCACCCATTTTGAATTTATCTTGGTGTAGGGTGTGAGGTGTTGATCTAAGCCTAATTTTTCCCACACTGTCCTCCAATTTTCCCAGCAGTTTTTATGAAATAGTGGATTTTTGTCCCAAAAGCTGGGATCTTTGGGTTTGTCATATACTGTCTTGCTGAGGTTGCTTGCCCCCAGTCCATTCCACTGATCATCCTTTCTGTCTCTTAGCCAGTACCAAATTGTTTTGATGACCGCTGCTTTGTAATATAGTCTGAGATCTGGGACTGCAAGACCCCCTTCCTTTTTATTTTTTTTTCATTATTTCCCTGGATATCCTTGATCTTTTGTTCTTCCAAATGAACTTTGTTATGGTTTTTCCTAAATCAGTAAAAAAAATTTTTGGAAGTTCCATGGGTATGGCACTAAATAGATAGATGAGTTTGGGTAGGATGGTCATTTTTATTATATTGGCTCATCCTACCCATGAGCAGTTAATGTTCTTCCAATTGTTCAAGTCTAGGTTTGAAAGGATGTTTCGCCGTTGTCATTTTCTTCAACGAAATTGTTAATTGTTTCTATGATTTCTTCTCTAACTATCCGATTTTGGAGTATCATGTTATATAATTTCCAATTAATTTTTGATTTGGGTCTCCAAGTACCCTTGCCGATTAATATTTTAATTGCCTTGTGATCTGAAAAGGCTGCAGTTAATATTTCTGCTTTTCTGCATTTGAGTGCCATGTTTCTATGACCTAGTGTATGATCTATTTTTGTGAATGTGCTATGTGGTACTGAAAAGAAGGTGTATTCTTTTTTGTCCCTATTTATTTTTCTCCATATGTCTATTAACTCTAATTTTTCTAAGATTTCATTCACCTCTTTTACCTCTTTCTTGTTTATTTTTTGGTTTGATTTATCTAAATTTGATAGTGGTTGGTTCAAGTCTCCCACTAATATGGTTTTACTGTCTATTTCCTCCTTCAATTCTCCTAGTTTCTCTATTAAAAATATGGATGCTATACCATTTGGTGCATACATGTTGATTAGTGATATTTCTTCATTGTCTATACTTCCTTTTAGCAGAATATATTTACCTTCCCTATCCCTTTTGATCAGGTCTATTTGTACTTTGGCTTTGTCATATATCATGATTGCAACTCCTGCCTTCTTTCTATCGGTTGAGGCCCAAAAGGTCTTACTCCAACCTTTAATTCTAACCTTGTGAGTGTCAACCCGTCTCATATGTGTTTCTTGAAGACAACATATGGTAGGGTTTTGGGTTCTAATCCAATCTGCTATTTGTCTACGTTTTATGGGTGAGTTCATCCCATTCACGTTCAAAGTTATGATTGTTATTTGTGGATTCGCTGGCATTTTGATATCTTCCCCTAGTTCTGACCTTTCTTCTTTAGCTTTCTCCTTTTGAACCAGTGATTTACTTTAGGTCAGTCCCCCTAGTCCTCTCCCTTGAAATGCTTCCCTTTCTAGACCCTCACTTTTTATGCTCCCTTCCCCTCCCCCCTCTCCTTCCCTCCCTTTTTGTACTCCCTCCCCCCTCCCCCTCCTTGAGTTTCCTTTCTTTCTTGCCCTAATGGATAAGATAGAATTCAGGATCCCACTGGATCTAGATGTTCTTCCCTCTCAGATTTGATTTCACTGAGAGTAAGGTTTAAGTAATACCACTTCACGCTCTCTTCCTCTCCTTCTCATATGAGAGTTCTTCCCCTCCCCTTCCCATATGTATCTTTATATGGGAAAGATTATTCTATTGATTCCCCCCCTATTTCTTGAAGTTAATCTTAGTATTATCGCGGTTCCCCCTCCCTTTTCCTTTCTTTGCCCCAACTTTCCCCAAATCTTCTTAATGCCCCAATCTTTCCCTATGCATGTTTCTTCTAACTACTCTTATGATAATACAATTTATGAGAGTTACACAAAACATTTTCCCCACATATTAATATATATAATTTGATGTAAATGTAGTCCTTATAGAAGAGAGTTTGACTTAAAGAAAAAGATAAGATTTATCTCCTTTTCCCTTTCTTTCATATTTACCTTTTCATGTTTCTCTTGCTTTCTGTGCTTGGATATCGAACTTTCCACAGAGCTCTGGTCTTTTCTTAGCAAATGCTTGGAAATCTTCTATTTTGTTGAATGCCCATACTTTCCCCTGGAAGTATATAGTCAGTTTTGCTGGGTAGTTGATTCTTGGTTGGAGACCCAGCTCTCTTGCCTTTCTAAATATCATGTTCCATGCTTTGCGGTCTCTTAGTGTGTTAGCCGCTAAGTCGTGTGTGATCCTTATGGGAGCCCCCTTATATCTGAAGGTCTTCTTCTTGGCTTCTTGTAGGATTTTCTCCTTTACTTGGAAGCTCTTGAATTTGGCAATTACATTCCTAGGGGTTGTCTTTTGGGGATTTAGTATAGAAGGTGTTTTATGAATCCTTTCTATTTCTATTTTGCCCCCTTGCTCCAGAACGTGAGGGCAATTTTCTTTTATAATCTCCTGTAGAATAATATTCAGTTTGTTGTTTACCTCTGGTTTTTCTGGGAGACCGATAATTCGGAGATTTTCTCATCTCCCTCTGTTTTCCAGGTCCGTGACCTTCTCAGTGAGATATTTTATGTTTTCTTCTAATTCATTAATTTTTTGGGTTTGCTTTATTGATTCTTGCTGTTTTATCATCTCGCTTTCTTCGAGGTGCTTAATTCTGGTCGTTAGGGACTGGTTTTGCTTTTCAGCCTTGTCTGCCCTTCTATTGGATGCTTCGAGTTCTTTTTCCAATTGAGCATTCTTATCTGTCAGACAGCTGATCTCTTTCTCCCATTTTTCTTTCCAGGTTTCCATCTTTTGGATAAGTTCCAGTTTGAGATCTTCCAGAGCTTGTTGATAGTTTCCATTTTGGGAGGCGTGTTCTGAATTTTTTTGGATTTCCTCCTCATTCTCCTCTTTTCCTTGGGTACTTCCACCATAAAAGTTTTCAATAGTCACTTTTTTCCCTTTCTTCCTGGAGGCTTGATTTTGGGCCATGTGAGCCATCCCTTTGGTGGTTTTATTCCCCTTTCCTTTTTGGTCTGGGATCTGGGTTATATGGGTGGTTTTTCTGTGAATTTAGGTTGCTTCAGACTAGTTCTTCCCAGCCTCCGAGGTTTCTTAGAGTGCTGGGTCCCTAATCACAGCCACACTGCCCAGGTGTTCAGCTCCGCCCAGATAATCAGCGTGTGGTCCTCCCCGGTGTTCTGCGCAGCCCACCTCAAGTACAGCTCCACTGGATTCTCCAGTGAAACCGCCCTGAGACGTTTTTTCCTGGCAGTCCCCAGATCCCAAGGACCCTGGAGTGCCCCCCTCCCAGACAGAGACGTTCCCCACTCACTCGCTGTCCAGGTGAGCACTCAGGTAGCTCACTCTGGTTTAGTGGGGGAGGTGGGGTGGGGGAAGGGCGGCTCAGTTCACTTTTCTATGCAAGCTTTTCCTTCTTATTTTAGTGTGGAAATGTTCAAGCCCCACGTACCTTTGCCTCTGTGAGGTACTGGGGAGTCCTTCTGTTCCTCCAAAGGTGATTTTATGCTCCTTTGATGTAGTCTATTTCGTTCGGTGCCGGGGAGAGGAAGCGTGTGGCATCTAGATTGCAGCCATGATTACCCGGAAGTCTGATTTCTCTTTTAAGACTCAGGTCTAGGCCATATTGGCTTGAGGCCCTTCATACTTATTCCTTTCTTACTCTCTCTTTCTTTGACTACTCATTGTATTGTTAATTAAAACCTCTATAAAACCCAATTGACTTGGGTATTTGAATAATTGGGAATATTTCCCTGGCGACCACCTTATATTTGATTTTAAAACCCAAGACACTGTAGTGAAACATATTTCTACAGTAAAATTTATTCACCCTCTCTTATATCTATCACAATTTATATCTTCCACTATTTTAATCACTACAGTTTAAGACCTCAACCATTTTAAATCTCACAACATATAGGGTTTAGAATGTCAGTGTGAAGATTGATTGATAGGGAAGGAAGTTGGAGCGGGGGAGGGAAGACTTAGAGAGTGACAGTTGCTCTGGAAGGGACTCTTTCCTGGACCTCTGAACTATAAGGAGGTCTCTCTCCTCTCAGAATAGAAACCATCTTTATTCCTGGATTTTCCCCAACTGTTTGCTCTACCTCTATTCCTGGGGATCTTGTCATCAAACAAAATTATGTAAGGGGAGCTGCTTGAACTGTAAGGCTGGTCTTTAGGGGCATTAGCTTGAAGAGACAGGCTCAACTAGCTCTGAAGGTAAGATTCTCTTTTTCCTATTGCTGTCTACTGCTAAAGACTTTGAACTTAAGAAAGCTAGCATAGACATAGTATAGAAAGGAATAAAAGAAACCCTGTATAAACTTGTAAGGCCAGATAATCTTTGAAATGGTGAGGGGGAACTTAAGGAAAAAAAGGGTTTCTTAGGAGAGAAGGTTCTCTCTAACCTCAAGTACACTAGATCTTGAGGTGCCTATCTGTGCCACTCTTCCCTTTCACCCTGGTATAATATCTGTAAGAAGAGTTGTTTCTTACACTGAAAAAGAAGAACCAAAAATTGACAGAGGAAAAGCAGGTCTTAAAAATCACAATTAATCATCTAGAAATTGAAAATTAATTGATCAAATCATTATTGAGGGCAATTTGGAATTATCCCAAAAGCACTTTAAATGATTGCCTGCTCCTTGATACAGCTATACCACTGCTAGGTTTCTACCCAAAAGAGATAATAAGGAAAAATATTTCTACAAAAATTTTTATAGCAGCAATCTTTGTGGTGGAAAAAATTGGAAAATGAGGGGGTGTCCATCAATTGGGGAATGGCTGAACAAATAGAGAAAGAGAGAGAGAGAGGGAATAAAGCATAATCTAAAGGGGATAATAGGATGAAGAGAAATACACAGATAGTAATCATAACACTGAATGTGAATGGGGTGAATTCATCCATTAAAACGAAGAGGAAAGCAGATTGGATTAAAAATCAGAATGCTACTCTATGTTGTTTACAAGAAACACATTTGAGGTAGGGGGATACACACAGATTCAAGGTAAAAGGCTAGAGTAGAATTTATTATGTATCATCTGTGGAAAGGAAAGCTAAAGCAAGTTTTGGACTTTATGCCAATCAGGTGAAACAAACAGTAGTTAGAATTTTAGAGGGAAGATATTGACAAGAATTATAGTTAGTGGGGGGAGGGGCAACTGGGAGTAGCAGTTGGTTTTGTGATGAGCCCTTACTTCCTGGCCCTGGAACTGGAAGTAGCCTCTCTCCCTGTCTCTGGATAGAAGTGCCTCTATTCTTGAATTTCCCAATTGGGTGCTATACCTGGATTCCTATGATCATGTTCATTAGACAAAAGTACATAACTGAAGCAGTTTGGACTCTAAGGCCAGCCTTTAGGGGTGTCAGCCTGAAGAGACAGACCCAACCAGTTCTTAAGGTCAGAACTTTTCTTCCTCTTGCTGTCTATTGCTAAGACTTTGAACTTAAGAAAAGTAGCACAGATTATCATAGACAGGAATAAAAGAAACCCTCCACCAACCTGTGAGGCCTGGCCTCAGCTTAAAAGCTGAGAGAGACTCAAACTTTATCTAGGGACATTCCTCTTCCCTCTTCCCCGATACCTCCCCAATCCAAACTTGTTATTAAAATGTATCTTCTTTTAAATAAACAAGTGGACTATCATTTCAGGGGACAGAGAGGGAGCTGAACCTCAGGATAGCCAGTCAACTATAAATGGTCCTTATTGGACCCCTACTGGGTGACTAAGTCTGGGGAGGCTTGTCCCTCAGGAGGGTCCATGCTTACCTGCTCTGGGGTAGCTTCTACATGAATCCAATAGAGAAGACATCCCCTCAGGATATCATAAGAGGCCCATTTCTTGGGAACCTCTTTTTTTCAAAATAACCTCTTGGCAGGGGGCATCTCTCTCCTTTTACTTCACTGACAGCCATATTCCCTCTCTCCCTTCAACTTCTCCATTCCCTGTTTCAAAACCTTCAGTATCCCCTATTCTTTAATCCCAGCCATTTTCCCTATAAATATTACACAACTAAAGTAAAAAAAAAAAGAGTAGTAATTATGATATCAGACAAAGTCAAAGTAGAAATTGATCTGATTAAAAGAGATGTCTAACAAAACTCAACAATAGGAGTTTGAAAAAGAAATTACATTTAAAATCACTGTAGATAATATAAAATATTTAGGAAATTATCTACCAAGACAAACAGGAATTATATGATTACAACTACAAAACACTTGTAGCATAATTATAACTGTATCTAAATAACTGGAAAAAACACTAACCACTCATGGGTAGGGTGAGCTAATATAATAAAAATGATAATCCTACCCAAATTAATTTACTTATTCAGTGACATATGCAAGAGGGAAGTTGCAAAAGAAGAAAAAAAATCAGATCCAACAAGGCAAAGGAACAGTCCAAGTAGGGGAAGGGCAAGAAAGACTCAAGATTCCAGGAAGGAACAGAGGATCTGAGAGGATTCAAACCATTATTTTACTTCTGATCAGCTCTCTCCTGGAGTGGAGGGTCTGAAAGGAGGACTTCTGAGACAGAAGAACCCTCTGGACATTGACTACTTTCCAGTGAACCCCTAAATCTCTTTGGTTCCAACTGAAGACAAAGTAGATTGGAATTTTGTAGAAAGTCATCTACTGAGATATTTTCTCTTCCCCCAAATTGTCCTAAACTTCAACTCATAGCCAAATTAGGTTAGGAGGAAGGACCAACCCAACCACTGACCAAAATAGGGTCAGGCAGACAGCCTGAACTGCTCAGGATTTGGGGGCGGGGAGGTCAGTTGCTAATATATAGGAATTCCTATTTCCTACTTTCCTCAACCAAACACCTTCATCCTCCCTTCCCTGTGTGTCCTCAAGAATAAAGTGTTACCCTTTAAGATCAGGTCTGCCTGCTTTCTGATATCAAGAAGGAGACTGAAGATTTGGTGGGAATCATACTATTCCCTAAAAGGGAGAATAATTCAAGACCAGGGCAAAGGAGTGAACTATGTCTTAAAGGGAAAGGTGGCAGCTGGGATATTGGGAGGATCCAGAGGCAGGAAGTTTACCCTGTCTCTAAAAATAGCTAAGATCCAAAAGGGAGGTAGTGAGTCATTTCTCTAAGACCTTTTCCTCGAGTCCTTAACCTTCATCTCCCAAACCCAATCTCTGAGGGAACATATTCTGTCTCTCAGGAAGACAAATAGTGTGATATTCCCCAAGGGGAAGAGAGGGGAGGACAAATCTCTCCCCTCTCTCCATTTCTTTAGTTCTTTCACCCTCTCTCTCTAGTTCCCCAGTGTGTGAGTATGTGACCTTCTTCGGGTCACATATTACACATACCTATCAAAGTACCAAAAAAACATTTTTGTAGAATTTTTAAAAATCATAACAAAGTTCATCTGTTAGAATAAAAGATCAAGAATATCAAGGGAAATAATGAAAAAAATGGGAAGGATGGAGGCCTATAAGTACCAGATCTTAAAATGTACTATAAAGCAGTAGTCATCAAAACAATATGGTATTGGCTAAGAGACAGAAGGGTGGATCAATGGAATAGACTAAGGGTAAATTACCTCAGCAAAGTAGTGTTTGGTAAACCCAAAGATCCAAGCTTTTGGAACAAGAACTCACTATTTGACAAAAAATGATTGGAAAATTAGAAAACAGTAGGGAAAAAAATCACTTCTTAATCAACATCTCACTCTTTATACCAAAATAAATTCAAAATGGGAAATGACTTAAATATAAGAAATGACATAATGAATAAATTAGGTGAAAATAGAATAGAAAGGATGAAACTTAAGACCAAGAAAGAGATAGAGACCATTACAAAATATAAAGTGAATTATTTTGATTACATCAAATTAAAAAGGTTTTGTACAGACAAAACTAATGTAACCAAAATCAGAAGAAAAGAAACAAACTGGGAAAAAAATCTTTATAACAAAGTTCTTTGTCAAAGTTTTAATTTCTGAAATATATAAAGAACTAAATGAAATTTACAAAAGATCAAGCCATCCCCCAATCGATAAATGGTCAAGGGATATGAATAGGCAATTCTCAGATGAAGAATGCAAAATGATCAATAATCACATGCAAAAGTGTTTTAAATCCCTCCTGATTAGAGAAATTTAAATAAAAATAACTCTGAGGTACCATCTTACACATAACAAATTCAACAATATGGCAGCAAAGAAAAATGATAAATGTTGGAGGGGGTGTGGCAAAATTGCGACACTAATACACTGTTGGAAGAGCTGTGAATTAATCCAACCATTCAGGAGGGCAATTGGAAATTATGCCCAAAGGACTTTAAAAAATTGCCTGTCCTTTGATCCAGCTATATCACTGCTGGGTTTGTATTACAAACTGATTATAAGGAAACATATTTGTACAAAATTTTTATAGCTGTGCTCTTTATGGTGGCAAAAATTGGACAATGACAGGGTGTCCCTCACTTGGGAATGACTGAACAAATTGTGGTATGTGATGATGATGGAATGCTATTGTGCTGAAAGGAATGATGATCTGGAAGATTTCTGTGTGAATTGGAAAGGCCTCCAAGAACTGATGTAGATTAAAAGGAGTAGAACCAGGAGAATATTGTACGTAGAGGCTGATACACTATGGCACATTTGAATATAATGGAATTTTCTACTAGCAGCAATGCTAAGTAAGACCCAGCACAATCCAGAGGAATTTGTGAGAAAGAACACTATCCACATCCAGAGAACAAACTGTGAGAGTAGAAAGGCAGAAGAAAAAGATATGATGGATCATGTGGTTTGATGGGAATATGATTGGAGTATTGGCATTAAAGGATCACTAGACAGCAAATATGAATAATACGTAAATAGGTTTTGAACAATGATACATGTATAACCCAGTAGAATTGCTTGTCAGCTCTGGGAGAGGGAAGTGAAGAAGAGTGGGAATAATCTTGAATCACGTATCCATGGAAAAATATTCTAAATAAATAAATAAATTACAGGAAATAAAAAACTGACCAGATATTTTGGAACCAGAGGACAAAATGGAAATGGTAAGAATCTTCTGATCCTTTTCTGAAAGAGATCTCCAAAGTCTAACTCTTAAGAATATTATAGCCAAATTTAAAAACTCCCCAGTCAATGAGAAAATATTGCAAGCAGCCAAAAGAAATAATTAAAACATCACAGAGGTTCATTCAAGAAAATACAAGGCTTAGCAGCTTCTGCATTAAAGTATCAGAGGACCTGGAATTTGATATTCCAGAGGGCAAAGGAGGTAGGACCTCAACCATGAATCACTTACCTATCAAAACTGAGCATAATCTTAGAGGAGAAAAATGGTTGTTTAATGGAATAAAGGATTTTCAAGCATTCCTGATGAAAGTACCAGAACCAAATGGGAAAATCTGACTTTCAAATCAATGACTCAAAAGAATCATAAAATGTTAAACAGGAAAGAGACTACTAAAAAGATTAAATTATGTACATCCTTACAAGAGGAGATGATTTTTATAATACCAATGATTTTTTTCATTATTAAGGCAGTTAAGAGTTTTCAGAGACAAAACCTGAACGTGTGAAATGAATATGCATGGATGGTATAAAAATAAAATAAAATTAAGGTATGAAAAAGAAGAACGCATTGGGAGGAGAAGGAAGGAAAAAATAGAATGGGGCAAATTATTGCACATAAAAGAGATATGAAAGAACTTTCACAGTGGAAGGGAAGAAGGAGGCATTGGGGAGGGAATCATGTGAACCTTACTCTAATCATAATTGGTTCAATGAGAAGAACACATACAATTAATTGGGTATAGAAAGCTATTTTATCCTACAAGAAAATAGGAAGGGAAAATATAAGTGAAATTCGATAGGGCTGAGAGAAAAGAGGGCAAATTTTTGGGGTGGAGGTCAGAATGTAAACAGGAATAAAGAGGATGGAAAATTATAAGCAGTAAATATAATGATGCAATTCTTTTGAAAGTCTCTCTAATAAAGACCTCATTTCTCAAATACATAAAGAAATGAGTTGAAGATATAAAAATACAACTCATTAAACAATTGATAAATGGACAAAGGGTATGAACAGGTAGTTCTCAAAGTAATAAAAGCTCCCTATAGCCATGTAAAAATGCTCTTAATCACTATTAATTAGAGAAATATAACTAAAATAACTCCAAAGTACCACTCATAAGAGTATAAATGGGTAGGAAGACCAAAAAAAAAAAAAAGCTTGAGAAATTCTATTCTAGATATTTCTATAAGCTCCTTAAGGTCAGGGACTCTGACTTTTCTCTTAGTTTTCCCTATAATCTAGTAGGTACATAAAAAGCTCTGTTGACTATTTAAAAAGAAAAAGAAAATGTTTGAAGTAAATTTTGCCTTTGGGACATATTGAACTTTATGTTTTTATTTTCATAAGGAATTATAAATAAAAATTGCAATTTGATTTGAGGGTAAAACACAGAGACAGTATAGAGAGTTAAGCATAAACTAAAAGAAATAAGTTTTTTGTAGCAATCAGGAAAGTAAGACTTGAACTAAACATAATTATGAGGTATTAAAAACGGGACTAATTGAGATGAATTAAAACTAGATATTTGACTAACACTGGCAACTGAGAAGAGTTTAACCTAGAAACTGGGATATAAGAAGCATTGCATACTTGTCTTATTATTTCATTGATTGTATGTATTGCATCTAAAAGCCTTATAGCAGATAATTCTATGTGAAATTTTCAATTTGATTCATATAAAATGCATTTATTAGGAATTTTGTTACTTGTGTGAACTTATGAAAAATTACCTCATATTATCAATTTGTATTAGGAATAAAATTGATGCATTAAATAATTTTGATAAGATTTCCTATTGCAACTCTTGTTTAAATGTGTATGATTGAAAATCTGTTGCCCTAAAAAAAGAACTACATATCCCAAAAGCCCACTGACTTCCTGTCATTATGTACTTCCTGTAGACAGAGGATAAAAAGATGTGGGCTTTGGAGGCTCTCTTCTGGCAGGATGTAGAATCAGCAGTTATGGTGGTGAGTGGGGATGGCTAAAAATGGCTAACCAGTCTTGGGCACGTGGTTTTTATTTTGTGCCCTATTTAGTCCTTGATTTCTAATTATCTTTAATAAATCACTTAAAATATAATATTATTATTGAGATTTAATTTTAACTTTTACAAATGGTTAATTGCTTTTTAAAATTGGGATTTTTTTCCATTGTTAATTATACTGTTATAGTTTTGAATGCTGAAGTAATGATCCAAATAATATGAAGTTGTTCATTTGGAAACTTAATAGATAATATTGTTTTCACTGAGGAATTGTTGAATCAATGATTCATTAATGGACATATTTTAAAATATGTAAATAATACATCATGGAGTGAAGATTATTTGAATTATGTTTGGTGAAAGAAAGTAGAAGAAGGTGAAAGAAGTGCTGTTCAGAATATGGTAGAAATAAGATATTAAGGGACTTAAAGTCCATTTAAAAAGGGGTTTTTAATTAATGTCCACTAGTGGAAATATAATGTGTAAATTCTACATAAGTAGGAATTTGAGGAGAAATTAGTGAAGGAAAGTGTTATCTATATGTATTAACAACTGTAAGCACTGAGTTTGAGGATAAATAACTTTGAATATTTTAAATGCTAATGTTTTGAGTTGTTAATTTGTGAATTCTTACTCATTTTGTGATTTAATTGAGTTTTCAGAGCTCTCTTGTTTCCCTAGCACACACACACACAAAACAAACAAACAGAAAAACAAAACAGAAAAACCAGAGAAAAAAAGTGAAGAAAAAAATTATAATTACAGTGTGGAAAAAACTAAAAGGAAATGCCTTGCAGAATTCCCTTTATCTGTAAGCCTATAAGGTTTCTTGAAGCCATCTGTGTGGGCAAGATCATAAACCTTCTGAAAAGAGCTAACTTGGTTTATGGAATTTCTAAAATGTGAAATTAAATTATTACAATTAAACAAGTCTGTTTATAATATAGAATTTTTAATGGTTACTCTTTATGTCTAGATGAGTTTATAATTTAAGAAGAGAAATAAGTAAAATTATGCATGGCTGGGTGAGCTCTGGTAAACTTTTATATTGCAACTCCATGAGAGTAAGATTAATTGTATTCAACCCTAAATTATGGTTTGTGAAACTCACTATATGAAATAAAAATTCTTGGGACTAGACCTGATATTATGTTGAGTTTTAAATCAAGTAATTATTACTATTAAGTCAGTAATTCACCACTAACAGAAAAGCCACAAATTACTGAGAAGGAATTTGATCCTGAGCCATGATAGGAGAAGATCTTTGTCTTTGAAAAAGCCAAGAGGACAGCACAGATAAAGGTAGGATTCTCTTCACTCAATTTCCCTATGTTGTTCTTTCCTTTTGACTCTTGGTATTTCCCATGTGGTTATTCCTGAGTCAGGCTATGCTAACTGATGCTAAGGGCTGGTATAGGCTATTATCATCATGTCCTGCTATAGCAGATTTCTATAATTAGAGCAAGTGATTAATAGAAGGTATGAACACAATGCACTATGCAAAGCTGCTACTGTTTTCACTCTGGATATGTAGTCATTCTATATTCCAAATAACTAAAGTAAATTAGTATTTAGACTTGTCATTTCCCTTTTAATGTTTACATAGACATATACAAGATTAAGTATCTGAAATATCTTAATCTTTCACAATATAATGTTCATGTAATATCTATTCTATTTGAATATGATTAACATAGGAACATGTTTTACTACAGGTAATCTATTTAATATATGATGTTTTATGTATACAATTGGAAATTACATATTCAAGTTTATCTGCACCCCATTCCTTTTTTCTTTCATTTGGAGTATAATCAACTTCTTGTGAGTCAATTTATTTGTGTAATCCTTGAACCTAGAGATAGAGAAATTTATCTACAAAAAGTATTCTACTTGGGTTTTTAAATATTGGATTAAATCTCTAATAGCAACTGATCCTCCTAAAGGAATTGGAATTAACTGGAAGGGAATGTTTTGAGAAAGCAACAGGGTATACTATATTGTATGTCAAATATAAATGATTCTATTGTGCATGTAAAAACATAAAATCTCTGAATTTTAGTGTAAGTCCTAAGTTTAATTTTTTTAAATAATTCTCTTGTTAATAAGATCAAAACCACAAGGTTTCAGATGGTTTTTAAGCACTTCAAAAAGTTATTAGAGGAGTAAAATTTGAAAAGCTGTACTAATTTGTATTGACATCTGCTTTGTAAAAGATTTTAGCAGTGATATCTAAAGAATCTTGGAATCAAAGAAGCCAATTTTTTAAAGAAGAGTCTTATCTCTGGAAATCTAAAAGAAGACATTTTTGGAGAACAAACAACCACACAGGACATCTGAAACCTAAGATAAAAATTGTAGACAATGAGGATGGGCTACAAAAATGCAAAAAAAAAAAGAATTAGGTTAGTTAATATTGATTTTCATTATTTCATTGCATTGGCTTTTCACTTTACTCTATATGTATATTAACTTTTTCCCTGTTTCTTAATGTTTTCATAGGTATTGTGTCTAGAAATTCACAATGTATTGTGCTCAAAAATTATGTCACTCAATTTTTTTTCTTTTTTGAACATCAGGTGTTATTTCTGCTTCACTTCACTAAAAGAAAAAGATGTCAATGTTTCAAATGTCTTTGTGTTATCAGTAATTGCCCTGAAACATATGGATTAATCTGATAAAGCAGTGGTACATGCCTTCGAAGTCCTGCACAAGAACATTTAAAGATCAGAGAGCCCCTACAGATAATTGCAAGGCAATTATTTTCAAAGCTATATCCTGGTTTACATTTCAAGCAGCTGATGAATATCTCCTTTTTCTGGGTAGATATTTTCTCCCACATTTTTTACCCCAGAAATCTTTCTACCCACTTTCTTTACATTTTTAAACCATTACCTTCCATCTTAATATCTATTCAAAGCACTGGTCACAAGGCAGAAGAGCAATAAGGACTAAGCAATTTGGGTTAAGTGATTTGTCCAGTATCACACAGCTAGGGGTTGTCTAAGGTCAGTTTTCTACCCAAGACTTTCCATCACTGTGACTGATTCTCAACAGCCTGAGGGACCTCGCTGTCCCCATCTTCTCTTTCTTGAAACACCATAAAAACTCTAATTTCCTCTTTCCCCCCAGGGGATTAGGTATACACAACCACACACACATGCACACACACAACTGAATTCTAGCTTTTAAAGGAAGTAAATTATTTCACTGAGGACACACTGGCTCTTTGATTTTCAAGGATACAGGATCACTGTCTTCTAGCAGTTTCATGTTTCTGGTCACCATAATCTAGGTCCTTGGTAAAGGATTTCTAAATAACAGATACAGATAGTTGAGTTTCCAAGCCATGCCAAGGTCAGGTTCAAAAATAATAGTATTCTCCCAGTTCCCACAATTGAATAAAGCTTTCTCACAGAAAAGAATTTGGACCTGGCCCATAAATGAATAGAAAAGGGACTGAACTAGCTCTGGAATTGAGTCACAAAATGGAGCCTAGGGGTTCTCTCACTTGCATCAATTCCTACTACCAATGGCTGGTCCAATCCCCTTAATTACCTTAACTTTCTTCACAGAATTTAGACTTGATGATTTAAGTGATGAAGACTCTCCATCCATGGGATACACCCAGGTCAGCTTGAAATTTCTCAATGAAGTTGTTAACATAAACAGAAAAGTCATACCATCTGACTATGGCATGTCCAGATCTTCCAGCACTCGTTCAAATGTTAGTACAGATTAAAAATTGGGTCTATACAAAATCCTGGCAGGCCACTCCATGCAACAAGCAGAGGTTTAGACACTTTGAAAATCCATATACACTGGGCAGAGGCTTCAAAGAGAAATAAGAAGCTCCAGTTCTACACCACACATGGAAGAGGAATCTATAAAAAATGAAAATATATGGGAGTGCTGAAAACCAGTTTTGAGCAAAAGGACTAAAGGAGACTAATACATTAAGCTAAGGATGCAAGATCCCTAAATTGTCTGCTAGGAAGCCAATGCCTTTTAGTCTTGGACTTTGAAAAATAGATACAATTCCTATATCTGAGAAAGACAAGGAAAAGACTATTTTCCACTTGCCCAGGGATTTACATGTTAACTAACCAATGGAAAGGCAACTTATAATGAGTAATTGACAGATTAGCAACATACCTGTTCACAAGGAGACCCATAAAATGGAGGGAAGCCTATTAGGAGAGTTCACCAATACCACCTATTATCCATGAGAGAATTAATTGTACTTTCTAATGAATATGTGGGAAAAAAAACTGATGGACACACACCTAGGAAATGTCTCAGAAAAGAGATTGTCTACTAATTGTACAAGGACCTTCTGATATCCAGGCATCCGGGGAAGGAAACTGCATTATTACAGAGCAGGAGGACTAAATTCAGAGGCAGCACCTTTTCTAACCAAAACTACTACAGAGACTCCCATGGTAAAGGTTCAACCCACAGAATAAGAGCATACTGGCTTCCAGTCTGGTATAAACACACAAGTCGATAATAATCTTGATGGTCAGTCCATATCAAGCCCTAGAAGAGAGATCAATCAGTGACAGAAGAATGAAGCCTCTTAGAACAGTCATTAAACTAAGTTATTATAGTTAATGTAAATTTGAACATACAGTTAACTGGTCCCTAGGCAATATTAGAGAGGGCTCATGTGAAATGAGCATTGAGTATAATTGCTAATAATTATTGCTAGACATGTGAATTACTGCATGTCGGTGGACCTTTGTTGTTTTTTATTCTGTTGTTAAATTAACTTGACTATATTTTGCATGATGTTCATGCTCTAATAAAGTCTATTTATATTCAAATATATCCTATTGCTTATTTATTTTTCATTTTAATCTTTTATTTATAAAATTTAAAACATGTTATTATTAAATTATCATCATTTACTATAAATTATAAAATATTACAAATTATTATAAAATGTATCATTACAATTTATTTATCATATTTAAATCTAGTTTTGTATATAGACCTATTGATTGTGGTATTACTGCAACTAGCTAGTCAAGACTTTAGTGAGCCATATCTATTACTTTTGATTGTGGTATACTCTTATATGCATGTATGTTTGAAATGTATATGTGTTTTATCCTGTAGGTAGTTAAATATGTTGTCACTGTAGCATCCTCCCAGGTGATGCTTTAGATAATCATCTCTACTGCATTTTCTATGAATATGCAGTTGTTTATTTCAGTTTCTACAGTACCTGAAGTGCCAAGAAGATCAGCTTTTGGTTTTAAAGTGCTGATGTTTGTGTTTATGCTATATATTTCCAGCTGAGCTCTGCCAAAGATTGCAAAGAGTTTTGGTTCAGGGGAAGAACCTAACACCAGACCCAAAGTCCACTGATATTATACTCCCTCCTTATTATTGGAGATCAATGCTCCATACCCTTATCAAAGGTAAGATGATCTTGGGGAAAGCAAGAGAAAGTTCCATCCTCTTTAGTTCTCTGCAAGTTTCAAGCCCTTTTTGGTCCCTGAGACTTCTTTGTAGTCACTAGGTCTACAAAGTCACTAGGACTTTGGATGTTTCAGGCTTCCTGTTTTTAAAATGAAGATGAATGATGCTAATCACACTTCAGGTTGCTGAAGGAAGAATTTCACATGAGAAGAACAAGAGGATCCTATTATATCCCTAACTGCACTTGGCTATACCAGAGACTTTGGGAAACTTCCCCTTGGATGAGATCCAGGACTCTAAGTCTGGCCGAGTTACTTTATTCCCAATAGAAGAATTCACTCATTTTGTATTGTCTGGTACATATTTTCATATGTATAGCTTCTCTGTCAATTTGAATGAATGGGTTTCTTGTCTAAGAGATATGCATTCATTGTGAAACTGGTATTTGGTGGGAAAAGGGTCAAATTTTTATTATTGAGAAAAAATATGTCTTTTCTGTGTTGCTATGGTAGACTACTGCTAAAATTGATCTGTTGGTATTGTTATCTTTCTTTTAAACCATAAAAGTTAAAGAAAAGACAGATTCATACTTCTATAACATATTCTATATCCCCTAAAGAGTCAACTCTAATTACATAAGTCAATAAAGTAAGACAGATTACAGATTAAACTACATTCAGAGGGTTCTTTAAGGTGGAAGATTTACATATCACCAAGATAACCAAAAAAAATTGGCATAATGTAATGTTTTATTATAGTAAGCAAGGGAACTAAAAAAATAACAACATAATTTTGGGAAGCTCAAAGTCCTCTTTGTTTTTTAGAAAGAATATCAAAGTTTTCCCTTCACATTATTATCATGAAGTCAGGTTTTGGACAGATGAGGTTCATATTAAGAAAAGACAGGCTTTTGGTTAACAAAAAGTTGCAAGGAAAATTGTCCTGAGACCTTAATAATAAATATTATTAAAGGAAACAACAAATTCTCACAACCTGCTACAAGTAAAGACTGAGGTTCTTTCCCCCAATAATGAAATAGGTATTAGAAATTGACAGGTACATGAAAATCACCACCCCATGATCAACAATGTTTAAAGGAGGAGAAAGATTTCATTCTAGCCCAGTACCTTCTCTCTCTCTTCATAGTGCAGAATAGCCAAAGCTTCTGACTCTAATATTTTTCTCTCCCTCCTAGAAGGAGGTAAAGTGTCTTTTGCTGTGTGGCATGAGAAGCCATAGTAATCAATCAATCTAAAATAATTTCATAGAGCTAGAAAAATGATAATAAATTCAATATGGAAGAAAAACAACCTAGAATATTCATGGAATTAATTTTAAAAAATGAACGAAGGTGGATTATCTGTACAGGATCTCAAACTACCTTATAAAATAACTACCAAAAGAATTTGATACTAGTTAAGGAGTAGAGTGGAGAGCGAAGACAATTGCTTAGACACTCAACAGTAATGGTAAATGACCATAGTAATCTAGTGTTTGACAAACTCAAAGATATAAGCTTTTGGAAGAAGGACACATTATTTAACAAAAACTATTTGGAAAACCTGGGACATCACATGGCAGAACTTAGGCACAGACCAATATCTCATCCCAGATATCAAGGTAAAATAAAAATGAATACATTATTTAGAAATAAACAATGACACCCCAAACAAATTGGGGGAGCACAAAATAGTTTACCAGTCAGATCTTTGGATAAACAGAGAATTTAGGTCAAAACAAGATTTAGAAAACATGAAATGTAAAATAGATAACTTTGAATAAAATAAATTTTAAAGCAATGCAACCAAGTCTAAAAGGCAAACAACAAATTGGGAAAAACATAGCAAGTCTCTCTGAAAAAGACTCCATTTCTGAATTATATAGAGAATTGAGCCAAATTTATAAGAACTTATAAGCATTATAAGAAACATTTGCCAACTGACAAATGGTCAAATATTATGAATAGGCAATTCTCAGATGAAGTTAAAATTATCTTTAGTCATATGAAAAAATATGCCAAACCTATTTTAAGAAGAGATATGCACATTAAAACAACTCTGAGATACAATCTCACACACACCAACTTGGATCACATGAAAACAGGAAAATGATAAATGCTATAGGGTATGTTGAAAACTTGGGGCATCAATATACTGTTGGTGGAATTTTCAACTGATTCAACCAATATGAAAGACTGTCCTGGTCATGTGTGGGAGGTATGTTGATGAGTAATTGGACCTGAAGAACATTGTGGTTGTGGAGAATGAGTTAGGATGCTAGGGAGAATAGTGGCTAGATAGAAAGAGTGAGATAAGAAGAAAGAGGACAGGAAAGATTGAGGGCCAACATGCTTGAGAAGGACCAAGCAGAAGAATCACCGTACCATGACTGGAGGCTTTGATCTTCATTTATTATGACAGAGAGAAAGACTTTTATAGGAAGTAGAATACTAAGCATTACAATATTCTTGGGGGTGTTACTTTCCCACAAGATAATGTTTATGAAAATGACTCCACCACATTAATGTTACCAGGGTTTCTATTATAGATTAAAGCAATTTGAGAAACAATGATTGCTAATCTGTTCTTGGGGAAAGGCAAGTTTACTTGTAAAGTACTACAAGGTACTTTAAGTCATGATGTTACAAGGACTTCTTTGCTCTTCAGAGTGAGGGGGTACTCAGGGTTTAATGATGACCTTTGGCTGAGAGTAGCCATGCCCTTATGTGAGAGATTAGAACCTTGCAAGCAATCTTGCAGAAGCATGGCTGATTTCCTCAGTGGGCCTCACAGAGAATCATTTGCAACTGTAATGGTTAGAAAAGGTCACCAAATTGTAATAATTAAAATTAAATTACGAGTCTATTAGTAGCTTTAACAATTTAGTTGAATTAAAGTAGAGATAGTAAAGAGAGGGAAAAGTAGGAAAGAGGTAGGGAGCAGTTTAGCTAAATAGCCTAATTGTGTTTTGATGGAATTGTAAAGGATAATTTTAGCATTGTGACCTAAATTATATTAATTATTGGTCGTCATGGATATCCCAAATGATAAAATAAAAATACCCAAGCCAGTCTGAAATTTTATGGTGATTTAATATATAATTATATAATTAATATATAAATATATAAAATATAAATATATATAAAATATATAATTATAAAATATAATATAGTGGAAAGAAATTACAAAGAAGGGAGAAAGAAAGGGTGTAGGATTTTCTCTTGCCTAGCTTGTACCGGGCAGGTAGATTAGGGGATCTAGAAAGTAAGGGTTTGGATTGTGAAAGAGGAAGGAATCAGATTGAACTCTAAGAGGGCCCAGTCAAGATGCCTGAACCTGAATTAGCTCAAGTGAAAACTCACCGCCAAAACCCAGACAAATAGCTGCCACCACGCCAAGATGTCAGAATGCTTAGCACACTGCCAGCCAGAGAGGCCTCTCCAGGAAAAGAGACCAAAGAGAGCAAGTGACTGGCCCTATATAGATTGTTTTACGTCACTTTCCTGCATCTCATCTGTACCAATGTTAGCTTAGCTTGACTTAGGGCAGTCCAGGGGTCTGTCTACTGTTTCTGCACATGTCTGTTGAAGGCCATTTTCTCAAATATTTAATCTTTGAGTATGGTGCAGACATTCCTGACCTTGTTAAACTAAGTAGAGTGGAGAAATGTAGAGTTTCCAAGATTTGATTGTGTTATACTAAGTATCTCCATTGTTACTAATCAGGAGATAGCTAAAATCAGATCTTCTAAAGTATAGTCTGAATAGGGTAGAGTAGTTTTAAAATTCACGGAATGAAGTTCACCTCTGATACATTTCCAGTCTCTAGCCAGAGGTCTGGAAGAGTCTCTTTAGCAAGAGTCACCAGAATGTTTCCCTTCAGCAAGATTCACCAGCTCAGTAATGTCTCCAACAAGAGTGTCACCAATGCAAGAATGTCCATCCAAATCTGAATGTCCATCTGAATGGGAATCCCAAAGGGAACCTGGGTGTCCTTTCAGCAAGAGCCACCAGTGCCAGAGCCAGAGAACCTCCCTATAGAATCTGAATGGGAATCAGAAATGAGCTCCAGCCCCTTGGTATAAGCCCTTTTCTCCACCCACCCATATCACATCTCAGGAACCAATCATAGTTCCTCAAATTGCCAGGCACCACCCAGGGGGAACTGCTGGTGGGATCAATTTTCCATCTCTGAGAGTGTGAACTTCCTTTCACTGTGGGCGATTGTATCCTTGCACATCTCAAAGGACCTCTAGGTTTGATTAAATTAAAATCAATTCCCTTTTCATTCAACCATGTTCAAAGAGCCATAAAATTGTGCATATCCTTTGAACCAGCAACATCACTATTGTGTCTATATCCCAAAAAATATTAAACATAGGTGAAAAGAGTTTTCCTGCAAAAAAAATATATTTCTAGCAGCTCTTTTTGTTGTGACAAAGAACTGAAAACTAAAAGGAATAACCATCAATTGTGGAATAGTTGAAGAAGTTGTAATATATGCCTGTAACTGGATACTATTGTGACAAGAAATGACAAGCAAAATGATTTCCAGAAAACCTGGAAAAATTTATATGAAGTGATGTAAAGTGAAGTGAGCAGAACCAGGAGAATGCTGTACACAGCAACAGCAATAATGTATGATTACCAACTATGAGTGACTTAATATTATCATCAAGGAAAGGATTCAGAACAGTTCTAAAGAATTCATGGCACAGAAGGGTATTTATTCATCACTTTAGAAAGAAAGATGGAGTCCGAATGAGGATTTAAGTATACCATTCTTCCGTTTATTTTCTCCATGATTATTTCTCCAGGGTAAGTATTATATGTCTTATTTCACAATGTGATTAACATGGAAATATGTATCATATGATACTATATGTATGATCTATTTTATGTTACCTGTCTTTTGTGGAAGGGGGAGGGATAAGAGGAAGGGACAAAACATGGAATTTAAAATGACAAAATATTAAAAATTGTATTCACATATATTCTAGAGGAAAAAAAAAGCATGAGAGAAGAAAATGTGAAAGAGGCCTCAAGCCTAAAACCTTTGAGTCTCACAATGACACTGCCATAAAACATTAGTGGAATATCCCTCACAATATAGAGGCCCCTCACTACAAATATCTTTTTAAAAACCTATTTCTTATGTCTTAGTAACAATTCTACGACAGAAGGGCAAGGGCTAAGCAAATGGGGTTAAGAGACTTGTCTGGCTCCACACAAATAGGAAGGATATGAAGTCAAATTTGAACCCAGGTCTTCCTGACTTCAGTCATGGTGTTCCATTCACTGTACCACCTAGTTACCCCCACCCCACTATACATATCACACTTAAAAGTGATTATTAAACATTTTACCAGCAAACATCTGTGTAAAACCCTCATTTATATTTTCTGGGATTATCTAGTATATTCTCTTCAGAGGATATTAAACTTTGTAAACCTAATTTTATGAAATGCTTTAGAAACTGGAAAAATGCTATAATCCCATTTTTTTGCTTTTCCTCTTCTCTCATGAGTCATCAAGAAATTTTACAAAAAATATATTTATTTATTGGGTTTAGATGCTGATAATTGTTATATTAACTGCATCCTATATAAGTACTGAAATTTAGTCTGATGTGAGAGATATGGAATTTGTATCACAAAAATGCTGCTGTTTAATCAAGAATTTTTTTCCATTCTTTTTGGCACTTAAACAGTTCAAGACAATTAATTTTGAGTGAAATAGGCTCTGCAATTTAATGGGTTAAGATTTTCCTATGTGGATGGAAACCCCAAGTATTTACATTTCTTTTCTATTTTCCCAACTGCGTAAATTTGTCCTGTCTAGTTGCTTTTCAGTTCCAATTACATCACACTTACAGTGAAATTGGAGGGTATTCTAAGTGGCTTTGGCAATAAGCACTCAAAGGACTCATCTATGGGACAGAAAACACTAGAGAAAAATAGGTGTACTTTTTGTGAAAAAAAAAAAGAAATTTAGAAAAGTTAGTTTGTACTACAGTTACTTGGTATCTGAAGGAATCCTGAAGAGTTTTCCCTGAGGACAGTTAATTTTTCATCGTATATTGAAGGATGAGGTCTAGTTGACCCTTAGTTCTTTATTCTTCACTGGAGAGTGGTAGGATTTATGAAAAGCTTTCTTTATGTCTTAGTACTTGATTTTTTAAATCATTGATTTAAAAGGTTTATTTTCTTGTGAGTTCAAGATGGCAATTCTAGCCTGAAGCACACACTTTTTAGATACTACATAAGGAGTAATTATTGATAAACTTTGTAAAATAATTTTTGTACCTAGAGAATCTTGAATTTGAGGATAATTGTGATTTTTCCCTATAAGTGTGTGATTGTATAAGATTGTACCACATTAACTATTTTGAGATTCTTTCCTGCATGGCATTGGAGATGCAATTTAAGGACAATGCTCACGTTTCCCTATTCATTAAAAGATGGTGCTTTGTATTGATAAGACCTTTGGAATGTATTACCCAAAATATAGAAGATGCTAAGGGACCAGTTTTAGGTGATGAGGGAAGAGACTTATGATGATTGCATAGACTTATCACCTGGCTGAGTGCTGTCTTATTCCACTGGCTATTTAGAAATGTTAGTCACTTTATTTTTTTTTAATTTTCTTTATTCCATTAATAAATTTACACATAAATTTTCCATGGTTATATGATTCATGTTCCCTCTCTCTGCTCTTCTCTCTTCCCTTCCCCTCCCAGAGTTGACAATGAATTCTACTGGGTTACATATGTATTATCCCTTAAAACCTATTTCCATATTAATTTTTTAAAACCAAAACCTCAAATCATATACCCACGTGAACAAATGATAAATCTTATGTTTTCTTCTGCATTCCTACTATAACAGTTCTTTCTCTAGATGTGGACAGCATTCTTTTTCATAAGTCCCTCAGAATTGTCCTGGATCATCGCATTGCTATTAGTAGTAGTCAATTACATTTGATCATCCCATAACGTTTTAGTTACTATGTATAATAATGTTCTTCTGGTTCTGCTCATTTCATTCCAGAATCAGTCCCTGTAGGTATTTCCAGTTCTTTCTGAAATAATCTAGTTCATCACTCATAGCAAAAAGTATTTCATCACCATCATATACCACAAATTTTCATCCATTCTCTAATCAATGGACACCCCCTCAATTTCCAATTTTTTGCCACCACAAAAAGCACAGCTATAATTTTTTTTATATAAAAAGGTCTATCCTCATTTTTCTTCATGTCTTCAGGATACAACTCCAATAGTGTTATTGCTGGAACAAAGGGCATGAATTCTTGCAAATTCCTTTGGGCATAATTCCAAATTACCTTCCAGAATGGCTACATCAATTCACAACTCCACCAGAAATGTATTAGTGTTCCAATTTTGCCACATCCCCTTCAACATTTATTATTTTTCTTTACTGTCATATTGGCTAATCTGCTAGTGGAAAGGTGGTACCTCAGAGTTGTTTTTATTTGCATTTGTCTCTTCAAGGAGGGATTTAGGACTTTTTTTCCTCATGATTATTGATAGTTTTGATTTCTTCTTCTGAAAACTGGCTATTCATATCCCTTCATTATTTGTCAATTAGGGAATGACTAGGCTCCTTATAAATATGACTTACTTTTAAAATATATTTGTGAAATTAGATCTTTATCAGAGAAATTTGCTATTAATTTCCCCAGTTTGTCGCTTCCCTTCTAATCTTGGTTGCATTGGTTTTGTTTGTACAAAACTTTGTTAATTTAATACAGACAAAATTATTCATTTTACATATTTATGTTCTCTCTACTTGTTTGGTCTTGAATTCTTCCCTTTTCCATAGATCTTACAGATAAACTTTTCTTCGTTTACCTAATTTACTTAAAATAACATTATATTTTTCATATACCCATTTTGAATTTATTTTGGAATAGGGCATGATAAATTAATATTTTCCATATTGTTTTCCAATTTTCCTGGCAGTTTTTGTCAAATAGTAAGTTCTGATCCCCAAAGCTGGGGATCTTTATGTTTGTCAAACACTAATTTGCTGAAGTCATTCACCTCTGGTCTATTCCATTGATCCATTTATCTATCTTGTAGTCAGTAACAGATTGTTTTCATGATCACTGCTTTATAATACAGTTTAAGATCTGGTACTGCTAGACTACTATCCTTTATATTTATTTCATTAGTTTCCTTGATATTCTTGATATTTTATTCTTCCAGAGGAATTTTATTATAATTTTTTTCTAGTTCTATAAAAAAGTTTTTTGGTAATCTTATAGGTATGGCACTTATAGTAAATAAATTGATGTAAGATTGTCATTTTTATTATATCAGCTCAGCCTATGTGCTAGCAATTAATGTTTTTCCAATTGTTTAGTCCTAGTTTTGTGTAAAAAGTGTTTTGTAACTGTATTCATATAATTCCTGTGTTTGCTTTAGCAAATAGATTCTGAAATATTTTATATTGTCCAGAGCAAATTTAAATGGAGTTTTTCTTTAACTCTTGTTGCTGAGTTTTGTTGGAAATATATAGAAATGCTAAAGATTTATGTGGGTTTATTTTGTATCCTTCAACTTTTTAAAAACTATTAATTATTCCCACTATTTTTTTCAGTTCATTATCTAGGATTCTTTAAGTATACCATCATATTTTCCTCAGAGTGATTATTTAGTTTCTTCTCTAATTACTAAGCTAGCATTTGTAATACAATAAAAAAATAGTGGTGATGATGGGCATTGTTGCTTCATTTCTAATATTGCTGGGAAGGCTTCTAATTTATCCCCATTGCAGATAATATATGCTGATGGTTTTAAATAAATTCTACTTATTATTTTGAGGAGAGGTTGTTTTATTCCTATGCATTTTAGTGTTTTCAATAGGAGTGGATGTTAAATTTTGCCAAAGGTTCTTTCTGCATCTTTTGAGATAATCATATAATATCTGTTAGTTTGGTTATTGACATGGTCACTTACGTGGATGGTTTTCCTAATATTAGAGTAGCCTTGCATTTCTGACATGAATCCCATCTAGTCATAGTGAATAATCCTTGTGATATATGGCTGTAGTCTCCTTTTTAGTACTTTATTTAAGATTTTTGTTTCTATGTTCATCATGGAGATTGATCTGTGAGTTTTTTATTTTTGTTGTTTTGTTTTGTTTTGTTTTCCTGGTTTAGGATTCAGCCTTATATTTGTGTCATAAAAGAATTTAGTATAGTATTGGGATTACTCTTTAAATGTTTGATACTTGTGAATCCATCGAGTCCTGAAGATTTTTTCCTGGGGAGTTCATTGATGGCTTGTTCAATTTCTTTTTCTGATATGGGGTTATTTAAGCATTCTATTTTCTCTTCTGCTAATCTAGACAATTTATACTTTGGTAAATATTCATCCATGCCACCTTGATTGTCAGTTATTGTCAAATAATTGGGCAAAATAGCTCCTAATAATTAATTGCCTTAATTTCCTATTCATTAGAGGTGAGATCAACCTGTTCATTTTTTGATTCAGGTAATTAAATTATCTTCTTTCTTTTTTCAAATCAAATAAATACTTTATCTATTTTACTTCTTTATTCCCCCCCCCCCAAAGAACTAGCTCCCAGTCTATTAGTTCAATAGGTTTTTTGTTTGTTTTTGTTTTTACTTTCAATTTTGTTAAATTATCCTTTGATTTTTAGGATTTCCAAGTAGAACAAGGAATAAAAATCAGTTTAATTTCTCCTTTCATCACTTTCTGTTCTTTTTGCATAACTTTCATTTCTCTTCCCCACTTTTCCTCTGCCTCTCCTAATTTGTTGTTGAATAGTTTTTTGAGCTCTTCCAGACTGGCATGTTTCTAATCTGCTTTCATTGCCCCTTTCTGTGCCTGTACCTTGCTCTTTGCCTCCATAAATATTCTTTAGAGTTAGGTGCATTTTTGTTGTTTTCTCATTTTTTCTATCTAATTATAGGTAGGCTGTTTTCTGGGAAGCTGGGGTATTTTATTAAAATTCAGTCCTTCCTTGATATTATTCTCAGCCTCTTTTCTGCATTGTTACTAGTTTACAGATGGTCTGAGGGCTAGAAGCTCTGAGAGCCCCCTCCCTTCTTATTCAATTGACCCTTGAAATACTGATAACTTAAAGGCTGTCTTCAGGCTAGGGTGTAAGCTGTTGATCTGAGTCTGAATGTGATCAGGTATGGGGCTAATCAAATTCTAGCCCTAGCTTAGGCTAAAGTTTTTTCATCTCACTCTGTACTTGATCCAATCAGGCACAACCTTGATTGCTCTGTGCTGGAGCTCCATCCTTAGTTTGGGACAAAAATATGGGGGGGTGAACTGTGTCTTCAGTAAGGATTATGTCCTCATTCCAAGTCTAGACTGGGATTCCTGGCTTCCCTCTGGGCCCACATGGATCATCCTGCTTCATTCCAGTTTGCCTTGGGCCGGGACTCCTGACTTCTCCACAGGTTTTAAATCTCAAAGGGGTGTGGGTTGGCTTGGACCACTATTTTCCCAGGCAGGATCTCAGGGTCTGAATGTTAGCTGGAGATTAGGTTCAGAATCTGGGACAGCAGATTTGGGGCTTGGTCTTGGCTTACTATTCAGTCTTTACTACAAGTTCTTGCTGGTTCTGCTCTCCTCTCACCCCAGTGTCCCAGATGTTATCTATCTAACTTTCCTATTTTTCTTTTCTGGAAAGTTGTTTCACTGTTTCTCCTTGTTGGTTTTTTAACTCCTGAATTAATTAAATGGCAATATTTTAATCTTAGTCAGAGACAATTCTCAACAAGGTATAAAAGTTAGGTCTATAATGGTCATCTATAGTTTATTTGGTAGTCACTAAATTCCTGAGACACACACATTTAAAATGTATCCTTGGGTGAATGGGTGAAAAATCATTATTTAATCCCAAGCATTTTCAACAAAGGATTGTTTCCAAACAAATCAGCCAGTAAACATACTTATAAATACACATGAATGGCTTAAAACTGACTTTATGGCCTCATTAACTCCAAATTCTTTTTTTATTTCCATTTCTAAACTGATTAGCATTTAAACACTAAATATTCATCAGTTCTTAATGTGGAATAGGTAATTTATACAGAAGCAACAATGGGAAAATGATTTGTATGCTTATGCCATTAGATTCCCCAGCACCAAAACCTGAGGTGCATTGCTTTAAAAGTGACTGCTTTTCAGAGGGAAAAGGTGTTTTATTTTTATTCTTATCTACCTTTGATTGTGACATGAAGAAGGAAAAAATTTCAACAATTCAAAAAGCAATGAAGTGTCTATTTTGTGCCTTATGCATTTTAAATATGTCATATGTGCATGTACCTAACTTAGAGCTATCACTCTATGAAAATTTGACTTATTTGATTTTGAAAAGCCTATGTGAAATTACTTCTTTAAATTTAGACAAAAAATTTAAACCATCTTATTTTATTTAAGTAACTGTGTGACCCAGCATAAAAACTGCTAAACCTGGAGTGAAACTTGCATTTAAGTTAAGTCTGGCCTATTCACTTACATTCCATGTGAACCCAAGCAACTCATTTAAGCTCTTTTAGCTTCATGTTTGAAAATCTTCAATAACAAATTGTAGAAGATATTAGCACCTAACTCTTAGAGTTATTAGGAGGATCAAATGAGATAATAAGCATAAAGTGCTTCCTAAAAATAAGGTACTACATAAATGCTAGATAGTTATTGTTACCATCATTATTATTTCATGCTTATTAAGCCTGATGATTATAATTGAAAGCTTATAATTCTTAAATTGAATTCTGGACTCCAGATATCCTAAAAGTCCTAAATAGACACATTTGTCTCTTTCCTCTAATTCCAAGATTTTAAGCCTGAGATAATGGGAAAATGGCTTGGCGCTCCACAGTTATAAGGAATATAGGGGGAGGAACAAATTTAAGGGTAGAAATGTGTTTTCTTAAGTTTACAATTCTCTGGAGAGTGTATATTAATTTATAACTATCAATGAAAATGGGTTGAAGAGAGAAAAGGCATAAAATCACATCTGGCTGACTAGCTAATCTGAGTTTTCTGCTCACCTTATGTCTCAGTTCACTAATCAACCCCTGAGGTAAGTCCAAAGACAGCATTGTTGCTTCTTAGAACCCTCACTTATAATCCTGGTGGTGTCACTTCTTCTAGGTCTCTTGGTTGGAAAGGCGTAATCTCAGTCCTAGTCAGTGACTAGTCTTCCAGATGCCAGGAGTCACTTGAGACAAGAGACTTCTAAGAAGCCAAGGAGCTACAAGCCCTCGGGCATCCTCCCATAGTAGCAAGGGTGCCCAATCAATGGGTGGGGCTGGGATTGAAATGGATTTTCAAAACTTTCCTTTTTTAAAAGAAAAGAGAGGTATGACCTTCATCAAATTCACACAATTTTTGTGATTAGGAAAAAATTAACTTAAAAATAAAGATGTCCAGTTCTAGAATAAGGAATTTAGGGAATTATCCCTTATTTCTTGAAATTTAATTTTAATTAAAAATATTATACTGTGCACTCAAGAATTACTACATATCACATAACTCTTAAAGATTTTAGTCAATTCTTCATTTCTAGGCCCCTGGAAAATGTATAAGCATTTGGAAATATTCACTTTTTAAATATATTTTTGAATATTTGCTTTTATCCACATTTTTTAATATGATGGTTCCAACACTCAATCTTATTTTCATATGGCTATGCATATTTTAGGGACAAGTTATCTGCTCCCTTATCAGCAAATATTAATGTGGAATCAGAAGTGAAAAAAGTAAATACTATTCCTTCCCTTCAGCATTATTGAAAATAAAGGTGCAAAAAAAGAAAAAAGAACATATATGCACATCTCTTTTCTTAAATCATTCTTTTAATATAGTCAGTTAAAAAAAGGTTTAAAATAACTGTATTTAGGAACTAACAAATCATTCATTATTCTTCAAATCTACTAGCTTTTAGAATAGGAAGAAACTCCTTGCAGACCCATGAAAATTCATTACACTATATCTTGAATTGTCTGTTCTATTGTTTTAAGAACATCAACCTATTTTGGATTTTGTATAAACATATACAATCCAAAGCACATACATAAATGTGTAAAATCCTGAGTACATATATATGTATATATCTGTATGTAATATTGTTTATATATGTATTTATGCTTATGTTTATTTATTGATGTATATATGCTATATATAGTTTACATTTTCCTCCCCATAACAAATATTAGCACTAACATTTATTTTCCTAAAGTTATACAAATGATGTTGATTAAAAATAAAATCACAGGTATATTTCTGGGTTTGATTATAGAAACAGCAGCAACTATATTCCAGTTTAACAGGGTTTATAACATCAAAAATAGGATACAAAGTTTGATTACTCCTTTGAAAACTATATCAAGTATTATATATGGATATAAACAACTAAAAACTAGGAAACATTAAAAACAATGATAATTGAATTATAATGATTATGGCAACAGTAATATTTATTATTTTCTTCTCTGTTTCTATTAGTCATAAAATCACATATTTTTGGATGTATAGAACCAGAATACACCTTATATATTATTTAATAAAGTTCTCTCTCCCCTTTTTACCAGTGAAGAAATTGAGGGAGAGAGAAAATAATTGTCCAAGATATTTGATAATAAAAAAATCTAATGCTAAAGTTTCCTGACTATCTCTTCCTCCTACAGCAAAATAAGATAGACCTAGAGACAATCCTGATTGATATTTCCAAAATGATAGACGACAACAAATTATTTTCAAGAAATTTCTGGGAAATTTGTCATTAGTTTTGGAAAGGAGACCTCATCATGCCACACTTAGAGATCATTCTCTGATAGGATTTATTTCTGATATTCATGTAATATTAAATTTAATGAAGTTTTTGTTGATCAAATTCTGATTTAAAGAGCACTCTTATTGTAGTTTAGTCCACTTCCATGTGATGGCACCATCTTGGGTGTAATAGACATATCCCCAATTTTAAAAAAAAGCATTAAACAAGTCATGGATTTATTCTTATTTTGATAGACATTTCTTTTAAAAAGGCAAAACAACTATCTATACAGTTGCAATCCCTGAACTATCCCAAATAGAAGCTGACCAAGGTAATCTGAGACAATTCTTCAAGTAGGATAATCCTTTATTAGCAAGAGAATACAAACTGGTAACAAAGGTATCAATGGCTAGATTCCATTTGTGCTATACTGAGAGTGAGGGCTTAAAGCACATTACCAACCTATTTTTTTTTTTCCTGATTGGCTTGAGAGTATGTCATTTGGACCTTCCCTGTCAAATGTAGCAATCCTAATTGATATACACTTTAAATGGGTGGTGGATTAATAGTTTTAAACTCCTCCCAGGATTAATTCTCATGATCAGTCTAAAGCAAGAGAAAGTGGATTGACTTTCATATGTAGTTTCTTTCCTTATCTATTTTATTAGATTATTTTTTGTTTTTGCTTTGTATGATATTGTGATCACTATGCTTGCTTTTTCTAAAAAAATTCAGCTAACACATATTAGATTCTTCTCAAGTAGCTTACCTTTACTTTTTGTTTTTCTTTTTCAAATATGTTTCTTGTCAACAACATACTGTAGGATTTTGATTTTTAATCCAATTTGATGTTTATGTTTTCTGGATGAATTCATTTCATTCACATTCACAATTATGATTACTTTGTATTTCCCTCTCTCCTGTTTTTCCCTTTTTATCCTGTTCTTCCTCACAAGTATTTTGTTTCTACCCATTGCCTTCCTCAATTTGCCCCCCCCCCTTATTAATTCCATCCTTACCTTTATTCCCCTTTCCTCTTACTTACCTATAGGGTATGTTAAATTTATGGTTGGACTGAATAATTAATTGGTGGTTGCCAGGGATTTAATTTCTAAATCACAAAATTAATTACTCAAGTAAATGGAATTATGGTAGTTTATTTTACAATAGAGGGAAGATATTAAGGAAGAGTGAAAAGGGAAGAGAAAGCAAGCTCCAGCTTCCTTTGAGTCAATTAGAATTTTTAAGGCATCAGTCAGGGGAAAGGAGTCTCAAGGCAATGGGCTTTTCTAGGAAGTTCACACCTCCAGAAAGGGCAAGGAACTAAGTCAGTCTTTACACTCACCACAGTGACCATCTAAAAGGAAAGTAGTCAGAGGTCTTCTGCATGAGCTAATTCAGGGGTCTGGTTCCACAGCCAAGTGTCTTCACTCCATGTCTGAGTGACTGTTCCTCCAGTCCAATTCCAAGTGACTCCCCTCTGTGTGTCTCTGTTTCCACTATTTAAAGACCTTTTTCTCTTGTGTCACCTCCCCTAAATTTTATGTCTACCAATCACAGCAAATGCTCCTCTCCAGGACTGCCCACTCATTCACAGGTGGGTCAAAGACTTCCCACTCATCAAAAATGGGTTTTCATACCTTTTTTAGGTTAGTTCACACCTTTCTGTAGTTAGTTCATACCTTTTTTTAAAATAATATTTTATTTGATCATTTCCAAGCATTATTCAGTAAAGACAAAGATCATTTTCTTTACCTCCACCCCACCCCCCATAGCCGACGTGTGATTCCACTGGGTATGACATGTATTCTTTATTTGAACCCATTGCCATGTTGTTAGTATTTGCATTAGAGTGTTCGTTTAGAGTCTCTCCTCTGTCATATCCCCTCAACCTCTGTAGTCAGGCAGTTCCTTTTCCTCTGTGTTTTTACTCCCACAGTTTGTCCTCTGCTAATGGATAGTATTTTTTCTCCAAGATCACTGCAGTTTATTCAGGGACATTACACCACTACTAATGGAGAAGTCCATTACATTTGATTATACCACAGTGTATCAGTCTCTGTGTACAATGTTCACCTGGTTCTGCTCCTCTCGCTCTGCATCACTTCCTGGAGGTCATTCCAGTCTCCATGGAATTCCTCCACTTTATTATTCCTTTTTGCACAATAGTATTCCATGACCAACATATACCACAATTTGTTCAGCCATTCCCCAATTGGTGGGCATCCCCTCATTTTCCAATTTTTGGCCACCACAAAGAGTGCAGCTATGAATATTCTTGTACAAGTCTTTTTCCCCATCATCTCTTTGGGGTACAAACCCAGCAGTGCTATGGCTAGATCAAAGGGCAGACAGTCTTTTGTAGCCCTTTGGGCATAGTTCCAAATTGCCCTCCAGAATGGTTGGATCAATTCACAACTCCACCAGCAATTAATAACTGTCCCTACTTTGCCACAACCCCTCCAGCATTCATTACTTTCCTTTGCTGTCATGTTAGCCAATCTGCTAGGTGGGAGGTGATACCTCAGAGTTGTTTTGATTTGCATCTCTCTGATTATAAGAGATTTAGAACACTTCTTCATGTGCTTACTAATAGTTTTGATTTCTTTATCTGAAAACTGCCTATCCATATCCCTTGCCCATTTATCAATTGGAGAATGGCTTGATTTTTTATACAATTGATTTAGCTCTTTATAAATTTGAGTAATTAAACCTTTGTCAGAGGTTCCTATGAAGATTTTTTCCCAATTTGTTGTTTCCCTTTTGATTTTAGTTACATTGGTTTTGTTTGTACAAAAGCTTTTTAATTTGATGTAGTCAAAATTATTTATTTTACATTTTGTGATTCTTTCTATGTCTTGCTTGGTTTTAAAGTCTTTCCCCTCCCAAAGGTCTGACATGTATACTATTCTGTGTTTACCCAATTTACTTATGGTTTCCTTCTTTATGTTTAAGTCATTCACCCATTTTGAATTTATCTTGGTGTAGGGTGTGAGGTGTTGATCAATTCCTAATCTCTCTCACACTGTCTTCCAATTTTCCCAGCAGTTTTTATGGAATAGTGGATTTTTGTCCCCAAAGCTGGGATTTTTAGGTTTATTGTATACTGTCTTGCTGAGGTCGCTTGCCCCCAGTCTATTCCACTGATCCTCCTTTCCAGTACCAAATTGTTTTGATGACAGCTGCTTTGTAATATAGTTTGAGGTCTGGGACTGCAAGGCCCCTATCATTTGTGTTTTTTTTTTTCATTATTTCCCTGGATATCCTTGATCATTTGTTATTCCAAATGAACTTTGTTATGGTTTTTTCTAAATCAGTAAAGAAATTTTTTGGGAGTTCAATGGGTATGGCACTAAATAGATAAATAAGTTTGGGTAGGATGGTTATTTTTATTATATTGACTCATCCTATCCATGAGCAGTTAATATTTTTCCAATTGCTCAAATCTAGTTTTAGTTGTGTGGAGAGTGTTTTGTAGTTGTGTTCATATAGTTCCTGTGTTTGTCTCGGGAGATAGATTCCTAGGTATTTTATTTTGTCTAAGGTGATTTTGAGTGGGATTTCTCTTTCTAGTTTTTGCTGCTGAAATGTGTTGGAGATATATAGAAATGCTGATGACTTATGCGGGTTTATTTTGTATCCTGCAACTTTGCTAAAGTTGTTGATTATTTCAATTAGCTTTTTGGTTGAATCTCTAGGATTTTTTAAGTAGACCATAATGTCATCTGCAAAGAGCGATAACTTGGTCTCCTCCTTGCCTATTTTGATGCCTTCAATTTCTTTTTCTTCTCTAATTGCTACCGCTAGTGTTCCTAGTACAATGTCAAATAGTAGAGGTGGATAATGGGCATCCTTGTTTCACTCCTGATCTTATTGGGAATGCATCTAGTTTATCCCCATTGCAGATGATATTAGCTGATGGTTTTAGATATATACTGTTTATTATTTTTAGGAACAATCCTATTCATATGCTTTCTAGTGTTTTTAATAGGAATGGATGTTGTATTTTATCAAAGGCATTTTCTGCATCTATTGAGATAATCATGTGGTTCTTGTTGGTTTGCTTGTTGATGTGGTCAGTTATGTGGATGGTTTTCCTAATATTGAACCAGCCCTGAATCCCTGGTATAAATCCTACTTGATCATGGTGGATGACCCTTCTGATCACTTGCTGGAGTCTTTTTGCTAATATCCTATATAAGATTTTTGCATCTATATTCATTAGGGAGATTGGTCTATAATTTTCTTTTTCTGTTTTTGACCTGCCTGGTTTTGGAATCAGTACCATGTTTGTGTCATAAAAGGAGTTTGGTAGAACTCCCTCTTTGCTTATTATGTCAAATAGTTTGTATAGTATTGGGATTAACTGTTCTCTGAATGTTTGATAGAATTCACTTGTGAATCCATCAGGCCCTGGGGATTTTTTCTTAGGGACTTCTTTTATGGCCTGTTGGATTTCATTTTCTGATATGGGACTATTTAAGAATTCTATTTCTTCTTCTGTTAGTCAAGGCAGTTTGTATTTTTGTATATATTCTTCCATATCACCTAAATTGGTGTATTTATTGCCATATAATTGGGCAAAGTAATTTTTAATGATTGCCTTAATTTCCTCTTCATCGGAGGTGATGTCCCCCTTCTCATCTTTAATGCTGTTAATTTGCTTTTCTTCTTTTCTTTTTTTAATTAGATTTACCAGTACTTTGTCTATTTTGTTTGTTTTTGCAAAGTACCAGCTTCTTGTCTTGTTTATTAAATCAATAGTTCTATCACTTTCGATTTTATTAATTTCTCCCTTATTTATTTATTTATTTATTTATTTGTTTGTTTATTTATTTATTTATTTATTTTAGGATTTCTAGTTTGGTTTTCTGCTGGGGGGGTTTAATTTGATCGCTTTTGTGTTTTTTTATTTGCATTTCCAATTGATTGATCTCTGCTCTCCCTAGTTTGTTAATATATGCACTCAGGGATATGAATTTACCTCTGATTACTGCTTTGGCTGTATCCCAAAAGGTTTGAAAAGATGTCTCACCATTGTCATTTTCCTCGATGAAATTATTAATTGTTTCTATGCTTTCTTCTCTAACTAAACAATTTTGGAGTATCATATTATTTAATTTCCAATTAGTTTTTGATTTGGTTTTCCATGTACCATTACTGATCGTTATTTTTATTGCCTTATGATCTGAAAAGGCTGCATTTATTATTTCTACTTTTCTGCATTTGTGTGCCATGTTTTTGTGACCTAATGTATGGTCAATCTTTGTGAATTTGCCATGTGGTGCTGAGAAGAAGGTGTATTCCTTTTTGTCCCTATTTATTTTTCTCCATATGTCTATTAATTCTAATTTTTCTAAGATTTCATTCACTTCTTTTACCACTTTCTTATTTATTTTTTATTTGATTCATCTAAATTTGATAATGGTTGGTTTAAGTCTCCCACTAATATGGTTTTACTGTCTATTTCTTCCTTCAGTTCTCCTAGTTTCTCCATTAGAAATTTGGGTGCTATATTATTTGGTGCATATATGTTGATTAGTGATATTTCCTTATTATCTAAAGTCCCTTTTAACAGAATGTAATTACCTTCCCTATCCCTTTTAATCAGGTCTATTTTTTCTTTGGCTTTATCAGATATCATGATTGCCACTCCTGCCTTCTTTCTGTTAGTTGAGGCCCAGAAGGTCTTACTACATCCTTTAATTCTGACCTTGTGGGTGTCTACCCACCTCATGTGTGTTTCTTGGAGACAACATATGGTAGGGTTTTGGATTCTAATCCATTCTGCTATTAATCTATGTTTTATGGGTGAGTTCATCCCATTCACGTTCAAAGTTATGACTGTCATTTGTGGACTCCCTGGCATTTTGATAACCTTCCCTAATTCTAACCTTTCTTCTTCAGCTCTAACTTTTTCATCCAGTGATTTATTTTAAATCAGTCCCCCTTGTCCCCTCTCTTGATATATTTCCCTTTCTACCCCCTCCTTTTTTTTGTTCCCTCCCCCACCCCCTCTTCTTCCCTCCTTTTTTATGTTCCCTTCCCCCCCTAGCCCCCTTGCTTTTTCCTTCTCCCTACCCTTGTTGAGTAAGATAGAATTCAAGATCCCAATAGATCTGGATGTTCTTCCCTCTCAGAGTTGATTTCCCTGAGAGTAAGTTTTAAGTAAAAACTCTCTTCCTCTCCTTCTTATAGGAGTTTTCTTCTCCTCCCCTTCCCGTGTGAATCTTTGTGTGAGAAAGATTATTCTATTTGGTTTTTATTTTACCCCTATTTACACATTACATTTTCCCCACATATTAATATACATAGATTGATATAAATATAGTCCTTATAGAAGAGAGTTTGAATAAAGGAAAAAGATAACATTTTTCTACTTTTCCCTTTCCTTCATATTTACCTTGTCAGGTATTCCATGCTCTTTGTTTTTCAATATCGAACTTTCCACAGAGCTCTAGTCTTTTCTTTGCAAAAACTTGGAAATCTTCTATTTTGTTGAATGCCCATAGTTCCCCTTGGAAGTATATAGTCAGTTTTGATGGGTAGCTGATTCTTGGTTGAAGGTCCAGCTCTCTTGCCTTTCTGAAAATCATGTTCCATGCCTTACAGTCATTCAGAGTGGAACTTTCAAGGTCTTATGTGACCCTGATTGGCATACCTTTATATCTAAATTGTCTTTTTCTGGCTTCTTGTAAGATTTTTTATTTTGCTTGAAAACTTTGGCATTTGGCAATTAAATTCCTGGGAGTTGTCTTTTGGGGATTTAGTGTAGAGGTGTTCTGTGAACTCTCTCAGTGTCTGTATTGCCCCCTTGTTCTAGAGTCTCTGATCAATTTTCTTTGATTATCTTTTGTATTACAATGTTGAGTTTGCTGTTTATTTCTGACTTTTCTGGTAGTCCAATTATTCTTAAATTGTCTCTTCTCCCTCTGTTTTCCAAGTCTATGACCTTGTTGGTGAGATATTTTATGTTCTCTTCTTAATTCCTTGGTCTTTTGGCTTTGCTTTATTAATTCTTGCTTGTTTTCTTCCAGTTGGCTGATTCTGACTTTTAAAGCCTGGTTTTCCTTTTCAGTTTGGTCAAACTGGTTTTGTAGATGCGTGAATTTCTTTTGCATTATTTCCCACTTTTCCTCCCAGAAGGCTTCCATCTTTTTGATCATTTCTAATTCAAATTCTTCATAGGTTTGTGGAGAGATACCATTTCCTTTGGAAGGTTTCGGGGTATTTGCTTGTGTTTCTTCTTCTATCTCCTCTGTATTTTGTATTTTTACTCCATAAAATGTGTCCAAAGTCACCCCCTTCTTCTTGTTTTTCTTGGAGTGTTGAAGCTTTTCTGTGCTGTTTTCCATCTCTATCTGAGTGGGGAGGTCTAGCTTTTCTTATCTCTGTCTGATGTTCAGAGGCTTTAGCCCCAGGCAAATTGTCCATTCGTGGGTTCTACTGCTCTCAGTTCCCTCCCAATGGTTCTTCGTTGCCTTACTCCCATGCTCTGAGCCTGGTTTTGCACTGTCCCCAGGTATCTCAGAGCCTTTGTGGGCCAGAGAGGTCTGAACTCTGGGGAGTGGAGGGGCCAAAGCTTCCCAGAGCTCTGAGGGCTCCTGATAGAATTAAGTTCAGTTGTGTTGGATTGAGTGTGTCTTAAAGCAGGGACCTTCTCTGAGACTTGGATGGAAGGATCCAGGTAGGGGGCTACAGGCTCCCCTCTGTCTCTCTCTGTTTCCCTGCTGTCTGGGTGCCCCCGCAACTGGCTCAGGTTGTTTTCAGGGTGAGGCCTTCAGAACAGCTGGCCCTGGAGTCCTTTTGTTGGCTCTTAGATTCCCACTGCTGCCTTGGACTCAGTGCTCTGGATTGGGGGGGGGGGGTCCTGGGACCTTCCTTCTGCCTATCCTTTAGATCTGAGTGATCTCGGGTTCTGGCTTTTGGGGGTCCGTACCTTTGATCCAGGTCCAGGTCCAGGAGGAGGGTTCCCTGGATCTATCCTGTTGTTTGTTTTGAATTTTGGTGTCCTAGGAGCATACAGTTAGAGATTGGTAAGGAAGGGGTTTCTGCAGATCTGAACTTTAGCTCTCTCTAAGCCACCATCTTGACCGGAACTCCTAGTTCATACCTTTTTGTGGTTAAAATGGGTAGATCTACTTTAAGTACTATGGTTTACACTTTGAGGATTAAGATCTAAAAATAGACAGGGGATTACAACTTAATCTTCTCAATAAAGGAAAAGCTATGTACCTTCATTGTTACAATCATGAGAGAGCCAAATCCAATCTTCACAGGTAAAATGGATTTCTATATTCAAATGAGTATTCATTTTTTTCTTTCTTAAAATCAATTCTAGTGAGAGTAAGGTTCAGGCATTACCCACAACTCATTCCATATTCCTTTCCACTGTAATAGCTCTTTCACACCTCTTCATGTGTGTTGATTCATTCCATTCTATCTTTCTCTTCCCTCTTATCTCAGTAAAATACTCATTATTACCTCTTAATTTTTTATTTTGAATATCATTCCATCAAAGTCAATTTACTTCTGCATCTTTTGTCTCAGTATTTCTAACTGCCATAATAATGATAAAGTTCTTAAAAGTTACAAATATATTTCAATATAGAAATGGAAAGCTTATCTTGATTAAATACCTTTATTTTTTTCTTCCTGTTTATCTTTCTATGTTTTTCTTGAGTCATGTATTTGAAAATCAAGTTTTCTTTTTAGTTTTGGTATTTTCATCAGGAACATTTGAGGATTCCTTATTTCATTAAAATCTGTTTTCTCCCCTGAAGGATTATATTCAGTTTCTCTGGATAAGTGATTCCTGGTTTTAGTCTTTGCTCCTTTGTCTTCCAGGATTATCCTATTGCCAAGCTTACAATCTTTTATGTAGAAGCTGCTAAATCCTGTGTAATCCTAACTGTGATTCTATGATATTTAGATTGTTTCTTTCTATCTACCAGCAGTATTTTTCTCTTTGGCCTAGAAGTTCTGAAATTTAGCTGCCCTATCCCTGGAAGTTTATAATTTGAAATCCCTTTCAGGAGGTGCTCTTTGGATATTTTCAATTACTATTTTAACCCTCTTGTTCAAGAATATAAGGGTAGTTTTCCTTGATAATTCCTTGTAATATAATGTCCAGGTTCTTTTTTTTTAAATATGGTTTTCAGGCAGTCTAATAATTCTTAAATTATCTCTCCTGCTTCTATTTAACAGAACAGTTGTTTTTCTAATGACTTTTTTTCAGTTTTTTTGTTTTTTCATTCTTCATTTCTTTTTAGTTTTATTGTTTTTCAATACGGCATGGAGTCATTAACTTCCATGTATACAATTTTAATTTTTAAGTCAGATTATTTTCTTGTTTGGTTTTTGCTCATTTTCCCAACCTATTTCATGACTTTTACCTTTATGCTTAAGTTGGGCTTTGCTCCTTGTGGGGAAGGGTTACTGTCCCATGATTCTTTCACTAAAGGCCTGACTGCCTTTGGGACTGTACTGGAGAGTACCAGGACTGGCAACCTGTAGGGCTATGAGATTATAGCAGAGGCCTGGTTTGCTATTGGCTTGCCCAGGCACAGCCTGAGCTGGAATGTGCTCCCCTTTTACCCATGTGACAAAGAATTTTTCTGTCAACTTCCTGAGTTTTCTTAGGCTACAATATTGTTTCACTCAATCCTTTCACTGCTTTTCCCATTCCAGAATTCATTTTGAGGCTTAAAAATTGGTAGTTTGAAAGTGACTTTGGAAAAGCTCAGGGAATTGATTATTCCATTGGCTCTGCCCCCCTCTTTTATTATCTCTTTCTGAACAATTGGACAAATTCCTCACTATCTCTGAGCTAAGAACTTCTGAAGCTGTTACACCTGCATTTGCTCTTGTCATCTCCAAAACCTGGTGTTGGTGCTATTACAGCTGCCCTTTGGACCACTCTGCACTTGGATGTTACATAGTCTCCTGCCAATCTCAAAAAAAATGTCTCACTCTAACCTTTGGTTTGTTCTGCTGCTCAAAAATACAATTTAAGAAGCTATTATTGGGGAGTTATTTAAAAGGTGTTTGGAGGGTAATGTTGAGAGAGTTCAGCTAGATTTCTGCATATATTCTGCTACCTTGACTTCACTCAAGTTCATATTTTTTAGAACTATACTTGTGAGGTCATGAGTTTTATGCAGTGTTTTTTAAGAATAAATAATTTTTATATTCTGTTTTATTTTCATTTGTCTCTGTCTCTATATCTCTCTCTGTCTCTTGCTTTCTGTCCTCTCATGTTTTTTTTTCTTGTTATATGAATTAGAGTCACATTGATCGTCAGTATTAACTAGAATGATAGAAAAATACAGATCCCAAGAATGCTAAAGTGAATAATTATGAATACCAGTGTCTCTTGAGCACCAAAATGTCATCTACAACATTATGTTCATAAGCCCAAGAACTCCAGCGACGGAAAGTTAATTGTTTCCGTACTAATTCCATTTGAAAAAAAAATTCCCTATTATAAAGCTATTTCCTACTCATTTGTAATTTAAACATATTGGTTCTAGTTCTTTTTTATCAGGTGCATGTAAAGCAAATGTATCAGAAATAAGGTTTAATTAAATATCATCCTATTCACTTATGTATATATTTTGAAAAATGTTTATCAGGGTTAATAAATTTTCAAATGCCTTTTTTCAAAAAGAATGTTAGGGGTACAAAAACTTGCCTTTTTTATGTTATTTAGTCAGAGTAAGTGGGCACAAATTGTACCATTCTCTTTACTAGTTTCAATATCTACTTAACATGTGACTACTGTTTTTTTTCTCCTATCTTATCGGACCTATGATATGCAGAGATTGGCAATATTTATAGCCACTAAAGCATAATTATGCATAACATTGAGATATAAAAAGTAGCAGATAGTCAAAAGTCTGGAGTAGTGATACAAGATTAGGAAAAACAAAAAAATCATCACTGGAAGTTCTGGGATCTATGGAAAACACTAATATCAAAATTATAGTTGAAAAGATTAGAGATAGTTGCAAGCAACACTATGACTTTCAGAAAGAAAAGAATGTGAATAATGTCTCCACATTTATTTAGCACAAAGGTAAATATGGAATTCTGAATGGGAAACAATCTCCCACAGAAAATTATAGAACTTCATATTTTTTCTCTCTTTTGAAGGGAGAACATTTACACAATGATTAGCATCCCCTTTCATAACAAAACTTCATCATCTGTAAGATATTGCAAAAGAAAACTGACGAGAAACAAGACTCCAGCTGTGTAAAACTATATTAAATCTGAAACCAGAGATTACTTTTCTTAACACAAATCCTATGGCAAGAGATAATTTGTGGCAAATTCTCTTTTTGAAATGACATTTGAAATTACTATTTACCATATGTGATAAAAGTTTTACCATAATTTTTACTAATTATCTTTTGAATAAAATGACAGAAGAATTCCTTCTAGCTCTGAGGATTAAGCATTTTTCTTTTACAAAAGTTTCATTTAAGGCTTTGATTTTTACAGTATATTAATCTTTAGAAGTATTGATTATTCTCTAGATTGAATCCTTGTATGAAATAAAACTGTGAAACAAAATCTTATTTCTGTGTATAAAACATTCTGCCAAAGTAGTCTCCTCCCTCTCTGCCATGAGAAGATTTTATTTCATTACATGTTTACACTACTGTCTGGTTTCTAATTACTGATTTTCGCTTTTGTTAAAATAATTTTTTCATTAACTTTCTCATTGTCAATGCTTATTTTGTTCTTTTGATTTTGCTTATTTTCCTCTTTAGCATTCATAGAATCACTTTGTAGCACATGTTCTGAATTGGCTATTGAAAATGAGAAACTAGGTTTCCACAGTGTTGTTACTGTATCTTCCTTTAGATTTGTTGTTCATGAGAATGACCCTTCTGTCTGAAATAGTTTTAGGAAGAAATATATAAGATCAGTTAATAGAGAGTGATGGCTGTCAATTCTTTTCATTCATATCAATAATCTTCATTACCATATTTGGGGTTTTCTTGTAATATAGCCATTTCCATTTCTAACTCATTATATAGATAAGGTACTAAGACATGCAGGGTTAAGTGACTTATCTAAGGTCATAAAACAATTAGTGTCTAAGACCAGCATCTAACATTATTTTTTTGGCTCTGGAAGGTTTAAATTAAATAAGATTTAAATAAGGGTACCTACACAAGAACCACATGTAGGCCGATAAGTAATTTTGCTGAAGAAAAACTAGAAAGCAAAGTAAATTAAGATTGAGATGAGTAAATTTAACTATTCAATAAGTGAATATTTATTAATACTAATTAATATTATATTTATATAATGTAATTAATTACTAATAAGTAAAAATATTCAACAAGTGAAGCCAAAAGAAAAGGAGAGGCCAAAATATAAGCTTAAGTGTACTCAATTGATGTCTTGGGTAAGGGAACCCAAAAAGAGAATATTTGGATTAATACAGAATCAAAATTCCTTGATTTTGACCTCTGACAGTCCTTAAGAGTTACTGAGATTAGGACAGCATTATGGGTTTAAATAATCTCTAGTCATCTAAAATTAGATTCCAATAATATTAATTAGTGATAAATAATAATCCACAACTTCACAAAATATAAATTCTAGGGATAGTCTAACAGGACTTTGCATTATTTCTCTAATGTCCATGATTCCCTACTAGACCCCTTTATTGGAAATTATTTTATTAGAATTAGACATTTATTAGAAATAAGAAAAAATTTTAAATTCCTTGTTATCTATATATATAACAAGGAATTTAAATATATATATGTATATATATACATATATATATATTCATAAGTGGGATTGCCAAGGCACATAACTGAATCTTCTTAGTTACTTTTTGTACTTATTCCTAACGGAATCTAGAAAGATCAGAATACTTTACATATCTTACAACATGGATAACTATGATTGTATTCCCTCACCTTGTTCAATGTTGACTGTCCATTTTAAAAAACTTTGCTATTTTATGGAATGTAAGGTAAAATCAAATAATTATTTTAATAGACATAGTAGTGGTAGTGGTTGCAGCAACAGCAATAGTAGGCAGTAGTGGTGGTGGTGGTGGTAGTAGTAGTAGTAGTAGTAGTAGTAGTACTAATAGTGGTGGTGTTGGTGGGGATAGTGAATTTGAGCTTGCTTTCAAAAGGGCCTTTATAGTTTCCAATTCTTTCTTTGAAAAATATTTATCCTTTAGGATTTGATGAATAAAATAGATGATTAAATAGTTTGCCATTGCAAACTTCTAAAAATTAAAAATTATATACAAGAGATAAAAGTAATTTGGGGCATTTAGGCTAAGGCACCAAAAATTTCTATTGAAATACAAAATGATTAAGAACAGAGAAGGCAAATCTTTGACACTTTCAATCAGCATGGCATCCCTATGCCTTGTCAAGAATCCACAAAGAGAATCATGTCCACTTACAATTATATTGTTATGGTTATAAATTCTACCATCAGACCCTCTTACTCAAACTCATGCTCTCAATTCACCACACTGTGGGGAAAACTAAAGTGCCCAAGTCTGCCCCATACATAGTTAAAGGGGTACAACTGCAGAAACTAGTGTGTTCTGCCTTGAGTGACTGTGTATGCTGCTGCCCTGCAGCAGTATTGTCAGAGAACTAAGGGAACCAGTGTGTGAAGATGTGGAAATGTGGGAAATTCTACCAGTCCTGAAGAAAACTAGAATATATCAAAGGTCGTGGGAAAATATTCTGAAAGTGAGTGATATGGGATAATCAGATTTTATAAAAATGAAATTACCAAAGATGTTAGGAGGATAAAAACTCATTTTTAAAACTTTGGACATAATTAGAAGGAACAATAAGGAAGATATTAAACATAGAATGGAACATGGTCTCCAGAACACTTAAATGAGAATAAACATATCTGAACAAGTATTGCAAGAAAAATACAAATTAATCAACATTTTATGAGGTATATCCATGTAATCCCAAGAGAGCAGAGGACAATGATGATATTTTTCTAAATTGTTCAAGAAAGAAATGAAATCCACAAAAGCAGAATGCATGGTCAATACAACAGAAATAATTGAGAGGATTGAAAAATCATGTTAATGTTAATGTATTGTGTTGTCTCACTAAAGTAAAAAAAAAAGAAATAACTGAGGAGTTTAGAAGTGGGAGAGATTAAAATAATAGAAGGGGTAATTGTTATTCAGTAGTGGTAGGGATTCCACTCAAGAATTCTTATTTTGAGGGAGAGATATATTTTAAAATGGAAGATGATGAGATGTCTAATTTAAAGAAATATGATGCTCAGAGACAATTACCTGGAAAAGTTATACATCCAAGAATAGCATTCTGGCAAAAGATAAAAATAGTAGAAGTTCTTGGGGGCAGTTGACATCTAGCAAGTTGGGAGAGAAGGATTTAGTTCATTGCAAATGTAAAAAGAAAGTATGGGGTATGGGATGGATTGTAACAAATCACACAATCAGTTATCAAAGAAAATTTCTACCATGTTATAATATTTCCATCTTCTGTATCTCCTTAAGGAATTGATAAGTTTAAGAGAGAGCACAATAGACTATTAAGACAAGAACATAAAAAAAGTGTTTAAAAGAGGAAACAAAATAGGAATAGATAAGTACAAGAGTCATGAATCAAAGAATGGGAAAAAGAAATCCTCTTTTAAGAAAATAAAAAGCTTAAAAACTTTAGGCACAAAGGTAGAAAAACACAAGCTTAGCTCTTACAACTTTAAATGGAAATGGCTTAATCAAATAAGATTTTAAAACATAGCTGGAAAAGAAATCAATTCTAAGAAGCACATTTAAACAACAACAAAAAAAGATAAGAGATATGTGGATTAAATATTAGGGGTTAGAAGAAAATGTATTATGCATTGGGCTAATGCAAAACAAAAATTACAGTGACAGTAATCTAACAAAGCACAAATGAAAATTCATAGCATAAAAAAGAGAAATGAAGATATAATATTAGTAAAAAATCAATACTAGAATTAAACATGTATGATTTAAGTATCTTGGGATCAAAGTTCATACATGAAAAATTGACATAACAAACAGAAGACATAGATACTGTTATAATTATATAAGAAGATTTTAATTCCTATCTCCGAGTTTTGGACAAATCTGTGACTAGCAGAAAGAAAAAATAGAATATATAATGGAACAAACTGATACTGAAACTAGAGCTAAAAGATTTGATTTATCCTAAATAATTTTTCAAAATAATGTATGTATTTTCAGAACCATATGGAACTTGAACAAATAAAATGACTATATTTTGTGGTAGAGATCTGTTGCAACTAAATTTATGGAGAAATAATAACCATATTCTCAAAGGCAATAATCTAATATAAACAGTTATTTGTTCAGGAAACACAAACAAAAGGCAGATAAAATTGGAGGCAACAATGAAAATTTAATAATAGATTTGCATGTACAGTTAGAATGCTAACAAATAAGCCTACTAAATACATACAAAAGAGATAACATTGAAAATTAGAGGTATATAGATAAAGTGGAAACCAAAAGGTCTTTAGAAATAGCAAATAGGATAGATGACTTGTGGGAAAAGGGTGCAATAGGGGTGATACCACCTCAGCCTTCTAACCTTCTCCACAAAAAACCAAAAGTAAATACACAAAATTATTTCTAAAAGTGGCAAAAGCAGATAGAAGTTGATGGGACAACCAAGGAGGAAAGGTTTTTTTTTTTTTTTTTTTAATTTCTCTAGGCCAAATCCCACAGCAGCCCTCAGCAGGTGTGGAGTAAGCTGCTTGGAATCAATAATACATCCCTGCTAAGGACAGGATTAGCATCTTCTCCATATTTGCTGACCCCCAGAGCCAACATCTAGGAGGCATCACCTGAATCCATATCTCTATGGAGCAGCTATATCTGCAGCAGTAGCAGCGGGGATTTTGGTAGTCTTTGCACCAGGACACCAAATGGATAATAGCTGGGGATTGAGGGATACCACAGGGCAGGACAGTGAGTCTTGCTACAGCAAGGCAAGGGACATTAGAGAACCAGAGAATGTGGACTGGATACATGCTCTGTACAAGGAGGCAGTGTTAGGAGAGGAAGACTGGGGAAGAAGCGTGCACTGCTCACTCTCATTGTTGAATCACTGGGCACTGGCAGCTATGGTCATGCCCAAAAGAGTAGGATCCCTGGTTTTCACCATAAGGGGAAATGATCTCACTGCTTACAATTACACAGGCAGAAGTGCCCATTGCATCCAGTTGGAACACCTGTGATCAATTATTGACTGATAACTAGAGAACAACTTTCACAGTAAGAGTGGTAAAAATATTCTCAATGTGGAGAAATAAGCTGCAAAGTGGAGGATACAATGCAGGGACTGGGATAGGATAAGGCAAGGTCCAAGCAAAGGAAAGCCCCTTAAGGTACAGAGGGAATAAGAGAAGAAAAAATAGATTAAGAGAAAGGAGGGCAAAGGGATAAAGAAAAGAGAAAATACTAATGAGAGAATACATACCAAGAAATAAGAGGATAAAGTAAGGGGATAAGGTAGGGACTCTTGGGATATGATAAATCTGAAGAGGGATACAGCAAAAAGAATGGAAGAGAAGGACAAATAGTGATGAAAAATAGAATGGAGGAAAAAATATATGCACCAAATACTATAGCATCCAAATATTTTAGGGAGAAATTAAATGTTACAGACAGAAATAGAACAAAAATAATAGGGAACTTTATTCTCCCCCTCTCAAAACTAGATAAATATGACCAAAAAAATAAGAAAGAAGTCAAAGAGATGAATAGAACCTTAGATAAGTTAAATAATCTGGGGAGAACTGAATGATAACATGAAAAGTTACACCTTCTTCTCAGAAATAAATAGTACCTTCATAAAAATTGACCATATATTGGGTCATACCCCAAAAAGATAAACAGTAAGGGAGAAATATTAAATGCAACTTTCTCAGACCATAATTCCATGAAATTATATATAAGGGACAATGGAAACAAAATGTAAAAACTAATTGGAGATTTAATATCCTAGTCTCAAAGAATGAGTGAGACAAAGAATAAATTGTTGAAATAATTTCATTAAAGAAAATTATAATAATAAGACAACATACAAAAACCTGTTGGATACAGCAAAGGAAAGTTTACATCTCTAAATGCTAATATTAATAAAATAATAAATCAATTAATTGGGAATTAAATGAATAAAACTAGAAAAAGACTAAATTAAAAATCAACACGTTAACACCAAACTAGAAATCCTAAATATTAAAGGTTAGGTTAATAGAGTTGAATAAATTGAATTAACAAAAAAATCTAGGAGTTGAATTTAAGAAAAACTCAACAAAATAGGTAAGTCATTGACTTAGATGATTAAAAAAAGAAAAGAAAACCAAATAACTAGCATTAAAGATGAAAAGAGTAAATATAAAACTAATGAATATGAAAATGAATCAAGTATTAGAAATTATTTTGCTCAATTATATTAAAAGACATTTATCAATGAAAGTAATAGAAGACTTACCAAAAAAACTGCCTAGTCTAAGAGAGAAATAAATAAAATACCTGAAGAAATGTATTTTAGAAAAATAAATTGAAAAACCCATAAATGAACTTCCTAAGAAAAAAGGCACCAGGACCTAATGGATTTACAAGTGAATTTTACCAAACCTTCAAAGACCAACTAATTCTCACATTAAACAAATTATTTAAAGAACAGTCGAAGAAAGAGTTTTATCATGAGACAAATATGGTGCTGAAACCTAAACCTGGAAGAACAAAAACAGAGAAAGAAAATTATAGATCAATTTTATTCATGAATATGAATGCAAAATTTCTAAACAAAACATTACCTGAGAGACTACAATAATGTGTCACAAATATAATGCAGAGTGACAAATCAGGATTTCTATCAGGAATTCAGGGACGGGGTTAATATAAGGAAAACGATTAACATAATAATATCAATAACAAAAGTAACAAAATCATATGGTTATACCAATAGAGCAGGAAAAAGCTTTTGACAAAATACAACACTCATTCCTATTAAAATCATGAGAAAGCATAGGTATATATGGAGATTTTCTTAAAAAGATAAAAAGCTTCCACCTAAAACCATCAGCAAATGGAGAGAAAATGAATCACATTAGACAAAGAGTTAAAAAAAACTCTGTTGATGAAATGATTATATATGTAGAAAATCAACTTAAAAGTTAGTTGAAACCTTAGATAATTTTAGCAAAGTAGCTGGATATAAAATAAAATTAAATCAATTATCAGCATCTTTATATATTTCTGATAAAGTAGAAAAGTCTATCACATTTGATCATTCCACAGTACTTCAGTTAATGTTCTCCTGGCTCTGCTTATATCATTCTACAAAAGTTCATGTAGGTCTTTCCAGCTCTTTCTGAAATGATCTGTTCATATTCGTTGTAGCACAATAGCATTCCATCACCATCATATACCACAATTTATTCAAACATTCCCTAACTGAGGGACATCCCTTTAGTTTCTAATTCTTTGCTACCACAAAAAGCACAGCTATAAATATTTTTGTAAAAACAGGTCCTTTCCCATGTTTACCTTTGTGATGTAGATCCCAGTAGTGGTATTACTGGATCAAAAGATATTCATTCTTTTAAAGCCCTTTGGGCATAATTCCAAATTGCCCTCCAGAATGGTTGGGTCGGTTTGTAACTCTACCAGCAATGCATTAATGCTCCAATTTTGCCACACCCCTTCCAATATTTATCATTTTCCTTTACTCTCATATTAGCCAATCTGATAGAAGAGAGCTGATAAGTCTGAGTTGTTTTAATTTGTATTTCTTTAATCAAGAGGCATTTAGAACATTTTATAACTTTATAACAAATTTTTCTGATAAAAGTCTAATTTCTCAAATGTATAAAGAACTAAGTCATTCCCAGACTTCTTTATCTGAAAACTGACTTCATATTCTTTGACCATTTATCAATCTGGGAATGACTTAGTTCTTTATACATTTGAAAAATTAGACTTTTATCAGAAAAATTTGTTATAAAGTTTTCCCCCAGTTTATTGTTACCTTCTAATCTTGGTTACATTTGGTTTTGCTTGTACAAGAAGCTTTAAAATTAGTATAATCAAAATTATTCATTTTATGTCTTGTAATTTTATCTGTCTCTTATTCAGTCATAAATTCTTTTCTTCTCCAATAGATCTGACAGTTTTTTCTCCATCTATTGAGATAATGATGTGATTTCTGTTAGTTTGACTATTGATATAGTTAATTATGCTGATGATTTCCTAATATTAAACCAGCTTTGCATCCCTGGTATAAATTCCACCTGGTCATAGTGAATAATCCTTGCAATATATTACTGTGGTCTCTATGATAATATTTTATTTAATATTTTTGTATCAATATTCATTAATTAAAATATCTAAACTTTAGATGTCAAATGTATACATGTGTTTCTCATCTCATTTTTAAAACTAATACATATGATCTTTAATGTTAAGTTTACAGATTCATTTTGGATTTGGAGATTATAGCAAAAGATATTGATCTAAATTAATTTATGGCAAACTGCCTCCTAGTTTTCATAGTAATTTAAAAACTCAAATAATTCATTCTTTACAAAATAATGTTTTCTGTTTCATCAGACACTGCTGTGTTCAGTTATTTTCTATTTCTATAACAAAAAATATTCACTAATAGGTAAATGGTTAAATGATGTGAACAAGTCTATTTCAAAATAAGAATTATAAATTTATATATACACAAAAGAATGTTCAAAATCACTAATTGTAATTCAAATAAAAACAACAGGGTTTTCAGTGAAACCCTGTAATTGGATGGTAAAATATGAATATAATCCCTTTTGAAAGGTTTTTGCAAAGATAAGTATATAGTGCATTTTTATGTATCTGTGAATAAACACAACCATTTGGAAAGCAATTTTAAATTATGTAAATAAAATCACTAAAATATTAATAACCTTTTACCCAGAGTTTCTATTACTAGATTTATATCTGAGGGAAGTCTTTGGAAAAGAAGTCCCCAACAACACTAAAATATGTATAACAACCAATTTTGTAGTAGGAAAGAATTGGAAATAAATTAGATGTCAATCAATTGGTGAATGGATGAACACGTTATTGAATATGAGTGTAATGGCATTTACTATGCTATAATAAATGGTAAACATGAAAAATACACAGAAACTCGGGGAGTTTTAAACAACCTGATTCAGTTAAGTAAGTAGAACCAATAAAACTTTATCTGCAGTGACTTGTTCGTTTTTCAGTTGTTCAGTCATCTTTGACTTTTCTTGACTCACCCAATAGGCCCTCTATCCTTCATTCTCTCAAATTCTGTCCAAGTTCATGGTCATTGTTTCCATGACACTATTTATCTAGTATTTATCTAGTAGAAAGGCCTTCCCATAAGAGTTGTTCTCTAGAAAATGGTTTTATGTGCCTACCAAATATCAGGTTGTGATTTTCACTTGGTCCTCTTTCTTATTAAAGCTACTCTATTTTTTGTTCTTTTCTGTTATAACATCAAGTTCTAAGTAATTTTTTCTGATTACTAGATTATAATATAGTTTGATGTCTGTCCATGTTATGTACCATTAGCTTTCCCCATTATATTTTTGATATCTTGTTTCTTCAAATGAATTTTGTTATTATTTTGCACTAATTATATGAAAGAATAAAGGTAGTGCCACTATTTTTTATTATAATGTCCAGACTCAAACAAGATTAGTGTATATTCATTTATTCATTTGACTTTTTATTTTTTTATTTTTTTCCTCTCTCAAAACATACACACACACACACACATTTTTATTTTCCTTTCCTACCTAAAGCCTCTTCTCTAACTGAGAGGCGAATTTAAGGGTCTAAAAGTTGTCTCCTTCATCACCTATTTAATCCAAAACATTTGTGTGTTATCCTTCAGATGCAGACTAGATGATCTTGTCCCATCTTTAGCTTCTTACCTGATAATAAAACTGTGGTTTTATCTAATCCTCAGGTACCTGTGAGTCTACTCAGATTAGTTATTTAGAGCCTTGATTACTTACCCTTAGACAATTAGCATTTCTTCATTACTTAGATATGTCTTTGAATGAATAAATAATGTTTTGTAATTATATCGATATAGCTCTTGGGTATATCTTTGCAGATATGTTCACACGTATTTAATTCATTCTTTAATTTTATTAATTGCATTTATCTATTTGTTCCTGCTGTTAATTTTTTGTTAGTAATTTTCAGCAATTCTCATTTGTGCAGGTTTATTTTACATTCTTCCATTTTTTAAATTTGCTAATTACTTCAATTAATTTCAGTCAGTTCTCTAAGATTCATTAGATAGATGACACATGTGAAAATCAAGAATTTTTGTTTCTTCTTTTCCTTCATTTCTCTTTCTTTTCTTATTACTATAAGTTATCATTTCTAGTACTAGAACTAGTTAAATAATAGTGGGTATTGTAATGGAGAGTGCTTTGGGGATGGGAGCAGATGGATAGATTTGGACCAGTATCTGAAGATTTGCAGGGTTTTGGGAAGGCCTACAAAAATCCAGTCAGGCAAAGCCTGACTCTAAGATGACACCCCAGACGACACAAATAAAATAGAAAGTAGGTTTAATAAAAGAGTAAGGTGAATGGATATTGGATAACCTACAGCTAATTTGTCTAACTAATAATCCAAGATCTAACATCTCTTCACAGATATTTCTTCAGTTATTGTTCCCAACTCTAATCCTCTCTAACTATCTAAATCCCCAGTCCCTGGCCTTGGCTAAACTAAAATACCCCCCCCCCCCTTAGTATTAAGTATTAAGGAAGGGGTCTGTGTAAGCCTGATAGGCCTCAGGGAAGAAAGTCGTAGATCTAAAAGGACCCAGGCCTGGTCTCACAACCCAGTGCCAGATGGTTAAAGATCACCAGGATCTGCAGATGAAACCGATCAGCAAAGCAGGCAGAGTGGCAGAGCAGTGAGCAACCCGACAGCAAGACAGGAGAGGGCAATCAGGGTAGTATCAGTCACTAAGGAAAAGCAGCCTGTCTCTCCCGGTCAAAGCAGAGAAAGACCCCTAAACCTCAGTTAACTGTCTCTCCCTAACTCTCCCATTCTAGAATTCACTCCCTGTGAGTCTCATGCCTCTGCAACTTGCTCTAACCTCCTCTCCCTTATAACAGTATCCTTGATTTATGTTCATTTTATGGGAAAAGTTTTAAATAGTCATCTATTACATATATTGTTCACTCTTGTTTTTAGTTGTATGCTCTTTTCTATATTAAAGAAAAGTCGATTTATTTCTTTGCTTCCTAAATTTGTTTTAAAACTCTTACTTTCTGTCTTGGTTACAACTGTAAGACAGAATGACAAAGGCTAGGGAAACAGGATTAAGTGACTTGCCCGAAGTAACACATTTAGGAAATATCTGAGGTCAGATCCAAACCCAGATCCTACTAACTCCAAGTCTGGTGCTCTTTCCATTGTGGCACCATGTTTCCATATATATATATATATATTTTTTTTTTTAACAGAAACCATTATTGGATATTTTTAAGCTTCATTCATGATGTGATGATGTTGTTACTTTAGGCAACTCTAAAAATGGGGATTGAAGTAATATTTTAACAAAACCATAACAAAACTGATTTTCTCTAGAGAGTCAAAATAGAAACATCAAGATTAAATATAATAGAGATAATTAAAATCAATATAATTAAATATATGTATCCCAAATATCAAAACATAAAGTTAAATATAATAAAAGTTAATTAAAAAATAAAATGCATTAATAATAGACTAATAATAATGTTATACCTTAATATTCTTCTTTCCAGGTTGGCTAAACACAGTGGAAAAAGGAAGAAAAAATAATATATATGTACATACATATACATATAAGGCCATATAAACATATTATTGGGAAATATATTTTTCTAATATGTGGGAACTTCTGAATTGAGATGGAAATACATACATACATTCCCCAACTTCCATTACAAATTTACACAAGTTAATAATGTACCGTGGCATATGAAATCATAAATAAATACAAAAATAAAAGCTCTAAAAATGTGCTTTATAGACTCTAAAATTTTACTAAAGTAATAATTGGAACCTAAGAAATGATATTACAAATAACAAGAATTAAAAAAAACAAATAATAGAAACAGCAACTAATTATGCTAAAAAGGAAGAAAAGGAAGAAACATGCTAAAATTTATAACATATAACTAAAGCTTATCTCATAGGGAAATGTATATGTCTCAGAATTTATATGAATAAAACAATGAAAAGAGAGAAATGAATTCAAAATATAATTTAAAAGATGAGGGAAAAAAAGAATGCTGAACCTTTAAAACATGGACAAAAAAGTTAAAATATTGAAAATTAAAGTAGAGAAAAGCACAAAGAAAACTGATATTACTTCATTTTAAAGAGCTAACTAAATAGTTTACTTAATCTAGAAAAATTGCATCAAATAAAATAATTAAAATTAAAATGGTAAATATATTTTCATAACAGAGGAGAAATAAAGATAATTGTCTAAAAGTAAAATATATACTTTATGGTAGAAGAATTTAGTTCAAAGAAGTATATAATAATTTATAAAAATATTAAAACATGCAAATTAATAAAATAAGAAATAGGTATCAACTCAATCTCAGGAAAAGAATTCATGCTATGTATAAAGAAAATTAAAATATCTGTTACCAGATGGTTTTACAAATGATTTCTATTAAAGATTTAAAGAACAATTAATATCATTGCTCAGAAATATCTCAAGTTCAGAGATAGAAGGAACTTAACAATCTTCTTTATTAAGACAAATATGGTTGTTTCCTTTACCAAGGAAAGAAAAAACAGAATAAATATTATAGAGCAATTTCAGTAATGAACAAAGCTTCTAAATTTTTAAGTTTAAGTAAAATCCTGAAAGGAAATTGAAATAAAGCACACAAAAATGATTTATTATTATCATGTTCAATTATTATTACCATGTTTCAATCAGAGATGCAAGGATTCGCTCTTAGAAAATCAATTAGCAAAATTAATCATATGAAAAACAATAACCACATTATTATTTGATTATATGCATAAAAAGCCTTCAGCAAAATGGAAGACTCATTTATATTAAAAGCCGTCCAAAAGTATTTCTCTAAAACCAATTCCCAGCATTATTTGCAGTGGGAAACCATTACAATTTTCATGGGCCAAAACCAAAACAAATAAAAAAAATCTTATCTTCCCAATATTAACTGATACTTCTGAAAAGCAATATGAGTAAAGAGAATTAAAATTATAAACAACAGCAAAGAAGACACATATCCCTTTTTGCAATTGCTTTAATAATATGAAAAACCCCAATTAATCAATGAAAAGATCACTTGTGGTAATTGATAACTTTAGAAAGGACCAGGATCATAATACATCATCAAAAGTATCAGCATTTTTGCATCATTAACATAACAAGAAGAAATAATAACAAGAGACATTATATTAAAATGCCTCCAAAATGCTTTGGATTTAATGGACCAACATGCATACCAGGTTTATATCTGTAAAACTACAAATGTAGTTAAAAATAATAACAATTAAAGAGAAAATAAAGGTTAATAGTACACATTTTGTACAATTATATGCCAAAAAAAACCCCAGTCCAAATATATGACTATTTACAAAAACATAAAATATCCAGATTAACAAAAGATGACATATTGTAATTTTTAAAGTAACAATACGAGAAAAAAAAAGAATTTGAAAAATCAGTTGTGAAGAAGAATACTTTATTTACCTTGCTTTGCTTGGGATTCTCTACTATTCAGGCAACAATGCAGAGCTGTGTGGGAATAATTTACCTATCAGTACTCAGAATGGACTTGACAAAAAATAATTCTTTTTTTGCAACTGAGAGTAAACATAGCTGGAAATGCAGAGTCAAAGATCATAAAACTAGTTAAAACTAACCTTACCTGGTCCCCGAACTATTTATTGACATGGCTGTGGGACTTTCCAAAAATGTCTTTCTTATCCTGTTTCCTGTCCTCAATGTATTGACAAGTCATAGCCCCTGTTCTTGGAACTCTCCACATGTATCATTCCCTCCCTTGACTGGTCCATTTCCAAACTTCTTTTGTTAGAAAATTATATAAACCATTCCCTGCTTTCCCCAAGCTGAACTGCTATGGTAATAAGCTGTCTTCTCCACATGCATGTGTATCTGTTCAATAAAGATCATTTGACTTTTTCAGGCACTCTTGGATTCATGCCTCAGTTTTTACAATAAATGAATTTGAAAACAAAGCACAGGACCAAGCAGATTTATGTGAAGTCTAAAATACAAAGAATAAAGGAGTTATTGTTATTACATTGTAAATTGGAGACCCCTTTACTTCCACAACATATTAATGGATATCCACTAGAAAAAAGCTATTATTAAGAATATAAAAACAGTATTAAGATGAAAACTAGGAAGAAAAAACTAGGGAAAAACTAGGATAGTTTTCTATACTATTACATATGTAACTGAACTCCTTTATAAATATTGTAAAACTTTAGAGCTTAATATTATTTTCCCCAAAGTATGAAGACATTGGGATGTCAGTAAATTTTAGATATTGAGTTTTTTGGGAGAAATTACCTGATTTTAAACATTTAAAGTAAGAGGAGACATATTCTTTACTATTTTGCTTTAAACTTTCAGGAAGTTTTTACCATGAACAAAAATTATTCTTTCCAGGAAACCTGTAATATTAATTCAAATTCAGTTAAATGGTGCAAAATGATTATTTTTGTTACCTAGGACATGATACATAATCTCATACTGTGACAAAACATAAACAGAAATGAAATGCTTGCTGAAAAATCAGATTTGTTAATGTAAAGTTCAATTTGAACTAATAGTTCATTACAATTTATGACTAGGTAAGTGTTAGCATTTTTTCAGAGGGCACGTAGATGGATTTGAAACAGAAATTTGAATGAGTAAAGATCCAAAGCCTACTTATCATAAATTTTTACAACTATGATCTAAAGGGCTAGACTTCATCCTCTGTATAATTGCTAAAATGGGAAATTAATTGACAGTGTCTTATGTAAATGGAACCTATTATTTTGTTTTAGAATTTCTCCTTTTTTCCATAAACCTTTGATGAAATTAATAGTCTGAAAGAATAGAGAAGTACCATAAAGGATTAACTGAGACATGCAATGATACAGGATCTATAGAAGGAAAATGCAGAAAGACTATTTAAAGTAAGGACATAATTTAAAAAATCAGCAGATTGAATAATAATGACAACTGAAAGTAGACTAAAGGAAAATAAAGTGATATAAGAGTGGCATTTCAGTGAATAAATACTTCATAGCAAAAGTAATTGACTCAATGTCTTCTAAGGAAAGTGAACATATTATAACAAATTCCACTATATCCTCTGAAAAAGCAAGGATGTTGATCTAAGAAGAGTTCCAAGACCCTGGACCCATTTGCCTATCTCTTACCAATCTTCTGCCTTGGAACCAATACAAAATATTGATTCTAAAACAGAATGTAAGGGTTTTGTTTAATAACATTTCTGAGACTAGAATTTGCAGTATCCTAAAGAGAAAAGGTATAAGTCTTAAAATGGTTCTTGAAAAATTAGTCAATAAATATAAAAATCAAGAAAGGTAGGTGGTTCAGTGATTAGAATGTTGTGCCTAGAGTCAGGAAGACTGATCTTTCTGAGTTCAAATTTGACTTCAGAAACTGAATAGCCTTATGACATTGGGCAAGTGACAACCCTTTTTGCCTCAGTTCCTCATCTGTAAAATAAAATTGAATAGGACAGGTCAAACCACTCCAGCATTTTTGCCACGAAGATCCCAAATGGGAATTACTCACAAAGTTAGACATGACTTAAATGACTTCACTATTAAAAAATACACAGAAATCTAAAAATAATAGCTAATTTGGAGAGGAGAAATTGAGAGCAAGGTTCTATATTCTTCTCTGAGGTGGAGATGGAAAAGTAAGTCAGAGAAAATGAGAAATAGAGATGGAGCAAAAACTAGACAGAGATAGACATCAGCAGAGGAAGACAGAAAGGAATAAATGATGACAAAAAGAAATTAACAATAAAATTTAACTCAAGATATTTTGGGTAGTTGTGGGTATTAGAGGAGAGATTGCCAGGATCAAATTAACAAAAAAAAAATCGAGAAATTAGAAATTGATTTAAAAGAAGAGGAATATAGGACTATATAGATAAAGATATAAATAAACACACATATAAATGATATTTTTGTTTGAATGAGTTTAAGTGAAAAAAATGCAAAGCATTTAAAGTAAAATATTAATGAATTAAATTGCTAACTGTCTTTTAAAGATAAAAAATTACTGAATAAAAGAAGTATTTGGGGAGAAAATTGTATTATTTCAAAGTTGGATGAGTCCTGAAAGACTATATATTCTAATCATTCTAAAAGTGTGGTCCAAAACCTCCTAGATGTCCCTCAATACATTTCAGAATATCTGTAGGGTCAAAACTATTTTCATTACAATAAGGTGTTTTGATTTCTAATATGGTAAATATCAGTAACATACATCCTTCATAAACAAAAGCTGCTTGGAAGGTCATCAGTAATTTGTAATAATATTAAAGAGTCCTGAGTTCAAAAATTGGACAAACAGTGATAGTCCTTGCACCCCAAAGAAAATCCATGCCACAATACATTCCAAAGGAGGTCACTGAATGATAGGCACATAAACTAAGCTGAAAGGGAACCTTGAAAGGTCACCAAGCCATTCCTGAAAACACTTAAAGGGAAACCTACTACCTCCTGATTACTCTTGGATAGTTTTAATTGTTAGGAAAAAATTTTTTTCACTTTGATGAAATGAAGCCTAAATTTATCTCATTGCATCCTCTATTTAGTGTTAATATTTCTGCATTCTGAAAGAAAGCACAGTAAGTCTAATCATATTCTATAGGATAACCTCTAAATCCATGAATATACTTAGTATGTCTTACTCTAAATCCTCTCCTGTCCTTGTTGTGTATGAGGTAATAGAAGTCATAAATACTGATCCATACTGTATCCTCAATATTAATAATTAAGGACCTAATCTTGGTCAGGCACCAAGCCACATTTTTGTCTTGTAAGCAGGTGTGCTACTTTGTCTACTGGAATTCTTTTAGGAGCCTTCATTTAATTTCATTTCTCAGGCTATTGGATTGAAGCATTAAGAATTAATATTTTTGTTCTTTTTTATCAAAGGACAAAAGCATTTGATTTTTTTCCAGAACCATTCACATGGCACCAACCATAGGGGATGATCAGAAAACAGAAGGTTGCCATTTGTTGCTACCTCTTCAGAGATGCAATAGTTTAATTTTGTTCAAGTCCCAATGGGAATGGTGGAAAGCCAGCAGCTTTTTCTAGCCCTTGGTATAATTCTGGGGATAAAGTACTCATTAAGTGTACTAGTAAATAAACAGAGGCTCTATGTCTCTGCCTGTGCCTCCTGCTTGGGGGGGGGGTTGCAAACTATTAATAGTGAAGTGTGTGAGAACCTTCTAACCAGCTCAGCAGAAAAGCTACTGTACTCACACTGAGTACGTGGGCAATGGGGCATTTAACAAACATTGGCAACTCTAAGTGATGACATATAGGACTGGAAGGGGGATTTCTTCAGGTCTGTCATGCCCATGATTGAAAAATAAAACTGTTATAAGGTATATAGACGAGGAACTCATCATGATGGTGAGGACATTCTTAATTAAGGAATCCTAGGGCACCATGAGATGAAGTAGGCAAACATGGAGGTATAGACTTTTAAAAGGAGGTGGGAAGATGGCACAATAGATAGAGTACTGGGTCTGGAGTTAGGAAGACTTGAGTTCAAATCTGACCTCACATGCTTACTAGCTGTGTGATCATCACTCAATCACTTAATCCTGTTGCTTTAGTTTCATCATCTGTAAAATAAGAACAAAAGGAAATGACAATCCACTGTGAACCTTAAAAATTCCCAGACCCTACTCCATAAGGTTGGGTTAAGACCACTCCCCACTTTAAACAATGAAGTAACTTAGATCAGGAATGTGAGAACTCTACTTCACCTACTTAAGCATGCCTTAGGGGAAGATAAAGTTGTAAACTCTTTGCTGAACAATGAAAAGTACTTAAACCCACACTTATAGTAAGACAAAAAGTTCTTAAGCTGTGCCTATTTTTGGATATAATACAAAAGGGTGCTAAGTACCTATAAAGGTCAGGCAACTTGTGAACTTACAAGGAGCAAAGAGGTGAAAACTTACTCAGAGATTCTAGTCTACTCAGGTGTGAATTACTCAAAAGATTAGTCTTCTAGGTGTAAACTAAGAATGGTCTGTCCTTTGAAAACCGTCTACTGTGATTGGTAGATGGGAGAACTTAGGGGAGGTGACATAGGAGAAAATTCCCTTTATAAGGAGATGAAATCTGAGAGCAAAAACAGTCTCTTAAGACAGTCTCTTGAAGACAGTCTGAGGGAGGCTGACTCTGGCTGGAACTCCCTTTGAGGAGACTCTGTCCCTCTGAATCCTGCTTGGACAGATCTTGTGGTGAGTGATAAAAGACTGACTGATCACTCTCTTCCTAGGCTGGCTCATGCTGGCCTAAGCTGGTATAGCCCTTTTCTCATTATTTCCTTTTCCTCTCTCCTCTCTCTCTCTCTCTCTCTCTCTCTCTCTCTCTCTCTCTCTCTCTCTCTCTCTCTCTCTCTTTCTCTCTCTCTCTCTCTCTCCCTCCCTCTCTCTCTCTCTCTCTCTCTCTCTCTCTCTCTCTCTCTCCTCTCTCTCTCTCTCTCTCTCTCTCTCTCTCTCTCTTTCTCTCTCTCTTCCTCCCTCTCTCTCTCTCCCTCCCCCCCCCCCCCCCCCCCCCTCTCTCTCTCTCTCTCTCTCTCTCTCTCTCTCTCTCTCTCTTCTCTCCTCTCTCTCTCTCTCTCTCTCCTCTCTCTTTTTCTTTAATTCCTCACTGTATGAATTAAAATCTCTATAAAACCCAGTTGACTTGGGCATATTCTTAATTGGGAATCTTTCCCTGGTGACCACCTTATATTTGATTTAAAACAAGACACTGTCTTGAAAACATATTTTCTGCATTCACAATTTACTCATCCACTCTTATATCTACTACAATTTATATCTTCCACTATTTTAATCACTACAGTTTATGGCAACAACTATTTTAACTCAACTATTTTAACTCTTACAGTTTATGACAACCAACTATTTTAATTATTACACCACTCCAGTATTTTTGCCAAGAAAACCCCAAATTGGTTTATGAAGAGTAAGGACAACTGAACAAGAAGATATCTACATATAGAAGGACACTTTGTCCTTCAAGATGCAAATTTTATTGTTATTGGCAAAAAGGAACATCTGTTTCAAAATATTAATGAGCTAATTTTAAGATAAATAGTTATCCTGCAGCCAAATATTATGTTTAAACCAGTGTTATCAAACTCAGAGAAGTAGAGGCCATTAAACTTCAAAAAGGGATCCCTGCTGGTGCATATTGATTTATAAAACCATGAATAGACTTATCTCTATTTTACTGTATTTTATTTACTTTGCTAAGTATTTCCCAATTGCATTTTAATCTTGTTTGGTCCTTAGTAAGAATGTTATCATATGGCAATCAGATAGTATTTAATTCCTCTGACTCAGTACAGAACAAATACAAAATAGGATTCTATTATTTAAACATAGGGTTGACCATTTTTATAACTCTTTTTCTTTGCAGTTGGAATCTAAAATTGACTCATATCTTTATTTTTTGCAGAATTTTCTCCATTTACTGTACAATGATACATCAATTTCATTTTTACTCTTCTAATTATCTGATGTTCTAGATGTGGCCATGTTTCTTTTCTATGCAAACAGCAAAATTGATAGCTCAATTTCATTTCATATGGAGATTTCATATTCAGAAAAGTTCTTTCAGATCTTAATCTAAAGTTAGCATCATGCTTTTGATCTCATCTTTTGCACTCTATACAGTATAAAAAAAACTTGGTTAGCTTTTGTGTTATTGCACTAATATTTTGAAGCACAGAAATCACATATTAGTTTAAAATTATAGTCTTCACTTTTTTACATTCCAATTTTCTAAAATTTATTCTAAAGAAAGTTCATCATGATGATAATCTCTAATCCACTGGCCTTTTCTTGAATCACATTCTCTTTGCCAATTATCTGCAGTCTTTGACTTAGTGGTTCACTTTCTCCTCCTTGATACTCTTTTTCTCTCTAGGTTTTTGAGATACTATTCCCTCCTGGTTTTCTTCCCACCTCTCTTAATGATCTTTCTCTGTCTACTTTGCAGGACCCTCCTCTAGATTAAGAATCCTAACCAAAAATGTCCATCAGGGTTTCTTCACTGAGTCCTCTTCTCTTCTTCCTCTATATTACTTAATTTGGGGATCTCGTCATTTACCATGAATTTAATTACCCATTTATGACAACGATTCTCAACCTATCTTTAATTCTCCAATTCCTCTGTTACTTCTCCAACTTTTTTCTCCAACAGCATTTTTTGTACAACTTGGACTGGATGTCCAGTAGATATCTTGACTTCAGTATGTCCAAAAGACCTTTTTGCTTTCCTGAAAAATCTTCCCTCCCTATCTCCCTATGAATATAGAAGACAACAATATTCCACCAGTCCCTCAGGCTTTCAATATAAGATACATCCTGGATTAATCACTATCTTTCAAACCCCATATCCAAGTTGTTGCCAAGGCCAGTCAATCTTTACCTTTGCAATATCTCTTAAATACTCCTTACTCTCTTTGACACTGCAAGCACAGCAGTGCAGGCTCCCATCACATCACATCGTGATTGCTGCAATCAATAGTCTATAGGTGGCTGTAAGTACCTCAAGCCTTTCCACAGTACAATTCATTTTTATTCACCCACTGGAAAAACCTAAAAAGGTTTTCCTAAAGCACAGATTTGCTTATGTAAATGCCATAGTCAATAAACTCCAATTGCTCCCTATTGTTTCTGGGAATAAATACAAAATGCTCTATTTGACATTCAAAGTATTTCATAACACCCCCCTTGCCCATCTTTCCAGTTTTCTTGTACCTCATTCCCCAACAAGTACTATTTGACACAGTGACCCTCCTCATTGCTCCATGAGCAAGACATTTCACCTCTCAGCTCTGAATATTCAAGCCTCAGTAAAATTCCCTATGCTAAAGGAAACTTTTCCTTACTTCTCTTAATGCCAGATTTCTCCTTCTTTGAAAATTGTTTCCTATTTATTCTGTATATAGAGTTCTTTGTATATTTCTCTGTATGTTGTCTTTCTCTGTATGTATGAACTATCTTTTGTTTCTTGTTGTATTCCCAGTGTTTAACATAGTACCTGACACATAGCAGGCACTTAATAAATGTTTATTGAATTGGATGACTGAATAAGTTTTCCTAAATAGAGGTCTGGCTATTCATGAAATACCAATTCTAAGATTCATGCCAATGAATCAAATAACCTTGTGTGAAATTTAACTTTGAAAAATTATATCTTGTTGAAATTATGTAGCCTATTTCATTTTTACTGATCTTGTGCTCAGGCACAGAAATTTCACAGTTTTCACAGTTATTAATACCATTATTAAGAGTAAAATAAATGACTATTTCTTTTAAAAGAAATGGGAGAATAGATACAACTCTAGGATAACTACTTTCTATTTATATTTGTGACACGGAGACAGTTCTGAGTAAAAATCTGAGGTAGTTTATGGAAGATGATTTCTGTTCAATTGGTCTATATAGGTAATTTTCCTTTTCAATTTTAAGTTCCCTTTTTTGGGTATTTTCAACTGGTTTGAGCTAAAATATTCTTTGCAAGTATGATTCTAGGAAATATTCACCTGTGGCAGTTACTTCTGATAATATAAATCTGCACTAATATTAAGCTGCTACTTCTTCAGGGTTTTAATGAATTCTCCTTGTCTGATCACAACTAAGGACATAATTCTACATACCATCTCCATGCATTCAACAATAAAATACTGATCTGAAAACATAGTATTTTGCTTATCTTTTAAATCTGTTATGTAGGGAAAGATTAATTGACTTAGTGCTTCTTTTTTGCAATGGGGTAAAGTGGACTATTAAAAAAAGATGGAGGATCATCTTAGGTTTAAGAAAGGAAGGGAAGTTAATTACTTTTATGTTAAAATGTAAGTACTGGAGAATGATTTGCAAAGTCCTGTTTCTTTCAACTGAGCATTGTCCTTGGGAAATATGCCTCAGATGACAAAAAGAATAATCAGGTGGTCAATGACACCAAAAAGGATATAAAGGTGCCCTTTTATGCTAAGCTATCCTTAGAACAAGCAGGGGAATCAATGACTTAGGAGGTAAATAGTTGAAAATCACTAAATGTCCCTTTGATTAAAAATTTCTTCTATATGCAACTGCTACAATGATTAAAGTTTTTATCATTATTTTCTCTCTACTTAAGTATCATTTAAGTTTGTCTTCAAGCTAAAATGGAATAAAATTTTCATTATCTAAAAATAAAGAATACATCTAGTTGATACTTTTTCATCAATTAGTTGACCATATTAATCTCTCAAACTAACACATCTCTAGGAATAGAGGAGGAATAATTGAATAATATAAATAATGATTCACCTTTACAGAAGGGGAATTGCTGGAAAGTATAATGGGTAGATGGCAGAGTAGGACATGAAGCTTCCTTGATCATCCAATACCCCTCACAAACAATCAAAAATAACTCCACAGAATCAATGTGAAAAGAGGCAAAGACAGAAAAGAGCCAGGAGTTAAATTAAGCATCCATGGGTAACTAGAGAGGATGGTTTCAGAACTTTCTGGTCTCGGGCTTACTAGATAGCACAAATAACCCAGAATAAACTATTTGGAATCAATGAGCAGCAAGACCTGTGGGCAGATCTACCTATCTACTAGAAGACCAGGGACCTTACATTTCAGTGGCAGATACTGGTGAAGTCAATAGGCAGAAAACCTCAGAAGTGGTTGTATTGGCTGCAGCCTAAGCCCTAGAGATTCTCTTGCCTATAGCAGGGGGTTGACTGCTGACCAGACAGGGACTTCAGAGGCACAAGAACACAGACTGGACATCTGCTATTCCCAGACTGTGGTGTTGAAAAAGGAGGGAGGGGAGAGCACAGAACAATTGAGTGTCATTGCTGAGGGGCTTGGATCATCTCAGTTGTGGTTGACTATGTAAACATGAAGTCCTTGGTTACTGTGAGAAGGTGACCTGTTTGCTTGCAGATGCTGTGGTTGGTGCACCTGAGGCAAATTACAGGCTGGGGCTTGAGTGAAGGACCAGGAATTACACTTGAACCTGGATTATAGAAATTGGAACAATTAAATAGGGATCATGAAATACAATTAATACAATTTTAAAAAAAACTGAGACATCTCTCATACCCTAGGAGCCCTGGAACTGTAATGGTAGAAATTTTAGGCTTCTGGGAGAGGTTATGAGCACTGTAATGGTTAAAAATGTGGCTACAGGATTTATGTAATATTGAACAATGGCCGCCAAGGAATTTACTTATGAAGTTCCTAAAATGAAACACTCAAGTCAGAATGGAGTTTATGGAGGTTTAATCACACTGGGAGTAGGGAAAGGAGAGGGAGAGAAGGAGAGAAGAGAAAAGGGAAAGGGGCTACTCAACCTCTGACCAAGGCAGAGGGAGTTTTTAGGCCCAAAGGGCCAAGGTGGAAAGAATCAGTCCTTAACTCACGTGAGTGATCTGAAGGAAAGCTGTCTGCGGGCGTCCTCCCTGTCCAAGCTCCTAACACCCACTCCCGTCTTGCTCTCTCCACAGGAAGTCAGTGAAAATCAGAGGCTGTTCCCTACCTCACTTCCTGTGTCTCACAAATGCCAATGGTTGGCTCTAGCTTGGCTTAGGACAGCCCAGGTGGGCAGTTAGTTATTTCTGATTTGTCATTGACTAGCACATGCCCGTGTAGTGTGGGAGTGCACAATTTTTTGGGTGCTAGACCAAGATGGAGACTTTTAAAATTCACAATACCCCCTGATGATGATTGGGAGACTAGTCTCCCCAATTGATCACTAAACATAAGCATACTGCACCCCAAAAATTTCTAACTATAAGTGTATACAAAAATTTTTCTACCCACTAAGAGGAAAATTATAATAGTTGTAAATATGGGGAAACAGAGGAGAGAGAAAGACAGCAAACCAATGTTTTGCTGGGCACATTGACAAAAGCCAATTAGGGGGCAGTCCCCTTTGGCATAAGAGTGTACATTCAAAAAATGTTCAATCAACCACACCCCAAGGTTCATTCTAGATCTTCCTGTAGTGAAAAGGTTTAGATATCTTTCTGCAAACAGTTCATTCTCTGGATTCAGTTAGTTAGCAAGCTTCTTCTCTGAAGATTTCTCTCTCGAACAAAATTTAAATCTTGGATTTGATGAAATACAATCCCCCCTGAAGAAAGTGTTGAAAAAAACACTGAGTCCAGCTGAGGATTCAAGTTTTAGTTGTGGGGGTGTGTGAGTTAATCCAAAAGAAAAACAAAACAATATGAAAATAAAATCAAAAATCAAAATCAAAAGAAGAAAAAGGGAAAAAATTAAGGGAAAAATATAGACCCTTTATATATACATATCTATATTAAAGAAGAATTCAAAATCAGTATCAAAAATCAAAAAATCTATGTATATAAAATTTGAGAAAGCAAGAATAAAAATTTTTTTTTTCTTCAGGCCCCTGTATTAGGGTCCAGTTAAGTAATTTCTAATCCCACAAGTCTGTAGGACAGAATGCAGTATATTTTACTTCCCCATTTGCAGCCAAGGCTACAGGAAGTTGCCATACTATAGGAGAGAAAAAAGAGGACCAGATTTTTATTTTATATCTAGGGAAGTGTCATCCCCTCGTCTGATTTTACCTTCGTTCTCAGGAATGGATGGAGCCAGGATGGTAGCCAACCTTAGGTACTTGTCTGTAGGTATTTTCACGAAGAGTGTGGATACAGGGAAGGCCTACATCTTAACGTCTGTCAAGTGTCGCAACCCCGAGTCTCACACTAGGTTCAAGTCCTTAGTATTGGCTTAGAAATGCATCAATCCTACCTGGATTGGTCTTTTGATTTTTAGACCTGTGAGCTCTTTTGGCATTATCCAGGTTATCTCTGTGCTCCTTTTTTGATCCCGTTCCTAGAATCAGACACAAACATTAATCATAGTCCCACAACAATTATCAATAAATGGCAGGTTCCCATAGTCTAAAGCTGTTTTGGGTGTGTATTAATAATAACAGCAAGTATATATATATTTAAACTAATATTGTAGAATAAAATTAATATTGATCATATGTACCTTACATACATAGAAATGAGAAAAAGGGGAAAATAAAATAATGTAGAAAAAAATAATAATAAAATAAGGAAAAGAGAAAAAAAAAGGAAAAAAGGAAAAAAATTAAATTTAGGAATTCAATGTGTCAAAAGCAGAATAAAACAGTTCCACTTGTCAATGGGTAGTTATCTCCAATGCATGTATAGGATACAGTCAATCAGTCTCAACAGAAGATGCTCTCTTTACATGAGAACAGTGAATCCAAGAGTCCTTTTCTCCAACCTTTATAGATGTTGGAGTAGTTAACAATATTTGGAATGGTCCTTCCCAGGAAGGCTGGGTTGCTCCTGTATGCTGGAAGTTCTTTATATACACGTTGTCTCCTGGGTTCAGGTCGTGAAGTGAGAAGTCTAGTGGTCCAGCTTGTACTGCAGCTCCGGATTCATGTAGCTCAGGCAGTTTGTGCTGTAATTCCTGTATATAGGAAGCAATAGTAGTATCTCCCCCTAATAGCGATGTATAAGCCGGGGAGAAAGGCTTAGCCTATATAGGCGGATGTCCAAAAAGCATCTCAAATGGTGAAATATGTAAGTCTCCTCTAGGCCCACTTCTAAGATAAAATAGGGCCAAAGGGAGAATTTCAGGCCATTTTAAATGGGTCTCAGTGCATAATTTTCCATTCATAGTTTTAAGTTCTTTGTTCATCCTCTCAACTTGGCCTGAACTCTGGGGATGATATGGAACATGGAATTTTGGAGTTATCCCCAAGCAAGAATATATATGGTTTAGAACAGAATCAGTAAAATGACTTCCCCTATCGGAATCAATACGTGCTGGTAAGCCAAAGCGAGGAATAATTTCTTTTAAAAGCACCTTAGCAACAAAAGCTGCTGTGGCTCGGGCTGTAGGAAATGCTTCCGGCCATCTGGTCAGTTGGTCTACTATGACCAAACAAAATTTATATTGTCCAGCCTTTGGCATCATTATAAAATCTATCTGCAGGTGCTCAAAAGGTGTGTAAGCCAGAGGACGTCCACCAAAGGCTTTACCACGAAAGGCATGTTGGTTATATGCCTGGCAGGTAGAGCAGGATGAACACACTTTAGAGGCTATGGTAGTTATACCAGGGGCTATCCATACTCTCTTAACAGAGTCCACGATGCCCTGGGTACCAAAATGGCCATTATTATGAACAGATTGGCAAATTTGGTGATAGAAAGTTCTAGGGAGCAGGGGTTTTCCTTCAGATGACACCCAGACTCCTTTGATCTGTTTTGCTTTGAATTTCTGTTTCCATTTTTCCACTTCCTTCTCATCATAGGAAAGTGATAAATTTGAGTCATCAGTAGTTGTTAATGTTAGAAGTAATTCAGGCCCTTCTATGGCTGCTAGCTTTGCAGCAGCATCTGCTCGGTCATTTCCGCTAGAGACAGGGTCAGAGCCACCTGTATGGGCTGAGCAATGAATTACAGCTAGGGCTTCAGGCAGCTGAAGAGCAGAAAGGACTTCATTAATAATTTCAGCATTAGCTATGGATTTTCCAGCTGAGGTTAAAAATCCTCTCTGGAGCCATAGCATTCCGACTGAGTGACAAATGCCAAAAGCATATCTAGAATCCGTATAAATTGTTGCCTTTTTTCCTTTGGCAATTATACAGGCATGTTTCAGATCTATGAGTTCTGCTCCTTGAGCGCTAATGTTAGAAGGCAATGAGGCTGACCACTCAGTGGCAAATTCCGAGACTACAGCAGCTCCACTATAGCATATGCCATCCCTCATGAAAGAAGAACCATCAGTAAATAAGATCAGGTCTGAGTTCTTTAAGGGAGTGTCCAAGAGATCATCCCGAGGCTTTTCTGCCATGGACACTAGTGTTTCACAACTGTGTAATGGTTCTCCTGAAGTTGGTAAGTCTGGAAGCAAGGTGGCAGGATTAAGAGTTGAACAGCATTTCAAAGTAATATTTTCATTATTTAGCAAGGTTATTTCATACCTTGTAATTCGCTGATCAGAAAATGCCTGTGTTCTCTGTCTTAGCAATAATGCTTCTACCTCATGTGGACACATAATTGTCAATGGGCATCCTAATACTAGATCAACGGTTTTTGTCACTAGTAAAGCAGTAGCAGCCACTCCTCTAAGGCATGGTGGTGCTCCTGAAGCTATTGGGTCCAACTGGGCTGAATAATAAGCAACTGGACGCTGAGAAGGCCCCAGAGTCTGAGTTAAAACGCCTGAGGCTACTCCTCTTCACTCATGTACATACAAAGTAAATGGCTTGTTGTAATTTGGGATGCCTAGAGCAGGGGCGATAAGATAGCCTTTTTTAGCTCTGATAGAGCTGACATGTGTTCAGGCTCTAATTTGAGGGGTTCAGGGACTGCATCCCTTGTTAGTGCTATAAGAGGTTTAGTAATTTCCCCATAGCAAGGAATCCATTGTCTGCAAAACCCTGTTGCTCCCAGAATTGCTCTTAACTGTTTTTTAGTAGTAGGAGCACTCAATTTTTGAATATTCTCAATTCACTTGGGAGAAATAGAGCGGGCACCAGCTGTTAGAATGAACCCCAAATATTCTACTTTGGGGAGACACCACTGAACTTTATCCTTCGAGACCTTATGACCTCTTTTGTGCAATTTCAAAAGAAGGTGTTTACTATCTTCCTGACATGCTTCTGCATCCACGGAAGCCAAGAGTAGGTCATCTACATATTTTATTAATTTGCTGTTTTTAAATTTTATATTATCTGTATCTTGTCCCAAAATTTGTGCAAATAAGGTCGGACTTTCTACATAACCCTGGGGCAGACGACTCCAGGAATATTGTATGCCATTCCAGGTGAAAGCAAAAATATGCCTCGAGTTCTCATGTATGGGTATAGAGAAGAAGGCTGAGCACAAGTCTACTACTGTAAAGTATGTAGCTGTGCTAGGAATAGAAGAAATAATAGTATTGATATTGGGAACTATGGAGTGTCTCTTTATAACGTGATTGTTCACAGCCCTCAAATCCTGTACGAATCTATAGAGGTGTTTGCCATTGGGTCCCCTTTTTGGTTTTTTAACGGGGAGGATGGGCGTGTTGTATTCAGATTTACAAGGGAAAATTATTCCTTGGTCAATTAAAGAATTTATTATTGGGGTAATGCCCTCCATTGCCTCCTTGGAAAGAGGATACTGAGGAATGCAAGGAGGTGGACTGGATTTAGTTTTTATTTGCACGGGAGTAGCTGATTTAAGTAAGCCTATATCAGTAGAAGATGTGGCCCAAAGAGACTCTGGTATATCTGTAGGTATTTCAAAGGTGGGAGGCTCCTTTGCCTCCTGGCTCTCTGAGAGAAATACAGGGAGTAAATTTAAGGTTTCCTCGGGCACTTCTAAAGAAAGGGAGCCATCTGGGGCGCACATTATTGTGGCTTGTAATTTGCATAGTAAATCTCTCCCCAGCAAATTTGTGAGAGATCCAGGCATTAAAAGAAAAGAGTGCTCAACAGTTAGGGGTCCCACACGTACCATGCGAGGAGAAAGTTTTGGGACCTTTAACGGTTTTCCTGAAACACCTACTACATTTAAAGAGCCAATAGAATCACATTTCTCATCTGGTTTGCTTACTAGAACTGACCTAGATGCTCCAGTGTCTAAAAGACAGTCATAGTATGAATTTTCTACCTTTAAAGTGACATGAGGTTCCTTACTGTTTGGGGGGGAATATATAGGGATTATTGGCATTAAAATATCAGGGTCTGGAAAATCAAAGGTCTCATTCTTTGATTCCAAGGCCCTCACCCCCCCCCCCCTTCACACCTTCATAAAGATGCTTGGGCAGTTTTTTGGGACCCTCCACGCTGTTGGGGTTGTTCACCCTGAGTGTAGTGTGGTCGAGCTCCATTTCTTATATATTGTTGTTGGGCATTTTTTGGGGTAGTATCATTTTCTGTATTTTGAGCACCGTCATTTTGATTGGCATTGTGGTTCCTATAGTTATTATTCCTAAAGGTGTTATTATTTGTTTTTTTCCGTAGCCTGCTCCTACAGACTATCATTGCATGGCCTCTCTTCCCACAGAAGAGGCATATTAAGGGGTTTGTTAATGATCTATCTGTGGATTCCTGCAAAGGGGCCATGGTCTCTCCCTTACTTTTCAATTGTTCCTTTAAAATTTCAATTTCTTTTTTTAAGTCTGCCACTGATGTATTGTGTGTCTCAGGTTTTTTTGTACGATTCTTATAGGCATATGTTGCTACTTTCCTCAGTTCGTCAAGGTCCATAGACTCCCAGTTGGGACAGTTGGTTTCAAAGTAGTCTTTTACTGCTGAACAACAATTCCTAACGAATTGTCTGTGTATATGTTTAATGTCTTTTTCTCTGATCAAATCAAGGTCCATATATGTACTTCCTACGTCAATAAGTCTGTCCATAAAGTGGGAGGGGGTTTCATCAATTTACTGTTGGGATTGTTCAATTTTTTCCCATGCATCAGGGCTATCAGAGCAGTCTCTCATGGCTTTTAATAATGCTTCTCTGGCCAGGACTAGTTTTGTGTGATCCTGTATAATATTGGGGTTCTAGTGTGGATCTACAGTTGGCCAGTGATGAGCTCCTCTACCACTTTTCTTATTAGCTAGAGAGATGACATTATTTTTCTCTCTCTTTGTCAGAAATGTATTTAACAAATTCTCCACATCCAACCAAGAAGGGTCAAAGTTTCTGAATATATTTTCTAATTTTTCTATAACCAACATTGGTTCTGCCTCAAATGATTGAACATTGTGCTTGAATTTTTCTAAATCATCAGGTTTAAAATGTGTATAGTGTCTTACAGACCCCAAGTTCCCTTCTTTATTAAAGGTGGGTACTTCCCTCAGTGGAAATAAACTTCTGTCTAAACTATCTGGTGTTACTGTTTCTAGGCTACTTGCTCCATTTTCAATGTTAGGATTATTGGCTGTTGGAGCATGGGGGTTGGAGATTAGAGCATGAGTGGAGGGGAGGGAAGGGGGAAGGGCTGGGACAGGAACAGGGGGTGGGGCTGGAGCATGAGCATGGGTGGGGGGAAGGGCAGGGGGAGGATCCAGGGCTGAGGAGGCAGGGTAAGAGGCATGAATGGAAGGAGGAACCAGGGTGGGAGGGGCAAGAATGGCAGGGGGAGGGGCTGGGTGGTCAGGATGGGGAGGAGCTGGTTGGTGTGAAGGGGCTTCTATTTGAGCCAAATCGTTTTGGGCAAGGTTGGTCAGGGAGTCTGATAATGATGGGGGATGGAGAGTTAAATTACTCCTATTGTAGGATGTTTTTAACTCCCTATCAATGTTTTGCAGGAAGGTTCTTATCTCTCTCCATTTGTCCTCCCTAATTTCATCCAGGGAAGTTTTTATCTCTCCCCATTGTCCCTCCCTAATTTCAGCCAGGGAAGTTTTTATCTCTCCCCATGTTTTCTCCCTAACTTCATCCCGTTCCATCAATTGTTGATAAATAAGAGTAATTTCTTTTTTAATTTGTTCAATACAAGCATTTTGGTCCAGAATTCTTTGATCAGTGATAGTATTCAATTCTTTATGTTGCTGGTCAATAAATGTGCAGTTCTGTAATTCTCTGATCAGTTATAATATTCTGTTCCCTAACTCTTTGAGTAAAAATATTCTGTTCCCTAATTTGCTCCCCAATAAAAGTGTGGAGTTCCATAATTCGTTGCTCGGTGACAGTATGTTGCTCCGTGATTCGTTTATCCATAAAAGTGTGTAATTCCTTAATTTGTTTAGTAATAGAAGGAACAAGGGAGTGATCTCTCTTAGAGGTTAGATATATTATTGTAAGTACAACAATTACAATCCCAAGGAAGATGAATGTAAGGGTCACGAAGAGGTTTATATTGTCTGAAAAATACCATCCTAGAGGAACACCTACTAAAAATCCAATGTACTTGGTCATCAAACTTATAAGCCAATTTCGAAGTAAAGCAGACATTGGTTGTAGACACATTTTTTTTTCTTTGAGTCAATTGCTAGGTTGCCTGTAACTTTTTTTTTTTTTTACAGTAGGTGGCTCCCTAGTCTACAACCCTATACAGGCTAAGGGCCTATTGTGTTGTAAATTCTCCTTATTAAGCTTCTGGGAGGGGTTACAAAAACCCTCATGCAGGAAGGTAGAAGCTATGAAAGGGCTAATTAGGAGTGAATAGACCATAAACAAAAGGTAGAGCTAAACCTCCTTCTTTTACAAAGTGTGTATATGGGAGGGTCCCAGCAATCTTCTTTAGCCCTCAGGCTAAAACCGCTAGGACCATGTGCTATCTTCCTTGAGCAAAGCCCACTTAAATTTTTAAGACTAGAAAGGCCAGGAAACAGAAAAAAAATGGGTTTTAAGTTAGCTCCCTAGCTGTATTCAGCTGTTTTTTTTTTTTGTTTTGTTTTGTTTTTTGCTTTTTGCGGGCTAGGAGCTCCTAAGAGCTCCTTTTCCTGAGATTCCTCGTTGCTAATCAGTTGATTAGGTAAGTCTGGCCTGCCTCTCAATCTACTGAGCCACCTCCTTAAAGTAAAAGGAGACGGAAATGAGAGACAAAGAGGAGAAGGAAAAAAAAATCCTGTTGACCCCAATTTAACTTAAGGAGAAAAGGGAAGAGAGAAAAGGTGTTTTATACTCACCTGTTCTGGCAGCTGTGTCTTTAAGCCAAGGTATTTGGTAAAAGGACTGACGGAGTGAGTAATAAGTGGGGTGAAAGGGCAAGAAAATTCAGGAAATTTATTGAGGTTCTAGAAACCTTTGAAGCACTAAAGCAGGGCCAAGAGCCAGAGGGGGTAGCCGGGGTGGGACTTCTCCCAGGTGATTAGTAAGGGGATCAGAAGACTGATATAGTTCTTTTTCCCGAAAGTGGTTACGCCAACTGTAATGGTAGAAATTTTAGGCTTCTGGGAGAGGTTATGAGCAACTGTAATGGTTAAAAATGTGGCTACAGGATTTATGTAATATTGAACAATGGCCGCCAAGGAATTTACTTATGAAATTCCTAAAATGAAACACTCAAGTCAGAATGGAGTTTATGGAGGTTTAATCACACTGGGAGTAGGGAAAGGAGAGGGAGAGCACATGCCCGTGTAGTGTGGGTGTGCACAATTTTTTGGGTGCTAGACCAAGATGGAGACTTTTAAAATTCACAGAACTCTAGCATAAAGCTACTAAGTAAGTGTATTTCCCTTGGCTGATAATTTTTTTAAGTGAGTAAGCAGAAGAGAAAGAACCCAATTATTGATAGCTATCTATTGGGACAGGGAAAACCTGGGTTCAAACTCAGAGTACAGTGAAGTAAAAACACCTACTTCTAATACAACAAAGAAAAATGATAAATGGTCACAAGCTCAAAAAGAGCTTTTGGAATAGCTTATAAAAGATCTCAAAAATCAAATGAGAGTAGTTGAGGAATATTTAGAAAAAAAATAAGAGCAATGTAAAGAAAATTAGTTTAAAAAGATCACAAAAACGAACAATGAGATCCAGAAACTTACAGAAGGAAATAAATCATTAAAACCCAGAAATATATGAGGGTTAGCTATGGCAACAAGAAACAACAAAGTAAAGTCAAAAGAATGAAATAATAGAAAAGAATGTGTAACATCTAATCACAAAATAACTGATGTGTAAAAATGATCAAGGAGAAACAATATAAGAATTGTTAGAGTCCCAGAAAGTTACTATTAAAAAAAGAGTTCAGAAAGTCCAAGAAATCATTGGGAAAGATTGTCCAAAAATTCTCGAACCAGAGGGTAAAATAGATATTGAAAAAAATTCACCAACCACTGCAAAGAGAATCCAGGTTGAAAATGCACAAGAACATCAATCCTAAGTTCTTTAGTTCCCAGTTAAGAAGAAAATATTAAAAGAAAAAAGAAAAATATATAATTTAAATATTGATGAGCTACAGTCAAAAAGAATAACTTAAGTCTTAACAGCTTTAACAATAAAAGAATGATGGACACGGAACACAATATTTTGAAGAATAAAAGAACTGGGTTTGCAACCAAGAATAGTATACTCAGCAAAGCTGGATACAATTATAATTATAATTAGGAAATATAATTAGGAAACATGGATATTAAGCAAACTAAAGAATTTTCAACTATTCTTTCTGAAAAACCCAGAACTCGGGAGAAAATATGATCTACAAGAAAGAAAAGAAAGTGATTATTAAAGACCAAATATAAGTGACTTCAATGGTCAAATTGTTTACTTCTTATATGAGAAAATTTCATCTACAACTTTTAAGAATGACATCATTATCTGGTTACATTGAAAGAGTATATATAAAAATTTTGAAGTCAGGTTGAATACAATGAAATGAGCTAAAAAATAATAAATACTAAAATAGAGTAGGAAGAGGTAATATGACAGTTATCTCATATAAAAGAGGGAGGAGTTGAACAGTCACAGAGAAGAGGAGGAAGGGGAAGAGGGAAGGCAATACTAAAAACCTAGTCTCTTCAGATCTGGAGTAAGAGAGAAAAACATATATGAATAGAAAGGCAAAATCTAAGTACAAAAAAAAAAACAGGAGGGAAAGAAGATAGGATGAGGAAAGTGCTAAGAGTTATCTTAAGGTATTAAGAGAAGAGAGGGTAGATTTAGAGGAAAGAGGGTAAGGGGATAAGTAAAAGGAGAGTTGCCTAGAAGAAATTAAATAACAAAAAACAGCAGGTTAAGATAAGGGGAAGAGGGACTATTTGGACAAGATAAGGGAGGGATTTTTAGAATTGAACTCCTATCAAGAAAGAAGGGTAGGATTGTGGGGGCTAAGGAAAGGACTTTTGCAAAGGTGGGTAGAATAACAACTAAAAGTTAAGGGGGAAGTGACAAGAGAGAGACATTTAAAAAAGATGTCCCAATTTAGAAGTAGGAAGGCAGAAGGAGAGTAAAAGAGAAGGTTTCTAAGAATGAGTGTGAAATTGAGAAGTAGTAGACAGAAGAAATTGGACATCTGAGGAGGGATATAGCAAAAAAGAGAGGATTTGAAGGACAAGCAATTAGGAAAAAGAGGAAAGAGGAAAATAAAAAAAAATAACAGTTTATGACTTTGAATACAAATGAGATGAATCACTCATAATAAAAAAATGAATTAGTATCATGCATTAGAATCCTAAACCCAACAATATGTTGTTTACAAGAAACACTTAATGAAAGGTACATATAGTTAAAATAAAGGGCTGAAACAGAAAATACTGTGTCTGATGATACAAAGAAAGCAGGAGAAGAAATCAAGATCTCTGAGAACATTAAAATTAAAATAGATGTAATCAAAGAGATAAACAGGAAATATATTATGTTAAAGTGTACCATAGAAAATGAAGCATTATCAATATTAAACCTATATGGAGCAAATTTTATAGTCTCTAATTTTTAAATGAAAATTAAATGATTTGTATATGGAAATAGATAAAACAAGAATAGTTTCAATTTTCCTCTCTTGGAACTTAAAAAAAATCTAAGAAAAATAAATAAGAAAAAAGTCAAGGAGATGAATAGAATCTTGGAGAATTTAAATGTGAAAAATATCTTAAGATAACTGAAGGTTAACAGAAACTAATATACTTACCTCTCAATGGTACAGCATACCTTCAAAAATTGATCATATATTAGGTGACAAAAATATTACTGATATAAGTAGAAAAGCAGAAATATTAAATGCACTTTTTTTAGATTACACTACAATGTAATAAAAATTATATAGAATAAGGGACCATGGAAAGAGAAAAGTAAAAACTATTTGGAGATATAACTTTATACTGGAGAATGTTCTAAAGAAAAAAAATCATAAAAATAAAAAAATAATTTCATAAAAGAATAATAATAGTGAGACAACATACAAAACTTGGTAAAGAATAAAAGCTGCAATTACATAAAAATTGAATCTCTGAATGGTTATATTGATTAAAAATAGGGGGGAAATCAATGAATTATGAATGCAATTAAGATAGAAAAAGAAAAAATAAAAAATCTCCAACTAATCACCAAATTAGAAATCTTAAATATTAAAGGTAAGATTAAGCAAATTGAATGTAAGAAAGCCTATAAATTAGTGAGTAAATCTAGAAGTTGGCTTTGTGAAAAATCAACTAAATCAATAAGCAATTGGTTAGTATGATAAAAGGGGAAGAAGAAAACCAAATCGTTACCATCAAATATTAAAAAGGGTGGATTTATCACCAATTAAGATGAAATTAAATCAACTATGAAGTGGTATTTTGCTTAATTGTATGAAAACAAATTAAGCAATATAAGTGAAAGGAAAGACTACTTAGTAAAAACAAACCAACAAACTGCCTAGCATATCTGAGGATACAGAATGTCTAAATAAGCATAGTTTAGAAAAAGAAATTGAACAGGCCATAAATGACCTTCATAAGAAAACAGGATCAGGACTAGCTGTATTTAGAAATTAATTCTACCAAATATTTAAAGACAAACTAATTCCACTATTAAACAAATTATTTGAGATAATGGGTAAGGAATTTGTTTTACCAAACTACCTTAACAAAATAAACAAGGTGCTGATATCTAAACCAGGAAGAGCAAAAATAGTGAAGGAAAATTATAGAACAATTTCACTAAAGAAAATGGATGTAAAAAATCCTTAAAAATCCAACTATATAAGCAACAACAACAATATTGCACAAAGATTATACATTGTGACAAAACAATATATCTATTAGTCATGCAGAAGTAGTTTAATGTAAGGAAAATTATTTATATCATTGATTATATTTATAACAAGTAATAAAACCATGGTTACATTAAAAGTTGCAAAAAAAGCCTTTGACAAACTATAACAGTCATTCATATTTAAAAGACTGGAAAGCATAGGTATGAATGGATATTTTTCTTAAAATGATTTAAAGCATGTACCTAAAACCGTAAGTGTTATTTGTAATTGGGAGATACTAAAAGCCTTCCCAACAAGACTATCAGGGAAATAAAGAATCCTGTTATACCCAGAATTATTTATCTTAGTATATGAAATGCTAAGAAAAATAAATGGAAGGAATCAGTATGGGCAAAGGGATGATTGCAAATGACATGATGGTATATAAAAAATAAAATAAACCCATATAAATCATCAGTATTTTAAAATATATTACTAACAAAGTCTGGCAAGAAGATTGAAAAAGATACTCCATTTAAAATAACCACAGATAAAATGAAATACCTGGGAGGATCACTGCCAAAACAATCCCAGGAACTACATAAATATAATTGCAAAATACTTTTTATATTAATAAAGTCAAGTCTAAATTATTGGAGAAATATTAATTGTCCATGGATGGGCAAAGCCAATATCATTAAAATGACAATCTTACCTTAACTAATTCACTTATTCAATGCCCTCCCAATTAAATTACAAAAAATTTATTTAATTGATCCATAAAAATAAAATTAATTTAGAAAAAAAAAACATCAAGCATATGAAAAGAATTGATGGAAAAAATGTAAAGGAAGGATCAAATTGTACTATAAAGTTGTAATTCTCAAAGCTATATAGTACTAGTTAAGAAACAGAAATTAATGGAACAGGGTAGACCTAAAACAAACAATAGTAAAAGATTATAGTAACCTTATATTTGATAAAAGCATAGATCCACATTATGGGGATAAGAAACAAGTATTAAAAATTGATAGATCAAATAGAAAGTAATTTGGCAGAAACTAGACATTGAGAAATATAGCATTCATTAATAAAATAAAAATGAATACATATAAAAAGAGATATAAATTAGAAGAATAGAGAATATATTTATGAACAGGAGGGGAATTTATGAGTGAAAAAGAGATGGAGAGCATTGTGGAATGTAAAATGGAAAATTTTGAATACATTAAATTTAAAAGGCTTTGTCCAAATAAAACAAATGTTGCCAAGATAGAAGGAAAACAGAAATTTGGGAACAGATTTTCCAGATAGCCTTTTGGATAGAGGTCTAATATATAAAATTTAGAGAGAATTTTGTCAAACTTATAACAATAAGATTTATTCCTAAATTGATAAATGGTCTAAAGATATGAATAGACAATTTTCAGATGGAGAAATTAAAGCCATATATAGGGGTATGAAAAAATGCTCTAAATCATTATTGATTAGAGAAATGAAAACAAAAAGTTCAGAGATTTTATCTTTTATCAATCAGATTAGTTAAAATGATAGAATTGCAAAATGCCAAATGTTAGAGGGGATGTGGAAAAATGGGGACACTAATTCTTGGTGGAGCTTATAAACTGATCTGATCATTTTAGAGAACAATTAGGATTAACACCCAGTGAGCTATAAAACTGTGTATATCTTAGACATAGCAATACCATTAATGGGACTGTTTTTCAAGGAGATCAGGGAAAAAGCAAAAGAACCTACATGTTCCAAAATATTCATAGCAGCTCTTTTTGTGGTGACAAAGATCTAGAAATAGAGAGGATATCTACAAATTGGGGAATGGCTAAATGAATAGATGTGTATGATTGTGATGGAATACTACTGCACCACAATAAATGATGAGCATGCCAATTTAAAAAATGGAAAGAACTACATGGGATGATAACCAACAAAATTAGTAGAACCAAAGAACATGATAAAAAACAACAGATTTCATATTTAAAAAATAAATTGTAAATTTTACCTCCAGAGAATGAATGGAAACTTGGAAGACATTATATATACATACATATATACATAATATATACATACATATATTCATATATACATACATGCACACATCTCTCAGATAATGGCTTCCATGGAATGGGGAGATCAGTGAAGAGCTGAGAAACATGTAAATAAATTATATTATTTAAAATAGCTTTAGTGGAGGGAATAGGGTAGTAATCAGAACATATGATACAATGCAGTGATAGTGGTCATGGCTATGGTAGTAGTGGTGGAAGAGGCAATCTGAGGACATTCTGTATTGGAAAAACAGAATATTTTGGTAGAAAGCAAGAGTTTTTTTTTAATGAAAGACAAAAGGAAAGAGGAAGAAATTTAGGAAGAAGGAAACAGAAAATGGAGGAAGAAAGAAAGATAAAAAAGAAGAAAGATTAAGCAGGAAAGAAAGGATGATAAAAAGGAGGAAAGAAAAGAATATAGGAGAAAAAAGAAAAAGGAAAATGAAAGAGTGAAAAAAAACATTAGGCTAAAATACATTTTAAACATCTGCTACTTTACTTATCTAGGTTCTATGTCACCTTCATAATTCTTCAACAAAAAAGAACTGAATGAGGCAACTAAATGACACAGTCTATAAAGCAGTGGTCTTACCTACAGTCAGGGAGAACTGAGGTCAGATTCTGCTCTAGACACTTATTAGCTGTAACACTAGATTAGTCATTTCACTTCTCTGAACCTGTTTTATCATCTATACAATGGGGTTAATAGTAGCAGCCACCTCTCAGGAATTTTTATGAAATAATATATTGAGTGTTTTTGCCAACTTTAGAGTGGTTGGGGCAGTGAGTTAAATCAATGGATAAAGTGCCAGACGTGGAGTCTAGAGGACCTGGGTTCAAATCTGTCCTTGGACACTTCCTGGCTGTGTCACTTAACTCCATTTTCCTAGACTTTGCCCTTCTGTCTTAGATTTGTTACTAAAACAGAAAGTAAGAGTTATTTTTTAAAATTATGAAGTAGAATAAATGATTGTTGCTGTTGCTATTGTTTTTATTATCATAAGCAGAAGTAGTGTGACTAAGGGAAATAAAAAGATAAACATGCATGTGTGTGTGTATATATGTCTGTGGTTAGTGTAAGTCTCCCTCCCTCATCACCCAATGCCATATTGTCATGTAGCTGTGATTGTGGGCAGCAGTCATCAGTCATTGCATTTTGCAGCAAAGACAGATTTAAGTTTTACTCTACCAGACTACTCTTCCATATCTGTAGGAAAGTAATAGAGATTGTCATAGGGTACTTAGCTAGGGGCTGTCTCAAGCTGAAAGGATAACTAGAACTTAATAATTACAAGAGCAGAATTGAGTCTGTATATCTTTTTTAAATAAGCAGCGTCTAGGGAGAAATTGCTTTTAAAAGAATTGTGTCCCATTTTTACCTAGCACCCAATGATTGCTTATTCAGTGTTAAATCATATAAGGTCACTGAATAACACATTTACTTTAGTGTGGCTTGGAAAAATAACTGGTAAAACTCTGGGAAGGATTTCAGAAGAAAAAATATTATAGTGGTTGTCTTAAATTAGATTTTCTATTTTATTGAGCAGAAACTTAGTTATGTGCTTTTTAATTAAATCTGTTGCAGTCATTCATCCAGATTCCTAAACTTAAGACAAGATAACAGAAAATTTTGTTCATGATCTTTCCCTCCACTTAATTCCCAACAAATATTGTGGCTCTCTTAAAATATTTCTCACAAGCTGCCATATGGTTTGGTTATTTATGTATTTGTCTTAGGTCCCTACACTCTTCTGGGTTGTAAGCTTCTTAAGGGCAGGGCATTTATCTTTGTATGTCTCTTCCCCACCAGTTCGCAGCACAGAATCTTATTCCCATTAAGCAATGAACAAATATTTGAGTTAATAAATGAATGATAAATTGATTTTGTGCATTTTAATCACTGCATTTTAATAACATTGATATGCTATAAATACAGTTTCCTAATGATTTGAAAAGAAATTTCTGGAAGTGAAATCCTGGTTATAAGGCTTACAATGTCTTGATCGTTCATTTTCCCTGTTTATGTCTCAATTTCATCATCTGCATAAAATAGTTGATTTCTCAGATCCTTCTCAATCTACAAAGATGATTTGATGTCTCAAAAACTAGAACTAAATCACATGGAAAGTTTGTAAATTTATTGATAGAAGTGCTAACTGAGTTACTCTGAGCAAGTTTCTTAACCCTTTTGCCTCTGTTTTTTCATCTATAAAATGAGCTGGAGAAGAACATGGCAAATGAACCCCAGTATCTTCGTCAAAAAAACCACATATGGAGTGCTAAAGAGTCTGACATGACTGCAACAACTAAACAACAACAACAACAAAATGTTTCATAGTAAAATGGAAGACTAGCCTTAAAGTCAGGAAGATCTGCATTCATATCTCACCTCTGACTCATGCTGTATGTTCTTTGATATTTGTCAGTACCAAAGCCAATTTTCATTGGTAGAGAGAATTCCTTACCAAGAACTCCCTACCATGATGAAAAAAAAAACACATCTTTCACATCAACTTTTTCTCAACAACATGTGGATATTTTCTCCCAAAATATCCTAACATTTGAATTTGACACTGGGACCCAAGGTTTTACCATCCATGTGATCCTGACTCTTTGTCCCTTTTCAAGCATTTATACCTGAAATTTAAGTTCCTTTCAAGGTCTACATTTAGTTTTCTTTTTTTAGTTTATGTAATGTACATCTCCTACTATGAGTACAACCAGTCAGTATGAACTATTTGCCAAAACTTGAAGGAAGAAGAGACAAGGAAAGAGTGAACTACTAGGCACCCTGTCATTCAGCTGTTTTTGATACTGTTAAATTTATGGTTGGACTGAATATATTTAATTGGTCGCCAGGGATTTAATTATTAAATCCCAAAAATGAATTACTAAAGTCAGAATGGAATTTGTGATAGTTTATTTTACAATATAGGAAAAATATTAAGAAAAAGAGAAAAATGGAGGGGGGAGGGGGAGAGAGAGACAGAGAGACAGAGAGACAGAGAGACAGAGAGAGAGAGAGACAGAGAGAGAGAGAGAGAGAGAGAGAGAGAGAGAGAGAGAGAGAGAGAGAGAGAGAGAGAGAGAGAGATTTCTAACTTCCTCTGAGACAGGTAGCAATTCTAAGCCTCAGCCAGGGGAAAGGAGTCTCAAAACGATGGGCCTTTTCCAGAGTCTGACACCTCCAGAAAGGCCAAGGAAAGGAAGTCAGTCTTTACACTCACCATGTTTCAGTTCAATCAGCAGATTCTTTATCAGCCTCAACTCCAGTAGAACTGCTTCTTACAGGAGGCTCCACTCCAAGTGTGTCTCTTTCAAATTCCCAGAAGACCCCCAGTCAGTCCCTTGTCTCCTTCTTTTAAAGATCTTTTTTCTTGCATCACTTCCCCTAATTCCACATTTACCAATCACAGCTGATGCTCTGCTCTAGGACTGCCCAGAAGACAGTTAGTCAATTCTGATTCATTACCCACTATCACAAATGTGGGTCACAGACCTCCCACTTCATGATTAAGTGGGATATTTACACCATTGGTGATTAGATCTAACATGGGCAGACCTTTCCACTCAACTTTCAGTATTGTGCTTGCATTTGGGGGGAATACATGTAAAAAATAGACAGGGGATTATAATATAATATTCACAATCAAGGAAGAGCTAAGTACCTTCATTGTTGCAAGCAGGGGAGAGTTAAATCCAATCTTCACAATACCAACTCTTGTACCTGTTTTGCTTTGCTACCATTGATTAGAGAAAGCTGACCTGAGCTCCCAGTTTGGGGATGACCTATGGAAAAAGAGATCATGGAGAAGAGAAATCTCTCAAGAAAAGAAATGACTAAATTCAGGATCAAGAATTTAGTCTTGCAGGTAGTAAGAGCTGAACCAGAATTCAAAATTTTAATTTCTGATCCTTGATCTCTTTCTCATTATCTCAAATTTTCTGCTTATTGGCATTGCCTGTTAGTATACTAGAACAAAAGGTCTTGGAGGTCTTCTGATTCAATCCCTTTACTTTCTCAGTGGAAGGATGAGGATAAGAGGAGTGAAGTAGATTGCTCAGAGTTAAATTTCTGGTCAATTATAGTTGGAGTTGCATTTGGGACCTCTCATTCTAAATGTGGTACTCATTTCACTGAACTACAATTTCTCCTTCATTATTTATTATTTTTTGTAATGGAGTGCCACACAGAAAAGTCTTTGAAACAAAAGGTCAAAGACAGGGGAAGGTAAGTGAGATACTGGACAACATTCTTATCTGATCTTGTCAGAGGAGAAGGAAAGGTACTTTCAATTTATGTAAGAATTATAGAGAAAAAAGTACATGTGAGTAAAGCCCATAGGGGGAAAATCAGGTAGAAGTAGAAGGAAAAGAGTAGGGGAAATAATTTAATTAAATTTGTTTGAATGAATTACCATTCAAATGTTAACAGTTAACAGAAATTATTATTTCTGAGTTATCAGAAATAAATAACATTCAACAAAAGAAAGGTGGGATTATTGGATTAGAAGATATTAGATTACACTCTTCTAGAATAAAGGAAGAGAAATGTAGTATTTATTTAAAAAACTGCCATGTTCCAGACACTATGCTACTTGTTGGAAAACAACTAAAGGCAAAAGACAGTCTCTGCTCTCAAAAGTGTTCTAGTATCTTGGAGAAGATTAGATGAAAACAACTATGTGCAAATAAGATATGTATGTACAGCATAAATTGGAGATAGTCAATCAACAGGGTAAATGTATCAGGTTTAAGAGGGACTGGTAAATGACTTTGTAGAAATTGGGCTGTTATCTTAGATTTGAAGGAACCCAAGGAAGAAGAAGCTAGGAGGCATAAGTGAGGAAGAGAATTCCAGACAAACTGAACATCTAATGGATATATTTGGAGTTGAAAGATGAAAAAGAGGTAGAGATACAGAGCCAGAGATAAGAAAGGGAACTTCCTCATTGGAGCTTGGGATAAGAATGTATTCAAGCCAAAAAACTAAAAACCATATATGTGTGTGTGTGTGTATATATATATATATATATATATATATATATATATATATGTGTGTGTGTGTGTGTGTGTATGTATGTATATATGTATATATGTGTGTATATGTGTGTGTGTTTAATTTTTTAATTTTTATTTAATTAATTAAGAAAACTTTTCCATGGTTACATGATTCAAGTTCATTCCCTCCCTTCTTCACACCCCCCTAACATAGCCAACAAGAAATTTCACTGGTTTTTACATGTGTCATGGATCAAGATCGGATCAAGATCCATTTCCACATTATTGATATTTGCACTTGGGTGATTGTTTAGAGTCTAAATCCACAATCAAATCCCCATTGACCCATGTGATCAATCAATTGTTTTTCTACTCCCACAGTTCTTTCTCTGGATGTGGATAGTGTTCTTTTTCATATATCCCAAGTCTATTCCACTGATCCCCCTTTCTCTCTCCTAGCCAGTAACATATTGTTTTGATGACCACTGCTTTATAGTACAGTTTAAGATTTGGTACTTTTAGGCCACTATCCTTAACATTTTTTTTTATTATTTCCCTTGATATTACTGATCCTTGGTCTTTGAAATGAACTTTGTTATAGTTTTTTTCTAATTCAGTAGAAAAATTTTTTGGTAATTTGATAGGTACAGCACTGGATAAGTAAATTGATTTGGGTAGGATTGTCATTTTTATTATGTTAGCTCATCCTATTCATGAGCAATTAATATTTTTCCAATTGTTTAGATATAGTTTATTTGTATGGTAAATGTTTTGTAGTTGTGTTCATATAATTCCTGTGTTTGTCTTGGCAGATAGGTTCCTAAGTATTTTATATTGTTTAGGGTGATTTGAAATGGAATTTTGCTTTCTAACTTTTGCTGCTGAGATGTGTTGGAAATATATAAAAATACTGATGAATTCTGTGGGTTTGTTTTGTATCCTGCAACTTTGATAAAGTTGTCGATTATTTCCACTAACTTTTTAGTTGATTCTCTAGGATTCATTAAGTAGACCATCATGTCATCTGCAAAGAGTGATAGCTTGGTCTCCTCATTGCCTATTTTAATACCTTTAATTTCTTTTTTCTTCTCTAATTGCTACTGCTAGTGTTTCTAGTACAACGTTAAATAATAGATGTCATAATTGGAATCCTTGTTTTACTCCTGATTGTACTGGGAAAGCTTCTAATTTATCCCCATTGCAGATGATGCTTGCTGATGGTTTTAAATATATAATGTTTATTATTTTTAGGAAAGGTCCTTCTCTTCCTATATTTTCTAGTGTTTTCAATAGGAATGAGTGTTTTATTTTGTCAAAGGCTTTTTCTGTATCTACTGAGATAATCGTGTGATTTTTGTTGGTTTGCTTATTATTATGGTCAATTTTGTGAATGGTTTTCCTAATATGGAACTGTCCTTGAATTCCCAGTATAAATCCCAACTGATTATAAGGAATAACTCTTATGATCACTTGCTGCAGTCTTTTTGCTAGTATTCTATTTAAGATTTTTGAATCTATGTTCATTAAGGAGATTGGTCTATAGTTTTCTTTCTCTGTTTTTGATCTGCTTGGCTTTGGAATCAGTACCATATTTGTGTCATAAAAGGAATGTGGTAGAACTCCTTTTTCACTTATTTTGTCAAATAGTTTGTATAGTATTGGGATTAGCTCTCCTTTGAATGTTTGATAGAATTCACTTGTGAATCCATCAGGCCCTGGTGATTTTTTCTTAGGGAGTTCTTTGATGGCTCATTCAATTTCTTTTTCTGAGATGGGGTTATCTAAGTATTGTATTTTTTGTTCTGTTAATCTATGGAAAATATATTTTATAAATATTCATACCTATCACATAGATTGCCATATTTATTGCCATATTATTGGGCATAATCATTTTTAGTGATTTCCTTAATTTCCTCTTCATTAGAGGTGAGGTCTTCCTTTTTATCTTTGATACTCTTAATTTAGTTTTCTTCTTTCCTTTTTTGATTAGATTAATGAGCATTTTGTCTATTTTATTTGATTTTTCAAAGTACCAGCTCCTTTTATTATTTATTTATTCAATCATTCTTTCACTTCTAATTTTTATAAATTTCTCCTTATAAATTTTTTATGGTTGGACTGAATATTAAATTGGTGGTCACCAGGGATTTAATGACTAAATCCCAAAATGAATTACTAAAGTAAAATGGAATTCATGGCAGTTTATTTTACAATAGAGGGAAGATATTAAGGGGGAGACAGAGAGAGAGAGAGAGAGAGAGAGAGAGAGAGAGAGAGAGAGAGAGAGAGAGCAAGAACTCCAGCTTCCTCTGAGCCAGGTAGAAATTCTAAGGCCCTAATCAGGAAAAAGGAGTCTCAAGATGATGGGCCTTTCTCAGAGGTTCACACCTCCAGAAAGGGCAAGGAAACCAAGTCAGGCTTTATACGCACTATGGTGACTGTCTAAATGGAAAGAAGTCTGATGTCTCCTGCAGTTCCACAGCCAAGTGTCCAAGTTTTAGTGAATGTCTCATAGTATCTCCTCAAGTGTCTGTCTTCCAGTCTCTCATCCAAATCAGAGAGCTCTTCAATCTCCTTGAATTGAATATATCTGAATATCTTCTTCTTACTTCTGATCCTCTTTTTAAAGATCTTTTTCTCTTGTGTCACCTCTGCTAAATTTAAAGTCTATCAATCACAGTAGACACTTATCTCCAGGACTGCCCACTCTCTTGTTCACACCTTCCTTGGTTAGATTATACCTTTTTTTTGTTACTTAAAACCTTTTTTGGTTAGTTCACCTTTTGTAGTTAGTTAACATCTTTTTGTAATTAAAATGGGTAGATCTACTTAAAATACTGAGTTATCATATATTGAGGATTAAAATCTAAAAATATATTGTGGATTAAAATTCAATCTTCCCAATAAATGAAGAGCTAAGTATCTTCATTGTTACAATCAGGAGATAGCTAATTCTAATCTTCACACCTGTGAATAATTCTTCAAACTACTATAATAGTGAATACAATTTTTGAATGTTGCAAATGACATTTTCCCATATAAGAATATAAACAATTTGACCCAATTGAAGTACTTAAAGAAATTTTTGAAAAAAATTCCCCTCTCTTTCTTATTTACCTTTTGATGTTTTTCTCTTGATTTTTCTATATAGATATCAAATTTTCCATTTAGTGGTCTTTTCTTTAAAAATATTTGGAAATCTTCTATTTTGTTGAATGTCCATACTTTCCCTTGGAAGTATATAGTCCATTTTGATGGGTAGGTGATTGTTGTTTGTTAACCCAATTCTCTTGACTTTCTTAATATCAGATTCCAAGCTTGTAGTCCTTTAGTGTGGAAGCTGCCAGATACTGTGTAATCCTTATTGGTACTTCTTGATATCTGAATTGTGTCTTACTGGCTTCTTATAATATTTTCTCCTGAGTTTGGAAGCTCTTGAATTTGGCAATTACATTCCTGAGGGTTGTCTTTTGAGGATTTAATGTAGAGGGTAATCTATGGACTCTTTCAATTTCTATTTTGCCCTTTTCTTGAAATATATCAGGGTAATTTTCTTGGATAATTTCTTGTAGTGTGATGTCAAAGTTTCTGTTTATTTCTAGGTTTTCAGGTAGAACAATGATTCTCCAATAGTCTTCTAGATTGGTTTTACAGGTCACTTGTTTTTTACGGTGAGATAATTCATGTTTCCTTCTATTTTGTCATTATTTTGACTTTGCTTTATTAATTATTGCTGTCTTGTGAGATCATTAGCTTTTACTTCCCCAATTCTGGTCTTTAAAGACTGGTTTTCAGCTATTATTTTAATTTTCCTTTTTGGTTTGGTCTATCCTGTTTTTCAAGGCTGTCAGCAGGTCACTTCTGGTCTTTAATTTTTTATAATTTCATTTCATTTCTGGGCTTCTTTTTTCAAAGTGAGACATCCTGTCCTGTTATTTTCTTTTTAAACTATTTCCCACTTTTATTGCCTGATTCTCCTACATTTTTAATTTTATTCTCAAATTCCAGCCTGATTTCTTGGAAAGCTTGTGACCAATTTTCTTTTATCTTTTTCTTTTTTTTTTTTTTTGGAATTTTTGGATGTTTATTTGTTTGTTGTCATCTGCTGTCTCCTCTGTAATCTGAATTTTTTCTTCATAAAAATTATACAGGGTCAATTCCATTCTCTTGGTTTTTTTGGTGATTGTAAAGTGTATTTCTTGGGTGCTGGTGGCCATTGTTTCATTGGTTTTTCTTTCCTTTCCCAGCCAGAATTCTGAATGAGGAGGGCAGGCTCTCTGTTTCATAAGTCTCTTTGATGTGTGCTGTCTGCCACCCTTCTCTAGTCTATCTCTGCACCCAATGTCCACATTTCTCCTCCTCCTGGGGTCGCAAGTCTAGTTGTTCTCAGTGGTAAGTATTTAGTGTTCTCAGTCAGATCCTGACAACTTAAAGATTGCTGCAGGCTCACTTTGATTCTGGCATTGTGGCTCTGACTCTGTTCAGTAGGTTGAGTGGAGAGGGGGTGATCATCTTTCACTTTGGGGGGAGTTATTTAACTCTCTTATAGGGTGGAAATGCCCAAATCCAGCCTACCTTCTAGGTTGTGCCCTACAGTAGAGCCCCTTTACTCATCTCATTTTGCTTTTTTCTCCTTTTGAGATCCTTTATATTGGTTGGTGGTGAGGAGAGAGAGAGAACCTTGCTTCTAACACTGTGGCCATCTTAACCTGGAAACTATTAAGATATTTTTTTAGGAAACACCATGAATCTGGTAAAGGGAATGTGACAATTAGGGAAGAATGTGTGTGTTTCCTTGTGGTTAGTTAATGTTAGTGTTAGACTGGTGTTATTTTATGTGTAAAAAAAATAATTGATCCATAAAACAAGAATAAAAGAAACAAGGAATTGAAAAATAAATTCCATCAATTTATTGCATAATGGAAATATGCTTAAATACAAAGATAAAAACTGAATAAAATAAAGATTAAGAAAAATAAACTCCACTTAAATTCTTAATTAATTTATCTCCTTCTCCATTCAATGCTTAGAGAAAGATGAATGTGAGGTTTCTTTTCCTAGTTAGAGTGAGGAAAATAGGGGTCCTCAAGAGTAGACTAGTCCTAGTTAATATGTGTTTGAACTTGCCATTTCATAGGAATTAATGGTCATGCTAAATAGACTTATAAATGTAAAGGTGAAAGGAACTTTAGAGGTCATCCATTCTTCTTTCCTTCCCTATCCCACACATCTGAAGGATGAAGAAACTAAACCTAGTATATATATATGATTCACTCATGGCCATACAAATAGTTAATTAATGAGCCAATATTTAATCCTACAAATTTAGGTACCTTTATTCCAATTTTAGCACTATCTGTATCATACCATTTCCTACTTTTTTATGTATTTCAGGGACATTGAAAAGTGTTTCACACATGATCCTAAAAATTTTGGAGGATAGCTCATATTTAACTTTTATATATTTCTCAGTCTAATTTGTTACCTGTACACAAGAAGGGATGCTGAAAGAAGTGAATTAGATACTATATAGAGCTCTCAGGAACATATTATGCATTTTAAGATTGACTACTATTCCTAATTTTAAATTCAAATCAACAAATTATTTTAGTTATCCTCTTTAGTTAGAAGTATAGTGTGGGGGCAGCTGGGTAGCTCAGTGGATTGAGAGCCAGTCCTAGAGATGGGAGGTCCTAGATTCAAATCTGGCCTCAGCCACTTCCCAGCTGTGTGACCCTGGGCAAGTCACTTGACCCCCATTGCCTAGCCCTTACCATTCTTCTGCCTTGGAGCCAATTGACTCCAAGACGGAAGGTAAGGGTTTAAAAAAAAAAAAAGAAGTATAGTGATATCATAGGGCAAAAATTTTCAAAAAATTTAGTCAAAGGATCCTCTTCATACCATTAAGATGTATTGATGACCCCAAAGAACTTTTGTTTATGTGGGTTATTTAGCATATTAAAAATTAAAACATTTTTATATTAATATAAAAATAATTTTGACCTCATACACCTGAAAGTGTATTAAAGACCACTGGGAATTCCAGGCAATGTTTTGTGCTTTGTGAATCACTGAGGAAATAGATTGGATACAAAAGATAGTCCTTTCTCTCAGGAAAAAATACTTTAGTTTTAAAGGCAAGTATATAACTAAGAATTAAATTGTTCCATATACTATATATGTTCAAGGACTTCTAAAAAGGTAGAGATTAATGACTGTTCAAATAGTTGAGGAAAGATTCATAGAAGAAGGAACTGAGGAAAGACAGCGTTTCCAGGCAAAAGTGTAAACATGGCCAAAGTCTAAACAAAATTACAAATGAGCCTAGGGTGTTTTCAAGTCAAGCAGTTACCCAGTTAGATGGGAATAATGGATGTGTTGGAGAATCTTGATTATTAAAACTGTCTAGGGTAATATGTGGAGGACCTAAGAAGGTTGCCAAAGGAGTTTAAATTTTGTGTTAAAGGCAATGGGGATTGATTTGTAGGATTTTGGATAGAATAGGCCATGATTATATTTTTTAATAAAAATAAACTCCAATAGATGAATTGAATAGGGCAAGAATAGAGTCAGCAAGACTAGTTATAACACTGATACTGGAATAGGTGGAATGTGATGAGGATATGAACTAGAGTGTTAGAAATGTTGATGGAGAAGAAGGGAAAGAGAGGAGATAGTGGTATTTCTGGGTTGAAGGCTATGCATAGCTTGATGGCCCTTTGAACATGGTTCCATATTGCTTTCCAGAATGGTTATATCAGTTTGTAGCTCCACCAGCAGTATATTAGTTGCCTGTTTTTTCTACAGCCCTTCTAGGATTTATCATTTTAATTTTTTGTCATGTTAGCTAGTCTGATGGTTGTGAGATGGTATCTCTGGATTGTTTTAATTTTCATATCTCTAGATAATAGTGATTTGGAGTGTTTTTTTTTAATATTACAAAAGATCATTTTAATTTCTTTGTCTAAAATTGCCTGTCCAAGGTCTCTGACCATTTTTCAGTTGAGAAATCCTTGTTTTCTTATTGACTTGACTCCATTAACTTTGTATTTGAGAAATGAAGCTTTTGTTAGAAAGACTTAATGTAAATTTTTCCCAGTTTGTTGTTGGCTTCTTACTCTTGATTACATTGCTTTCATTTCTGCAGAAACTTTTTTTAATGTAATGTAGTCAAATTTATCTATTTTATATCTCATAATGTATTTTGTGTCTTGTTTCTTCCTTCATCCATAGATTTGACAGGTAAACTTGATGATCCCCCTCTAATTTGTTTATGGTAATACATTTAATTTCTAAATCATGTATCCATTTTGACTTGACTTGGTACCTGGCATGGGGTTTTGGTCTATCCTTTATTTCTGCCATAATATTTCTCAGTTTCACAGCAGTTTTTGTCAGATAGTGAGTTCATCTTCCAAAAGCTTGGATGTTTGAGTTTGTCCTAGGTTACTATGGTCATTTACTATTGCATGTTGAGTACCTATGATATTCCTGTGATCCTACACTCTATATCGTAACCAGAATCGGATTGTTTCACTGGGTGCCAATTTATAGTGCAGCTTGAGATCCAGTACAACTAATTCACCTTCCTTCATATATTTTAAAATTAATTCTCTTAAAATTCTAGGTCCTTTGACCCTCTATATGAGTTTTATATTTCTAGGTATGTGAGATAATTTAGGGGTACTTTGATTGGTTTGGCACTGAATAAGTAAATTAATTAGGAAGAATTGTCATTGTTATTATATTGGCTCAGCCCTCCTATGAGGAATAAATGTTTTTACAGTTGTTTCAATTTTATTTTGTGTGAAGTGTTTTGTAGTTGTGATAATATAGTTCCTGTGTTTGTTTTGGCAGATATATTCTAGGTTTGACCACGTCACCCCTACTCAATAAACTTCAGTTGGTCAGTTTTATCATTAAGATCAAATATTAACTCATGTCATTTAAAGTTTTTTTCACCTAATTTCTTCATACATTTGCTTTCTTCTTACATAATACTTTCACTTCAAACCCTACATTTCAACCATACTGGTTCACTTGCTGTTCTTTATATGTGTCACTGTTTTTAATTTCTCTATACTTGCACTGTAATTGGAATTTTGTACCCTAGGACTCCATTTTCCAGAATCCCACTTTGGTCCTCACTTTAGTCCTTATGTTTTGGAGATAAAATTTCTATAACCCCACCTCTCGCTATCTTCTCTTGCTAAAGTGGTCAGGAAAACCCTTTACTCAGGCTTTTACTTTTATTCTTTTTACTTCCTCTATTTCAAGTGATTATTAATAAATCTTATAATGTATAATACTTGGAGTTATTGGATATTAATTTAAATCTTACATTTTTGGCAAGCCACTACAGAATATAGAATCCTTGAATTTTTAAAATTAATTTATTTAGTCAATTTAGAACATTATTCCTTGGTTACAAGAATCATATTTTTCCCTCCCACCCCTCCCCACCACCCTTCCCATAGCTGATGTGCAATTTCACTTGGTATCACATGTGCCCTTGATAAGAACCTATTACCATGTTGTTGGTGTTTGCCTAGTCCTGCCTTTTCTTCTTCCACTATTTCCTTCTATGTTAATGTTTTGTTTTTAATTCATCCCCCTAATTCCTACCTTTATTTTACTTGCCTTTCTACCCCCTCCCTCCTTATTCCACTCTTATTTTCTTTACAGTCTTTTTATACTACACCCCCCACCCTCTCCATCCCTTGTACTGCTTCCCTCCCTACCAGCGCGTTTGTTGCCCTTCTACTTCCCTATGGGGCACAAATCAATTCTCTGCCCCCAATGGATTTGATTGTTCTTCCCTCTTTGAGTCAATTTCAATTCATGTAAGAGTTGAGTATTTCCTATCTCCAACCTCTTTACTCTTCCACTGTATTGATGTTCTCCCCCCTCTCACCATGAGCTTCTTTGTGACATGAATTTACCCCCTTTTGTTTCTTTACTTATTTCTTTTAGTATTAACCTTTTTTAGCTCTAGTTGTGTATATATATGTATATATGTACACATATATATATATATATATTTATGCATATATATATACATATTTATGTCTTGGCATTTCATCCTATACAGTTTGTCACTGTTCTCTCTAAGTGTAATTCTTCTAGCTGCCCAGGTGATAATAACAATCTTTCAGAGTTACCAATGACCTCTTTTCTTATTGAGATACATATCATTTTATCTTATTGGGTCTCTTAAAAAAGTTTTGGTTTTTTTGTTTGTTTTGTTTTTCTTTCTTTTCTCTTTCTTAATTACCTTTTGATGATTCTCTTGAGTTCTGTGCTTGGGCATCAAATTTTCTGTTCAGGTCTGGTCTTTTCTAAGATTTTGTTGAATGACCATACTTTCCCTTGTAAGAATATAGTCAGTTTTGCTGGGTAGTTGATTCTTGGTTGTAGACCTAGTTCCCTTGCTTACTGGAATATCATATCCCATGCCCTTTGGTCCTTCAGTATAGATACAGCCAGATCCTGTTTTATACTCACTGTGGTTTCATGGTATCTGAATGACTTCTTCTTAGCAACTTGTAATATTTTTTCCTTGGTCTGATAGTTCTTGAATTTGGCTATAACATTCCTGGGTTTTGTCAGTTAGGGATTAAGTACAGGAGGTAATCTGTGGATTCTTTCGATCTCCATTTTTCCCTCTTTTTCTAGAATATAGGGGCAGTTTTCTTGGATAATTTCCTGTAGTATGATGTCCAGGCTTATTCTTTTGTCATGGTTATCCGGTAGACCAATGATTCCTAAATTGTCTCACCTGGAACAGTTTTCTAAGTCTTCTGTTTTGTGAATGAAGTGCTTCATATTTTCTTCAAATTTTTCAATCTTTTGATTTTGTTTTATATTGGACTGCTGCCTTGTGAAGTTGCTTGTTTCCAGTTGTTATATTCTGGTTCTTAAAGACTGGATTTCATTCCTGACTTTTTGGTCATCCTTCTCCTTCTAGTCTGATTTTCTTTGGCGGTCATCTTTCATTTTCTTTGCCTAATATTTTGTCTCCTTTGCCTCATCTTTCATCTCCTTTGCCTCATTTTCAAGGTGGTTGATTTTGGCTTTCAAGACACTATTTTCTTGTTTTAGTTCAAGTGCCTCTGTCTCCAGATGACTTATCTTAGTTTTTAAGTTCTTTTCCCAGTTGTCTTCAGCCTCTGTTAATTGTGTTTTGAACTGTATTTTGAATTCTTCCAGAGCCTGTATCCAATTCAATGGTGTTTCTGTTTTTTTTTTTTGTTTGTTTGTTTCTTTTTGCTTGGTGTTCCGTCATCCTTCTCTGTTCCATTTGCTCTTTGTTCATTACCTGTATAGAAGCTGTCGATCGTAATTTCTTTTTTCTTTTTCTGTTTTTCTGCTCATATTTACCCCTTCTTTACTCCCTGTATTTGCCTGAGCTCTTGTTCCTCTCATTTTTTTTGTGTGTGGTTTGGGGCTTTTCTTTCCACCTTCATTCTTGGAGCTTGGTCAGCAAATCTTTCAGCATAGTCTGTGGGGTAGGGGTGTTGAAGCTTGAGCTTCCTTGCCCTCTGGAGGTTTTGATGGGATTAAGTCCAACTGGGTTGCTGGATGTGCCCTGAGGCCAAAACGTTGGGGGGGGGGCAATATGGAGTGTCTCCACTGCTGCAAATGGGCTTTCCACTCTGTGCTCTGTATTTCTTCTCTAACTGCTTCCCCACTGCCTGTGTTGGAGGCTCTGAGCCTGGCATAGCTTTGCCCACAAGGTACTCCCTCTAGACCTGCACCTTTGCCAACCCAGAGGTTCCAACTACCACTGGAAGCTTTTTGCTCTAGGTTGGGGGAGGGGCCCCATAACCTTCCTTCTTCCTTCCCTTTAAACTGGAGTGTTCTCAAATTCTGGCTTTTGGGGGTGTACCTTTTAGGTTGAGTCCAGCAGGAGTGTTCATTGGCTCTGTCTTGTTGTTAAGTTTGATTTTTAGTCCCCTAAGAGCAATTAGTTTGTAATTGGTAAGGAAGGGTTTTCAGAAGTCTGAACTTTCCTCCCTCTATGCCGCCATCTTCTTCTTGAAATTTTTTAAGAAAATTTTTGAGTGAAGGATAGGGACCAGATATTTTGCTCCTACTGATAAGCTGAGATTTGCCATGCTATTTTTTCCTCTGTTTTTCTAGGGTCTCACTGCCCTGTGGCTCCTGGCCAAAAAGGATAATCCAATTCCTGCCTCTTCTACTGCCCCTAAACTACTACAGTCTGCACCTGATTGCCTGAGGGTTCCAGAGCTAGAAACACCTTGTTTGTTTGTTTTTTTTTCTTTTTTTCTGACCAGAGGTTGAAATATAAATTCCCTCCCCCACACATTGGGCCTCAAGCCTGCACTAGCTGCTTTTCAGCAGGGGAACACAGTGTGGAGCAGCTAATCTATGCTATCCATTCCAATCCCAGTTTGGTTAATCCAGGGGGGCTTCAATGCACTTGGCTATGGGAGTTGGGAAGGAGGTGTCACATGGCCCCTGGCATTTATACCCCTAGTGGGCAGTGGAAGGAAGCTTACTCTTCTCAACCTCTTAACTTTAGCCAGTGGGTACTAGGGTAGTGTCACCTATGGACAGGAAGTAGAGATTTCAAGCATGAAAGCATGCCCCAATTTCCTACCTATCTCAAACAGCTCCTGTTTCTGGAGAGCCTTACCGAGCTTGTGCAGCTTACAGCTTTAGGATGTGGAGTTTGTGATCTTGCACATAATCTTTTTTATTCATTTGTTTAATAAAATGTTTTTTTTGGTGGTGGTGATGGTTACTAAGTATATAATAAAAATAAATTAATTAAAGAAATTAAAGGGGTCTAGGGTAGCCATCTCATCATATCCCACCTGGCTCCACTCCTCTGGACTTTATCATGCTTTTGTTCTGAGTAATTCCCTACCTTCTCTTTCTCTTTCTATTTTCTGCTCATTTGTAAGTACTATCTTCTCTCATTTGTGTGAGTTCTCTGGGGGAGATTGCCTTTTGTCATTTTTTGACAAACTTATGCTTAGCTCAGTGTCTAGCACATAATAGGTACCTAATAAATATTTATGGACATATAACATAAAAATTGTGTAACAAATATTTATCAATTTGCCAGATAGTTAATATAAAGATCAATAACTAAAATTTTGCTCTACAGTCAGAAAGTGGGTTTAAGTACCAGTTCCTATATTTACTAGCAATTACTATGTCATTAGTCATATCCTCCTATTCTATAAAATTAGAGTTGACTATGATGGCCTCTGATGTACCTTCTAGCTCATAATCTCTGATATCTAGCTAAGTAAAATTGGTCTAATCCATTGTCCATGAAATATTGTTTGAAATAGTCCAAAAAAGATGTCTTCACTTCCCTCCAAAAACTTGTCTTCAGAGAAACAATCCCATTTTGAACAACTGATTTTCATATGGAGAAGCTATTGTTCAAAAACCTTATAAATGGAGATCTATACTTCATTTAGGTCATAAGTAATAATTTACTTTTCTTGTAGAGAAATGAGACAATAGATTCTTTGTTAAGATCTGATAGCTCAGGATAGGATATGAGGTATTGTATTAGGTGTTCCTTTAGTTAGATTCTTTATGGTAATATGGGGTTGCTGGGCAAGCACACTGAGCAATAAAGTAATGAGAACTCAGGATTCTTTCTCCTTCCCCCCCCCCCAGACCAACTTCTGTTATCCTCTTCAGTTGGAGTCAAGCTCAGATTCAGAATGAGTAAGTTGACTGAAATTTTAACTGATAACTCCCTCTCTAAATTTTTTAGAAACAGGGGTTTATTTTAAGGAAGGAGGGGTACGGGAATTTGAATATGATAGAGGGATTTCAGAATTTTCCCTAATCTATTGTAAATCTTAAAACAAGTAAGTAAAATTATGTAGTCTTTTGAGAGGGATGTTCTTAATAGCTTTGAAAAGTCTTCAGAGCCAAGCTCCAAAAATGTCAGAGAGAAATCAGTAACCAAAAGGAAGAGAAATCTCCTTTAGCTTTTCCTTCTCAAGTCTCAGGAAAAAAAGAGAGAGTAATTAGCAGTTTTTTGTCTCTCTGTTTAACTGCCTCCCCCAGGTCACATTCTCCTCTGCAATTTTCCTTGATGGACAGTTCTTCAAGCTTCCATTCATTGCATCTGTTTTTCCAGGTTTCCTGCAGCATTGATCTCTTACAGCATGCCACACTCATATTCTACTGAACCAATTTTGAAATCAGTGCCAATGATCAAGCACTTAAAATAGGATTTCCCCATACCACCTTTTTTAAACCTTCACCTTCTGTCTTAGAATAGATGCAATTATCAATTCTAAGACAGAAGATCAATAAGGGCTAGTCAATTGGGGTTAAGTGACTTTCCTAGTCACATATCTAGGAAGTGTCTGAAGCCAGATTTTAGCATCCACAACCCATTTTAAAGCAAGGCTCTTTCTCGGTGTTCCAGGTTTCTATATTTATCCCTAGATTTTCCTGCATTTATTCTACTATGACCAAGAAAGAGGGTTTGGAAGTAGAGAGAAGAGGTTTTGATATTCACTTAGCTATACTCTAGTTTAAAAATATGGACCATGCTATTTATTTTAGACACTAGAAACATTGTAAAGCTAGACAAATTATGGCAGGCTTACATTCCACTTTTCGCAGAAGGGGCTGAACCATTAGAACCACTAGAAGTTCCCAATTTCTGATATTAACTTCTATTTCCACTATCTATCTAATCTATCTATCCATATATATATATATATATATATATATATATATATATATATATATATCTTACAAGAATATTTGGAGGCAAAGATTACATATATCATTCACTTTTTCTTTTCAACTCCAGTCCTTAACTTTTGATCTTGAACAGTAATTTCTGTAAATACTACATTGAATGTGAGCTCCTTGAGGACATTTCCCTTTCTTTTTATCCAAAATACTTAGTAAAATGCCTGGAATAGAATAAAAGCCTAATAAACATTTTCAAACTATCTAAATTTAGGAATAGCTTGTTTTCACTCTTTTAGTTCACCTAATCTTTGTTAAGTTTTTTTATGGCTAATTCATTATACTTTTGCTATTCACTTTGGGTTCTGGAAAAGTAAAACGATTTTCTATACCTCTAACTCTTCTCTTCTTTGACACAGGCCCTTTTAGAATATTATTCCTCTGATATCTGTGCTCTAAACATTCTTCCTTTTGTTTCCCTCTTGATAGCATGCTATCTCCCTATGTCTCTTCTTCTTTGTCTTTTTCTTTCTTTCAAGTTTTCTATTCTTCCCCTCAATGTTTGAAATAACTCTGTTATTAGTCCATGTGATTTATTTAATTTCCTTTTTACATCCACCATGGGATTACATTTTCCAGTTTAGATATCCCCAAAATCCATCTTCATTGCAAAGGTAATTTTAAATAACTGGTATAATTTAAAACTTCATATTTATATTTTAATCAAATTATGTGTAACTTTTGTTATATCTCTGAAGCCTTCATATAGGTATCCATAATCCAAAATCAATAGAATCCATTTAATTCCTCCCAATCCCAGCTTAAAGGATGAGAGTTTCCCCCTAAGTATTCTTTATTGCCCCAGCACACTGCCTAACCCATTAAATCTTTAGAAGTTAATATATAAGAATCCAAGTACATTAATTAATTATTAGAATTTAATTTGTAGGAAAAAAGAAAAGTGGAGGAGTTCAGAGCTTCTGGGTAAACATGGTGGTTGTCTAGATGCAAGAATCATCCTCTTCTCAGCACCCACTGATATAGACTACCTCAAAAGACCAAAAACAAACCAAATTCATAAGAATGAAGGGACTCTACAGTAGGGCACAGCTTTGAAGGTACATGGGATTTGGGCATTTCCACACTACAAGGGGGGGTGAAAAAGCTCCCACCAAAACCTCAAGCTGATCTACCCTCACCCACTCTACCTACGAAGCTAGCATCAGAGCCAGCGTGTGCCAGAATCAGTGAGTGAGGGGCACCTGTAGGTCCTTGGGAGCTGAGTAAGACCACCAAAGTCCTACCCTGAAAGAAGCTACACCTTAAACCCCAGCAGCCTGAAGAGCTCAGACAGTGGGCACTCACAGGAAAATAGCACAGAGAAGGGCAGCAAACAGCAGAAGCTATGGAGATTTGAGAGCTTGCCTCAGGCAAAATCATTGCTCCTTACCTCCATACACAGAGAGCCTGCCCACTTCATTCAGATTTCTGACTGGAAAGGGAAGGAAAAACCGCCATGGTAATGGCAAATAGTGCCCAGGAGCAACAACCTCCCTCCAAGAAAAATAGGAAGAAGGGGTTGACACTGGAAAATTTTTAGGAAGGAAAAAACAAGATTATAGAGGAAATACAGGAGGAAATTCAAATAAACCCCAAACCTTCCAAAACAATGGAAATTGTCCACAGTCTCTTGAAGAATTTAAATTGGAGCTTATCCAAAAGATGGAAGCTTTCTGGCAAGAAAAGTGGGAAATAATTCAAAGAGAAAACAACATTTTAAAGGACAAGAACACCAAATTGGAGAAATAGCTGGAAGCCATGAAAAGCAGGATAGACCAAACAAAAAGGAAAATCAAAAGACTATAGCAGAAAATCAGTCCTTAAAGACCAGAATTAGGCAACTGGAATACAATGATCTTGCAAAACAGCAAGAATTAACAAAGCAAAGTCAAAAGACAGAAAAAATAGAAGAAAACATAAAATATCTCACTGACAAGATGACAGATCAGAAAAACAGATCACAGCGAGACAATTTAAGAATCATTGGTCTACCTGAAAAGCCAGAAATAAACAGAAATCTTGACATCATACTACAAGAAATCATCCAAGAAAACAGGCATGATATTCTTGAACCAGGGGGAAAAATAGACATTGAAAGAGTTCATAGAACACACTCTACACTAAATCCTCAAAACACAACTCCCAGGAATGTAATTGACAACTTCAAGAGCTTTCAAGCTAAGGAGAAAATTCTACAAGAAGCCAAAAAGAGATAATTCAGATACCAAGGAGCACGAATCAGGAACATACATGACCTGGCAGCTTCCACACTAAAGTACCGCAAGGCTTGGAACATGGTATTCAGAAAGGCAAGAGAATTGGGTCTTCAGGCTATATACTTCCAGGGGAAAGTATGGGCATTCAACAAAATAGAAAATTTCCATATATTTGTAAAGAAAAGACCAGAACTAAGTGAAAATTTTGATATCCAAACACAAAGATCAAGAGAAACATGAAAAGGTAAATAAGAAAGAGAGGGGAAAGGGGGAAAATGTTGTTTTTTTATTTAAACTTTCTTCTTTAAGGGCTACAATGAGATCAAATTATATATATTAACATATGGGGAAATGTTATCTGTAACTCTGAAAAATTATATTTACTATTATAGTAATTAGAAGATTCATTCACAGGAAGAGATTGGGGTAGTAAGTGCTATAAGGTGATATACAAAAAAAAAAGAAAAAGGGAGGGGGGAATTGAGGATGGCACAAAGAGATACTGGAAGAAATAAAATAAATAGGATAATCTTTTTCACACAAAGATATGCATGGGAAGGGGAGGGGAAGAATACTCTTACAAGGAGGAGAAGAAAAAAGTGTACTAATTGGTATTACTTAAACCTTACTCTCAGTGAAATAAGTTCTGAGAGGGAAGAGCATCTAGATCCATTGGAGTCTTGAATTCTATCTTATCCTATGGGAAAGTGACAACGGAAAACTAAGGGGGGTTAGGGGGAGGGAGTACAAAAAGGGAGGGATAGAGAGTGGCGAGGGAACTTAATAGACCCTAAAAAAATAAGGGAACAAATATGGAGGGGACAGAAAGGGAAGCTTATAAAGGGAGGGGATTAGGGGGATTGATTAGAAGTAAAACACAGGTTTAAAAGGATATAGCAATAGAAGAAAGGACCAAACTAGGAGAGGATATCAAAATGCTAGAGAATACACAATGAAAATCATAACTTTGAATGTGAATGGGATGAACTCACCCATAAAATGAAAACACATAGGAGAGTGGATTAGAATCCAAAATCCTATCATATGTTGTCTACAAGAAACACACACATGAAGCAGGTAGATACTCACAAGGTGAGAATCAAAGGTTGGAGTAAAACATATTGGGCCTCAACTTACAGAAAGAAGGCAGGAGTTGCAATCATGATATCTGACAAAGGCAAAGTAAAAATAGATCTGATTAAAAGGGATAGGAAAGGTAAATACATCCTGATAAAAGGGAGTATAGACAATGAGGAAATATCAGTAATCAACATGTAGGCACCAAATGGTCTAGCACCCAAATTTCTAAAGGAGAAACTAGTCGATTGAAGGAGGAAATATTTAATAAAACTATACTAGTGGAAGACCTGAACCTACCACTATCAAATTTAGATAAATCAAATAAAAATAAATAAGAAATGGTAAAAGATGAATGAAATCTCAGAGAATTAGAGTTAATAGATATATGGAGAAAAATAAATAGGGACAAAAAGGAATACACCTTCTTTTCAGCAGCACGTGGTACATTCACAAAGATTGACCATGTATTATGGCATAAAAGCATTGCAAAAAAGTGCAAAAGAGCAGAAATAATAAATGCAAATTCTCAAATCACAATGTAATGAAAATAATAATTAGCAAGGGTACATGGAGAGAGAGGCAAATCAAAAATTAATTGGAAACTAAACAATATGATTCTCCAAAATCACTTAGTTAACAAATTATAGAATGAATTAATAATTTCATTGAAGAAATTGACAATGATGGGACATCCTTTTAAAATCTATGGAATGCAGCCAAAGCAGTATGCAGGGGAAAATTTATATCCTTGAGTTCATATATTAACAAATTAGGGAGGGCAGAGGTCAATGAATTGGACATGCAAATCAAAAAATTGAAAGCAAACAAATCAAAAATCCCCAGATGAAGACTAAACTAGAGATCCTAAAAATTAAGGGAGAAATTAATAAAATCTAATGGGAAAGAACTAATGAACTACTAAATAAGACTAGAAGATGGTATTTTGAAACAAACAAAATAAACAAAGTACTGGTCAATGTAATAAAAAAGGAAAGAAGGAAACCAAATTAACAGTATCATAGATGAAAAGTGAGACCTCACCTCCAATGAAGACGAAATTAAGGCAATAATTAAAAAAGCATTTTGCACATTCATATGGTAACAAATATGCCAAACTAGGTGATATGGATGAATATTTACTAAAATATAAATTGCCTAGACTAGCAGAAGAAATAGAATTTTTAAATAATCCCATATCAGAAAAAGAAATTGAATAAGCCATCAAAGAACTCCCCAAGAGAAAATCCCCAGTGCCTGATGGATTCACAAGTGAATTCTATCAAACATTCAAAGAACAGCTAATCCTGGTACTATATAAACTATTTGACATAATAAGCAAAGAGGGAGTTCTACCAAATTCCTTTTTAAATATGGTACTGATTCCAAAGCCAGGCAGGTCAAAAACAGAGAAAGAAAACTATAGGTCAATCTCCTTAATGAACATAGATGCAAAAATCTTAAATGGAATACTAGCAAAAAGACTCCAGCAAGTGATCATGAGGGTTATTCATTATAATCAGGTAGAATTTATACCAAAAATGCAAGGATGGTTCAATATTAGGAAAACCATCCACATAATTGACCATATTAATAAGCAAAATGAGAAAAATCACATGATTATCTCAATAGATATAGAAAAAAGCCTTTGACAAAATACCCATTCTGATTGAAAACACCAGAAAGTATAGGAATAGAAGGGTCTTTCCTAAAAATAATAAACAGTATTTAATGAAAACCATGAGTCAACATCATCTGCAATGGGGATAAACCAGACTCATTCCTAATAAGATCAGCAGTGAAACAAACATGCCCATTATCACCTCTATTATTTAACATTGTACTAGAAACACTAGCAGTAGCAATTAGGGAAGAAAAAAAAATGAAGGTATTAAAATTGGCAATGAGGAGACCAAGCTATCACTCTTTGCAGATGATATGATGGTCTACTTAAAGCAGTGGTTCTCAACCTTTCTAATGCCGTGACCCCACAAAACAGTTCCTCATGTTGCAGTAACCCCAAACCAAAAAAATTATTTTGGTGGCTACTTCAAAACTGTAATTTTGCTACAGTTATGATTTGGAATGTAAATACCTGAAATGCATTATGTATTCTCATTGCTACAAATTGAGAGGTTGAAAACCACTGACTTAAAGAATCCTAGAAAAACAACCAAAAAGCTAGTCGAAATAATCAACAACTTTAGCAAAGTTGCAGGATACAAAATAAACCCACAGAAGTCATCAGCATTTCTATATATCTCCAACACAGTTCAGCAGCAAGAATTAGAAAGAGAAATTCCATTTGAAATCAACCTAGACACTATAAAATACTTAGGAATTTATCTGCCAAGACAAACACAAGAACTATATGAACACAACTACAAAACACTTTTCACACAATTAAAACTAGCTCTTAGCAATTGGAAAAACATTAACTGCTCATGGGTAGGACAAGCTAACATAATAAAAATGACCATCCTCCCCAAACTTATTTACTTATTTAATGCCATACCAATCAAACTACCAAATTTTTTTTTTACTGAATTAGAAAAAAAAAAAACATTACAAAGTTCATTTGGAAGAACAAAAGATTAAGGGTATCCAGGGTAACAATGAAAAAAAAAATTCAAAGGAAGGTGGCCTTGCATTACCAGATCTCAAACTATACTATAAAGCAATGGTCATCAAAACAGTATGGTACTGGCTAAGAGAGAGAAAGGAGGATCAGTGGAATAGACTTTGGGTAAGTGACCTCAGCAAGATATTCTATGATAAGCCCATTGATCGTAGCTTTTGGGACCAAAATCCACTATTTGATAAAAATTGCTGAAAAAATTGGAAGACAGTGTGGGAGAGATTATGTTTGGATCAACACCTCACACCCTACACCAAGATAAACTCAGAATAGGTGAATGACTTGAATATAAAGAAGGAAACTATAAATAAATTATGTGAACACAGAATAATAAAAATGTCAGACCTTTGGGAAAGGAAAGATTTTAAAATGAAGCAAGACTTAGAAAACATCACAAAATGTAGAATAAATAATTTTGATTACATCAAATTAAAAAGTTTTTTAGAAACAAAACCTATGTAACCAAAATTACAATGGAAGTAACAAATTAGGAAACAATCTTCATAACAAAAACCTCTGACAAAGGTCTAATTACTCAAATATATAAAGCGCTAAATCAATTGTACAGAAAATCAAGTCACTCTCCAATTGTAAATGGGCAAAGGGCATGAATAGGCAATTTTTAGTCAAAGAAATCAAAACTATTAATAAGCACATGAAAGTGTTCTAATTCTCCTATATTCAGAGAGATGCAAATCAAAACAACTCTGAGGTATCACCTCACACCTAGCAGATTGGCTAACATGACAGCAAAGGAAAGTAATGAATGCTGGAGGGGATGTGGCAAAGTAGGGACATTAATTAATTGCTGGTGGAGTTATGAATTGATCCAACCATTCTGGAAGGCAATTTGGAACTATGCCCAAAGGGTGCTAAAAGTCTGTGTACCCTTTTTATCTAGCCATAGCACTGCTGGGTTTGTACCCCAAAGAGATACTAAGGAAAAATACATGTACAAGAATATTCATATTCCCACTCGTTGTGTTGGCAAAAATTGGAAAATGAGGGGATGCCCTTTGATTGGGGATTGTCTGAACAAATTATGGTATATGTTGGTGATGGAATACTATTTTGCTCAATTGAACAATGAAGTGGAGGAATTTCATGGGAAATGGAACAATCTCCAGGAAGTTATGTAGAGCGAAAGTAGCAAAACCAGGAAAAGACTACACAGAGACTGATACACTGTAGTACAATAGAATGTAATGGACTTCTCCATTAGTGGCAATGCAGTGATCATGAATAACTTGGAGGGATCTACAAGAAAGAATACTATCCACATTCAGAGGAAAAACCACGGGAGTAAAAAGAAAAAACAAAGAAAAACAACTGGTTGATTACATGGGCTGAAGGGGATAAGATTGGGGATATGGACTCTAAATGAACATCCTAGTGCAAACATCAACAGCATGGAAATAGCTTCGATCAAGGAAAGATGTAATACTCAGTGGAATTGCCTGTCAGCTATGGGAAGGGCAGGGAGAGGGGAGAGAGGAGTAGAATATGATATTTTTGCAACCAAGGAATAATGTTTGAAATTGACCGAATAAAATTAAAAAAAAAAAAGAAAAGTGGACATCATGAAAATTTTTTCAGGCAATTTAAAATCTATTTCTCAGTTCATAGAAAATATTTTAGAAAGATTCCTTCAATATATTGGCTTTTAAAAAATGAAATCTGAGTAACCTCTGTATAGTTTGGAAACATTTCCTATTCTCATGCACAACATGACACTTGCCTTTTATTTTTTTCTTAGAGTTTATGTGTAACCCACCAAACATAAAACTGGGTCAGACTCACAGCTCGAGTATGGCTCAGTGGGATTCAAAGATCTCTTTGTTTCTGAAAATGAACTTACCTAGTTGCCCTGCTATGTCCCACCAACACTCATATGTTTCTATGTTCTGACACAACCTAATGGTTCCATCAGTATTTGAATTTATTCCTCTCTCTGTTAGTCGATTACATAATATAGCATATATATATATATATATGGAAAGATAAAATTTCCAGAAAGTTAGATCCCAACACATGGAAATAAAAAAATTAACTGCATTTAGGTTTCCCAGAACACCCACAGAGTCAGCAGGATATAAAATACATAGTATGACATCTGGCCTTAAATTTGACTGAAAAGAAAAAAGACAAGTTGCTCTCTAAAAGACAGCTTTTTGGCTTGCTATTCAACTTTCACTTCCCAACTTGTATTTTGCTGACTATAATAAATGTTACAATAGTTTGCAGCTTCCCAAATGGCTGGATGACAGATGAGAGGCTAGGCGGCAGAAAGTAGACAAGAGGCTGTTCATATACTTACTATGGCTGTAATGCATCATCTAAAATGCTTATTCTCAATCAACTAGATATGAATTAGAACACATGCTTGGTCATGGTGCAGGGACTGAATGGAATAAGTTAAATTATGTGTAGTCGTTTTTTTTTAAATAACCATCTACTTCTAACCAATCACTTGGCTTCAGAGTTTTATCCCTAATAGCCAAAACTTGCCAGAGCATATGAGACTGTGTTCTACATCTTAAGATTTGTTGGTTTGTTGTTTTCTTTTTTGAATTGAAACAATTTATTTAATTAATTAATTTAGAATATACATATTGAGATTTGGATGGAGACTGTGAGTTCTTTCAACCAGTGTGTGCCCCCATAGGAATTTAGGGAGGAGATGGATAGGAAGGGAGTACAAAGTAACTAATGAAGGAGATCGTCACAGAAGGCCATCTCTCTTGACTGTATCTTTAGCCGAACTATTTCTCCACATGGCTTTTGACTTTCTTCACACCTTCTCCCTCACATTTCTCTCTTACTACTTCCCATGTATGAAGAACTTTAGAATTAAGTCCTAAATTTCCTTAATCCTTAATCTCTTCTGCCTTCTTTTTCTACTTCTCCTCAATGGAACTTGCAGCTATTATTAATATACTTCATTGTCTTTATTCCAATTAATTTTCCCCTTCTTTGGGGCTTTCTGGGTCATTGGCATCTTCTCCTAGGCATCTTGCTCCTTTTCTAATATTCCCTGACTTGTAGAAAAAAAAAAGGATTGACAATTACTTGTTCCATATTGCTACTTCTAACTCACCCTCCAGAACTATCACTGAGCAGTCTTTATCTTTCCTCCATTAAAGTTCATTTCACTCTATCATCTTTTCTAAAAAGTTTGGTCCTAGTACACAGCCATCTTCCTTATTCTTTCCTCTAGCTTTTCTAATATTTTGACCTCTCAGTTTTATGACCTCTGGCTCCACTTCCCCCTCGGTAATGAAAAATGTGTCATTTAGATATACCTTGAATTCCCCCTGTAGAAATGCACAAACACACACACACATTCACACACACACACACACACACACACAACTGAATTTGATCCAGTTGCCTTAACTCCTATATTATGCTCTCATATAAGCCTAACCAAAGAGGCCCAAAGTTGAGCATTTTTCCATCTATATAAAATCCTAGTGTTCATAATTATAGGAAAGGGTTAAATTCTGTTTTTCCAACTGAGAAATCCATGAAGTGCTGTTAAATTTATACTAAGCATTTTAGACAAAATCACATTCCCTTCCCCTTTTTGAATAGTAATCTGAATTACTCATAATTAACTCTTATCACCTATGTTTCTCATAATCATGGAGGCTGGTTCCAGTATTAACAATCTTGAGATGGTGAGACTATGAGAAAGATTTCTGAATTCTAGTGTAGATCCATCATTAATACTTCAAATACTAGTTGTAATCAATAGCCTAGAGAATGCATCAAACAGAATATAATGTTAGTTTGCTGTGACAAAATTACTTTGCAAATGCTAACTAAAACCCAGTTAAAAACATTCACTGGAGAACTGGAAAAATGGAATCTAGTTCAGCCTGATTGTTATCTCAGAATGTTACAAAATTATTCCACTTCAAAGGGAAAGTGGGGACCTATTGATTCTTTTTCTGTAGGTACAGTCATTCTGTTCCTAACTTTTTTTCATTCTCCATAAGAGATGCTTATTCCCTTGATAAGAACACATCATATAATCATATATTTCTTGAATACATATAATATACCCAAACTATGGTAGGTACTAGAGAAATACCAAGTAAATATAAAATATAACCCAAACCATCACTTTTGCATACTTTATTATTATGCTATATTATTAATATACTTTCTAAAATGGTTTCCAATCTTGTTAGTTAACCAGCATAATTAAGATTTACTCACTAAACATTTATCTTGTATGTATTCTTATTTATTTCTCTTCTTTTAAATGGAATAGTATTCCAACTTATTATCTCTCCAAATTCCAGTCATCTGTCCATACTTACTTCTAGCTCCTCTCTTATGTGAAGTCTTTTCTGATTTCTCTGTTCTGTGCTAACTGGTTATTGTTCAATCTCTTTAGATTTACAGTTTGAACTGTAAAGTTCATTACTTCATTCTTATATAACTATTTTATATACCTTGCATGCAGTAGGTGCTTGAAGTCAGTAGGGAAGGCACCATTAGATAAGAAGAAGTGGAGAAAGATAAATGATTGATGCTATTATTTGCTACAGAAATTGGGAAGGAATGGGATCAAGGATATCTGTAGAAGGCATCATGTGGCAAGGAGTTGTGGGTGGCTCTATCATTGTCAGAGGATGGATAAGAGGAGGAAGCAGAGAGGCTGAGATTTTAAAAAGTGAGTAAAACCAATAGAAAACAGTCTCAATTTTACTGTTAACTAAGAGTAGGGAGGAGAAAGTGAGAGATGCTTGAAGAGGAAAGAGATTTAGAATAGTTGAAAATCAAGTAGAGAGGAATAAAAAGATTGCTTTGATGCCTAGTGGAAAACAGAAGATATACATTAATAGTATCCCCAATCAGCATGATTGATTGTGTAGCTTTCTCCAGTCCCAGTCAGCAGCACTCGATTAGGTTCAGAGGAATTTGGTAGTTGGAATAATCTGGATATAAAATATTTTAAGGGATGAGTGATGACATGATGAAGTGGCAAACTCAGGTAAGTACAAAATATGGAGTTAAACTGGCTAACTATTGCATCAAGAATGGAAAGGAAGGAAAGTGAATTCAAAGCTGGGATAATACCCTATAAAACTACTGAAAAAGAGAAGTTATAGTTAAATAGAAGAATGTCAAAGTTTGTTTGCTTTTTTTAAACTAAGTGGGATAATTGCAAGTCATAGAGATATATAAGGTGTGATCATCCTTGTGTGTTACTGAGATAGAGGAGCAGATCATTTAAGGAATAGGAATTTAAGAGAAATTGAGAGGTTAGAGAAAGAGATCCTAAAGTGAAGAGAATTTTGATCACTCTGGAATGGGAGAAAGGGCATGGTGGAAGAGGTTGTTTGGCTTTGAGTAGGGAATGAGTTGAGTAAAATTGAGAAGAATGAGAAGAAGCTTGTAATTTTTCAGAGAATAAAAAATAAATTATCATGCTAAAAATATAGATCTTAACATACTGAGAACTCAGCAAATAAACTGAATGTATAATCAATAGATGCTCATAACCTGTAGTTATATTGATCCATTAAAAATACAACTATTTGAGAACAACATTTTAATAGATGCTACTATAGTAAATATACCTAATGCTCAAGCTAAATGCAAAGGAAATCTTTCAATATAAAACAATTTCTTATTATCTCTAATTATTTGGTAGAATTGTAAGAATTAAATTTTAAAGGTATTATAAAAATATGAAGATTATAAATAATAATTGTGGTTGCTAATTCAAAGTATTATTACTCAAAGTCCAGAGGATGACTTGGGCTGAAGGTGACTCCTGAGGCTGACTTTCTTCCTTGAGCTGACCTTCTTCCTTAAGCTGACTTCCTTCTTAAAGTTCAACTCCTTCTTGAAGTTGACTTCATCCTTGGAGTAGACTCCCTTAGCCCCAGAAATTTAGGGCCTTTTATAGTAGCTCCTTGACCCTTCCCCCTTTCACAAAGGCCAATCACAGTTTCAAATTCTCTAACACTGCCCAAGGGGAAGTTTCTGTTGGATTCACACCTCTCATTCTTTGAAGGTGTCAATTGTTATTAAAGGCCTCTGAAGGTTATTCTCTGGAAGTCAATTTCTCATCAAAAGTTTCAAAGTTTTCCCAATTGATTGAATTTCTAAGTATATGAATTCCCTAAATGGTTTTCAAGCTCCTCCACCTAGTTCAAGCTCTTGTTGATTCAACCAAAAGGTGTATTAACTCAAAATTGGCAAAGGGAATGAAAGATTCCCTTTCACAAGTGTGAACTCAGAATAGGCAAAGGAAACAAAGAATTTCCTTTTCACAGAATAAGGTACATATCATTCCTGTTGTCCTATATGATACTGACTAGAGAGAATGACTTTCTCTTAGTATTTTACTAAATATAAAAGTGATTGTTTTCTCCAAATGTCTGAGGCTAAATTCCTGCATTCACTTATGTTCTTGTTTAGTAAATACTAAATACAAAAGGATAATAGTAGTGTTAGAAATATTCTCAGCAGGAAAATATAAGAAATAGGAATAGCCAAGAATGTTAATGAAGTAATGTTATAATAGGAGCACCTAGGAATGTTAAGGGGGTAAATTGGGATACAATATCTCCTTTGCTACTTGTAATAGATCAGGCAGGTGCACAAGGATAACTACTAGAGACAGATATAAAAAATCTCTATTTAATAACTATTTAATGTTAAGGAAAGGGATGGAAGGTAAACAAAGGTTTTGAGGATTAGGATTCCCTAATCTAAAAAGGGATTAAATTTTTCCCCACTCCCTCTAACCTGCAAAGTTGTCTTCCTGTTCAAGGAACTCAAGCCTCCTTTAAACTCCTTATCTATCACTAAAAAACCTAAAGCTATACTAAATAACCTTATGATAATTACTAATCATCTAATTATATATTTACTGTCTCTGTAAATCTCCTTCAGTTTTGAATCAATTGGTAGTCCTTTTACTCTCTGCCCCTGCCAGACCTTCTGGGAATAGCTAGGCTTTTCAGGCCTGACTAGGCCTCAAAATGGCCTGGCCCTCTCAGCAGCCACCCAGAGGAAAAACAGTGTCTCTCTTTCTCCTTTCTGTTAATTTCCCCCACAAAACTTATTCCAGAATTCTAACCTATTCTCCCCCTTCTCTTGTCACTGGGTTTTTTCAGTATTCTAAAGAAACACCAACCACCTAGGCCAAAAACCACCAGGAGCCCGTTGGCAGTTGGAAAATACCAACTGACTTTGGCTACCAAGAATTCCAACAACCACACTACCCAAGATTCTGTCTGGTCTTAAAGAATCCTTACCCACTGTTCTTTACCCTGTCCTTAGCTGCTAATTAATTCTAATAGTAGGATAGTGACTTAGATAGAAATATGAGCCCAATAAAAAGGGTATGAATACTGGGTAATAGTAACATTAAAATAATGTTGATTAGATTATAGCCATTATTTATAGTTTTAATATTTATAAGTATTTTTAGATAAATTATCAGGTAATACAGATATTCACATAATCATAGAATTCAAGAGGCAAATCGATTACTAATGTCAATCTAGTCTAACCTATAAAAATAAAAATAATCTCCTATATATTGTCTTTAAAATATTACTATGTCTACATAGATCATGAGGGATCCTCTTAGGAAACTCCCATCTATGACATTTGCTGGCTGGGTAACCTTGGGAAAAATCACCTCTCAGGATCTTAGAGAAACATTTAATATTGAAATTGCAAAAGAATTGAGTTAGTTGTAGAAGTTTTTATTGTGTTACCTTACTTCACTCCTTCAAAAAAAAAGATGAAGAAAGTAATTAAATGACTTATTTAGGATCATATACCTATTGTCTCTATGGCTCATTTTTTTTCTGGCTTCTATTAATAACGTTTGAGAACTAGAACTTTTTTGGCTGCCAGATCACACTTTTGACTTATCTTGAACTTAAAGCACACTAAATAATCTACATGTTTTAAAAGGATCTATTTGTTAACCAGGTTTTCTCTATATTATACTTTTGTATTTGTTCTTGTTACTTTTTACCCAGCACAATCTATTCCTCTTTCAATTATTTTTCTACCTTTCATTCTTAGGTCAGGCTCCCTATAAAGAAAGCATGATAAGATATGCAAAGGCAAAAAAGATATAGTCTTCTCAACTCTATCCCTCTTTTACCTGCTTGTTAGTTGTCTATGATCTCTTAGAAACAATGATATGGTTGTCTGGTGTCCAAGTTGGGTTAGGCCAGTAGAGTTCATATCATCAGTTCTATTTCATATAGAATAAGGAATGATTTTGAAGGAAGTTATCTGGCGACATACACTCACTGGTTTGGTGAAAAATTAACACTAACTCAAGCCCTTTTTACTTTAATAGGAAAAATTAGATTTGGTGTTTGTTAAGTAAGTTTTAATGAGTGCAGAACATGAGAGAATTCTGTAAAACTGCCCCAGGCTCAGCTAAGAACTTAGAGCAGAGATGATGCTGGAATTCTGTGGAATGTTGGGGAAGGGTAAAAATTAACTGCCATTCCTGGAAGTTGCTCTCTCTTTGTCTCTGGAGCTAACCTGGTTCCTGTGAGGTTGCTAATCCCAAGCTTTGTTGTGAATTCCCTATTCAACTATTGGGAATACTAGACCTACAGTTTGGGAAGAGAAAGTCAATGATTTGACAGTGGTGGAAGTAAGAAGGATGGAAGAAAGAAGCAAAGAAGGTCTTTCTTTCCATGTCTCTGTAAACTTGACTGAGTGGAGACAGACTCTTGGCCCAAGTTGGGTTGAAAGCCAATTTTGGCCCACTAGGGCCTACCTTGGAGGCAGCATATAATTTCATCAATAAGGATATTTGGAAATAGGTTTAGATCAGATAGATTTGGAATTAAGATGGGATAAGGAGAAAAAGAAGTTTTTGAATTTACTCAAGGCAAGAAGCAAGGCCAAGAGGCCTAGAGGGGAGTGGGAAAAAGCTTAGTACCCTTGGTAGGTCTTAGGGAGCCCCTGTCTTGAAACCCTTCCTACTATCCTTTCTTTCTTCTAAACCTTAAGATATTAAATAAGGTTTTGGTTTGTAAATTGCCTCCAAGGAGGCAATCTGAAGCCTAATTAGGCCCACGGTTACCTCAACTTGAAACTGCAGTTACCAACAATAGAGATTACAAAATCTCTGTACAAAACTGCCCCAACAACTTGTACTGAAATTTTAGTTTAAAATTAAAAAAAAAAAAGAGTTTCCTACTGAGTTAGTAATAGCTCCTATTCTCTGATTGAAGGAAGTCGCAATTCAACCCTACCCTTTGATTGAATGAAAAAGAAAGCCTGTGGATAATCTGTCAACAAACTATAATCAAACCTTGATGCCTAGTGCTTTTGGAACTCACAAATTTGGTATTCGATGCATTTTGAAGAAAAAAAATTGTTGTAATATTTGATGTTTGCTTGACACTCAATGTGCTGGGTAGCTTGCTAGAACTGTTGGCATTGCAATCTTGAGAAGTGGTATGCCTGCTTCAGCCAATAACAAGAATCTTGTGTTACTTCAGGAGCTGCATGAACTTCAAAGGGAGCAGCAGCAGCTGGTGGCTTGGAGAGGGGGGAGTTTTTCTCAGGTGAGTAGGGGGCAAAGGAGGATGTCCCCACTTTGACAATCAAGGAAATGTGTACAAAATGGGTGGAAGTGTTGAACACTTTCGCCCTTGTAAAGATTTAAGAAGAGGAATTGTAAATTTGCTAAATGACCAGACCATTTCCCACTTGAGAGAAATTTCAGAATGCAGACAAAAACAAACATCATTGGATTGGTTTCTTGAGAAGCTTACACCTGATGCATCTCAAACAGGGTTCAGTGGTGATAAGGAACAGAAGAGAGAAAGAGAAAGAACTCCAGCAGGGCAGCTGTCCTTAGATATTATGGAAGGGCACTACTTCTAGATAATAACACCTTTCCCCACCATCCTCTCAATATAGGTAAAATTAATTTAAAATTATTCTGTTTAATCTAATTATTGTCTTTCATTTATGCTTATGCATTATTAATGTTTACTTAGTAAAATACAACTCCATTAATGCATACAATGCCTTACAAAATCTGGTTATAGGTGTCTGGATTGATTCAATTTGCATTATTTCTTATGGGAAAAATTCATTTGATACTTTACTTTTGGTACTTGATCTACCTTATGAAATGAATTAATGAGAAGCACCAAGATATAATTTTACTTAAGACAGTGGGAGAGTGTGCACTGAACCCTTGGAGGGATGCCAGAGGCCTCATGGCTCCCTGGCTTCCTGAAGACCCTTGTTTCTTTTCACAAGTGAGTCTTTCGTATCCTTTTGCTTAGAGAGAGGTGAGAGCCCTTCAAAAAGAGTGTCTTTGAATAGGGATGTCATTCAGGGTATAAATTTTGGTTTCCTAGGGGAAATCAGGTCTTTTTAGTTGGCAACTGAGAGCCAGCAGGTCTAAGAGGGTATGGCTCCTGATCTGGGCCAAGGTTTGGTAAGAGAACAAACAGTTACATCTGGCAAGGTGCATTTTTTCCTTTGTCTCATCTTTTAAAAATTATTTAATATATAATTATACATTAAGATACAGTTTCCAGAGAATTTTAATCTTAAAAGCTACCAAGAAGAAAAGGATTGTATCAAGAGCCTCCCTACCTTCACTTAATCCACCAACAAAAATTTAAACTCATTTTTTCAGTAATATACTTTAGAATTATTTACCAGTAATACTAAAAGATTGTTTGATAAAATACTCATTGGATATGTAAAATATACTAAGAAAGAGATAAATTATGCTTAAGACTGAGACAATAAATAATATCTTGTTGCCTCATGGGATAACTAAAGCTTAGCTCATTTGCCAACTTCTTTTGAAAATCAATCCTGATATTATTAGTTGATAATATCCTCCCCAAAAATTTTATTAATATTGCATTTAATTGCCATTTACATGCCATTTTCTTCAATGTCCTTGATGTCAGGTACTATTTATTTCCTTTCTGACTTTTTTATCTCTACTGTCTAAAACAGTACCCAAAACAGTTAGTTGTAAGAAAATGTAACTGAATTATTAAATGAATTGCAGTAATTGAACTTGTATGATACTGGTTCCAAATGAGATATTGTGTTTTCCATTATGAAAACTATTATCCATTATGAATTCAACAAAATCAATAACTGCAGAATTTGTCTTAAACATGATGTCACACATAAATTTTACTGGTTGTCAATTTTCAGCAGGATAATAAAATATAAATAACAAAGCATGACAATGAATTTTAATTTGACTTGGAATTCTATTAGCTCTGATTCTTTCTGTTACTGTGCAAATGTTACTGTGGTAAATGTCATCCTTGTTTTGATCTCTTATCCAGACATGAGTGTTATATAGGTTTCTTGTGGTGGACTTTTCAGTAATTGCTATAGCTGATTTTGACTGTCATTATGAACACCAAGAAATTATAAGGAAAAGGATGTTCCTTTCAAAGAAAAATTAAATGTTCATGCTATCTAATTACAGTGTTACCACACGTACTTTAATGTACTTATTAACTTTAATGTTAACACATTTCATTAAATTGATCAGATCTTATTTACTGTCTGCTTCAATTCTTCTCACTTCAGGAACATGGTAAGCAACAATCACTAATCTGTACTTAAAGACTGAGAATTTTATGATAGAAAAGAAAGAACTTTTAAAAGTATCATCATTAAAATTGAATAATTTGAATATATTTAGAATTTATGTCCTACACTGAATTGCTGATGAGATAGAAATTATGTATTTATACAAAAATTATACAAATGGCTAGAAATTCCATAAACAGTATATTTCCTTATTAATTTTGTATCAGATTATATTTTATGAAGAAAGCAAATTCATGCCAAAATAGGGATGTAGGAAATTGCTTGATTTTCTTCCCTGGTTAGTTAAACAAAGTTATTTGTTTGTTTTTGTTTTTCATTTTGCAGCTATGTGAAAGAAGAATTAGAGCAGAGGGTGAATGAATGGGAACTTGAGAAAGGGAAGTGAAATAGAAGGCTACTGCAATAGTCCAGAAGAAAGTATTGATATTTTGATCTAGAGAAGAAGTTATGAAAGTAGAGAAAAACGTGATATGTCTGAACTATATAAAGATAGAAACACTAAAATTTGCAACTTGGTTAGGTATAGGAGGGAGGTGAAGAAAAATGGAAGATAACTCAGAGGTCATCAACCTAAACTGACAATATAGGATCTTCTGTGGAACTTGGGAAAAGGAGAGTTATTTGTGGTAAAAGATAAGTTTAGTTTTAAATTGCGATTGAGATGATTACCGATTGACAGTAGGAGATATAAAATGGACATTAGTGATGTAAGGCTAAAGTTTTATGTATGTGTATGTGTATATATATATATATGCATGTGTATAAATATAATACACACAGAGACAGAGGCAAAGTCAGAAAAACAGAGAGGAATAATCTTCATAGAGATGAATTGGGAGTATTTAGTGAAGATAGAAAGAGGAGGAGAAGGAGGAGAAGGAATGGGTAGGAGGAGAGGGATGGAAGGGGAGGAGGAAAATTCAAAATGAGGAGAGTATGCAAATATGCTATTCCAAAGTGAAAGCATCTTTTTTTGGTAAATTAATGGAGGAGATGTAGGAATACATGTAAACTTTAAGGCAATCAGTAGTAGATAAGGAGAGCATAGAAATTTGAAGCGTTCCATGATTCTCCTAGATGTTAATACAACACTCCCCTAACAAATATTATATTTATTTCACATATTTATTTATATATTCATTCAGCTGTGTATATACACTTATGTATATCTACATATGTTTGTGCATATAACACATATATGCATGTGCATGCATTGTAGACCACCCACTCAAATGGGATATGAAAGGAACTCGAAGTATCCATCAGGTGCTTTAAAGTGAGCAAAGTTTTGTTCTGTCCAAGGTAAAGACAATCCCTGGTATGATGGGGAAAAGGCACTTACAAAAGTGTCAAAAGCCAAGATATAGCTTCAATGCATACAATTGTGACAAGACAAAGAGGGGAGATTAGTGACAATGGTAAAATTTGTTCAATGACAGGACACAGTTTGTCCAGCATCAAAGAGTCTATTTTCAGGGATTGGACAGCAACAAAAAGAGGGACAGTCAGTTTTGTTTGGAGATGAAAGCCTATTCATAACAAAGCCATGTTGTCTGGGATATGGTTACTATTGGTATTTTCCATTACTCAGATCTGACATGGTTGTTCCAAGTTGACCCTTGATTCTGGAATATGGTTTTGACAGTAACCAATTGATAGCAGCAGAGTTCATTTTGAGTGCAGGAGTACAAGGGACCAATGTTCTGCCAAGACCTCAACACATCTTGATTAGGTGAGATATGTTCAGGAGCTAGGTTTGAGCCTGGAGCTGCTATGTCTAATCCTAGGGAACACGCTAGACAACTCAGGAGGTTGAGAGGTATTAGCAAAGGGGTAATTCTGGAAGTCTAAAAGTTTATGTGTTTTATAGATTTACATATGTATAGAGATAATTATATTGTGTATATAAGTACTTATTGTTTACTCATTTTCAGTTCCATATGACTCTTTGTGATCTCACTTGGGGATTTCTTGGCAAAGAAACTAGAATAGTTTCTAATTACCTTCTCCAGTTCTTTTTTAGAGGTAAGGAAACTGAGGCAAACATGGTTAAATGACTTGCTCAGATCACACAGTACATATCTGAGGTCATATTTGAGCTAAGATCTTCCTGACTCTAAGTCTGACATAGTACACACACTGTCACCTAGCTGTCCATTAATTTTTTTTCCAGATTGCATGTCAATACAATTTTATAATCAATTTTTGACATTTTGTAATCCATGTTCTGTCCTTCCCTCCCTTCAGTCCTTTCTTCACTAAAAGGTAGGTTGAACATGGGGTATCATACAACATGTATTTCCATTTATATAATGTGAAAGAAGAAATGTATCATTTAAACTAGAGAAAAATTCATGGAGAAAATAAAGTGAAAATGGTATGTTTCAATCTGCACTCAGAATTCATTTGTTCCTTATATGGCCATGGATAGCCTTTTTGTCATGAGTACCTTCGACTTGTCCTGGATCTATTGATAATAGTTGTCATTCAATGTTGATTATTTCACATTATTGTTGTTACCTTGTGCAACTTTCTCCTAATTTTGCCCACTTAATTTTGCATCACTTAGTATAAGTCTTTCCAGGATTTTTGGAGATCATATGGTTTGTCATTTCTTGTGACACAATAGTATTTTGTTAAAATCATATACCACAACTTATTTATCCATTCACCAATTGGTGGACCCATCTTCAATTTTCAGTTCTTTGAGTCCACCTGTTTATTCATATCCATGTTATCTCCCTGAAAGGAATGGTAGAAACTGCTTTATTATTAACCCAGATATGGGAAATGATAGGGGCTTAATCTATGTTTGATAATTTTTGTTGATGACTAGTTGGATACATTATAGAGCACAAAGGCAATGATGGATAAGTGCATAAGGTTAGCACTTTAGCAAAGTGAAGGGGTACTTCTACCTGTGAATCTGGAGCAAAGGAGAAAAGAGTAGGGGTTTATATCCAGGTAGTGTGAGATGAAGAACTGGTAAGAAAAGGGACTTCAGGGGGCAGCAGGGCAGCTCAGTGGATGGAGAGTCAGGCCTAGAGATGGCAGGTCCTAGGTTCAAATCTGACCTCAAACACTTCCCAGCTGTGTGACCCTGGGCAAATTACTTAACCCCCATTGCCTAGCCCTTACCACTCTTCTACCTTGGAACCAATACCTAGTATTATTGGTTCCAAGACAGAAGGTAAGGATTAAAAAAAAAGAAAGAAAAGGGAGTTCACCATTTTGAGTATCATTTTTTAAGTCAAAAATGAGGTAATGTACTATGATGAGAGAAAATGGTCAAAGGTGGCGTATATGACTTGAGAGGAGATTTGTTACCTATGTTACAAGAAATAAAATGATCAATCAGGAAGAATGAACAGATTACCTTGAAGTTTATAAAAGGTGTTCATGGTGAACAGACTGAGTATGTTGGCGCTTCCTGGAAGGACAGAGAGAATTCCTCTTTTTTTTTCCTTTTCCTTTCCCTATTTTGAAATTATGTGACATAAATTCAAAATGAACTTTTTAATTATTCTACTTCTAACATTGGTAGATGAATGCAAAGGAAAATGCTAAGAATAATTCAGGACTGTGATACTGTGGTATGGAAAAAGATGAGCCTCTGAATAAAATTACAAAACATTTAAAAAATTAAACTTTATTTTTTATCATCAAATATTTTTCTCCCTACCAACTCCCTAGCCTACTGAAAAAGAATACATATACGTAATTAATCAAAGCAAACTACTATATTGGTCTTGCTAAGAAATGTGTTTCATTCACATCTTGAGTACATTACCCCTTTGACTGAAATTCTTCATAACATTCTTCATGATTAGTGCTGTAGAAAAGCAGTTCTCATTTGTTTTTGTTTTTAGGATACCTTTACATTAAAAAAATGAAAACCCTTCTCCAAAAAGTTTTGTTCATGTAATTTCTACCTATTGATATTCACAGTATTAGAAATTTAAATTTTATTATTATTACCAAAATAAATTTTTCTGTGGATACTCTTAAAATGTCTCAGAGATACCAGACCACGAGTAAAGTACTGCTACTGTAGAATAATGGTAGATCATTGTGTTGGTCAGCACTCTTAAAACTCAAAATGGTGCATTTTTTCCAGTGGATTTGTGTGTGTATATACAGTATAAATAAAATAATATATATTCAAATGTTTCTCTAAAATAATTTTTTCACTATATATAATATATTTCCTTTATATTAAAATAATATATTTGGCTATCCTCCAATTGATAGGCAATTAGCTTCTGGTTCTTTGATACTCCAAAAAAGAGACATTATATAGAGCCTTTTCTTTTTATTTTGATCTCTTTTGGGAGTAAGCATAATAACTGTATTGTTGGATCAAAGAATATGAACAATTTATTAACTTTTGGAAAATGAGTCCAAATTCCTCCCCAGAATGACTGAACAAATTTATATCTCTACCAAAAATCTATTTATAGGGTTTCCTGCAATCCCTCTTTTATTTGTCACCTTTCACTTTCATCAGCTCTGCCATTATGAAGGATATGAGACTAAACTTCAGATTTACTTAATATTCATTTTTCTAATCTTTAGCAATTCATTACATTTTTATAACTAGATAACTTGAATTTCTTCCTTTAAAATTGCCTACTTATATCCTACAATCATTTATCAATTGGGGAATGTCTTTTTTTCCTACATATCTTGCTCACATTCCTTGAAAATATTTCCTTTTTAAGAAAAAATGATAAAAAATATTTTCCCAGTTAACCATTTCTTTTTCAATTTTATCTATGCTGAATTAGCACAAAGACAGAATATTTTCTAAAATCAAAATTATCCATTTTATCTTTTGTGATACAACTTATCTTTGTGTTCATGAGCTAATTCCTAGTATGTTGATTTGATAAACCACATATCTATTCAAATATTTTCTTGGTATGTGATGTTACATTTCTCTAAACCTAAATTTTCAACAGCCTTATTGAATTCTGTGAGATTTTGTCAGATGATGAGTCAATTAATCCATTGGTGGTATCTTTGGATTTATCAAATTCCAGTCTATTAAGTTTATTTGCTTTGTTTTGCTTTATAACTAATCTATTCCACTTATTAGCAATGAAGAAGATAGCACAGCGAAGAGTACTGAACTTGGCAGCAGGAGGACTAGAAATCATTCAATTATTATCTATCTGAATCTTGTCCAAGTTACTTAATCTCTTTCATCCACAGTTTATTCATTTATAAAATAGGGATAATAATAGCACCTATATCATATAATTGAGATGTGTCACAATGGAAATAAAGGTAGACTGAAGCAGAAAATATCTGATCATTATCAAAGCTAGGCTAGTGGTGGCCAATGGGCTCAATAATTGCTCATCAGTCAAATACTGAGGACTGATAGGGTCTTTTATAGTGATTAACAGGAGTACAGAGCAAAATACTTTTTAAATTTTTTTATTTTTAAATATTTTTCCATGTTTACATGATTCATTTTCTTTCCCTCCCCTCTTCCCTTCCCCTTCTAGAGCCAACAAGTAACTCCACTGGGATATACAAATGTTAACACTTGATACCTATTTCCTTATTATTCATTTTTTCTATAGAGAGATTTTTTAAAGCCTAAACCCCAAATCAGCTACTGTGAAAGATAGAAATATTGAAGGAAATACAAGAACTCAATTTGCAGTGTTATCTCATCCAAGAAGGAGATAGAACTGTGGCTGCCTACTGGGAATGGAAATAGAACTTCAAACTAAGAAAAGCAGGGGAACAGTTGGAGATTGGGCTTTCCCCCTTTTGAGCTGAAGAGGAAAGAAGCAATTTGCATTAAGTCTATTGAACTACAAATCATTCAACAGAAAAGAGCCAGATTAACCATCTGTCTCATAGTGGTAGGATAGACTTTTTCCCTTCGAGGAAGTAAATAGCCTATCCTTCAGAAGACTACTTCATAGCTATATTTCTGTGCCAAGAAAGACAATAATCTTGAACCTACAAAGATACTAAGATCATCTGGAACTTAGTCCCTAGACTTGAGCTTCACCCCCTGAAAAAAGTATAGGAGGAATATAGTTCAGGGATTTCCTGCTCCCTCTTTCCTAACCTATTATATCAAACCCTTTATCTAATAAATAGATATTTTAACTAATTGAGAAGTCATATATCTTCAATAAACTAAAGGGGATCATAGACACAATCAACTAAAGAAGAAAATAGGAACAGAGATTGAAGGGGATTTTTCTCTTACCCTTCAGCTCTGTTCAGATCCAACTCCATTTCTCTAGATAGTTCTGCTTGGAAGGAAAGTGGAATTCCTCTTTATCTATTCCCTCCCTCTCAGCTACCTGTCAAACTTTAGTTCCTGATACCCCACTAGTACAATTTTGGCACCCCACTATTAAAGAAAGAATCCATCTTGGCCAACTGAAAGGGAGTTGACAGTTGGAACCCCTGAACAGGGGTAGCCCTCTTTGGAGGTTCAAGTGAAGAGATAAATTGAAGAGAGACAATATGTGGCAATTGTTAATTTGGGCTTATGTTAATTATGATCATAGGCATATCCTGAACCTACTGCTTAATTTATAACATGGTAACATCAGTATTAATGGATACCATTGAATTAATTTCAAATACTACCTCCTTTGTGATGATGATTCCTCTTAACAGCTCTGTAATGTGACAGGTAATAACACAAATGTATGTTATTCTAATGGCAGCAATTCAGACTTTAATCTATGTGAAAACCATATTAAGAATGATCTGACACAAAAAACAGGCCCAGATCTTTGTGTTCATATAGTTCCTGTGTTTGTCCTGGCAGATAGATTCCTAAGTATTTTATATTGTCTAGGGTGATTATAAATGGAATTTCTCTTTCTAATTCTTGCTACTGAAATAGGTTGGAGATATATAGAAATGCTGATGACTTATGAAGGTTTATTTTGTATCCTACAACTTTGCTATAATTGTTGATTGTTTCAACTAGCTTTTTGGTTGATTCTCTATGATTCTTTAAGTATACCATCCTATGGTCCACAAAGAGTGATAGCTTGGTCTCCTCATTGCCAATTTTAATACTTTTCTTTTTCTTCTCTAATTGATACTGCTAATGTTTCTAGTACAATGTTAAATAATAGGAATGATAATGGGCATCCTTGTTTCACTCCTGATCTTATTAGGAAGGCTTCAAGTTTATCCCCATTGCAAATGATGTTTGCTGAAGGTTTCAGATATATACTGTTTATTATTTTTAGGAAAGGCCCTTCTATTCCTATACTTTCTAGTGTTTTCAATAGGAATGGATGTTGTATTTTATCAGAGGCTTTTTCTGCATCTATTGAGATAATTATGTGATTTTTGTCAGTTTGCTTATTAATATGGTCAATTATGTGGAAGGTTTTCCTAATATTGAACCATCCTTGCATTCCTGGTAGGAATCCTGCCTGGTCATAGTGGATGACCCTTGAGATGACTTGCTGAGGTCTTTTTGCTAGTATCCTATGTAAGATTTTGAGTCTATATTCATTAAGGAGATTGGTCTATAGTTTTCTTTCTCTGTTTTTGATCTGCCTGGTTTGGGGATCAGTACCATGTTTGGGTTGTAAAATGAATTTAGTAGAACTCCTTCTTTGCTTATTCTGTCAAATACTTTGTGTAATATTGGGATTGTTTGTTCTTTGAATCTTTGATAGAATTCATTTGTGAATCCATCTGGACCTGGGGATTTTTTATTAGAGAGTTCTTTGATGGCTTGTTCAATTTCTTTTTCTGATAAAGGGTTGGTTATGAAATTTATTTCTTCCTCTCTTAATCTAGGCAGTTTATATTTGTTTAAGTATTCATCCATATCACCTATATTGCTATATTTGTTGCCATATAATTGGGTATAATAGTTTTTAATGATTGTTCCTGCTAGTGCTGGAGGCCCAGCACTCTAGGTGAGGGGGGAATGGGTCCTGGGATGTTCCTTCTGCCTTCAATTTAAACCCAAGTGTTCTCGGATTCCAGCTTTTTTGGTGGGGCACACTTTTTGAGTTGAGTTCAGCAGGAGGGTTCCTTGGCTCTGTTTTGCTGTTGGGTTTGATTTTCAGAGGTTTTCAGAGGTCTGAACTTCTGCTCCTTCTATGAGGTCAACTTGACTCTGCCTCTATACCAACTTCCTCAACCTCACTTCTAAAAAATAATTTGTGACACCTACTATTTATCTTTCAGAAGAGAAGATGGGGTTAAATTGTAATAGAATCTAGAATCAGTCTGAGACCAAAATCTTATTTATAGCCCTTCTAGCATAAAATAACCTGCTAGCTTGTGTACTATACTGGTATAACCTTCAATTATCTGGTTTCCTTCATTCCAACATGGTGGAGTAAGAAATTATGGAGTTTATGGCATGTGAAATTTGAATCAACTGAAGAACAGATTTGGGATCTGGTAGATCTGAATTTATATCCTGCCTCTGTCATAACTTCTGTGCTGTATTTCTGACCTACATTCTGCTAATATGCATTGCAATATTTCTCAATGCCTACTTCACCTTAGGAGATCTATCCTCCATGCCAGGATCTTTTTCTATCACCCTGGATCACATCTATCCTCCTTTCTAGAGCCATTACCCTGGTTGGTAGGCTCCTCCTGAGTCTTCTTTTTGGAGAAGGGCTCTGAGAAAATATCTGTCTATACTTATTCTCTTCCGAGCTTTGCTTCAGACTAGATGAACTTAACATAATGCCTTACACATCAATGCCTCCATACTCATCTCCTACTCCAACTGTTCATCTCCTTTTAGTATATTGTCTTCCCCATTAGACTGTAACTTCCTTAAGTGTAGGACCTGTCTTTCTTTTGGCCTTTATCACTAAGCATAGTGCTTGGCATATAGTAAACTGTTAAGAAAACTTTTTTTGCTTCCTCTTACTTTGTCTATGTGATCCTTGGTAAACTTAATCTCCTGGAGATTGAGTTTTTTATCTGAAAAATTAGTGTGAAATTCAGTTACCTCAACTGTGTACTTTGGCTTTAAACCTATCATCTTAAATTCCTATGAACTCAATTTTAGTCTCTTTAATAATCATTTATTTGTAATAATAATAGGTAGAATTTATATAATAATTTGATATTTGTAAAACACTTTGCAAGCATAATCTATCACATCTTCATAATAATCCTGCAGAAGGTACTATTATTATCCTTATTTTACAAATGAGGGAACAGACAGAGGCTAAGCAACTTGCCCACGATCACATAGCTACTAAGTGTCTGGGATCATATATGAAATCAGATCTTTCTGACTATACCTTGTAAGACATTCTATGTGCAGAAACTTACATTAGGTGCTAGTTGTGCTAGGAGCTGGTTTTATTTTTTTTTATTTAGATGATTTAGAATAATTTTCCATGGTTAAAAGACTCATGTTCCTTCCCTCCCCTCCCCCTTGTACTCCTCCCATATATGATGCACAAATTCACTGGGTTTAACATGTGCCATCAATGAAGACCCATTTCCTTATTATTAGTATTTGCACTATGGTGATCTCTTAGAGTCTACTTTCCCAGTCATAGCCCAAACAATCTATGTGATCAAGTGGTTGTTTTTCTTCTGTGTTTCTTTTCCCACAGTTCTTCCTCAGGTTGTGGATAGTGTTCTTTTTTATATGTCCCTCCAAATAGTTCTGGATCATCGTATTGCCACTAGTAGAGAAGTCCATTACATTTGAATTTACCACAGTGTATCAGTTTTTGTGTATAATGTATAATCTCTTGGTTCTCCTCCTTTTGCTCTGCGTCACTTCCTGGAGGTTGTTCCAGTCCCCGTGGAATTCTTCCACTTTATTATTCCTTTTAGCACAATAGTAGTCCATCACCAACATATACCACAATTTGGTCAGCCATTCCCCAATTGAAGGGCATCCATTCATTTTCCAATTTTTTGCCTCCACAAAGAGCACAGCTATGAATATTCTGGTAATAATCTTTTTCCTTATTATCTCTTTGGGGTACAAACCCAGCAGCGCTATGGCTGGATCAAAGGGCAGACAGTCTTTTATCACCCTTTGGGCATAGTTCCAAATTGCCTTCCAGAATGGTTGGATAAGTTCACAGCTCCACCAGCAATGCATTAATGTCCCAATTTTGCCACATCCCCTCCAGCATTCATTACTTCCCTTTGCTGTCATGTTGGTCAAGTTGCTAGGTGTGAGGTGATCCTCAGAGTTGTTTTAATTTACATTTCTCTGATTATAAGAGATTTAGATCATTTTTTTATATACTTATTTTTTTTAAACCCTTACCTTCTGTCTTGGTGTCAATACTGTGTATTGGCTCCACAGCAGAAGATTGGTAAGGGCTAGGCAATGGGGGTCAAGTTACTTGCCCAGAGTCACAAAGCTGGGAAGTCTCTGAGGCCATATTTGAACCTAGGATCTCCCATCTCTAGGCCTGTCTCTCAATCCACTGAGCCACCCAGGTACCCCTTTTCATATGTTTATTAATAGTTTTGATTTCTTTATCTGAAAATCTCTTATCCATTTATCAATTGGGGAATGGCTTGGTTTTTTGTACAATTGATTTAGTTCTTTATAAATTTGAGTGATAAAACCTTTGTCACAAGTTTTTGTTATAAAAATTGTTTCTTAATTTGTTGCTTCCCTTCTAATTTTGATTGCATTGGTTTTGCTTATACAAAAACTTTTTAATTTAATGTAATCAAAATTATTTATTTTGAATTTTGTATTTTTTTCTAACTCTTGATTGGCCTTAAAATCTTTCCTTTCCCAAGGATCTGAAAGTATACTATTCTGTGTTCATCAAATTTACTTATTGTTTCCTTTTATGTTCAAGTCATTCACCCATTCTGAGTTCATCATGGTATAGGGTGTGAGATGTTGATCTAAACCTAATCTCTCCCATACTGTTTTCCAGTTTTAGCAGTTTTTGTCAAATAGTGAATTTTTGTCCATAAAAGCTGGGATCTTTGGGCTTATCATAGACTGTCTTACTGAGGTCACTAATTCCAAGTCTATTCCACTGATCCACCCTTCTGTCTCTTATCCAGTACCATATTGTTTTAATGATCACTGCTTTACAGTATGGCTTAAGATCTGGTACTTTTAGGCCACCTTGCTTTGCTTTTTTTTTTCATTATTTCCCTTGATATTCTTTATCTTTTGTTCTTCCAAATAAACTTTGTTATTGTTTTTTCTAATTCTATAAAAAATGGTTTTATTGGTAGTTTGATGGGTATGGCCCCAAATAAGTAAATTAGTTTGGGTAGGATTGTCATTTTATTATGTTAGCACATTCTACCCATGCCAATTGATGTTTTTCCATTAATTTAGATCTAGTTTTAATTGTGTGGACAGTGTTTTGTGGTTGTGTTCATATAGTTCCTGCTTTTGTCTCAGCAGATAGACTCCTAAGTATTTTATTCTGTTTGTGGTGATTTTAAAGGTAATTTCTTTTCTAACGCTTGCTGCTGGGATGAGTTGGAAGTACATAGAAATGCTGATGATTTATGTGGGTTTATTTTGTATCCTGAAAATTTGATAAAGTTGTTGATCATTTCCACTAGTTTTTTAGTTGATTCTCTAGGATACTTTAAGTATACCATCATATCATCCACAAAGAGTGATAGCTTGGTCTCCTCATGGTCAATTTTAATACCTTCAATTTCTTTTTTTTCTCTAATTGCTACTGCTAGTGTTTCTAGTACAATGTTAAATAATAGAGGTGATAATGGGCATCCTTGTTTCACTCCTGATCTTATTGGGAAGGCTTCTAGTTTATCCCCATTGCAGATAATGTTTGCTGATGGTTTTAGATATATACTGTTTATTATTTTTAGGAAAGGCCTTTCTATTCCTATGCTTTCTAGTGTTTTCAATAGGAATGAATGTTGCATTTTATTGAAGGCTTTTTCTGTATCGATTGAGATAATCATCTGATTTTTGTTGGTTTGGTTGTTGGTATGGTCAATTAAGTGGAAGGTTTTCCTAATATTTAACCATCCTTGTATTCCTTTTATAAATCCTGCCTGATCATAATGAATAACCCTCATGATCACTTGCTGGAGTCTTTTGGCTAGCATTCTACTTAAGATTTTTGCATCTATGTTCATTAAGGAGATTGGTCTATAATTTTCTTTCTCTGTTTTTGATCTACCTGGCTTTGGAATCAGTATCATATTTGTGTCATAAAAGAAATTTGGTAGAACTCCCTCTTTGCTTATTATGTTAAATAGTTTGCATAGTATTGGGATTAGTTGTTCTTTGAATGTTTGATAGAATTCACTTGTGAATCCATCAGGCCCTGGATTTTTTCTTAGGGAGTTCTTTGATGGCTTCTTCACTTTCTTTTTTCTGTTATGGGGTTATTTAAGTATTCTATTTCTTCTTCTGCTAAGCTAAGCAATTTATATTTTTGTAAATATTCCTCTATATCACCTAGATTGCCATATTTTTTGCCATATAATTGGGCAAAATACTTTTAATGATGTCTTAATTTCTTCTTCATTAGATGTGAGGTCTTCCTTTTCATTTTGGATACTGTCAATTTGCTTTTCTTCTTACCTTTTTTTTATTAGACTGACCATTCACATTCAAAGTTATGATTTCTACTTTTGTATTTCCCAATATTTTCATTTTCTCTCCTTTTCCTGCTATTTTCTCTTTTATTATTTCCTTCTACAACAATATTCTGTTTTTAATCAGTTCCCCTAATCCCCACCCTTATTTTTCTTTCCTTTTCTCCCCTTTCTTTTTATTCCTCTCTTAATTTTCTTTTGTTTTTCTAAGCTACCCCACACACTCTCCCCCCTTGAATTACTTCCCTCCCCACCCTACCTTTCCACCCCCTCCCTTTTTATTCCCCTTTTGTTTTTTTAAAGTCTATTAAATTCTCTTCACCCTCTTTATTTCCCCCCTTTGTTAACTCACCTCGCCACTACCTCCTTAGTTTTCCCCTCTCAACTTCCCTAAGGGTAAGATAGAGTTCAATACCTCAATGCATCTAGATGTTCTATCCTCTCATAATTGATTCCACTGAGAATAAGGTTTGAGTATTACCTTTTAGCACTCTCTTCCTCTCCTTATAGTTGTATTGTTCTTCTCTCTCTCCCTTGTGCCTTTTTGTGTAGCATAGGTTATCCTAAATTTCTTATTCTTTCAAGTTTCTCTTTATGTCACCCCCCATTTCTTTCTTCTTTTTTAATATATGATTTTAAACCATTTAGTACCCCAATATCTACCTATGGAAAATTCTTCTAACTACTATAATAGTAAATAAAATTTTTGACAGTTACAAATAACATTTTTCCATATAGGAATATAAATGATTTGACCTTATTTGAGGTCCTTAGAGAACAAAAAAATATGACCCTTCTCTTTCTTATTTACCTTTTCATGTTACTCGTGAATTTTTTATTTCAATATCATATTTTCTGTTTAGTTCTGGTCTTTTTTTTTACAAATATTTGGAAGTCTTCTATTTTGTTGAATTTCCATACTTTCCCCCAGAACTATATAGCAAATTTTGATGGGTAGGTGAGCCTTGGTTCTAGACCCAATTATCTTGACTTTCTGAATATCATATTCTAAGCCTTGCATTCTATTAGTGTGGAGGCAGCCAGATCCTGTATAATCCTGATTGATGCTCCTTGATATCTGAATTGTTTTTTTCTGGCTTCTTGTAATATTTTCTCCTTAGCTTGGAAGTTCTAGAATTCGGCAATTACATTCCTGGGGGTTGTTTTTTCAGGATTTTGTGTTGTGAGTGATCTATGAACTCTTTCAATGTCTATTTTTTCCCTCTTGTTGCAGAACCTCAGGGCAATTTTCTTAGATAATTTCCTGTAGTATGGTGTCAAGGTTTCTTCCCCCCCCCCACCATGCTTTCAGGTAGGTCTATGATTCTCAGATTGTCTCTCTGACTTCTATTTTCAAGGTCAACCACCCTCTCAGTGAGATATTTTGTGTTGCTTTCTAATCTGTTGGGTTTTATTTAGCTTTTCTTTATTAATTCTTGCTGTCTTGTGAGATCATTGGGTTCTACTTGACCAATTCTATATTTTAATAACTGGTTTTCAGCTAATAACTTTTGATTTTCCTTTTTGGTTTGATCTATCCTGCTTTTCATGGCTTCCAGCAGGTCATTTCTGCTCTTTAATTTGCTTATTATTTCATTTGATTTCTGGGTTTCAATTTCCATGAGGAAGTTCCTGTCTTTTAAACTGTTATTTTCTTTTTGGACTATTTCCCACTTTTCTTGGCACATCTCTTCCATTTTTCTGACAATCTCAGATTTAAAGTCTTCAAGAACTTGTAACCAATTTCCATTTTTTCCCGAAGGTTTCTGCTGCTTTTTCTTTAGTCTGGGTTTTTCCTGTATAAAAATTATCAAGGGTCAACATTTTCTTCTTGTTTTTTTTTTAGCTTCATGGAGTTGGTGGCTGTTGCCTTGTTCCTTCCTGATCAGATGTCTATGGGTGGGTGATCTTTGTACTGGGCTCTGGAGAGGTTTTTGCTCTGAGAATATTTTCCCAAGTCCTCAGCAGTGTCCAGCTGCTCTTAGGGGCAGGTCTAGCCCCCAAGAACTGAAAGATTGCCTTGCAAAGGTCTGGATGTGGAGTATAGGCAGGTCTCTGTATTGAGCACTGGAGAGGTTTTTGCCCAGAGGCTATTTTTCAGGTCTCTATGGTTGTTTTCCATGAGCTGCCCCCTCTCTCCAGGCTCTGCTGCTCCTTATCTCCACATTTTCTCTGCCTCCTGGGGTCCCGAGTTTTGCTGTTCTTATGTGCAAGTCTGGCCCCTGAGAACTTAGAGGTTGCCTGGAAGAGGTCTGGGTGTAGGGTGTAGGGAGATCTCTGTATCGAGCACTGGGGAGGTTTTAGCCCAAGGGCTTTTTACAATTCTCTGTGGCATTTTTTGCTGTGAGCCACCCTCTTTCCCCAAGCTCTGCAACCCCCTTTCTCCACATTTCTTCAGCCTCCCAGTGTCCTGAATCGTTTCTCTTAGGGGTAAGTCTATGTTGAACTCAGCTAGCCTCCCTCCTAGAACTTAGAAGTTTGTCCTATGCTGGCTCAGATTCTGGAAAGGTAGGTAAAGTGGGGGAGGAGTGGTGAGCTCATCCCTTGGTGGGGGAAATTTCACCCCCTTTTTAAAGTGGAAATGCCCTAACTTTGCCTACCTTCTGTGCTGTGTCCTATTGTGGAACTCCTTTGCTCATTTGATCTTGGTTTTGTCTATTTGAGGCACTCTGTTTCTAACTGTGGAGAGGAGAAGAGCTCTGCTTCTACTCAGTAGCCATCTTGACCCAGAAGTCTACCTAGGAGCTGGTTTTGAAAAAAGAAATCTCCATCTTCAAGTAGGTTGCATTTTTCTGGGGGACATATATCATGCACAGACATCTTCTCAATTATATTGTAAATTTTTGAAGGCAAAGACAATGTGTGTTTTTTTAAGTAGGTACTTAACAGATATTTGTGAAAATATTCAAACTTCTTTAATCATAATTTAATGTAGTAGAAAGAGCACTGGGCTGAGAATTCCAAAACTGATTCAGTTTTTGACATTCATGACAATTGGGCTCATTACTTTACCTGTCTTATCTTCAGTTTCAATTAAATCAGAGCACCAGACAATATTAATATATTAATTAAGTGGAAGAATATTAAGCATTCAGTGTGAAATTATCTCTAAGATTCCTTCTAGCTTTAACAATTACATTTGATTTCTTGCTCTAGAGAACTATTTTACTCCACCACAATCCTACTACATTTTCTCACCAAAGTATGGTGGTGACTGAATTCTTGAATATTATAGTCACAAATCAAAAATTCTTTTAGGCCCTTGTCAGCTATAATTGTTGAGTAGGGCATTGTCATTTATATTATTTCCATTAGGGATAGTCCTAACCTAGGATACCAATTTGACTATAAAGTACTTAATTTTTCTCTCACCATTGCTGTTGAAAAATAATTGTTAAAAAATGAAATCTTTATCAATGGAGAGTGTAGCCACATTGCCAAAATCACAAATAATAAAATATGCTTCTATTCCATGTTTGTACTAATTTGAGATAATTCCTTTTTTGTTAAGAAACATTTCTTCATTATCTAGTATTCTTACCTAATCCTCAATTTTTATAATTCTCTAATTTTTGAAATTCACTGTAGCTTTGATATCAAATGAATATATATCTCCTCAATCTCTTGATATGACATTTAGTTCTATATTTCATATTATCTATTCTTCTACTTCTGCCCTCTGGCATAACCCTAGTTTGAGACCCTTCCTAAGAGATTAATTTTTCTTTTCTCTACTTTTTATAGGTTCAAATAGTTATATCTGATTTAATTTGTGAGGCAACAAGGTAGAGTGGAAAGATAACTGAATTTGGAGTCAGTTGGAGGAAGAGTGGTCAAACTCTGTCTTTGTCACTCCATGGGTAACCCTGGGCGACTAACTAATTTCCTCTGCATCTTTATTTCTGCATCTGTAAAGTGAGAGACATGGATTAACTTGCCTCCAAGGAAATCTTTAATCCAATGTCAATCAACCAATTCATTAACCAATTCATGATTATCTATTCAGCACATGTACTAAATTTCCAGGGATACAGAAACGAAAGTTAACATAACTATCTTCTAGAAGTTTACATTGTAATGAGGAAAACAACATATACACATATGCATATGTATACACACAGATACTGATATATACACATACAAATTATTCATATATATATACATATATATATGTGTGTGTGTGTATTTATATGAAATATTTGTTGTGTTCAAGATAACCATAGAGGAGAAAACCTGGGGCTTTGATTCGGTGAAAGCCTCTCATGGAAACTGGATCTTGAGCTAATTGTTGAAGAAAAGTTGTGATTCCATGAAGTAGAGGTAAGAAAAAGAAACATTCTAAGAATAGAGGACAGTTAGTGTACAGACACATGGATTAGGATAGAGGACTGCAATATTAATATGTAATGTTGGGAATAATATCTGAATACAGAATAATTAGTACTTGGTCTCAGAAGTATTAGGGAGTTGCTGAAATTTATGGAATGGGGTAAGAGAAGTAATATGCCTCAAAATTTTTACTTTGATGGCTATTTAGAGGATGGATTATAGAGAGAAAAAAATTTAGGTAGGGAGACCAAAAAGGATTCTAGTGCAATAATTGGTATGGGTTTGATAAGGGCCTGAAATAGAATGATGATGGGTCTATCCAAAGAAAGGAGAACATTTGTAAAAGATATTGTGTATCAGAAAAGTCAAGAATTAACTTATTGGAGGAGTGGAATGAGTCAGAGTAAGGAGTTAAGGATAATATCAAAGATGAAAAATTCATGTCTACAAGGATGGTGGTGCCTTCCTAATTAATAGGCAAGTTCAGAAGATGGCTATGTTTGGGGGGGGGGGAAATATGATTAAAACAAAAATAAATCATCTTTTCAAACTCAGCCTTCCTTATGTTTCCCACTGTTGTCAGCTTACTTGTTTGGTGTCATTTTGATTACCCCATGATGGCTGGTGTGTACTTTGGAGGACGGGTCTTTGAAATACTACATCAAGGCAGAAAACCAGTAACTGAAATATAAAATACACAAAAAGCTAAAATGCAGAACATGTTCCTAACACCAAGAGCTCAAGCTTTTTCCCCTTTATCTTTCATCTTAGTCCCAGTTCCCAAAATGAAGATGCTGCTTTTTCCCTGTTTTAAGAAGGTTGACTAATTCAGACCTCAAGCATCACTTTTACAGAGCAGACATTTTGGCTCTGTGTATTATTCTGATGTCATCCTCACTCTGCCATCAAGAAATAATCTGAAGAGCCAGAACTTGGGGTTTATTGATAAATTCATTTTCACTTTTGCACATATGGTTCTTCTGAGAAGACCTTAACTCGTTGCTACTTTGTGAAGAGCAATGAGAGTCACCTCATGAGTCTCAAAATTGTTTGGGAAACAGTGAGCAAAAGCAGATTTCTAACTGACAATTTAGTGTGCAATTACAGTAAATATAATTCTGGTATCACAAATTCCTCTTTCACATGAAGATAAAAGTTTGTACTTCCCATAATAATAATAGTAAGCTCTTAAATACCATTTTAAAGTCTGGAAAGAACTTTGAATCTATTTTATCATTTGGTCCTTATAAAAATAGTATATTCTATTATTATTCTGATTTTGGAGATGAGTAGATTTAGGCAGAGAAAGGTTTAAGTGACTTTCCCAGGCTTACACAGCTGGTATTTGAGGGCTGATTTGAACTCAGATCTTCCTCAATCTAATTCCAGCGTGCCATGCTCTATTCTACCTAGTTTAAAGTCATTATTTATTAGTCAGGAAATATGATATATTTTACTCAATTGCCCTCTATTCCATTGTTTTCCAAACATTTAAAGCCATATACTTTTATTAGTAAGGAATTTTGTAGTATTCCATCACATATGATTATCTATCTATCTATCTATCTATCTATCTATCTATCTATCTATCTATCTATCTACCTATCATCTATGTCTATCTGTTTCTGTTTCTGTCTTTCAAAAGGTAGTAAAGTCGATAGAGCTTGGCCTGGAGTCAGGAAAACTTGAGCTCAAATCCAGTCTCATACACTTACTAGCTAGATGATCTTGGACAAGTCTCTTTACCCCATTTGCCTCAGTTTCCACATCTGTGAAATGATCTGGAGAAGGAAATGGAAAAATTTTCTAGTATCTTTATTAAGAAACTCCCAAATGAAGTCATGGTAAGTCAGACATAACTGAAAAAAATTAAGCATAACAAATGTCTTTTTATCTACCTACCTATTAATTAATTAGTTAGATGGCATAATTAGCTATATGTGTATATTACAATATGAATAAAATATAAATTTTATATATGAAAATAAAGTGTATCAACATGTACATTTTCAATAATATAAAAACTGTTAATGTTTTCATTAAAATATTAACATTTTATTAATAAGAATATTTTAATGAAAACAATAGGATTTAATATGTTTATTTAGAGTGTCTTTGGGAAAAATTCTTATATCATTCCTTTTATTCTCTTTGTAGATAAAATGCATAAATACATGTTGCAGGAACAAAATGAATTGTATCTCATTTTATCTCAACAGGAAATTTTCAAGCTAAATCCATTCTTATTTTTTGGGGCATGATTCTAATTAACTGATGGTGTCATAACTTACTGCAGATTTATAAATAATAATTATTAGTTATTTAGTCATTCATTTAATATGAATAACATAGAAATTCACCTGAATATTGAATTATTCATCTTAAGATACTTTTTATTTAAATGTATTGGTTAAAATTAAAATTCAACAATGACACATGTATTGCTCAGTGGAACTGCTTGTCAGGTCTGAGAGGGGAGTGGGAAAAATCATGGATAATGTAATCATGGAAAAATATTTTAAATAAATTCATTTTTAAAATTAAATTAAAATTCAAAAACTAAAAACTAGATCACAATCATCAGTGGAAAAAAAAAGGTACAATAGTCCTCTGTGTAGACTAAAATTTGCAGAAACAATTTTGCAGAAACAATATGAATTGTCTCCCTTTTCACCTGAGCAGAAAGTTTCCAATTTAAATTCATTCTCTTTTTTTTGCATGATTCAAATTGGTGGTGTTGTGCCTTAATTTTCTATATTTTACATTTGGATATTTTATTTCTATTTTATAATATTTGTGAAGAACAACAGAAATAGTGAAGAAGAACACACAAGGAACAAAGTCATCACCAGATAGCAGTGGCACTGATATCAGAGAGAAAGTTCAGATTCAATAATTGTTGTGGAGTTATCAGTGACAAAATGTGTAATTGATTAGAGATAATGAAGAAAAAGAGTGAAGAGTGAAGGGTGATGTGAAGAATTCAAAGTTTGGTGAATGCAAGGAGTAGTACAAATGATAGATTTTTGTAAGTGAGAGTAGTTTTAGGAATAAATACAATAGAATGTGATTTTCAATGCAAATCACAACCGATCTGTATCAGTTCATCTTGTGGAAAGACATTTTGTCTTACCCAAAACAATCAGTGGGTCTCTTACTTATGAGCCCTTTTCGGGGCTACTCATCCACTGTTGGTGTCCACTTGACACTCAAATCTCACTTGTCGGGGCGGCTGGGTAGCTCAGTGGATTGAGAGCCAGGCCAAGAGATAGAAGATCCTGGGTTCAAATCTGCCCACAGACACTTCCCAGCTGTGTGACCATGAGCAAGTCACTTGACCCCCATTGCCTAGCCCTTACCACTATTCTGCCTTGGAACCAATACCTAGTATTGATTCCAAGATGGAAGGTAAGAGTTTTAAAAAATAAAATTAAAAAAAAAATCTCACTTGTGACTCCAAGAAGCTATAGCATGTGCACTGGCACACCCTGGCAAACTATCTCATCAGATGAACTAAATCATTTTGAGGGTAACCTATGGACCACAAATGCTTTGGTGAGTTGGGATGGTGTCTATGCATGTGAAAACTTCACCTGGTAAAATGGAAAGATGAGAACAATTTGTTCCAATGACCTTGAAAGTTCAATGAAGAGCTTAGGGTTTGTTCAGACATGGGAGATGCCAAGGTCATCCACTACATCCTGGGCCATTACTAGTCTTCCTGACTTTTGTATTGCCATTGGATTTCAATGACTGGAAGAGAGAATGAGGCTGATGACTTCAAGAGACTGCCTTGCTCAGATCCTATTCAGTCACAAGTCAAGGCATCATCCCATGATGTCACTGCTCCTACTTGCAAAACAAGGATGGACAACAACAGCAACACTTCCAAAGACTGCAGAAACTGCCTCTGGATGATATTTTCCATAGCCCATGTGACCTCCTTGCAAAGAAAGAGATAGAATTATTTCAATGGCACACACACAATTTCTGGGAGGTAGATTATGACAGCATTGAAGACCATATGTGTAAAGTAGAAGGAGGAAGAAAACTGAAAGTTTCCATGGAAGAAAAAGTGGACAGAGTTGGTAAGTGTTAAGAAATAATTCACAAAGATGTAGATGCAATTGAACTGGAAGCAATACCCACAAATCCCACAAATCCCACTACTGGGATGGTCAGATTACTTCTTTCCAGTCTTTGAGTCATTGATGATGTGCAGAAGATTGTGTATGGGAGTGTATAGCTGTGAGTGGGGAAGTAGGAAGAGAAGGAAGTTTCTATTTCACTCCTCACCTCTTTTTTGCATCATTTCTGTCCTAAACTCCTCTTTGATTCTCTCTCAATTGTAAAAAATATTACTCTAACTTATTTAAAGACTTTCTGTATTTTTAAGGTATAAGCTATTATTCCATTATCACAGGGAGGTTATTCTAGAATCTCAAACATTTTCAACAAAACATAAAGGAAAGACATCAAACTCATCCCAAAGATTGTGTATCTGTCAGTGGAGGATGTCTAAGTCTCCACCAGAAGTTGAGTTATCAGGGGGGAAATGCCAGTTTTTCAGCTATGCTAACAAGAAAATGGTCAACTGTAAAGGTACCCTTATGTGATGAAGGAAGAATCCTTGTACCACTGAAATAAAGTACCACGTTTTTCAGCATTATTTGGACTCATATAGAAAAAAAATACTTAAGTGTAAAAAAAAAACCTTCCAGTATTAATTAATCTGCATTCTAATTTTATGTTCTGTGACAGGTGTAGCTATATTTTCAATAAAGCCAGCCAGCTCTGTTTATAAAGGTGATAAATGGGCAAATTTTAATACTATTGTTAGAATGATGCCACAGCCCCACTCTTTCCTCTGTAAGCTACAGACTATTTTTTTTCTATTAATAAACAACAAAATGACTCATTAGAGGCAATTAGCATAAGCGGGCTTCAGCCTATGCTCTCCTAGTCTGTCATCCAATGATCAAATTCACTGATGTATATATAAAACTAAAATCTAAATTGAGTTAAAATGGTAGAAGAGCTTGTCTAATAAAAACATTTCATTTAAGGAGTTAGTTAATGGGTTTCTTTTCTAAGGTACTGATTGAAATATTTCATTTATTTATTGTTTCAGTTTAAATGGCTCCTTACAGAATTACTTTAAGTGCTTTACCCAACTGAAAATAAAATTTAATCTCTAGGAAAGAGGTAAATCAGACATCCCCATGAACAATAGCTTAACTATTTTAACTGAATTTATCAATATATTCAGGAAAAATCAAGACCCCTGATTGCTCTAATCATTTCACTGGATTCATTAGTCCCAAATTTAGGATCAGTGTTGGTATATGTGAGTATGTGTATGTGTGTGTGTTCTAAAAGGAGAAAATAATGTTTTGCAATATATAGAAACTGTATTCTGTCCTGGTTGGATAACATCTGGAACCATATTCACTTCTGTAAACCTGCTTTCAAGAAAGATATTAATAAGCTTAGAGGACAGTCAGAGACTGCTATGCAGAATTTTAAAAAAAGGGCTTCAAGTTTATGCCACATGAGTATTAGCTAATGGGACTGGGTATCTTTGAACTGGAAAAGAATTGAGAAGAAAATTATAGGTGTCTTCAAGTATTATCATATAGAAGAGGAATTAGATTTGAAATGATGAATATGAGGAAGAAGCAGGGATAGCACTTAAAGTTGAAAAGTGGTTAATTAATGCTTCAGGTCAGAATGGGAAAAAAATCACAATAATTAGAGTTCTCAAAAGGTGAAATGGACTTCTTCAAAAAATAGTAGGTTTTCCTTCATCTAGGTTTTTGAGTCAGAAGCCAGATAATCAGTTGTCTGGTATATTCAATTTAGGATTAATTTAGTATTTATTTTGGACTACATGACTACTGAGGTGGTTTGCAAATTCTGTGAAAATATGAGGTAACAAAAGCAAATTTAATTGAAAGAGAAGAAAATTCTTTCTAATAAAAATGAGTATCAAAAATGTGTCTGCCTTTATAGGTGATAGACTCCCATTCAGTAGTAATTTTTCAATCAAGGACTAGATGATAGATTGTAAGAAATGATACAGAATAGACAGTTAATTGGGAAATGTTTAGGCTTATTCTTTCATTTCTGAAACAATATTGGAGGTTCTAATAAATAATTATGTATTTTGAGTTGATAGAAGCTATATTTTTTGTAAAAATACATAAACACAATTTGCCTGGATTTTGAGGGATCACTAGTTATATTTTGGTAGTGAATGTGATACTTTATTTTTAAAAGAGATGTGATCAGATTTATATCAGAGAGGAAATAAATAAAATATTTCCCCTAATAATAAATGCAAAATGTTGAATCTTTCAAATCAATAATAATTATTATGGATATTAGCTAGTTTGGCCATTTTCCCAGTTTTTCATAGGATTAGGTTCCCAAATTCAAACCTCATGTAACTTCTTTCTTTCATTATATTAATGTTGTAAAGATTTCTGTTTCATGTATAATCCAATTTTTTCATTGATTTCATTGATATTATTGACTTTTTTTTAATCCTTATGAATTTTTATACTATATTTTCTAGCTCTAGAAAATAACCATTTAGCCATTTGGTTTGGCACTAAATAGGTAAATCAATTTAAGAAGAATTATCATACTTATTATATTACTTTGGTCTAGCCATTGGCAATCAATATTCCTCCAATTTCTGTCTTCAATTATGTGAAAAGTATTTTGTAATTATGTTTGCATAATCTCAAGTATTTTATGTTATCTGAAGTTATTTTAAATGTAATTTCTCTTTCTATCTCTTAGTGCTGGACTTTGGATCATAATATTTAAATGTTATTATTTAGATAGGTTTATATTAACTATATCCTACTATGCAAAATATGTAAATAGTTTCAACTAGATTTTTTAGGTGATTATACCATCATTATCATCTGCTAAGAGTGACAGTTTTGTTTTTTAATTGCTAATTTTTATTCTTTCAATTTATGTTTTCTTTTCTGATTGCTATAGCTAACATTTCTAGTATATTGTTCACTAATAGTAGCAATAATGGGAATCCTTGCTTCACCACCAAACTTATAGAAAATGCTTCAAATTTATCCCCATCACATTAATACTTGTTCTGTTCTTTTGATAGATATTACTTATTATTTTTAAGGAAAAAAAAAACATTGGTTCTTTTTCTTTCTACAATTCTTAATTTTGTCCAAAATCTTTTTTCTGAATTTATTGATAGAACCATATCATTTTTATTCTGCTTTATTGATATGGTGAATTATGTTTATATTTTCTTAATATTGAACCAGCTCTACATTTCTGGTATAAATCCCACCTAATCAGAACATATATAATCTTTCTGATATATTGCTGTTAATTCTTTGCTAGTATATTATTTGTATTTTCTCATTAATTTGTAATAAGAAAATTGGTTTATAAATCACTTTCTCAATTTTTGATCATTCTGGTTTCAGTATCCAAATTATATTTGTGTGATAAAAGGAATTTTGTAGGAATCTTCCCTAATTTTTCAAGTAGTTTGTATAATATTATAGTTAATTATTCCTTAAGCATTTGGTAGAATTCACTTGTAAATCCATCAGATTCGATAGATTTGCTCTTAGTTTGTACCGAGTTTGTTCAACTTTTTTCTTTTGTTTTAATATTTCAATACAAGTTTTAATCATTATTTTCTGATATCTTACCATCTTTGTTCTCTATCTCCTTCCCCTATCCCCAAGACAGCAGGCAATATGATCAATTTCTTTTTTTAAGATAAGGTTATTTAAGTATTATATTTCCCCTCTTCAATGTGTCTGAGAACAATGTTCATATACCTTGCCCTCTGTCCAGCAGCCTAATGTGAGCACTTCTTTCCTCTACTGTCTGGGATAATGCAGGGGACTCACAGGCAGTTTGAAGGTGCAGTTGGGGCACCTGACCTCTAAAAGGTTCACCAATGCTGCCCTAGAGGGTCATTCTTTATCACTGTTAAATGCAGTTATCAGAAAGGACTGTCTTTACCTTACTGACCTGAGGGTTAAAGAAGGTTTCATGACACCTTTGGAAACTTTCCAGTCCTATAGCCTTTAATCTGATCAGACATTAATCATTTGTTCCTGTTCCCACCCTCTCTGCTCAGATGTTAAATACTCCTCCCAATTGCCATCAGATCCTAATCACTCCTCCCTGTTGAAATATATTTAAAAACCATTTTGTATATCTCAGAGTGGCCATTTCTGAACTCTGGTGCTGTGTGGTATTCCTGAATTGCAATTTCTTTGTCCTGATTAAAGATCCATGTTGTTGCTTTTTTGGTGTTCTTTGTTATTTCAATTTGACCTTACCTATCCATTTAAAAAATTAATTCAATATTGTATTTTCCCCAAACAAGTAATATAAATTTTAGTATTAAAAATTAAATTCTTCATTCATTCCCTTCTTTCTCTCCCCTTTGCTAAATTGGCATCAATTTGATACAGGTTTTACAGTGCAATCACTCAAAACACATTTCCATATTAGTAATTTGAAAGAAAACACAGAAAAGAAACAAAAAAAAAGAAAAAGAATACTTTTTTTGTACGTACAGACTCCATCAATTCTTTCTCTGGAGGTAGCTATCATTTTGCATCATATGCCCTTAAGAATTGTACTACATCATTGTATTTTGGAGAAGAGTTAAGTCATACATAATTTATCATCATAAAATATTGATATTACTTTATATAATGTTTTCCTGATTTTAATATCTTCACTTCCCATCAGTTCATAGGAGTCTTTCCAGGTTTTTCTGAGAGTATCTCACTCATAATTTTTATAGAAAAATATGTTCCATCAAATCATATACCAAAATTTTTTCAGCTATTTTTCAATTGGTAGGTGTCCCCTCAATTTCCAATTCTTTGATGCCATAGAAATAGATTATAAATATTTTTGTACATATATTTACTTTTCTTTTTTTTTAATCATCTTTGAGATACAGACCTAGTAATGGAATTGCTGTATCTACTGATATGCATGATTTTGTAGTAATTTTGACAAACTTCTGAATTGCTCTCCAGAATTACTAAAGAGGTTTGCAACTCCACCAACACTGAATTTAAATTTCAATTTTCCCTTGTCTTCTCCAACATGTGTCATTTTAATTTTTATAGATAATTCTAATAGATATGGAGTATTACCTCGGATTTGTTTTCTTTTTTATTCTTTTAATCTACAGTGATCTAAAGCATTTTATATTGATAGGTAACTTTGTTTATTTCATCTGAAAACTGTCCACTCATATCCTTTGACCATTTATTAATTGAAGATTTTTGAGAAATTAGATCTTTATTAGAGAAACTTGAGGTGAAATTGTTTTCACAGTTATGATTATTGTATATTTCCGTCCATTCTATTTCACCCATTTTATTCTACTCTGTCTCCTTTTACCTTGTCCATCCTCAAAAGTGCATTGCTTCTGACTATTGTCTCCCCAACATGTCCTCCTTTCTCTTAGCCCCCCAATCCCATCCATTTCCTTTTATTTTTGTGGGATAAAATAGATTTATATGCCCAACTGAATGTCTATGTTATTTTCTCTTTGAGCCATATCTGATGAGAAAAGTTTCAAGCATTGCTTCCTACATCCCCAACCTTGTTATCCATTATAAAATCTGTCACCTGTCTTTTATGTGAGTTAATTTACCCAATTCTACCTTTTCCTTAATGTTTCTTCCAATTCATTCCTCTTTTTCATCATTTAATTTTATTTTTAGATATCTGCCCATCATATTCAATTCATATTCATGTTCTCTTATCTATGTTTACTCCTATATTTGCCCTAATAAAAATAAAATTCTTAGGAGTTACAAGTATCATCTTATCATATAGGAATGTATACTATTTATTTAATTTCTTATGATTTCTCTTTCCCAATTGTCTTTTTATGGTTCTCTTGAGTCTTGTATTTGAGAATCAGATTTCTATTAAACTTTTTTTTATAAATAGTATTTGGAAGTCCTCTATTTTTTTTCTGATTATACAATGTCCTTTTAAAGGATTATATTCATTTTTTTTTCTAGGCAAGGTTTTCTTGGTTAAAGTCCAAGCTGCTTAGCCATTCAGAATAGCATATTCCAAGACCTCTGATCCTTTAATGAAGAAAATACAACAATTTGAATTATCTTGACTATATTTCAATAAAATTTAAATATTTTCTCATTTGTTAGTTGCAATATTTTCTTCTTGACCTGGGAGCTATGGAGTTTGGTTATAATGTTTTTAGGAGTTTTCACATTGAGATCTATTTCAGGAAGTTACCAGTGAATTCATACAATTTCTAAATTTACCCTCTGATTCTAGAATATGATGGCAATTTTCTTTGATAATCTTTTGAAATATGAAGTCTAGGCTGTTTTTCTAATCAGGACTTTTGAGAAGTCTAAAATTTCTTAAATTTTCTCTCCTGAATCAAATCTGTTTTCAAGGTAAGTTTTTCTTCATAATTTGATCTTGTTTTATTGTTTTTGCTGCATTATGAAGTCTTTATCATTCACTTGCCCGTTTCTAATTTTTAAGAAATTATTCTCTTTTAGATGCTTGTGCTTTTTATTACTATTTGGCAAAAAAAAAGATTTTCTTGTTAAAAAAAGATTGATATTTTATTTTTCCTTAATTACACGTATAAAAACATTTTTATATTCATTAAAAAAATAAATCTCAAGTTTTCACCCTCCATGTCCTTGCTCTTTGCTGAGAAAGTGAACAATCTTATAAAAAACATTTTCCCCCATTAGTACTCTAAGGGCCAGAGTATAAGGGGTTAATATAAAAGGTTGGACTAGATTATTGAAGAGTAGGATCACCAGGAATTTAATCAATTCCAAAATGATTTTTTAGAAATTTATTTATAAAATTAAGGGAAAATGTGAAAGTAGAGAAATGAGAAAGAGGACAGAGTAAGAAATCTAGCTTAATGAGCTAGACTATTGCTAAAGCCCTGGTTTTACTACTGCAGGGCTCCAGAAGGGCCTACGGGTCAATTAACAAAGGTTTTATCCAAGAGGCCTCTTTCCAGATGAGGGTCTCCTCCAGAAGCTAGTACCTCCAGGGAATGAGTCAGACTTTTTCATTCACCTCCATGTGATAGTTCTAAGGGAAAAGACCAAGAGCAGTCCAAGGCCTCAAGCTGGAGCTCCTTCAAGATCAAGTTCAAGGCAAAAGACCTCTTCACAGGAAGTTCTTGGCATTTTTAAAGACCATTCCTTTTCATCACTTCCTGTGACTTCCTTCCATTTTACATGTACCAATTATAGCTAAAGCTTTTAGGACTGCCCGATTCAAGTGTAAGTGCAGTATATATACTTCTGTTGATTTAATCTAAAAATGGCCAGGAGAGAGTTAATCCCATCTTCACAGTACTTTTGTAGAAGAAAAATCAAACAAAAATTTTAGAAAGTGAAATATAGCATTTTTTGCTCAGATTCCATCAGTTATTTATCTGGAGCAGATAGCATTTGTAATCACTATTCCTTTGGAATTTTCTTGTGATCCTTATATATTGCTGGGAATAAGTATTTAACAGTTTCACATTTCACATATTTTATTATGCAATATTGCTCTTCTTGTGTACAATGTTCTCATGGTTCTATTCACTTTGAATTCTTCTAAGTCTTTTTGGGTTTTTTTGAAATCCTCCTGTTCATTATTTCCTGTAACAAAATAGTATTCTGACACAATCATATACCTCAACTTGTTTAGTCATCTCCCAACTAATGAGCATTGCCTCATTTTCCAATTCATTGTCACCACAAAAAGAATTTTGTACAATAGGTCCTTTTCCATTTTGTTTTTCTATATCTTTGAGATATAGATAGAAGAACTGCTTGGTCAAAGGGTATGTATAATTTTTATAGGTCTTTTGACATAGTTCCAAATTGCTTTCAGAAAGTTTGAATCATTCTCCTTATAGTGCATTAGCATCTCAATTTTTCTACATCCCATCCTCTCATTTTTTGTCATTTTTATTTTATGCCATATATTAGTTAAATTGATGGATGTGACATGGTGTGTCAGAGATGTTTAATTTGTTTTTCTCTAAATAATAGTGATATAAAGATTATTTCCCACATGACTATAGTTTTGATTGCTTCATCTAAAACTGCAGATTTATATTCATTGATATTTAATATAATATCCATGTTTATTTATTATTACTTATTAAATGGAGAATGAGTTGTATTTTCTACATTTGATTCATTTCTCTATATATTTGGGAAGTAAGGTCTTCATTAGAGAAAATTGCTGTATTTTTTGCCAGTATGATTACTGTTTATTACCCGTCTTTATACTTGCTCCCTTTTTATCCTGTGTTTTCCTTCTCTTACCCTGTTCATTTGCAAACCCCTTTTTTTATCTCTGACCCACATCTTGCCCACTTTGCCCTCTCTTCAATTCACTCCTCTCTTTTCTCTTATACCATTCCATTCCTTTTGGGGTGATAGATTTGTATACCCACCTTCATGTGTATGTTCTTTCCTTTTTCAATCAATCCTGATGAGAATAAGGTAAAAGCATTCCCTGCCAACTGCCCCATCTTCCCCTTACTATAAATGATATTTCATGCCTCTTTTATGTGAGATAATTTACCTTATCTATTTGTTCCATCTTCTTTCTCCCAATAAATTCCTTTTTCACAACATTTATTTTATGTTTTAAATATTATTCCATCATAATCAACTTGTACCCTTGCCCTCTATGGATATTCATTTTAATTGCCTTAATAATGATAAAGTTTTTAGAAGTTACAAATATCTGTGTAGCATGTAGGAATGTAAGTAGTTTAATGTTATTCAATCCTTTATAATTTTGCTTTCCTGTTTAACTTCTTAGGCTTCTTTTGGGTCTTTTATTTGAAAGAATTTTTTTTTTGTTATTCAGTTTTGGTATTTTCTTCAAAAATGCTTGAACATCTTCCATTGAATGTGCATTTTTCCCCCTGAAAGATTATATTTAGTTTTACAGGATAGATGATTCTTGGTTGTAACCCTAGCTCCATTACCATCCAGAAAATCATATTCCAGGCCCTCTAATCCTTAAATGTAGAAGCTGATAAATCTTGTGTTATCGTGACTATAGTTCCATGAAATTGGAGCTGTTTCTTTTTTTGGCTACTTGCACTATTTTCTCCTGCACCTCAGAGCTCAGGAATTTAATTATTATATTCTAGGCATTTTCATTTTGGGATCTCTCTCTATAGGTGATGAGTGGATTCTTTCTATTTCTATTTTACTCTGTGCTTCAAGTTGATCAGGGCAGTTTTCTTTGATAGTTTCTTGAAATATCCTGTTCCCTTCTATTTATCATCCTCTTTTTTACCCTATAGTTCTTCAGAAGTATATTTTGCTTCTGAACCAGTGCTTTTCTTACTCTACCTTTCCTTTTGTCATCCCTTCATTTTATTTAGACCCTTCACTTCATAATTTCTCAGTTAGATAATGTGAATTTTCCCAATGAATTATTTGTATTCATGTGTTTATGTATACATGTGTATGTATATGTGCATATACCTGTACATATGCATGTATAAGTGTTTGTGTATACATGCACCAAGCATATGTGACCACATTATGAAAATGGTGCATTCGTGGATGTATGTGTACATATATGTGCATATACTTATTAAAATATACTTACATATAAACATGTTTATGAATATGTGGATATATATTTGTATGCATGTTATATATGTATTATATGTGCATGCACATGGACATATACCCCTTTTCAATCAAATCATATAATGAGGTTCAAGTATTGCTAGTTCCATTCTTTTTTTTTTAATTTTATCTCCTCTTTTATAAAAACTTTCTTACATGTCACTTTTTAAAAATAATTTCCCCATTATTTCTCTCCCTTTCCCCTTTTTCCATATCATATATTTTTGTACTCATATTCTTCTTCAGTATCTCATGGATTCATCAGATTCTATTTTCTCAATTCTATTTTTAAAGACTGATTTCTTTACTGGGACTATATACCTTTTTTTCCCTATTTAGCTGATAAAGATTTTTAAGGAGTAATTTTTTCAGTACATTTTTACCTATTTTACCAAGCTATTTTCCTGCATAACTCTCATTTCTTCCCTCAATTTCTCACATTCTTATTTGGTTTTGAAATTGGGTGGGGGCATTATTTTAATTATTTCTTTAGTTTTGTGAATTCTTTCACATATTTAATATGTATTTTTTTCTTTGAGGTTTCATTTTCAGATGTTTTCAAATCCTTGGCTTCTTTATCAGTTGTGGTGAAATTTCCTGCCATGTGGAAATTTTTTGGTTAAGTTCTTTTGTGTCAAATGTGTGTTTTCCTATCTCATTTCTTAACTTTTTAATTTTATTAGTGCTGGGGTCAGCTTATCTCTGGGATGGAGAAGGATAACTCACCTGAGTTTCTGTAGCTTGATTGGACAGCTTATACATTTTTAGTCCTTCTAAGATGATGTGATCTGAATGGAAGATTTGGTCACTATCTTGGTCATGGCTCTGGTCCTCACCCACGCAGGGTTTCTCCTCCTTCATTACCAAAGCTATCCCTCTCCACCCCAGAATTATGACCCAGAAATGACTCTGGCTATGGAGCTGCCATTTGGTTTTCAATCTCTTTAACACAAGGGTTAAGAGATATCACTTTCTCATCAGGTATTTAGTCCCTTTACCATTCATGTACTTAGGGCCAACAGCCACATGGCTGTTGTAGATTCCCCTTCCAACACTGATACAGGCACTACTTCTGTTGGTATGCCATGCTCCTAAATAACCCACAGTCCACTGTCCACAGATCTCTATTTCTGTCTTCTTAAGGTTCATAGGCCTAGAAAAAACCAAAGATTCACTGTGACTTTTTGTCTACTCTGCTCAGAATACAATTTGACATTTTCTAAACCTGGGGAGGTTTGGGGTCAAATTTGGTAGTTATAATACTTCCCGTTGCTATCTTGACTCCACCTATGCCTCTCTGCAATCATGATTAGGAAAGACTTTTTTGCCTACAGTTTCCCCAGCATTTCAAAAGAACCATACCCAGCAATAGGTTTAGATGTTCCCTCCAAGATTAGGACAGCTTTGATATTCATTTCAACAGTGTTGAAATGAGCACAAAAAATGAGCACAAAAAAAATTTCTTGATGTACTATTTATAAAAAAAATAACATTCTAAGTTATTTCTCAAGGAAGTCCTAAAACTATTATAGTAAAGTATTCAAAGTGTTTGACTTTGTTGTGATAACAGCATCTTCAAAATGGAAGAAAGCATATACACACCACTTGCAAACTTGGAGCTGTCAAGATAATTTTAGGGTTGTGGCTTAAAAATCTAGATTTAATTCTTCACTGGGGAAAATCCCAAATAAAATACCCAAGTCAATCTGGAAACTTATGGTAATTTAATTAATATATAGGGAAGGAATTTAAGGAGAAGGAGGAAAGAGGACATAGGATTCCTCCTGCCTGGTCTGTGCTGGGGGAAGTTTAAAATTCCCACCTCTAGGTCTCTGAAGAAGATTAGAGGCTTCTAAGGGGAAAAAGCTGGAAAAGTAAATGAGGAAACTCAGTCAGAAACTCACCATTGAACCGGACAAATAGCTTGTAGCCATGCTAAGATGCCAGAAGGCTCAGCACGCTGCTCTCAGTTAACTCTCCACTGCCAATAAGGTACCGGAGAGAGCAAAAATCCCAAATATATAGACCTTTCACCCTCGTGTCTTTCTCCTCTAAATTTTCACATCTACCAATCATATCAAAGGCTTTTCTCCAGGACTGCCCATTCTTTTAGTTCTCATCTTCTTTGATTTGATTATATCTTTAGACTTAACACTTCTTTGTTAAGTTCACCTTTTGTGAGTTACTTGAACTTTTTGTGATTAAATTAACCTTTATAGTTATTTAACACTTTTTTGTATTAAGATCTAAAAATAGACTTAGCTTAAAGTTCTAGCTTCACTATAAGGTGAGAACTAAGTTTCTTCATTTTTCAATCAGGAGATTAAAACTTTATCTTCCACTAGAGTATGGTCTAAGTAGGGTGGAGTAATTTAGAGTTCCCAAGACATTCCTGATTTTGTTAAACTAAGTATCTTCATTATTACAAACAGGTAATAGCTAAATCCAATCTTCACAGAGCTAGATGATCAATTAGATTTTTGAATAATGTCAATGCCCAAAGTAGTTCTTTTAGGAGCTAGACAAAATGGATCCTAGTAATTGACAATAGATTTTAAGTGGATAGAATGGTTTTCCCTTCAGGTAAATTAATTTATTTTTTAAAACACAATTGCAATTTTAGTGAAGACAATTATATAAACAACTAATATAAATAATGAACTCAGAAGAGATGTTTACTTCAATCATTGCCATTTTTATATTTTAATCAATTTAGCTTATGTAAGGTGTTAAATGCATATAATCTACAGAAATGACAGAAATTTTAAGCACTATTCAAAGTTCATTATAACAAATTGAAATATCAAGAGGATATTATTTAAATGCATATTCCATATCCCAGGAGTTGCATTTTCATAAATGAAAAAAGTAATGATATTCTGTGCCACTAAATATTCACAAAATAACAATGACCTTATAAGATGCAAAGAATCTCTTTTTCTGGATAATCAAAAGTGAATCCTAATTTTAATACAATATGGTAAGTCACCACAAAAGCACTTAATTCCATTTATCTTAGCTTCTTTTTTTGGTAATACTTATATCTTTTACATTAAACTAAAAATAGCCAGGAGATGATAACTGGATAACTTAAAGGATGTACATTAATAAAATGTATTGTTATTAACCATTAATAATATAGTCAGGATAATCATAATTACTTGAAAATTTGAATATTCCCAATTCATAGTATTTTCATAGATATAAAATATAATGAAACTATTAAGAAGAAATGCAAGATTAGAAACAAAAAAATCTTTAAATTGATCAATTTCCACTTGAAATTAATTAATTCCTGTGAAATCAGATGACAAACCAGGTAAATAGATATAAAGGGTAATTTAGCATTGTGACCTAAACTATGTTAATTATTTGGTCACCATGGATATCCCAAATATAAAAATATGTGTATATATAACAAGTCAACTGGAAATTTATGGTGATTTAATCAATATAGTGGAAAGAAATTAAGAAGAAGGAAGAAGGAAAAGGGTGTAGGATTTCTCCCACCTAGCTAGTGCCAGGAGGAAGACCAGAGGCTCTAGGAAGATAAGGTTTTGAAGAGTAAGGAGGAAGGCCAAGATTCCTGAACTCCAAAGGAGTTTAGCCAAGATGCCTGAACCTGAATTAGCTCAAGGGAAAACTCACCGCCAAACCCAGGCAATAGCTGCCACCATGCCAAGATGTCGGAATGCTTAGCATGTTGTCAGCCAGAGTTGTCTCTCTGGGGAAAGAGAGAGAAGGGAGGAAGTGACTTGCCTTATATAGATGGTTTTACGTCACTTTCCTGTGTCTCATCTGTACCAATGATAGCTTAGCTTGACTTAGAACAGCCCAGGGGTCTATCAGCTGTTTCTGCACATGTCTGTTGAAGGCCATCTTCTCAGATAATTAAATCTTTGAGTATGATGCAGACATTCCTGATCTTGTTAAACTAAGTAGAGTGGAGAAATGTAGCATCCCCAAGACTTGATTCTGTTAAACCAAGTATCTCCATTTTTACTTATCAGGAAATAGCTAAATCATATCTTCTAAAGTATGGTCTGAGTAGGGTGGAGCAATTTTAAAATTCACATAGATAAGATTTGATTTCTTCACTAAGAAATGGGGATAATGATATTTGTTCTACTTTATTACAGATGCTATGAAGAAAGTGATTTGAAAACCATAAATTAGTGTAAGAACTTTCTCTTATCATATGGAGTTGTATCTTAGCTATCTATCATATAGTCATTATTTTGACTTAAAAGTAATTTTAATACATAACTGGAATTGACTTGAGTTGGATTTTTGTGTAGATTAAAATTCAGATGAATATTATTTCATTCTCTTTTTGGCTTCCTTAAAGAAAGAAATGGAAGATATGCAAAATTCTTCTCTTCTTCCTTATTCTTACACATCAGGAGTATTCTATGAACTGGTGGCCACATGTCTCAAAAGGGTTGAAGTATCCTGTTCCTCTAGACATAAAAATACTGGCACAATGTCAGAGTCTTGGAAAAGAACCAAGCAGAAAGTTGGTTGTACATGTATATACTAGAAAAGGGAAGAGATAAAATTGAGGAGGATGATTAGTGGTGATGTATTGAACTTGGAACTTTCTTTATATTGCAAAAACACTGAAATTATGTGTCAAGCTATATTATACATTAATACCTAGCAAAAAGTCCTTAATATGCTCTGAAGAAAAAACTAAGTATACCTTTCTTTGTACAATGCATATTTTTATATAATGAAATTATTGATATAATTCCCAATAGATACCAATAAGAAATGAAACTTAATGTCCTAACCATGTCAGTCCAATCATTGCTTTATCTCCAGGGCATATGTGGTACTATAATAACTAATTATCTACCTATCCTTGCCATTATATGACTATATGCTAAGAAGAGTCATTGAAATAGGCTTGGATCAGTTGATAATTGACTGAGTTGATTATAATTAATTATATGCTTAAATTCATTCCCCTTCCAAAGTGGGAATTTCAGATTATATGTTTCACTTCTATACATATTATAAGTATTTTTGAGGATAAATATGGTGGCCTTCATTAGAATATGAGTTTCTTAAAGTAAGGGTATGTTTTACTTTTGTCTTTTTATACCCAGTATTTAGGATGATGTCAAGCACATGGTAAGTGCTTCATGACAGCTTTATTGACAAATGTTTTAGGATAGACTAGTGAAGAATGCTGGGCAACAATCTGTCATTCTACCCTTCTATAGGAAATTCCTAAAAAACTGTACACTATATAAAAATTCAAGATTATAAAAAGCATTTGAAATATTAAAATAGTTCTGATGTGATGTTAGAAATATGAGAATCAAAGAAACTGAGGCAGCAAAGTCCCAAGCATGATACATTTGTAAGCAAAGCTAGCAATTGCCAATAAATGTGGTATAAGGCTCCTCGGTAACAAAGGAACCCCTTGATAGTCAGGAGAGATTTTTTAATTGTAAACTGATGCAATCTCTTTTTAGTGATGTTATTAAGCTATGATTGGCTAAGCCAGAGAACAGGATATTTCCACAGTCCAGAGCATGTGAATTTTCCTCAACTTAGGGATTTTTAAACAGTTTGGAATATCTGACCCCAACATTTTATAAAATATGTTTGATGTTTTCTTCAATAAGTTTCTTTTAAAAGTGGGTGGTAGATGACTTACAAGAGTAAAATAGGTAATTAAAGTTAATGACTTAAGTAGTTTAAACTAGCTTAATAAGGGAGAATAGTAATTTTTGTTAAGTCTTGATGAAATAAAGTAAAAAAAAACACTATATCAAATTTTATTATCAAACTAATTCTATATGCTTATGGAACATCATGACCTCTAAAGGTGTGCAATTGTGGTTTGCTCAAAAGGGTATAAACTCTATGTGATGATTTTAAAAAGACTTATTTTTAAAGGAAAGTCACTTTGGTCTTTGAAGATGCATTATAATAGAGAAAGACAATACAATAAATAAGAAAAGGCATTGGAATGGTAATGGCAATAACAAAAGACATTGCAAAGACAACATGAAAGCTATTGTAATAGTTTAGGAGAGAGTTGACAACAGACTGAACTAATGTGGTGATATGTGAATAGAGAGAAGTTTAAGGGCATGAGAGACATTGTGGAAGCAGAAAGAATAAGACTTGTCAATTGATTAGATTTATGCCATGATGGGGACTGGGGTAAACAATGATGATACTGAGAAAAAATAACAAGGTTATAGTGTAAACCAAGGGTCAGCAATGAATGAATGACCCAAGGGAAAAATATAGTTGTCACCTATTTCTGAATGATCCTTGAGCCAAGAATGCTTTTGTACTTTAAAATAAATATTCACTGGATTTTCAAATGTTAAAATTTTAATTTAACTCATGGGTCTTACCAACCTATATGGTGGCTAGATGTGATCCTTGGGCTGTAGTTTGCCTAAATCAGTTTAGTTTCTTAGATGGAATATCCAAGTTCATGAGCTTATTTGTCCTCTGAAATACTAAAGATGAGGCTGTCAGAAATAATGGAGTAAGAGTATAGATTAGATATTAGAGAAATAATTTTGGTGTTGAGGCTCCAGAGGAAAAATGATGGAGTGGAATTAAAGACACAAGTAAAGGGTTTAGTTTTGGCATAGCTCTGGAAGACCTCCTCTTAAGACTAAAAGCAGGAGGAAATGAAGGCATAATAACTCATATTAAAATTAAGTTTTACTTATTGAAGCACTTTACTCATAATAACACTGTAAAGAGGCAGTGCCCCTATTACTAAGACTTTATTATTTTTACAAGAAGGAAATTGGTTCTTGGGCATTCTAAGTAGCTGTCCACAGTTTTACCATTAGGAGGCAGCTGGATGATATCATAGAGTATAGACCTGAACTCTGGAAGAACAGAGCTGAAATGGAACTTGAGATACTTACGACCTGTGTGGTTAAGTCAAATAGAGTGATTTGCCCAGTCACATAACTGGTAACTTCCTGAGGCCCAATCAAAATTCAAGTATTTCTGATTCCAGGCCCAGAACTTTAACTACTGAGCTACCTAGAGTGTATGGCGTGTTCAGTCAAGACCAGTATCTCTGGTGGGAAGACTTGCTGAGAGTTTTTCAGTTCTGCTCACACACTTTTGTTATCTGTGTTTCATTCAACTCTCACCTGTGGCTCCAAGAAACTGTAGGGTGTAAATTGGCCACATTCACACATCTCAGTTGTGTGAATTCTAGTTTTACTCCCCCCTGCTTAGTCTTTAGAATTCTAGCATCCAGGAATGTATACACCCCCCACTGGAGGATGGCCTATGACTGACATGTGCCAGCAAGTGACAAATCAGAAACAATTGACAGACCCCCTGGGTTATTTTAAGCCAAGCTTAAGCTAACATTGGTACATGTGATATTCAGGAAGTGATGTAAAGAACTGCCTATTTATTTCACATCACTTCATCTCTCCAGGCTCTCTCTGTGCTGTGTTAGGAGCTTTGGCAGAGTTGGCCCTAGAACTGGAAGAGCTCCTCAGACTGTCTTCTTTCTTCTTAATTTCTTCCTTCTATTGTAATAAACCACCATAAAAATCCCAAACTGACTTGAGTATTTTATTGGGATTCAATTTAAATCCGTGGTGACCACTAAAATAATAGATTCAGTCAACAACCCTAATTTTACCCTTAAAAGTCGGTCTGAAACAGGTTGAAGGAAGGCCAATACTCATCTGTCAGTAATGGGAAGTCTACCCAAACATGTGAAGAATTGGTTGGAAGAATAGGGGAATGAGAATAATCTTGTAACAGGTACTGTGGGATGCTGAGAGCTTGGTCAGATGTAGAAAACACTAAGGTCACCCAATGCATCCTGGGCCATTGCCAGACATATTTGATTCTATAATGCCATTGTAATTTGAAAACAGTAACTGAAAATATATAAATATCACATTTTCAAGTATACACAACTTCTACCAAAATGATTTTTTAAAGGCTATCATGACTACAGATATTTTTCCAATTCTCTGCTACCAATTTGGAGAAATAATTTTATATTTAATTTTATTAAACTGGCTATGCCATTTAAAATGTGTTTTTATGAGTTATGTTCTGGGAAGGAACATTTTCATTTAAAGGCAAGCAGACTCTATTAAAGACTTTATAAAAGAAAAAAATGGATATGTCAAGAAAAGAAAATTAATCAGTAAACATTTAGGAGATATGTATATTATAGGAAGAACAAGTTTGTTTCAATTAAGAGAATGTTCCTCTCTTATGAATAGAGTTACAAGCATTAGGATTAAGACTATTGCATGTAGATACCCTTTAGAATTAATCTTTTTTTTCACAACTTTTAGTTTCTGACATGCATCATGGAAAGGAAAAGTAGCTGTTTCAAGGGGGGGGGAGTCAAAAGCCTCAGGGAATTACTTTAAGAACTAAATGAAATTAAAAAAAAAACTAAAATAAAGTAAAAGAAATTATTTATCCTGTTTCTATGGAGGATGACAGAATAGGGACTTCTAAAATCCAATGGAAAGCAGAGCTGAAAAGAAAGAAAATTCAGAGGGATTTGTCCAGGAACATCTTTTCAATTAGAGTAAATGGAAACCATCTCAAATAGGGGAAGCATCTTGGCACACTTGGTCTCATTCTACTCCAAATACTTAGAGCTTTATGGAAAGGGGTCAGACAAAGAAAATTTCAGAGTGAATTAGTTATTTGTAAAACTTCAGATGGATCCAGGATTTAATTGTGAATTGACTGAAAGTTCCAAGTTTTTTAGAATTTTAATCTAAATGTTTATATTTTCTTTTGCTTTGTGTATAAGGATGATGTGCTATAGTGAAAAGATTCCTGAATGTGATCTTTTAAAAAATTCATTTTTAAAATTTTTTTCTGTTTACCTCATTTTTTTCTTTCCCTCTTCTCTCCTCAACCCCCCCCCCCCAGAGCCAACAAGCAATTCCACTGGGTTATACAAATGCAATCACTTGATATCTATTTCCATGTTATTCATTTTTTTGCAATTAATTAATCTTTTATAACCAAAACCCCCAATCATATACCCATATAAACAAGTGATAAGCCATATTTTTTCTTCTGCTTATCTAATCCCACAGTTCTTTCTCTTGATGCGAATAATATTCTTTCTCATTAATCCCTTGGAATTGTCCTGGATCATTGCATTGCTACTAGTAATAAAGTCCATTACATTGGATCATTCCACATTGTTTTACTTTCTATGTACAATGTTCTCTTGGTTCTGCTCATTTTACTCTACATCAGTACATTGAGGTTGTCCCAGTTCGTGTAGAAATCCTCCATTTCATCACTCCTTACAGCAAATACTATCCCATCATCATCATATGCCAAAATTTGTTGAGCCATTTCCCAGTTGGGGAATATCCTCTAATTATCCATTTTTTTTGCCACCATAAAGAGTGTAGCTATGAATATTTTACAACCTTTTTTTATTATCTCTTTGTGGTACAAACCTAGTAGCAGTATTGCTGGATCCAATGGCAAGTATTCTTTTAAAGCACTTTGCCCATAATTCCAAATTGCCTTCCAGAATATTTTGATCAATTCATAACTCCACCAGCAATGTATTAGTGTCTCAATTTTGCCACATCCTCTCCAACATTTATTATTTTCATTTGCTGTCATATTAACCAAACTGCTAGACGTAAGGTGGTACCTTGGAGTTGTTTTGATTTGCATTTCTCTATTCAGGAGTGATTTAGAACATTTTTTCATGTGATTATTGATATTTTTGATTTCTTTGCCAAAAAACTCTATTTGTGCCCCTTAAACATTTGTCAATTGGGAAATTGCTTAATTTTTGTACATTTGATTTAGTTCCTTATGAATCTGAGAAATTAGACCTTTGTCAAACAATTTTGTTATTTAAAAAACATTTACCCAGTTTTTTTCTCCCCTTCTAATTTGGTTTGTATTGGTTTGGTTTGTTAAAATTTTTTTTTAATTTATTATAATTGAAATTTTTCATTTTATATTTTGTAAATTCTATATTTCTTACTTGGTCTTAAATTCTTTCCCATGGATCTGACAGATGTACTATTCAATGTCACCCAATTTACTTATATTTTCCTTCTTTATATTTGTCATTTGCCCATTTTGAATTTATCTTGGTATAGGCTGTGAGATGTTGATCTAAACCTAATTTTTCCCATACTGTTTTCCAAGTTCCCCAGCAGTGTGTTTTTGTCTGAAAAGCTGGGCTCTTTAGGTTTACTGAATGCTATCTTTCTAAGGTAATTTAGCCCAAGTCTATTCAATTGATCCACTCTTCTCTCTCTAAGTAAGTACCATAATGTTTTGACAATCACTGTTTTATAGTACAATTTAAGATGTAGTAGTGCTAGGCCTCTAACCTTCAATTTTTTTCATTAATTTCCTTGATATTCTTGATCTTTTGTTCTTCTAGATGATCTGTATTATATTTTTTCTAATTCTATAAAAATTTGTGTAGTTTGATAGGCATGATATTGAATAAGTAAATTAATTTAGGTAGGATTGTCATTTTTATTATATGGGCTCATCCTACCCATGAGCAATTAATGTTTATCCAATTGTTTAGATCTAGTTTTATTTGTATGAGAAGTGTTTTGTAACTGTGTTCATATAATTCCTGGGTTCCTGTTAACAGATAAATTCCCAAATATTTTATATTGTCTAGGGTGATTTTAAATAGAGTTTCTCTTTCTAACTCTGGCTGCTGGGTTGTGTTGGAAAAACAGAGAAATGATGATTTGTGTGGGTTTATTTTATGCCTTGCAACTTTGCTAAAATTATTCATTATTTCCACTAGCTTTTCCATTGATTTTTCTAGGATTCTCTAAGTATACCATCAAATCATCTGCAAAGTGCTCCAGAGTTCTGAACATCCTCTAAAGGGCCTGAGATTTCTGTAGGTCTGTGGGTAGCATGCTTTGTAGTGTTTTGTCCTGAGGCTATATTCCCTGCCCCTGCTGCTATCACCTCCACTTCACTGGTGCCTCAGCTGCTGCAAGTATATCCAGTGCTATTAAGCTGAAAATCTCACTCCCAGGGCCTGGAAAAGCCTCCAGGGGTAAGTGTAAGGTGCTTTTTCCTTAGTGTAGCCAGCCCCCTAGAATTCAGAGATTGACCCTTGTCCTGGCTCTGACTCAGGCATTGTAGATAGAGGAGAAGAGGTGATCATCCTGAGTTTTTCCTTGGGCAGTTATACCCCCTAAAACATGGAAATCACTTCTCACTATCTATGTTTCATTCTGTGTTCAGTGGAAGAGCCCCTTTGCTCATATTTTGCTTTGACTTCTGTCCTTTTGAGATTCTTCATAATGATAAGTTTGGAAGGAAATTCAGAGCAGCTTCAAGATTATCCTGCTTCTACACCACCATCTTGTCTCTGCCTCCCAATGAAGATAATATTAAAAAGAACTTGGCTTGAGTTTCCCTCTATGTAACCCAGGGAAATTCAATTAAACTCTCTGAGTCTCACTTTACACATCTGAAAAATAAGAAGAATAATATATGTAGTAGTTGCTTCAGAAGTTTGTTTTGAGAGCAAATCAAATCATTCTGAATCTCATTTCTAAACCTTAAAACTCTAAATAAATATCAGGTAATTTTTTTGTTATTTCTACCAAAGGGAAATTTTATTCAAAATTTTATTTTAAATTTTATGGAAAAAAATACCAGCAAATAGAAAAGCAGGCTATAATTTTTGTTTCAGTTAAACTAAATCCTGGGAAAACTGAGTTGATCATATCATAATATCACCACTAAGATAAGACCTTGAATCAATATATTTTAAAAACTAAGTAACAGGAAATAAAGTAACTGAAATAACAATTCAGTATGCAAGCTAATTTTCTATAGGCTTATTGAAAAGATCTTGTGTATAACAATATTAACAAAAAAAGGAGAATACAAGGGTCCCTTTTCTGCCTCTGGATAGAAGACTCTTTCATATTTCCCATACACAAATCCAGGTCACAGTCCAAGGTTGCTATCCTAGGGTGAAGACAAGCATCCTCACCCCTCACAGTTTGTGACCACAGAAGAGAAGGAAACTCTGGTCACATTTCCACGGCAAAAAGAGGTGCTTGTGGTTTCTCAGAGGGTAGAGAGCAGGTAAGGAGAATATAAAATGCACTTTTCCTTAGAGCATACCACCTTAGAAGAACTAAAAACTTATAGAACCTGAGAGGCTACTACACAAAGAACTTGAAGCTCAGAACAGTGCTCCCTTTATCACAGGAATAGTGTTCACCTAAAACAAAATATTTTAAAATAAAAAGGCATTTTAAAAGCTATAAAATCTATAAAACCTATATAAACAAACGCCAAGGACAACAAAAAAGAAATGCAATATAGAAAGTTATTTTGGTGATAGGGGAGACCAAAACACAAACTCAGAAGAAAACAACAAAGTGAATATTGCTTCATCCAAGCCTCCAAGAAAAACTTGTTGGAGTTGTTTTGAAGTCACAAAAGAATTAAGGAAGGCGATTAAAAAATATTTTGAATCAAATAAAAGAGGTAGAGAAAAGTTGGGAAAGAAAATGGCAGTGATATACAAAATCATGAAAAAAACTTAAAAGGTTGGTAGAGAAGGCACAAAAATATTGAAGAAAATGATATCTCAAAAAACAAACAAAAAATTGACCATTTGGTCAAAGTGGCACAAAAATCTGCTAAAGAGAATTGTTTAAAAAGAAAATTGGTCCAATAGAAAATGATATACAGAAATTTACTATAGAGAAGAAATTCTTAAAAGTCAAAATTTGTCATATGAGAAAAGGCACAAAAATTCACTGAAGAAAAGAACTTTTTAAAAAAAGTAGAATTGGTCAGAAGGAAATGAGGTACAAAAGCTTACAGAAGGAAATAATGACTTAAAAATTAAGATTGAGCAGGTAGAAGCTAATGATTACCTAAGATATCAAAAACAAAGCAAAAAAAGAATGAAAACCTGTTAATTATATAATTGGAAAAGCAATTGGCCTGGAAAATAGATGGAAGAGAAGTAATTTAAGTATTATTATACTACCTTAAATTCATGGTAAAAAAATGATTAGGTGTCACCTTTCAAGAAATAATTGAGGAAAACTGCATTGGTATTCCAGCACCAGAGGGTGAAATAGAAAGGGAAAGAATCTATCGATAACACCATGAAAGAGATCCTAAAAGGAAATTTTCAAGGAAAATTAAGGCTGAATTCCAGAACATAATGATCAAAGAGAAAATATTAGAAGTAGTAAAAAAAAAAAGCAGTTCAAATACCTTGGAGCCAGTCAGGGTAACACAAAATTTAGCAGCTGTTACATTAAAAGATCAGAGTAAAAAAAAAAGATCAGAGTATTGGAAATATGATATTGCAGAGGGAAAAGAAGCTGGAAATTCAACAAATAATCACTTGAGCAGCAAAACTGAGCATAATCTTTCAACTGAAAAATAGGCTGTGAAAAAGGAGACTTTAAAATATTTCTAATGAGAGGATCAGAGTTGAATGAAAAAAATAGACTTTCCAATAAAAGACTAAAGAGAAGCATAAAAATGGTAAACAGGAAAGAGAAATCACAAGACATTCAACAGGGTTAAACTGTTTATATCCTAACTTGGGAAAATAATTCTTGTAACTACTAAGATATTTATCATTAGAACATTCAGAAGAAGTACAGCTGTCCCTCGCTATATAGCAGTTAACTTATTGCACCTTCACTGTATCATGTGTTTTAAAAAAATCTAATTATCTATTACAGAGTTTTCACTATATCACATGATTTCATTGATGAATATAATACTGTACCCAATGGAAATATAGTATGCCACTACTGTGTACACAAGTTTACCAGCGTGAGATTGAACATGGCACACTATTGGCAGATGGAATGAAATATGACCAATATGGCCATGTTCTGTATCCTGGGCACTGATTGGCTCAGTGACTGTACTTCATGGATTTTTACCTATCCTGAGGTTATCTGAAACCTAATTCCCATATTAGGTATGGGGTCACTGTATACATGGACCGAAGGCTGTGAGTTAAATGTGTTGAGATTAGTGTGTAAGCTTCCAGATCTTGTGTAATCCTGACTGGTGCTCCTTTATATCTGAATTGTCTCTTTTTGGCTACTTGTAAAATTTTCTCCTTAGCTTGGAAACCCCCAAATTTGGCAATTATATTCCTGGGAGTTGTCTTTTAAGGATTTAGCATAGAGGGTGTTCTATGAACTCTTTTAATGTCTATTTTGCCCCCTTATTCAAGAACATCAGGGCAATTTTCTTGGATAATTTCTTGTAGTATGATGTCAAGATTTCTGTTTATTTCTGGATTTTTAGGTGGACCAATCATTCTCAAATTGTCTCTTCGTGCTCTGTTTTCCTGATCTGTCATCTTTTCAGTGAGATGTTTTATGTTTTCTTCTATTTTATCAGACTTTTGACTTTGCTTTATTAAATCTTGCTGTTTTGCAAGATCATTAGATGCCAATTACCTAATTCTGGTCCTTAAGGACTGGTTTTCCTTTTCAGTTTGGTCTGTCCTGCTTTTTTGTGGCTTCCAGCTCTTTAAATAATTGGGAGTTCTTGGCCTTTAAACTGTTATTTTCTTTTTGAACAATTTACCATTTTTCTTGCCAGAAAGCTTCCATTTTTTGATAAGCTCCCATTTAAATTTTTCAAGAGCTTGTGGACAATTTCCATTTTTTGGAAGGTTTTGGCACATTTATTTGTATTTCCTCTTCTATTTCCTCTGTAGCCTAGGTTTTTTCCCCATTAAAAATTATTCATGGTCAACCCCTTCTTGTTTTTCTTGGTTTTGGGAAGTTGTTCCTGGGCACTGTTTGCCATTACTGTGGTGGTTTTTCCTTCTCCTTCCAGTTAGAAATCTGAGTGAGATGGTCAGTCTCTCTGTGTATGGAGCTATGGAGGAAGGATTTTTGCTGAGTCAAGCTCTTGAGTCTCTGCCACTTCCGCTGTTTGCTGTGCCTCTCTGTGCTATCTCCCTGCTGGTGCCCAAGGTCTGCACTCCTCAGCCTGCTGGGTTCTCAGATCTAGGTGCTCTCAGGGGTAGGTCCTCAGTGGTCTCAGTCATCTGCCAAGGACCCAAAGGTGCCCCCTCACTCACTCCAGAGGTGCCCCTCACTCACTCACTGATTCTAGCACATTCTGGCTCTGACTCTGATTCCATAGGTGGAGTGGGGGAGGGTGGATCAGCTCGAATTTTGGTGGAAGCTTTTTTACCCCCTCATGGTGAAGAGATGCCCAGATCCCATGTACTTTCAATGCTGCACCCTACTGTAGAGTCTCTTTGTTCATATGAGTTTGGGTTTTTTTTTTTTTTGGCTTTTTGAGGTAGTCTGTATTGGTGGGTGGTAAAGAGAGGAAGAGTCCTACATCTAGACTGCTGCCATGTTTTCCTGGCCATCTACTTAAGTCATTTGCAATTGTTCATTAAAATTATTTTTGCTACTGTGCATAACATTCTCCTGATTCTACTCATTTCACCTTGTATCATTTCAAATAAGTCTTTCATGATATTTTTGTGATCATCTTGTGTGTCAACCCTTATGGCACAATGGTTTCCATTATAATCATATACCACACCTTGTTCTGCCATTCCTCATTTGATGGACATTTCTTCAGTTTCTAGTTCTTTGCCACTGCAAAAAGAACTTTTAGAAATATTTTTATACAGGTAGATTCTTTTCCACTCTCTTTAATCTCTTTGGAATATAGATCTAGTAATGGTATTGTTAGGTCAAAGGATATGCACAGTTTGATGTTCTACTGTCCATGGTTCCAGATTTCTCTAAAGAAGGTTGAATCAGTTTTAATATCCACCACTAATGAGTACCAATAAGTTCTAATTTTTTCACTTCCTCTCCAAAATTTTTCATTTTCCTTTTTTGTCATGTTAGCCAACTCTCTCTCTATATATGTGTGTGTGTGTGTGTGTGTGTGTGTGTGTGTAGTTACTCAGTTCTCTATATATTTGATAAATGAAGCCTTTGTCAGAGAATTAATATAAAGTTTTTTCCCAGGTTGTTTTTAACTTTTAATCTTGGTTGCATTACTTTTGTTTGTGCAGAAATATTTTATTGTAATAAAAGTTATCTATTTTACATCTTATAATATTCTCCATGTCTTATTTTTGCATTAATTTTTCCTTATCTATAGGTCTGGGAGGTAAACTATATTTTTCTCCCCTAAATTGTTTATAATATTACCCTTTATTTCTAAACTATGTATTAATTCTAAATTTACCTTTGTATATAGTGTGAAGTGTTGATCTGTGCCTAATTTCTGCCATAAGGTTTTCTAGTTTTCTCAGTATATTTTGTCAAATAGTAAGTTCTTCTTCCAGAATCATAGATCTTTGGGTGTCTCAAAAACTAGGCAACTATGGTCATTGATTTGTACCTAGACTATTCCACTGGTTCTCCACTCTATTTTTCAGTCCATATCAGATTATTTTAATGGTTGCTACTTTACATTATAGTTTGAGATCTACTACCTCTAAGCCACCTTCCTTCATATTTTTTTCATGAATTTCCTTGATATTATTGACCTCTTGTTCTTCCAGTTGAATTTTATTATTCAGTCTTTTAGCTCTTTGAGGTAATTCCAGATAGTTTGTTGACATTGGATGAGAAAATTAATTTTGGTAGAAGTGTCATTTTTATTATATTGGCTCAGCCTACCCATGAACAATTAAGGTGTTTAAAAAATTTTTTTAGATCTGATTATTTGTGTGAAATGTGCTTTTTTTGTTATGATCATATGGTCCCTGGGTTTGTCTTAGTAGGTAGACTCTCATGTATTTTTATGTTTTCAGTAGAGATTTTAAATGGAATTTCTCTTTCTATCTCTTATTGTATGTTGCTTTTATTGATAGTATAGAGAAATGTTGATGATATAATATGTGTATATTTTATGTCCTAAAACTCTTCAAATTTTGTTAATGGTTTCAATTAGATTTTGGTTGATTCTGCAGGATTTTTTAACTATACTGTCATATCATTTGCAATGAGTGATAGTTTTATTTCCTTATCATCTATTCTAATCCCTTTAATTTCTTCTCATGTTGCTATAGCTAGCATTAAAGTACATTATTGAATAATAGTTTTGATGATGGGCCTCCTTCCTTCACTCCTGATCTCATTTCTCTGGTTTATTTCTATTACAGACGGTCCTAGATAGATACAATTTATCATTTTAGGAATGTTCCATTTAACCTAATGTCCCCTAGTGTTTATTTTAGGAATTAGTTTAGTATATTTTTTTTAATTCTGTATCTATTAAAATAGACACATGGTTTCTCTTGTTTTTTTTTTTTATTGGTATGATCTATTATTGAATCTTTCCTTAATTCCTGGTATAAATCTACCTAGTCATAGTGTATGATCCTTGTGATATGTTGGTATAATCTTCTTACTAATATTTTGTTTAAATTTTTGTTTAATATTCCTCAGGGATATCAGTTTATTGTTTTCTTTCTCTGTTTTGTTCTTCCTTATTTAGGAATCAGCACTATATTTTTGTAATAAAAAGAATTTGGTGGTTGGTTTTTTTTTTGTTTGTTCATTTCCATCCACCAAATGATTGATTTTTAAAAATGTATTACATGATTGCATATGTAAAATCCACTTTAAATTGCTTATCATCTTAGCAGCAGGGGAAGGAGGGAGAGAATTTGAAATTCAAAGTTCAAAAAAATGTTAAAAATGTTTTTACATGTAAGTGAAGAAACAAAGAAAATATTTTAAATGTTCATGGTTTAATGCTATATCTGAGTAACTAAGAACAATTTTTCAGCCTGTTGTTTGTTGGATTCTCAAAGATGTTCTGAACTCTATATCTGTAGAATAAGAATTTGCCATCTATCACTTCTATCTAATCATCACCATTCCCACCATTACCACATCTTTAATTTCTTCTCCTCATCTTTCTGCTACTATATTTAGTTTTTTTAATCAGTCACAACTCAGGAAATATTAAAATGCTTTTGCCAAAAAGCAAAGCCCCTGGTTATTAAAAATAATGCAATTTCAAAATACAATTCAGCAAATTCCTCAAATTAGATCCTGTTAAATGTTCATTTCCAATGCTTTCCTAAGATGTATGTGTATGTATGTATATATATATATATATATATATATACATATATGCATGTTTAAATGTGTTCATCTCTATACACACATTTATGTGTATATAAAATAGGCATTATGAATTCTCCATCCACTGGACTTTCCTCACAGAAATTCCTAGTTCAATTTCATGTAGATATAGATTTCAATTTGAAGAACTTATTGTGTTTTAGCATTCTGGGCAATTAAAACAATGCCAATCTGCTCAATTCCAAGAGACTTTGAAAACATCATTTTCCATAGGAAATTCCTATCCATTTGGCATTTGAAAAGAAATTCTCCATGGCAGTATTCAACAACTTGCATGAGCAGATGTCTTCTTGTTTTGTATTTCACTTGTTATTGTTAATCAGAGATTTACCTCTCTGATTGTATCCATCAATGAATCACATGTGATCTTACCTAATACATGAGTGATGCCATCTTGAAGAAAGACCTTCAAGTTTCTAACCTCCTTTAATGTCAATCAACAAACAACAAAAACTGCAGAATCTTCTTTTTCTTTGCTTCTCAGTCAACAGAATAATTATGAATGCTGTAGATACCATCTGTGAAAGTTTATTCAATTTCATATTTTAAAATTCAGGGTATAGTTGAAACATGAACACTGCATCTGAAACATTATGTGGAAATGTGAAAGTAAAGATATGGTTGAGTGATTACATTTCTTTTCTTAGTTATCTTTTGAGGACAATGAATATTAATATAATATCTTATTTTTTCTTTTAAATTCAATTTCCCTTATCTTTTAAATATATTTTAAAAATATATTATATATATATATTAAAAATTCATTCTTGAAATACTTTTTAATAGTTAAAAGAGTAGTCACCATTTATAATAATTAAAATTAAACTTATGAGACTCTTATTAGCTTTAACAATTTAGTTTAATTAAAATGGAGACATAATAAAAAGAGGGAAACATGGGAAGGAGGTAGAGAATTGCCTAGCCTAATACCATAGAATCTGTCTTCAATAAAAGTCACCAATGTCACAGCCTGTCTCAAGCCAGAATTTGTATCTGAATCAGAGTCTCAGTCCTCCCTCCACTTCTGTACATGGGTCCCAACTTATAAAAGCAGTTTTCTACACCCATTAGCTCACCCACATCACCTCTCAGGAACCAATCACAGTTCCTCAATTTGCCTGGCATCAATTTCCTGTCTCCAAGGGTGTGTTTGTACTTGCAATCAATGGTATAGGATCTTCAAGTTTCTTACTGATTACATCAAAAGTGGCTACTTAATTTAAATTTGAAACAAAGGCAGATCCAGATCCTTGATTAATTAAATCATAACACAAATTCCTTCTCACAACGTTAAAGAATGTTCATTTTAGACTTCCAGGTAAACATGGCTTCAATCTAGACGCGACTCGCTTCCTCTCCCTGGCACCGAACAAAATAGACTACCACAAAAGAGCATAAAAATCACATTTGGAAGAATGGAGGGACTCTCCAGTATCCCACAGAAATGAAGGTACATGGGGTTTGAACATTTCCACACTATAAGGAGGAGGAAAAGCTTGCACAAAAATGTGAACTGAGCCACCCCTCCCACCCAACCCCCCCACCAAACCAGAGTAAGCTATCAGAGCACTCACTGGGATAGGGAGTGAGTGAGGAGCATCTCTGTCTGGGGGGGCACACCAGGGTCCTTGGGATCTAAAGACTGCAAGGAAACGACCACTCAGGGTGGATTCACAGGAGAATCCTGCCCTGAGCACAGGGGGCTGCGGAGCTGAACCCTGGGGTGGTTGTGCTGAGAACCTGGGCGGAGTTGAGCACCTGGGTGGGCCACACTGAACACCTGAGTGGTTGAGCTGAACACAGGGGCCTGTGCTCTAAGAAACCTCTGAGGCTGGGAAGAACTAGTCTGAGGCAACCTAAATTCACAGAAAACCCACCCATATCACCCAGAAACCAGACCAAAAAGGAAAATGGAATAAAACCACCAAAGGAATGGCTCACATGGCCCAAAATCAAGCCTTCAAGAAGAAAGGGGGGGGGAGAAGTGACTATTGAAAACTTTTATGGTGGGAGTACCCAAGGAAAAGAAGAAAATGAGAATGAAATCCAAACAAAATCAGAACATGCCTCCCAAAATGGAAACTATCCACAAGTTCTGGAAGATCTCAAATGGGAGCTCAACTGGGAAAAAATTGGAGAAAGAGATCAGCAGTCCAATAGACAAGACTTCACAATTGGAGAAAGAGCTGGGAGCATCTAATAGAAGGGCAGACAAAGCTGAAAAGCAAAACCAGTCCCTAATGACCAGAATTAAACAAATGGAAGACAGGGAGATTACAAAACAGTAAGAATCAATAAAGCAAAGGCAAAAAATTAATGAATTAGTAGAAAATATAAAATATCTCACTGAAAAGGTCACAGACTTGGAAAACAGAGGAAGAAGAGACAACCTCAGAATTATTGGTCTCCCCGAAAAACCAGAGATAAACAAAAATCTCAATGCTATACTACAGGAGATTATAGAAGAAAATTGCCCACATGTTCTGGATCAAGGGGGCAAAATAGAAATAGAAAGGGTTCATAGAACACCCTCTATACTAAATCCCCAAAAGACAACCCCCAGGAATGAAATTGCCAAATTCAAGAGCTTCCAAGAAAAGGAGAAAATCCTACAAGAAGCCAAGAAGAGGAGCTTCAGATATAGGGGGGCTCCCATAAGGATCACACAGGACTTAGTGGCTAACACACTAAGAGACTGCAAAGCATGGAACACGATATTTAGAAAGGCAAGAGAGCTGGGTCTCCAACCAAGAATCAACTACCCAGCAAAACTGACTATATACTTCCAGGGAAAGTATGGGCATTCAACAAAATAGAAGATTTCCAAGCATTTGATAAGAAAAGACCAGAACTTAGTGGAAAATTTGATATCCAATCACAGAAAGCAAGAGAAACATGAAAAGGTAAATATGAAAGAAAGGGAAAAGGAGATAAATCTTAACTTTTTCTTTAAGTCAAACTCTCTTCTATAAGGACTACATTTACATCAAATTATATGTATTAATATGTGGGGAAAATGTTTTGTGTAACTCTCAAAAATTGTATGCATCATAAGAGTAGTTAGAAAAATCATGCATAGAGAAAGATTGGGGCATCAAGAAAATTTGGTGAAGGGGGGGGCAAAGAAAGAAAAAGGGAGGGGGGGAATCATCGATAATACTAAAATTTACTTCAAGAAAAAGGGGGGACTAATTAGAATAATCTTTTCCATACAAAGATACACATGGGAAGGGGAGGGGAAGAACTCTCATATGAGAAGGAGAGGAAGAGATCGTGAAGTGGAATTACTTAAACCTTACTTGCAGTGAAATCAAATCTGAGAGGGAAGAACATCTAGATCCAGTGGGATCCTGAATTCTATCTTATCCAACAGGGTAAGAAAGAAAGGAAAATCAAGGAGGGGGAGGAGGCGAGGGAGTATAAAAAGGGAAGGAAGGAGGGGGGAGGGGAAGGGAGCATAAAAAGAGAGGGGCTAGAAAGGGAAGCATATCAAGGGAGGGGACTATGGGGACTGACCTAAAGTAAATCACTGGTTCAAAAGGATATAGCTAAAGAAGAAAGGTCAGAACTAGGGGAAGATATCAAAATGCCAGGGAATCCACAAGTGACAATCATAACTTTGAATGTGAATTGGACGAACTCACCCATAAAATGTAGACAAATAGCAGATTGGGTTAGAACCCAAAATCCTACCATTTGTTGTCTTCAAGAAACACATATGAGGCGGGTTGATACTCACAAGGTTAGAATTAAAGGATGGAGTAAGACCTTTTGGGCCTCAACTGATAGAAAGAAGGCAGGAGTTGCAATCATGATATCTGATAAAGCCAAAGCAAAAATAGACTTGATTAAAAGGGATAGGGAAGGTAAATATATTCTGTTAAAAGGGAGTATAGACAATGAGGAAATATCACTAATCAACTTGTATGCACCAAATGGTATAGCATCCAAATTTTTAATGGAGAAACTTGGAGAATTGAAGGAAGAAATAGACAGTAAAACCATATTAGTGGGAGACTTGAACCAACCACCATCAAAATTAGATAAATCAAACCAAAAAATAAATAAGAAAGAGGTAAAAGAGGTGAATGAAATCTTAGAAAAATTAGAGTTAATAGATATATGGAGAAAAATAAATAGGGACAAAAAGCAATACACCTTCTTCTCAGCACCACATGGCACATTCACAAAAATAGATCATACACTATGTCACAGAAACATGGCACTCAAATGCAGAAAAGCAGAAATAAGAAATGCAACCTTTTCAGATCATAAAGCAATAAAAATATTGATAGGAAAGGGTACATGGAGAGCCAAATCAAAAATTAATTGGAAGATAAATAATATGATACTCCAAAATTGGTTAGTCAGAAAAGAAATCATAGAAACAATTAATAATTTCATTGAGGAAAATTACAATGGTGAGATATCCTTTCAAACCTTTTGGAATGCAGCCAAAGCAGTACTTAGAGGAAAATTCATATCCATGAGTGCATATATTAACAAATTAGGGAGGGCAGAGATCAATAAATTGGAAATGCAAATCAAAAAACTTGAGAACGAACAAATTAAAAACCCCAGAATAAAACCAAACAAGAGATCCTAAAAATTAAGGGAGAAATTAATAAAATAGAAAGTGATAGAACTATTGAGCAAATAGACTAGCAAACAAGACTAGAAGCTGGTACTTTGAAAAACAGACAAAATAAACAAAGTACTGGCCAATCTAATTAAAAAAGGAAAGAAGAAAGGCAAATTAATAGCATCAAGGATGAAAAGGGGCACCTCACCTCCAACAAAGAGGAAATTAAGGCAATCGTTAAAAACTATTTTGCCCAACTATATGGCAATAAATATACCAACCTAGGTGATATGGATGAATATTTACAAAAATATAAATTGCCTAGACTAACGGAAGAAGAAATAGATTTCTTAAATAATCCCATATCAGAAAAAGAAATCCAACAGGCCATCAAAGAACTTCCTAAGAAAAAATCCCCAGGGCCTGATGGATTCACCAGTGAATTCTATCAAACATTCAGAGAACAGTTAATCCCAATACTATACAAACTATTTGACATAATAAGCAAAGAGGGAGTTCTTCCAAATTCCTTTTATGACACAAACATGGTTCTGATTCCAAAGCCAGGCAGGCCAAAAACAGAGAAAGAAAATTATAGACCAATCTCCCTAATGAATATAGATGCAAAAATCTTAAATAGGATACTTGCAAAAATTCTATGTAAAAGAAAAATAAATCGATAACAGGTCCTTGAATCAGGGCCCAATTAAAATGATTTAAGCAATTATGCATTTACCCAATCATTAGCCAGGTCTATAGAAAGTCCTGGAATCAGAAAGAATCATTAAACAAAGTCCCCTAATTATTTTTAAAACAATCAGTGGCATCATTTTTATAGTCTCAAGCTATGGGGGCATGCATTGACATTATAGCAAATGTATTTTAAATCAAAAAAGTTAAAGAAAATCTCCTCAATGCTGGTGACATGAGCTTCAAATACAAAATGGAGAGAAAAAATAAAACTGAAATAGTGCATTGACCATGCAAGCAAAAACAATGATAAAAGAGTTTTACAATCCAAAAATATAGAGCTTAAATCATTGGCACTCTGTCAGCTAAGGAAATATAGAATACAAAGGTTTCTCACCAAAAATGAGATCCATTTCCTCTTCAAATCTGACCATGATCCATTGTGAGTACAAGCAAATGAATTACACAAAGTAACAGTTTTTTATAAAGAACAATAGTACAACATGTAATGCACATTCAAAAAGTATCAAAATCCCCAAAATAATAATAGCCCATTTAATGACAATAGCAAATAAATGCACTATCATGTTTCATATAAGTTGCTGTATGACAAAAAAAAAAACTATCAACTGATAGGTATTTGTCACAATTTTTACAGACATAGCAAATCTTTCAACCTTAGCAAGTATATTTTTTAAAAAGTCAAACTTATTTGGATCTAGAACATCACCAAGAAATCTAAATTGTTCTGGTGGAAGTAAATTAAACTGAAGAATTTTGCATGAGCTCTTTTTGGCTTCCTGCTTCATATAAATACTCTGGTAGGAACATTTCCTTATTTCTCTACCTTTAATACAATATTCTTTAAAATATAAATATAAAAAAACCCACATCCATTCAGAAACCACTAATTAACTAAAATTATTTCTGAAGACCCCTTAACATTACAATTAAATTTTTAGATTATTAAATTCTCTAAAGGTTGTTAGCCAGGTTGAGTCCATCCATCATCTATGTGACAATTAACAAATGCAAAATGAAAAAAAAGAGGTTGTTTATGGGCTTTTACAATATTTTTCAACATTTTATTAGGTAGTCATAAGGGAAAGGTAACAATATATCTAATAGTTAAAACACAGTAGATTAAAAATGATTCAGTGTAACAGAACAGTATTGAATACATTTAATATTTGAACTAAAAACAACAAAATTAAATCTTAAACAAAACAATCAGCAAAATACAATGAGATACACACTTTCATTAAAAAATGGATTCTGAACAGGCTGAAAATTTCACCTCCAGATCCTTTAAAGTTCCTTTTTTTAAAATTTTGATCCCTATTGTCAGTACTCTGGTATCTCCCATAGTGAGGGAGAACATGGATTTTAGGAATCTCAAATTGGGCAGGCCCAAATGGCAAAGGGTTGTAGGGGAATAAATTTATCCCCTGAATCTCAGGCAAGATAATTGAAAGGATCAGTGATAGAAAGAAAAAACATCCTAAACCTGGAAGCTGTTTGAAATAGGTAATGCATTGCTCTTTCAAAGAATACACCATGATTGTAATCCTGTTTGGAAGAGTCTCTTCCTTCTCCCTGTCCCCCCTGAGGTAAAACACCAGGTTCCCCAGAGGGAGTTAGGAAGCTAATGGTTGCCTAAGGAAAAAGACATTAAGGGCTTTTGTTTGTTTATTTATTCATTTGTTTATTTTTTACCATCTGCCCTGAGGAGAGACTCCAAGTACTCCTAGCTTCTCAGTGGCAGCAATCAGCCCAACAGAAGCAACAACAGTGGTCAGGGTTGGGGCAGAGGCTGATTTAGTATTGGAGCTGGAGATTAGGAGGAGTATTTCTGGAGGCCAAGGGCTGGGGCCCTGTGAGTGGTCTGGGCCCAGAAGATCAGGAGGAAGCAATATCAGCAATGCCAGAGTCAGCAGTGAGGAGGAATGAGGAACAAAGAACTCAAGCAGTTGGAGGAGAGAAGCATTTATTTTTTCTTCTTTGCCAAGAGTCCTCCCAATAAAAATAGCCTGACCAGTAGGGAAAGCAAGCAACTGGGGAAAAGGTAGGAAAAGAAAAATGCAGGAGCTCCAAAGAGAGTTGGAGTTTGCGTGGGTGAGTGGGTGGGCAAAAAGTTGTGGCAGGAGACATGTGGCTTAAAAAATTTATCTAGGCTATCTTAAAAATTTGAGAGATTCTTCTCAGACTAGTGTTTGCCCCAACTCCAAAGAAATCTCATTATGCTACTATACTTGTTCCTACCAATGTTGCCTTCGCAACCCCATAGTCAATTTCTTTTTTTTTGTTTGTTTGTTTTTTGTTTTTGTTTTTGTTTTTTGGCAAGGAAGCAAGCATTTATTTAGAGCCTACTGTGTCCTAGATACTGTGCTAAATGCTTTACAAATGTGATCTCATTTGATTTGATGAGGTTTCCCCATTATTCTCCCTCATGCCCCAGGATCTATTACAGGTCCCTGGTCCAGAGGAAGTATGCAAAGCCTATAGATGGCCCACAAGCTAGATAATGTATTCTTGAACAGTGGTGGATTACCATTTACCCACGTGTGTAAGATTTAAATTAATATCCAATAACACCAAGTATTATCTTTTATAAGCTTCATTAAAGATCACTTGAAGTAAAAGAAATAAAAGGACAAAAGTAAAGAGTAAAGAAAAGTTTTCCCAGCCACATTCAGGGAAAAAGAGCACACAAGCTTTATCTCCAAAACATAAGGACATGACATGAGAAGGAATGTGGGAAGATGGGATTTTGAGGCCTGGGGACGGCCTCTAATGACACAAGGGTTACCCCTTCACTGATGCCAGACACAGCAGTCATTTGTAATGGAATAATCTCATTGGTTGGAGGTCTGAGTGGAAGAAAATTGACTATTAAGTTCTTGTCTTGGTTCTTTTCCAGATGAAGGCCTGTGGGACATGTTTGTGAAGGACATCCCCTGAAGTGCTACCTCTTACACAGTCAGCTTGGACAAGCTCCGGCAGGGAGTGACATGAATTTCGAGTGGTAGCAGTGAATGACTTTGGCTATGGAGAGCCTAGTAGTCCCTCAGTAGCAGTATCAGGTAATAGGGCTTAGGGGAGAAGATAATGAGTACAGTTTTAGACCTGCTCAGTCGGAGGCACTGCTGTGGTCCCCATGACTTTCCTCAAGTGGAGATGCAGGAAGCAGGATACGGTTTCACAGTGAAGGCTCATCTCCTCTTCTCCTTAGGTCTTCTGTTCAGGTTTTTCCTCTTCCTTCAGCTCTAGCCCTTTCCTTTCAGTTTGAATCCTTTCTCCTTCCCAAATCATCCTCTCCAAAATTAATTTCTGGCCTCCTTCACTTTTCTAAAACTCTCAAAATTTCCTTTACAAACCTTTCCTTTTCATATATCATATACACACAAATTTCTATATACCCATTCATGCACACATACACGCACTAGAATCAGGAAACCTCATCTTCTTGAGTTCAAATCTGGCCTAAGACACTTATTAGCTGTGTGATCCAAGTCATTCAATCCTGTTTGCCTTAGTTTCTGCATCTATAAAATGAGCTAGAGAAGGCAATGGCAAACCTCTTTAGTATCTTTGCCCCCAAAACCCCCAAAAGGGGTCCCAAAGATTAGACATGACTGAAACCACTGAACAACAGAAACCATGTAAGTGTGTGTATACCCATACATACATTTCCCCTCCAGCCTTAGCCATAGTCAATTTCTAAGGAATCACAGACATCAGATGACTACTATGAAGGCCTTTTTGCATTAAGGGAAGTGCACAAACTAGGATGAAGTGGGGAGGTGGTGACCCTAGGAGACCATATTCCTTTTACTCCCCAAGAAATTAGAGAAATGACAGATAATATACCTTCATTTGAATCTGAACCTTTGGTTGTGACCAAGAAGTTGGCTGATATTTTTAACAATATGACCTGTCCTATATGGATGTTGAGAATTTTTCTCAATGCTTTTCTGACAGAACATGAGAAAAATAAAATCATCTCTCAAGTTAACAAGGCCTGGGGGCATAGTGCACCACACTAGCCATCTCAGGATCCTGCATGGGATTATAACAGCACTGAGGACCAGTTTTAATTAAATCATTGTAGGTATGGCATTATAAAGCTATGAGAGAATGCTCCAAGGACACAAAAGCTCAGATAATCAGAAACTGAGACACCCTGACAATTCACAGATAAGCTTATTGAGTTTGGGGGTCAATATCTAGGCCTTGGTATTTATAAAGACAAAGATATTAAGCAAATAAGGAGACATTTTGTCACAACTCTTGCAACGTGGTCCAAGATTATTTTAAGATGCATTGCCCATGGTAGCCTCAGATGTACCTTGAAGAGTTGCAAAAAACTGCTTCTTATGTCTTTAAATGTCAAAAGGAAAAACAGAAAGAGGCTAAAAATATAATAGAAACCTTGAGAAAACATCAACATTTTGGAGGAAAAGATTAATAAACAAAACAAAAGGCATGATGATCAACCAATGGCCCTAGCCCCTCTCCAAGAACATATCAGTCCTTACCTGCCATTTCTGTCATCAGAAGGGCCACATAATGATGAACTGTAGGAATTTTTTCCAGGTAATGATGAATTATACCAACCAGAGAAATTATTACAGGAACAATTATAGGAATGATAATTGTAATGGTGATTTAAGGAATCATACTTTTAAGACTGATAATAATCCTAGGGAGATAAATCAGGCACCTGACAACTCATACCAAATGACCCCACAGCAGTGTATTTTGAGTAGAACTCGCCCCTGAACCACCCAGGGAGTTACTGCCCTTCAGGGTGGAGCCCAAAGTACTACTCACAGATTATGAAGGTGTCCGTGGGAGAGGGTGGGGAACAGGAATCAGAGGATACAACCTTTGATTTTCCAGACTTTGTCATCTTCCTGCCCCTATCCACTGCTCCCTCCATAATAATGAGCCCCGTGTAACATTAATGGTTGGTAACACCTATTATGATTGCCTTTTGGACCCTGGAGCTTCCCAGTCTGTATTGAAGAGTACACCTGATTTATATTGCAGTTCCATTGGCTCAGTTAATGTCAGGGGGTATCAGGGACACCCCTAAACTTTCCCAATCTTTCCCCTAGAATAACATCCATAAGACCCCTCAGTGTGGGACACTTTATATCAAGCATGACATCATTTGCTCTGGCTCCATTATCCTGAAAAAACAAAACAAAACAAAACAAAAACAAAAAACAAAGAAAAAGAGTTGAACCAGGAAATACTATTTCCCATTTGTCTTGAGATCTAGTCTCTTTTTCTATTTTCTCTCATGATGTGACAACTTACTGTAGTCCAGACTGCTAAACTTGGTTAGTGACCAATTGTTGTTGTCTGCTTATGGGACATGGATCACTACAAGAACCTGTTGGGAGTAGTGATTATTTTTTCCTTCTTACCAGAATTTTTATCAAGTTTTCTTTTTATATTCTTTTTATTTCTTATGTGACTCAGAAGTTATTTTAATTTATTTTAATTTCCTTGATTTCTTGATTTTTTTTTTGATACTTGATTCACATGGTTTGTGACTTGACCATGTATCCCTGTGTAATTTCTACTGTAAAATTGAGATTTGAACTCTGGACTTCAATCCCCACAAGCCCTTGCTCCACTTCCCCAAAATGCTTTGTAATCTCATGTGAATTCTGAGGTGGGCTGAGATCGAGAAAGGATTTAAGCTGGTAGCAAAGGTTTTTGGGGCTCTTTCTCTCTCTTTTTGGACTTCCTTTTTGGAGCAGACGTGGCTCTTTCCATAATGTAGGTGAGGTCTTGTCTAGGCCTCTGGCCTAGGCACATTTTCCTTATCCTGTATTTCCTTTAATCCTTAATCCTTAATAAACCTCTAAAAATATAATACTCCTTGCAAAGAGAAACTAATTTCTACCTGCCTCAGTCTCCCCTAAATTTTAACTGTTACATTTGGCGACCACTAGATTGGATGAGAACTTCCCAAATTTTTTAGGCTAAAGAATTTTTTTAAGCCAGTCTCTCCAAGATGCCTTTTTAGAAAACTATCTTGATCAGCTCCTGCCTGCGGCCCTCTCCAGATCCTGCTTCAGCTCCTGGCCTCTCACCTGGTGCCCGAGCTCCCGGCCCTGTTTGTCTGTGCTCAGACTCCCTACCCTGCCCACCCCTCGGTCTTTCTCTAGCTCACCGGGCCCACCTGATTCAACCAAGATTGCAATCACCTTGTGACCTGCCTGCCCAACAAACCCGTTCCTTGGAGCAGATCGCTCAGGACTCATTTCTATCAGCTGGTAATGGGGGGGGGGAGTATTGGCTCCACACGGGCGACCTGGGATCCACATGGACTGGGGCAGGAGGAGGTATCAGAGCAGGGGAGAGAGAAAAGGGAGAGGAGAAGAAACAGATTTTTCAAACAGACTTTTAAGCAATGGGCTATTTAAAAGGATACCTTTTGAATGTTCTGGTAATTTCATTGATTTCACCTGCTTGACAGAAGAAAGATTCAGCCCAAAGATTCAACTTTGGGGAGGCAAATGGGTGGCTCAGTGAACTGATAGCCAGACCTAAAGACATGTGGTCCTGGGTTAAAATCTGGCCTCAGATACTCCCCAGCTGTGGGGCCCTGAGCAGATCCCTTAAACCCCATTGCTTAGCCCTTACCACTCTGCCTTCTGACAATAGACATTTAAATGGATAAACCCCCAAGGAACTTTGAAGAGACTAAAGACTATATTTTAAGGCATTTCAGACTCCAGTGGTTTATAAAAAATCTCTGTATTTCTATTGCATTTCCTGATTGTTCTGTGTGATTTTAAGTTCATATATTACTGGATTCAATATTATGTTACACTGAAGGTTGATTGAATTTATTTTGAATGTACTGAGTTTTGAATACTGTTAAATTCTGTTTTTCCCCTATAACTGTGCTGAAAAAATATTATTGAATAAGCCCATATATGAAAAAACAGCTTTTTTCCTATTTTGCCGAGGATAGATGGACTTCAGAACTGGTTACAATTGTATAACAGCCTTTGGAAAAATTAATGTGCTAAATATCTCAAGTGATTTTAAGGGTTTTTTAAATATGATTTTTGTAATTTTTTTTTAACAATCTCTGGTTATTTTTGCTTGCCCCTACCATGAGGTAAGGCCCATTCTAGTAGCTTAAATGAAATATATTTTATAAACCCCAACCTTCCCGCATTTCTAAATATGTGAATGGAAGTTGGGCAGTTAATCTCAGGGCATGTAACCCCAAAAAGCCTCCAAAAGGAGCATCCCTTTATTTATACTCTTCAGCTCACTATTTTACTTCCACCAGAATGATATTTCTTGATTGTTCTTAACCCAACATGAGTTTTACTTTGTTTGAAAATATGTTTAATACCAAGGTTGAAAGATTGATATGTTTGTAAAAACTTGTGACAAATATCCATAAATTCATAGGCTTTAAAAAAATGCCATGCAGCAACTTATGTGAAATATGAATGTGTGTTAGTTTGCTATTTTAATTAATTGGGCTATTGAGAATTTTGGGGATATTGATATCTACATATTTGTACTACTGTATTTTTAAAAATGAAAAATTGTTAACCTTGTTCAATTCATTTGCCTTCTACTCACAGTGACCATGGCCACATATTAAGAGGAAATGAATCTCATTTTTGGTGAGAAAGTCTTGCATTGTATATTTTCTTATCTGACACAGAGTGTCTATGATCATAAGCTACATTTTTGAATTTTTAAAGCTTTTTTATTATTATATTTTCTTGCATGTGCAATATACTATTTCAGTTTTTTTCTCTTTTTTATATTTCAAGTACATGTCACCAGCATTAAGATTTTCTTTAACTTTTTGACTTTTCAGTAATACAAGTGTAAGATACATTTGCTAATGCATGTCCTAAAAAGCTTGTGACTATAAAAACGATGCCACTAATTATTTTTTAAAAAATTATGGGACTTTGCTTAATGATTCTGTCTGATTCCAGGACAAGATATACACACAAGAGCCATTGCACAGAGCCAAAGAAAAGCCAATCCAGGATGGATTGATGCACTTCTAGGCCAATACAAAGGTCTTGAACCTAGCGTGAAGACTCGAGGTTACTGTGTTTAACATGTTGTTAAGACATAAGCTTTCCTTGTGTCCACACTCACTCTGAAGATACTCACAGACAAGTATCCTGGAAACCTTGGCTCATAATCTGGTCCACTTTTCTGCCTCTCATAGTGTGGTACCTTTCTGTAGTCCTGGCTACTGACTGGGTAAATGCATCATTGCTTAGATCATTTTGATTGGGCCCTGATTCAAGGACCTGTTATAGATTTATTTTTCTTTTACTTGGAATTTTTACACATAAGACTTTGATAGTCTAATTTTCATCCAGAAATTTTTCTTTTCTTTTGGATTTTTCTGATGTTTTTGTTAATTTCTCTTACCAATTGATTCATATACCTCATACATCAGCCATGCATCCCTAAGTGATAATGTATTTGTCAATCACCCTCTTAGCGGGGGAATATAAAAAATATCATTATTTAAATTACAAAATTTAAATTCCTTTTGAGAAGAATTTTAGGTAAAGAAGATGCTACCTCTCTGAACCCAGAAACTGAACTGTTGGAGAAGACATAATGAAGATGCCTCCAGACCAAAAGTTGCACAAAATTGAACTTTGGGTGTGGTTGATTGAACATTTATTTGTATGTATACTTTCATGCCAAAGGGGACTGCCCCCTAACTGGCTTTTTGTCAATGTGTTCAGCAATTATTGTTTTTTTTTTCTTATCCTCAAATTATTGTAATCTTTAAATTGATTATGTTTTTATGATCCTTCGGGAAAGGACTTCTTCCCAGAGGATCAAACGGGGGTATGTAAAATTGAGATTTGAACTCTGGACTTCAATCCCCACAAGCCCTTGCTCCACTTCCCCAAAATGCTTTGTAATCCCATGGGAATTCTGAGGTGGGCCAAGATTGAGAAAGGATTTAAGCTGGTAGCAAAGGTTTTTGGGGCTCTTTCTCTCTCTTTATGGACTTCCATTTTGGAGCAGACGTGGCTTTTTCCATAATGTAGGTCAGGTCTTGTCTAGGCCTCTGGCCTAGGCACATTTTCCTTATCCTGTATTTCCTTTAATCCTTAATCCTTAATAAACCTCTAAAAATATAATACTCCTTGCAAAGAGAAACTAATTTCTACCTGCCTCAATCTCCCCTAAATTTTAACTGTTACACTACATGCATCCCTGTATCCTCCTCAGAGAGGAATGCATTATTATTTTCCTCAGGTGTACTATGTTGCTGTTGTGAACTTTGACTTGAATTTGAGCCAAATTTAGAACAAGAGACTACCTCCCAGAATCTAGAAGGTGCCATGAAGTTGCCTGCAGAGACCACACACTGTACCAGAAGATCCAGAATGAACTTTGAGATATGGCGAATTTGAACTTGGGGGTTATAAATGCTTTTGTTTTGAATATACACTCTTATGCCAAAGGGGACTGCCCCCTAATTGTTTTTTTTGTCAATGCACTTATCATTGGTTTTGGTCCTTTTCCCTTTTACTTTCCTCTTAACCCCAAATTATTGTAATTTCCCTTTATAAACTGTAATATTTGTATATAGCTTTAGTTAAATTTATGTTAGTTATGTTTTCATGATCCATTGGGGAACCTGGTCTCCCAAAGGATCACAGAGAGTTTGTGTTGATTTAGAATTTTGTACCCTAGAGACTATATTTCCCACAATCCCCTTTTCCTTTTCCTGTTTTTGTGTCTCCATAAGTTTTGAGTCTTTTTTCCCCTTATGTGAGCTCTCTCTGATGGCATGGTGGAGGAGAAAGGAGTGGCTTTGTAGTTTTGGCTAGCCTTACTTCCTTATACTTCAAGATAAATATTTAATAAGTATTATTAAATATAATACTTGGAGTACTGGATATTAATTTTAATCTTTAGTGAATTTTAGATTTACTCCTCCCTGCTTAGTCTAGCATTCAGGAATGTATACACCCCTACTTAAGGATTACGTGTTGAGAAGGATGGCCTATGACAGACATGTGCTAGCAAATGACAAATAAGAAACAACTGACAGATTCCATGGGCTGTCCTAAGTCAAGCTTAAGCTTCCATTGGTACATGTGAGACACAGGAACTGATGTAGAAAAAAGTTTATATATTCGCATCACTTCCTCTTGCAGGGCTCTCTCTTTTGGCAGTAGAGGCTTTGAGCTCAGGGTCTTTCTCTCAGAGACACTGGGTTCGACTAGTGGTGTGGCTCATGGCAGCTTTTTGGTGCCTTGATGTCTTGGTGTGGGTCAGGTGAGGTGTCTTCCCTGAGGTCTCTCGGTGTTTAGGCTGATTCCTTTTTTTCCTTTACCTTTCCTAAAATGCTATCCTCCTAGGAGACCTCTCATCTTGAAGGAGGCCTCGTGGCTGGAAGCTGAGCTAGATTAACTCTTGGAAGAGGCCTTGTGGCTGAGGTCTCTGAACTCCCCTTGGCTCACACTAGGCCGGAGAAATTTTATACCCTTTTCCCTCTCTTTTCTTCTTAATTCCTTCCCTCTATATTAATTAAACCACCATAAAATTCCCAAACTGGCTTGAATATTTTTTGGGACTTGAATTAATACCTGGTGACCCTGAGCATAATATATTAGTCTAAACCCCTAAATTTACCCCTAACACAGTTCCTGTCAGAGGTCTAGCTACTTTCTCTCTTTGGTCCTTGTCTCCCTGGTGACAGAATCTTCAGCTCTGGCTCACTGACTATCTACTGATCTGATCTACTTAGAAACTGCTCTCTAGCCTATTGAGGAGGCTTCCTTTCCTTGCCCCTTTCTTTCCATGGCATGCAATTTGATCATTTTATACATGTTTAATCATTCAAAACATATTTTCATATAGATTATTATTATAAAATAATACTTATATAATTCTAAACCCCCTAAATTAAACCATAAATAAGTGAAAGTGAAAAATAGTAAACTTTGGTCTATATTCCAATTACAACATTTCTTTCTTTGGATAGCATTCTTTGTCATAAACCCCTCAGAATTGTCCTAGATCTTTGTATTGCTGAGAAGCTGTCTTTCACAGCTGATCATGATAAAATTTTACTTTTATTGTGTAGAAAATTTTCCTAGTTCTGTGTATTACATTCTGCATTAGTTCATATAGAAATTTCCAGCTAAAAAATCCTGCTCATCATTTTTCTTAGCACAATAGTACACAATAGGACAGCCATTTCCCAGTTGATAGACATACTCTCAATATCCAATTCTTTGCCCCCACAAAAAGAGATGATATAAATATTTTGTACAAGTATCAATAGCCCTCTGCCCCACTTTTTTAACTCTTTGGAATACAGACATAGTAATAGTACTACTGGATCAAAATATATGCTCAATTTTATGACCCTTTGGACATTGTTCCAAATTGCCTTTCAGAATGACTGCATCAGTTTGCAATTTCACCAACAATGAATTAGTGTCTGAATTTACCACATCACCTCCAACATTTATTATTTTTATCCTGTCATACTGTCCAAGCTGATATGATATGTGTGAAGTAATACCTCAGTTATTTTAATTAACATTTCTCTAATCAAATGGTTTAGAACAATTTTGAATATAATTATTGATAATTTTGATTTCTTCATCTGAAAAACTACTTGTTTCTATCTTTTGACCAGTTGTTAATTGGGGAATGACCTATGTTTTTATAAATTTGACTTACTTCTCTATATATTTGAGAAATTAAGCTTTTATCAGAAAATTTCATATAAAATTCCCCCCCCCCCAATTTGTTGTTTCTTTTCTAATCTTAGTTATGTTACTTTTGTTAGAACAAAATCTTTTTTTAATTTAATATAATCAAAATTATCCATTTACAGCCTTTCTGGAAAATAAGTAATGTTTTTAAAATCATCATCAAGTATTATCTCTATTGGAGTTAACTAAAAGGTATCCCATTAAAATCAAAGGTAAAACAATTATGGCCATAATCACTACTGTTATTTAATATTACATTGGAAATACTAGCATTAGCAATAAGAGATGAAAAAGAAATTAAAGGTATTAAAGTAGGCAATGAAGAAACTAAACTATCACTCTTTGCAAATGATATAATGGTATACTTAGAGAATCCTAGAGAATCTTTTAAAAAACTAATTGAAATAATAACTTTATTAAAGTTGTAGGATATAAAATCAACTCTCTTAACTCATCAGCATTTCTACATAATACCAAGAAAATCTAACAAAAAGAGATAGAAAAAGAAATTCCACTTAAAATAACTATAGACAATATAAAATACCTGGGAGTCTACTTTCCCTGCCAACACAGGAATTACGTGAACAAAATTACAAAATATTTTTCATATAAAGTCAGATCTAGACAATTGGAAAAATATTAATTTCTCAGAGGAAGGCTTAGGTAATATAATAAAAATTACAATTCTATATTAATTAATTTACTTATTCAGTTCCATATCAATCAAACTAACAAAATAGTTTATAGAAATAGGAAAAATAATAACAAAACTCATATGGAAGAAACAATGTCAAGAATATCAAGGGAATTAATTAAGAGAAATGTGAAAGAAGATGGCCTAGTAGTACCAGACCTCACACTGTATTATAAAGCACTAATCATCAAAACAATGTAGCTAAAAAATAGATTTGTGGATCAGTGGAATTAGATTAGATTCACAGTATATACGGGTAAATGACTGTAACAATCTGCATTTCTCATTTTTGTCCTTTTAATTTGAAATTAATTTTGACCTATGGCTAATTTGGGGGAAAGTTTATTCTAAAATATTTTCTAATTCTAACATATAGCTATGCATTTCGGTATTTGAAGTCTCCTTCATTTCATAAGTATCAGTATGAATATCTCTCCTGAAATACAACTGGCTGACCTCTGTGACTTCAAGGTATTTTAATTTCTCTAACCAAAAAATGCATCCCACTGCTGACCACCAGCACATATTCCCTTCTAGATATAAATGACCAAGACCTCAGAAGGTAGACATGAAGTTCTTTATCATACACATTTGCAAAGATTTTCCATTAAAATTATACTTTCCATAATGTATACTGAATTCTTGAAAAAGCAGGATGCAACTCCATGCCATGATGTGGTATCAGTTATATTTTATTCAAGTAAAAATAACAAGAGTATAGTAAAAGATAATAATAAAAAAGCTTTGTGATTTTGGAAGTACCTAGCACATTAAATAATAGTTGAAATATTCTAATACCTTTTGTCTTAAGAGGAATCTCACAAATAAATGAAAAAGAGCTGATGTATACATACATATATATATATATGTATGTATATAGTATTGAAAGGGAAAATATTTTATCAATCAAAAAGTATTTATTAAATTAATTTTAATTTTTTCATGGTGGATTTCCACTATGAAAAGGGAATATACTTTTTCTTTTCTTTAGTAAGTAGTTTGTATGAACATATATAAACATCTTCTACTTTACAGGGTTGTTTTGGAGATGAAAAGAGATAATGTAAGTCCTTTTTTTCCCCCAAATAATTCCATTTTCTTTATTATCATCATCATCATTCTGTCTACCAGCAGTGTTCCTATCTTATTCTTTTTTTTTTGGAAAAAATTTTAATTAATTAATTTAGAATATTTTCCCATGGTTACAAGATTCATGTTCTTTCCCTCCCCACCCTCTGTTCCCCTCCCATATCTGATGCACAAATACACTGGGTTTTACATGTGTCATTAATCAAGACCTATTTCCATATTATTGATATTTTTACTAGGGTGATTATTTAGAGTCTATATCCCCAATCATATCCCCATCAACCCATGTGATCAAGCAGTTTTTTTTTCTTCTGTGTTTTTATTCCCACCATTTTTCCTCCAAAAGTTAATAGCATTCTTTCTTATAAGTCTCTCAGAATTGTCCTGGATCATTGCATTGCTGTTAGTAGAGAAGTCCATTACATTCGATTGTACCACAGTGTATCAATCTCTGTGTGTAATGTTCTCCTGGGTTCTGCTCCTCTCACTCTGCACCAATTCCTGGAGATCATTCCAGTTCACATTGAATTCCTGCAGTTCATTATTTCTTTGAGCACAATAGTATTCCATCACCAAAATATACCACAATTTATTCAGTCATTCCCCAATCAAAGGGCATCCCCCCGTTTTCCAACTTTTTACATCACAAAGAGCATGGCTATAAACATTTTGGTACATCTTTTTCCCTATGCTCTCTTTGGGGTACAAATCCAGCAGTGCTATAAGTGGATCAAAGGGCAGACAATCTTTTAGAGTCCTTTGGGCATAGTTCCAAATTGCCATTGTTAGGGGTAAATTTATGGTTGGACTGAATATATATATATTTTAGTTGGTCACCAGGGATTTAAATTCTAAATCCCAATGAAATACTGAAGTCAGAATGGAATTTCCTGGTGTTTATTTACAATAGAAGGAAGAAATTAAGAATGAGAGAGAGAGGAAAAAGGGGAGGATAGCTGCCCCCAGCCTGGTCTGAACCTGGCAGGAGTTCAGAGATCTCAGCCAAGGGAACTTTCCAGAAGCTGTTGCCTCCAGAAAGGCCAAGGAAAGGGGGTCCCAAGAGATGGGCCTTTCCAAAGGTTCTTGCCTCCAGAAAGCCAATGAAAGGAGAGTGAACCTTGAACTCACCACATGACAGTCTAAGGGAAGCAGTCTGTCTTCTCATGCTTGAGCTCCTCCACAGTCAAGTTCCACTGCCCAGCCCCTATCACTGGAAGTGACACAAAATATAAAGACAGTTCTTTACATTACTTCCTGCGTTTCACATGTACCAATGGTGGCTTAAACTTGGCTTTCGACAGTCCAGGGGATCAGTCAGATGTTTCTGATTTGTCACTTGCTAGCACACATTATTATTCTAATGTGCATTAAGCATGTTTATTGTGGAAGAGGCAATAGCTTTTCTTCTCAGCTGCATAGAGCAAAACTAACTAGGAGTAATTTATTGAAGCGTCAGAGAGGCAGATTCACACTTGATGGAACAAAAAAGACTTCCTACCTATTATCACTATCTAGCAGTATTGTGGGTAACAAGTTTTTTCATTATTTGGAATCTTCCAGAAAAAAATGCTGTTCTATACTAGATGTTTTTTGGTTTGTTTGTTTGTTATTTTTTAGCACAGATCCAGCACTAAAAGGAAATTCAGAGAACATCCAGTAACATATTTTCCTTTTAATGAGGAATAAACTAAGGCTCAGAGATGGTAAGTTACTGGCTAATCGCTTTTTAGAGAAAGAGCAAAGATTTGAATTTTGAAGTGTAAGATTGTATGAACTATAGCATACTGACTCTCATTGTATTCTATCAGTGCCATCCTTGCTAATGTTCATTTCTTAGAATTTTAGATTCCTAAAGACTTATATGATTTGTCATATTTTATATAAAACATTTACTCATTTTCAAATTTATTACTTGTCTCCCCTCTTCTAATTATTTTATATACATTTTTAAATCTGTGCATCATAAATCAGTTGGTATTAATCTTTTAAACATTTGATAAGTGCCTTTGTACTCTCACAAGAGGAATATATTAATGTATAACTAGGTAGTATAAAAAGATTAAAGAGCAAAAAAAATGGGAGAACCAAAAATAAGGTGTTTTTATATTCCAAAATGAAAGATATCAGATGAAACTTATATGATACCCTTGAGAGAAAGAATAACTTTAAATTAACCTCTTTGGGAAATAGAAAAGGTTAAACAAGAAAGTTGTGAGCAGTTAGTCACAGATCCTGCTCTCTTTTTATTCTACTCTCTGATGTTGAGCATTTTATGTTTCTTCCTGACATAAAAAGTCAAGTTTTGTGCATTATATAAATAAACTTATTTTATGCAAAATATTGTTACTTTAGCTTCTATTTTAATAGATTTATTAATATTTTATAATAATTAGAAAGTGGAAAGACCACTTGGGCTTGGAATATTGAATATAAGTTTATTAGTTCAAATCTGTACCCAGACACTAGCTACATGACCTGGGGCAAGTCATTTATTTCTGTTTGCCTCAGTTCCTCATTTCTAAAATGAGCTAGAGAAGGAAATGATGATCCACTTTAATGTCTTTGCCAAGAAAACCCAAAAATAGGTCATGAAGAGTCTGACATGATGAAATGATTTAACAAGAAAAACAACATAAAAATTACTTTTATACAATATACCTTTTTATGAAGTATCTAATAAATATACTACTCAATTGGTTAAATTAATTTTCAAAAAGAAGATAGTTTTAATGGAAAAAACATACTCTTCTCTCTTAAAAATATACCATTAACATTAGAATCAAAGGATTAGTCAAATTCAATTCAATGCACAAATGTTTCTTGAGCACTTACATATAGAAGGGAATACCTCTATTAAGCAGAGGTGTAGTAATGTTATCTCTTCCCTCAAAGAATTTACAATCTGTTAAAGAAAATGAATATGTATATAACAAATATTGTGTAAATTAAGTTAGACCCCTTTCAACCAAAAGGCAATATATATATATTTTTTTTACTTTTCATAAGCCACTTGTAAGAGGTTTTTTCACATCATATTTCTGAGGATTTTATTCCCATTTTTCATTTTCAAAAATATATTGTTATTCTGTTAAATAACTTTCCAATTACAAGTAAAAGAACAATTAACAATCATTTTTAAAAACTTTGACTTCCACATTATTTTTCACCCTTCCACCTCTACCTCTTCCTGGAAAAATATTAAATGTTAAGTTGATTACATGTGTGAAATCATGCAAAACATATTTCCATATTAGACACATTGTGAAAGAAAACAGATAAAATTATAAATCAAGAACAATGAAGAAATGTTTAAGATGCACCCTTCAATTTTCATTTAGAGTTTATCAATTCTGTCTCTGGAGGTGAATAGCATTTTTCATCATGAGCCCTTTGGAATTTTTTGGATCATTTTATTGCTCAGTTATAGCTAAGTCATTCACAGTTGATGATCTTTAACATATTGCTTTCACTTCCCTTTTCATAAGTTCATATAAATCTTCTCAGGTTTTTACTGGCCCCATCATAAATATTATTTCTTACAAAGCAATAATAGCATGCCATATCTCATCCATGCATTTCTCAATTGATGGGAATCCCTTATATTTTCAATTCATTGTCACCAATAGGAGACCCAATATTATAATTATTTTTTGTGCAAATTGGTCCTTCTCTCTTTTCTTTGATATTTTGGGGAGATACAGACATGATAGTGATAATGTTGAGTCAAAAGATAAACTTAGCTCTTTGTGTCTAGTTCCAAATTATCCTCTAGAATGGACTAGTTCACAACTACACCGTAAGTGTCTCAACGTTTCCACATTCCTTTCAGCATGTCTTTTTATTTTTCTATCATGTTAATGAAGTGATTTTTTTCTAAGTAATGATTTAAAGAATTTTTATGTTGCTAATTATAACTTTGATTTCTTCTTCTGAAAAGTGCCTATTTATATCAACTGACCAATTATCAACTGGGGAATGACACAGTGTTATACAATAGGTGCAGTTCTCTATATTGTAATATTTATTGGGAGAGATGGGGAGGATAGGAAAACCTGGGGATAATGTGGGTGTTTGTAGCAGAGTATGGAGGAGTTGAGGGGAGAGAGGGAATATTGCTCTGTGAAGCAAAGGAGATAGATGCCCCCTGCCAAGAGGAAGCATCAGGGGACCAATAAGGTCTGTTTGTAATTGAATGGCTGAACTGATGTTCAGCTCCCTCTATGCCCAGAAAAGATAGTCCTGACTGCAAATTCAAAAAATATAAAGTTTAATAACCAGTTGGGATTGGAGTTTTTCTCAGCTTCAGAGTGCCATTGGACCCAGGCTTCCAATGCCGAGAGAGTGGGACTGTCTCTGTGCATCGACTTTTCCACTTAAATCTCCTTCACGCACAAGTGTCTTTGTGCACACTCATCTATATACCATAGATGAAAATGCACAAAGACAATCATCATCCTCGGTTACTGAGAGACTACTACTATATATACTAGAGCTGATGCCAGGCCCCAGAGGCTGGCAGAGGGTTTCTCTCACTCCCATTTACTCTATATCAGTCCTCGCTTTGTCTTATTCAGAACCTTAGCAGTAGACAGATAGCAAACAAGAACAGTTCTGACCTTCAGAAGTAATTGGGCCTGAATCTTTGGGCTGAACCAAGAAGAGGCACGCCACACCAGACTGGGCTGAATAAGCTCCTTCCTCCTCCAACACCATGAAGGAAGACCAACCCAGCAGGAAGGAAGTGCTAGTCACAAGAAACAGCCACTCCCAGTTGCCCCTTCCCTCACCAACTGTTAGTCTAGTTTCCTTTCCACAATATGTTTAAGAAATGAGTTCTTTATCTGGGGAAGTTGTAAAATTTCCCCCTTTTTCTGTTTTCCTTTTAATTTTGTCTGCACTCATTTTATTTGTGCTAAAGCCTTTTATTTTTATGTATTCAAAATAATTTATTTTATTTAATTAAATCCTCTGTATCTCTCATTTGGTTGTAAACTCTCCCCTATTTCATAGTATATTTTGCAATTTCCCCCTATTCTTTATGTCTAAATTATTTAAACATTTTGACCTTAGTATATGATATGATATACTTATATTATGTCTAGGTTCAGCCAAACCTGCTTTCTAACATTTTCCAGCAATTTTGTCAAATGTTTAATGTTACTCTAAAAGTCTGTATCTTTGAGTTTATCAAACATTACATAATAATAGTTGCTTACTACTGAGCATTATGTACATAATTAATTCCATAGATCCACTACTCTGTTTCTTAGCCAACATCACATAATGTGATGATTAATGACTTGTAATATAGTTTCATATATGTAATTGTTAGTCTGTCTTCCTTAACTTTTTTTCATTGTTTCCCTTCATATTCTTGACCTTTTTTCCAGATTAATATGGACACTAGTTTTTTTTTCTAATTCTATAAAATAATTCTTTGGCAATTAGATTGATATGGCACTGAAGAAAATGCCACTGGGTAGAATTGTCTTCTTAACTACATTGGCTCAGCCTACTCTTGAGCAATTAGTATTTTACTAATTGTTTATATTTTTATTTGAATGAAGTGGCTTGTGATTACATTCTTATAATTCCTGGGTTAGTCTTAATAAGTAGAATTCCAAGCATTTTATATTTTCTGCAGTTACTTTACATGGGATTTATCTTTTTATCTCTAATTGCTAGGTATTGTTGGTAGAATATATATACTATATATATATATATATATATATATATATAAACATACATATATATACTAATGGTTTATGTGGGACAGTTTTATATGCCACAGTTTTCTTTTTTCTCTTTTTTCTTTTGTAGTTTTCTAAAGTTGTTATTTTATCTAATTTTTACTTACTTCCCTAGGATTCTCTAAGTAAACCATTATGTCATCATTAATAAGGAATAGATTTGTATTCTCATTGCCTGCTCTAATTCCTTAAATTTCTTGTTATTTTGCTATAAGGTAGTGTTTCTAGTGTAAGTCAGTTTAACACTGATTGATTGCCTCACAAAAAGATGCAGTGGACAATGAAATGGCAAACCACTCCTGAATCCTTTCCAAGAAAATCTCAAAGATAGGTATGGTCCATGGTATCACAAAAAGTCAGACATGATTGAAAGACTGTGTTATATTTAAAATTAGTATCTTCATGTTCTTATTTTCTATACAGTTTATTAAAAATAACTTGAAACAGAAAGGGTAGATAAGCATCGATTTAAACTTTCTTTCTTACTCTAAGTCTGACCAAGTATAGCTCATCCTGCAGGATCCTCCGCCAGTCCCTCTTTCCTCCATGCTCAGTGAAATAGAGAGTGAATAAAGGCCCAGGTGGGCTCTACCCACACCTTTTATTTACCTTCATGGGCCCAGAACTGGCAAACCCAAATAAGTTCAAGTACCGTGTCTTGGCACAGAATCTCATCAATCCCACTGGGATTGGTTTGTCTCCTTGAACTTTGTGTTCCTTGACACTATGCAGATTAACTTTGTGCTTCCTTGGCACTATGCAGTGGCTCTTTTTGTTCCCTTCTCCTGGAATCAGACACAGTTATTAAGCAAAGTCCCATAACATTTATCAATTCATGGAAGGTTTCCATGGTCTAAAACTTTTGGGTATGCATAGTTATTACATCTAATAGATACTGTAAAAATTAAATTATATCTCTAATAATAAAATTTTATATTTTATGAGGTTTATTAAGGATCATTAGAAATCAAGGAATAAAGAGGATACAAAATAAAAACCACATTCTGTTGGCTGATTAGCCCATTTAAAATCTCTGCACTTAGCTTACAACTATACTTGCTGCATCATCTCAAAGGAAGAGAGGGTGGGAGGTGTTACTTCCAGTTAAATACCAATTGTCATTTTGCCAACGTGGAGACTCAGGAGAGATTATAGGGAATTCTTGGAAATACCAAGGACTTTTGGGGAATGAAGTCTAGGGTTCAAAATCTCCATTTTAACATTCCCCCCCTGAGACCCAAGGAAGACTAGTCTCTCCGATGGGTCTTGCAAACATAGCAGCGATGAAATTACAATAATTTAAGTATAAGAGGAAAAGAGAACAAAACCAATCATTGCTAGGCACTGTAATAAAAGATAATCTGTGTGGAACTATTGCTGGTTATAATAACTGGAATATACTCTGGCTGACTAGAGAGCTACTACTAGGAGACACCTGAGGCTGCCTAATTATAATGGAGATAGATGAGAAATAATGAGATATATAGAGAGAGATGCTCCTAGAGGGGGTACTTTCTGGGGTTTGTCTATAGATCACTATTGGCTAATAAATCAAGATATTTCCTACCCTCTTCCTCCCTTCCCCTCTCTTAACCACCTTCTTGAAGCCTTTTGACTTTGCCCCTCCACCCTGAGTGAACTATGAGAACGTAGAGAAATATTCATCACTCTTCCTTTATCAAGTAAAGGGGTTTATTGGCAACAACAGGATGAGGATTGAGGTAAGAGGGATAGGGGTGACCCTAATCTATAAAGAAAATTAGGAGGGTTTGGGAAATGTCAATCCAGCCACATCTGTGACTCAGTGACAATCAGAGTTTGGAGGACAAGTATTTTTCTTCTTTCTTATTTCTTTAGTCAGATAATCTCTTCTTGAGTAATTCAAGTCCAGACTCTGTCAAAACCCAAAAGGTCTCTCTCTGTCTGCCTAGGTCAGGAAAAGCCAGTCTCTCTTGGTCAGGAACCCCAGAGATGAGGTTTCTCCCTTGGTCAGTAACCCCCAAAGAGAGAGAATCTCAGTTCATTTCCCTGGCCAACTCCAACTGCCTCTCCTGGGAAAATTCTGTTTGGAATTTTTGCCTTGATTGACAGAGAGGTCCTTCACCTTGATCTGCATGCCTGACTTGTCCTTCAAATCCTCTCCTTCTTCATGGCTCTTCCACAGTGTATTTTCAAAAAGCCAGTAAGGTGGCAGTCCCCTTTGGCATAAGAGTATACATACAGAACAAATGCATTCAGACCCCAGACAGTTCAAATCAGCACATCCCAACATTCACTCTGGATCTTTTGGTGCAGGGTGTGGTCTGTGCAAACATTTTAATGGTATCTTCTCCAAACAGTTCACTTTCTGGATTCAGAGAGGTAGCATGTTTCTTAACCTAAAATTACTCTCAAAAGGAATTTAAACTTTGCAATTTAAAATAATAATACTTATATATTTTCCCCCTGAAAAGGGTGATTGAAAAACACAGGGATCACTTAGGGATGAATGGCTGAGTTATGAGTTATATGAATCAATTGGCAAGAGAAATAAAAAATATATAAAAAAGAATCCAAATAAAAGAGAAAATAATTTGTGGTTGAAATATAGAGTATCAAATATTTTGTGCAAAAATTCTAAGTAAAAGAAAAATAAATCTATAACAGGTCCTTGAATCAGGGCCAAATTAAAATGATATAAGCAATTAAGCATTTACCCAATCAGTAGCCAGGACTACAAAAAGTTGCCACATTATGAAAGACAGAATAGGGACTAGATTTTTAGGAGCCAGGTAGGAGCCAAATTTGAGATACTTGGTAAAATGTGGGACAAGGAAGACCTGCCTTTAACACAAGTTAAATAGCCACAACCTTGAACCCCAAACATGTTCAAGTTCTCTTGTCATGGCTCAAAATTTTCATTATCCCCATTGGGATTGGTTGGTCTCTTTGTCCTTGTGCTCAATTGTCACTATGCAGTTTAGCTTTGTGCTTCATTGGCACTGTGCAAACATTGGTTTTGCTGTCTCTCTCTCTTCCATTTCCCTCTTATCTCTAACTATTGTAGTTTCCTCTTAAAAGGTAAATTTTTGTATTCACCTGCAGTTAGAAAATTTAGAGGTGCAGGGTGATTATGTTTAGTGATCAATTGGGGAGACTAATCCCCCAATCATCATCAGGGAGGATTGTGAATTTTTACATTTTCTCCATTTTGCTTAGTCTAGCACCCAGGAATGTATACACCCACACTTAAGGATTAAGTGTCAGGGAGGAAAGCCTATGACTGGCATGTGTTAGCAAGTGACAAATCAGAACCAACTGACTGACCCCTGTGCTGTCCTATGCCAAGCTTAAGCTACAATTGGCACATGTGAGAAACAAGAAGTGATGTAAAGAACTTCCTTTATATTTTGCATCATTTCCTATGGGGAGGGATCTTTGGCGGAGTTGACCCTGGAACTTGAGCTTGGAGGAGCCCCTCAAAGGGCTTCATTGATACGGTCATGAGGTGAGTTATAAGACTGACTCCCCTTTTCCTTGGCTTTCTGGGGAGGCCCCCTTGCCCAAGACCTCTGAACTTCCTGCCTGGTTCAACCTGGTCTGGAGCAGTTAGATTCTTTTCCTCTTTCTCTCAGAGAGAGAGAGAGAGAGAGAGAAAGAGAGAGAGAGAGAGAGAGAGAGAGAGAGAGAGAGAGAGAGAGAGAGAGAGAGAGAGAGAGAGAGAGAGAGAGAGAGAGAGAGAGAAAGGGGAGAGAAGGGAATAGGGCTTAAATACCCCCTCTGTTTAGGCTGGGCTAAAAGGCCCAAGCCCTTAGATAGCTGAGGCAAAGAAAGAGATCAGTCCCTATCACTCACGTGACCAAAATGGAGAAACAGTCTCAGGGGCCTCCACCTCCAGCCTCCTTCAGAGCAAGCCTTCTCAGAGCACAACCTCTCAGAGCAAAACCTCTCGACCATTTCCTCAGTCCTCAAACCCTGCTATCTTTAAGGAAACCATCTCAGTTCCCTCCCCTCAGTTCTCACATCTACCAATCACTGTCCATTTCTTCCCTGTGCCAATGGTGGCTCTAGATTAACCCAGGACCACCCAGAGGTCTGCCCCTTTGCACATGTCTGTTGAAGGTCATATTCTCAAATAATTAAATTTTGATCTATGCTGCAGCCCTTCCTAAATCCTGTTAGGACTGAGTAGGGTGGAGATTGTAAGTTCCAAGACCTGGTTCTGTCATTCCAAGTATCTCTATTGTATCAATTCTAAAATCAATCATGACTCAAAGAACTTCCTGTTCTATGCTTAAGCATATGTCAAAGCCCTTTCCATTGTTCAGCAAAAGGTTTCTGTCCTAAAATAATCTTAAGTAGGGAGGAGAAGGACCCTCCCATGCCAAGGGGGTTCACATTCCAATAGACTATCAGTAGGAAATTTTTCAAGTATGAAATTTCCCAATGGTGAAATTTCCAACATTTATAAATCAAGAAATTTTAAGGTTTACAATTATAATAAAAAATGGTGTAGTTGTATATAAGCCCTAGAGCAGTGGTTCTCAACCTTTTAAATACCTTGATCCCGCAATACAGTTCCTCATGTTGAGGTGACCCCAAACCAAAAAATTATTTTGGTGGCTACTTCAAAACTGTAATTTTGCTATAGTTATGATTTAGAATGTAAATACCTGATATGCATTATCATTATCATTGTCAGTATTCTCATTGCTACAAATCAAACATAATTTAAACATAATGATTAATCACAAAAACAATATTTAATTATATGTTGAGAAATATTAATCCAGCAAGAGGCAGCCTGAATGATGGGGCGGGAGGTAAGTCTTGTATGGGGAGGGGGTCCACAGATGCTGCCTTCTTCTTCCTGTTGGCTCCCTCCAGCTCGATCTGAGGCTTCACATTGCTGGGGATACTTGGCTCTGTTATCTGCTCCAGAAGTTATCCTCCAGTACTCGTTCTTAACCCCTCCAGAGCCAGCACCTGGGTGCTCTCTCTGGGTCTCTGTTTGAGTCCAGTCTCCAGGCAACAGGGTAAATCCATCGCCCCTCATAGGGGGAGGGCTGCTGATAGGTAACTAATATTAGTACAATGTGCAGGCAGTGGTGTCCCCGTTCTTTCCGAGATATTGCGGTAAAGTAGTGTGATTTCTCAGCAGCTAAAGCCATAGGAAATATGTATTTTTCTGATGGCTTTAGGCAACTCTTGTGTTTTGGTCATTTGACTCCCGCTGGGGTCATGACCCACAGGTTGAGAACCACTGCCCTAGAGGTTGTGGTTAGTCTTTAAGGAATATTTGAGGGGGGGAAGGAAAAAAAAATCTTCCTTGTAAAAATTCCCTCCTTGTCCTTTCCCCTCCCCCAGAGGTAAATCCAGTGGCCATGTGTTTTCAAGGTTGGGGGTGTTGGGCTTTACGGGAGCTTAGTAGGGAGCTCCTAAATGCCAGTGGCTCACCCAACCAGTGTCAGATTTTGAACCCAGGACCTCCCCTCTCTAGGTCTGGCTCTCAATCTAATGAGCTTGCCTGCTTCCCCTGGTAGGATCAAGGTTCAGAGGATGGCACTGGAGTCCCTCATGTGAGCTAAAACCTCAGTGTCCCCACTCCAACCCCACAGAGCCAAGAAGCATCCCTTGAATTAGTTGAGCTGTGCTAAGTGCAATGGGAGCTAGAAGCCTGCATCAGCTTCCTTTAGTGTTTGGTGCTGGGGAAGGTGCAGGCAGTCAGGAGGCGGGGAAGGATTAGGAGTTCCTCCTGAGTCCCAGAGCTACTTGGCCCATCTGTGCAAACCTTAAGACTTGGGCTCTTTTCTACACCATCCCACCCTTATTCAAGCTAAAACAATGAGTGGGGGAACCACATTGGGGGAGACTTCTTACAGATCCCAGGTGGCAGGTTCAAAAGGAAAGCAACATCTTATCTGTCTTGGCCAAGGTATGTCTGTTATATGAAAGCAGATGGAACAAACAGGAGCAGCTTTGCTAAGATCACCCTATTCTATACTCAAAACCTTTCTCAGAAGAAAATTAAGAATTCTTTTTCCCAATAGGGGTTGCCATTCTTGTATATTTAAAAATAATATCTTCACTTTCTTATTTTCCATACAATTTATTAATAATCACTTGAAATAGAAAAGGTAGATAAGCATAGATTTAAAGTCTCTTTCTTATTCTTCCTGCAGGATCCTCCACCAGACCTTCTCTATTCCCTGCCCAAGGAAGCAGAGAGTGAAAAAAGACCCAGATGGGCTCCACTCACACCCTTTTATTTACATTCATTGATACAATGCTGGCATGTGAAAATGAGATGGACGGGGTTGGCAATCCAGGAGGTGGAGGGAATGAACAACAACAATAGAACAAGTATCATATTTCCTCAAAGGTTTTTGTTTTTCCTTTTTCTGCATCTATTCCAATATAATCATTTAATTTTCATTTTTGTTATGGGATTAATTATGTTGATAGTTTTCCTAATATTGAAACATCCCTGAATTCCAGGCATAAAATTTACATGCTCATGTTATATGATATTAGTTTTATATTGTTATACTTTGCTACTATTTGATTTAACATTTTTAAATTGATATTCATGAGGGAAATTGGTCCATAGTTTTATTTATCTACTTTTGCTATTCAAGGGTAAGGCATCAAAACCATATATGAGTCGTAAAGAGAATTTGGTAAAACTCCTTTATTTTTAAAAATAATTTACATACTACACATTATAAGAATTAGTTAGTCCCTAAATGCTTGGTCAATTTAATTGTACAACCTTCTCATCCTGGGGATTTTTTCTTACAGATAACATTTATGACGTTCAATTTCTTTTTAGACAGTTAGTTAGGTATTTTATTCTTCATGTTGTAGTCTGGGCAGTTTAAATCTTTGTAAATACTCATCCATTTTTCTTATATTAGTTTACTGGCATATTATTGGACAAAATAAAGCCTAAGATTTGCTTTAATTTAATCTTAATTAGTGATGCAATCAGTCTTTTCATTTTTGACACTAGTAATTTGTTTTTCTTCATTCTTTTTAAAGTAAAATTAACGTATGGTTTATCTATTTTTATTGTTTTTTTTAAAAATTATTCCAGATTCCAGTTTTTACTTGTTAATTCAATGATGCAACCATTGTGTGCCCCTTACCATTTCCCTTTCCACTATAAAAGCACTTCTTTGAATGTCTTCTTTATATAAAATAATTTTACCCATTTTTATCCCTTCCCATTCTCCCAGTGTGTCCCTATTTCCCACATATGCATTGTTTACATCATCCCAACATTTCAAATCACTTCCATCCCCTCTTTCTATGTAGATTCCTTCTAGCTGACCTAATCATTATATAGTTCTGGGAAGATATATGAATCTTCCCATATAGAAAGGTAAATAATTTAACCTCGATGTTTATTTTTTATACTTTTTTGAGTCTTGTTATTTGAAGCTTATATATTTATTCTTCTCAGAATGCCTACAAATCCTCCATTTCAGTAAATATCTATTTTGTACTTAAAAGGATTATACTCACTAATTTTGGGGTGTATTATTTTTTGTTGTAATCTCAAGTATTGTGCCTTGTAGATGATTATGTTCTAAGCCTTCTACTACTTTAGCATGATAATTTCTAACTAAAAATTGCAAATTAAGAGAATTCTGAGGTACAAACATATCTCACCTAGACAAAAAAAAAGAGACTGTTGGAAAATTGGGATATATAATATAGATTTGATGGAGCTGTGTATTGAAACAACCATTCTGGAGAGTAATTTGAAACCATTACCAAGATTTCCATCAAACTGTACATTCCCCATCACCCTGAAATATCTCTACTAGATCTGTATCCCAAAGACATAAAAATATGGGGAAATTATGTCCTTGTAGAAAAAAGATTTATATCAGCTCTTTTTGTGCTACCAAAAATTGGAGACTAAAGAGATGCTTTTTAATTGTGTAATGGATGAACAAGTTGTGGTATATGATTGTACTGATATACTATTGTGCAATAAAAAATGAAGAACAAGATGATCACAAGAGAAACCTAGAAACACATTTATAGGTATCCAAAGTGAAATACATAGAACCTGGAGAACATTTTAAAAACAACAAAGTATGACAGTTACCTGTATGAATTAACTATTATCAGGATGGCAAGAATTCAGGGCAATTCCAAGGGACTAATTACAAGGAAAAAAAGGCTTTTCACCCCCATAGAAGGAACAGACAGAGTCCAAATGTATCTTGAAGAATACAATTCTTTACTATATATCCTCCATTTCTCTAGCAAAAGTGATATGTTTCTTCTTTCACAATTTATGAATGTAGAAATATATTTGTTGTGATACTAATTGCACAATCTATATCATATGACTTGCCATCTTGTTTGGAGGAGGAACCAACATGGGAGGTTTTACAATATCACAGAATTATTATTAAAATTGCATTAACATATGAACTGGAAAATAGATTTTTTTAAATGCTACCTGCTAAACCTTGTGTGAAATTGACTATGGTTCCATTGTATTTCAATCATCTCATTCCAAATGTTGAAGTATTTTTCTTTGACCTTGGAGATGTGAAATTTGGCTATAGTATTTTTAGGAGTTTTCTTTTTTTTTCAACTTCAGGGATTGATGTGTAGAACTTTCATTTTTATTTTATTACCTGATGCTAGGTTACTGGAATAGTTTTCCTTTATAAAATCATGGAAAATGGTAATAAGCTCTTTATTTGATCATGTCCACCAGGTATGTAAATAATTCTTAAATTATCTTTCTTCAACATATATCACAGGTCATTTTTTTTTCTAATGAGATTTCAGATTTTTTTTCCTTTTCATTCTTTATACTTTGTTTTTTATTTCTGATGAAGTCATTAGCTTCCAAGCTTGAACAATTTTGATTTTTAATAAATCAGTTTCTTTGGTTAATTGTTGTACTTTTGTACTGCCAAATCTACTTTTTAAGAAGTTATTTACATCCATGAATTGTGGTCCCTTTTCCCATTAGGTCAAGTCTATCTTTTAAGGTCTTATTTTTTGCTTTTTTTTTCTTCTTCTCAAGCTAATTATCTTTTCATAATAACCTTATTTTAATTGCTTTACCTATTTCACCCTATTACTCTTATTTGACTTAGAAAAGTATTTTTAGCTCTTCTAGTAATTTTTATGTGCTTGTGTTCTATTCACAGATTTTTTCCATTGCTCGTTGCTCTTCTGATTCCATTTTCTTCTCTGAGTTTGTTTCTTAATTTTCCCTGTCATCATTATAACTTTTTGTGGTCACATTCTTTTCCTCTTGGTCACTCATTTTCCCAAATTATTTCAAAATTTTAAAGTTTATGTTAAAGTCAGCCTCTTTTACTGGTATGAGGAATTTTGTGTAATTGTCTCAATTCAAACTTTTCTGTACTACTATTTTCAGAGCTAGTTAGGGGGTGGGGTGGGGAGTTGGATGTTTTCAATGCTTCCAAAATTGTAGAATCTGGCAAGAAGCATGGCCTCTCCTCTCCTGGTTTGCACTCTTGCTCTTACCCAGGCTCCTTGATCCTTAGGATTAAAATCATTTCTGCTCTTCATGTTCCTTAATCCCCTGGGATGCAAACCAATACTATTCTTTAGGGTCTATGATCCTTTGGTTTCATAAATGATGCTGTTTCTGAGTGTTCCTGAATCCTTGAAACAAACTGACATGGGCACTGTACCCCCAGAAACCCAATCGAACTATTATCAGGGAAACTCCCTTGCTCCCTTAAATCCTCGTGACTCTGAGCCTAAAAACACCCAATGACCACTCTAGGGTCCTTAGATGACTATCTTCCTTTGATCATCCTCTAGATTTAAGATGGGCAGGAAGAGGCACCTCAAGGCCATACCTTGATCCTATCAGACATCGTTTGTTCCCTAAAACTAAGGAATCTTTTTGTCCCCAGGCAGATGATCACCCCACCTCGCCAAATGCCTGGTTGACTAACACTCTGTTGTAAAGAGTATAAAATCCCCAGAACTGATGTCCTCTGGAGACATCCATGCTGTCCTCATGGGGAACAGCCTTTCCATCCATGCTGTACTCCCAGGGAACTGCTCCCCATCTTGCTGTTCCACCTTGCTATCCTCCTGGCCATTCTCAACATTACCTCCTAAATTAATAAATTTCTCTTTTTGTTTTTAAAATAAGTTTTGGAGTCTTGCATTCTTGCAAAAGGTATCCTTCCCAAACCCCAGGGGTACATGTCTGCACACCCATAACAAAACTAACCAAAAGTGTTTCCCTCTACCAGAAGTTTGAATAGGCAATGGCGTTGCCAGTGTCTAATCTTCTATTCACTGCTAGCACATGTCCCTATATAATCTTCCTGAACGATTGCTAGGTACTCTTATTGTTTCTGCCTTGAGAGGTCCTGAAGCTATTGCTTTATCTGTTGTCACCTCCTTCCTGGTCCCACAACTGGTATTTCATTTATCTGGACTTCAGAACAGCCTCTACCCCTCTGACATGGATCTCTCTTTTTTGACTTCCTAATTTTCCTTCAAAGAAAAACTATCTCTCTGTTACCTTTTTATTGGTGCTGCCACTCCAGAATTTAATTTGAGGTATTTTTCAAAGTTGTTTGGGGGAGCATGGTGATAGTGATCAGGTGAATGTTTTCTGTACTCTGCCACCATAAACTTTGTCCAGCAATGCTGAATTTGAGTCATATATGGCAGTGGAACAAAACAATTGTATGACTGTTCTTTTCCAGTTTAGAAGCTATTCAATAATTTGAAATTATGAAAATAGCTCAATATTCACATCTCCTGCTAGGATTTTCTGAAGGCCTATGTCATTCCAGTTCTGACCTATAATAGCAATTACAAAGTATAACTTGTAATTCTTTTGCATTAATTATGCCCTTGAGTAGAAGGAATAAAAACCTGCTGCTACAATTGGTGAAATTCAAATGCAAATGTATTTGAACATAATTATTTGTTGTTTTGTCACGTATCATAAATAGAATTTAAAAATTGCATTCCTGTTAGAGTGGCATCAATTATCTGAAGCCTAAAAGTATCCTGTTGATTTATGTTTTCATTAGAAACAATTATAATCACTTTGAACAAACAGAAACCCCAAATTCAGAAAGACATTCATCAATGGCAACATTATCTTTAAACACAGTTACATTTTTAAACTTCACAAATTGTGGAATTTGGGAAAAATGGAAGAGAAAGTTTGCCTACAAAAAATTAACAAAGTGATGTGAAGAACAATTCATTGAGTAGAATTCTAAGATTTGTGGATCATAGCCTCTTACTAAGAATTATCTGAGTCATTTTCTTATCATATACTGAAAATCTAAATTTTTTCAAGAAGGTTGTACCATATTCCTTAATATGCTATAATAAAAATTAAAATAATAAAACAGCTTACAATTTTGTAGATAGTCTATTCCCCTCAGTAAAATTCTCAATTATGTGTTTTTATAGAATATATAAATATGTATATTATTTATATTTATATATTATTTATAAAAATTAATTTGTTTTTAAAACTGAAGAGATTTATATGAAGTGATTCAAAATGAAGTAGATGAACCAGGAAAATGTTGTACATAGAAACAACAATATTATATGATCAACTCCACATGACATGACAACCATTATCAAAAAGCAAGGATCCAGGAAAATTCAAAGGGATTACAGATGGAACCCAAATGCAGATTGAAAGATAGTGTTGTTCATTTTATTTCCCTCATGAATTTGTCTTTAGTGTATGTAATATATGTCTTATTTCACAGGACAGACATGGAAGTATATATGATAACATTGTAACCTATACAATATTGCCTGTCTTCTTCAAGATGGAGAAAGGTGGGAAGGAGAGAGAATGTAAATTGCAAAACATCAGAAAACAGTGGGTAAAATTGTATTAACATGTAAAAAATTAATTTAAAGTCTTCATGTGTGAATAAAGTCCTGAAATATGAATAGAGCTTCTTGGTTTCTTTTGTAACCTAATAACCATGGAAGGTGTAGAATTTAACTTTACTAAATATATTCATTAAAAACAGGTAATATGAAAAAATAAATAAAATATTCATCAATCAAATTATCTTAATTTGAAATTAATAAAGGATACTAATTTATAAATCATTGTTTATAATTTTATTTTTGGTGGGATGAGAATGGGGAGTGTCATATATTCAAGTTGATCAACAAACTTAGATTTTCTGAAATATAGTCTATCCTTTTTCTAATTGCTTGCATTGCTTAGAGTATTTACTATTATCTCCTCCAAAGAACTTACCTTTTATTTGACATGTTTTATCCTTCATTATTTTAAGCAAACAAAAATAACATGCAATTGAATTAAAATCTGAAAATAAATTTTAAAAAGATAAAATACTATAAATCTTGGGAATCTCATGAAAAGCTTCATTCCACTAGTACCAGCTACTGCCATGTTCCTTCAAACTGGAAAAGAAAGCCCACCATTCTTTTTCTTAATGATCTGGTCTACCAAAGGTAAAGCACATCTTAAAAATATTCCCTAGAATAGACTTTATCCAGAAAAAAATAGAAGAAAATCAAGGAGAACAATCTTTATGATTATATAAAAAAAGCTTTCAATATATACATTTTTATATTCCCAATTTGTTCACTAAAACGTGAAAGGGAATAGAAAGGTTACCTCTAGTACTTACTCACAAATATGTTTTCTGTCTCACATAGGTTATATCTCTCTGCATTTCTTTGATCCATAGCATTAAACTGGAAAAGTCATCAAAAGTTCTCCAGTACACCTATTTGATTTATATATAAGGAAAACAAGATGAAGAAAAAGTGATACACATGTTTGTGTAGATAGTAAGTAGAAAAGCCAAGTTTTGAAGCTAGGTCTTCAAAGTAAAATTTCAGTATTTCTTTTCCATTGAATAGTATACCCATGATCCCTTTTAATTTATCAGCCTAGAAAAACACAGAACCATCAAAGTATTTATAAAGAACATGTCTCATCAGAACAAGGAATATTATGCTCTAATAGCCTCCACACAGTCATGTGCAAAATGCCACACAGAGACAAGCTCTGGGACTCTGGGAACACTGCCTCTGGGAAAATGAATATCAAAGGGTGTTTTTCCAATGAACTAAAGAACTTGGGTCCTATATCACTCTGGGGAATGAAGGAAAGGAAACAAATACTAACTGTTTTCAAGTAGGCTTGTGAAAAGGATTGTAGTCTGAGGTTGTACCAGGGAGTAATTTAAGAGAAACTAAAAAGACTAAAAAGGTACTAAAGATATGAATATTTCTACCACTCCAGTTCAGGGTGCTCAATGTATTCTTTTTTCCCCATAACTTATTTTATTTTATTTTATTTTTGGTCATGTCCAAACATTATTCATTGGAAACAAAGATCATTTTCTTTTCTTCCGTACCCCGCCTCCCACCACCTCTCCCAAAGCCCACGCGCAATTCCACTGGGTATCACATATGTTCTTGATTCAAGCCCATTTCCATGTTGTTGGTATTTGCATTAGAATGTTCATTTAGAGTCTCTCCTCAGTCATATCCCCTCCACCCCTGTAGTCAAGCAGTTGCTTTTCATCAGTGTTTTTACTCCCACAGTTTATCTTCTGCTTGTGGATAGTGTTTTTTAGATCCTTGCAGATTGTTCAGGGACATTGTGTTGACACTAATGGAGAAGTCCATCACCTTCGATTGTGCCACAATGTATCAGTCTCTGTGTACAATGTTTTCCTGGTTCTGCTCCTTTCGCTCTGCATCACTTCCTGGAGGTTGTTCCAGTCTCCATGAAATTCCTCCACTTTATTATTCCTTTTAACACAATAGTATTCCATCACCAATATATACCACAATTTGTTCAGCCATTCCCCAATTGAAGGGCATCCCCTCATTTTCCAATTTTTGGCCACCACAAAGAGCGCAGCTATGAATATCCTTGTACAAGTCTTTTTCCTTATTATCTCTTTGGGGTACAAGCCCAGTAGTGCTATAGCTGGATCAAAGGGCAGACAGTCTTTTATCGCCCTTTGGGCATAGTTCCAAATTGCCCTCCAGAATGGTTGGATTAATTCACAACTCCACCAGCAATGAATTAGTGTCCCTACTTTGCCACATCCCCTCCAGCATTCATTACTTTCCATACCTGTCATGTTAGCCAATCTGCTACGAGTGAGGTGATACCTCAGAGTTGTTTTGATTTGCATCTCTCTGATTATAAGAGATGTAGAACACTTTTTCATGTGCTTATTAATAGTTTTGATTTCTTTGTTTGAAAACTGCCTGTTCATATCCCTTGCCCATTTATCAGTTGGAGAATGGCTTGATTTTTTGTACAATTGATTTAGCTCTTTGTAAATTTGAGTAATTAAACCTTTGTCAGGTTTTTATGAAGATTGTTTCCCAATTTGTTGCTACCCTTCTGATTTTAGTTACATTGGCTTTGTTTGTACAAAACCTTTTTAATTTGATGTAGTCAAAATAATTTATTTTACATTTTGTGACCCTTTCTAAGTCTTGCTTGGTTTTAAAATCTTTCCCTTCCCAAAGGTCTGACATGTATACTATTCTGTGTTCACCTAATTTACTCATAGTTTCCTTCTTTATGTTCAAGTCATTCACCCATTCTGAATTTATCTTGGTGTGGGGTGTGAGGTGTTGATCCAAACCTAATCTCTCCCACACTGTCTTCCAATTTTCCCAGCAGTTTTTATCAAATAATGGATTTTTGTTCCAAAAGCTGGGGTCTTTGGGTTTGTCATAAACTGTTTTGCTGAGATGATTTATGCCAAGTCTATTCCACTGATACTCCTTTCTGTCTCTTAGCCAGTACCAGATTGTTTTGATAACCACTGCTTTATAGTATACTTTGAGATCGGGGACTGCAAGTCCTCCTTCCTTTGCATTTTTTTTTCATGATTTCCCTGGCTATCCTTGATCTTTTGTTCTTCCCAATGAACTTAGTTATGTTTTTTCCTAATTCAGTAAGAAGTTTTTTGGTAGTTCAATGGGTATGGCACTAAATAAGTAAATTAATTTGGGTAGGATTGTCATTTTATTATGTTAGCTCGTCCCAGTCATGAGCAATCAATGTTTTTCAAATTGTTTAGATCTAGTTTTAGCTGTGTGGAAAGTGTTTTGCAGTTGAGTTCATATAGTTCCTGTGTTTGTCTCGCAGATAGATTCCCAAGTATTTTATATTGTCTAGGGTGATTTTGAATGGTATTTCGCTTTCTAATTCTTGCTGCTGAAACGGGTTAGAGATATATAGAAATGCTAATGACTTATGCGGGTTTATTTTGTATCCTGCAACTTTGCTAAAGTTGTTGATTATTTCGAGTAACTTTTTGGTTGATTCTCTAGGATTCCTTAAGTAAACCATCATATCATCTGCAAAGAGTGATAACTTGGTCTCCTCACTGCCAATTTTAATACCTTCAATTTCTTTTACTTCTCTAATTGCTACTGCTAGTGTTTCTAGTACAATGTTAAATAATAGAGGTGATAATGGGCATCCTTGTTTTACTCCTGATCTTATTGGAAAGGCTTCTAGTTTATCCCCATTGCAGATGATGGTTGCTGGTGGTTTCAGGTATATACTGTTTATTATTTTTAGGAAAGGCCTTTCTATTCCTATACTTTCTAGTGTTTTCAATAGGAATGGATGTTGTATTTTATAAAAGGCTTTTTCTGCATCTATTGATATAATCATGTGATTTTTGTCAGTTTGCTTATTAATATGGTCAATTATGTGGATGGTTTTCCTAATATTGAACCATCCTTGCATTTCTGGTATGAATCCTGCCTGGTCAGAGTTGATGACCCTTGTGATGACTTGCTGGAGTCTTTTTGCTAGTATCCTATGTAAGATTTTGCATCTATATTCATTAGGGAGATTGGTCTATAGTTTTCTTTCTCTGTTTTTGACCTTCCTGGCTTTGGGATCAGTACCATGTTTGTGTCATAGAATGAATTTGGTAGAACTCGTTCTTGGCCTATTCTGTCAAATAGTTTGTTTAATATTGGGATTGGTTGTTCTTTGAAAGTTTGATAGAATTCATTTGTGAATCCATCTGGACGTGGGGATTTTTTCTTAGGGAGTTCAATTTCTTTTTCTGAAATGGGGTTGTTAAGGTAATTTATTTCTTCCTCTTTTAGTCTAGGCAATTTATATTTTTGTAAGTATTCATCCATATCACCTAGATTGTCATATATGTTGCCATATAATTGGGCATAGTAGTTTTTAATGATTGCCTTAATTTCCTCTTCATTAGAGGTGAGGTCTCCTTTTTCATCTTGGATACTGTCAATTTGGTTTATTTCTTTCCTTTTTTAAATTACACTGACTAGTACTTTGTCTATTTTATTTGTTTTATCAAAGTAACAGCTTCTAGTCTTATTTATTACATCAATAGTTCTTTGACTTTCAATTTTATTAATTTCTCCTTTGAATTTTAGGATCTCTAATTTAGTCTTCATCTGAGGATTTTTAATTTGTTCACTTTCTAATTTTTTAATTTGTATGCCCAATTCATTGACCTCTGCCCTTCTTAATTTGTTAATATATGAACTCAAGGATATAAATTTCCCCCTGAGTACTGCTTTAGCTGCATCCCATAGGGTTTGAAGGGATGTCTCATCATTGTCATTTTCTTCAATGAAGTTATTAATTGTTTTTATGATTTGTTCTTTAACTAACTGGTTTTGGAGAATCGTATTGTTTAATTTCGAATTAATTTTCGATTTACCTCTCCATGTTCCCTTACTTATTATTATTTTCTTTGCATTGTGATCTGAGAAAGTTGCATTTATTATTTGTGCTCTTTTGCACTTGTTTGCAATATTTTTATGCCCTAATACATGGTCAATTTTTGTGAATGTACAATGTGCTGCAGAAAAAGATGGTATATTTCTTTTTGTCCCTATTTATTTTTCTCCACATGTCTACTAACTCTAATTTTTCTAAGATTTCATTCACTTCTCTTACCTCTTTCTTATTTATTTTTTGGTTTGATTTATCTAGTTCGGATAGAGGAAGGTTCAGATCTCCCACTAGTATAGTTTTTCTATCTATTTCGTCCTTGAGTTCCTCTAGTTTCTCCTTTAGAAATTTGGATGCTATGCCATTTGGTGCATACATGTTGAGTACAGATATTTCCTCACTGTCTATACTGCCTTTTATCAGGATGTAATTACCTTCTCTATCTCTTTTAACTAGATTTATTTTTACTTTGGCTTTGTCGGATATCATGATTGGGACTCCTGCCTTCTTTTTGTCAGTTGATGCCCAATAGATTTGGCTCCACCCTCTTACTTTCACCCTATGTGTATCTACCTTTCTCATGTGTGTTTCTTGTAGACAGCATATGGTAGGGTTTTGGACTCTAATCCACTCTGCTATTAGCTTGCGTTTTATGGGTAAGTTCATTCCATTCACATTCAGAGTTATGATTACTAGCTGTGTATTTCCCAGCATTTTGTTTTCTGCTCCTTTACATGCCTTTTCTTCTTTCACTATTTCCTTCTACACCAATGTTTGCTTCTGAACAGTCCCCATTGTTCCCACCCTTATTTTACTTCCCTTTCTACCCCCTCCCTATTTATAACCCCCCTTATTTTCCCTGTAGTCTTTCTAAAATTAACCCCCCACTCCCTCCCTCCCTTGTACTGCTTCCTTCCCCACCAGACTATTTGTTACCCTTCTAATCCCCTATAGGGTGCAAATCTATTCTCTGCCCCCAATGGATTGGATTGTTTTTCCCTCTTTGAATCACTTTCAAAGCATGTAAAAGTTGAGTATTTCCTGTCTCTGACCTCTTTACCCTGCTGGTGTATTGATGTTCTCCCCCCTCCCACCATGAGCTTCTTTATGACATATAAATTTACCCCCATTTGTTTCTTTTCCCATTTCTTTTAATATTTACCTATTTTTAAACTCTAGTTATATATATATATATATATATATATGCATACTCATGCGTATGTATTTTTGCATGCATATATCTATATACCTATTTATGTCTTGTCCTTTCATCCTATACAGTTTGTTGCTGTTCCCTCTAAGTATACTTCTTTTTGCTGCCCAGATAATAATAACAGTTTTTAAGAGTTACTAGTGACCTCTTTTCTTATAGGGATACATATCATTTTAACTTATTGAGTCTCTTAAAATTTTTTTGTTTTTGTTTTTCTTTTTTCCCTTCTTTTTTAATTACCTTTTGATGATTCTCTTGAGTTCTGTGCTTGGACATCAAATTTTCTGTTCAGGTCTGGTCTTTTCTTTATGAATTCTTGAAATTCTTCTATTTTGTTAAATGACCATACTTTCCTCTGTAAGAATATAGTCAGTTTTGCTGGGTAGTTGATTCTTGGTTGTAGACCTAGTTCCCTTGCTTTCTGGAATATTGTATTCCATTCCTTTCTTTTTTTCAGTGTGGATGTAGCCAGATCCTGAGTTATCCTCACTGTGGTTCCTTGGTATCTGAATGACTTCTTTTTGGCAGCTTGTAATATCTTTTCTTTGGTCTGATAGTTCTTGAATTTGGCTATAACATTCCTGGGTGTTGTCAGTTGGGGATTAAGTGTAGGAGGTGATCTGTGAATTCTATCAATCTCCACTTTTCCCTCTTTTTCAAGGATTTCAGGGCAGTTTTCTTTAATAATTTCCTATAATATAATGTCCAGGCTTTTTCTTTTGTCATGGTCTTCTGTTAGGCCAATAATTCTTAAATTGTCTCTCCTTGAACGGTTTTCTAAATCCTCTGTTTTGTGAATGGGATGCTTCATATTTTCCTCATTTTCTTCATTCTTTTGGTTTTGTTTTATAGTGTCTTGCTGCCTTGTGAGGTCGCTGGATTCAAGTTGTATTCTGGTTCTTAAAGACTGGATTTCATCAGTTTTTTGGTTGTCCTTTTCCTTTTGGTCAGATTTTTTTGGAGGTCATCTTTCATCTTCTTCACCTCATCTTTCATCTGCTTTGCCTCATCTTTCATCTCCTTTGCCTCATTTTCCAGCTGGTTGATTTTGGCTTTCAAGACACTATTTTCTGTTTCTAGATGACTTATCTTAGTTTTTAAGTTCTTTTCCCAATTGTCTTTAGCCTCTCTTAATTGTGTTTTGAATTGCATTTTGAGTTCTTCCAAAGCCTGTATCCAATTTGCTAGGATTTCTGATTTTTCCTTTGCTGTGTCCTCCCCCTCTGTTTCTTTTGCTCTTTGCTCATTACCTGTGCAGAAGCTGTCTATTGAAATTTCTTTCTTCTTTTTCTGTTGTTTGCTCGAGTTTACCCCTTCTTTGCTCCCCATATTTGGCTGTACTCTTGCTCTTCTCATTTTGTTTTGGTTTTGGGGCTGTCAGTCTCCTCTCTTGGAGCTTTTTCAGATCTCTTGGTACAGTCTCTAGGAGAGGAATGTTAGCTTCCCTGTCCTCTGGAGGTTTTTGATTGGATTGAGTTCAACTGGGATGGGATGTATGTGGTATGAAGCTCTGAGGCTCTGAAGACTCCTGGAAGGCTGGGCCGCCCAGGCTCTCTACAATTCTCTCCAGCTACTTCTCCACTGTCCACAAGTGCCTTTGCCCACCTCCCTAAACTTGGAAGAGTTCTGATGGGATTATATTTAGCTGGATTGGTCTGGATGTGCCCCAAAGCAACGGTGAGACTGGAGTCCGATGGAGGGACCCAGTCCCGTCCCATTTCTCCCTGGCTTCCTCCCCGCTGTCCAAGCTGGATGCTCCGAGCCCTGTGCCCCGCTGCTCACAAGGTAGACCCTGCAAACCAGCACCTTTGCCCGCTCAGAGGTTCCTGCTGTTGCTGGGGGCTCAGCCCTCTGGATTGTGCGCAAGGGGTCCTTGGACCTACCCTCTGCCTTCCCCTTAGCCCTGAGTATTCTCGGATTCCGGCTTTCGGGGGGCGTATATTTTGAGTCCAGAAGGAGGGTTCTCCACTTCTGTCCTGTTGTTCAGATTGAATTTTGGTGCCCTAGTAGCATTCAGTCTGTATCTGTAAGGAAGGGTCTTCCACGAGGTCTGAACTTTTGCTGCTTGCTAAGCTGCCATCTTGACCCCCCTCAATGTATTCTTGATGGTACATTGTTCAGTCTATGACAATGGTCATTCTGGGAGTTACACAAAGACAAGTTCCCTAGGGATGAATTGTAAATTCAGTGGTTCCATATCAAGGTCATTTAATGTCTCTTTAAAAATGAAGGTCTAAAGCATGGTCACACTAGTTCTCAAAGTGTAGGTTTGACAAAGTATTTGAAATATTTCTTCTATGGGATCATTCCTCCTTCATTACTAATAGGCATTTAATGTTTTACTTTTTTTTCCTCTCTTCAAAACCATAGATTTGATATTCCACAGCATTTTTTTCACTCCTTAGAGCTCTTATCTATCAAGTTATAGTCTCTACTCTGTCTTAAAGCAATGATTATCTCTTACCACAGCTTTATCTGAAAATGATCCAGGATTATTGTAAGGTACTTCAGTACACTTGAGTTCTATCTTTTAGAACTATTTTCTTTTTAGCTTTTTCAATTTTTAGTTTACTTCAATTCCACTTTGCCATCTATTCAGCCTGTATGTAAAAAAAAAAAAAAAAACAAAAGATTGCTTAGCTAACTCATATTTTTATAAATCTAATTCAAAGTAGTTAACTGTATTGTTAGCAATGACAAGAAAGTGGTAGTTGAAGAGGCACTAGTTTTGACACCAAGGTCAACTGGGTAATTTCCTGGAGTTCCATCATTAAGCTGAATGACATGTTTTGCCATTATTGGTATATTTTAAATAGTGGCCAATATATTGATTTGCCTTGAGCTTCTTTCATTTTCCCTCCCTCTTCCTCTTTCTTCTTTGCCTTCTTTTTCTGTTCTGTCTTCTTCTTCCTTTTATATTTTCATCAGCACAGTGAGAAATTTTAACATGCTAATTAATGCCTGTCTTCTCTTTCTGTGAAATTTATAGTTTTAGAATTTTGCTTCTGTTAATTTGTAAAAACACAGAACTACTAAAGTAGTCAGAAAAACCAAGTCTTTAATCAGGAAAGAAATAGGTACAGTAATTGGCAGCTATCACATAACCAAGCCAAAAACTACACAGAGTCAACCTCCTGGGATTCTGGGGACAGTATCCCTGGGAGAATGGACCAGGTGAGATGATTCTCCAAAGAACATTAGAAATCTGGGATGTTTTATACATTTTGGAGAACTCAGGACATTAAACCTACACTGGCAGGTTGCAAACAGGTTTAGGAAAGAGGCCATAGTAAGAGGCTAGAGTATCAGGGAGTGATCTATTTACAATGGATACTAAAAGGATGGTTCCTGCATAGGTGTTGGTCTCCTTGGGAATAGATCTCTAATACAAAGGGGGAAAATTCTAAGTCTAAAAGTCTACTTAACATTTAATTAGGTCTACCTTAAGTTTTTTTGTTATATATGAAATGGGCTGAGTCTGGGACTTCCCTCAGGGTGAATTCTCCTGGGACAGGGGCAGAATTGGGGTTTCCAGACTTTAAGTTGACACTTGGAATACTGAGAGGTTAAATGATATACTGAGAATTACACAACTGGAATATTCCAGAGCCACAACTTGATGTCAGGTATTCTTGACACCAAGGCTAGCTCTTATTAACTATAGCATACAAATACTCACATTGAAGCTTAAGATATTTAGTGTTGGGACAACTTTTAGGAAGATAAGTAATGCCCTTTCACATATGACACAGTGTCTTTTTATTTTGAATATGGCCAAATTATTCTATGTGAATTAAAATATAAAATTAAATTTGAAAAATAAATTAAAGAAGTTCCTCTCCACTTTACTCTTATATTTCTTTTTTTAAGAGTCATAGATGGGATAAAAGAGATGTCAAATATCAAAATGCTTTATGGCAATACATATTTTAAATATTCTCTTCCAAAATATAAAATGGAGAAAAGGACCCAAAACTTCAAGGTAGATGAGTTCAATTGAAATTAAAGAAATCTTTGAAACTTGATGTATGCAAGCTTCTCTTCTTGCTAAGTTTTGTAGCCATTCTCCAGAAAGATCACTTTTAAATTGGGCTTGCAACTTAAAAAATTTAGAAAAAGAACAAATTAAAAATCCCCAGATAAAAACTTATTTGGAAATACTAAAAATTAAGGAGAAATTAATCAAATTGAAACTAAAAGAACTATTGAACTAATAAATAAGACTAGGAGCTAGTACTTTGAAAAAGCAAATAGACAAACTAATAATCAACCTAATAAAAAAAAGAAAGAAGAAAATCAAATTAACAGCATCAAAAATGAAAGGGGCAATCTCACCTCTAATGAAGAAGAAATTAAGGCAATTATTAAGCACTACTTTGCTTAATTATGACATTAAATATGACAATCTAGGTGAAATGAGTGAATATTAACAAAAATATAAATTGCTGTGGGTTTTAAAATTAATAATAACTAAATATCATATTTTATAAAGTTTTATTAATAATAACTAAAACAAAAGAACTGCTTGACTTCAGCATGTTTGCAGATCCAAGAGAGTGGGAGCAATTACTGCCACTTAAATACAACACATAATCATGAAAATGTGGAGGCTCAGGAGAGATTAAAGGGAATTTTGGAAATACTAAGGGGCTTCTGGGAGATGAAGTCCAAAGATTCTAATTAAAAATTGCCCAGATTAGCAAAAGAGGAAATAGAATTCTTAAGCAATCCAATCTAAGAAAAAGAAATTGAGCAAGCCATCAAGGACCTTCCTAAGAAAAAGTCCCCAGGGTCAGATGGATTCACAAGTGAATTCTATCACATATTGAAAGAACAACTAATCCTAATATTGTACAAACTATTTGACAAAATAAACAAAGGTGTTTTACCAAATTCCTTTTATGACACAAATATGACTGAATCTAAAGCCAGGCAAACCAAAATCTGAGAAAGAAAACTACAGATCAATCTCCTTAATGAATACAAAAATCTTAAATAGAATACTAGCAAAAAAGACTCCAGCAAGTGATCATGAGGATTTTTCACTATGATCAGGTGGGATTTATATCAAGAATGTGAGTATGGTTTAATTTTAGGAAAACCATCCAAATAATTGACCATATCAATAACCAAACCAACAAAAATCACATGATTATGTCAATAAATGCAGAAAAAGCCTTTGACAAAATACAATACTCATCCCTAATGAAAACATTAGAAATTATGGGGCCATTCCTCAAAATAATAAACAATATATATTTAAAACCATCAGCAAGCATCATCTGCAATGGGAATAAATTAGAAGCCTTCCCAATAAAATCAGAAGGGAAACAAGGATGCCCATTATCAACTCTATTATTCACCATTGTACTAGAAACACTAGCAGTAGCAATTAGAGAAGAAAACAAAATTGAAGGGATTAAAGTAGGCAATGAAGAAATTAAACTATCACTCTTTGCAGATGATATGATGGTCTAATTAAAGAACCCCAGAAAATCAACTAAAAGACTAGTGTAAATAATTAACAACTTTAGTATATTTACAGGGTGCAAAATAAATCCACATAAATCATCAGCATTTCTATATATCTCCAACAAAACTCAGCAGCAAGAATTAGAAAGAGAAATTCCATGTAAAACACTCTAGACAATATAAAATATTTAGGAATCTATCTACCAAGACAAACACAGGAATTATATGAACACAACTACAAAACACTTTTTACACAATTAAAACTACATCTAAACAATTGGAAAAACATTAACTGCTTTTGGATAGGATGAGCTAATACAATAAAATTACAATCCTACCCAAATTAATCTACTTAGAAAAATTATAACAAAGTTCATCTGGAAGAACAAAAGATCAAGAATATAAAAGGAAATAATGAAAAAAAATATGAACAATGGGGGCCTAGCAATACCAGATCTTAAACTGTACCATAAAGTGGTGTTCATCAAAACAATATGATCCTGGCTATGAGACAGAAGGATGAATCAATGGAATAGACTAGAAGTAAATGACCTCAGTAAGCTAGTGTTCAATAAACCCCAAGACCCCATCTTTTGGGACAAGATATCACTATTTGACAAAAACTGCTGGGAAAATTGGAAAACAATATGGGAGAGATTAGGTTTAGATCATCATCTTACACCCTATACCAAGATAAATTCAAAATGAGTAAATGACTTAACTATAAAGAGCAAAATAATAAGTAAATTAGGTAAACATAGATTAGTATACCTGTCAGATATGTGGGAAAGGAAGGATTTTAAGACCAGGCAAGAGATAGAGAACATTTCAAAATGTAAAATGAATGACTTTGATTATATCAAATTTAAAAGTTTTTGTATAAACAAAACCAATGCAACTAAAATTAGAAGGAAAGCAACAAACTGGGAGAACATTTTTACAACAAAACTCTCTAACAAAGTTTCCATTTTCCAAATATATAAGGAACTAACTCAAATTTACAAAAATCAAGCCATTCCCCAATTGATAAATGGTTAAGGGACATGAATAGGCAGTTTTTCACACGATGAAATAAAATCTGTCAATAAACATATGAAATAGTGTTCTAAATCTCTCCTAGTTAGAGAAATGCAAATGAAAACACCTCTGAGGTACCACCTCACCCCTAGCAGATTAGCCAATATGACAACAAAGAAAAGTGATAAATGGGATGTGGCAAAATTGGGGCACTAATACACTGCTGATACATAATGGCATAATTTAATTTAATAGACTTTTCTACCAATAGCAAAATAATGATCCAGGACAATACAGAGGAACTTGTGAGAAAGAATGCAATTTTTAACCCTTATACTTGCCAGGGTCTGAAGCAGATGCACAAATGTCTTTTCTGTCTGATTTTGCCTCAATTGGCTTACAAAGTCCTTATGGACTTGTCATTGATTATTCATGTCTGGGAGAGTTTAATTACTCTCAGTGGATGCTAAAATATCATATGGTAAAGAAAATGGTACTGCATGACCTAGTGAAGTTGTGCCTCATGACCATGGAGTTTGAAAGGTCATCATGAGAGTGCTTCAGTTTCCTGGAATTCTAGAGCTTAGGTTACAAGATGGGCTTATAGGCAGATCACAACTGGTAGCTTTAAGAGCAAGGATGGAAGAAAAAGGAGTAATCTATACCAGTGACTTTTTAACTCATGGCAAGAATGCTGCCTTTGAAAATGAATTTGATAATGTTATATATGAACTAGATTAAGTTTTGAACCTCAATTCTAAAGGGTGAGGGGACTGGGAGAGAGAGTATGCACCAAAAGTATTGACAAAAGTATCTGCATATTTGTTCTTTCTATATGTTTAAAGTATCTCCAAATATAAATTCATTGATATTAAGGGTTAACATAGAACTGGACTACTAGTACCTAGCACTAAACAAAAAAGGCAAAAAACACAGCCAATAGGTCCTCTGCATTTGGATGAGAAAGGGGATAACCTCAATCCTTCAGGGTATCCCTCTAAATCCATGTGAAATGATATAAAAAACTTAGAATATAAATAGTATAAATCCTGCCCTTGAGAAACTTGCATTCCAATTTAATTTAATTTTTATATGTTGATAAAATTTTAATGGTCATTTTCTGACATTTTGTTCTGACATCCATGTTCTCTCCCTCCCTCCCTCCTCACCTCCCCTATCCATAATACATCATGTAATGTGATATAAGTTGCACAAGGATATTCATAAAATACAAGTATTTCTGTGTTCATCATGTTGTGAAAGAAAAGTCATATTGCTTATACTAGAGGAAAAATTCACTGAAGAAATAAAGTGAATCAATTTGCTTCAATTTGGATTTGGACTCTCTTAGGTCCTTCTTTCATAGTAGATAGTCATTTAGGTTATGAGTCACTTGAGTTGTTGTGCAGCCTTGCGTGCTGATAATAGCTAAGTCATTCATATTTAATCATTTTATTATTGCTATCACTGTGTATAATATTCTCCTTGTTCTGGTCACCTAACTTTGTATTATTTTATGTAAGACTTTCCAGGTATTTTTTTTATCATCTTCCCTGTCATTTTTATAGACCTGGAAATATTTTCACTTTTACATAGGACCTCAGAAATTCAGTAAAAATATTCCTGGGAGTTTACATTTTAGGATCCATTTTAGGTGATGATTGAGGATTTTAAAATTTTTCTAGTTATCCCCTGGATCTAGTATATCATTGTTGTTTTCCTCCATAATTTCTTGAAATATTCAGTCTAGGCTCTTTCATTGGTCATGATTTTCAGGTATTTAAATAATTCTTATATAATTTCTCTTTCATCTATTTATGTGTTGTTCTAGTGATATAGTTCACATTTTTTTCAATTTTTCCCAATTTCAACTTTTGATTTTTGCCTTTGTTTCTTGATACTTCAGAGTTATTAGCTTCAACTTAAAGGATTGTGATGTTTAAGGAATTATATTCATCACCAAGCTTTTGACCAATTCTGTTTTTGAAGTGTGATTTTCTCAATATTGTTCTACCATCAGGTGGTTAATTTTATTTCCATAATGTTCCCCTGTTGCTCTACTTTATTTTCCAATTTCTCATTTAAATTCTTATTTGATTAAAAAAATATTTGTTCTTTCAGGACTATTTTTGGAATTTGCTTCCAATTCGTCTCTTTCACAATAATGTATTTTTATGATCAGGTTATTTTATGTTTGTTTTCTTATTTTATAGTCTATTTCTTGACATTGAATTTTATGTCAAATTTGGTCTCTTTTCTGTGTGTTTGTGTGTGTGTGTGTGTGTGTGTCTGCATGCATGTGTGTGTGTGTGTGTGTGTGTGTGTGTGTGTGTGTGGCTATATTTCCACTTCTTGCTGCCTATGCTGGTGTCCAGCCTTGTTCCTGCCCAAGCTTCATGTTCTGCTACCCATACTCTGCACTTTTTAGCCTTGGGTCCCAAGTCCTACTGCCAAGGCCTTGCACTGCCCTCAGGGGAAAGTCTATATTGCTTTCAGCCAGCCCCCATGAACTGAGAGTTTGCCCTTTGTAATGAATAAAATTTAGGGGAGAGGGGGAGACTGAGGCAGGTAGAAATTAGTTACTCTCTGCAAGGAGTACTATATTTTTAGAGGTTTATTAAAGGTTAAAGATTAAGAATATACAAGTAAGAAACATGTGCCTAGGCCAGAGGCCTAGACAAAATAACCTCACATCATGGAAGAGACGCCTCTGCTCCAAAAACGGAAGTCCAAAAGGCGCCGAGCCCTTCAAAAGCCTTTGCTTAAATATCTTCTCGATCTCGGCCCAGGTGAGATTACAAGGCATTCTGGGGAAGTGGAGCAAAGGCTCATGGGGATTGTAGTCCTGTATTCGAGTCTATTTTTTACATCCCCCCGTGTGATCATTTGTGGAAAAATTAATTTTTCCCCAAAAGGATCATAAAAACATAATAAACTTAAAAGATTAAAATAGTGTGAGGATAAGAGAAAAAAGAATAAAACCAATAATTTCTGAACACATTGACAAAAAGCCGTTAGGGGGCAGTCCCCTTTGGCATAAAAGTATACATACAAATAAATGTTCAATCAACCACACCCAAAGTTCAATTTTGTGCAACTTGTGGTCTGGAGGCTTCTTCATGGTGGCTTCTCCAACAGTTCAGTTTCTGAATTCAGGGAAGTAGCATCTTCTTTACCTAAAATTCTTCTCAAAAAGAATTTAAACTTTGCAATTTGAATAATGATATTTTTTACATTCCCCCGTGTTGTGGGTGATTGAAAGATTCAGAATCAGTTAGGGATGCATGGCTGAGGTATGAGGTATATGAATCAATTGGCAAGAGATATTAAAAAGACACCAGAAAATCCAAAAGAAAAGAAAAATTTCTGGATGAAAATATAGACTATCGAAGTCTTATGTGTAAAAATTCCAAGTAGAAGAAAAATAAATCTATAACAGGTCCTTGAATCAGGGCCCAATCAAAATGATATAAGCAATGATGCATTTACCCAGTCAGTAGCCAGGACTACAGAAAGTTACCACACTATGAGAGGCAGAAAAGGGGACCAGAGTATATAAGCCAAGGTTCCGGGAGCCAAGTTTGAGGTACTTGGTAGAATGTGGAACAAGGAAGACCTGCTTTTAACACATGTTAAACAGCCGCAACCTCGAACCCCAAACACGTTCAAGTCCTCTTTGTCTAGGCTCAAAGTGACGTCAATTTCTCCAGGATTGGTTGGTCTCTTTGACCTTATGCTCTATTGGCACTATGCAGTGGCTCTTTTGTGTATATCTTGTCCTAGAATCAGACAGAATCATTAAGCAAAGTCCCATAATTTATTTAAATAATTAGTGGCATAATTTTTATAGTCACAAGCTTTCTAGGGCATGCATTAGCAAATGTATTTCAAACTTGTAGCACTGAAAAGTCAAAAAGTTAAAGAAAATCTTAATACTGGTGACATGTGCTTCAAATATAAAAAGGAAAGAAAAAATAATTAAAAAAAACTGAAAAAGTTTATTGCACATGCAAGAAAAATATAATAATAAAAGAGCTTTAAAAAATTCAAAAATATAGCTTATAACCATTGACACTCTGTGTCAGCTAAGAAAATATAAAATACAAGGCTTTTTCACCAAAAAATGAGATCCATTTCCTCTTTGTATCTGGCCATGATCACTGTGAGTAGAAGGCAAATGAATTGAACAAGGTTAACAATTTTTTCATCTTTAAAAATACAGTAGTACAAATATGTAGTTACCAAAATCCCCAAAATTCTCAATAGCCCAATTAATTACAATAGCAAACAAACACACTTTGATATTTCACATAAGTTGCTGTATGACATTTTTAAAACCTATGAATTGATGGACATTTGTCACAATTTTTACAAACAGAGCAATCCTTCAACCTTGGTATTTAAACATATTTTTTAAAACAAAGTAAAACTCATCTTGGGTTTAGAACATAATCAAGAAATCTATATATCATCCTGGTAGAAGTAAAATAGTGAGCTGAAGAGCATAAATAAAGGGGTGCTCCTTGTTCTTGGAGGCTTTTCCCAAGGGTACAAATGCCCTGAAATTAACTGCCCAACTTCCATTCACATGTGGGAAGGTTGGGGGTTATAAAATACATTTCACTTCAGCTACTAGAATGGGCCTTACCTCGTGGTAGGGGCAGGCAAAAATAACCAGACTGTTAAAAAAAATTCCAAAATCATATTTAAAAAACCCTTAAAATCAAATCATTTGAGGTATTTAGCACATTAAATTTTCAAAGGTTGTTAATACAATTATAACCAGTTCTGAAGTCCATCTATCCTCAGCAAAATAGAAAAAAGCTGTTTTTTCATATATGGGCTTATTCACAACAATATTTGTTCAACAGTTATAGGGGAAAAACAACAGAATTTCAAAACTCAGTACATTCAAAATAAATTCAATCAACCTTCAGTTCAAGCAGAATAATATTGAATGCAGTAATATATGAACTTAAAATCACAAAGTTAAACCATAACAAAACAATGCAATAGAATACAGAGATGTTTATAAACCATTGGAGTCTGAAATGCCTTAGAGCCTTTAGTCTCTTCAAAGTTCCTTGGGTTGTTTTTTTGTTTTGTTTGTTTGTTTTTAATTATCCATTTAAATGTCTATTGTCCGAAGGTAGAGTAGTAAAGGCTAGGCTAAGGGGTTCAAGGGATCCGTCCAGGGCCCCATAGCTGAGAAGCATCGGAGGCCAGATTTTAACTAGAGACCTCCCGTCTCTGGGCCTGGCTTCCAGTTCGCTGGGCCACCCATTTTCCTCCCCAAAGTTAAAGTTGAATCTTTGGGCTGAGTCTGCTCCCAGACAGGCAGGCAAAATCAATGAAATTGCCAGAAGAGTCAAAAATCCTTTTAAACAGCCCATTGCTTTTTAGGTTTCTGTTTGAAAAGTCTGTTTCTTCTCTCTAGTCTTTTCTCTCTTTCCCCTCTCTGATCCCGCAGTGGCCAATACCCCCAGCCACATGGAGGCTTAGCCTAAGGGAAAATCTCCTTTCCCTCTGGTCTCTCCCCTCCGCCCACGTGGCCAATACTGTTACCAGCTGGTCGCAATGAGTCCTGAGCGATCTGCTCCAAGGATCTGGGTGATGAGCCGGCTGGGTCGGGCTCCTGGGTCTGGGGCACAGAAATAGGCAGGCAGCGGGCGGTGAGAGGCCAGGAGCAGGAGCGGCTGCGGGGGTGGGCAAGGCCGGGACCAGGTACCAGGTGAGGATGATCAGGGCTGCAGGCTGCAGGCAGGAAGCGGCGGGGCCGCTTTCTAGGTACTAGCTATTAAAACTGAATTTAAGATCAGAAAAGAAATCAGAAGACTGAAAGTTCTTTTTCCCGTAGTGGTTAGCCAAACTGTAAAGAATAAAATTTAGGGGAGAGGGGGAGACTGAGGCAGGTAGAAATTAGTTACTCTCTGCAAGGAGTACTATATTTTTAGAGGTTTATTAAAGGTTAAAGATTAAGAATATACAAGTAAGAAACATGTGCCTAGGCCAGAGGCCTAGACAAAATAACCTCACATCATGGAAGAGACGCCTCTGCTCCAAAAACGGAAGTCCAAAAGGCGCCGAGCCCTTCAAAAGCCTTTGCTTAAATATCTTCTCGATCTCGGCCCAGGTGAGATTACAAGGCATTCTGGGGAAGTGGAGCAAAGGCTCATGGGGATTGTAGTCCTGTATTCGAGTCTATTTTTTACACCTTGTAACACCTGGACCTCAATCTGACTATGACATGCTAGGTGGTGTGGAGGAGGGCCGATCAGCATGCCCTTTGATAAGTGTATTTTTGCCACCTTATAGCATGTAATCCCTAAACACTGCCTACCTTAAAGGCTGCATCCAGTGGGAGAACTCCTTCACTCTGTACTTTTGAGAAGCTTTGTAATGATCAGTTGGAAGGAGATTCAGAAAGATCATGCTACTAAGCCACCATCTTGGCTCCTCCCCTCCCCTGTGTGCCTTTTAGTAAGTTTCTGAAATTCACAGGGCTTGAGTTTCCTCATAAATAAAATGATAATATTAATTTATATTCTAATGTATTTTCGAGTTCTAAATTTATGGTTGTATTTAGTCCTCAAAAAAGCTTTTGACTGAATGATCTGGAATTATTTTTGTATTGAGTTACCTGGAAAAGTTACCTCCAATCTTCAAATGATTATACGATGTGTCTAAATAGTTAAGTCTGAAATAGTTTAAAAATAAACAAAAAAAACCCTCATCTGGATAACTGTGTCATTCATTTTACTTCATTTTACAAGTGTAGAGAGTCATTAAAAAATGCTGAAATAGTCATATTTTTAAATAAAGGTAAGAGAGATTTTAATTCTAATTGTAAGCAGGTTCCATCCAAACCATCTGTTCCTTTTTCCAGGCATTGAGTCTAAACTGAACATTCTCACAAAAAGAACAAAAATTCTCTGTTCAGTTATTCAAAGATAAAAAAATACATATCAGATATGTAAAATGGAACTCCATAACTTTTCCCCTAGAGGGAAATTTTAGCTGCACTAACTAGGATCATGAAAAGATCAGGTGGTTTTTAATTTTGTTTAAATACTTAACAATGTTGAACACAGTAGGTGATTAATAAATATTTTAATTGAATTGAATTCAACTTTTCCATGCAAAATAATTCTATAGTTACACATATCAGATTTTTTTACACGTATCCCATCTTGTAGTTCCCAAGGTAATTTCTTAACCTAAAAATAAGACTTTACTTTGGGCTTTATTTAGCTTCACTTTTTGATATTCCTTCAACATTTTAACCATTCATCCTAGTTTTCTTTCTTTTTTATATCCTTTTAATTAATTTTTTACTTTATCTACATGTATACCAACCCCTTACAACCCTCCTCACATCACAAATGTCATTGTCATGTCAGGGACACATATACATTCCCACAAATTAAGTCTTTCATATTTCAACCTTTCGTTTCATTCTCTGGAATTAACATTCACAATTTATTTTTCCATTATTAATTCTGTAGGAATGTGTGATATTCTCTTGGTTCAACTCATTTAACTGTTCATTATCCCATATAGTTTTCCCGTTCAAAAAAAAATTAGCCTGTTCATCATTTTTTATGGTGCAGTAATAATCAATTAAAATTATACATTTTTTTGCTATTCCCTAATTGATGGACATTAGAAGTCCTCAACTTCTGATTATTTGCTTCCACAAAGAGAATTGCTATAAATATTTTGTAACATGTAAGTTCTTTTCTTTTTCCCTGATCTCCTTGGAAAACAGACCCTTTGAGTGTAAGGGTATACAGAGTTTCATAAATCTTTAATTCCATATTTCTCTCAAAATGATTATATCATTTCATAACTCTACCAAAAGTGAATTAATGTCCCCATTTTTCTACATCCCCTCCAATACTGACATTTTGTTCTTATGTTATTTTACCCATTCTGATTCATGAGGGCAGAGCTAAGATGACAGCATAGCAGCAGGGACCTTCTGAATCTCCTTCTAACCAATCATTACAAAGCATCTCAAAAGGACAGAAATCAAAATCATATGAGCAAAGGGGCACTCCCACAGGATGCAGCCTTACAGGTAGGCAGTGTTTGGGGATTCCTATGCTATAAGGGAGTGAAACTTCACTTATCAAAGTATAAGCTGATCACCCCTCTCCCACACCAAGTATTACACTAGAATCAGAGCAAGGACCAAGCCAATCTTTAAATTCATGGCAGTTGGCTGAAAGCACCACAGAATTATCCCTTAGGATAGTACAAGACCTTGGCAGTGAGACTTGAGACCTGAGGCTGAAGAATGCAAAGCCTGAGTAGCAGAGTATGGAGCTTGGGCAGAAACATGGCTGGACACAGTCAAGGCAGCAGAGGCTGGAAAGATAGCCTCAGGGCAAAGCACTTTAAAGCACACTTCACAGAGATTATCATATTACCTGCCATCACATGGGCTTCTGACTGGGAAGGGAAGATATTACCATGGCAAAGCTCTGCAAGATAGAGGCTATAGAAGCAATCCATTTTTAGGAACCTCAAACCACTTGTGGCAAAAAATAAGCAGCAGAAAAAAAACAAAACAAACAAAAATCCTCTTGACCCTGGATAATTTCTATGGCAAAAAAAGAACAAAACACAGAAGCAACATCAGAGAGTGAGAAACAAACAAGAACATCCAAACTCTCCAAAAAAAGTGGAAATTGGTCACAAGCTCTCGAGGAACTCAAAAAGGAATTCAGGAACCAAGTAAAAATGATAGGAGAAAAATGTGAAGAAGTGTGGGAAAAGGGGTTTTAAAGTAATAAAAAAGAAAATAAGTTTAAAAGACAAAATTGCCCATATGGAAAAAGAGGCACAGAAATCAAATGAAGTAATAAAGAAATTGGAAAGCAGAAGTGACCTGTTGGAAGTCATGAAGAGCAGGATAGATCAAACCATAACAGAAAAGCAAAAGATCATAGCTAAAAATCAATCTTTAAAAACTAAAATTGAGCAAGTAGAAGCTAATGATCTCATGAGATAGCAAGAATTAATAAAATAAGATCAAAAGAATGAAAAAATAGAAGGAAAGTTGAACTATCTCTTTTGAAAAGACAACTGACCTGCAAAACAGATATAAGAGAGACAATTTGAGAATTATTGTTCTACTAGAAAACATTGAACAAAATAAAAGCCTTGACATCATGTTACAAGAAATTATCCAATCCGTTATGTGAGATAATATATCAGAACTATTTTCCAAAAATTGTCTGTTCATATTTTTTGCTTATTTATCAATTAGGGGATGGCTCTTATTTCTATAAATTTAACAATGTTCTCTGAATAGTATTCTTATAACAATTGAAAGAAATGTGAAGAGCTCTTGGTAAACCTTAACAAAATTATATATATATACATATATATGACATATATATGATATATTACATACATGTATACATAAATTCCCTTAATGTTTCTTTTGAATTAAAATATTTGATTTTCCCATTGAAACATTTTATACTTTATAAAGGTTTCTAGTTAAAGCCAACAAGACAGAAGCACTAAATGCCATCTCCCAGCAAGTCCTAAAACTTTTTCTGAGAGTAAAGAATATATACCATAATTCTTTAAAATCTTTTCTTGTGACTAGTTGAGAAGTAAATTTTTTTTGGTCATTTCATGTCCACTCTTATCTCATGATACTTCACCTTAGCAATTAAAGTCTCTGATGTGGAACACAGTTAAATTAATTTTGGAAAATCACAGTTATAATACATCCCAGAATTTTCTTTATTTATCATGACAGTATTATATCTTCAAAGAATTCTTTCAGGTTAGTTAAGCATGACTGCTATGCAGTTTAAATTTTCCTTGGTCTTTTCTAATCAAAATGCTTTTTTCCAAGCCTCTGTTTACCACTCCATTGCTGAATGATAGATTTTTAGCTTTACCTTATGTACTCAGGATATTATACTGATTTTCCAACAATCCATGATAATTTATGCATTTTCCAAAGCCACTTTGCTAAAAGTTTAGGGGTCACCTCTAGCTATTTTCTCCCAATTTAATGTATGTATTTTTTTGACACTGCTTAATTCACAAATAATAATCTAGTACAGTTAAACCAGGGTGAGAGATCTTATAAAATCCTCTAAAAATAAAAAGCAGTATACAAAGTCAACACAACATTTTACTGATTTTGACAGAAGTTCATGAGTTAAACTGTAATGCCTAGACTAATAATTTATCCCAAATATAGGGATCTATCTTTCAGGCCTCAAGCATCACTGCCTTATTTATGTTTGTTTACCATCTAATGGGGAGGAAGAATCTAATGTTAGACATCTAAACTCCTGCTATTTTAAAATTTATATAAAAAATCACATGGAGGAAGTGATGGAGGATCAGATATTTCTTTGGTTTCTTTGATTTATCCAACCTTTCCAAAACATAAATTATACACTAAAGACAAAGAAACTATAGCAATCTTTATGATTTAGGATACTCAGGAAAAGTAATACAAACAAATCCATGAACTGACTTCTACAGTGATTGCACTAAGCACTTCTCTCTCCCACCCCTCTCTATAGACACCAAGGTTACCTACCAAGGCTAACCTAACCAAGGTTAACCTCCCAATGCAACTCACAGCAAAAAATAACATCATACTCAGGTGTCTGCCTCATATTTTTATTGTCATAGAGATCCTTTCTTTTACCTTCAGAAATCTATTTGACCCAGAACAGATAGTTAGCATGACCGTACAGTGTTGCAAAGCTTGGGGTGCATTGCCTGCATCTCAGTGGATGGTAGTCTTTTTTTTTAAATCATCAGGAAAGACAGGAAGAGAGAAAATGGAAGAGATCATGTTCCAGGCATTAAAATGGAGCTCAATACTATATGCTCCCCATATACTTTGGTATAATGTAAATGTCATAATTTAAAAATTCAAAATCTTTAAACTGGAGATTCCATTACTAGGCTTATACCTTATGGTAATGAGTGTCTCTGTATACATGAATATCTTTATATTGGCAGTTTTTGAGATAGATAAGAGTTGGAAAAAATAGATGTCTATCAATTGCAGAATGATGAAATTTGGGACTTCCAGTCAAGATGGCGGCTTAGAGAAAGCTAAAGTTCAGATCTCCAGAAACCCTTCCTTACCGATCTCAAGCTATATACTCCTAGGGCACCAAAATTCAAAACAATCAACAGTATAGACCCCGGGAATCCTCCTCCTGGACCTGGATCAACAGGTACACCCCCCACCCCAAAATCCAGAACCCTAGATCACTCGGACCTAAGGGGTAGGCAGAAGGAAGGTCCCAGGACCCATCCCCCCCAACCCAGAGTGCCGAGTCCAAGGCAGCAGAGGGAACCTCAGAGCCTCAGGGCAGGCTATTCTGAAGGCCACTTCCTGAAAACAACCTGGCTCAGATGAGGGGGAACCTAACACAGACAGCAGGGAAACAGAGAGAGACAGGGGGAGCCTGTAACACCCTGGCTGGATCCTTCCATCCCAGTCTCAAGGAAGGTCCCTGCCTCAGGGCATACTCAGTTCAACCCAGTGAAAGCTAATCTTATCAGGAGCCCTTGGCTGGCAAAGGCAGTGAAACACTTTGCAGAGAGTGCCAAGCCAGGCTCAAAGCGTGGAAGTAAGGCAATGGAGAAGCATCGGGAGGAAAATGAGGAGGGCAGTAACACAGAAACACCAGCAATTCCTGGCTTCCCTGGGAAGACAGAACAACAACTGCATAGAACGGACAATCTGCCTAGGGCTAAAACCTCTGAATACCAGACAGAGATAAGAAAAGCTAATCCTCCCCACTCAGATAAAGATGGCAAACTCCACAGAAACACAAAAGACCCAAAATTCCAAGAAAAACAAGAAAAAGGGGGCGCCTTTGGACACATTTTATGGAGCAAAAATACAAAATACAGAGGTAATAGAAGAGGAAACACAAGCAAATGCTCTTAAACCTTCCAAAGGAAATGAAAACTCTCCACAAACCCATGAAGAATTTGAATTGGAAAGGATCAAAAAGATGGAAGCCCTCTGGGAGGAAAAGTGGGAAATACTGCAAAAGAAATTCACGCATCTACAAAACCAGTTTGACCAAAGTGAAAAGGAAAACCAGGCTTTAAAAGTCAGAATCAGGCAACTGGAAGACAACGAGCAAGAATTAATAAAGCAAAGCCAAAAGACCAAGAAATTAGAAGAGAACAAAAAATATATCACTGGCAAGGTGACAGACTTGGAAAATAGAGGAAGAAGAGATAATTTAAGAATAATTGGACTTCCAGAAAAGCCAGAAATAAACAACAAACTCGACATCTTAATACAAGATATAATCAAAGAAAATTGCCCAGAGATTCTAGAACAAGGGGGCAATACAGCCACTGAAAGAGTTCACAGAACACCCTCTACACTAAATCCCCAAAAGACAACTCCCAGGAATGTAATTACCAAATTCCAAAGCTTTCAAACAAAAGAAAAAATCCTATAAGAAGCCAGAAAAAGACAATTTAGATATAAAGGTATGCCAATCAGGGTCACACAAGACCTTGCAAGTTCCACTCTGAATGATCATGAGGCATGGGACATGATTTTCAGAAAGGCAAGAGAGCTGGGTCTTCAACCAAGAATCAGCTATCCAGCAAAACTGACTATATACTTCCAAGGGAAAGTATGGGCATTCAAAAAAATAGAAGATTTCCAAGTTTTTGCAAAGAAAAGACCAGAGATCTGTGGAAAGTTCGATATCGAAAAACAAAGAGAATGGAATACCTTAAAAGGTAAATATGAAGGAAAGGGAAAAGGAGAAAAATGATATCTTTTTCTTTTACTCAAACTCTCTTCTATAAGGACTACATTTATATGATTCTATATATACTAACATGTGGGGGAAATATAACGTGTAAATAGAGGGAAAAGAAAGACCAAATAGAATAATCTTTCTCACACAAAGATTCACACGGGAAGGGGAGGAGAAGAAAACTCCTATAAGAAGGAGAGGAAGAGAGTTTTTACTAAAACCTTACTCTTAGGGAAATCAAATCTGAGAGGGAAGAACATCCAGATCCATTGGGATCTTGAATTCTATCTTACCCAACAAGGGAAGGGAGAAGGGAAAACCAAGGGGGGTAGAGGGGAGGAAACACAAAAAAGGGAGGGAAGAAGAGGGGGGGAGTGAGAGGGAACAAAAAGGGAGAGACTAGAAAGGGAAACATATCAAGGGAGGAAACAAGGAGGACTGATTTAAGATAAATCACTGGACTAAAAGGTAGAGCTGAAGAAGAAAGGTTAGAATTAGGGAAGGATATCAAAATGCCAGGGAGTCCACCAGTGACAGTCATAACTTTGAACGTGAATGGGATGAACTCACCCATAAAACATAGACAAATAGCAGAATGGATTAGAATCCCAAACCCTACCATATGTTGTCTTCAAGAAACACACATGAGGCGGGTTGACACCCACAAGGTCAGAATTAAGGGATGGAGTAAGACCTTCTGGGCCTCAACTGACAGAAAGAAGGCAGGAGTGGCAATCATGATATCTGATAAAGCCAAAGCAAAAATAGACCTGATCAAAAGGGATAGGAAAAGGTAATTATATTTTGTTAAAAGGGAATTTAGATAAAGAGGAAATATCATTAATCAACATGTATGCACCAAATAATATAGCACCCAAATTTCTAATGGAGAAACTAGGAGAACTGAAGGAAGAAATAGACAGTAAAACCATATTAGTGGGAGACTTAAACCAACCATTATCAAATTTAGATAAATCAAAGCAGAAAGTAAATAAGAAAGAGGTAAAAGAAGTGAATGAAATCTTAGAAAAATTAGAATTAATAGACATATGGAGAAAAATAAATAGGGATAAAAAGGAATATACCTTCTTCTCAGCACCACATGGCACATTCACAAATATTGACCATACATAAGGACACAGAAACATGGCACACAAATGCAGAAAAGCAGAAATAATAAATGCAGACTTTTCAGATCCCAAGGCAATAAAAATAATGATCAGTAATGGTACATAGAAAACCAAATCAAAAACTAATTGGAAATTAAACAACATGATACTCTAAAATCGTTTAGTTAGAGAATAAATCATAGAAACAATTAATAATTTCATCAAGGAAAATGACAATGGTGAGACATCCTTTCAAACCTTTTGGGATACAGCCAAAGTGGTAATCAGAGGTAAATTCATATCCCTGAGTGCATATATTAACAAACTAGGGAGAGCAGAGATCAATCAATTGGAAATGCAAATAAAAAAAATTTGAAAGCAATCAAATTAAAACCCCCCAGCAGAAAACCAAACTAGAAATCCTAAAAATTAAGGGAGAAATTAATAAAATCAAAAGTGATAGAACCATTGATTTAATAAATAAGACAAGGAGCTGGTACTTTGAAAAAACAAACAAAATAGACAAAGTACTGGTCAATCTAATTAAAAAAAGGAAGGAAGAAAAGCAAATTAACAGCATCAAAAATGAAAAGGGGGACATCACCTCCAATGAAGGGGAAATTAAGGCAATCATTAAAAATTGTTTTGCCCAATTATATGGCAATAAATACACCAATTTAGGTTATATGGATGAATATATACAAAAATACAAACTGCCTAGACTAACAGAAGAAGAAATAGAATTCTTAAATAATCCCATATCAGAAAATGAAATTGAACAAGCCATCAAAGAACTTCCTAAGAAAAAATCCCCAGGGCCTGATGGATTCACAAGTGAATTCTATCAAACATTCAGAGAACAGTTAATCCCAATACTATACAAACTATTTGACATAATAAGCAAAGTGGGAGTTCTACCAAACTCCTTTCATAACACAAACATGGTACTGATTCCTAAACCAGGCAGGTCAAAAACAGAGAAAGAAAACTATAGACCAATCTCCCTAATGAATATAGATGCAAAAATCTTAAATAGGATACTAGCAAAAAGACTCCAGCAAGTCATCACAAGGGTCATCCACCATGATCAAGTAGGATTTATACCAGGGATGCAGGGCTGGTTCAATATTAGGAAAACCATCCACATAATTGACCACATCAACAAGCAAACCAACAAGAACCACATGATTATCTCAATAGATGCAGAAAAAGCCTTTGATAAAATACAGCATCCATTCCTATTAAAAACACTAGAAAGCATAGGAATAGGAGGGTTGTTCCTAAAAATAATAAACAGTATATATCTAAAAACATCAGCTAATATCATCTGCAATGGGGATAAACTAGATGCAATCCCAATAAGATCAGGAGTGAAACAAGGATGCCCATTATCACCTCTATTATTTGTCATTGTGTTAGAAACACTAGCAGTAGCAATTAGAGAAGAAAAAGAAATTGAAGGCATCAAAATAGGCAAGGAGGAGACCAAGTTATCACTCTTTGCAGATGACATGATGGTCTACTTAAAGAATCCTAGAGATTCCACCAAAAAGCTAATTGAAATAATCAACAACTTTAGCAAAGTTGCAGGATACAAAATAAACCCACATAAGTCATCAGCATTTCTATATATCTCCAACACATCTCAGCAGCAAAAACTAGAAAGAGAAATCACACTCAAAATCACCTTAGACAAAATAAAATACCTAGGAATCTATCTCCTGAGACAAACACAGGAACTATAGGAACACAACTACAAAACACTCTCCACACAACTAAAACTAGACTTGAGCTCATGGATCAGACGAGCCAATATAATAAAAATGACCATCCTACCCAAATTTATTTATCTATTTAGTGCCATACCCATTGAACTACCAAAAAATCTCTTTACTGATTTAGAAAAAACCATAACAAAGTTCATTTGGAATAACAAAAGATCAAGGATATCCAGGGAAATAATGAAAAAAAAAAAACACAAATGATGGGAGCCTTGCAGTCCCAGACCTTAAACTATATTACAAAGCAGCAGTCATCAAAACAATTTGGTACTGGCTAAGAGACAGAAAGGAAGATCAGTGAAATAGACTGGGGGAAGCGACCTCAGCAAGACAGTATACGATAAACCCAAAGATCCCAATTTTTGGAACAAAAATCCACTATTCGATAAAAACTGCTGGGAAAATTAGAAGACAGTGTGGGAGAGATTAGGAATAGATCAACACCTCACACCCTACCCCAAGATAAATTCAAAATGGGTGAATGACTTAAATATAAAGAAGGAAACCATAAGTAAATTGGGTAAACACAGAATAGTATACATGTCAGACCTTTGGGAGGGGAAAGACTTTAAGACCAAGCAAGACATAGAAAGAATCACAAAATGTAAAATAAATAATTGTGACTACATCAAATTAAAAAGCTTTTGTACAAACAAAACCAATGTAACTAAAATCAGAAGGGAAACAACAAATTGGGGAAAATATTCATAGAAATCTCTGACAAAGGTTTAATTACTCAAATTTACAAAGAGCTAAATCAATTGCACAAAAAATCAAGCCATTCTCCAATTGATAAATAGGCAAGGGATATGAACAGGCAGTTCTCAGCCAAAGAATTCAAAACTATTAATAAGCACATGAAGAAGTGTTCTAAATCTCTTATAATCAGAGAGATGCAAATCAAAACAACTCTGAGGTATCACCTCACACCTAGCAGATTGGCTAACATGATAGCAAAGGAAAGTAATGAATGCTGGAGAGGATGTGGCAAAGTAGGGACATTAATTCATTGCTGGTGGAGTTGTGAACTGATCCAATCATTCTGGAGGGCAATTTGGAACTATGCCCAAAGGGCAATAAAAGACTGTATGCCCTTTGATCCAGCCATACCACTACTGGGTCTGTACCCCAAAGTGATAATGGAGAAAAAGATTTGTACAATAATACTCATAGCTCCGCTCTTTGTGGTGGCCAAAAATTGGAAAATGAGGGGATGCCCATCAATTGGGGAATGGCTGAACAAATTGTGGTATATGTTGGTGATGGAATACTATTGTGCTAAAAGGAATAATAAAGTGGAGGAATTCCATGGAGACTGGAAAGACCTCCAGAAAGTGATGCAGAGTGAGAAGAGCAGAACCAGGAGAACATTGTACACAGAGACTAATACACTGTGGTATAATCGAAAGTAATGGACTTCTCCATTAGTGGCGGTTTAATGTCCCTGAACAATCTGCAGGGATCTAGGAGAAAAAAAAAAACACTATTCATAAGCAGAGGGTAAACTGTGGGAGTAGAAACACCGAGGAAAAGCAACTGCCTGACTACAGAGGTTGAGGGGACATGACAGAGGAGAGACTCTAAAAGAACACTCTAATGCAAATATTAACAACATGGCAATGGGTTTGAATCAAGAACTGTAACAAGGGAATCACTTTAAAAGACTGATATATATTAATTTAAGGTCGCCAAGGAATCAGCTATGTAATTCCTAAATGAAAAACTCAAGTCAGCCGTCAGCCTTTTTTGGAGTTTAATTACAATAGGAGTAAGAAAGGAATTAGAGATAGAGAGAGAGAAAAAGGGAGAGAAGGGAATAGGGCTTAAATACCCCTTCTGTTTAGGCTGGGCCAAAAGGCCCAAGCCCTTAGATAGCTGGGGCAAAGAAAAGAGATCAGTCCCTATTACTCACATGTCCAAAATGGAGAAACAGTCTCAGAGGCCCCCACCTTCAGCTTCCTTCAGAGCAAGCCTTCTCAGAGCCCACACGAGCCACACCGACCAACTCTCAACCTCCCCTGGAGTCTTCAGACCCCCTATCTTTAAGGAAACCATCCAAGTTCCTCCCCTCAGTTCTCCCATCTACCAATCACTGTTCATCAATTTCCCTGTGCCAATGGAGGCTCAAGCTTAACCCAGGACCGCCCAGAGGTTTCTGGCTTTTGCACATGTCTGTTGAAGGTCATATTTTCAAATGATTAAATCTTTACTCCTTTGTTACAGCCCTTTCTAAATCCTGTTAACCTGAGTAGGGTAGAGATTGGAATAATTAAATTTTGATCTAGGCTGCAGCCCTTACTCAATCCTATTAGGACTGAATAGGGTGGAGATTTATTCCAAGTATCTCCATTGTATCAATTCTAAAATCAATGAAGACTCAAAGAAATTCCTGTTCTATGCTTAAGCATAGGTCAAAGTCCTTTCCATTGTTCAGCAAAGGGTTTCTGTCCTAAAGTAATCTTAAGAAGGGAAGAGAAGGAACCTCCCATGCCAATGGGGTTCCCATTCCAATAGACTATCAGTAAGAAATTTTCCAAGTATGAAATATCCCAATGGTGAAATTACCAACATTTATAAGTCTAAGGAAATTTGAGGTTTACAGAACACATGTGATACCCAGTGGAATCACGTGTCAGCTATGGGGGGTGGGGGAGAAGGAAAAGAAAATGGTCTTCATCTTTAATGAATAATGCTTGGAAATGATCAAATAAAATATTATAAAATTTAAAAAAGAATGATGAAATTTTTTGCACAATTTTAAAATTTAATGGAATAATACTGTGCTATTTGAAATAATGTGTGTAATGAATATAAAGAAGCATAGAAAGATCTATAAACCACTGCTGAATGAAGTAAGCAGAATTAAAAAAAAAACAATAAACAGAATTTTACTATAACAACAAATTGAAATGAAAACCACACACCAAACTTTCAAAAGTTAATATAGCAAAACTATAAAGACCAATCAGAACCCAATTAAAGAGATGTTTTTGGATAACACAAAACTACATCTTTGTTGAGGTAGAAAGTCCACTGACATTATAAGTTGCACCTTTTTAGACTTTTTTTAAATTTATCATTCATTTTGATTTTTTCAACTTGAAAAATATTTGTTTTATAAAATGGATTGATGAGAGGAAGAGGATAAGGGATACTTGGGATAATTATGATGATATAATAATAGAAAACATCAATAAAATTTATTTAAAAATTAAAAATCAAATGATATGGAGACATTACACTACAATTTTAAAAAAATGAAGTCAACTAAATATTAGTATGACCTTGGGCCAGACTTTCAACCCTGTTTGCATTCTTAGACTCAGTTTCCTACTTATCATGTCCCAAACTGAATCAACTATTCTTCATCTCCAAACTCTCCCTATCCATTACTGCTGTGAAAGAGAATTCTTTACTCTATTGTCTATTCTGAGTTAACACTAACTTAAGTACCTCACTATATTGTGAAGACAGGATTAACTCTCCTTTGTCTACTTTTTGAATGAGTCAACACAAGCTTGAACTAGGTGGAGGAGCTTGCAAACCACTTCATGAATTCATACCCTACTTAGTGCAAGGTGACAAGCCAGCAAGATACTTGGAGAGCTCCACCCTTTTTTCTAACTCAATCAGTCAGAAACTTATGAATACTTTTAAGAGTTCACACACAAGTTCACACCCTCAGAAACTATTCAATCAGGAAACTTAAACTTTTTAATGAGAAATTGACCTTCAGAAGATGATTAGTTGATCCCACAGACACTGCCTTCTGGACAGTGCTAGACAATTCGGAAACTGTGATTGGCCCCTGAGAAGAAGGGAGGAGACAAGAAGTCACCATAAAAGCAAACCTGAACTCCTTCAGAGCAGATGACCTTTGAGAAGATAGTCTGAAGAGATTGTCTTCTGGTGATAATCTTCTGACTGGGACCTGCACTTGAGACTGTGGCTTAGATCATAGACTTGAAGTTTGGCTTCAACCTAGACTCTGACTCCTAGACTACTTCATTGGGTGAATGAAAAACTTACTCCTTTCCCAGTTTCCTAAGAGACTAGCTTCCATCTAGCAGGAGGACATGTGGTTACTCACCATCAGCTTCCAGTTGAGAGCTAAATAACCTCTATCTGGATTAAGCAGACACAGAGTAAACATTTATATTGATAGCATAGATAACCTCTATAACCTCTTCATATTTCTCTATTTTATTGTTTCCTCTCACCAAGAATAGAAGAAAAGCAGAAAATTGGGAAGATTTTTCATAAACGGCCTGTCAACTAGTATTCTCATACCTAAAATAGAGAACTATGTCAAATTATGACAAAGTCATGCACCAATTGTCAAGTGGCCAAAAAATATGATCAGTTTTCAGAAGAAGGAAATCATACAAATCAGCATTGGTGAAACTTTTAGGAATCATGTGCACAAACTGTACCTTCAAGCTGCCTGTGAACCTCCCACATTACCCCCGACAGCAGAGGAAAGAAATGTTTGCATTGAACTACTGAACAGAGGGGTGGGAAAAATGTCCTTGGGCACTGTGGAGGGGAAGAACAGAGCAGCCCTCTCTGGTATGCTGGGACACATGTACCACTTCTTTGTCAACACAGAATTGGTATATGAAAAAAATTCCCTAAATCACCACTATTTGATAAATGCAAGCCAAAACAATACTAAGATATCATCTCTCAAGAGATTGGCCAAAATGATAAAAGGGAAAAATGACAAATTTTGGAAGTGATTTGGAAAAATGGGAATACTAATAATACAATTAGTGGAACTATGAACTGAGGCAACTGTTTTGGAGAACAAATTGGGAATTATGGCCAGTGTAATAAAATTGTGTATACCCTTATACCTGATATTAACTTTGTTTAGTCTGTTTCCAAAGAGATCAGAGTAAAATGAAAAGAACCCACATGCTCCAAAATATTTATAGCATCTTTCATTGTGGTGGCAAAGAACTGGAAATAAGGGGAATGTTAATCAATTGGGGAATGACAAAAGAAATTATGCTATATGATTGTGATGATACTACTGAGAAGTAAGGAATGATGAACAGACTTATTTAAAAAAAACTCAGAAAAAATACAAGAAACCATGAAGAGTAAAATGAGAACCAAGAGAATATTATATATAACTAGAGATTTAATATTTGAAGAATAACTTGTGAATGTTCACCTCCAGAGAATGAACTGAGAAGTGGAAACATGAAAGACTTCATCTGAATGTATATTTTTGTTTGACAGATGATGTAGGGAGGGCAGAAAAGGAGTCAAGCTACCTGGAAATAATTTAATTATTAATAAAATAAATAATTTTACTTTTCAAATTCAAAGTTTAGAATAACAAGTATTTCCCCATATTTTTCTACTTATCTATTTATTTTTGATTTCTTTGTAGTATAGAGGAATTGTAATATAGTGGATTAAAGGTTTATCTTAGCTTTAGGCAGACCTGGATTTGAATTCTGTCACAGATATTTACTAATTTTATTATAAACAATTCATTCAGGCTAACAGTACCACCAGATAACTTTCTAAAATTAGAGATAAGGTGAAATTTGCATGATAAAAGATTTTCCCCTTTACCTCTAACACTATTGGTCAGGTACTTCCTTCTACCAATATAATAATTTTTCACTTACCCAATTCATTTACTGCATAGCACAATATGCAGAACTGTAGACTTAGAAACTGGAAGTCTTGCATTTAAACCCTGACACTGACTGTGTGACCCTGGGAAAATAATTCTTCCTGACTCAATTTCTTCAATATAAAATGACATCACATACCTCCTTGATTTGTTGTGAGCACAGACTTAAAAATTATAAATAATTTACCACAGTGTTTGGAACATTGTTGCTATTGTTGTTCATTTCAGTTGTGTTCATCTCTGCGATCTCATTTATGCTTTTCTTGGAAGAGACAGTGGAATGGTTTGCCATTTCCTTCTCCAGCTAATTTTACCAATGAGGAAACTGTGGCAAATAGGGTTAAGTGACTTGTCCCAGGTCACAATTAATAAGTGTGTAAATCCAGATTTGACATTCAGAAGATTAGTCTTCCTGATGTTTGGCTCAATGCTCTATCTTTTGTGATACCTAGATGCTCCCATTATTTCATATTATATTACCTTCCAAAAGTTCAAGCCAAACTGGACTTCTAACTATTCTGTAAATATGATGTACATAGCTATCTTCCTGGAACATAGTAAGTCTCAAATAAATGCTTATTTACTTCCTTCCTTTCAAGCATTATTATATAGTATATGCAAATGAAAATATATACTAAATGAGAAATTACTATGAAGAATAATCAGATTTAGTCAGTTAAAGAATACAGACACCTTTTTTTTGGATGACTAGATCTAACATGAAAATGTATAAGAATATTTTTAAATGCACATGAGTTTTGAAATGTTAAGATGTTTCTTTACAAACACTTTGTTTTCTTTTATTTTTATTCTCAAATGCTGTGATATCACTTGTATGATTAGAATTTTTCTCCCCAGGACTTGCTTTCCCATCACGCCATTTGCATATCTATGTAACTTACTGTTATAAAGAGTTTTCTTAATTTCACTCTATTTAAGAGCAGAATTTCATTTCCAAGTTAGAGGGAGTTATTTATTCTCACTCTGTCTTTTTTAAGAGCATAAGTTTTCTTAATATCATGCTGTCTCTTTAAGAGCAGAATTTATAAGGAAAGGCTGGAGTTGGCAGAGGATTCCATTTTCTCTGGCTTCTGAGGGAGCAGGAGTTCTGAAGTTTTTGTCTCTCTCTCTCCATTTCTCTCTCTCTCTCTCTGTCTCTCTCTCTTTCTCTCTCTCAAGAGGATCTGGTAGTTTGCTTCAGACAGTTTGGATTCAGTTTAAGGAGATTGGAGGAGATACAGTTTTTATTAGTTAGGTAGATAGCAAATTTAATCATTGTTAGACAGAGTAGGTGAGATACTCCTGCTTTGGCAGGAAAAAAAGATCCTTAGATTTAGGGTTTCTTAGAACTTTTAGGATAGGTTTTTTTTTAATTTTAGACATAGTATAAGATTTAAGAGCTATAATCTCCTATTTCCTTTCTCCTACTCCTATCTAAACTTGTCAGTAATAAATAAGTGTTTCTGGTTTACCAAACTGATCCCCACAACTTTCATCAAACTCCTACAAGTAATTTTAACCCCCCAAAATTTGGTGAGTCAGCCAGTATTTTGATTAATCTATTGATCTTCTAATTCACAGTCATTACTAGGAAAAAGTAGAAACATGCTAAAGACCATGGTTCAGTTGGGTCAGGAAGAGGTTCCATCATACCTCAAACAGTTCCCATTACCAGTGTGATATTACATCTCATGGTTTTAGGTATTCTGCAGTTACTGTCATTCTTTGGATTTTTTTTTTGTTATCAGGAATGATCCAGGGGTACCAACTGTACCTAAGAGTTAGCCAAATATTAACAAGAAAAAAGAAACAACTAAATAATAATCAAACTAAAAGAAGACTGGTGTATCTTGCGGATTCTATCACACAGTTGACTGAAACTATCTCAAAACAAAATGAAATTATAGCTGTTTATCTGCCTCTACCACTGCTTCTACCACTCCTACAAAGCCAGCCACTTCTACTAATTCGAACAAGCCAACTAAACCTAAAAGCCAGGAAAAGGGATGATAATAGGGTATTCCCTCTGAGAGAATTGCCAACTTTCAATCTGAAAAAAGAATTAGTAACTTTTAGGCACCAGAGGCCATTTACCCCACAGGATATCAAGGGATGTAAGTGAAGTAACCCTTCATTTGAAGAGGAGCCCATAGCAGTGATTTAAAAAAAAAAAGGATGGAAACTATTTGTAGGCAGTTTGATCCAATCTGGTTTGATTTTGAACACATATTAGATGAACTATTAGCCAAGAGGGAAAGCTTAGATTTTTCCTTATTTGTGTGAAAAACATTTTGTAATTATTATATATTTCCTTTGTCTTGGCAGGTAAGATCATAAGTATTTTATACTACCTACATTTATTTTAAATTTATTGCTTCAATCTCTTCTTTGGGGTTTTGTTGGTAATATAGAGAAATATCAATGCTTTATGTTGATTTATTTTATAACCTGTAACTTTGATAACCTCACTAATTGTTTCAACTAGGGTTTTTCTGCAGTAATGCTTTTTGATTCTCTAAATATAGCATCACAATACCTGCAAAGAGCAATATTTTTGTCACCTCGTTTACTCAAATTTTTATTGTTTTATTGCTATAGCAAGTATTTCTAATAAAATATCAAATAATAATGATGATAGTGCACATCCTTAATTCATCCTTGGTCTTATTGGGAAGGGTTCTAAGTTAGCATCATTACAGGTAATCTGGGTTCTTCATTTTATATCGATACTACTTATCCTTTTAAGGCTTTCTAGTACTTTTAACAAGAGTGGGTCTTGATTTTATGGCAGATACTTTTTTTGCAACTATTGACATAATCAATTTTTTTTCTTTTGTTATTGATACATTTAATTACACTAATAGTTTTCCTAATATTTGAGTAGCTTTTTGAATTATATTCTGAATATGAATACCATCTACTAATAATATATGATCTTTATAATATATTCCTTATTTTTTACACTAGAATTTATTTAAATTGTTTACATTAATATTCATAAGGGAATTCATCTGTAGTTTTTTCTCATAGATGTTTTTATGATGGAAGGAAATCAGTATGAATCGTTCTTCATCTATTTTTTTCAAAGAGTTTGCATATTAGTATGATTTAGTATTTAAATATTTGGTAGTATTTACTTGTAATGCCATTTGGTTCTGAGGAGATTTTCTTTGATCATTTATGGTGTCTTCAATTTCATTTTCAAAGAAACAATTATTTGTTATTCTATTTTCTTTTCTGTTGTTGGTTAATTTATATTTTTGTAAATGATAATCTATTTAATTTACATCATAAGGGTTTTTTATTTACTTGACTCAAATAAATCCTAATAAATGTTTAAATTTAATCTTCATGAGTAGTGCCTTAATATTTTTCATTTTCAATGCTGGCATTAAACATTTTTTAATCAATTTTACCATTGGCTTATCTATTTTATTTTATTTTTATAAAACCAGCCAAAATACCCTTTCTGGTAGTTTAACTTCATTGTAAATTTCATAATTTCTTTTATTGCTCTAATTTATCTTTCTAGGTTTCCTCTGTCATTCTTGATTCTAAAAATAATTTCTGGATATTGTTATAATGATTTTTAGGAAAGGGGGAAAGTAAAGTTACACAGAGGAAGAAGGTACATATAAATAAAATTGAATTCATTAACAGACAAGGGAAAGGTTTTGGGAATGGAATAAAGGAGAAAAGGTAGCATCTGACTCTTAACCCAGTTAATAAACCCACTATCAAACTACTTTAAACTAAATACCTAAGTTTCCCAAGCGTACATCCAACAGGGAACCAGATTTCTCACACACAGAGAGTCCTTGGTGGGTTAGGTACAGGAATCCAGCTGAGTTCTCAATTGTCCCAGGAAAAGAGGTTTCTTCAAGTGTCCACTCTGTCCACCAGATTGTATGACAATATCCTCTCACCCTTGTTTGGTGGTTTTCAAAGAGGCTATTTTCTAGCTGTCCAGGAGAGTTCAGGAGAGATCAGATCTTCACCTTACAGGCTTCACTTTCAGATCCAAATTAACTGTTGTAAACCTGCTCCTTTCAACAGCTTAGAATCCTGACCCAGTGACTCTCAGAATCCAGGCCTATCAATCATCTTCTTGCTACTTTTCCTTCCCTTGCTACACTATTTTAAAAAATCTCTTTCTTTAGTTCATCCAGGAATTTTTATTGGTTTTTGCATTTAATCTGCAATCTTCTTTGCCACTTTGCTGCTATTTTTATGATCAGTTTTTGTGGTTTGCTTAGTTTTCTAGCCCATTTCTTGCCTTTGGACTTCATGTAGAGTTGAGCGCTGTTCATTTATGGGAAAGAGGTCATTGTCCCAAGTTACAGTCTTTTTTACCCTACTATTTTCACAGATAATTCTGGAGATCTGAAAAATTTAAATGCTTCCAAGGCATGATTTGATGAAAGTTATATTCATTACTCACCTGTTCTGCAAGCTGATCCTTAAGCAAAAATGTCTTCTTACTTTCTAGTAATTAAAACTCCTCTCCTCCCTGGAACTAGGAACCAGATTTGGATAATGGGCAATGGAGTTGCCAAATAATGCCTTGTCCTGAATCCATCGCTATCCCAGAGTTTCCATTGAGTCTACTTTTTATTAAACATTAAATCTCCTTACTGACTTTGGACAGTGATTGCTTTGGGTACAATTGCTGTTGCTGACAATTTTGGTTCCCCAAGGCTCATATTATTGCAAAACTGTTTTCCCAGCCCATTCCTATCTCATATCTCACTTAGATCTTTTGTTGGTTCTATCAATTAATAATTTGATTTTATATCACTTTATATTTGCTTAGAGTAAAATCTTGGGAAGCTTCAATAGAATACTTCCTTTACCATCTTGGCTCTATCTTTATAATAATATCTATTAAGAGAAGTTTATGCATGTTATTTTTTTCCAATTTGAAGAATCCTCTGTTAATTTATGAACTGCTACTATGAGTTTTTATCTCCATGGCTTTTAAAAATATTTGGTTTTTATTTTATTTTATTTATTTATTCCCTCCATCACTTCCTCTCTCACTATACTGATAGTAAATGGGTGATTGGGTTGTAAGACTGCTTCACATTTCTTGGCTTAAGGGAATACAAGATTTACTGGTCTACATCTTTGCCCTGAAAAATAGCCATTTTCCAGATCCACTTTATACCTTTTTCTTAGCTTCTTGTTTGGTACTCTATTCCAGTTCCTCTCCTCATTATCCTCTTCTCCTTCTTGAGTGGTTTAAATCATCATCTGCTTCCTTTTCAAAGTACATGGAGATTATGGAGATGTAGTACAAGTAATCTTTACCACCTCAAAGGTGGTAAAACCCGGGTCAATGTCCAATCAGAGCTGAGGACAATTTTACCTGGTTTCCTCTTTCTTTAAACTTTAGTTTTATAGTTGAGTAGCATATATAGAGAGGATCTGAATGAGAGTGAGGTGGAGGGAGGTTAAGGGTATACAAAAAGAGTCTGTAAAGCAGCATGGTAATTCTTTTATCAGTCTTTAAATAAATTTGGAAGTTAACTCATGCTCCTTTCACAGATGCATTGAGACCTATAGGGAAGGGATGCTGATTGAGTGCTTTAAAGATTAAAGTTCTGTGTTTTGGATGCAGGAGAATTTTGCTTTGTCAGAGTCTATCTTCTTCCTTTTATAGATTTATTTGCATTATTCTGTATCTGTCATAAAACTCCCTTTTGGAGAAGAGTTGGAAAATTGAAGTGGTATGGAAAAAAGATTAATATTATCTTGCTTGTCAAATGTCCCATAAAGATCAAATTAACATTTTAATAGGAGAAGACAACTCAATACAGACATGGTTTTTTGGTAAGGGAATTTTGGTTTATGAAGTCATATATATTTTGAGTTGAGCCATAAGTCATAGGATGTTTTTAAATATTCACTATTATTAATTGAATTAGATATTCTGAATGAGTCAATTCTTCCTGAAGTATTATGATAAATGAGGTAGAAAATTCACTAGTAACATAACAAATAGTTTAAGAAATAACCAGTGTAACCACCAAAAAACTTTTTTACATTTATTATCTAAATTCATGTTCATTTCCATGGGGTTTAGTGAGTAAAATATAAATATATAAAATTATTTCAGAAATTTCATATGGGTTCTACTATTTAATAACAAAGAACCCAACACTTTTTCTAAAGCTTCCTTCTCCTACCTGCAGTATTATAATGTTGTATTGACCAAATGAATTTAACTAAAACAGTGTTTTATTATATTTGAACTATAGTACCAGATACTGAGGACAAAATGATAACAGAATAATTGCTTTTAGGCTTGATAATTCTCTATAGGGATGTTTTGCATAATGCAAACAGTCTAAATTTAAATTGCTCATACCATGATGAAATTCAGGTTTCACTTATCATTTCAGTAGTTCTTTTGAATATAATAAATATTTTATTTAATGTAGAAATAATTATTGTTGGTAGAAAACATTTTACTGCATGCCTGTTCTCACTGGTCAAATGTCTGATTAAACATTCTGTGCAGCTTGTATAAAGAAGGATTAAATTTTCAACACTTAATTACTTTAGCCAGTTGCCATCTGTTGTTTGATTTCAGACCTTTCTCTCCAACTTTAGACTCCATGGAGTGTCTGCAAGCAAGTCAATTAGATCATGGATGTTTCCTGCTGACAATACAGCATTTTTAATGTTCACCTATGGAACCACAGAAACCTGACTGGACAATTTAATAGCCAAGACAAAGAGGCCTTATGTGACTTCCAAGGGATGTGCAAAGTGTTTGTTTTCTGGGTTAGAGAGCATCCATTTCAAAGTAAGTGTTGTTTAGTGTCAGTGAAGCAAAAATGTCAGTTGTCTCTTCTGGGCCATGCCTTTGGATAACACTTTAGTGATATTATATCATATAACATAGGTCTTTCTTCAAATAACTCTAGAAGATAGGTGCTGCAAATAGCATTATTCCCATTTAACAGATGAAGTAAACAAATTTAAGTGTCTTTAAAATATAACGCAAAAATAAAAGCAAATAAAATTTGCTTTATAAAAAAGAAAATAGCACAGTTTAAGCCCAGGTAAAATACATACATATATTTTACCCAGTTTCCAAACAACAGTGAGTGGATAAAGAAGCTGAGTGGAGAAACTACATAAATCTTTCTTCAGAAGAAGAGCAATGAATATGTATTTAAAACAGAATAATCTAATAGTGTCTGTCTATGTCAGCTTAAGATTGACATAATTAGCAGCTCAATATAAGGTCATAATCCTAAAGGTAAGAATATTTTAAGGAATGAATTATTACAGATGTTTTATTGTAGGCAGATTATGTGGGAATGTCAAATCACACATTTAAGATGTTGAATTGGAAACTGAGATAAGATTTGCTTCTCCTTCCTACAGGAGGTACAACCTCCTAGCCTTACATTGTTCCTACCAAATGAAGTACAACATTCCTAAGATCTTCTTCAAGAGATCACATGCCCTTTCTCAATAATGAATTCTAGTGCTTAATAATCCTTAGAGATATACAAATTATACTCTTGGCCAGAAGCCACATTAACACTTAACAAAGAAGACAAGGTATAATGTAATCTTTAAAATAGTTCAAAAGATAAAAAAGGGAGTGAGAATGGGTTTCTGAGCACAAGAAGTAATATTTTAAAGTTCATTATTTCATAAGATAAGTCACTGAAATAAAACACCATGTCAGCATAGCTGGTGAGAATCAAGTATTTTTTTTGCTTGCATTTTTGATATTATGCAAAAAAGGACTCAGAGCTATTCATTTGTCTGTATTAGATAGTGTTACATTTTCTCATATAATTCTAAAGTAATTATTAGTTAAAATGGTCTTATTAAACTTCTGAAATGATATTATGTAGAAAAAAAGGAGATATATATTTTTAAATGAGGCAGAAGGAGCCCTTCTTCAATAGCTCCATGGTTTTAGGTTTAATAAACTTAAAGAATATAAGATATACCTTTGATCCTGATAGTGGGTACAGTTGGTACACACTGTTATAGGAATTTTAGGAAGGGGGGAAGGGTTATACAAAGGGGAAAGCACACTTAAATAATTGAGTTTATTAACAAAGAGAGGGATGATGGGAAAGGAAGAGGGGAAAGGTTTGCTTCTGACTATTTGCCCCCAAGATATTTCACCCACTATAGTTAATTTCCTAAGCTAACCTACCTAACTAACTAAAAATAAAGATTTCTAAGGATAAATCCAACAGGGAACCCAGAATCTCACACATAAAGTCCTTGGTAGGTTAGGTAGCAGGAATCCAGCTGTTGAGACCTCAAATGTTCCAGGAGAGAGAGTGAGAGAGAGAGAGAGAGAGAGAGAGAGAGAGAGAGAGAGAGAGAGAGAGAGAGAGAGAGAGAGAGAAAGGCTCCTCCAAAATCATTCTGTCCACCAGAATGTATGGGGTCTTCCTCTCAACTTTGTTGACTTTATTCAAAGGCAGACAACTCACCAGATGAATTTGTCCAGGGAGAGTCCAGATACACACCCTTCAGGCTTGACCTTCAGCTCCAGACAGACAGTCAGAAACCCATCCCTTCAACAGCTTGGAACTCTCACCCTGCCAGCTCTTGGAAAATTCTGAGGCTTGACGACTGTCAGTCAAAGTCTTGCACTCCATACCTTCTCTTGCTATACCACTAACAATTTATAAGAACATTGCAAAAATAAATAAGTAAATAAAACCCAAAATATGAAAAAAAACCTTATTTGAGATTAGATAAAATGTTATATCATGCTGAACAAATGGTCTACTGTTAAGGCTTAATTATTTTTTACCATTTTAAAATATATTTTTTTCATTCTCATTAATATATGTTTTTTCTATGATCTGTTCTTTGATCCATTTGTTAAAGGACAGTTAAGTGGTTCAGTGGACAGAATGTTGGGCCTAGAATCAAGAAAACTCCTCTTCTGAGTTCAAATCTGGGCTCAGACATTTATTAGCTGTGTAACTTTGAGAAAGTCACTTAACCCTTTTGGCCTTAATTCATCTGTAAAATGACTGAAGAAGGAAATGGCAAACCACGTCACTATCTTTGCCAAGAAATTCCCAAATGGGAAAATGAAGAGTCAGACATGACTAAATTAAAAAAAAAAACAGTACTTGTTATTCAGAAAATCACGAGACAGGGAAGGGGAAGGTCTAGATTTGATATTTGTAGGTGACCCAAAGGTCAGTGTAAAAATATATGGTAGCTGTAAATATGTTCCAACATATTACTAACAATGATTTCCATCACAGACATAAAAGTGGCAAAGTGTCATGAAGGATGATCTTATTTGGGGTTTCCTGGAAAACATAATAGCTTGCCATTTCCTTCTCCAGATCATGTTACTGATAATAAAACTGAGGAAAACAGGAGCAAGTGACTTGCCCACTATTGCCCAGTTAATATGTGCTGAGACTGGATTTGAACAAAAGTCTTCCTGACTCCAATCCCTATTATATATCCACTGTAACAATTAGTTGCTTCCTAAAAAGGGTTCCTTAAAATAACGTAAGAAAAAATAAAAAGACCAAGGAATATCTTTAATGGAAGTTAGAAATAAAATTCCTAGTTTTGGAAATTAAAAAATCACCAAAGATATAACTAAGAATAAGCAAATATTCTGAATGAAACCATAAATAAAACATAGGGATATTAAGTTTACATGCTCCAAAAATGTTAGCATTTCAATCAATAAAGGTAATTTAACTGAGTAGAGACAATATAATAATAACTGTAACACACCAAACATAACACAATAAAAGTTCTATGATTTTATATTACTCTGTCAGTTTTAGACAAATTTAACAAAAAAATAAACAAAACAGAAAATATAGAATGGAAGTAGTTGCTAGAAAAAATAGTTTAGCCATTTTTGTGCCTTCCAAATTAGAGTGATATATGTATATATGTAAAAAAACGCATGTGTGATTTTCTGCATTATAAGTAACTTACCAACAAAAAAATGACCATATATTGTGGCAGATATTTCTTACAAATAAATGTAAAGAGGCAAAAATAGAAAGCATATTTCTCACAGATGATGATAAAAATATTTATTTTTATCATATAACCAGCAATCAGCAATCAGTTAAAGGAGTACAAAAGACATGAACTCAAAAGTAGACAGCAACAAACTCATAACTAATAAGTTTACAAAAAAGGAAATAATAGAAATAACTAATAATCAAGTGAAAGAAAATTATAATGAATAAATAACATCAAAATTTCTGAAGTGTAGCTAATGTAGTGCTTCATGACAAAATTGCATCTCTAAAAATATACATTAACAAAATAAATAAAAATAAAATATTAATGAACAGAATATATATATATAATAATGCTTAAAATATAAAGTAAGGAAAAATTATTGAAACATAGAGGAAAATATATATATGTATATGTATCCTAAAGCAAAGTAATTATTAAAAATTGTTACTTTTAGTTATTCTTGAATGCCTTTTGATTCTTTTAATATGTCAATATGTAACAAAATTATATAATACACATTATTTTACATATATGTAATATGTAATACATTATGATAAATATGCTTATACAAGAGAAATAATTTTCACATTATCTATGTGCAAAAATCTGTGTCCCAGTTTTCCCCTCCTTTTTACCCCTCCCCCAAAAGGCAGGTAATATTATATAGATTGCACACAGATGATATAATACACATTTCATCAAGATATGAAAGAAGAAACATATTGCTTTTACTAGAGAAAAATTCATGATTGAAATAAAGTACAAAATGGTATGTTTCAATCTGAATATGAAATTCATCTGCTCCTTCTTTGGTAATGGATATCCTTTCTCATCATGAGTTCCTTAGAGTTGTCCTGGATATTCACCTTGTTTATAATAGTTAATTCATTGATAAATTATCATAATTTTTCATATTGTTGTTACTGTGTACAACATTTTCTTGGTTCTGCTGAGTTTACTTAATTCTTTCTAGGTGTTTTGTCATCTACTTGTTTGTAATTTCTTCTGGCATAAAAGTATTCCATTACAATCATATGCCACAAATGTTTTGTATAAACTTTTTTTAAAAGACTAACAAAATTAAGTTAGATGTAAGAAATACATAATGAAAAGATTTCTGGTCCTGATGGACTTTGCAGAATTCTATCAAATTTTTAAAACTGCAAAAATTACTCTGAAAATTTGAGAAGAAAAAGTTTGCTACTTTTTATTCTTTTTGTTGTGCAATCAAATCTTCTAAAATATTAATTCTAGATTCTCCTGTAGTCAATTTCTGCCACTGTCTTGCAGAGCTTGCATCTACTATTTCTCTTTTTCACTGTGCACTTGCCCTCATGAGTTCTAAATGATCCATTTCTGCAGGCAGAATGAGTTACTTCTTAAGCATCAAATTCCCCTTGACAACATCCTATTACATACAAACCAGAGTCATGTCATGATTTTGCACAGAGTAATTACTTAATAACTTTTCATTAGACTGAAAATTCCCAAATGAGCATTTTGTATATATTCTGTGTACCTTCATATGTGAACATGATGCTTTCCCTTTTAGAATATAAGGTCCTTGATTTCAAGAACTTTCACTTTTACCACAGAATCTCTAATATTTTGCACAATGTCTTCTATATTGTAAGTGTTTCATAAACAACTATTAACTAATTAGCACAAGTAGCTTCATATCCCAATTCTATTTCTGGAAAAAAACTTATTGGAAATTTTTTTTCTTTGTTTTCCTTCTACATTCTTAAAAACTAGGACAATATAAAAGGTGGTATTTACTAGAACTGATCTGAGAAGTAATTTTTTAAATTATATATATATATATATACATATACATATATATATATACACACATACAAAAACATTATATTTCTGTTTTTCTCACATCTTCTCTAAGCAAAATAACTCTGATGTTTTCTTGACAAAATTTTAAACTATCTTTATCTTTCTAAATATCTTGTCCCTATTTGTCATCTTTATCCACATGTATTTTGTTAACATTTTAGGTGAAGGATTCTTAATCATTTTTATATGATGGACAATCTTGGCAGTCTATATTATCCTACAGGCCCCTTCTAAGAATAAGAATTTTAAATAAATGAAAGAAATAGAAATGTTGATTTGTGGATAGGAAAATTAAATATGCATATTTTTCACCATTCAAGTTCAAGGATTCTCTGGAAATCATATTAAAATTCCATTTATAAGGATTACATATAGGGGTTGATTCAATGTGGATTATCCTTCAGACTTTAGAATATAATTTTTCCAGGTATACATTATCAAGAAGAAATAAGTCAGTATAAATAGGGTTCAGAAACATTCATCATGTTTCAGTAATTAATGAAGATAAGGAATTGTAGCATATTTTACTCATGTACATAATTAGTTATAAAGTCTTAACAGATAAATGATTGTTGTAATTACAAAGTCCCAGTAAAACACCATTACTTGTTGTTATTTCAATAGTCATAGGGAGATCCATGAAGACAAGATCAAGTAGGACTATTACTATCAATACTATCATCATGACCATTCTTATCCCTACCATTGTTGCTGTGAATTCTGTTATATCATCTGCTACTTGTACTACTTCTACTTCTTTATGGTTTACAAATACTTTTCCTTAATTTCATTTAATGGAACAGGAAACAAATATTTTCTTCACTTTTAGCATATATTTATCCTATGGAAAGCTATAATCTACATTGATAAATAAAGTTGTCTAGGGCTTTTTATGTCCTCGAGCCCATAATGTCAAAACTCATTAATAAAACAGTATTTCTTACTAATTCTCAAAAAAATGATTAAATCTCAATTCTGAAGACAATTTGGCAAGTATTTATTATATACTTTATTTGATAGCCTTCTCTCTCTGGAAATATTTTTGTTTTGTGGCCCTCCCTAAATATTTGTTAAACACTGAGTTAGATTATGATATCATAAAGCATTCAAACTATTCTCACTAAATTCCTGGTTTTGTTTTTCTCTCTCTAGACATTTTCCTTTTCCCAAATTAGTCTTGCCCATAAGGAGACATCTGTCCTTCCAACAACACTCTTTCTCTCCTTTTTTTTAATTAAAGGTGCTTCTAAAGTTACCAGATTCCATTAACTTTTCTAATATGTTCTATTATATCTAACTACCCCCTTTTGCCCCTTTTCTCCTGCCAAAAATTCAACTAATCACTATTCATTGATCTTCTACAAAATATTAATTAGGTTCAACTTTCTTCTATAATATGCTATTCTTTTCATTTTTAGATAATTGTCAGATAGGGAATCAATCTCCTTTCACAACTACAGATTATATTAGAAGGATCAAGCAAAAATGCTACCTAACTTTATCTCTGTTGGTGTGTACCTATTCAGTTATCTCAGATTTGGAAAATGACAAGGTTTAAGTTAAGGCACCACAGTGCTGCTGGTTGTGGAATAAATGTTGTCCATTCTTACAAAAGCTAAATTGATAAGAGCAGCAGGAGTGATTGAAATTCCAAGGGTTCAAGGGCCCTACCTGGAAAAAGACATGAATAAATATAGGCCATGGGAAAAGTGGCCACACCTCTCTCCATATGCCATTTTGGAAATATAAAAAAAAATTAAAACCTCCATAATTGGCTTTGAAAACAGAAGTGCAAAAAACAGACTGAAGTTTTAGATAGTACCTCTATGCTCTCCATGTTAGAAACAGAGCAAAACATAACACAAAGTTTGAAATCAAAAATTGGGCTGAGAAAATGAGCAAACAACCTGATCGTAAAAATCTACTATAGTAACAGGGAAGATCAAGATGCCAACACAGAAGAAAAAAATGAAGTCAGAAGAGATGTGTGTGTGTGTGTGTGTGTGTGTGTGTGTGTGTGTGTGTGTGTGTGTGTGTGTGTGTGTAGCCTTAAAGGAAAAAAAGTGAATTGGAAATAAGCCCAATATTTATTCCTGGAAAAACTAAAATAAATTTTTCAAAACCAAGGAAGAATATTAGAGGAAAAATTAGACAAGAAATGGAAAAGAAGGAATAAAATGATTCAAAGACAATTGGATGAGACAGGAGGTAAAATAGAAGAAATGTAATGCATGGAAATGCACAGTTAATAATCCGAACTGTGAAAGTGAATGGGAAGAACTCACTCATAAAACAGAGGCTAGTAGTGGCATTGGTGGCACCATAGACCCTGGTACCTGAGTTGGGGAATACTGAATAAATCAGTCCAAGAGATTTAAGTGAGAAACACTTACTGCCTACCAACTACTATCCAAATGATGAAAGAACAAAATTACATCAAAACAAATATTTGATCAACAGAACTGAAGGAAGAAGGGGTAAAGCAGTGCTCCTGCCCAGAAAAATGTATAAATACAGAAAGGAGGACTCATCTCACTGGAGTACAAGGAGAAAACACTGAGAAAAAAGCAGGGAAAAGAGCAGACAGTTCAGTAAAGCTTTGGCAGGGTAAGAATGCAAACCAATGCAATATAGAACAGGTAGTAGTGGGAGGAAAGTGGCCCTACATAATCTAACCAGAATATAGTCAGGGCACAAGTCAGCACAGATAGAAGTGGGAGGAACCCAGTCCAACAAGGTCCAACCTCTGTGATTGAGTGGAATCCAACTCCAACAAGTTGAAATGAACAGCTACAAAACTCCTCCCAACAGGAAAACCAAGCCACCTACAAAGTACTCAATCTGAAACGAAAAGAACTAAGCAGATTCCAAGAACAATACTATATGGAGTTAATAGAAATAGTTCTTTTTTTGATTTGAAAACCCATTTTGGGTATTATCAGCTTCACCCTTCGACTGCACTTCACCCTGGCTCCCTGGACACCTGGATGGGGATGGCTTAAGTACTGCATAAATCCTGGCATCTAAAAGATGGGGCTCTGACCTGAACTGAAGTTGTCTGTCCAACCACAGACACTCAGGAAAAGTGAAAAGAACATTTTTATACTAAAGATGATGAGGAAACAAGGTCTCTTTATTAAGGAACTCAGTTCTTGACACATAAAGGCTAGAGACTCTTGCCGCAACCACTTTTGACCCCCAAGTAGAGAAAGCATGGCAAAATCCGGTGAATTAGGTGGCCAGGTAATCACATAATTTTCTCTTTCTAACTTTTACTAAAAAAATAATTATAAATTAATATAGAGTCTCCAGAGAACTTTAATCACAACAGTACAAACATAGGACAATAGTCCTTCCACCCCAGGGGTAGAGCTAATCTTCAGCATCCATAAAAATCAAGGGGAAAATAACCCCCAAATGAACAAAAGACAGAGAAAAAGCCTAACGCAAGAAAAAAAATTCAACAAGATGACCAAAATCCAAGCTCAGAGGGGAATACCACATGTCAATTCTGACAAAAAAGGGATTTTAGAAGTCTGAGGAACACAGGCTAGACCCTGCTCTATCCTGAGCTGCATCAGTTATCCTGAGCTACATCAGTGGGAGAGAATTGGGGAAGGAGCATGTCTTGGGTTGTTGAGAGACTGTCATCTGTGGTCACTCCTGGGAGAGTGGAGTCCCTAACTGCTACCACATGGAGAGGTGGACTGTCTGCTCACAGTTGTAGTGGCTGTAGTAGATGGTCTGTGGTTGGAGTACCTAAGGTCAATCACAGTTTGGGATTTGAGCAGAGGACCATCCAACCCTAGAATATAAAAACAAAACTATAATACTTAAATAAGACCCAAGAAAAAATAAACATACACTCCCAAAATCCTAAAACATGAAGAAACATATCCCTAATCACTAGGAGCCTAGGACTCTACCAAAAAGCCAATAATCATGTCTATTGGCCCTGCTAATAAAATTGAAAATAAAACCAATTATTGATAGCTAGGATGGGGACAGAGAAAAGTTCACCTCAAACTCAGAGAATTGTGAAGTAAAAATGCCTACTTCAAAGACAGCAAAGAAATAAAATAAAGGGCTTCAAGATCAAAAAGAACTTTTGGAAGAACTTACAAAAAAATCTTCAAAAACCAAATGAGAGGGTTTGAAGAAAAATTGGAAAAAAAGAGATACATATAGAGTGTAGGTGAAGTGCTGGTTCAGAATGAACTCTTCCTTATCTGATGCATAGAAGGTAGGTATAGTAGTCATGATCTCTGACAGAGTTAGGGCTAAAATGGATGTAATTGGAAAGGATGATATAGTATATTGTACTGATACTATGGATAATCAGGAAGTATTACTATTGGACCAAGAGTTGGCCAAAATGCACCAAGAATAATAGTATCCATATTTCTAAAGGAATAAGTTAAATTAGACATAAATGGAAGTAGATAACAAAATACTAATAGCAGAGGACTTTAGTTTTCCAATCTCAAAACTAAATAAATCTAATAAAAAAAAGAAGTTAACATTAGATAAGTTAAATATGATAGATATCTGGAGAGTCCCCACATGTCGATATGAGGTCAGCTGTAGAGCTAAGCCTGAGTATACACATAATGCAAATATATTTTTGGTGGGACAACAAGGGTTTAGAAAGGATATATATTCTGCAAAAGTCTTACTATATAAGACCTATCATATCTTCTAAGTAGTCATGCATTTCTGAGGGGTTGTGGCAATGGAACAAAAGCTCCACTGGATATGAGCAAGCTGGACAGGCTTGATTTTGGAGAATATGTATTGTATCTGCTGCCCAAGGACAAATCTAACAAAATGTGATCTTGGTAATGTATATTACTGGAAAACCAGACAGGTTAAGTTTATCAAATTAAATGCTGATAAAAACATGGATAAACAGGTCTAATATTACATTGCTAGAATAGTTGTGAATTGTTTAATTTTAAAAAATTATGGGGGCATCTAGCAGGCTCAGTGGATTGAGAGCTATGCCCAGAGATGGGAGGTCCTGAATTCAAATCTGATCTCAAACACTTCCTAGCTGTGTGATCCTGGGCAAGTCACTTAACTCTCATTGTCCTAGAATCATCAATACAGATGATTCTAAGGCAGAGATAAGGGTTTCAAATAAAATAAAATAAAACAATATGGAAATACATATTAAAAGATGCAAAGCTTTTCATGGTCATTAAAATACAGATTCCATTACTATGATCTGGCTCTTAGAACATAATTGAAAGGGTAAAAGTCTGTATATACATGAAAATATTCATGGAAGCTTTGTTTTGAGTAAAAAAGAAATAACTGGAAATAACACTAATTTAATGATTGGGAGAAATGTCTTAATAGATTGCAATATTTGAATAGAATCGATTGTATTGTTATTAGAAATGACAAATACTGGAAACGTAACAAAATAAGGGAAAAGTATGAAGACATGAAAAGAGAATAAGAATAATGCAAACTATGATTTAGATTAAAAAGCAGCCATAAAATCAAGAGGAAAAATATCAAAGTAAAGCAATTCTGAAGTGAATCCAAGAGCAAAAGATTTTTATATTAGCACACACATATAATTTACATATTTTAGACAAACATAAGTAAGTTGAATTTGTTGTTTTGGACATGATTTTTATGAATTTTTAAAAACTTTTTATTGGGGTTGGTAGTTACCAAGTATATAATGAAAAAAACTTTTAAAAGAAGAAAACACAGATGAGGATTCCTTCCAAATTCAATTTATGACATACATATACTTTTGAAACATAAACAGAAGGGAGCAAAAACAGAGAAGTAAATCTATAGATTAATTTCCCTAATGATTACACTGTAAAAATTTCAATAAAATGGCATCAAGTTAATCAGATCAATAGGTCATAAAATTTATAATGAAAGCTAGGTAGATTATCCCAAGAATGCAAGACTGGATCAGTATTAGAAAATATTAGAAAAACGATGAGAATAACCAAACATATCAATAACAAAAACATATTTATTCATATGTACACTCAGAAAAAAGCCTTTGACAAATTACACTTCTTCCTACTAAAACACTAGAATACATCAGAATCCACAGAGCCTCTATTTAAATGATAAGTCGTATCAATATAAAACCAAGAACAAGTATTTTATGTAATGAGCAAAAACCTTGAAACATTCACAATAAAATCATGGTTGAAGAAACAGTGTCCATTATCACCCCTTTTATTTAATATTATACTAGAAATATGATCTTTATCAATAAGAAAATGAAATTGAAGAAATAAAAATAAGGAAAAAATATAATCACTCTTTGCAGATGATATAATGGTATGTTTAAAGAACCTAAATAAGCAAATAAAAAACTAGTTGAAACAATACTTTTAGCAAACTTGCAGAATAAAGATTAAACACATATAAATCGTGCACAATTATATACTACCAAGAAAACTTTGAAGCAAAATATAAAAAGAGAAATACCATTTTAAATAGCTGCAGATCGTGGAAAATACTTGGAAGTCTACCCAATAAAACTAACCTAGAAATTATCTGAACACAATTATAAAATGTGTTGCATACAAATAGAGACACACATAAACATCTGGAGAAATGTAAATTTCTCATATGGATGCCAAACAATATAATAAAAAGATAATTTTCCTAAAGAAATTCACTTATTCAGTATCATACCAATAAACTTACCAAAGAATTATTTTATAGAGGTATAAAAATAATAAAATTAATCTGGAAGAAAAAAGTCAAAAGAAATCAATGAAAAATGTGAAGGAAGATGGCAGTTCCAGATGTCAAATTATATTACAAAGTGGTAATTGTAAAAATAATTTTGTAATGGCTAAGAAACAGTGGTGGAACAGTGCAATAGATCAGCCATAGTAAAAGATCATAGTAATCTAGTATTTGATCAATGCAAAGATCCAATATTTTGGAGCAAAAACTCAATACTTGACAAAAATTATTGAGAAAACTGGTAAGTGGCTTGGCAAAAATTATGCAAACATCTCACACCATATACCAAAAAAAAAAGCAAAATTTGATAAACTATTTTGACCTAAATGTTGTTATAAACAAATTGGGGAAGCCTGGAAAATATACTTGTCAGATTAATAGATAAGATAATATTTATGATCAAACAAGTAGTAGAGAGAATCACAGGAAGTTAGATAATTTTTTATTCCATGAAATAAAAAGCTTTTGTATAAATGAAACTATTGAAGTCAAAATTAAAAGGAAAACAATTGAGGGGAAATGTTTAAAGCCAGTTTCTCTGATAAAGGCTTCATTTTTAATATAGAGAACTGAGTGAAATTCTTAAAAATGACAGCCATTCCTCAATTAATAAATGGTCAAGGATATGAAATGCCCTATTCAGAATAAGTCAAAGCAATCAATAACCACATAAAAAAGTTCTAAATCACTACTGATTAGAGAAATATAAATAAAAACAACACTGGGATTCTACCTCTCAGATTAACTATCATGAGAGAAATGGAAAATGAAGAATGCTTTAGAGGGTATGTGGGAAAAAAGGGAGCTATTATATTATACAGAAAGTGTGAACTAGTCCAACTATTTTGGAGTACATTGGAATATATGGCCAAAGGTCTATAAAACCACTTCATTGGGTTTTATGAGCATGAAATTAGATATTTGTAAAATGCCAAGTGATTATCAACATAAATATTCACTGCTATTATTATTATCGATTCCCCTTTAAAGTGCCATTTTTTTTTACATAAAGACTTATTCTCAGAGTTCCTTCCAGAAAATAGTCCCTTTTATTTATTTTGTGTATATTCCATAAATGTACATGCTCTCTTCCATTATAGAAAGAAAACTTTTGGGGGGTAGGTACTAGTCCTTTTTTGTCTTTTATTCACAGGGTCTAGCAGAATGCTTAGAACATTCTAGGCAGTTTATAAATGCTTGATGACCAATTGATTGATTTCCAAGTGAGTCAAACCAGGAAGGAAACATAACAAAGCTTTAATGATATCTATAGGGAAAATGCTGGAGAGAACTGAGACATATTTCCATGTGGCAAAGAACCATATTTATTTTTCTTTCAAAAGAAAAATAAAATATCATTTCTTCCCCCCAAAATGACCTGTTGTTTTATTTCATTTTAGAGTTAAGTAGGTGCCTTCTTCTGAAGTGTCTCCAGAACCTAAATTGAAATAATGGAATCAGTTTGGGCATTCTTAGATCATAATAATTATTTTCAATTCATCCAATTCCCTTTGTATACACTTCTCAGAGAAGTATGTCATATGCTCTTCGTATCTCCAGCTACTTTGGTAGGAGTGCTTTTGTAGCACATAATTCAAATGAGATAAAGGGTGGTCAGATACTTCTTTAAGAAACAGTAATAAGACAAAAATAAAAATCCAAGTTTTGGGAATAAGAATTAACTATTTGATTAAAATTATTGATAAAACTGGAAAGCAGTCTGGCAGAAACTATATATAGACCAATAATTTACAACAATTACCAATATAAGATCAAATACATATATGATCTAGTCCTAAAGGGAGATACCAAAGGCAAATTATAAGAATGAGAAACATATTTTCTATCAGACATAGATAAGAGAAGAATGTATGAATGAACAAGGGATAAAAACATTGAGATATAAAATAGATTATTTCAAATATATCAGAATGAAAAGTTTTGTACAAATAAAACTAATGTAACCAATATTAAAAGAAAAGAAAAAAAATTAGAAAAAAGTTATAGACCAGCTTCTTAGATACAGGTCTCATTTTTCAAGTATATAGAGAAATTTATCAAATTTATAAGAATATGAGTCATCTCCTAACTGATGAATGCTTGAAAGATATGCAATTTTGAATGAAAAAAATTAAAGATATATAGGCATGGGACTCATTGCTGATTAGACAAATAAAAGTTAAAACAACTCTCAGATATCTCACACTTTTTAGATTCTCTAAAATGATAAAAGGGCAAAATGACAAATGTTGGTGGGACTGTAGAAAAATGGAGACATTGATACACTATTGATGTAACTGTGAATTGATCCAACCATTTTGGATAGCAATATGCAATTATACTCATTGTTCTAAAACTGTATATACCCTTTGACCTAGCCATATCACTATTCTTTTTATTTCCTAGGTGATCAGGGGAAAAGGGAAAATAAAATATATATTCTAAATATTTGTAGTAGCCCTATTTGCGGAGGCAAATAATAGAAAACAAAAGGAATGACCATCAATTGGGGAATGGCTAAACATTTTGTGGCAAATGATTATAACGAATAATAATGCTTTTCAAGAAATTATGAAAATGTTAATTTTGGAAATAAAATATGGAAAGACCCACATGAAATTATGAAGAGTGCAATTAGCATAAAGGAGAGAACATTATATACAGCCCAGTAATATTATTTGAAGAATGGCTTATATCCACATCCAAAATATCCCCTGATAAATAGAAGTAAGACATGATATATTCAGTGATTAATTTGATTGTAAGAAATATCTTTGACACTTATGTGGAAAGGGGTATCCTGAAATGTCTGCTTTTGTAATGATTGTTTACCCTATTTGAAAATGCTTTGAATATACATTTTCTAGAAAGGGACAGAAAGTTACCTTCTTTATTATTTCCTCATATTCTTTTTGTTTATATCAATAGGACCATTTCCCCGACTACCCATCTGCTCTTGTCATGGAAAACATATTGCTCATTGGCTGCTTTTCTGACACACTGACAACCTTTGAGTAATTGCTGTGCATTTTTAGGCAAGTTAAGGGATCAACTCTGTTTACAGGAGATGCATCAAAACAGAAGGTGGTAAATGCACTTCAGCATTACATCAGGAGATTCCAAGGCAATCAGCACTGCCTGTCATAGCCATGACAGTAAAAGCAAAGGTTATCATAGATTACATGCTACCTGCAATTCACTTCACTATTGTGGTGGCAAATGAAAAAAAGAAGTCAAGAAATCATGCAACTGAAAAGTCAATTTGACCTCCAAAAATTGATGCTTTTCCTTTGTTTATATATATTAGAAATGTGTATTATTTCATGTCATGACCACTTTATATGGCAGTTCTTGAAAATTTTTCTCACAAACCACATCAGTAAAACATTTCAGGAATATATAAAATTATTATATTACCTTCTGGATTAGGAATAAAAAAGCCAGTGTTTCAAACCAAATGACATCACTTTTGAGATGTTCATCTTCATCATTACTACAACATTTTTATTTCTTGCTACTGTTGTTGCATCCTTCAAAGCAAATTTCAAAAGTCAACCAACTCTGGAAAAATCTACAATCATATTGTTCTAATTTCATTAAGTCATTTATTAAAGTTCATTCCTATTCCCTACAGTATTCATTCACTCATATTTTTATTTAAATCACTAATACATATGACATTGGAAAGTATATATTCATGGGCTTGTCTTTTTCAACTCATCATCTTTGTGATTCAAGATCATAACTCTATTCCATTACTAATATTACCCTATATCTGTTATATATGTATAAGCACATATATATGTATGCATATTTACTTATATTTGTTAAGTATATATATACACATATATACATTTTTCACTATTCATCTATTTCACTTAGGTCATTAGACTTGTTGACAGATAGGCAAAATAATTCCTAATTGCTTTAATTTCATTTTAATTGGTTGTGATTTCATCTATTTCATTTTCATAACGGTAATTTTATTTTCCTTGGTCTATTTTTTTCCTGAGAAAAATCTCCTGGACTTAATTATTAGTTTAATGATTTCCTTAATTTTAATTATTTTAATCTCTCTATAAATACCCAGGATTTCCAATTTGGTATTTAATTGGCACTTTTTAATTATTTCTTTTTTCTAGTTTTTTATCTATATGCTCAATTCATTTATTGTTCTTTCTCTATTTTATTGACAAAAAGCATTTAGAGACATAAATTACCCCTTAAATAGCTTTGGCTACATCCCATAGATTTTTTAATATTATCTCTTTATTGCCCTTTTAGTTAATGAAATTGTTTATTATTTTTATGATTTGTTCTTTGACGCATTCATTCTATAAGATAATATTTAGTTTCTAATTAATTTTATCCTTTTTATTGCCACTTGTTGAATATAAGTTTTTATTGCATTATGCTCTGAAAAGTAAGAATTTAATACTTCTGGTTGTTTTTACATTTGTCTGTAAGGTTTTTTATGCCTTTTTATGATTAATTTTTGTGAATGAGCTATGTACTACTTCAGACAAGCTGCATTCATCTCTTTTCCCATTCTGTTTTCTCCAGAGGTCTATATTATAAACTTTTCTAAAGTTTTATTTACTCTTTCAACTTCCTTCTTATTTAATTTTTTTTATTTATCTATTCCTGAGGGGGGAAGGTTGAGGTCCACCACTAGTAAAATTTTACTATCTCTTTCCTCCAGTGTAATTCATGTAACTTCTTCTTTAGGAATGTGGATGTTAGACCATTTGGTAAATATATATTTAGTATTGATATTGTTTCAGTGTCTATGGCACCTTTTTTCATGTTGTTATTTCCTATATTTTGATTAAATCACTTCTTATTTTTGCTTTGCCTGAGATTATGATTGCTGCTCCTGCTTTTTGTAAACTTTAGCTGAGGCATAGTATATTCTTCTACAGGCCCTTTTATTCTGTGTGTTTTACTGCTTTAAATATGTTTCTTGTAGGCAGCATATTGTGAGATTTGTTTTTTTTAATTCTTTCTTCATTTTTTTTCCTTTTAAACATTTTTTTATTTGGTCATTTTCAAACATTATTCATTAGAAACAAAGATCATTTTCTTTTCTTCCCCAACCCCTCCAACCACCCCTCCCATTGGCGATGCATGATTCCTCTGGGTATCACATGTGTCCTCAATTCAAACTCATTTCCATGTTATTGATTTTTGCATTAAGGTGTTCATTTAGAGTCTCTCCTCACACATGTCCCCTCCATCCCTGTAGTCAAGCTGTTGTCCTTCCTTGGTGTTTTTACTCCCACCATTTGTCCTCTGCTTGAAGGTAATTTTTTTTCTCTTTGATCCCTGCAGGTTGTTCATTGACATTGTTCATTGACACTAATGGAAAAGTCCATTATGTTCGATTGTACCACAATGTATCAGTCTCTGTGTACAATGTTCTCCTGACTCTGCTCTTTTCACTCTGCATCACTTCCTGGAGGTTGTTCCAGTCTCCATGGAATTCCTCTACTTTATTATTCCTTTGAGCACAATAGTATTCCATCACCAATATATACCACAATTTGTTCAGCCATTCTCCAATTGAAGGGCATCCCTTCATTTTCCAGTTTTTTGCCACCACAAAGAGTGCAGCTATGAATATTCTTATGCATGTATTTTTCCTTATTATCTCTTTGTGGTAGAAACCCATCAGAGCTGTGGCTGGATCAAAGGGCAGACAGTCTTTTATTGCTCTTTGGGCATAGTTCCAATTGCCCTCCTGAATGGTTGGATCAATTCACAACTCCACCAGCAATGAATTAATGTCCCTACTTTACCGCATCCCCTCCAGCATTCATTACTTTCCTTTGCTGTCATGTTGAACAATCTGCTAGGTGTGAGGTGATACTTCAGAGTTGTTTTGATTTGTATCTCTCTGATTATAAGAGATTTAGAACACTTTTTTCATGTGCTTATTAATAGTTTTGAATTCTTTATCTGAAAATTGCCTTTTCATGTCCCTTGTCCATTTATCAATTGGAGAATGGCTTGATTTTTTGTACAATTGATTTAGCTCTTTATAAATTTGAGTAATTAGACCTTTGTCACAGCTTTTTGTTATGAAGATTGTTTCCCAATTTGTTGCTTCCCTCCTAATTTTGGTTACATTGGTTTTGTTTGTACAAAAACTTTTTTTATTTGATGTAAGCAAAATGATTTATTTTACATTTTGTGACTCTTTCTAAGTCTTCCTTGGTTTTAAAATCTTTCCCTCCCAAAGGTCTAACATGTATACTATTCTGTGTTCACTTTGTTTACTTATAGTTTCCTTCTTTATATTCAAGTCATTCACCCATTCTGAGTTTATCTTGGTGTAGGGTGTGAGGTGTTATCCAGACTTAATCTCTCCCACACTGTCTTCCAGTTTTCCCAGCAGTTTTTGTCAAATAGTGGATTTTTGTCCCAAAAGCTGGGGTCTTTGGACTTATCATAGACTGTCTTGCTGAGGTCACTTACCCCAAGTCTATTCCATTGATCCTCCTGTCTGTCTCTTCACCAGTACCAGATTGTTTTGATGACCACTACTTTATAGTATAGCTTGAGATCTGGGACTACAAGGCCACCTTCCTTTGTATTTTTTTTCCGTTATTTCCCTTTATATCCTTGATCCTTTGTTCTTCCAAATGAACTTTGCTATCGTTTTTTCTAATTCAGTAAAAAATTTTGGAAGTTTAATGGGCATGGCACTAAATAGATAGATAAGTTTGGGTAGGATGGTCATTTTTATTTTATTGGCTTGTACTACCCATGAGCAGTTAATGCTTTTCCAATTGCTCAAGTCTAGTTTTAGTTGTGTGGAGAGTGTTTTGTAGTTGTATTCATATAGTTCCTGTGTTTGCCTCGGTAGATAGATTCCTAAATATTTTATTTTGTCTAAAATGATTTTGAATGGGATTTCTCTTTCTAATTCTTGCTGCTGAGATGTGATATATATATATACATATAAATATAAATATATAGAAATGCTGATGACTTATGTGGGTTTATTTTGTATCCTGCAACTTTGCTAAAGTTGATGATTATTTCGACTAGCTTTTTGGTTGATTCTCTAGGATTCTTTAAGTAGACTATCATATCATCTACAAAGAGTGATAGTTTAGTCTCCTCTTTGCCTATTTTAATGCTTTCAATTTCTTTTTCTTCTCTAATTGCTACTGCTAGTGTTTCTAGTACAATGTTAAATAATTAGAGGTGATGAGATTGATTTTTAATCCATTCTGCTATCCTTTTTCTTTATATGGTGGAGTTCATCCCATTCACAGTTCTGCTTACCAGTTCTCTGTTTACATTCATCTGATTTTCCCCTGTTTGTATTTATTTTCTTCTCTTTTCAGCCTTTCCATGTACCTCTTCCTGAGAGACAGTTTACTGCCCTCTCTCTCTCCATTTCTCGTCCCCATGTGTTCTTTGTTCCTGCCCCTTGATTTATTTTTTTTTCCAAAATGGTTGGATCAGTTCACAGTTCCATCAACAGTGCATTAGTGTTCCCATTTTTCCACATCCCCTCCAACATTTATTATTTTGTTGTTGTTTTTTTGTCATTTTAGCCAGGATGACAGGTGTGAAGAGGTATTTCAGAATTGTTCTGGTTTGCATCTCTCTAATCATCAGTGATTTAGAGCATTTTTTTAAAATTACCTATATATAGCTGTGATTTCTCCATCTGAAAGTTGTCTGTTCATATATTTTTGCCCATTTATCAATTAGGGGAAAACTCTTATTCTTATGAATTAAAATAGTTCTATTAAAAATTAAAAATAATTAAAAACAAGACCTTTGGACCTGTATCTATAAAATATCCCTCCACAATTTCCTGCCTCTCTTTTAAGTGTGCAAGCATTTGCTTTCTTTGTACAAAACTTTTTTCTATTTAATGTACTTAGACTTATTCATTTTACATTTCACAATGCTCTCCATCTCTTGTTGACTCATAAATTCCTGTAATCCATTAATCTGATAGGTAATATGTTCCCTGTTCTAACTTACTTATGATATCTCCTTTTATGTCTAGATCATGTATTTATTTTGATCATATTGCCATGAATGATGTAAGATATTAGTCTATACCTAATTTCTGGGTAACTAGCTTCTAGTTTTCCCAGCAATTTTTAACAAATGATAATTTCTCGGCTTTTAATCTTTTACTGTTGTTTGCTGTGTCTCTTTTATTCTACTGGTCTACCTTTCTTTTTCACAGGCAGTACACGATAGTTTTGATAATTACTATTTTATAATAGAATTTAAAATCTGATACTAATATATCTCTTACCTTCACATTTTCTAGTCATTCTTTTCAAATTCTTGATATTTTCTTTTTCCAAGTGAATTTTTTATTGTTATATCTAATTCAATAATATATTTTTTTGAAAATTTAATTGGGATTACATAAAATAATAGATTAGTTTAGGAAGGGTTGTTATTTTGTTTTTGTTTTTTTACAAATGGCATATAATTTTTCTTTTTAAATTTTTAAATTTTATTTAATTGATTAAGAAAATTTTTCCATGTTTTTTGTGATTCATGTTCTTTCCCTCCCCTCCTCATATTCCCCTCCAAAAGTCAAATCTAAATTCCACTGCGTTTTACAAGTATCATTGATCAAGACCTATTTCCATATCATTGATATTTGCATTAGGGTGATCTTTTAGAGTCTACATTCCCAGTCATTTCTCCATTGACTCATCTGAACAAGCAGTTGTTTTTATTCTCTGTTTCTACTTCTACAGTTCTTTCTCTGGATGTGGATAGCATCCCTTCTCATAAGTCCCTCAGAATTGTCCTGGATCATTGCATTGCTGCTGGTAGAGAAGTCCATTACATGTCATTTTACCACAGTTTATCAGTCTCTGCATATAAGGTTTTCCTGGTTCTGCTCCTTTCAATCTGCATCACTTCCTGGAGGTTGTTCCAGTTCACATGGAATTCCTCCAGTTTGTTATTTCTTTTAGTGTAATAGTATTCCATCACCAACAGATACCACAATTTGTTTAGCCATTCCCCAAACAAAGGGCATCCCCTCATTTTCCAATTTTTTCCCACCACAAATATTTTTGTATAAGCATTTTTCCTAATGATCTCTATGGCGTATAAACCCAGCAGTGGTATAGCTAGATCAAAGGGCAGGCAGTCTTTTAAAGCCCTATTGGCATAGTTCTAAACTGCCTTCCAGAATGCTTGGATCAATCCACAACTCCACCAGCAATGCATTAATTTTGCATTTTGATATCTTTTTTCTGAAAATTGCGTATTCATGTCCCTTGCCCATTTATCAATTGGGGAATGGTTTAATTTTTTTTGTACAATTGATTTAGCTCCATATATATATATATATATATATATATATATATGAGTAATTAGACCTTTGTCAGAGGTTTTTGTTATGAAGATTTTTTTCACAATTTGTTGCTTCCCTTCTAAATTTGGTTGCATAAGGTTTTGTTGGTACAAAATCTTTTTAATTTAGTGTAATTAAATTATTTATTTTACGTTTTGTAATTTTTTCTACCTCTTTCTTGGTCTTAAGATTTTCTTTTTTCTGAAGAACTGACAGGTATAATATTCTGTGTTCACATAATTTACTTATAGTTTCCTTCCTTATATTCATATTATTCACCCATTTTGAATTTATATTGGTATAAGGTGTGGGATGTTGATCTAAACCTAATCTCTCCCATACTGTCTTCCAATTTTCTCAAGAGTTCTTATAAAAGAGTGGATTTTTTGTCACCAAATCTGCAATCTTTGGTTATCATACACTGTCTTGCTGAGGTCATTCACCCCAAGTCTATTCCACTAATCCTCCCTTCCATCTCTTAATCAGTTCCCTATTGTTTTGATGACCACTACTTCATAGAACTGTTAAAGATCTGGTACTGCTAGGCCACCTTCCTTCACTTTTTTTTCACTACTTCCCTTGTCAGTCATGATCTTTTGTTCTTCCAAATGAACTTTGTTATAGCTTTTTTAAAATTAATTTTAAAAATTGTAATTTGATAGGTATTACAATGAATAAGTAAATTAATTTGGGTTCGATTGTAATTTTTATTAGGTTAGCTAGTCCTACCCATGACCAATTGATGTTTTTCTAATTGTTAAGATCTAGTTTTAGTTGTGTGGAAAGTGTTTTGTAGTTGTATTCATATAATTAATGTCTTTGTCTTGGCAGGTAGTTTCTTAAGTATTTTATATTGTCTAGGGTGATTTTAACTGTAATTAATCTACCCACCTCATGTTTGTTTCTTGTAGACAATATCTGTTTTTAAATCCACTCTGTTATTGGCTTCAATTTTATGGGTGAATTCATCCCATTCACATTCAGAGTCATGTTTACCATTTTTGTATTCCCAAACATCTTGATTTGCTCTCTGAATCCTACCCTTTCTTTTTTCCATGTATCCTTCTACACCAGTAATTTGCTTTTAATCAGTACCCCTAATCCTCACCCTTATTTCACTTCCCTTTCCACCCCCTACCTTTTTATTCCCCTATTATATATTTTAGTCTCTATTAAATTCCCTTCCCCTCTATTTCCCTCCCTTTTTGTACTTCCCACCCAATTCCCAACCTTGATTTTTCACCTCTCAACTTCCCTCTAGGGTAAGATGGAATTTGATACTCCAATAGATCTAGATACTCTCCCCTCTCAAAATTCATTCCACTGAGAATAAGGTTCAAGTATTACCTATTAGCACTCTCTTTCTCTATTTCTTATAATACTATTCTTCCCCTCCCCTTCCCTTGAGCATCTTTGTGGCATAGAATATCTTAATTTTTTATTCCTTTAAGTTTCTCTTGTTGCCATCTTTTATTCCACCCTTTTCTTTTTTTGTATATCATCTTAGACCACTTGGTACCCTGGCCTCTACCTATGAATAATTCTTCTTTTAAAAAAAGGAAAAAATATCCCCCCTCTCTTTCTTATTTACCTTTTCATGTTTATCTTGTTTTTTTTTTAATTTGGACATCAAATTTTCAGTTTAGTTCCGAATTTTTCTTTAGAAATATTTGGAAATCTTCTATTTTGTTGAATGTCCATACTTTCCCCTGGAGGTATATAGTCAGTTTTGATGGGTAAGTGATCTTTAGTTGAAGACCAAATTCTCTTGCATTTCTGAATATTATATTCCAAGCCTTGCAGTCCTTTAGTGTTGAGGCTGCCAGATCCTGCATAATCCTAATTGGTGTTTCTTGATACCTGAATTGTCTCCTTCTAGCTTTTTGTAATATTTTCTCTTTAGCTTGAAAGCTTACGAATTTGACAATTACAATACTGGGGAATGCCTTTTGAGGATTTAATGTAGAAGTTGATCTATATGTATTCTTTCACTGTCTATTTTTTTGTCCTCTTGTTGAAGATCAAAAGAGATGAACACTGAAATATTTTTTAATAATTTGCTTCTTTAACCTACTAATTTTTTAAATATTAAGTTATTAAGTGTCCAACTAGTTTTCTTTTTGTTTCCAAGGTAACTTACTATATACAATTTTCACTGAATTGTGGTCATTTACTATTTATGCTTTTCTACATTTAACTATAATGTTTTTGTGCCCTAATGTAGAGTTATTTTTTTAGGTTAAATTTGTCTGGGTCTGAGAGGGGAAAATTAAACTCTCCAATTATTATTGTTTTATTATCTATTTCCATCTGTAGCTCATTTAGTTTTTCTTTGAAATATTTAGATATTATAACTCATGGTGTTCATAGGTTTTATATTAATCAGGCTTCATTATCTTTGGTATCTTTTAACATAATTTAAATTTGTTGTTTCTCTCTTTTGATTATATCTATTTTAGCTTTAACTTTGTAAGAGATCATGATTACTTTCCTTTTGTCCATGTATCAGCTGGGGCATAATATATCCTGCTACAGCCCTCTTTAAAAAATAAAAAGGACTATATATGTAGCTCATTTTTAAGTGAATTCCTTCTTGTCCTGAACTGCCTAGGCTATTCTTTCTTCTTACCACTGTAGGTGGTATTCCTCCTGCTTTCCTTTGCATTGAGGTGATGTATTTTCTTTATTTGTGAATAAGTGAAGGGTTGAAGGTAGTGGAGCTACCTTTAATCCACCATATTAGGTACCAGCTTTCTATAAAATAAAATGATTTTCAAGTTCCAGAGCACTGCCATTTGAGACAATAAATATGTTTCTGTTTTTGTCTTTTTTACAACTATAAACTATATATATTTTTCTTTTTTATAATTGTAAACAATAACTACTGATTATTGTATATAAAATACACTGAAACACAAAGGTCTGGGAAGAAGAATTGGAAGATACTGAGTTATATGCCAAGAAGGAGAAAATCTCCAATCACACAAAGGAAAGGAAGTTATAGGCTGGCAGACATTGTTGGGATCATTTGAAACTGAATATTGTGTGCTAGGATATAGGGACAACTAAAGAATTCATTGCACAGAGAATCTAATTTGTTAACACTAACCCAAATATAAGATTTAAAAGTGAGGTTTTCTAATAAAACTTATTTTCTCACTTCCCCTCTACCAATTAACTTTTATTTCCCTTATTCAAAATAGAATGCTTAGCTTCAAATGCAGACTGCATAAGATAACTCTACACAAATCTAAGCATCTAAATGGAACCAAATCTGAGAACATAAATTACTGCAATCACAAATAGCAAAGAAGGTAAACAAATTAAAATTGCCTATTTCTTTTTGGTAAGCCCTCTATTGAAATTGCCAACATATTTTTAAAAAACTGTGCCAGTTTTATTGATAAAATTTAGAATTAAATATTTTAAATAGGAATTTCAAACACATCTTTAGGTAAAATACTCATTTAACATAACTCATTTTATCCATATCAATAAAATAGTGTTTCTAAGAAATTAGAATAGTTTTATTGTTATAGATTTTTGCTTCATAATATTTGGGAGTCTTGTTTCTTTCATTAACTTCATAATTTTATAAGTGTAGATATTCCTCTGCAATGAGAGGAACAACTTCTTTATACTTTCTCAGATATTTTGTTATATCATCAAGACCTAAATAGAGTGGGGTGAGTTTACAATCAATGAAGAAAAAATTCAAGCAACTATTGATTTTGCCCAACTACATGATAATAAATCTGAAAATATAAATGAAAGATTTATATTAAAAGAGATATAAATTGACCAGGTTTACAGAAGAGGAAAGAGAATATTTAAGCAATCCCATCTCCTAAAAAGAAATTGAATAAGCTATCAATAAACAACATAAGAAAAAAGCCTGACCATCAGAGGGATTCACAAATGAATTCTACTAAACATTGAAAGCAAAATTAATTGCAATGCTATATAAGGTATTTAGAAAAATAGGTGAGGATAGAATTCTACCAAATTCTTTTTAGAAACACATATGGTCCCTACACCAAGATAAATTCAGAATGGGTGAATGACTTGAATATAAAAAAGGAAACTATAAGTAAATTAGGTGAACACAGAATAGTATACATGTCAGACCTTTGGGAAGGGAAAGATTTTAAAACCAAGCAAGACTTAGAAAGAGTCACAAAATGTAAAATAAATTATTTTGACTACATCAAATTAAAAAGTTTTTGTACAGACAAAACCAATGTAACTAAAATCAGAAGGATAGCAACAAATTGGGAAACAATCTTCATAAAAACCTCTGACAAAGGTTTAATTACTCAAATTTACAAAGAGCTAAATCAATTGTACAAAAAATCAAGCCATTCTCCAATTGATAAATGGACAAGGGACATGAACAGGCAGTTCTCAGCCAAAGAAATCAAAACTATTAATAAGCACATGAAAAAGTGTTCTACATCTCTTATAATCAGAGAGATGCAAATCAAAACAACTCTGAGGTATCACCTCACACCTAGTAGATTGGCTAACATGACAGGTATGGAAAGTAATGAATGCTGGAGGGGATGTGGCAAAGTAGGGACACTAATTCATTGCTGGTGGAGTTGTGAATTAATCCAACCATTCTGGAGGGCAATTTGGAACTATGCCCAAAGGGTGATAAAAGACTGTCTGCCCTTTGATCCAGCCAGAGCACTACTGGGCTTGTACCCCAAAGAGATAATAAGGAAAAAGACTTGTACAAGGATATTCATAGCTGCACTCTTTGTGGTGGCAAAAAATTGGAAAATGAGGGGATGCCCATCAATTGGGGAATGGCTGAACAAATTGTGGTATATGTTGGTGATGGAATACTATTGTGCTCAAAGGAATAATAAAGTGGAGGAATTCCATGGAGACTGGAACAACCTCCAGGGAGTGATGCAAAGCGAAAGGAGCAGAACCAGGAAAACATTGTACACAGAGACTGATACATTGTGGTACAATCAAAGGTAATGGACTTCTCCATTAGTGGCAATGCAATGTCCCTGAACAATCTGTAGGGATCTAAAAAACACTATCCACAAGCAGAAGATAAACTGTGGGAGTAAAAACACCGATGAAAAGCAACTGCTCGACTACAGGGGTGGAGGGAATATGACTGAGGAGAGACTCTGAATGAACACTCTAATGCAAATACCAACAACATGGAAATCAAGAACAGGTGTGATACCCAGTGGAATCGCGCATGGGCTATGGGAGAGGTGGTGGGAGGGTGGGGAGGGAAGAAAAGAAAATTATCTTTGTTTCCAATGAATAATGTTTGGAAATGACCAAATAAAAATTAAAAAAAAAAGAATTAAAAAAAAATAAACACATATGGTGCTGATCCCTAAACCAGGAAGAACAAAAACAAGAAAGAAAAGTAAATATCAATATCATTAATGAATATTATTGCAAATTTTTTAAATAAAATACTAGCAAGAAGATTACAGCAATATATCACAAAGATCATACACAATCACCAGGAGGATTTTATACCTAGAAGGCAGGGATGGTTTTATTTTAATAAATATTATTCTCAAAATAATTGATCATATCAGTAACAAAACAAAAAGAAATCACATAATTATTTCAATTAATATATAAAAGTTTTTGACATAAGAATACCCATTTCTATTCAAAACAATAAGAAGACTGGAATAAATCGATCATCCCTCAAAATGATCAAAAGCATCTATCTAAAATCATCAGCAAATATTATATGTAATGGGGATAAACTAGAAACCTCAATAAGATTATATTTTTCATTCTATGGATATGTGGGAAATGTGAAATTTCTATTCCTTTGAAAATGATTCTCAAACTTGTATTATAATGAATATTAATATTGTTAATAGGGAGATATGCAAATGCCATGGTATGTTGTACCGTAAGGAATTATAAATATGAGTATTTTATAAAAAATAGAAATTCTGTAAATGAATACATTAATAACTATTTCTATTAAATGCTAAATATGTTCCAGGCAATGGTGATACATCAAAAAGAGAAACAATCATTCCATACACTGAAGTAGCATTAAGTATAATGGGCAAAAAGAATAGATTCAATAGATTGATATGTAGTTTAAAGAAATGCCAGATATAGATATAAGAACATAAAAGATAGAGTTATCATATATGTATTGTAAAGTAAGAAGGAATGATATTTGAAATTGAAGGAGATGGCACTTCAGTGGTCTTTTTAAAAACAAATTTGATTGATGTTGTTTATATTTTTTATATCATCATGCTTTTCCCCAGTAGATCTTTCCTTTTCCTTCCCTCAGGAAAACACCACACAACAGAGTCTTTTTTTTTAATAAGATAAGAAAAGAAAAAGGAATGAAAAAATCAGCAGAACTGACTAATATATTTTTAAATGTAAAAATATACACAATGGTACATTTGTTAACTTGCCACCACTGCAAAGGTATGAAGTGGGGGTGTCTTCTCAAATTTCTTTTTTTTTTGAGCCACCTTGCTATTTATAAATTTTCAAAATTCATTTTTGATTTATTTCTCATATTATTACTTAAATGTTTCACAAATTTTACAATTACTTCTTTCATTGTCTAAAACAAGTATTTTCTTCATTATTTACCATCTATATCAGTGTAGTTAGGCTTTTATTCCTTCATAAAAGACCCTTCTTCTTATATATTTCTTTAGTCATTGTATTTCTTGTGGAGTTAAAGCTGCTTAAATATTTATTTTGCATTTATTCTTCAAAAGAGTTTCTTTGTTGTCATATATTTTCCCCTAGAATTCCTCTTCCTTCTGGTTTCCAAACTTAGAAATACAAATTTCTGGAGGTGAACGAGAGAAGAGAAATATTGCCCTAATGTTCTTTGCCTCCCCAAATGTCATTTCCCCCAAATTGCTATCACATCCCTTTCTGGGTACATGCCCTTTACAATTTTTGAGTATCATTTGACCAAAAGTCTAATTCACCTTCAAAAGAGACAAAATAATTATTTAGTATTCTTTAAAATTTTACTCAGTTCTCTACATATTTGAGAAAACAGTCCTTTTTTATACTTGCTGTAATCCCCACCCCCATCCCAATTTCTTGTTTCCCTTCTAATTTTTGTGGAAAAAAATTTAAATTAATATACCAAAAGTGATATATTTTACATATTATAATGTTCTCTGTCTTGTTTGGCTATAAATTCTCTCCTAATCTGGAAGTTTGACAGGTTAACTATTCTATTCTCCCCTTATTTGTTTATGGAATTAATCTTTATTTCTAAATCACATGTCCATTTTGACTTTATTTTTGTTTAATGTGGGAGGTATTGATCTATGTCTAGTTTCTGTTTTCCAGTTTTCCTATTAGATTTTATTGAATAGCAAATTCCTCAAAAAACTTAGATCTTTGGGTTTGTCAAAAACTAGGCTTTTCATGGTCATTTCCTACTATATGTTGAGTGCTTAATGAATTCCATTAATCTACTCCACTATTTTTTAGCCAGTACTAGATGGTTTTGATGGTTGCCACTTTAGAATACAATTTGAGATTCTCTAACTCTAAGACAGTTTCCTCAATATTTGTTTCACCAATTCCCTCAATATTCTAGATCTCTGTTCTTAGAGATGAATTTCATTATTTTTCTAGGTCTATTAAATATTTTTGGTAGCTTGACTAGAATACCACTGAATAAATTATTTAATTTAGGTTGAATTATAATCATTATATTGGCTTAGCATATGCAAAACTAGTTAATGTTTTCCCAGGTGTTTAAGTCTGTCTTTATTGGGGCAAAAATGCTTTGCAGTTGTAATTAAAAAGTTCATGACTATGCCTTGTAATGTGGATACTCAGGTGAGTGGGTAAATGACCACTTACCTGAATTACAATTAGAAACCTGGAGTCAGAAAAAGGGAGTGGAAAAGACAGACATTTATTCTTTTTGTCATGAGGAAAGGCAAATGCCTCCAGTGGCAAATGCAAATATCTGGGTTAAATTACAAACATTTTATAGGTTCCTGATGCTAGACCACTCTCCTCCCTCCTCTGTCCAGTCCCTCTTATCTCGGGACCAGAACTCACAATCTAGGCTCAAATTCTACCCCTAAAATAGGAAGATATGTGAAGTCATCACATGGCAGGGCAGTAAGAGAATCACCCTAAATTTTCAAAGGCAAGGTGAGATAAGGAGGCACTGGTAGTTTGGACCAAGTGGCCTTGTTTTCCTTATTTTGGGGGGGCCCTGAAAATGCTCCTAATGTGAGATAAAGTCTGGTCCTAAAATAACTAAACATCCTTGAATCTGAAAACAGACTTATTTACACATTGCATTTCTGGGGGAGGGGTATAAACTGGATGCTTTGATTTGAGAGTATGGGGGTATAATCTGAGTGCTTTATTTTGAGAATTACACACTTAATTCTATACCATATTTGGTCTTCATTTATTTTATTTTATTTTTAATTTTTTTAAATTTTAATAATACATTTCCACATACTTTTTCCAAAGTAATGTAATCCATATTATCTACCTCTGTTCTTCCCACCCTACTCCTGGAGATGACATGCAATTCAGTCTGGGTTATACATGTATTATCACACAAAATTTTTGTATTTTTGTAAGCAAATAATCTTATAGAATCAAAACCCCAAAATATGTACCCAAATAAGCAAATGATAAATAAAATATTTTCATCTGCATTTTTACTCCAACAGTTCTTTCTCTGGAGGTGGATAGCATTCTTTTTCAGAAATCCTCAGAATTATCTTGGATCATTTTATTTCTGTTAGTAGCAAAGTCTATCATAGTTGGTTGTTCCATAGTATTGCAGTTACTGCATATGATAGACTGGTTCTATTTATTTCACTCTGCATCAGTTCGTGTAGTTCTTTCCAGTTCTTTCTGAAATCATCCTGGTCATTATTCCTTATGTACCATAGTATTCCATCACCATTATTTACTATAATTTGTTCAGCCATTGCCCACTTGAAGGACATCCTATTAACATATTCATATTTGCAATAGAGTTAATTGAACCACATGATCAATCATATGTTTTCTTTCTGCATTTCTATTCCCACAGTTCTTTTTCTGACTGTGGATAGCATTCTTTTTCAAAAGTTCCTCTGGATTGTCCTGGATCACTGAATGGCTACTAGTAGAAAACTCTGCTACATATGATTGTGAAATAGTGTATCGTTCTCTGTGTACAATATTCACCTGGTTCTGTCCTTTTCACTTTTCATTAATTCTTAGAAGTCTTTCCAGTTCACATAGAAATCCTCCAGTTTACTATTCCTTTTATCACAATAGTATTCATCACCATTAAATACCACAATTTGTTCAGTTACTCCCCAGTCAATGGACATCCCCTCATTTTCCAAATTCTTGCCACCACAAAGAGCATGGCTATAAATATTTTTATGAAGGTATTTTTCCTTATTATCACTTTGGGGTAGAAACTCAGCAGTGGTATAGCTGGATCAAAGGGCAGGCACTCTTTTAAAGCCCCTTGGGCATAATTCCAAATAGCCTTCCACAATGGTTGGACTAATTCACAACTCCTCTACTAGTGTATTAATGTCTCAGTTTTGCTATTTCTCCTGCAACATTTATCATTTCCTTTGATGCTGTATTGGTCAATCTTCTATATGTAAGGTGGTACCTCAGAATTGTTTTTATTTGCATTTCTCTAAACAGGAGGGATATAGAACATTTTTCATGTGATTATTGATCTTTTTTATTTATATATCTGAGAACTGCTTATTCATATCCCTTGAGCATTTGTCGATTTGGGAATGGTTTGATTTTTTATAAATTTGACTTAGTTCCTTACATATTTGGAAATTAAACCTTTGTGAGAGTTTTGTTATAAAGATTTTCCCAGTTTTTGCTTTCCATCTAATTTTGGTTACATTGGTTTTTTTTAAAAAAAAACTTTTTTTAATTTTATGCAATCAAAATCATTCTTTTTATGTTTTGTAATGTTGTCCATCTCTTGCTTGGTCTTAAATTCCTTCTTTTCCCACAGATCTGACATGCATGCTATTCTATGTTAACCTAATTTATTCATTTCATTCCCACAATATATATTTAAGTCATTTACCCATTTTGTATTGATCTTGGTATAGGGTGTGAGATGTTTACATAGCCCTGATTTTTCCTATACTGTTTTCCAATTTTCCTAGCAGTCTTTGTCAAATAGTGAGTTCTTATTCCAAATGTTGAGATTGTTCAGTTTATTGGACTCTAACTTTCTAAGTTCATTTTCTCCAGTCTATTCCATTGATCCACCCTTTTGTCTCTTAGCCAGTACAAGTACCATATTGTTTTGATGACTACTGCTTCATAGTATAGTTTAAGATCTGGTACAGCTGGGTCCCCATTCTTCACATTTTAAAAAAAAATTCCCTTGATATTCTTGATCTTTTATTCTTCCAGATGAAGTTTGTTATCATTTTTTCTAATTCTGTAAAAAAATTTTTGGGGTAGCCTGATTGTAACTCTATGATATTTCAGGGGTTTCTTTCTGGATGTTGGAAGAATTTTCTCCTTAGCTTTGTGGCTCATGAATTGAACTATTATATCCTGGAAGTTGTCATTTGAAGATGTCTTTCTGGAGATGATCTGTGAAAATTTTCAATTTCAGTTTTATTTTCTTGTTCAGGGATCTCTGAGAAGTTTTCTTTGCTAATTTCTTGTAATATGATGTCCAAAGTTTTTTTCTTGATGATGGCTTTCAGGTAGACCAATAATTGTCACATTGTCTTTCCTTGATCTATTTTCTATGTCAGTTATTTTTTCAATAAGATATTTCATGTTTTCTTCTAGTTGTTCATTCCATTGTATTGTTTTTTGATTTCTAATAAAATCTTTAGTTTCTAGATGGTGAATTATGATTTTTAAGGCCTGATTTTCCTCTGTCAATTTTTGGTCCTCCTTTGTCAATTGGCCTATTTATTCTTGCATCATTTTTATTTATACTTGCATCATTTTCCCTTTTTTTGTGTATTTCTTTCATTTCTCTTTCCCACTTTTCCTCTGCCTCTCTTAATTGTTTTTGAAGTCTTTTTTGAGCTCTTCAAGAATTTGTGTCAAATCCATATTTTTCTTTTGTATTCTCTCTGTGTTTCCTTTGCTTCCACTGTCATCTTCTCTCTCTGTACCTTGCTCTTTGTATCCATAACAATTCCTTAGAGTTGAGGGCTTCTTTGTTGTTTGTTCAATTTTACTATCTAATTATAGATAAGCTCTGTTTTCTGGGAAGTTGGGATACTCTCTTAAACTTTAGTCCTTGCTTGATCTTATTCTTAGTTTATTTTCTGGGTCTGAGGACCCAGTGCTCTGGAAACCCTTACCCCTGCTGATTTAATTGACCTTTGAGATGCTGATGACTTAAGGACTTGCCTCAATCTTGAGTGTAAGCTTTTGATTTCACTCTGACTTTGATCAGGTCAGGAGTTGATCAAATTCTAGCCCCAGGCTTATTCTCAAGTTTTTGGTGTTGCTGTGTACTTGTTCCAATCAGGCACAACCATGACTGCTCTGTCTTGTAGTGCCTCCTTGAGGTTTTGGGTTTTTCTTTTCTTGAAAGTTGTTTTGCTCTTTCTCCTTGTTTCTTTCACTCCTGTATTCATTGTGTGGTGATTTTAATCCCTTCAATGTTTTTTAATAGAAATGTAAATTGAATTTTGTCTAAAGCCTTTTCTGTCTCTTTTGTGATAATCATAGAGTTTCTTTAATTTTTCTTTTTAATATGTACAATTATGCTGATGGTTTCTTAATGTTTAACCATACCTGCAATCCTGATATAAAATCCACCTGGTTATAGTGCATGATCCTTGTTATATATTTTTCTAATCTCCATGACATTATGTTATTTAAAAATTTTGCAACATATTTATTAGGGAAATTGTTCTATACTTTTCTTTCTCTATTTTCTCTTGGTGGTTTAAGTATTAAAACCATATTTGTATCATAAAAGGAACATGGTAGAATTTCTTCCTTAGCTGTTTTTTCCAAATAGTTTACATAGTACTGGAACTAATTGTACTTTAATTGTTTGGTAGAGTTCACATCTGAATTCATCTGACACTGGGTATCTTTTCTTAAAGGATTCACTTATGGCTTGTTCAATTTCTTTTTCTGAGATGAGTTTGTTTAAGTATTATATTTTCCCTTCTATTAATCTGAGCAATTTGTAATTTAAAAATATTCATCTTTTCCTGAGATTGTTAGATTTATTAGTACATAATTTAATAAAATGATTCATAATAATTGTTTTAATTGACATTTCAATGATAGTGAATTTTCTCTTTTCATATTGGATACTGATAATTTGTTTTTGTTCTTACTTTTTTAATTAAATTAACCAATGGTTTATCAATTTTATATATTTCTTTCTCATAAAAAAGTTTGCTGTTTTATTTATAAGTTCAATGTTTTTTATTTCAATTTTATTTTTTTTTATTTTCAGTATTTCATTTGATATTTCATTGAATATTTGTTAATTTGTTCTTTTTCTAGTTCTTTTTAGATGCATTTCTAATTCATTGATTTGTTCTTTCTCTCTTTTATTGTTATAAACATTTGAAAATAGTAAATTTTCCCTAAGTATTGCTTTGGGTGCATCCCCCAAATTTTGGTATGGCATCTCCTTGTTGTCATTCCCTTTATGAGGTGAAAATTTATCAGCAGAGATGCCAACAAGTAAAAAATTAAGTCTCCAAGTCAAAAAGAAATAGATTTATAGAGAAAGGGACAGTATCACAATAAAGCCAGACTCTGGTCAAGACCAAAAGACCCAGAGCATTGTGAGAGGCATTCCTTTATACCCCAAGAATTAGACAACTTATACAGCAATACAAAAATAATTCAGGACTCTGATGAAAATAGAAAGATATGGATTGTTTGAAGTAATCAGGAAAGACTTCTCATTGGTAGAAGAAGTCACTTGATAGACAAGGGGAGGAGGGAAGTCTAAACCCTGCTTTATAAGTCTGATGATATCAAGGACGATGTATACTAAGGTGACCAGGGTAAATGAGAGGTGCCAGGCCTCCTAGCAAGGCAAAAGCCTGATGTTGTGTACCAGGATGTATAGAAAGATTAGGGGGTGGAACCAGGCATCTTAACTGAAGGAAAAGCTCCTATGCTAATGAAGTCCAAGTCCCAAGTACAAGACCATAATTGCTGAGGGTGCATGATATTCACAGGTTAAGACTAAGACCTGAAACTGAGGCTTATGCTAACAATGATAAAGTATATTAAAACAGCTATCTACTTAATTCAAAACCTTAAAACCTATATTAAAATAATCACAAATGGCCTGCTAAAATCATTGTTTATTCTAACATTATTTAACTATCTTAAAATTATAATGATGATTAACTCAATATTACTGCTAACATTAAAATCTCATCCTCATATAAATGGTAGGGGACTTTTTTACTCACATTTAATGAAACAATTGATCAGTTCTATGATTTGTTCTTTGACCACTCATTCTTTAATATGTTATTCAGTTTCTAATTAATTTTTAGTCTTTTTTTTCTATAGCCCTGAGGTGGTTATAATTATAGTATTTTTATCTTAAAATAATGCACTTAATATTTCTGTTTTTTCTGCATTTGGCTGTGAAGCTTTTATATTCAATTATGTAATCAACTTTTGTGAAGGTATCATATAATGCCTGGAGAAAGGTATATTCCTTTCTATTCCCATTCAGTTTTCTGCAGAACTATATCTAACTTTTCTAAAAGTATATTTACCTTGTTAATTTCTTTCTTCTTTATTCTTTAGTTAGATTTATTTAATGATGAGTAGGGGAGGTAAATGTCCCCAACTAATATAGTTTTATTGTCCATGTCCCTGTGTAACTCATATAACTCCCACTATAGGAATCTGAGTGCTGTGCCATTTGGTGCATATACATTTAATAATGATAATGTCTATAACACTTTTTATCAAGATACATGACATAAGCCTACAAACTATTGCAATAATTATAGTTGTTTTGAAATAGAAAACAATGTAGAGAAAAGTAGCATCTTTCACGTTCGGTGCCTATATTAAAAAAAATCACAAAATCACAAACTTTTTGGAACATAATGAACCCAGTTCTTACTGGTTTAAGATAATTTATGTGTACCATTGCTATGGCATTTCTGTCTGGCATTCTGCACACTGCCTGAGATAGTTTTAAAGTGAAGCAGTACTTTGCTGAGTTCTCCTTATGTATAGGGGAGATATGACTGCTTATTGGATAGTGATACTGAGAATGGTACTATGTACCTTGCATAAGTGACTTGGGTGAATGCTCACACTCTCCATAGACACACACCAACAACAACAGCAACCTCCTGGAACATAATTATATAAGGAAGGCTGTCAATGGTATATTGGATTCCTCAGGACCAAGGGGATGTATGAGAGCTGGACTGGTCATATTTCTTGTTATGCAGAACTTGAAATTCTTGATGATACTGATGAAGAACTTTGTAGGATACCTTTCTATCTATTCTGGTTTGAGCTGAAATCTATTTTTCTCCCAACTGAAGAGTTCATTTATTCTGTATTCTTTGTCATATTTCAATCTTTAGAATTCCTCAAATTATTGGTTTCTATTTACATAGATTACTGGGTTAACTCACCATTTGCTTGTGAGTGATGAACACATATCTAATAGCAACCTTTCTAAATAATAGTTATCAGAAAATCATGATAACATTGTACATAGTTTTAAAAAGATGCACAAGAATCAATTGTGAAAAATATTATTGAGGCAAAGATCCACAACTTCAAGACCAAAGAAGCTACTACTTTTATATAGAAGGTATTGACAGAGTCCACATGCAGATTGAAGCAGGCTATTCACTTTATTCTCTCCATTAATTTTTCTCTAGTGTAAGTAATATTTCTCCCATTTCACAACGTGACAACAGTAGAAATACGTATTGGATGATAACATATTTACAGTCTAAATCACATTACCTAGCTTTTTGGCAAGGGATAAGAGATAGGGACCTAATGTGTTGCAAAATGTCAGAAAATGATTGTTAAATTTTACCACTCAATATAAGGCGTTCTTATAATTTTTGACTTGGTCAAACTATCAGTCAATTAGCAACAGGATAAATGTCATTGAGAAAATCTAATAAAATGATGTGTATATCTTTATGTGACTGAAAAATCAATCACACTGATAAGGCTTTTTGTTACCTTAATGAATGGAAAGCCACTAATTTCACTAGTTTTAGTTTTCTTTCTAAAATGAAAATAGAAAATGAGGGCTATAATGACAATGTGTGAATTATAGATAGAGGATATGCAAATTTCATCAATCCTTCTATATCTTTTTTTTCATTCTGACTATTCTTTTAGGGGTGTGTGTGTGTGTGTGTGTGTGTGTGTGTGTGTGTGTGTGTGTGCACACCTGTCTTTTTGTATATCCTACAGGGGCCTCTCATCTAAAAGTGAGAATAGTTAAAGACATCAAGCTTCATCTCAAGGATCTTCTATCTTTTTACCAACTATTTTTTTTATTCACCTAATCTTTTAATTCATATATTTTTCTACATCTATCTCTCACAGTCAAAGATTGATTAGGCCTTTCTCATCTATCCTTCAGTGTCCTCACCTTACCTTTCTTCAAAGCAGCATTTTCTATGCCTTCTAGAATAAAAAAATATCTGCAAAAAAGATTACCCCTAATTTATTTTCTCTGACTATGCACTTTCTATTCTTTTTTATGACACAACCATTCTCTTAAATATTCTCCTTAGGGGTAACTACTCAGACATATTTCATTCTACCCTCAGGGATCAATATAAAGTTATGTCAAAACCAACAAATTCCACTTAACCTTTGGCTTTACTCAGTTGTCTCACTCAATTTCATCTTTGGGCTAATAAACCCAAAGTATCTTTTTTCTAATTCAGTTGCTTATTTCCTCTTTAGATTCTTACAAACTATTTTCTCTAGGAATAAAGTTGTATGGGAGCTTGCTCCATTTTCAATGGATGGTAACATCCACTGTCAAATTCAGTAAAAGAAATTTACTGGCTTTTGAGCATTTTAATAAGTTTGGCTCTATATAAGATTTTGTTCCTGAACTTTTTATGATCAGTAAATAATTCTTAGTATGTTTATTGGAGTCTCTTACAAAGATAGGAGGCATATAGTACAGAAATATTGGGTTCACATTTGGTATTTGATTCTTCTCAAATTCACTCTAATATGCTCTTAACTTTTGTCCAGGTGTTGAAATAAATTTTCTTTCCATTTTGTGAAAGATGACTTTCTTTTTTTTCTTCCTTTGTATAACTGTGGTATCAGTTGAGTTGCTGAGAGTTCTTATGCTTCTAATAATAGCTTATGATTCTTTATTTCCTCTTCTAAACTTAAAGCCCTAGAAAATTATCTTCTTTTACCTGAATAAGAAAAAAACTAGCACATACCACATACTATTGTAAAATAAGAGGCTTTGGTCAGAATCTTCTCTAATCGTTGGAGATGATTTAGTCAGTGAGGTTCAGAAGTTTAAAAAAACACATCCTATTTTCTAGTGTAATTGATCATTCCCTAAAACCCTCACCACCAAAACAATATGGCATCTTCTAAAGTTCCAACTTCATGCACATAAACATCTGATTACTTCTTCTAAGAGGCCATCTGGTAGATCAGCAATACTAAGAAGTATAAAATTAACTGGTGCTGATTTTTTGAAGTTTTATAGAATGAAGATAATTGACTACTTTGGTGAGTATAAATATAGATTTTCTTCCTCAGTAACAATTAAAGAAAAATAAATGACATGTTCCTTTCCAAAGTAAATAGAGCATTTGGTTTATTTCCTTAGCATTATGGATTGTTATTGCAGAATTGAACATTAAGTACAGCAGTATCAATTATAAATAGATGAAAAGGCAGTATGGCACTTTTGAGGTGTTGTTTTAAAAAAATTCCAGAACCTTCAGACTGTTGATTGTGATAACAATTTCTGATAATCTTTTAGTTTAAATATTAAATCCTTAGTTTATGAACACATATTTCAAAGAAAATAGTCATCTTTTAGGAATCAGTGTGAAATCTTCAGAAACAGGTTGAACAATAACCACATTTCCTTTTTCTACCAAGGTCATATGTTAGTAGATCAGTGGAATGCCACAGACTTAGTGTACATGGATTGCAATAAGACATTTAACAGAGTATCTCCTGTTATCTCTTGTGAATAAGATGGAGAAATGTGTACTGAATCATCCGTTTTTAGATGAATTCATTCAGAGCTACCTGAAAGGCTTTACTAAAAGGAAAACCTAAATAACATATCACAATTTTGTGGCACCTACATGAATATCCCAAAAGATAAAACTTGAACAGATTTGTTTGAAAATTCATATACTTTTTCCTATAGCCCGTACATCATCTACCAATGTAGTAATTCTATCTGTAAAGGAAGCTATTTTAATTTGAAAAAAATATTCTTATTCAAAACATGGCACCTAGAATTCCTCTTTAAAGTACTCATTATCTATTTAGTTAATTAACCTAGAAATTTTTTTCTGCAAACTGACTAGTCATTAATTCATGAAAAAGCCTTTTGAAATTTAAATGTGTCAATTGAATTTAATTTCTAATTTACCAATTTAAAAAAAAATTGGCTCATTTGCCTTTTACCAGTACTTAATCCCTGTGGGAGTCCAGTCTCCCATAGGGGATGGAGTTTTGGAGGTGGGATGGTGTTGGCAGAATGATAAATGGGACACAGCTTTCATATTCAACCCAAAGCACAGGTTTCATAGGAAAAGCTGCTCCACCTTGGCTGAGGCTTGACTTTATTTTATACCCTTATGGTCACATGTCTATTTGGCACACAGTTTCATTCTCAACCTGCATGTCTCCATATATCCTAACAACAAATATAAAGTCTAAGGAGATAGTCAACAAAAATACTGTTGGTAAGTGCAGTGTCCGAGGGTAGGATAGGTTGGGGAATTCTGAGCACATATTTACTAGAAGTTTAATGCCTAAAAATGAGGGTCCTATCTAAGTAGGTACATAAGAATCCTTAGGTTTAATTTTGTAAGTGGGATCTCCTGGTGATATTCTGGGGACAGGGTGGGACATCTATATTAACCCTACAAGCATGTTGCTCTCATCTATTTTTCCTGGGGCTAAGATAGAATAATAATCATAGCAATTCCAATAATGAGGGGATGCTATAAGGAAAGTCACTTGGGGGGGAGTAGAATGGGTGTCTCATCTTTCCTGGGGGCTGTTTTGCAGTTCCCAGTTTCCAAGCATAATCATGTTAAACAGCGTGGTCTATGATGGCTTCCAGCAAATCCCTATCATATTTTGCAACAGTCAACACATTTTGCAATTATTTCTGTTAAATATACTTTCTTTGCATCCTTTTCATTCAGGAAGAAGAATGTAAACTCATTTGTAGATAATAAATACCAATATTTTAAACCTTTCTCACATACTTAATAAATTCTTAAAGAGCCTTTATTTTTCTACATGTATTTCATATATTTTTCATAGTGGTAGTATAAAATATATGATAATTAATTTAAAAATCATTTCTTTATATCATATTCACTAGAATTCCAAGCTATTCTATTTCAAGAATGCTGGGCAACATTGTACATTTGCAACTTCAGTAGAACTGAGACTCAAATATATTATCATTATATTTAATTTTATTTAATTAATCAAGAGAATTTTTCTATGGTTACATGATTTATGTTCTTTCCCTCCCCTCCTCACACCCCCTTCCCATAGCCAACTCGCAATTACACTGGGTTTTACATGTGCCATTGATCAAGACCTATTTCTATATTATTAACATTTGCACTAGCGTGATCATTTAGAGTCTATATCCCCAATCATATCCCCACCAACCCATTTGATCAAACAGTTGTTTTACTTCTGTGTTTCTCTTCCCACAGTTTTTCCTCTGGATATGGCTAGTGTTCTTTCTCATAAGTCCCTCAGAATTGTCCTGGATCATTGCATTGCTCCTGGTAGAGAAATCCATTACATTTGATTGTGCCATACATAGTGTATCCATCTCTGTGTATAATGTTCTCCTGGTTCTGCTCCACTCACTCTGCATCAATTCCTGGAGGTCATTCCAGTTAACGTGGAATTCCTCCAGTTCATTATTCCTTTCAGCACAATAGTATTCCATCACCAAAGGATACCAAAATTTATTCAGCCATTCCACAATTGAAGGGCATCACCTTATTTTTGCCACCACAAAAAGCATGACTATAAATATTTTTGAACAAGTCTTTTTCCTTATGATCTCTTTAGGGTATAAACCCAGCAGTGGATCAAGGGTAAGGAGTCTGTTAAAGCCCTTTGGACATAGTTCCAAATTGCCATCCAGAATGGTTGGATCAATTCACAACTTCACAAGCAATGCATTAATGTCCCAATTTTGCTACATTCCCTCCAACATTTATCATTTCCTTTGCTGTCATGTTAGCCAAGAGTCAGAAATATTTTTGAGCTGCTTTTCAAAAAAACTTATCTTATGATCTTGGACTAGTCACTTGACTTCTTTGGGCCTTAATTTCTTGATCTTATAAAAGGGTTAAGAGTGAAATAGGTGGTCTCTAAGCTCAGTTAATGTGGTGTTCTGTAAAATTTTGAGGGTGAGCTTTCCACATCTGGAATGAATGTGATTGTTAAAGTTACAGTTTTGAGTCTCTAGTTCAATCACCATACTTGGTAACATAACAACATGACAATTCTGCAAGAAATGGAAAACTTTTTTTTTCAATTTAAGAACACTTTATTTGTGCTTTAAGATTTTAAGAATAGTTATTGCTGATATACTACAATTACATAGACAAGAAGATTTCCAACACTCTTTCAGAATGGTAGATCCTCATATATTTTATTTATTTTTAGTAGAATAACAATAAGAATTAGATTATTTTATGTGATCTTTCTCTCCCTCTTTCTATAGATAGATAGATAGATAGATGGATGGATGGATGGATGGATGGATGGATATATAGATATATAGGAATTGAATAACTTGTCCACAGATAATTTGCTGGTGTTACCTATTTTCCTTTCCTAATTTTTTAATTAAAAAGCTTTATGCAACACTGCATTTTGATTTCTTTTTAAAAATCATGACAGAGTTAATGCTGAGACAACCATAGGAGCATAGCAGCAATTCTATATCTGTTGAGGGAGAAGCCAACAGAATAAAAATCTTAAGAGGAGTCCATGGCTATGGAGAGCTGTGCTCAGAAGTGGTAGGGGAGGTGAGATATTCAGTTGTGTTTTTCTTATTTAAAAATATAGATAAATATATACATAGAAATTAAAAGAATGGATGAGAATTGATAAGTTCAATGAGAACAGCACCTCCAACATGCTTGTGCCAGAGATAGAATAAGTGGCTCTTTCCCCTGTTCCCAGACAACTAGGCTGTGCATCTGAAGCAATGAGCTAGTAGGTCCCAAACTCAAGCTAGACAACAAAGAGTGCTCCCAAACCTGAAACTAAGGGCACCTGTTCTTGGCTCCTGTCTAGGGCTAAAGGGTCAGGGATCCAGGAGATGTTAAGAGAGAAAAACTTTTTCTAAGTTAGAACAAAGCAATGATGGATGCTCCATATTTTATAACTCTTGTTTTCTGACCTGTGATATACAGTTGGCATTAGTAAGCTTACCTGAGAGGCATTACTATTTAAAAATTATTTGAATGCCTGATATCAAAGCATTAAAATGAGTGAGTTGGGATTTCTTTTTTATCAATGTTTACAAAATCATTAACTTCTTGCTGAAATGAAAGACCATCTTTTAAACATAAATATTCTTCCCATGATACATATAGCTATAGTTTAGTGAGCCAGCACAAAGTCGATGTTTCAAATCACACAAAGGGCAATGGACAAGCACATAGCAAACCTGAGTGTGTTATGACTAATTACCAATGAAGGACTATGTAGAAGTAGCATAAAGAGCACCATTAGACTGATATAAGACGTGAAAAGGAGATGAGGACCAATTTAGTGAGAGTGAGGGAAAACCAATAGACATTCAGTCTATTCAATTAGCATCTTTGCAATACAAAGTGATCTGGAAGAAGACTATAAGCAGGATGAGTTGATAGCATGTATAAAATTTTCAGGAAGAAAAAAGGAAGACTCAGTAAAGATGAAAACGTGTGCAATATATGGGGAGGATACTCACTTCAATGAGATCAAAAGTCCATGAAAGTATTCCGTAAGTATTACTCATGCTTCTTAAAGTGGTGTCTATTTCATTTATGAACAAAATGCAATTTTGTTTTATTCATTTGTAAATTTTAAAACATAGAATGTTAATAATGGAAAGTAGTGATAAATCATGTTAACAGACTAATCATTGTAGAGCAACCTAATCCATCATTCTAATTAGATTCAACATTAATCATTTAATTGAATTTGAATGGTTATATGATAATCATTTATCATCATAAGCTAGGTTAAAAATAAATATCAACACAGACAATATCTTTTAGGTCTCTGAAAAACCAAAGAATTTTATCTGTCCACTGTCAAAAATTGTCACATAAAAATGAAGATGGTATATCCAAGATCTAATTGCAGTTCACTGAAATTGAGACAAATTAAGAATTCAGAAGTGATCCAATTATAAAGTCTCATCTAGTTCACTTTAATGAAATATAGTCTATTTATACTATTAATGTATCACAGAATGCATCAGTTTCTCATGGGCTAGACTGAGATTCAGAAAACTCTGATTCAAATACTGCCTATGATAAATGTTCAGTGTAGAATCAAGGTCACAACTTCTAAGTGCTAAGGAGGTCACAACCCATAAAGGCTTCTAGTAACTGTCCATGAAAATGAATTACAGATTAGTTGCTAAATTGCTTTAAGAGATGGGATTTCTTTATCATGAATTTCCTGTTTCCAATAAAAAGGAATTGAAGAAATGAGGTTAGACTATCAGGGAACAAAACTAACACTTTTTGCACATGATATGATGTATACTTGGAATTAATAACTTTACTTAAGTTAATGAATATAAAATAAACCCGTATATGTATATCAGTTATTCTGCATGTTATGAACAAAGTCCATTATGAAGAGAAAAAAGAAAAATTATATTTTAAAAAACTGCCAACAAAACAAAATATTTGAGTATCTACCTGAGAATACAAACCCAGAAAATATAGTAACAAAATCTCAAAGCATTTTTCACATTAAATAAAGATATATTTAAACATCTGGAGACAAATTAATTGATCATGGATAGGCTGAACCAATATAATTTGACAATTTTACATAAATTTATTGATTGATTGGTTGCAATACTAACTAAGCTACCAAAGAATTATTTTATAGAGCTAGAAAATTAATGACAAAATTAGTTAAAAGAACAAATAATCAAGAAAATTAAAAGAACAAATAATCAAGAATATTAAAAGAATCAAAGAAAAAATATGAAGGAAGACAACATAACAGTACCAGATTTCAAACTATATTATAAAGCAGTAATCATAAAAAAACAATCTGGTACTAGCTAAGAAATAGCGTGATGGATCAATAGAATAGAATAGGCATTTAAATTTTTTTAAAAGACTACAGTAATCTAGAGTCTTATAAACCTAAATACCCATTTTTTGAGAAAAGAACCAGGTGAAGTAAATATCTAGGGTACCTCTATTCCAGCTTTGATAGTGAGTACACCAGCTATGGGACATAAGTGTCACAGTCACATATCTGACACCCTGAGTTTGCATCCAGGCATAGCCAGTGTCACAGTGCCAGAGCTAGTGCAATGATGCAATAGAGGGAGGAGCATATTTGATTAAAAAGGGAGCCAGGGAAGGAGAGTGGAATTTTTACTTGAACCTTAGAACTCCCTGGGCTGGCTCTCTTCTCTTTATCTGACCTCAGCATCTCTGGCAAGTCATAGTCTCAGCCATCCAGTTGAAATGGAGAATGAATCTTTCTCTAAGATTAGAAAGACTGAAAACCATCTTCTATTCTTCTCTCTTTACTAATAAATGCTTATAAACATTGTAATAAGCCTCCAGATCAATTTTTACTTATAATAGGACTCCCTATTTAACCAAAATTGCTTAGAACATTGGAAATAATTTTGGAGGAAACTAGGTATAGTTCAGTATCTCACACTATAAACCAAGATAAGGTAGACATGGATGCATAATTTAGACATAAAAGGTAATATAAAAATTAGAGAAATGTGGTTCATTTTACCTGTTAGATATAGAGAGAGGGAAAATGTACAAGCAAACAAGATATAAAGATGATCACAGGAAGCAAAATGAATAATTTTGGTTACAGTAAAAAAATGCACAAATAAAAAGAATGCAGCCATGATCAGGAAAAAAAGAGGAAAGAAAGAAATATTTTTACAGCAAGTTTCTCTAATAAAACACTCATTTCTCAAATATATGGAGAACTGACTCAAATATATAAGAATACAAGTCATTCCTTAATTGCTATATGGTCAGAGGACATGAACAGGCATACACCAAGAAGAATCTTCAGAAAGGTAAATGCCATGTTAAATGTTCATTTATTCTTTACATTAGTATTTTATATTCATTTTATGCTAATTTCTTATTGGTTTTTAGTATTAAACACTACCTTTTTTCTCTGTAAAATGTTTTTGGTGTTTATTTTGGAGTGTTTAGGATGAATTAACTGGATTTACATTGATTCATATGGAAATAACTACCTTGGTTTTTGTGGGCTTCATTATTTTGCTGATTGTTTTTGGAGAGATTATTGATAAAAACAGAGGTATCACCATAATTTGATATGATGAGATGATACATAAAGAAAATCACGGTATAAGTAAGAGTACTATATTGGGAGAAATGAAAAGGAGAGATATTTTGAGGTAAATTATCTCACATGAAGAGGCATAAAAAATTTCTATAGTGGAAGGGAAGATGAGTGGGTGGTAGCTAATACTTGAGTAATACTTGAACCTTACTCTCATTAGTTCTTGGTACATAATTAAAATTAAATCCTTTCTCCAGTATAGAAATCTATCTTACTGAATAGAAGAGAAAAGGTAGGGGGTGGAGACAGAATGTATAAAATATGGAGGAGCTTATGAAATAGAAGCAAAAACGTTTCTGAAGAGGGACAAGCTGAAAGAAGAGAAGAAGGATAAATGGGAAAAACAAGATGTAGGGAAACATACAAGTAGTAATCATAACTTTTAATGTGAATGGGGTGAATGCCACAATAAAATGCAAAATGATAGCAGAGTGGATTAAAAGGCAGAATACCACAATATGTGGTCTACAATGAATACATTTAAAGCAGGAAGATATACACAGAGTAAAGGAAAAGAACTGGAACAAAATCAGTTATGCTTCACTATAGTTAGAAAAAGCAGAGATAGTAATTATGATCTCAGACAAACAAAAGGGAAAATGACCTAATCAAAAGATATAAAGAAGGAAATTGCATATTGACAAAAGGAAACATAGAAAAAGTAACATCAATATTAAATTTATATGTACCAAATAGCATAGAATCCAAAATTATAAGGAAGAAATTACATGTTATAAGAAGAAATAGGCAATAACAGCATATTAATAGTATTCCCCTCTCAGAATTAGTTAAATCAAAACAAACCAAAAAGAACAATAAAATAATTAGGAAAGTGAATAGGCATTTAGAAAAGTTACACTTGAAAGATCTCTGGAGAAAACTGAATGGGAACAGAAAGGAATATACCATTTTTCTGAGCAGAAATGGCACTTTCACAAAAATTCATATAATAGGGAATAAAACCCTCATAACCAAATGCAGAAAAGCAGAAAATTACACTGAACAAAAAGGTGGGGAAAAGACTAAAAATTAATTGGAAACTAAATAATTTTATATTAAAAAATAAGTTGGTCAAAGAACAAATCAGAAACAATAAGCAATTCAACTAGAGAATGGCAAGAGGGAGACAATACATCAAAATTTTTGGTATATAGCCAAAACAGTACTTAAAGGACAATTTATATCTCTAAATGCTTATAGTAATAAAACAGTGGAAAAGCAGAGCAATGAATTGCATATGAAACTAAAAAAATTAGAAAAAAAAGTAAATTAAAACCTCTAAACACCAAATCAGAAATCCTAAAAATTAAAGGAAATATTAATGAAAGAGAATATAAGAAAACCATTGAACTAAAAAAATACAACAGAGGTGGTTTTATAGGACAGAAGCAGTAAAATAGATGTCATTGATTAATTTGATCAAAAAAGGAAGAAAAAACAAATTGTCAATATTAAAAATGAAAGGTGAGATTATAACCAATAAAAAGGAAATTAAAGCAATTATTAGGAGTTATTTTGCCCAATTAGATGCCAATATATATGATAATTAGGTGAAATAGATTAATATTTAAATAAATATAAATTGTCCACATCAATAGAAGAGGAAATAGAATACTTAAACAAACCCAGTTCAGAAAAAGAAATTGAATAAGTAATCAATTAACTCCCCCAAAAGTCTCAGGACCAGATGGATTTATAAGTGAATTCTACCAAACACTTAAATAATGAGTAATTCCAATACTTCAGAAAAATAGCTGGGAAAAAACTCTACCGAATTCCTTTTCTGACACAAACATGATGTTGATCCCCAAATCAAGAGGAACAAAAACAGAAAAAGGGAGCTACATACCAAATATCCCTAATGATATTGGTAATACTAATGAAAAAAATAAACAAAATACTAGTAAGAAGATTACCGTAATATATCACAAGGATCACACATCATAACCAGATATTTTTTATACTAGGAATGAAGTGATGCTTTATATCAGGGAAACTGACAACATAATTGACTATATCAATAATAAAACCAAAAGAAAACATATGATAATGTTGACAGAAAAGATTTTGATAAAATATAATACCCATTACTATTTTAAAAAATACTAGAGAACATTGGAATGAATGGAAAATTTCTCAAAATGATAAGCAGCATCTCTCTAAAACCATTAGCAAACATTTTCTGTAATAGAATAAGCTAGAAATCTCTCAATAGTGGAATAGAATGGGATTTCAGTAGAGAAATTTTTTAATTATGATGAAACACATTATTTCCTTAATTTTGCACAAAATAATGGTTCTATATTAAATGTAGAAGAATTCTAGTAATTGCCAGTAAAACCCATTGATTTTTTATTGTTATCCAAGACATAATAATGCTGAATTATGAGTTCAGAATAAAATGATATGTTATTATGATGTCGCACAATTTTAATAAAGTCTATATGTTCCATATCCTTTATAGTAAAATGAAATGAAAATATTCTTTATATAAGAAATGATCATATGAATAGAAATAAATTTTACTAGTCTTCAAAAGAAGTATAATCATCTCTATGACATGTTCATTTATATAAGGAGAAACAGCAAGGAATCTATAGAATCAAAGACAAAATTCTCAGCATTTATATGATATAAAATTATCTTTAATTGCACCTAGTTATTTCTTTTATAGGCAATGTTCAATTTTCTGGAAGTTGCAAAACATGATATTTAGTCTGTCAACATTTTATTCCACATGTGAGAGAGGAAAAACAGAAAAAGAAGGAAATCCTTTGTATCACAAGCAAAAATAGATTCTCCATCTGAATTTATGATTAATGTTCAGTGAGACCTTTGGGAAAGGCATTTTATCTCTTTCTGGTTCTATTTCCTCTATCATCAAAATATAAATTACAACATATTCCTATAGGAAAGGGGTTAGTAATGTGAGATTCTCAGAGAAATTGAGTCATATATTCCATAGCTGTTAATAATAGTATGGCTCTACTGTCTCCTCATGGTGAAGATAAAGAGAAGCAATTTTATAAAGCTATATCAAAAAGTCTAATCCTCTTTTAACAAAAGTGAGTCATAGCTAAGAAAAGTCCTTGTTTACTGATAATAGAATCTCTAATTCTTTAATCAATGACCTACTTTCTCCCCACCAGGTAAAGAAGGTTCATTCTCCCATGGTAGAAGGCTAGAATCCTCTCCATCTCCAAACTCACTCCAGTTCAGAGCCAAGTCTTTGCTAGACTCTGTATTATTGAGTGATTATTTTATTTATGATGTGGGAGAGCTGATCAGGAAACCTGAACTGGAAGGGACACCTTCTTCAGGAATGACAAAGCTCCAGTAATTAGCTTAAAAGTAGAAAAAAATTAAGTTTAATGCAAATCGAATTATTGAGATGAGTGCCTGGGAGCAGGGAGGCAGGAGCAGGTGAAATACTGCCTCCCAGGGAAATGGAGTTTGGGATACTTATACCCTTCTGACAATAGGGCCTATGTGTCTATAGGTGGGATGATGTTGAGGTGAAGTGTTCTGAGACAGAGGGTTAGGTGATGTGGGTTATACTGTGCCCCAAAGACAGAAGGGATGACCTGTGCAGTTCAAAGGATTATCAGATATTTGAGACACAAAACAGATGCTTAGCAGAAGAAAACTGGGAGATGCCTATCTGGGCTCATTAAAAATGAGGGGAGAGGCTTGAGGAAGTAACTCTCTCAGAAACCTTTCTTATCATTTGGCTTCTGTTGCTCAAAATCATCTTCCTTTAGCCAGCTCTTGCAGGAATGCAAAGGAAGAAAGGAATTCCTGTTCTGATCTGGGATACCTTTTTGTGTTTTGGGAGGTATCTAGCAGAAGCCCATACCCCTATATCACTACTATATATGATATATATAATTGGTATGCTACATTAGTTCATTCCATAAAGGAATATGAGTACCAAAAAGATTGACTACCAAATGAATATAAATTGAAATAATTCATTCCTGAAACCCAGAAAAAAACATTTTATGAGGAATTACATGCATTAATGGAGTTGTATTTTACTAAATAAACATGGGTAATATATAGACATAAATTCAAAATAATAATTAGATTAAATAAAATAATTGTAACTTAACTTTACCTGTATTGAGAGTTCATGGCTAAGGGAATGGGGGAGCAGAAATGTTATTTTCTGGAAGAGAAGTCCCCAGAAAAAGTAAATCCAAGATGGAGAGGAATTTGTGGAGAGCACTTAAGCCTAGAAGCAGTTACTGGGGTTCCCTGGGCAAATTGAACCTAAGGGAGTGTGATAGAGGCTGGCACTAGAGAAAAAGAGCCAAACTTAAGAGTATATGAAATTGATCACCTCGATGGGGGAGGGGACCCAGGAGTGAATTTCCAGAGGAGAGAAGACTCTGGATGGAGAGCAGTGAGGGTCTATCAGTCTTGAGACATAGAAGAGAGTAGGTGGATAAAGACTTTCTCCTGAGGGTTACCCACTTCCTGCTGGTGACTGGAAATCGTCCCCCCTCCCAACAACACTTCCCAAATGAAGGAACTTTCTGAAGAGAAACCTGAGCAGACTTTACCTTAGTTCTTGTTGCCCAGGGGTGAGTCAACCTGACTTTCTCTCAGAGGGTTCAGACTGTCAAGACCTGAGTTCCCCCAAAACTTGAGCAGGGAGATAAAGGGTTTAGATAGAGACAGGGACCCTCTTTTCCCACTTCCCTTTTCCCATTTCCCTGCCCATTATTCCTTTTGTATTACCTTGATTGAGTTAACATTAAAAGTTATCTGTTCCCCAAGCTGAGTGTGAGTGAACAGATCAAGGGGAGACCTTTTGGTCTCTAGTAGTGGAGGGGGGACAAGAGGAACAAGAGGGACAAGAGTGAATTGGGGTGAGCAGCTTTAGCTAAGGAGGGAAGGCAGAAGGGGGGAAATCTTCAATACCCCTCTCCTCTCTCTGAGCATTGCATCTGCTATCTCCCCCTGTACCATGCTTTGTGGAGAAGGTGGGGTTCTCCTCTCATTTCTCTCTCTTTCCATACCGAAAGCCCAAGCCTCCCTTTGGGGGTACATTCCCTCTCTTTCTCTCTTTTATTTTTTTTTAAACAGGAGAAAGTGGGGCCTGAAAGGAAGAGGGCCAAACTCTGGGGTGGGAAGAAGAGGGGAAGGGTGAGAAGGAAAGGCTTGGAGGAGTATGGGAAAGAGCAGAGGAGGTGGTACAGGGATCTGGTGGGGTATCGTCCAAGGCCACCCAAGGACTTGGTTGTTAGAGAGACTGAAAGTAACTGGATAGGGAAGGCAGGCTCTTGCCTCTGAGCAGGAAAGAGTTGAGTCAGAGTCAGAAGAACGTGGTCTGAGGTCTCCTTCTGTGTATCCTTGGTATTGATGAGGTGAGGCATGGGGTGTTCTTGGAGTCTTCGAAGGGAGGCTAAACATGGGCAAAATTGGAGCCAAGTGACCTTTACAAGGGCAGAGGGGGCTGGAGGAAAAGGCCTCTGATGAACCCAAAGCATCTCCTTCTAGTGTCAGGGAGCCTTTGAGGCTCAGAAGTTTTGAGAGGGGAGATCATTTCCCAGGAAAGGGGGACAAAGGAAAGTGGCTGGTCTCCTGGGGAAGTCAAGTACATTGGGAATCCCCAATGTAAGAATACCTGTTGGAGTAATCCCTGAGAAGCAGGGAGGAAGAGCAATAGGGGATATTCTATGCCCAGAACCATCCCTGGACTTCAGAACTGCTTCTTCAATATTTCCAAGACTCCACTCCATGCTTTTTTCCCCCCTCAGGTGAATGAAATGTAACCATCTCTAAAATGAAGGGGAGAAGCCCAGCCTGGGTTTTTGAATTATCTGCTCATAAGAATGCCTGATCAGCCACCTCCAGGTTGTCATTAGCTTCTTCTCTAGCAAAGCAGATGCCCTCAGGATTTGGGCCCTCTCTGGGCTGGAAGACTTGTGGGAGTGAAGTAAGTGAAAGTCCTCCTCTCACATGAGTAAAGAGTCTGTTGTGACAGTGACATCTCTCATGCCCAAACCCAGCCAACAAAGAAACAGAAAGAAACTTGGTGTAGAGGAGAAACTGTGAGTTTGGATTGTCAAGCAAACTTTGAATATCAGGATAATTTTTTCTCCTCAAAATTCATGGAATACCAAATCCAGAGAGCATCTAAAGCATAGAACAAAATTTCACTTCACCCATATACCCACACACCCACACACCCACACATACACACACGTCATATACATTCCCTTAATGTGTGTGTGAGGCATTTTATATACATTAATGCATTTGACCACATCCACTGTGTGAATTTGGTGTTCTCATTATTCCCAAGCTTAAAAAAATATGAATGTATTGATTAATAGGTGTTCAATATTAGCAATAAGCAAATAAGGATCAATGAACAGGGGTTCTTAACATTGGACCCATGAACATATCTTATTTTTAAAACAATTTGCTAACTGTATTTAAATTCAATTGGCTTCTTTTGTAATACTATTCACTTATTTTACATCTAAGGCCATTTTTCTGAGGAAGGGTCCTTAGACTTCAATGACCTGCCAACAGGATCAGAAAAGACAACAACAACACAAATATCCACACAAAGTAAAGAATTCCTGATTTAACACCTTAGTGCTATTTATCATTTATTTCAAGATATGGACAACTGTTAGTTCAAAGACTCAATTACATTGGAACTGGCTTAGTTCTACCCCATATTTCATCTTGGCTCCTTTAAGTTTTTGGTTTGGACAATTAGGTGTATGCTTGCTAAACTCTCACTCCAATTATTAAGGAGGAGGAAGAGAGATATTTCAGCAATCGGTTACTAGAAAATGAGTGACGTTTCCTAAAAAACAGTGCACAAAGTAAAGAGACAGTCTTTTCACTTATGCATTTTCAAGATGAAGCTAAAAATCTTGGATTTAATCTCATTTTATGGAGAGGGAGTCTTGATGAGCCTAGGGATCTACATGTGTTTCAGTGATTTCCTTTCTCATAGCAGGTGAGCTGATCTATTTTCTACCTGCTGCAGTTTTGTTTGCCTGCTGTGCTAGGCTCAGATAAAAAGACTATTATAATAGCTGAGTCTAAACTTGATTAATATGGGGAGCATCAGGGCTTTTTTTTTTATCCTGGCAGAAAGGATATACAATCTTTTGGCTACTTAGAGAAAGAGGGTGTCATATCTGGCCATTGCAACTGCCTTGAAGTTTAGATGAATACTTTGACCTTTTGCTTCTATTTCCTTTATATCAGGGATCTAAGGACCCTTTTTTATAATCTGCTGCAACATACAGTTGGGCCTCTTACTGGATTTTAATTGACCTCTTACTTTTTTTAAGCTTATTGAGAAAGCTTTGCAATCAAGTAAACCATTTTGCTTTGGAGCTATTTATTTGCTTATGAATATAAAAGAAATTACAACATCAAAAAAGGCTATCAAATTCCATAGAAGAATAGATTCTGATGCATTTGAAGTATATTGTTTTTTCACTTTATTTCATCCATGAATTTTTCTTTTATTAATTTTTTTCTTTTTCCCAAATGACATGTAAAACAGTTTTCAACATTTTTCAAAGAATATTGAATTCTGAGTTTTCTTCTTCCCTCTCCATTGTACCCATTATTTGAGATGGCAAGCAATCTTAGATAGATTTTCATGTACAATCAAGTAAACCATTTTTTCATATTAATCCATTTGTGGAAGGAAATGAATTTTAAAAATTAAGAAAGGAAGTGAAAAAAAATCCTCTTGTCTGGATTCAGTCTCCATTAGTTCTTTCTTTGGAAGCATATGACATTTTTATTAAATCCTTTAGTATTGGTTTAGATCATTGTTGAGAATAGCTAAGTTATTTACACTGATTCATTGTACAGTATGCCTGGCATTGTGTATAATGCTCTCTTGGTTCTACTTATTTCATTCCTCTTCAATTCAATTTTTATCGGTGGACTCTTGATTTCTTTTTACTTTCTGATCCTAGATGTCAGGGTAATTTTCCATGATCATTTCTTGAAAGATGATGGTTAAGTTCTTTTTTTCAAACATGACTTTCATGTAATTCAATAATTCTTTGATTATCTCCCCTAATTTTATTTTCCAGTTCAGTTGTTTTTCCACTGAAATATTTCACATTTTCTTTTATTCTTTTTCATTTTCTTAATTTTGTTTGTTTCTTGATATCTCATGGAGTCATTAGCTTACATTTGCCCAAATCTTATATTTAAGACATGGTTTTCTTGAGTGAGTTTTTGTACCTTCTTTTCTATTTGACCATTTTTATGTTATAAAGAATTTTTTTTTCTCTTTGAATTTTTCTACATCTTTTCCAAAAGCCAATTCTGTCTTTCAATTAGTTTTTTTTTTCTTCAGTGAATTTTTGTATATATTTTTTTATTTGGCTAGTTTTGTTTTTTAAGAAGTTTTTCCCTTCATTGTACTTTTGGTCTTCTTTTGCCAACTGGTAAGTGCTAGTATGTACTAGTGCTCCTCCTCACCCTGGCAAATCTCCTCAGTATTACTTCCTGGTTCTGTGTTACAGCAATGTAACAAGAGTCTTATACCCCAAAGCAACAAAAGAACCCAAAAAAAACTCCTTCTGAGTAGTGGTACAGATAGCCTAACAATCTGTGGCTGAGAACTCTGAAAGCCTTTGAAGCTTTTTCATCTTCACAAGGACCTGTTGCCAAAATGGGATCCATCCCTTGCCCCACTGCTTTGTGTTCCACTTTCACCCCAATGAACTAGATCCACAATGCCAGCAGTCTAAGTTGTTTTGAGCTGAAAATTTACTTCTTCCCTTTTGTGGTTTTGGTTTCCAGAATTAGTTCTGAGGTGTTACATAATAATTTTTGGAGGGTAATATGGTGGAAATCAGATGGATCTATTTATCTTCTCTACCATCTAAATTCCAACCCTGAATTTTTCTCAACATAAGTAATAAATATCTTCTTCCACAACATGAAGAACATGGAATATGCATTACATGATAGCATGTGCTGTGTAATTGGAAATCTTGTGCCTTTGAACTACATTTCCCAGGATCCCACTGACTTGTTGTTATGTGCTGACTTAGACTGGGGATAAATGGGTTGGTCTTCCAAGGCTAATGTTCTTTGCTTCCTGAGTCAGGACTTTGGTAGAACAGGCTGGTTGAACAGGTAGATTAGACATGGGCACATGGTTTTATTTTGTTACTTCTGGTGATTAATAATAAATATTATAAAATATAATATTTGAAGTTATTGTATACTACTTTTAACTTTTACAATGTACAACCTATGTCATATTAATTTTCATCTTGGGGAAGAGGGAAAGAGGCAGAGAACATGCATCCCAAAATTCCAGAAAGTGATTATTTATTTATTTTTTTAAACCCTTACCTTCTGTCTTGGAGTCAATATTGTGTATTGGTTCCAAGGCAGGAGTGGTAAGGGTTAGGCAATAGCGGTTAAGTGACTTGCCCAGGGTTACACAGTCGGGAAGTGTCTGAGGCCAAATTTGAACCTAGGACCTCCTGTCTCTAAGCCTGACTCTCAATCCACTGACCTACCCAGCTGCCCCCAGAAAGTGATTATTAAAATTCTACCTACTTGTAATCTGAAAAAAATTAAATATGTATAAATATTTAAAGATTTCACAATTTATTAAATAAATGCTCAACATTTCATTTATGGATTAGCAAGCTCCATTTCACTTTAACTTGAATTTTTCTATTGAGAAAGTGAAAAAATCAGAAAACAGTTTTATTATGTGTACCATTCACAATCACTTTGCTTCACAAATTAATAAAGAACTAAGCATTTATTAAGTACCTTCATTGTCCATAGGAAGTGATGAAAAAACAAATTTCAAAGTTAAGCAACTTCCCTGAATTTATATTCAAATAAGTAAACTCAGCCATTGAAGAGGAACTGTGAACAGATGCATGTCAAGGGAATTTTGAAAGGAGGAAAAGGTCATTCGGTTGTCATGCCCTTTCTAATATCAATAGTAGTGGCTTGATTATCTCCTAGAGCAAGAACAAAAGAGGAAAATTGTAAGGTAGTATGTGTAGAAAGACCTTCAGGGCCAAAGGTTTAGAAGGCTCTTGCTAGAAAAACCCTGTGGTTCAGTGTCTTTAAATTTTTAATTTAATTTGTTTTCAAATGCAAATTCTTTCTCTCCCTCCATTTCTTCTCTTACCCATTGAGAAGGCAAGAAATATGATAGCCAGTATAGCTATGAAGTCATCCAAAATATTTCCATATTACCTATATATTAAAAAAGGCAAGAAAAATAAGAGGAAAATGTATGAATCAATCTACATTCTCCTGAGTTCATCAATTCTCTATCTGAAGGTTAAGAGCATTTTTCCATCTTAAGTCCTTTGAAATAATGATAAATCATTATATTGATCAGCTACAAAGTTTTTTCACTTGATAATATTGCTATTACTCTGCAGATTGTTCATCTGGTTCTGCTCACTTGACTTTGCAATGATTCATATAAATGTTCTTAGTTTTGTTTTTAATTATTCCCTTTTCCATTTTTATAATAACATCATGTTCTAATATATTCATAAACCATAACTTTCTCAAATATTGTCAAGTTTATTTTATTTTATTTTGTATTGATTTTATTTCTTTCCCCTGCGGCTTCCAATATTTTGCCACAACCAGGAAATTTCATATAATTATTTTTATACTTAAATATATTTTCCTTTTTAGATACAGATATAGTAGTAGTATTTCTGGGGCACCGTGAATGAACAATTTTTTTTCCTTCCAGACACATTTGCAAATTGTTCTTCAGAGTGGTCGAACTAGTTCACAACTTTCCAAAAGTGTATTTGTATACTATTTCCCCACATATCCTGTAATGCTATTTTCCTTTTCTGTCTTCTTGCCAATATAATGGATATGAGGTGGTTAACTCAGAGTTGACATAATTTGCATTTCTCTAATTATTTATGCTTTAGAACATTTTTTAAAACAGCTATTGATAAATTTTAGTTCTTCATCTGAAGATTATTTGTGCATTTACTTTCACCATCTCTCAATTGGTGAAGATTTTTTTTTTATAAATTCGATTCCATTTTCTCTATATTTTAGAAGTGAGACTTTAAGCAAGAAATTTGTGAAAAATTCCCATGTCTTAAACATATCTTTCAAATTTGTATAATAAATCACTAATTTAACTTTTGTTTCATTAATAGAAGAAAGGTAGAGCTACTTGCCATACTTTTCCATAACTAATATTAACTCAGATCTATAGCAGGAAGAACAGAGAATTTTTGACTACTCTGAGTGTAAACCAAAAAGACTCTTGGAAATTGTTTCCAGTGTTTTAAGGAAAAGAAAAGAAAGATTTAAAGTAGATTTTGGAGTTTTTTAGTCAATTTTATGACTTAATTACATAGACAGAAAGAATTTATATATCAACATATATGTATATAAATATATGGAGAAGAAAAACAATAACAACAAAACCTTTATAAAGTCAACAATCAAGAGTATTCATTTCTTCATACATGAAACTTTAAGTAGTATAAACCACCACTAGATGAATGGTAATGTATGACAGTATAATAGACATTGCTATGATAATCATGGTGGCAACTTGATAGCCTGGCCTCAGGAAGATGAGTTCAAATTTGACCTCAGACACTTATTAGTTAAGTGACAGAATAAATCACTTCAGTTACAATTTTCTTATAAATACCGAACTCCATAGGAAAATACATTTGTATAAATAGCAACTTCTAGTTACTAATAATTTAAAAGAGTTAACTCCATTTAAAAATAACATACAATTAGAACTTTAAATAATGCAAATACCAAAATACATGTAAGTATTTTTCTATATCTACTGCTGTTCAGATATGTCCAATACTTTCTGATCCCATTTAAGGTTTTCCTGGCAAAGATCTTGAAGAGACTTTCTATTTCCTCTAGTTCTTTTTAGAGATGAAGAAACTGAGGAAAGCAGTATTAAGTGATTTGCCACTTTGGGTCATATATCCAGTGTCTGAGAACAGATTTGAATTCTTTAAGATGAATCTTCCTGACTGTATCTACTTTATGTGCTCTATCCACTGTGTTTATCTAGCTGTCCTTGTTATCTATATACACAAAAATAAAACATTGATTTTGTTAAGGGATTCAATGTTGTTTAAACATGATCAATTCAATATGAATTCCTGCATATTGAATATTAAATATTTCTGAGAAAGAGACCAATTTGCCTTGGCATATTTGTTATTTCAAATGTTCTAATTTATGTGATCTTTTAAAATAGTAGTTTTAATATTTAATACATTAGAACTTGTGTGAATATATTGTATATCTAATTTTAAAATATTACATGTTATATATGTATACATATACATACATACACATGCATTAAAAACCAAGCATAAAAGATTCTTAATGTGCTTCCAAAATAATTTTTGACAATGATCTTTCTAATATTATCATCTAAAAGCTGCTTAGATATATTAGTGCTGTTCTTTTCTCCTATAGTTTGAAAGCTAAGGTCCTTTAGAGTAAATATATCAAGTTCTTTATAGCAAATGAGAAATGCAATATAAGACTGTTTTGTCTTCTATCTATGTTAGAAAAAATGTAAGAAAATGCCCAGAAATATGGAGATATGATTATTGTAAGAAAATATTGGAGAAATAAAATTTATTTTTCTTACTCAGAGCTTTTCTTGGTAATCCCAGAAAAACTATTTTATGCTGAAGTGCAAAAATGCTATGTTATGCATACACAAATGTTTTAGATCACATCTAGCATTATGCATGTGTCATGATTCTGGGAAGGTAAGTGTCCCAAGTCATTAGATTACTCCTACTTACACACAGACAGGAACAGCACCACCTGGTGGAACTGTAAGTTCCTAAGAATGGTAAGAAAGCTGAATCATTGAAATAAAAGAAAAGTGAAGCACTAAGAGGTATTGTTGGCCCACTAACCTTTTGGATTAGGAGGGAAAAGATGTAGATTTCTTCATACATCAAGCAAAAGTTCCAACATCATGCAACCTATATGAAGATATAAAAAATGGGTATACGGTTTAGACATAAAAGGTGATATTGTAACAGTTTGTTTACCTGTCAGATCTATGGAGAAGGGAAGAATTAATGACCAAATGAGACAAAGAGCATTAAAGATGTAAAATGAATAACTTTGGCTATATTAAATTAAAAACTTTTGTACAAACAAAACCAATGTAACGAAGATTAGAAGGGAATCAACAAACTGGGAAAATTTATATAATACATTTTTTCTTGTAAAGGTCTCATTTCTTAAATGCATAGATAACAAAGTCAAATTTTATAAGAATACAGATGATTCCCCAATTGACAAGTGATCAAAGATATGAACAAACAGTTTTCAAATGAATAAATGAAAGCTATGATTAATCATTAATGTTCTAAGTCACTCTTGCTTAGAAAAATGCAAATTAAAACAGCTCTGAGGTACTACCTCCCACCTACCAAATTGGCCAATATGACAATAAATGAAAATGACAAATGCTGAAGAAGATTTAGAAAAAAAGGGACACTAATGCATTGTTGGTGTGATTGTCATTTTGGACATTTGGCAATTTGGAAGTATATCTGAAGGGCTATAAAAGAATGAATATCCTTTGATAAAATAATACCACTACTAGGTCTGTAACGCAAAGAGATTTTGGGAAAAAAGGTAAAAGGAAAATACACAAATATTTAGAGCAACTGTTTTTATGATAGCAAAGAATTGATAATTGAGGTGATGTCCATCAATCAGGGACTGTCTGAACAAATTGAGTTATAGGATGATGATGGAATAATATCGTGCTGTAAGAAAAAATAAGCAAAATTATTTCAGAAAGAATAGGAAAGCCATACATGAACTGATGCAAAGTAAAATAAGCAGAACCAAAAGGACATTGTATACAGTAATAACAATATTGTAAAATGATCAACTGTGAAACACTTAACTATTCTTAGCAATACAATGATCCAGGATAATTCTGAGAGCCTTATGAAAAAGAATGCTATACCTCCAGAGAAGAAAATATTGGAGTCAGAATGCAGATCAAAGAACACTATTTTTCACTTTAGTTTATTTGAGTCCTCATTTTTTATTTTATATAACTATTATCTTACAAAAATTAACAACATGGAAATATGTTTCACATGCATAATCAGAAAAAAAGTGAATGAAACAATCTTCATAATGAATTTACATTAAAATGACAGCAATATGGATAATTTGGGTTATACATAAAGAATTTCTTGACAATTATTGAGCCTGGTACTATTTTATTTAAGGATAATATAGAGATTATACATATCCTTACAAAGGCCTCACATTCTCATCATCTCTGGTAACAGTACGTAGAATTCTCCCAGGGAAAGCCATAAAAACTTCTGATAGGAGACAGTATGTGGGAGAGTCCTGGGATGGGTGGTTGATTATAATTCAATGGGAGTATTTGATGATTTTATGCCATTTCTTAAGAGATGATAATCAGAATAGAAAAGTGGATAGAAGTCTAACTTTGGAATCAAGAAGAGAAGAGCTAAAGTCTTGTTTCTTACACATACAGGCCATTTCATTGCTAGGCAAGTCATTTAACATTTTTTATGTATCAGGAAACTCCTGAAGATCATGAGTATAGAGAAATATTACTGATATGCATCAGTGGAAAGGAATTTCATATATAAAATGTTGGGGTGAACCTAATATTGGAAACTCATTTGTTCAGTTTCTATATTGGGATGAAATTACATATTCAGAAGTCACCAAACTATTAGCAAAAGGTTTACTTAGCCCTAATGTAGAAAGGTAATATTCAGGAGGTAGGTAGGTAGGTAAGTAAATAGAGTTAGATAGATACATAGATACATTGACAGACAGACAAATGATCAAAATCAAACAATCAACCAGTCAGTCAGATGGCCAGATGGACAGACAGACAGATAGGCAGACAGATGGGTGGATAGATAGATAGATAGATAGATAGATAGATAGATAGATGGATGGATGGATGGATGGATGGATGGATAAGATAGAATAATGAAAAATGGGCATGCTTCTTGCATATGGGAAAATGAGTTCATATGGGGAATATTGGAATATGGAAGAAGTCAGTGATCATAGGGAGTCGTGTATTACTTGTAAGAGTATGTTAAGGAAAGAATGTCAAGAGATTAAGTCTGAATTGCTACAATGTTATGATATTTGCCTTCAGTTTCTATATCAGGATCCTATTGTATGGGATTGCAATCCCAAGGGTTCATCTTGGCTGGTTTTGTGACTTAGTTTCTTTTGTACCACTTTCTTCTCTTATATCATACAGAATAAACAAAAATTAGAGCTACAGCATTGTATCTATTTTCATACTGTTTATCTTAATTGTATCTCAAGTAAGCTTCCAGAAAAGGGGTTAGGGTAACTAAGAAAGTTAATGTCTCTAGGAATTATTTCTAAAAATGTTAATGTAAGGGCTATAACCCTAAAAAGATTTCAACCGTTTTGGCCCTCATACAGGTTTTACTCTGGGAGGAATTAAAATATTACTATATTTACATTTCCACATGGGTAAAAAAGTTCCCAAGACTTCATATACTAACTCAAAAAAGGAATAAATATTGGGTACAGAATAGCCTTTATTTCCCTACTTAGAAAGTGAGAAAACCTCTTTAAAAGACTTCCAGGGTGCATGAGCTATTGATGCTATCATCCACCTTCTCCAGAAACACTACCAATTTCAGGATTCTTTAGGTCACCATACTCATAATACTACCCTGTGATTTGAGTTCCACTAAGACAGAAAGAAACCTGAGGCTCCTAAATGTATTTTATATGCTAAATTCCATTGGAAAATAATATTGTCTAATATAGTACAACTTAAATAATATGATATAGAAGACATCAAAAATAAGGAAAATTCATATATTTTATGAAATATGTCATGAGGATAAGAATGATAGACTCTGTTTGGAACAATATTCAGGGGATAATATGAGTTAGCTCATATCTCGGGAAGAAGCCCCTCAATAAGAAGTTCCGCTTTAAAATCATCAACAAATATTATCTAATTTATACATAAAGACCCCCAGATGGGGAAATTATTTTTAGAAGCAAGCCATTTTATTTTGAACAGCTTTTCTAATTTGGAAACTTTTCTTTATATGAGGGTTAAATCTGCCTCTCTAAAGCTTCTATATGCTGCTATTAATTCTATCCTGTCACCAAGAAAAATAAATACAATCCCAATTATACATGTCAGCAGGTTGACACTTTGAAGACTGTTATATCTATTCAGTCTTCTTTACTTCAGGCTCATTATTCTTTCTTCATTCAACTGTCCTTCAACACAGAAATGGATTAGTAAACAATGTCAAAGATTTAATAGTATTCATTGTTGCCTCTAAGTAAATTTTATATTTTTAAATGAAGGATTCTCAGTATTTGTACCCAACATCATAACATTAACCCAAAATGCTAAAAGATTACTTTTACAATAAAGTAAAATATGGAAAAAAAATTAGTGGGCTTTTTTGGCTCTTGAAAATATTTTGAACTATTTTAACCATATCATCTCTTCCTTCCATAGAATGTAATAGTTAATAGGTTTTATTTGAATTTGGAAGAAAACGATTGATTTAGGCCTCTACTTACATAAGCCACTTAGCCCATTCTTAAGTGACACTATATTTAGTATGAATGTACTGTTCATTAACCAGATTTTAATAGGATATTAATCATCAGTTAGGTAGTTTATTTCAACACAATATTTTCTGTTTAACTGAATTATAGCCTAGTCAATCCAATGTAATATATTTTGAATCTGTCAGGTTTGAACAAAAATGGCTCCCATAATGTGCAATTAACATCTCTTTATAATTAAAGTTAGAGTCTATTGATACTGCTATATCTTTATAGAGATCAAGTATTTTATGTTACAAAATTTGATCAATATCTTTTAAATATTATATTATTTTAAAAGTTTATTAGACTAATAATGATCAAGATATCATAGAGATAACTGGAAAAACTGAATCATCTACATATTATTTTAATTCAAATATGGAATAGTTATTTTTTTACTTAGGAAATCCAAAGATTATTTTCTGTTAAACTAAAAAGAGAAAAGTTGCTTTAAATTCATCTATATGATTTTTGTGTCATGTGAACAACAAAATATAGGAAAAACTTTTTTTCTGATCCTCAAAACTTCTTAAACATCTTCAAAATAGAAATTCCGGGAGGTAGTTAGATGGTTCATTAGATTGAGGGTCATGCCAAGAGACAGGAGGCCCTGGATTCAAATCTGGCCTCAGAGTCTCCCAACCTATGTGATCCTGGACTAGTTACAACCCCAGTTGCCTAACCCTTACCAGTCTTCTGTCTTGGAACCAATACACAGTAATGATTCTAAGGCAAAAGGTGGACTATAAAAAAAAAGAAAAAAGAAACTCTATGCCAAAGATGAATCCACTAGAGCCCTTTCTGTGGTCCAGGACACTATGAACCATCCAAAAAAGAAAAAAAAATTCAAAATTGCAGGAACTAAAGCCTAACTGGAGACTAACAGCATTTCCTTCTCTGCCACTCCTTATGCTACCAGAAGTAAGACTACACACACTTACTTGACTGATGGGATTGGGTGTGAGCACATGCACACACACAAACATACACACACACCCAATGCAACCTTACAGCACAGTTGTCCCCCTCTCATAGATCTCTGTGAGAGTGAAGGAATATAGAAAAAGGGACAGGACACACTATTAATACACTCCTCTCATTCCAGATCCAGAAGATCCATCCAACTGCTAACATACAAATGAGGACAGTTCTGTTTCTAACCTCTGTCTGCCTAACAAAGTCTCTTGAGGAAGACACTTTGGCAAACCTTGGATTACCCAGTGTGGGAAAGGGTAATGACATTATGGAGATATAGTCAGCACAGAAATCATCAATGAGGAGAGAGTGAGAAACTGAGCAACAGGGAAAAATAAGGAAGGAGATTATTGGAATTGGCAAAGATCTGCAAAAGCAGATAAATCAATGGGGAAATATTAACAATAGATCTAGTTAATGGTGCAGACCAGTCATAGAAAATGAACAAGTCCTCCAAAACAAAGGAAAATAATTCAGGACTTAATTTTACAAAGGAACCCATAGAAATTGAGACTTTTTAGCAGCATAGTACACTGTTCCTGAGTGGTTTAAAAAAGAGGTTAATTCTGAGAATAGAATATATACCATGTAAAACAAAAATAATTGCCAGCATCGAAAACCTTTTTATATGTAATGGTAGATTCACCACTATGAGTGAGAGAGAAAAAGACAGAACAATGGGCAATTGAGAATGCAAAATAGAAATATGGTGAAATTTAAGAGAAGCAAAAATCAGTAACATTAAAAGAAAATATGTTCTCTATTCAATCAAAGCAAAACATATCTGAAATTTAAAATTGTACATGTATTCTCAGGACAGAAAAATCTAGCAAGTACTTATTCTAAAGCAAAAACATCTCTTCAGTTAATTTTTTAAATGAATTCATTTTTATGTCTTTTTTTCTGACTGTCCAAACATGCATAAGAAAATTCCCTCCAATTACAATTTCTTGAAAATAATCACCTTTGGAGCATGTTGGTGACTATATCACCTTCTAAAGCAATAAAAACAAACATATGTCAAGCAGTACAAAAAAAGGAAAGTCAACCATTGAAGTTTTTTCTTGACTATCATGAGAAAAGTAGAATATTCTCATACACATTATGTAATGCTACCTTATTTTCTCATATTATGAGTGTTGGAAATGAATAATGAAGCACTAGTCCCATAAGGAGAAGATCTAAATAATAGCTAAGTGGGCACTATTTCAGGGATGTCAAACTGACTTTTTATCTCAATTATTTGGTTAGTGGGGGGTACAATGGAGAGAACACCAGGCTTGGAATTGGGAAGACCTGAGTTCAAATCTCGCCTCATTTATTAGCTGTATGTCCCTGGGTAAATCACTCAACCCTGTTTGCTTTAGTTTCCTCATCTTTCCAATGACCTGAAGAAAATGGCCAGAAAACTTTAGATGGGCCACAAAGAGCTGGATATTACTGAAAAAATCCAAATTATTTAGTAAAATAAGCTTTTTATTTTATTTATCTTGAGCCAATCTTGTCACTATAACAATAAGAAGTTAAACATATCGTCATTTTCATTAATTACTACTTAATTAACCTCTTTGAAATGGGGGAAAGATCACAATTTGGTTGAGATGACAAAAGAAAAATGTTGTCATTGTGGTGCTACCCATAGAAATCAGGCCTATATTTGGATGTGCAATGGGAGCTCCTAAATAGTCTGGGCAGCATGAAGTCTCCAAAGAGGAAAATATAGCAAGCAGGCATATTTGTTGTAGGTGAAGAGATTACAAAGAGTGGGTATACTCAGAAGGGATGATATGGTATAGAAAACAAGTTTCATTAATTTTATTATTTTGCTTAAATCTAGTCATATAACAAGAGATCACAATAAAATAAAAAAGAGGGAGAAGAAAATTGTCTGGGAAAAAATAACAAATTGTGATTTTTTTGTAACTTCTTTTTCTCATAGTGTAATATTTCCCTACATAGAAATTCTCTCTGTTCATGTGGGTTTGTACTATAAATACCCTGTACTTCAATTTTTAATGCTTGATTGTTCACTGGGGGCACTGAAAGGTTACGTGACCTGTCCACGATCAGAGAGCTTGGATATGCCAGAAGGATTTGAATTCCATTCTTCTTCTATTACTTGAGATCACATCCTCAAGCAATTGTATCAAATTGACTCATAAATTCTGGGTAAGTGGAGACATTTAATATGGTTTTGAGGAAGATTCTAATTAGAGCAAGCCAACATAACCTGAGTTAGGAAAAGCATTCATGAGATCTTGCAAAAATGTGAAACTGTCGACCTGCCTAAATAATCCCCATTAAATCTTTCCTATTGTGTATCATTTATTAATCTCTACATTTACTAAATGCTATGCATAATTGCTCTATAGAAAGGTTGAGTAGATGTGTGTCCCTTAGAGAGCAAGGAATTCAATCACTCTCAAGTTATTTTTTGCCCTTTGATTGCTTTACTTAACCTCAGTTTATTCTGAAAACAGACACTCTTAATGGCCAGCTACTTCCTAATGAGTTTAAGCACAAAACTATGTTCTATAATATTTAATGTAGCTAGGGAATGTGCAAAATCTCTTTGATAACATAGATTCTCAGATAATTTTAACTAACATTGAATATTGCATCATTGTTTTAGATATAAAATTTTGTGAATATAAATTGAATCACTGATCTGAAAAAAAATAAATCTAATCTATGAACATGGAAAATGTGGAAAGCAACTGAATGTTTATTAGGTTGAATATGCATGGCCTAATTTCTTAAATCATGTGTCTCTCTTAAATAGCAATCATTAACAAATTGGTTAGAGATATTCTATCCACATTTGGTGAATACACAGACATCAAGATTGGAAGAGAAAGTCAGGGAATTCATACTTATATTGGAAGAGATGCTCTGGTCTTTATATCAAATTATGTGGCTTCTTTATTATTCTAAATAAATAACTTGTGTAGGTAGGAAAGATTTATAGCATAATAAAATATATTTGGCAATTAAAATTAGACAAAATGAACATTTATCCCTTTGTAACTGAAATAGATTATAAAATTGTTCTTCAGAGTGGACAAATCCTACATATAAGTAAACCTTTCTTTTGTAGAGCCCCATCTGATAGTGATTTTAAAATGCTTTTAAATCTCTTATTCCTACAATTCTGAGATTGGTTTTGGTTTTTCATGTGTGAAGATTAAAATTAACTCTCCTCTGATTGTGAAAATTAAATTAATTAACTCTCACCTGATTGTGAAAATTAAATTAAATAACTCTCCCCTGATTGTGAAAATTAAATTAACTCACTTGCCCATTTTAGATTTAATCACCAAAAGTGTAAACACCCTACTTAAAGTTGAGTGGGGAGATCTGCCCATTTTTATATCTAATCACTAAAAGTGTAAACATCCCATTTAATCATTTATTGGGAAGATCTGTGACTCACGTGTGCAATAGTGGGTGACAAATCAGAATTGACTGACTACCTTCTGGGCAGTCCTAAGCAAGCTTTAGACTACAATTTGCCCACATAAAAAGTGGAGGAAGGCATAGTAAGTGACTCAAAAGAAAACGTCTTTAAAAGGAATTACAACTTCCTGTGAGAGGCAGTTCTTCATTCATTGGAGTCAAGACTAGAGAAGAATATGCTAATTGGACCTGAGGCCTTGTTCCTGGTGAGGCTGTTCTCAAATCTCTTCCTTTGGACTGACACGTGGTGAGTGAAAAGTCTGACTCCTTCCTGGATTTTCTGAAAAGACTAGCCTCAGGAGAGACCTGCCTCTTGAAAGAGATTTCCCCAGATCCTTGGCTTTGCCAAGGCCTCTCTGGCTAAGGACTAGCTCTCCCTGACTGGGTTGAGCCAGGTTACAGGAGTAAATTACTTAGTGCTTAGGCTAGATATCTTACCCGATCCTCTCTCTGATTTTCTTACTTTACTCTTTCTATATTTTGTAAATAAATTACAAATAAATCTCTTTGGTAAAAATTAAATTCCTGGCAACCATATTTTAAATATAATCCAGTCCAACCTTTTTTATATAATTAACCCCTTTCCCCCCTTACACAGAAAAACAAATTTTGACATTTTGAAAAGGAATAAATCACAAATATAGAGAAACCTAGCAGTATAACAGATGAAATTTCAATTTTTTCTTAAAAATATTTTTCCATACTTGAAAATTTTTTCTAAAGAAAATTAGCATTTAATTTAGTTACCTTAATTATTCTACAATGCTGGGACAAAAACTTTTATAACTGCTAAAAAACAGCAGTACATCATTCCTGATTGTCATTGATCAGAGTGACGTTGAGCCAAAAAAAAATGTATTTGGGTTTCAGTTTTCATGTGTTAGAAGGAAAGAGGAGAAATGGGCTGAAATAAATAAGAAAGAAAGTTTTGTAAGAGGAAAGCTAGCCACATACCAGGAACCAAAGGGTTCTGGATTCTGGAACTTAGAATATTTGAGAGGACACCAACTACCCAGATAGGGAACTCTGGACTTCCTGTCTCTTGAACTTTCTGGAGTCTTGGCTTCTTGTCCCCTGGAGCTGAAGAGACTTGAAATACCTTATCTCTGTTTCTCCCTGCTTGAAGAAACCCTACTTTGAAGTAAAATCAAATTGTTCCTGTCTGCTGTGAAGTACTGCCTACTGTGGAGTTTAACCCAAAGAAGATCAATGACCATAGAGCCTAAACATAGCACCTATATTGTTGGTGAAGGCTAGAGCCTAGCCCAGCCTGGCCCAGCTGGGTTGAACTCAGTCATCAAGAGTTCAGTCCTGACTATAATTTGGGGACCTGTTTCTTTCTATAAATCAACCTGGGAGGATTAATTAGTCAGGTGTAGCTAGTGAGTTTTGGGAATCTAGCCAGAGGTAGGCCAGGGCTTAGGGAGCATCAAGATAACAGAAGAAACTCCTGTAAGGGAGTGTAGAAGTGGGGATGCTAGTGAGAATTACATTAGAGATGGGAATCCTTTTCCTTAATCCTCACTTTATACTCCTTTGTTATTATAAAATAAATCCCTCTGATCTATTTTAACAACCTGTCTTGGAGACTTAACGAGCACTGGTCCCAGTGAGGGAAGCTCTTAGGCCTACTTCACTGAAGGGTACTGAGGAATCAAATAACCCTCAGCATCTCAAGAACATCATCAACACCATCATTATTAAGATCAATTATTTCACACTCTACCACTTATTAACTTGTGACCTTCAGCAAATAAATTAAGCTTTTTGAGCACAAAATTCCTGATGTAGAAACAGATTATAAAATGGGATTAACTCTCTCCTGCCCTTTTTTAGATTTAATCACCAGAAACATATATACCCCACTTATCCTTAACTATGGGGAGGTCTGTGACCTACGTGTTTGAAAATGGGTGATGAATCAGAACCCACTGACTGCCCTTTGGTCAGTCTTAAGCAAAATTATAGCTATAATTGGTCAATGTAAAAGTGGAAGAAAGGCACAGGAAGTGACAAAAGGAAGGGTCTTTAAAAGTGACAAGAACTTCCTGTGACCAAGTCTTTCAACTTCAACTTGATCTTGAAGGAGCTCTGGCTTGGGACCTCTGATTGCTCTTCGAATTTTCCCTTAGAACTACCATGTGGGTGAGTGAAAAAGGTTGACTCCTTTACCCTGGCTTATTCTGGAGATACTAGCCTCTGGAGAGGTCCATTATCTTGGAGGAGGCATTGTGACTAAAACCCTTGTTTAATTTACCTCTGGGTCCCCTTTGCTGCCTGGTTCAGACCAAGCCACAGTAAATATCTACTCTCTCTGGTTTCCTTACTTTCATTCTTTCTCGTTTTGTAAATAAACTACCATAAAAAGTCATTCTGACTTGAATAGTAATTTATGGCAACCACAGTCTTATAAATTTAGTCCAACCCTTTAGTATTTTACCCTTTACAAGGTGACATCAAAATTTATTCATTATAGATCAGTCATTTTGGTCATGTCTCCATTTTTATGAACCCTTTGGGGGTTTTCTTAGCAAAGATACTGGAGTGGTTGTTCATTTCCTTCTCCATTTCATTGTACAGATGAGGAAATTGAGGTAAACATGGTTAAATTGCTTGTCTAGATTCACACCTTTAGGGTCTGAGGCTTGTGTCAGGGTGGTCAAGAAAAATTCCTGACTATAGCCTGACATTCTATCCACTGTGCCACTTTGTAGTTAAAAATCTACTTATTTAATATGGTTAAGGTGAGAATCTAGTCAAATATAGTGAGTATTAAATACAATTAAATCTTTGTGAATATTAAACAAAGAGCTTCTTAACATATGAATATAAGATAATATATTCATTTTTATGGAAAGAGACTTTCCAGAAGCCACCCAAATAACATTTTCTGTCTCTCCACCTTCATAAAATGTAAGAAATGTTTATTTAATTTATAATGTGATACACTTTTTTTAATGAGCAGTCCCTCTTCAAAAGTTTTTGACTATAAATGATCACTACCCACACCACATACCCTATTCTGCTGTCCAGACCTACAACCATAACCAAATCAATTCTGTCATTTATCCTGGGGGCAAAATGTATAATCTGTTTCCTTATGATTCCATTCAATATTTTGTAACTTTTCAAATCAAAATATTCTCCTACCCAGGTGCAACAACCTTGTATGGGTTTTCTAGCCCATTAAATGTATTTCCTTGACAGTAGAAACTGAATTTGCTTTTGCATACATATTATGAGTGCTTCTCAGTGTTTGAAATATAGTAAGCACTTAATAAATTATATTTCTATTCATTCATTCATTCTTATTTCTCTTTCCATAAAAATTCTTATACTCCTCATTACAGTTATGGAATGTGATATTCCCTAAAACACTTTCTATCTCATATTTTCTGCAACTACAAAGCTTTTCACTTGTCCTTACCATAGACAAATTTCATTTTCTAAGCTTCAATTACTTCTCTACCCTTCTTCCCCCAAATTTCTCCCCTCTAATATAATCTTATCCATCTTTTCTTGTATCATCTATGAAAAATGTTCTATAGTTTTGAAATCTCTTCCTTTCTCTCAAGGTTTATGTGAATAATAAAGAATAATTATTTAATATTAGGGATAGTAAAGTTATTTTAGGGAGAGTATTCAGAGATTTTTTTGGTTTCTTTTCTTTGTTTGATGGGGTCAAGGCAATCAGAGGATTCCTTGTAACAGATCATGACTATAGAGGAAAGAGTTTTATAACTAGAGGAACAGAAATTAATCACAAGTGAATAGTTATAAACCAAACATACGTACAGTATAATTTTATTGGTTTATTTATAATTAATTAATTTGTCTGCTACATTAAAGATCCCAGGTATGACCCTTTCTTCCTTCCCTCTCCACATTATGTAGGCTTCATCTAGCCAAAAGACTTATGTATATATAAAGTTATATCTAGGTTTTTCCCATTTATCAGTTCTTTTTCTGGAGGTGGATAAAAACAAACTATTATTCAAACAATATTTCTGTTGCTATATATGACATTCTATTGGTTCTACTTGTTTTGTTCTTTATAATTTAATTTAGGTCTTTCTGTGATTAATTTTAATAAAATTTCTCATCATTTTTTAAATGGAGCAGTAGTATTTCATCACAAAAATCTGTCACAATTTCCTTAGCCATTTCTCCATTGATAAAAATTCTCTCAATTTCAAGATTGTTGCCACCACAAAGGTTGTTATAAATGTTTTAGAGCATATATGTTCTTTTCATTTTTCCCTGATCAAAAAAAAAATATAACAGTGGTATTGCTGGGTCAAAGGGTATTATTAAATTTATGGTTGGGCTGAATATTTAATTGGTTACCAGGGATTAATTTCTAAATCCCAAAAATGAATTACGAAAGTAAAATGGAATTTATGGCAGTTTATTTTTACAATAGAGGGAAGATATTAAGGAAGCGAGAAAAGGGGAAAGAGGGAAAGAGAGAGTTCTGGCTTCCTTTCATCCAGGTAGAAATTCTAAGGCCCCAGCCAGGGGAAAGGAGTCTCAAGACACCTCCATAAAGGGCAAGGAAGAAAGTCAGCCTTTACACTCACCATGTTGTCAGTTCAATCAGCAGATTCTTTTATCAGCCTCAGCTCCATCAGGCTCCACTCCAAGTATGTCTCTTTCAAACTCCAAGTGTCTCTCTTTACTCCAAGTCTCTCTTCACTCCAAGTCTCTATCTTGACTCCAAGTGTCCACTCCAAGTGACTTCCTTCACTCCAAGTGACTCCCTTCAAGGATCCCTGTGTGTGTCTCTGTTTCCACTTTTAAAAACCTTTTTCTCTTGTGTCACTTCCTCTAAATGTGTACGTCTACCAATCACAGCCGACTGTATTAATGGAGATTTTGAGCATTTGGCCTGCATCCCCCAAAAATCCCTTAGAATTTCCCAAAATTCTCTTTTCCTGCATCCCCACATTTTGGGTGATTGTATTTAAGTACCTGTAACTCCTTCCTCTTTCTCTCTTAGACCTATGACTGGGCTGAAGTCTGGCAGTTCTTTTGTTTTAGTTATTATTAATAAAACTTTATAAAATATAATATTTAGTTATTGATTATTAATTAAAAAACCCACACAATGCTCCACTCCAAAACTGTCTACTCTTTCACACATGGGTCACAGACCTCCCACTCAATGCATGAAATGTGTGTTCATACCTTTTTTCTGGGTAAAATCCAAAATGGGTAGATCTCCATACTCAACTTTAAGCACTCTGCTTTTCACTTTGGGGATTAAAATCTAAAAATAGACAGGGGGTTACAATTTAATCTTTATAATCCTAAGTACCTTCATGGTTACAATCAGGAGAGAGCCAAATTCAGTCTTCGCAGTATAGCAGTTTTAACTCTTTGGGCATAATTTCAGATTGTTTTCCTAAATGGTTGCAGTTCACAATTTCACCAACATCCCACATCCCTTCTCACATTTGTCATTTTGTGCTGTTATCATTTTAAACAATTCAGTCAGTGTGAATTTATCTCAAATTTTATCTCAGTTGAATGTTATCTCAGAGTTTTTTTATTTCCATTTCTCTAATAAATACTGATTTAGAGCATTTTTTCATATGATTTTATATAGCTTTTATTTCTTCACCCAAATTTCTATGTGTTCATAATATTTAACCATTTATCAATTAGGAAATAGTTTATATAAATTTGAAAAGCTCTCTAAGTATTTTAAATATGAAACCTCTATCAAAGAAACTATATATATAGATTTCTTCCCCAGTTTTCTATTTTCTATCTGATCTTGGCTACATTAGTTTTGTTTGTATAAAAACATTAAAAAATAATGTACTCAAATATTAGTTTTGCCTCTCACAATAATTTCTCTCTCATTTATTCATAAAATTTTTCCACTTTCCATATGTTTGATAGGTAATATATGCCCTGTTCCTTTAATTGGCTTATAATATCTCCTTTTATGTGTAGGTCATTTATCCATTTTTATCTTATTTTGGTATTAGATATTAGTCTACATATAGCTTCAATCAGATTTCTTTCCAGTTTTTCCAACAAATTTTACCAAATAGTGAATTCTTATCCCCAAAGTCTGGATCTTTACTTTTTTTCAAATACAAGGCTACTATAACCTTTTACTATTCTTTGTTATATGTCTCTTCTGTTACACTGGTCTACTTTTCTATTTCCTAGTCAGTACAGATAGTTTGGAAAATTAATAGTTTATAATACAGTTTAAAATCTGGTATTGCTAGACCTTCTTCCTTTGTATTTACTTCCATTAATTCCTTTGGCATTCTTGATCTTTTGTTTTTTTCAAATGAATTTTGTTTTTTTTTATTTTTTAAAACAAAAAATTGGTAATTTAATAAAGATTAAATTGAATAAGCAGACTCTTTTAAGTAGGATTTCCTTTTTAATACTATTTGCTTTGCTCGTCCATGGACAACTCATTTTTCTCAAATTACTTAAATGACTTTATATTAAAAAATTTATGATTTTATTCATGTAGATTCTTGATTTATTTTTTCAGGTATGTTCTTCAGTGTTTTATTCTATCAATGGTTATTTTAAATGGGTTATCTCTTACTAGCTTTTCTTAGAAGTTTTTGTTAGTGATACATGGAAAGGCTGATAACCTATAAGTATATTTTAAATCCTGCTAGTTAGGTAAAATGATTTATATTTTAACTTTTTTTAGTTGAATCTCTATGATTTTCAAGTTATACAATCATATCATCTGTAAAATAGTGTTTCACTCTTGATCTCATAGGGATAACTTCTAACTCTTCCCCATTAAAGATAATGTTTGCTGATGGTTATAATTAAATTCTAACTATTCTAATGCTAAAAATCCATTATAATTATGCTTTGAAGTATTTTAATGTTTTAGTTTAAAATAATTTTGAGTGTTGTATTTTGTCAAAACTTTTTCTGCCACTAATGATATAATTAAATTATTTTTGTTATATTTATTGTTAATGTAATAAATTTTGTTGACAGTTTTCCTTATATTAAACCATCCCTCCATAACTGGTATAACTACTTTTGGTCATAATATATAATCTTTGTGATAAATTGTAATCTCTTAGTTAATATTTTATTTAGTATTTTTGCATCTGTTATTCATTAATGAAATTGGTCTATGATTGTCTTAATATCTTTTTTTTTCTTTTCCTGGTTTATGTGTCAGCACCATATTTGCTTCATAAAAGGAGTTTGGCAGTACTCTTTCAGCAATTGTTCTAAACACTTTATTTACTTAGTATTGGAATTATATTATCTTTACATGTTTGGTAAGATTCAGTTGTGAATCCATCTGGTCCTAATGCTTTTTTTCTTAGGAAGTTCATTCATGACCTGTTCAATTTAATTTTTAAAAATAGATTCATTAAGATATTCTCTTTACTCCCATTAGTCTAGATAGTTTATATTTTTGTAAGTACTCTTCCATTTCACTTAAACTCCTAAAGTTGTTGGCATATAATAGGGCAAAATAACTCCTAATAATTATTTCCATTTCATCATTATTTTATCTTCATTTGATTCTTAATGCTAGTGATTTGGTTTTCTCTCTCTTTTTAAAATAACGTTCTATATTTTCTACAATTTCATGAAAAGATTTTACATTTCATTTTTTTAAAGTTTGAGTCAAATTCTTCCACTCTCTCTTTCCTAAAGAGATGAATCAATCCGCTATTGATTTTGCAGGTATAATAGTATAAAGCATTTTCCACATAAGTCATTTTTAAAAGAACTGGAACAAAGAAAAAGAAAAATTAAGAAATAAGGTGAAAAGTGGTATGTCTCTGTCTGCATTGACTCCATCAGTTCTTTCCATAGAGCCAGATATTTTTTTCATCATGAGATTTTGAAGATTTTTCTGGATCACTCGATGGCTAAGTATAAGTCTTTCATAAATGTTCATAATGTACATAATGTGTACAATGTTCTCCTGATTCTGATTATTTCGTCCTGCATCAGTTCATGTAGGTTTTCTAGATTTTTATGAAATTATCCCTATTTATAACTTCTTATAGCACAATAGCTTTACATTACCATCATATACCATAATTTGTTTAACCATTACCCAATTGATAAACCTCTCTCTTGATTTCTAATTCTTTGATACCACAAAAGAGCTGCTATAAACATTCTTGTACAAAGAATTCCTATTCCCTTTTTAAAATCTCCTTTGTATAGAGATCTAGTAGTGGTATTGCTGAATCATAAAGAATGCTTGATTTTAAAGCCCTTTGGGTATAGTTCCAAATCATTCTCCAGAATGGTTAGATCAGTTCACAATTCCACCAGCAGTGAATTAGTGCGCCAACCTTTCCCCATTGTCTCCAACATCTATTACTTTCCTTTTCTATCATATAAACCATTCTGATAGATGTGAGGTGGGACTTGGAGTTATTTTAATTTTCATTTCTTTAATAAAGAACAATTAAGAGCATTTTTTTCATGTGACTGTTTAGAGCCTTGATTTCTGTATTAGAAAATTTCTTGTTCTAACTCTTTGTCCACTGATACATTGGGTGTATTCTTATAAATTTGACTCATTTCTTCATATAATTGAGAAATAAGACCATGATCAGAGATATTTGCAACAAAACTATTCTCCCTCCTTTTTCCTTTACTTCAATTTTGGTTGCATCGGCTTTGTGCAAAAAATATTAAACTTAATAGAATCTAAGTTATCCATTTTATATCCTATAATGTGTTATATTTAAAATAGTTGTCTGCCATAAACTGTGGCAGTTAAAAGAGTTAATGCTATAAACTGTAAGAGTTAAAATGGTTGAGGTCTTAAACTGTAGTGATTAAAATAGTGGAAGATAAATTATAGTAGATATAAGAGTATAGTATAGTAGTGGTAGTCTCTCGGTGATTGAATATGACTATTGTTTTTGTGCAGTTTCATCTACGGTGTACCCTCATGTGGCTTTGGAGTCCAAAGGCTGAGGAGCAAATTTTGTGGCACATGGGGCATGGGACGCCAGTTGTTACGGGAGGTGCGGCTGTGGCTTGGTGTCGGCGTTCACACATAGCGGCAAGATGTTTACGTCGCTCATCTTCAAAGGTGGTGGTGGCATGGTTAACGTGAGTTCGCCAGCTGCTTCTGTCAGAGGCAGCGAGTTCTAGTTGCTTTGGTGTAATGCCAGCCCACTTCAAGTTGGACTTTAGCTGATCCTTGAATCTTCTTCGGCCAGCCTTGTTTCTTGAGTCCAGCTGACAGTTCACCATAGAATACCTGTCTTGGTATTCGCTGTGGGTCCATGCGGATGACGTGTCCAGACCATCGTAGCTGGGTTTTGAGGACCATGACTTTGATGCTGGTGGAGTTGGCTCTGTTGAGGACTTCCCGATTGGTGATTCGGTCCTGCCATCGGATCCTCATGATTGACCGGAGGGAGCGTTGGTGGAATTGCTTCAGCTGTTTCATGTGCTTCCTGTACAGTGTCCATGTCTCACAACCGTACAGGAGCGAGCTGAGGACCACTGCGTTGTACACTTTGAGCTTCGTCGCAGTGCTTACATCTCTGTGTTGGCGGACTTTGCAGTGCAGCCGCCCAAGTGCCTGGCTGGCCTTTTGGATCCTGGCATTAATCTTGTGGTCTAGGGACCTGTTGTTGGTGATGGTGCTGCTCAGGTACTTGAAAGTGTTGACTTTAGAAAGCTGCATGCTATTGATTGTAATGCACAGCTGGTTAGTTGGCCTCCCTGGTGCACATTGGAACAGCACCTCTGTTTTGCTGAGGCTGATAGTTAGACCAAGCAGTTTTGTTGCAGTGGAGAACCTGTCCACAATGGTTTGGAGATGAGTTTCTTGGTGGGCCATGAGAGCACAGTCATCTGCAAAGAGAGCTTCCAGGATGAGTCTCTCTGTTGTCTTTGTTTTTGCAGTCAGGTGGCGAAGGTCAAATAGTGAGCCATCCAGTCGGTATTTGATGTACATGCCTAGTTCTAGATCCATCACAGCATGTTGTAATGCTTGGGTGAAAAATAGGTTGAATAGTACCGGAGTGAGGACACAGCCTTGTTTCACGCCATTGGAGATGTTGAAGTGATCAGAAGTCTCTCCACCAGATAGGACTTCCCCTGGCATGTGGACATGAAAGAGCTGGATCAGTTTGACGAATTTTGCTGGGCAACCGAGCTTGCTGAGGATCACCCAGAATGCGTCCCTGTTCACTGTGTTGAACGCCTTTGTCAGTTCTATGAGGACAATGTAGAGACTCAGGTTCTTCTCAAGGCATTTTTCCTGCATTTGCCTCACCGTGAAGACCATGCCGATGGTGCTGCGATCTGGTTGGGAGCCACATTGTGATTCAGGCAGGTTCTGCTCAGAAACAGATGACAGGAGTCTGTTGAGTATAACATGGGCGAGGATCTTTCCGGCAGTGGAGAGTAGTGAAATGCCTCTGTAGTTGTCACAGGCTGCTCATGAGCCTTTGTTCTTGTATAGGGCTACGATGGAGGCATCTCTGAGTTCTGGGGGCATGTCGTCCTCTTCCCATATGCTGGTCAGCACTATGTGGAATGCCTGGAGCACCTTTCCATTTAAGGCCTTGTACACCTCGGTTGGGATCCCGTCTTTACTGGGTGCCTTGCCTGTACTCATTTGTTTAATGGCTTTTTGGACTTCCTCTATTGAAGGAGGGACACCAAGTTGTTCAATGGTGAGGTTTTGGGGGATCTGGTCAAGGGTGCTTTGGTCGACTGAAGAGGGTCGGTTGAGAAGTGGACTGAAGTGTTCTTTCCACCTGCTGCTGATGCCTTTTTTATCTTTTATGAGAGTGTCACTGTCAGAGGATAGCAAGGGAGTGGTGGTGAGTTTTAATGACCCATAGACAGTCTTGAGGGCACTGAAAAATTGTTTGTAGTTTTTCGTATCAGCAAACCGCTGGATTTCTTCTGCCTTTTTTTCCCACCATCAGTCTTGCATCTTCCTGATCTCACGCTGTGCCGTGGCTTGGAGAGACTTGAATCTGTCCTTAAGAGCAGAGTTTGGGTTATTTTGCCACTCCATAAAGGCTTTGTTCTTCTTGCTCAATAGGTCTTCAATAGCAGTGTTGTTCTCGTCGAACCAGTCCTGGTGGTTGTGTTGTTTTGAGCCTAGGACTGCCTTCGATGTTTCCTTCACTTTGTCTCTGAACTGGTTCCATTTCTTGGTTGAGCTTCCAGTGAGTGGTCCCTTGGCAGACAGCTTGTCTTCCAGGCAGGACTGGAATGTTTGCAAATAAGATGGATCTCTAAGATGACTCACGTTGTAAAATGCACGAACTGTCGGGGCGCTCTTTGGATGGCGAGGCGCATGGGCATTTGAAGAGTCTCTCTAACCAATCGGTGGTCTGTCCAGCATTCAGCTCCTCTCATGGCTCTGGTGATCTTTACATCCTGGATGTCTCGCCGGCTTACAATGATGTAGTCAATGAGATGCCACTGTTTTGATCTTGGGTGCATCCATGTTAGTAAATTTGTGACCGCAGAAAATATGTTTCACTACAGTGTCTTGGTTTTAAATCAAATATAAGGTAGTCGCCAGGGAAATATTCCCAATTATGAATATACCCAAGTCAACTGGGTTTTATAGAGAATTTAATTAATAATACAATGAGGAATTAAAGAAAAGAGAGAAAGAGAGAAAAAGGAAATAAGTATGAAGGTCCTTAAGCCAACATGGCCTAGACCTGAGTCTTAAGAGAGAGAGATCAGTCAGTCAGTCTTTTGTCGCTCACCACAAGGTCTATCTAAGCAAGGATTCTAGTGACAGAGTCTCCTCAGAGAGAGTTCTAGCCAGAGTCCTCCTCAAAGAGCCTTTCAGCCAGAGACTGTTTCAAAGGGCCTCTCTCAAGAGCCTCCAGAGGGACAGAGTCCCCTCAGAGGAGCTCCAACGAGGCCTCCTTAGAGATTGTCCTCCAAGAGCTTCCCTTCTCCAGAGCCTCTCTCAAGAGATCCTCCAAAAGGATTTCTTTCAAGAGATTCTGCTTTTTCTTATATAGGGGGTTTTCTCCTATGTCACCTCCCCTAAGTCCTTACATCTACCAATCACAGTAGACATTTTCCAAAGGACAACCCATTCTAAAAACACTGCTGGGTCGACTAATCACTTTAGTAAGTTTGTACCAGAAAAAACTTCTGAATAAGTTTTCACCTCTTTGCTCCTGGCAAGTTTACAAGTTGCCTGACCTTTAATAGGTACTTAGCACCCCTTTGTATTACTTCTAAAAATAGGCATGGCTTAAAGAACTTTTTGCCTCACTATAAGTATGGGCCCAAGTACACTTATTGTTTAGCAAGGAGTTCTCTCCCCTAAAGCAGTCCTAAGTACCGGTGGAGTAGAGGTCCTCCACTTCTCATCCAAGTAGAGTTCTCACATTTTAGCTGGGGAATGTTCCCTAATATGGAATTGTCCCAGTGAAAAAATTCCCCAATGTGGAAATTTTTAACATTCACAAGTCTGAGAAATTTCAAGATTTATAAATGGCTTATGTCTCTTGTTTTGTCATAAAATTTCCCCTTATCCATAGATCTGACAGGTAAAATATTCAATACTCCTCTAATTTGGTAATCTCTTGTTCTGATCCTTTAAGCTTCTCTGCCCTGGAAAACTACTTCACTTGTCCAAGATTTGGTATGAGGCTTTTGTTGAGGTTTGTTTGGAATGGGATTTGGGAGGGCCTAAGAATATTTCCACCTCACTCAGCTCAATTGGGAATGAAATTTCTAATATTTTTCTCCCTCTCTCATTTTGAAAATATTAACCAATGGTCTATTTATTTTATTAGGTTTTTTTTCATAAAACCTATTCAATTTGATTTATTAATTCTATTATTTTCTTACATCCATTTTTATTTCACCTTTAATTTTTTAGGATTTCGATTTTGATATCAATTGGGATTTTATATATGTTTTCTAATTTTAAATTGTATACCTAATTCACCAATCTGTTCTCTGTTTTATTGATATATGCATTTAGAAATGTAAATTTTCCTCTACTGCTTTGGCTGTATCCCATAGAATTTGGCATGTTGTTCCATCATTATCATGTTCTTTGAAAATTTTTTTTGTTTCTATGCTGTGTTCTTTAACTCACTCATTCTTTAATATTATTTAGTCTCCAATTAATTTTTGTCCTGTGTTTTTATGGTTCCTTATCAAATATAATTTTATTGCATTATGACCTGAAAAAGGTAAATTTATAGCTCTACTTTTATGCATTTAACTAAAATGGTTTTGTGTCTTAATATACGGTCATTTTTTTGTAAAAGTACCAAGTAATGCTGAAACTATATAATACCTTTAAAATATCTATAATAACTGGCTTAAGTTTTTATTTATATCCTTGATTTCTATCATGTATTTTTCTAGAGTTTCTAGAACTGACAAAAAAGTATAAAATCCCTCCCATTTTAAATATTTATTTCTTATAAGCAACAACATATTGTTGTGTTTTGGTTTTTTAACCATTTTTCTATCTTTATATTTTATAGATGAATTCATCTGATTCACATTCAAGATTAAATTTATTAGTTGTGCATTTCCTTAAATTCATTTTTCCTCACTATTTTTCTCTACCCCTCTTGTTATCCTATTTCTCCTTACAGGACTAATTTTATTTTATTACCTGCATAATCTGTATCTTATTGAAGAGCCTCTCCCTACTTTCCCCCCTATTTTAGTTCTATCTCAACATACCCCTCTAAAGTTACTTCGCTTCTCTCTACCATTTACCAACCAAGTTCTTAATCTAATCATAAGGTTATGTGCCTTATTTATATCCTTGTCTTATTTCTTAACATGACCATCCTCTAATCTTTCCTCCCTTAACCCCATAATTTATTTCCTAATAAAATATTTTATAATATTTCCTTCTCTATCTTATCACCTTGCCCTCCTTTTTCTTAATCTATATGAATTTCTTATTTTTTTGAACCCCTAATTTCTGTCTATACTCAATACTAAGTACTGACTTCAAGGCAGAAGAGTGGTAAGGACTAGGCAATGGGGTTTAAGTGACTTGCCTAGGGTCACACAGCTAGGAAGTGTCTGAGGCAATATTTGAACCTAGGACCTTCTGTCTCTGGCCTGGCTCTCAAACCACTGACCTACCCACCTGCCCCCAATCTATATGTCTTTCTTAGAGTCCCTTTCTTATCTTCATCTTTCTCCCTATTTCCTTTTAAGTTGAGAATATTTTGCCCACATATAAATATATATAGATATATATATATAGATATATATATATATATACACAAAGATATGTGCCTATATGTATTGTTTCCTCTTTTACTCAGATCTGATGAGAATAAAGTTTTAGCATTAATAATGCTCTATTCCCTCTTTCCATACACTATATTCCCTTTTTCACTATATCTTTTACTCATGCCTCTTTTGTATGAGTTAATTGTTCCTTTTTTATCCCTCTTCATACAATTATTTTTGACTCATTCCATTGAATTCTATGCAATCAAAAACCTTCTCTCTATTTTCCTTCAAACTACATAATTTATGTCATTATTAAAATTTATATATAACATTTTCCAGTGTGACAAGTAAATATTTTGACCTCATTAAATATTTTAAATTGCTTGTTCATGCTTGCTATTTTAAAGTTCTCATTCTTGTGGATCACATTTTCCATTCAATTCTATTCTTATCTTTAAAAATACATTAAAATATTTTATTTTGTTGAGACCTTTTTTTTTTTACTTGCATGGTGATACTTAGCTTTACTGGGTAAATTATTCTTGGTTGGAAATCCAGTTCCTTTGCTTTTTGAAATATTATAATCATGGTCTTCATAGTTTTAAGGTAGAAGTTACTAAGTTGTACTGGTTATTACATAACTTTCCAAAAATGTTTTATTAGTCAAGGTGTAAATAGGCATTATATAACAAAACTAAGCAAAAAAAAAAGATATTTGGTTTGAAAGCAGACTATTTGGAGTCACTAACTAGCCAACTTTTACTGAACATGAGAAATGAACAAAATAACATTTTACGTTATGGATGAAACAAAGACAAAAGGGTATGACTCCTTTTCTCACAGAATGTCTAGATTTTGTTTTGTTTTGTTTTAGGAATAACTATATTAGCACACTTATAATAACAGTAATAAAAGAAATTTGTAGCTACTCTTTCTGGCAGATATTAGAGTAGAGAGAAGTCAAAGTAGTGAGTTTTGACAGAATTCTTTTCTGCCTCAAATCAGAAGAAGGAAGGAAGGAAAGAAGGAAGGAAGGAAGGAAGGAAGGAAGGAAGGAAGGAAGGAAGGAAGGAAGGAAGGAAGGAAGGAAGGAAGGAAGGAAGGAAGGAAGGAAAAGGGAGGAGGGAAGGAAGAAAGTTTTAAAAAGAAAAGTAAAACATCTGGTTAAGGGAATTGAGTAGTACTATACCCAGAAGAGATCACTACATAATTATGAAAGGACTAAATAAAATTATAAAATTAAAAAATGTTAAATTAACATATAACATATATGAATTGAGGAAGTCTAAAACTGCAATTACCAATGACTACAATTTCCTACCATACTACAGACTCTGATTCTGTATTAACTTGTGGATATGCCCGACCCATAATTCATCCCAAGTTAGACTTTACTTCTATCATCACCTGCATTATCTCCCTACCACTGAGAGCCTATTACCATATATAAGGACTTTTGGCCACATCAACTAGGTCCAAACTCACTTCACAATTTAAACTCTGGATGAAAGTCCCTCACGAACTCTGATTAACAGACAAGTGCTAGTAATCTCTGCTAGTCTTGAAAATTCACTACATTTCAGATTATTGGGAAATCTCATCAATTAGCTGTTCCTTCTCTGTCCTCCTTTCTCAAAGCACCTAAGATCTAAAATTTTAAGTTTTTTAACTCCTTAGCCAAACTTTGGAAAAGATAGCACAATGAATAGAGTAAAGAATTCTATCTTGGGCAGGTGTAAAGGTATGATTCAAAACAACCTGAGTTTTTTTCTGAGGTAGAAGAAGGAGAAAGGAATGGATGGTACCAAAATTCTATTTCCCTGTGCCACTATCACCTCCACTGCAAGAACATAGAGCATTTGTGGCTCTACTTCCAATATATGAACTTTTCTAAAGCCTCCCCCTGAGCTAACTAAAGTGAGAGAGCAACTCTGGCCATCTATAAAATTATATTTCAGACTTGTCCTTTCTGCCACTCTCATTCCAGAAGAATAGAATGAATGAGAAATGAAAACTTGAAACTCAATAAAATGTTCTTTGATATTAAAGAACTATGGGTAAAAGTTCCCTCAGGAGTTCAAATTGAAATATCAATAAATAAGGTAGAAATGAAAAGGGATAAATTAAGTTGAATCATAAGTTTGAATCCCTTCCAGTTCCTGAGCTATGAGCCTCTCATCCTTTATTTAAAAGAATTAAAAGAAGTCTTTACTTTACTTTAGGAACACACACACACACATGCATGTACACACACATACACACACACACACACACACACACACACAAACCCACATGAAGAAAGAAGTAGTAACAAATGAAGTTTCAAAATAATAGCCAAGGACCATCAAAATGGAATAACAGAATAAATTAAGATAAATTGAGAGCCTAGTATAAAACAATTAAAAATAAATCATAAGTGCCAATTTAAGTATATAATTAATAATATTCATTAGTAGATATGCAGAACAAAATAATAGATGTAAAAGACAAAAAAGTATGGGAATTTGACTACATGGCATCTAAAAAGGTATGGAATAAAAAAGAAAAAAAGCTATTCAAGAACTATTAAGAGAAATTTTCCAAAGCATCAATGTCTTATAAGTAAAAAGAAAAGACGTCTAATTACTCTTCCAACTTTGTATATAACGTGTTACAATATGATCATATTCCTCAAAAGAGAAAAATAGTTATTTTAATGTCAATTAGATTAAGATTATATTTCCAAAAATAGCAAAGTATAAACATCAGATACTTGGAACAAAGTCTGAAAAAAGAAGATTTGAACTGAAAATTATATCTCTGTAATTACTGTGAAATATGAAACAAAAGACATATCAAGGACATATAATCTGAGAGAATACTTTAACAAGAATTCACAAGTAAGACATATTACAAGTAATAGGTGAACCTTTTAGAGGGGTAGGTGATAGGAGAAAAGTCTTCAGGTGCTTTTGGAGAGAGAAGGGGGAGCAGCCCAGCCCCTCGATTCCCCCTGGTTTTCTAGTAATGGTTTCTGGCCAAGTCTGTGTTGGTTGCATGGGGTGCCTGCCCACAGAGAGGGCTCTGAGTGTACCCTCTGGCACATGTGCCATAGATTTTCCACCACGTTAATAGAGGAAATATAACCTGAAAAAGATGCATAATACAGCATAAAAATTATTACATCTTATTGCCAAGATTTTATTTAAATGTACACACTAGTGTACTCACATATATATAGATATAATCAAATAATATTTAGAATAACAATGATAAATGCAAATGGTAAAGATCACTAAAACATCCATATTTATCAACAAAAAGATGGTTAGTTAAAATTTGAAACAAGTCTAATAAAAAATAACAGAAAAAGGGGAAATGAGGCAAATGTCCAAAAATTAAATTGACAAAAGTTACAAACAATTTTCAAGGGTAGATTTATAAGCTATAAAGAACCATATTAAAATGCTCCAAATCACTATTAATAGAAGAAATGCAAATCAAAACAGCTCTCAGGTTTCACTTCATTCCCAGAAAATTGGCAAAGATAATGAAAAATGAGAATAATCAATAGAAGTAGCTAGGTAAGTTCAGTGCATGAAGTGCTGAGTCTAGTATTAGGAGGCAATGTATGAAGATTTGGGCTCAGACACTTGCTTTCTGTATGGTCCTGAAAAAAATTTTGCTTCAAATGCTTCAGTTCCTTAATTGTAAAATGGGCATAATAAAAGCACATTGGTGTTTTTTTTTGAAGATTAAATGAAATAAATTTTAAGTATCATAGTGGAAACTCCATAAATGCTTTTTTTTCCCCTTTCCCCATCTCTTAATGTTTGAAAGGCTGTGGGAAAATAGATAAAATAATTCATGGCTGACAGAGCTATGAATTGGTGAAACCATTTTGGGAATCAATTTGTAATTATTGAAAAAAAGGTACAAAATGGCTATCACTTTGATCTAGAGATTTCAATATTGGGCATATAAGCCAAGGAAGTAGTTTACTTTTAAAGGCTTTATATACACCAAAAATATTTACGATAATCACTTTATGTGGTAGCAAAGAAATGGAAACAAAATTAAGATCTACTCATCTGGTAATGGCTGGACAAATTATGAGATATGAAATTAATATCACTATCTTGTAAGAAAATTTCACTATAATGAATACAAAAAAGAGAGAAATACTCATGCAAAGTGAAGCAAGCATAACTACAAAATCAGTAGATCCAATGTCTATAACAATATAAAAAGAAAGAACAATAAATATAAAATGTTTTTTATTAATGTTTCAAATTGCAAAGAACAAACTTGCAAAGAAGTGATGTAAGAAAACATATCTAGTCACTTGTGTGAAGAAAACTAGCAGTTCCACCCACCTTCACACAAATCCACCATGGCCTGGCATTCCCCAACTGTCAGAGGTGGATATCTCTGGGTCTATCTTAGATAAAGATCTGAAAGCCATCCTTAGAAGTTGAATTCTCAGGGTCTGTCTGAGAATGGGTCTGAGTGCCCTTGCCTCCACCTTCTTTTAGTTTCCCATCACAAGATTGCTGACCATTCCATGAACCCTGAATGATTTCTGGAACCATTATCTTACCCCAACCATTATCCTATCAACTGCACTATCTGCATTCTTGTTACACTTTCCCATGGGCCTTTCTCACAGGCAAATGTTTGTCATTCCTGTTGCTTTTACCTTTAAAAGATCTACCAGTGTTCAATAAACTCGAAACCATTGCCACCAGCACTGGGTCCTTTTTGAGTCCACCCTGTCATTGTGACTGTGATTCTTATCTTTTCCCTAGCCCATATCTTCAGGTGAGATCTTCTTACTTCTACCTTTGTATTTCCTCTTATTATTTTCACTATTGCTTCCCTGTGGAACCCTGTTCTCAGTCCTGCTCCTCCTTGGGGCTTTATCACCAAACTATAGCCTAAATTGCTATTATCAAGGTAGACTAGACATCTGGCATCATCTTAAACATTTCCAGGGCCCAGATGTTAGTTCTTAGCATGAAACCCCAGTTCAGAAGATAGAGCCAGAAGGGTATATCAGTGTTAAATCAGGAAACACATGGCCTGTTCTCTTCTGTGTTTAGTGCTACCCTCTCTCTCTGGTCATATTGTTTCCTTATTCCTTTCTAATTTCATAAAATAATATAATTTACATCCAGTCTCATAATTTCCCCTCTTATATACCTGTTCCATTGCAGATGTAGAGTGAGGATTCCACAAGAGTGGGACACTGCAGATTTCAGATTTATCTGATGTGTTGATTGACTATTGTGGATTTATATCTTCTCTCTTTATCTTTTAAAAACTTCTTTGTTATATTATATGTGTTATCTGGGAGGTATATAATCTTCCTCTGAGAGAAAAGAGGGGAGGAAGTGGAAAATGAAGATATTATAAAAACAAAATATATCATTGAAAACTTTTGTTTAAATATCAAAGGCAAAATTTCTCTATTGATGACATAATTTGGTTGATCCTGAAGAAAGTATGTCTATATATGTAAGTGTGTAGTTTCTAGTCAACAAGAATAAAAATGGGGGAAATTCATATGTGATTGAGAAATATAAACAAATTTGAATAAATTGAAGAGTGTAGCATGTCAACCCAAAAGAATATGCTCAACAACTAAAGTACTGGTAAATAAACAGTATTAAAAGGAAATTAAACTCTTAAATGATTGGCCATCAATAATTGTCATGGAAAAAGAGATAATGACATGGAACTCCCTTTTCACAACAGCTTAATTAGATACCACTTGGGCTGAATGTTATATACATTGTTAGAAGTAATAACTATATTGAGTACTTTTTGATATTAGCTTTTCTTCACATTAAAAGGGACAGTTCAACACCTGAGGGTTAACACTCTCCCTTTTTTTTCATTTAAAGATATATTTTTAAAACATAAGAATTTGGCTCAGTTACCCCAATTGTATGTTATATCTTCTAATTTTATTATTTTAATTCTTATTTGATATTGATTTCACTTTTTGCTTTAATTTTTTACTATATTTATAGAAGAGGAAGAGTATTAATAAACTCAATGTATAGTCCTCCCCCAAATTTACTTAAATATCCTGGAATCAATTTTCCAGTATATTGTTTTGAATATACATATATATTCAATAAATATATATATAGGGAAAATATAGAGGAGATAAAATATAGATATATGTATGTAAATATTTAAATTTAGGTTTTATGCTAAATATGAGAATTCTAAAGTAATATTGAGGTTGCTGATTTAAAAATATTACAGCTTAAGTCAAAATGACTTTTAGCAGCTATATTTACAAAGAGGTGGAAAGAGTAAAAGTGGAAAAATGTAGATAAAGAGACAAAAAGTACTACTAACTAAAAATACCCTAAGTTTCATCCAAATGTCTCCAGACCACAAATGTGAATCTGAAAGCAAATCTCACCAGAATCCAAAGTTCTAATTAGGAAACAGAAATCCGAAGAATCAGGAGATGCTGAAGAATCAGTCTAGAACCTTCAGTGCATAGGAGGCTAAGACCACCAAGAATCTCACCAGAACTCACACTGAAGGTTATGTCCCACCAAAGGCCCAACAAGCAGAGAGGGTCACCTCACCAAAGAACCAAAGAAGGAATCACTCCACTCACCACTGAAGGATCGAAGGGAAGCATGTCTTCAAGCACCAAGGCAGGAATGACTCCAAACCAGAAGATCCAAAGAGAGAAAAACAACCCCAAATCCAGGAAGCCATGGCCTTTTTATAGTCTTTTTCCCACTCACTTCCTGTCTCTTTCCCCTCTTCAAAGGAACCAATCACAGCTTCAGGGCTGGGCACTACCCTTGGGAGGTGAGAGTTTTTGGCTTGTTCGTTAAGTAGGGGTATTTTCAGTTTTTGATTGATTAAACTAAAGGTTGCTGATTGATTACATTAAAAATAACAAAGAGAGATACTTCTATCTTCACATGTACTATGTACATACAGATACATAGATCTATCTATGTAGAGAGATCTATATCTGCAGATATGCATTGTAGCAAGGGCAGTTACACAAAGCAAAGAAGCTGCAAAGAATTTATTGACAGCCCTCAAGCCTCAGAATTCTCCAAGAGCTCACTGAGTCAGATTTCTAACCTGTTGAAGGAACAGGTTTCCAACTGTCTGTCTGGAGCAAATGGTCAAGCCTGACGGGTGTGGATCTGGATTCTCTTCCTGGATAACCTCACCTTGTAAGTTGCTGCCTTAGAATAATATCAAAAGGATTGAGAAGAAGATCCCATACATTCTGGTGGATAGAGTGATTTTGGGGGAGCCTTTCTCTCTCTTTCCTGGAACATCTGGGGACTCAACAGCTGGATTCCTGTTACCTGACCCACCCAGGACCCTGTGTGTGAGATTCTGGGTTCCCTGTTGGACTTATCCTTAGAAATCTTTAGTTGGGTTAGTTAGACTGGTTAAGCTTAGGAAATTAACTATAGTGGGTTAAATATCTTGAAGCAAATAGTAAGATGCAAATCTTTCCCCTCTTCCTTCCCCATCATCCCTTTCTTTGTTAATAAACTCATTTATTTAAGTGTGTTTTCCCCTTTGTATAAAACTTTCCCCTTTCTAAATTCCCCATAACAGCACAGATAACATATATGCAAATATGCATATTTATGCCCATGCATATATATTTTGTCTATATATGTGTGTATTTGTCTATATCTATATCTATATATCCAAAATATTTTAGGTGTTCCATGATAAATAAGGAATTCAGCAAACATTCATGAGTAAGAGATACAGTGAAGGCCGATTACTTTATAAAAGGTACCAAGTAGATCAAGGAAATGAGAGACAGAGAACTAAAGGTATTGGCTAATGAAGCAATAGATTAGATGTAGTAAAAAAAAAGCCCTGAAGAGAGTCCAAAAAAATTAACTTTGCTCCTTCCCTTCTCCATGGCAAAAAGGCTAATATTTTAAACTGTCTGGACCTCCAACAGGACCTTAAAATAGGGAGAGTGCCTTAAATGCCTAAACTTCTGAGGTGGTGATTAAGATTTAAATATGGTGAAGCATATAAAACATTTTCTAAACTGTAAAATGCTTTATAAATGTAGGGTTTGTCCACCTTCAAATTCTTTCATTTGATTTATTCTCTTGTTTAAATTACACACACACACACACACACACACACACACACACATATGTATGTTTGTATGCATATATACATGCTATCTATGCCTGTAGAATGATCATTCTTTACAGGGAGTGATACTGTTTAAAGACAGGACTTTACTTTTAATTTGGAGCAAAGGGCTAGACACACATTATATTATTTATAAGTGCTTATTGTTGAATGATTAACATGACTATTGAAAATAAAATTTGCCAGCTTAGATACAGTCCATTCACAATAGATAATTATTTTCATCTTTCTTTAAAACCAATCCTTCCAGATCCTTTTAATTAAAGTTTACAGAGTGAATGAATGAATGAAACCCTAAAGAGCTGGGAAAGGAAGAATCTTTTGATGTTTAAATATAAATGGCAAACAAACATGTACACATTGTCAATCTTTGACCTAGATCTTTAATTAAAGATAGCTTCATTTCCTCTAATACAATTATTTTTACATTCATTCTAGGCAAATATCTAATTTACAGATTACATTCTCTTTAGTTGCTGTGAGTGGCATTATACTGCAAATATCCTATTTTGTCCCTTCTTGTTATATCACATTAACTATAATTCTTGAATTTAATTTTATAGCTTTGATATGAATTTATTTCTTACTGTTATTCATAACTCATTGTTTTTTTTTCATTTTGAACTTAAAATTTCATGGAAATAATTTACCCTTCATGATATCAATATAAATATTATATATGGCTACTTAACCAATTGGACTTTTGAGGCCAGACTAATTACCAGCAAAAATATGTTTGTATACAATCTATTTTAAATATTCCCAGTATATCACACATAGATTTGTGATGCTTTTCAGAAGCACCTTTGGGGGATATTTATTTGAGGCATCAATTTCAATTTTCTAGATGGTTTATTTGAATTCATGTGTTCATTTGATTTTTCTTAATTCAAGTTTATCTTCATGTAGACTCATCATTTATGTTGTTACAGAAGACAAAAGTGATAATTACATTTTGTATGAATGTGATTACTCTCCCCTAAGCAGTTATATAGTTATTGATAAATTAAACCATAGCTGTGTGGTTAGATAAAAGAGATTTTATCTTGTTTATTCTATGACTGACATTTTATTTTATGACTTTACCCATGGTGCACAGCTTCCATGAATTTCATAACACCAAATTATTTTAAACAGTCCTATATAGTGGAGGAAAATACTTAAATATTCCTGTAATGAGAGCAAAAGTATAAATTTGAAGCATAGCAAAAGATAATGCATAACAGCAGAATTTAGAAGAAAAGTGGTATATAGATTATATTAAGGGCTTTTTGTTTATTTTGTTTCATGTATATAAGAATTAGCCAAAGAAAGAATTTTTCTCTTGTTATTTCTTGATTGTCATTTTCTTCTTTACTAAGGATATTGTTGCTAATAATATTTATCTCCTGATATTTTATAATGAAGCATACTTTCCTATTGAAAGAAAATGGAGAATATAGAAAAAATAAATATATGTATGCTTTTTACCTTTTTTGGAGTAATAACTAATTTTTCAAGATATTTCAAGAAGTTGAGGTTGTCATCTGAAAAGACTGTAGTTCTCTCAAAGCAAACTTGATGGGATTCAAAACATTTTATAAATGTTGACTAGGTTTCCTATCTCATTACGTTTTCGGGGAATACTATTTCTCTCTGTCTCCTCAGAGTTCTCTCATGTTAGCCTGAAAATTTTAATATTAAAATTAAAACTTGATCATTTTCATGAGACCTACACCACTTGTACTTGTCACTAGTGAATAATATGCTTATTAAGTTATAATCACTATGGAATCACTTTTGAATGCTCAATTAATAGAATAAGATACTATAATGAATTGTTTAAGAACCATTATAACAATAAGTTTGAAGTGTTTGTTACTGTTCTTGAAATATGCATTCAGTTGTCAATAAGTATTTCTTTTTAGTACACCCCACAGGATGAACCTATTATAAAGATTCTTTTATGAAGAAGTGTTTAATTACATTAACATAGAAATAAATACTGAATGTGCTAGGGTAGCCATATAACATTAATGATTATTAAGACAACTAAATTATTAAAAGTTAGTGCTTTAATTAAATAGGTCAGTAGTTCTACTGTTGTATTAATAGATTGGGATACAACTTAGAATAAGATAACAACTAAATAGTTTCATTGTCATATGATTTTTCAAACAAAATTAATGATTGTGTTAACTTGTAATAAATAGTCTTAACATTAGCTCATGACACAATTTCTACTATATCTTTTAATAGGGACCAGTATTTGAACCAAGATAAATCCCATACTTAATTCTTAGTTTCATGGTCTGTATTTCAAAAGTTTGGAACTGGCTTTGCTATTATTCTAGAGCAAAACTCTAAATTTCATTTTAATTGTCAGGATGAAATAAGAAATATGCATTACATGAGACGAGCCCATACTACTTGCTGCCTCAGGCTATTATAAAATGAATATACTCTATGCTGAATCTATTTAAATATAAAATAAATGTGAATAAATACTACCTTTGATGATACTATTAGAATCTTTTCCACCAATAATTTCTAGGTGCTGTTTAAGCATTTTCTAGTTAACTTTTTTTTTTTAATTTTATTTATTTTTTTAATTTGGTCAATTTTGAACATTATTCCCTGGTTACAAAAATCATTTTCTATTCCTCCCTTTCCTTCCCCCACCCCTCCCCTCCCTTAGCCAATGCACAATTCCACTGGGTATTACATGTGTCCTTGACCAGAATTCATTTCCATATTGTTGGTATTTGCACTAGGATGTTCATTCAGAGTGTACATCACCAATCATATCCCCCTTGACCCATGTAATCAAGCAGTTGTTTTTTCTTTGGTGTTTTAGTTAACTTAAAGAATATCTGTATGAGAATAACAAAGAATAAATATAAGCAATAAATTGATCTAGATGGTCTTTAAATTGACCATAGTTTAATCATTTATCATTCTAGGCAGAAGAGTGGTTCAGGGCAGGGAGGAAGGAGTAGTTCCTCACTCTCCTTCAAGATGCCTCAACTGAGTGTGAAAGAAGTAGCAATTAAAGAAAGGTAATGTTGACATAGGGAATAATATTCAATTCAACTACCTTTTTTCAAATGCCTATGATAGTGACTTTTTACCTTTCTTGTAGGTGTCATAGACTTCTTTGCCAGTCTAATAAAGCTTATGGAACCCTAAGAATAATGGTTTTAAATGTATAAAATTAAACATATGAAGCAATCTAATTTTCTTAAAATACAGATGTGTTTTTCCAATCCAAGTTCACAAATTCCCTGAAATGAATCCTGGACCTTTGTGAGTCTGTGTACCCAGATTAAGATCCTTAACCTATTAATGCAAAGTACTAGGCTAAGGACCATGAATACAAAGAAGAAGAAAACATTTTCTTAGTTCACAAAATACCTGAGTCAGAGCCCAAATTTGATGATGGAAAAAGAACCAAGTACAAACAAAGTTCTGCTTCAAGTATCTGAGAGTTTTTAATGGAAGTTCCCTTTCCACCAAAATAGGCATAGTGTGAAGAATGAATCAAACTCTCTTTGTCTATCAATCAGTAACTTTTAAGTTAATCAATCAAAAACTTAAGTACCCCTACTTTGTGCCTTACCAGTCATTAAGTATGAGAGTTCACAAGTCATTTGATAGAATGGGTGACAATTCCAGAGGCCATTGCCCCACCCCTGGGCAGTGCTAGACAAATTGAAAGGCTGTGATTGGTTCCCATAAAGTGGGGAAGGGACAGGAAGTGGCAGGGGGAAAGGACTATAAAAAGTCCTGAACTTCCTGTCCAAAGTACTTCTCCTTGAAACTTCTCCTTTGGAGTTCTTCTTTGGAATCTCTGCTCCTTGGATTTTCTCCTTTGGACTTCTTCTTTGGAGGATATCTCCTTGAGGCTTTTGGACTTTGACATCAACTTCAAGCTTTTGGCCTTTTGACTAGAGTTTTCAGCTTTGGGACTTTGAATTTCAGCTTTGGAGGTCTTAGAGTCAGGGACTTTCTTACTGAGTTCACTGTTGCCTCAGTGAGCTTAGCTCATAAGGGTTTTTCAGCATTGGGAACTTTCCTGGATCCTGCCTGGCTTACTGGTGAGTGACTAGGATGGAACACTATTGGGGAGTGAGCTTCATTTCACTGGATTAACATTTAGGGTAGGCTAGGCAGTCTCCTTACCTCTTTCCCTTCCACATTTCCCTGTTTTTACTAATATTCCAATTAAACCAAATTGCTAAAAGCTGCTAATACTTTTCCTGACTTAAGGAATAATTGGTGACCACTTTTTTATAACTCTCTTATTTAGTCAAAATACCAATTTAAACACTATAATAGTAACCCCTATATAATATGTATATAATTCTATATACATAAATATCCACAGTTGCTTTGCTAGAAGAATAAGCATCTTGAGAAAAACCAATTGATAGTGCCTCTCTAACCTGGGCTATTCAAATAATAATTGACAGGGAGTTCTTCATTTGACCCTGATACAAAGTCTTTTTTAGCTTATAACAATTTTATACAACTTGTGTTGTAATTTTATGGTCTTTTTTCATAGGGTCTCATCAGAGGCCCAAAGAGCACTGATAAGACTTGAGAAATAAGACTAATTCAATCTTACAGGATAATGTGATTTCCCAATTATAATGTACCTAGGCCATGAAGGCATGACGGAAAAGTGTCATAATATTTTTAAATCACAGTCTGTCTATGTCATATACCTTCTCAAGAAGACTTATTAGTTTGTTATCATCCCTTGTTGATGTGGAATCTAAGAGAATCCCAAGTTTAGACAGCTTGAAAGATGGAGACCCCAAAACTTGTACTTGTTCCCCTGAGAATCCACTCTGAAGGGAATCTCAGACTAGCAGTTTCAGACTGAATAATAGACCTTAAGATATTTAATGGACTTAGCTAGGTGGAGTTAACAGATTTTAATCAAATGCTAAAATGTTCATTTATCCCTGTACCTTTTCCCATTGTGTCAGAGATCCTTTCCCAAGATGACCCACACCTGGGCAGGAACTATCCTTTTAGTATCCTTTGTATGTAGTCCATTCTCTGACCTCTGGCTATGATTTCTTTCCCAAGCCTGTCAGTGTTGTTTGGACACTCCCATTTCCTTATTGCCATGATAATGTCAATCAATCATATTTCCTTATCTCTTGGTTCCCCAAAAGGTATATAACTTCCACAAAATCTTTTGTCCTTTGGAGCTGCCATCTAGCATGGTGTTGCTTCCAGGGATAATTTCCTCAGCATCCCAGGGCGTAGACCCTGTAAAAATTTTTGTGCCAGACTCTGAGTAAAAGGCCAAATATGGAAATTATCCCTTTCCTGTTTAAAGACTTAGTTTTTCTGATTACTTTAGTATTCCTATGTTATTTATAAGTTAACACCCTCCTTATAACAACAACAACAACAGAGGCATGTATATAGTGCTATAAAGTTTCATTTCATGCAAGCTTCACAATTACTGTATGAAATAGGTACCATTTTCATCCACATTTTTACTGATGAAAAAACAGACTGAGGAGTCAAGTGATTTGCAGAGGGTCATATAACTAGCTGAATGTCAGAGCCAGAATTATGAACTGAGGTTTTCATTACTCAAGATCTGCAATTCTATTTACTATATAACCTAATGACTATCACATTTGACTTTTAACATTTCATACCCACACTGACTACATGAAGAGGTGGCAATGGCCCTAAAGAAAACAAGTCAGAGAAATAAACATTTAAAAGATCAAATATATATAAAATCCACTCACCGCTACTACAACTTCAGTATCTGAGGAGGGGAAGAAAAGTAGGTCTATAGTTTAATTCAATTTCTATATTGTATAATCCCAGTTACAAGTTAAAAAAATTCTCCTTGTGATCTTGTTGTGGGCTCCATGACTCTTCAGATCGTAATCCTGATTAGTGTAATAGATGCTCCCTTTAAGATATTTATGGTAGTAGATATGAATTGGAGCAATAGCACCAGGAAATAAGCTAGAGGAAAGGCCAGGATCTGCGCTCCTTCCCTCCCATCTCACCTACTGTTCCTCTCACAGTTGATCCTAACAGTTCTCTTCAGATGGTAAGTTATTAGCAGTTTCAAAAGACTAATCTCACACTATAGTTATTTTCTTTTCTGAAAAAGTGTTTTATTCTTAAATAAGGGAATTTAGGGAGGTAGAAGAAGGAAAGAGAGAATATCAGGTCTCCTATAAAGTTCAATACAGGGAAAATGAAATTAATTGTCTAAGAGGGAAAATTGTTGATGAACTAAAAAGGTTCTTCAGGGCTAAGTTGTTCTTCAAAGCTAAGCTCCACTCTTTTCAATATTGAGTCAATGAATAGTCAGGAATCCAGAGCAAACCTGTGACATCAGTCTTCTTCCCCAGTCTCCCATGGCAGAAGTGATTTTCTTCAGCTGCTGATTTTTCAACTGCCTTCTCCTCCTCAGATTATTTTTGGAATTTTCCTCCTCTCTTATTGATTGGCAGTTCATTCAACCTTCCATTTCCTTGAATTTGTTTGCCAATCTCACTGGTGCTATAATCTCTTCCTCACACTAGTTGTCTATAATATTCCCTCTAGAATCCTGGATCAAAAGTGGCCATGAATTAATTCTAGGTCTAATGGATTTCACAGCCTACACTTAAAACTAAGAATGAATGATGCAAAACAGAAAGTCTAGGCCAATGGAAATATAAGAGCAAAAGTTGAGAGAGAGAAGAGGAAGGAAGCCTCGTCTCTCACACAGATTCAGTTCATGGAACCTACTTGATGGATGAACTATGATCTTCCCTCTGATGGAAAGAGAGTATAGGATGTCTCATACATGAAAAAAGAACCATTGCCTCTGGGTGTATATATAAATATATGTATACACACACAAACCCATTTTTTCATGTGTATATATATATATATGTAGTAATTAGTAAATCTAGGAACTTCTAATCTGATATTTTTTATTCTAAATTCATTTGTCCAATCACTGTACATGCACACACATATACATTCAAACATGATACTTATGGTCCAGATTATAAAGATGTCATTTTCTTATATTTATGATTGTGGTGGTGGTGGTGGTTGTTACTTTTGTCTTTCTTGATCAGATCATTGTCTAGTTTATACAATACCTAAATATTTATATAGCTACATAGAGGTATATGTGTAGGTCTATTTGGTATTTTGAGTAGTTAAAAGGTAAATTGGATAGAGTGATAGGCTTGGAATTAGGAAGACTCATCTTCTTGAGTTCAAATTGGGCCTAAAATATTAGCTATGTGACGTCAGGCAAGTGTCTTAACTATTTGTCTGTTTCCTCATTTATAAAATGAACTGAAGAAGGAAATATCAAACCATTCCAGTTATTTTGCCAAGGAAACTCCAAATTGGGGGGGGGGCTAGGCAAAACTGAAAAATGGCTGAACAGTGTATATATATAGATATATATATATATACATATACATAATTCATTATGGGCTAGTAACTTTGTTTCATGTATTCATATATTGGGAACTACAGTGTCCAAACAATATATGCTTTTTTTACCCACTTGACTTTTTCTATATCTGCTAATCATAATCTCTTTTAAATTGCTGTGGATATTATTGAAGAAGTGTTATAGTGTTCTACCACTTTGCATTTGAATCAAAGAATTTATAGAACTTTGCCATCAAGTGGAAATCCATTGGTTTGAAATAGGTGATTATATATATATATATACATATATATATATATATATAATTATTATTATTACCATCAACTACTTTGCTTGACTTCAATACTTAATTCAACAAAGCCATTGCTATTTTCACCTTGGTAATAAAGATATCTCATTACTTTAGTATGTTTTGATGTAGGGAACACTTTGAAGAGAACTCAAAGCTCCATTTTATTCTATTGAGCTAGATCCTTAAAAAATTGTGGAACTTTTAGACTGGAATAATTTGATATTTTGGTGTGGTAGTGGTGGTGGTGTGGTTAGATGTGGTTAGAAGCTGGCTACTTCAGATAAATTTTATGTACCTTTTATGTCTTATAAAAATTCATACTGGATCCACAACTAAAATTTTTCATAAAGGAAAACCATATTTCTGAAATTATAATGAATTCTAGATTCATAAATTCTTGTGAATGAAAGAAATTTCACTTACATAATTGTAAAGTAGATAAATCAAATCAATTTTTTTCCTCTTAGGCATATCTGCATGGGAACATGACTGAAACACAACCTTTTTATCTTTGTGGGATTGTTGTGAAATGGTAGCTTTGAATCTGCTATCTTTTATTGTATCCTTTGACAGTACAAGATATCCTATTAATAATTCTCAGTACAAAATAAATTAGAAACAATTTTGACATTGAGGAAGTCTTTGAAAATGAGATAAGCATTTCAATAATTCATTTTATTTAATAACAAATTGCATCTATCATATTATTTCTTTATGCATGTGCAAGCTATTGCTTGCTCCTGTTTATTTATTAATCCACTATGATTCCCTAAATTAGCCATTTATTTTCAAAGGAGTTATACCTCTTTCTCTGAAAATTTCAAGGAAGTCTCTGTTAAATAGTAACAAAAACAAATACTGACATATTTATCAAGAAGGACTCCTTTCCTGGGAGACCTCAGATAATTTCATTATCCAAGAATTGCTTTAATTTCTTCTTCATTGATTGTGATTTCATCTTTAATATTGGTAATTTGGTTTCCTTCTTTGTTTTTTTAATAAAATTAATCAAATGGTTTGTCTATTTATTACTGCAATGGTTTTCTTTCAATTTTATCAATTTCTCCTTTAATTTTCAGGATTTCCATTTCAGTATTTAATTGGAGATTTTCCACTTGTTCTTTTTCAGGATTTTTAGCTGCATGCCCAATTAGTTGATCTACTCTTTCTCTATTTTTTTAATGTAAGCATTCAGATATAAAAAAAATTCTCTTTTCAGCTTTGTCTATATCTCATAAATGTTGGGATCTGGTCTTGTCATTGTCATTCTCCTTAATGAAATCATTGCAATGATTAAAATTTTCTTGGAGACTATGTTAAATCAAAATTATTTATTAGTAAAACAGGAGAAAGAAAGAGAAAAAGATCACCTGATCAGCTTAACAGGAAAAGTCTCTAAGCCACACCATACTCTTTGGCTACAGGTTCCCAGTTGGCCAGGATCCAGATTATGCAGGGTTCAGCTCAAACAGCTGCAAGCAGTGGCAGACCAAAATCACCCATCAGAAAAGATAAGGCCGGTATTGCTGGCCAAGGAGAGAATGGAGCTCCGGTCCCAGTAAGAAAAAGAAAAGCCACTTCACTCTTCTCTCACTGGTTTATAAAACTACTGTATTCCTTCCTTCTCAGAGTCTCTAATTAGCCAGACTTATTTCAGTCTCAATCCTAGAGTCCTAAGTTTCAAACACCTCATCTAAGGGAACTTCTGCTGGTCAGGAAATGAATTGGTATGTGGCACTTTAATCACATTAATCAATGTCATCCTATCCAGTGAGGTGAATCTGCTGGAATGAGAAGGTACACTTTAAATTACATTTATGCATATTGTTTATGTAATTTGTTCTTTATCCAATTCATTCTTTAAGGCAAGATTACTTACTTTCTAATTAATTTTAGTCATTCTAAAATGTCTGTTCTTTGTTGAATGTATTTTTTATTGTATTGCATTAAGTTATTTAAAATGTGCATTTAGTATTTCTGCTTTTCTATTTTGGATTATATTGGATTACTTCATGCCCTTTTATATAATCAATTTTTATGAAAGCTAAATATACTAGTGAGAAAAAGTTAGATTACTTTCCTTTCCCATTCAGTTGTCTCCAAAGTGTAATGGAGGAGGGAAATGGGGAGAGGAAGAAAGGAGGATTTCTCTCCTCTCTTACTTATGGGGAGAGATAAATGAGGTACTGTCTCAACTGGAAGTATGTAACTCCAGTGAGATGATGAAAGGGAGAAATGGGGGCAGGAGACAGGGTTTGAAACAGATTGAATTCAGCTTAGGTGGCAATATGTCTCCCTCAGTGGAGATCAGGACCCCAGAGGCTGTCAGCCTCAGCTAGGCAAGAAGACCCCTTTTAATCCCACCTCCCAAAGACACTTTAGCTGTCAGCCCCTTGGTATTATATGGCTTCAACTGGAAAGGGAAGATGACAGTGTTCCTTTCCCAGCAAGTACTGTGCCAAAGGGTTCAGAATCAGAAGCCTTCTCTGTGGAGAGTATGACAAGCCCATCTGGGTTGGCACAGATCAGGACAGGATTTCAGCTTGAAATCTAGCTAAAAACTAATCTAAACTGTATCCCCTTGTTTTATAATCTAAAGACAGGCCCAAACCCAGATCGAAATATTTCTAATATAATTTCTTTTGGCGGAGGAAAGAGGGGAAAAAGGTTAAGTGGTTGAGGATAGCCCTATCCTCTACCCCCCTTGCAGATTGGCTTTCAAAGTGTGGAGGCCAGAAGCTTAGGAGCCTTGGCCTCCCTTTCCACCAACTGCTTCTTTGTCCCTTACACTCAGTTGACTAACTTCTAATGTTCAGTTCAAGGGACAGGTAAGGGAGAGAGATCCAAGTGAAAGGATCTGGCTGGCTTAGGCCAGAGTGAGTCCAACAAAAATCCCTCTTGAGAAATCAGATAGCTGTTGATGAATCTCAGGGGAGGTGTTGAGGGTCTCTGAATGGAGTCAGGTCCCAACTGGTAGACAAATCTGGTTGAACTCCTTCTCAGCCTCTGGAAACTGCTCCCTCCTTCTCCTCCCCTTCCCAGGCTGGAAGTGTCTTGTCAGTTGCTTCAGAGTTCTATCCAGCTTTTAGAACTCCCTGGATTTTCTTGCCCCTCCTCCACTGCTCTTCAGGCTGATCTGTCATCAGACCGGTTTCTCATCTCAATCCCAGGGTCTCTCTTACTTTAGAAGAGGTACATTTCTTATACTTACATTCTTTAATCATTTATTATGTAGATTCATATATAGATTATAATATAATGCTCACTGCATTATTTTTCTATATTTCTTCCATTCTCTGCAATTAATTTGAGTATTTTATTTTTATGTGAATCAAAGAGGAAATATAACTCATTTAAGTTAATACTAGAAATTGATTTTACCTGAAAATGTGAATTTAAAAATTATATTGTTACATTTGTATTATTTCATCTGTAAAAACAACAACTGAAGCCAGGATAAAGCAATTAAAAGTGTTATACAAAGTTTATAAATTGTACTCTGTGCATTACATTGTCCTAGGAATTTTGAACCTTTTTAATAACATGAGATTTTAGACAAAAATATATCCCTGTGCCCAGGAGAACAAAAATTTTGGGCACTAAAAAGTATGTGTTGGAGGCAGATGGGTGGTTCTGTGGTTTGAAAGCCAGGCTCAGAGATTCAAATCTGGCCTCAGACACTTCCTAACTGTGTGAACCTGGTCAAGTCACTTAACCTCCCTTGTTTAGGCTTTGCCACTCTTCTCTCTTGGTACAAATAAATAGTATTGATTTGAAGACAGAAGTTAAGGGTTTTTAAATTAAGTTTGTGTACAATGTTATGTATACATGTACACGTCCTCAGAGGAGTCAAGTTTAATTCACTTTTCACTACATCTTATAGTATAAATATGTTTGAATTATGTAAAATTATTTTAATTGAATTAACAAGAATCTCAGAGTTGAAAGTAGCATCAGAGGTAATCTTATTAAACTTGTTGCAGATTGGAATCAATTTTATAATATTCAGAATCTCACTGAAAGTTTTCAATTAGTGCAAATGAGCATTTCCAAAGATAACTAATGTCTCTTTCAAGCCATGCCACACTAATTTTGAAATTTTATTTGATAATTTTCCTTTATGCTATGCCAAAATCTGCCTATGTATAACTTTCTTCTATTGCTCCTAGATCAAATTAAACAAATTTAATCCTTTTTCCACATTATAGTCCTTCAATACTTAAACACAGATATCATGTCCAATATAGATTTTTTCTTCCAAAAAATATTTAAAATAATATTATCTTGATACATATTAAAAAGGAAAGCTCAAAAAATAATGGAATTATATGGCATTTTCAAAATGCTTTTCCTAAGGTAAATGGTACAAGAATAGAGATTCACTCCATACAAAAGAACAACCTAAGGCTCCAAAATTAAGTTCCTTGGCCCTATTGATATAACTAGTAAAGATTGTGAACAAAATTTAAAATTAAAAAATAAGTGACTTTTCTTATTCTAACTCTAGTGCTATTCTCTTTATATTATTAATACTTTGGGGTATATTGTTGGTATGCAATATTATAAAGCTTTTGAACTAGAGCTTTATTTTCTTCAAAAAATTCCTCTCAAACCAAACCTTACCTGCCATTGTAGAATCCATATTGTGTTTTCGTTCCAAGACAAAAGCATAGTAAGGGCTAAGAAATGTGAATTTAGTGCCTTGCTCAAGGTGCAACACTTAGGATGTGTCTATAGCAAGATTTGAACCCAGGGTTTCCTGTCTCTGGTCCTGGCTCTCAATCCAATAAGCCAGCTAGCTGCTCCCTGAACTATAACATTAGAGGAATTGTATGAAATAAAAAGGATGGGACCAATCAATTACTATTACAAAATGATTCTATAGTAGTGGTAGTCTCCCAGTGACCGAGAATGACTATTGTCTTTCTGCATTATCATCTATTGATGTACCCTCATGTGGCTTTGGAGTCCAAAGGCTGAGGTGCAGAGTTTGTGGCACATGGGACATGGGACGCCAGTCTTTATGGGAGGTGCGGTTGTGGCCTGGTGTCAGCGTTCATGCGCAGCGGCAAGACATCGGCAAGACGTCGACGTCGCTCATCTTCAAAGGTGGTGGCGGCAGGTTAATGTGGGTTCGCCAGCTGCTTCTGACAGAGGCAGCGAGTTCTAGTTGCTTTGGTATAATGCCAGCCCATTTCAAATTGGACTTTAGCTGATCCTTGAATCTTTTCTTTGGTCGGCCTTGTTTCCTGAGTCCAGCTGACAGTTCACCATAGAATACCTGTCTTGGTATTCGCTGAGGGTCCATGCGGATGACGTGTCCAGACCATCATAGCTGGGTTTTGAGGACCATGACTTCGATGCTGGTGGAGTTGGCTCTGTCGAGGACTTCCTGATTGGTGATTCGGTCCTGCCATCGGATCCTCATGATTGACCGGAGGGAGCCTTGGTGGAATTGCTCCAGCTGTTTCATGTGCTTCCTGTTCAGTGTCCATGTCTCGCAACGGTACAGTAGCGAGCTGAGGACCACTGTGTTGTACACTTTGAGCTTCGTCGCAGTGCTTACACCGCTGTGTTGGAGGACTTTGCAGTGCAGCCGCCCGAGTGCCTGGCTGGCCTTTTGGATCCTGGCATTAATCTCATGGTCTAGGGACCCGTTGTTGGCGATGGTGCTGCCCAGGTACTTGAAAGTGTTGAGGTTAGCAAGCTGTGTGCCGTCGATTGTAATGCACTGCTAGTTAGTTGGCCTCCCTGGTGCAGGTTGGAACAGCACCTCTGTTTTGCTGAGGCTGATAGTCAGGCCAAACAGTTTTGTTGCAGTGGAGAACCTGTCCACAATGGTTTGGAGATGATTTTCTTGGTGGGCCATGAGAGCACAGTCATCTGCAAAGAGAGCTTCCAGGATGAGTCTCTCTGTTGTCTTTGTTTTTGCAGTCAGGCGGTGAAGGTCTAATAGTGAGCCATCCAGTCAGTATTTGATGTAGACACCCAGGTCTAGATCCATCACAGCATGTCGTAATACTTGGGTGAAGTATAGGTTGAATAGTACTGGAGCGAGGACACAGCCTTGTTTCACACCATTGGAGATGTTGAAGCCATCGGAAGTCTCTCCACCAGATAGGACTTCCCCTGGCATGTCGACATGAAAGAGCTGGATCAGTTTGACAAATTTTGCTGGGCAACCAAGCTTGCTGAGGATCACCCACAATGCGTCCCTGTTCACTGTGTCGAACGCCTTTGTCAGGTCTATGAAGACAATGTAGAGACTCAGGTTCTGCTCAAGGCATTTTTCCTGCATTTGCCTCACTGTGAAGACCATGTCGACGGTGCTGCGATCTGGTCGGAAGCCGCATTGTGATTCAGGCAGGTTCTGCTCTGAAATAGATGACAGGAGTGTGTTGAATATAACACGGGCGAGGATCTTTCAGGCAGTGGAGAGTAGTGAGATGCCTCTGTAGTTGTCACAGGCTGCTCATGAGCCTTAGTTCTTGTATAGGGCTATGATGGAGGCATCTCTGAGTTCTGGGGGCATGTCTTCCTCTTCCCATATGCTGGTCAGCACTATGTGGAATGCCTGGAGCGCCTTTCCATTTAAAGCCTTGTACACCTCGATTGGGATCCCGTCTTTACCGGGTGCCTTGCCTGCACTCATTTGTTGAATGGCTTTTTGGACTTCCTCTATTGAAGGAGGGACGTCAAGTTGTTCAATGGTGAGGTTTTGGGGGGTCTGGTCAAGGGTGTTTTGGTCGACTGAAGAGGGTCGGTTGAGAAGCTGACTGAAGTGTTCTTTCACCTGTTGCTGATGCCTTTTTTATCTTTCATGAGAGTGTCACCATCAGAGGATAGCAAGGGAGTGGTGGTGGGTTTTAATGGCCCATACACAGTCTTGAGGGCACTGAAAAATTGTCTGTAGTTTTTCGTATCAGCAAACCGCTGGATTTCTTCTGCCTTTTTTTCCCACCATCGGTCTTGCATCTTCCTGATCTCACACTGCGCCATGGCTTGGAGAGACTTGAATCTGTCCTTTTTAGGAGCAGAGTTTGGGTTATTTTGCCACTCCATAAAGGCTTTGTTCTTTTTGCTCAATAGGTCTTCAATAGCAGTGTTGTTTGTTCTCATCGAACCAGTCCTGGTGGTTGCGTTGTTTGGGGTCTAGGACTGCAAGACCAAGAATTAAGGGTATTGTTTAAAACAATAATTTCTAAAATCCTGTGAATATAACCTGTGCTCAATATTTTAAAGAATCTATTGGATCTCGGTAAAAAGCCAAATTAATTCTCAAGAACTCCTTTCATATAATCTAAGTAGTTAGATAATGTTACTTACAAATGAGTTGCCATCAAACTCATTAAAAGGACATAGTATTTCAAGGTTTATATAAATGGATTCAGCAATTTTTAGGCGTATTCCCAAGAGAAAAAAATCACTGGTGAATTGATACTGCCCTAAAAGCCAAACTGATCCCAAGTAATTTAGTTTTAGCTATTCATCTTTTCCTCATATTTTCTGAATCAATTCTTAGCATGATTTTTAAATCACTTGGAAGTTGATTAGCACTACACTTCATTTTGGCCAGGAAGGCATACTTGATTATGTTCAGGATTTATTTTTGGTTTAGCATTGTTTATTTCATGACATAAATACTGTGCACTTTAAAGAGGGAAAAAAAATGGCCATAGTTACTTTCACAGTGCCAATAGTGACTCATGAATGGTATTATTCATTAGGTCTGTTCCTGAGTTATGTGGCTAGAAGTTGCACTTTTTAGATTTCATGTGTATATTAACATGATTTACAAAGTGAGAATAAAATTAGGAAAATTAGAAATGAAAATTCAAAATACATTTCTCAACTTCTATTGAACCAGTGGTACTGACAGAAAAAGGAAAATAAAATTCAAGCAGCAGATTCTCAACTACATAAAGAAGAAACAAGAGCAGGAACAATTTCAGTCACACATGATTTGAAAGAAATCAGTTAATAGTTCATATTGATTTTATTTGACCTTGTGTTGATTTCATTAGACACCAGTACATAACTGTGTTAGATAAAATCCAGAATGACTCAAGTCACTTTGGCTTAACTATCCACATAGGAAAAATAAAGTGGATGAAGAAATCTTGTTGTCTAGACTAATATATACATATACATGCATGTATGTGTGTGTGTGTGTGTGTGTGTGTAGATGTCCAGAGGAGGAATGGATGGATAAGGTCACAATGTATAGTACAGATATACATTTATGCAAAATATGTTTATATACATATATGAGATAGATGTATATATTTGCTAAAACTTATGACTTTGTTTCATTTGAATAACACTATGAATTCCCAAATTATAAAACATATAAAAGTGACCCAAGATATAACATATATCTTGGGCAATATTTCAAACTGAAAATGAATCTGGAGCAAAATTGAATATGATGGACCCAAGCAGACCACAAAGTATTATAGAAATGAATTATCAATTAGAAATGGCTGTTGAACTCATGAATATCAGTCTTCCGTACACCCGGCTTGGCATTCTGTCCACTTTACCACCTACCTGCCTGTGTATTAGTTTCTTCATCTGAGGGTTCAGCTACCTGGATGTGAGGATCAAATGGGATCATATTTTAAAGAGCTTTGTACATATGAAAGAACTATATAACTGTTCAAAAAAAAAGAAGAAAACTGGATGTTAAGCATATACAGAGAAATGAATAAATGGAAAAAGAAGTCAGTTAATATGGTAAGAGTGAGAAACAAATGAAGCATAGACAGCTTACCCTACTTATATTGTCATTTAATAGTTTTATGAATCATGTCCAACTCTTCTTGGAAAAGATACTAGGATCGTTTGCCATTTCCTTCTCTAGTTTATTTTACTGTTAAGGCACTGAAGAATGAAACAAGTTTAAGTGAGTTGCCTAGTGTCAGACAGCTTGCGTGAGAGGCTAGATTTGAACTCAGAGAGATGAGTCTTCCCAACTCTAGTCCTGGCGCTCTATCCAATGTAACATCTAGGTGTTCATTGCCCTTCTTGTATCCTTACAATGTTAGGAAAACTCATATATAGCCTGCAACAATTATGATGGACTCCTCATGGTAAAGTAATGGAAATATAAAGGCAATAGTTGAATAGGATAGGCAGACATGAATTATAATAGATGGAAAATGTACAAATTTCTTTCCACACAGTTCCAGCATAATATTGAATCAAGTTTATTTCTTTTGAATATTTTAACAATTTGAAATTTAATAAAATAGTTAATACTTCTTGGTTATGCAGAACAATGTTTTCATATCCTCCATGGAGGCACAAAGAAAGACAATATGTAATAGTTTCCATAAATGTTATCTGCTATTCTGTGTAATTTGACTTATTAATATAAAATTTCAAATGTATTTAGATTAATATTTTACAGAGTAAGCTTCTTTTGTTCCTTTAATTCAGCATAATTTAGTAATATTGGGGCAAATCCAAGAAAAAATAACAACCACTTTTCCTGATATGAAATTTCCAATGATTTTAAATGCTATTTTGGCTAGTTCCCATTAAGAAGATAAAGGAATACCCTTAGTTTTATCTTTCATGTTATTTCATGCAAAAATACAAAGATATTTTGTGTAAGGTCCAGGAGAGAAGAATATAATGGAAAATTTATTCTGGATTCAGTAAAACCTGCAGGGGTTTTGCCTAGTGGAATTATTACATGCTTTCTCCTTTCAGTTTAAATATATTAATTGAAATTTTCAAATGTATAAGTAACTTACTTTTCATAGGGTAAAGTAAATTCAATAGAAGATGAAGAGAAAAAACAAGAACTTTAGGGACATCTGCCAATTGACAAGTGAACAAAATATATGAACAGACAATTTTTGGATAAAGAAATAAATTTCATATATAGGTACATGAAGAATGCTCTAAATCACTACAGATTAGGGAACCGATTGACTAAATTGGTAACTTTGGATAAGAGGTTGAAAAGTTGGGACATTAATACACTGTTGGTGGATCTGGGAACTGATTCAAACATTTCATAGAGCAATTTGGAATTATATACAGAAATCTATAAAACTGTATATCCTTCTATCCAACAATGCCATTCCTGAGTCTATTTCCTAAGGAGATGAGGGAAAAAAGAAAAGAACATATGTATTCCAAAATATTATAGTACCTTTCTTTGTGGTGGAAAAGAACTGGAAATTAAGGGGATGTCCATCAGCTGGGGAATGGCTAAACAATTTGTGGCACTGGATTGTCATGGGATACCACTACACCTTAAGGAATGAAAAGATTTATTCTTTTTTAATCTTGGAAAGAAATACATGAGATAATAAAAAATGAAATGAGTAGAACCAAGAGAATATTATATATTACCACTGACTTAATATTTGAAGAATGACTGGTGAATATTCACCTCCAGAAAATGAACAGCAACATAGAAATATGAAAGACATAATGTATATATTTTACTTGATAATGCTTTCTGTAATGTGGGGTTGAAAGACTGAATAATACATAAAAAGAAGAAATTCATATATATCTTAAGCTTTCACTTTGAATTTTTTCATAATACAAAGAAATGAACTTAAAAAAGAATATTAGGACCAACAAGATTCACATGTCAAAGAACTGAACTACCACACTCATTACAAGAATATAAATTCATAACATGAATTAGAAATAACCTTGAATTATTTCTAGCAAATCAATTAAAATATATATTTATAATTAAGTACCTTCCATACACCAAGCACTGTGCTAAGTAGAAGATTATAGATATGTATATTGTAAGTAGAAAATTATGGATCTAAGTAATTAATTAAGGAATGGTAATTTACTATGTAGATATAGGTAATTATAGATAAAAAGAAATAGGTAGGGAATGAATTTCAATAGAATAAACTATATATATATATATATATATATATAAAACAGATAATAAACTGGAAATAATAAATACTAGAGTAACATATGATATGCTACATGGACATATCAATGTAATAATGGACATTTCTTAGAAAATACTTTCATTGTACTCCAGAAATAAGAACTTGTAATATGGTAACTATTTTACTGAAGCATAATGTTGGTCCAGTATACACCAATGATAGTGAGAACTGGAGAAAATTCAGAAGATATCATAGACTACTATCATCATTAGCACTTCAGTTTACTTGAGATAACAATGAACTCAAAATAAAAATGTTACCTATAAAATATTTTATTCATATTATTTCATTTGATTGACCTAATAAGAAACCACAAATATTATTATTCCCATTTTCTAGGTAAGGAAACTAAGACTCAAAGTGACAAATGAATTTTCAATGTCATATATCTCCAAAGTGACAGAAATTCTTCCATCTTCATGTTCCATATTTAGAGCTATTTGTCCTTCATTCTTCCTCCTCCCTAGAAAGAGATTCATATTTTGTTTGTTCAATATGGAAAAAGTCATTGTGAATTCATATTTGATTAAAATTATTTCTTGCAAAAATAATTTCTTGGGGAAAAAATCCTTCAATGTGCCATTTAATAGTTCTGCAAATTTAAAAGACCTGAAAGAAAGCCTCAAGCACACAAATAATCTTACATAGGACTTCAAAATTTATAATTAAGTTTAAGTAAATTAAACAAATATGGCATTACAGATCTTTGAAAACCTTTACAAATAGCTAAATACTTATTATTATTTGATTATTTATATCCACAACTTCCCTTTTAAATTCAAAAGAGTGTAGAACTCACTGAAAAGTTTTGATACTTTGATACATTGCATAAGAGAATTGTTAAAGAGAGAATAGGACCCAAATTGGGTTGGAATGAATGGTAATAATGGACAGTAGTGAGAAAGCACTACAAATCATTTCACCTTAGAGTTCTAATAAACACAAAGGCCCCAGCTACTGGAATAAAGAATCACTATTTGACAAAAAAAAAGTACTGAAAAAATTATACAGCACTATGGAAAAATAGATTTGGAGATCCATAGTAAAAATTTAATAAAACAAAGTGAAAAATGAAAATCAAAGAAAAAGAAAACTGCCTATTATATCTCATCCTTTAACCATTTGCCTATTGTGGAATAGTTCTCATTCTTAATTATTAAATTTCTTTCTGATCCTGGGAAATGTGAACAGATATAGTGTTAAATGATTAGAATCAGGAAAACAATGTATACAATGATAACATTTATAAAAAGTAATACTGAAAGATTCAAGAACTCAGATCAAAAGAATGGCCAATGTCTTTAGAGGACCTAGAATGAATTATATAACACAGCTCATGGAACACCAGCAATGGACTCAAAGTAAAAAAAAAATAGAATAACATCTTTGGATATTATTACTTTATAAATTCATTTGTTTGACTATATTTATTTGTCAGAAAGGTGCTTTTTCCTTTATGTTTAACAATAGTGTCAAGTATGGAGAAGATATATTGCCAATAACAACAGAAATTCCAAAAGATAGAGAGACACTTTTTTTTAAATTTTATTTAATTAATTAATTTAGAATATGTGTATATGGTTACATGATTCATATTCTTTCCCTTCCCTCAACCCCGTCCCATAGCCTATGCCCAATTCCACTGGGTTTTACATGTGCCATTGATGAAGACCTATTTCCATATTGTTAATATTTGTACTACCATGATCCTTTAAAGTCAACATCCCCAATGATATTCCAATCAACCCATGTGATCAAGCAGTTGTTTTTCTTCTGTGTTTCTACTCCCACAGTACTTCCTCTGAATGTGGATGTTGTTCTTTCTCATAAGTCTCTCAGAATTGTCTTGGATCATTGCATTGCTGCTAGTAGAGAAGTCCATTACATTCTACCACAGTGTATCATTCTACCACAGTGTATCAGTCTCTGTGTATAAGGTTTTTCTGGTTCTGTTCCTTTCACTCTGCATTAGTTCTTTGAGGTTCCAGTTCACATGGAATTCCTCCAGTTCATTATTCCTTTCACCACAATAATATTCCATCACCAACATATACCACAATTTGTTCAGCCATTCCCCAATTGAAGGGCATCCCCTCATTTTCCAATTTTTTTGACACCACAAAGAGCACAGCTATGAATATTCTTGTACATGTCTTTTTCCTTATTATATCTTTGGGATACAAACTCAGCAGTGGTAAGGCTGGATCAAAGGCCAAGCAGTCTTTTATCGCCCTTTGGGCATAGCTCCAAATTGCCATCCAAAATGGTTGAATCAGTTCACAACTCCACAAGCAATGCATTAATGTCCCTTGTGAGTATGAGTATTTGGGGATAGGAAGCCAGCTTTCATAAAATCATGATGATAAGTAATGAAAATCCCCTTCTCCACAATTTGGAGCCCATACAAATAATGTTAACTTATCTGTTAACCATGTGGTGAAAAATCTTTTTAATTAGCTATGGAATCAATTGCTATTAATTCAAACAACATTGATAAACAAAGATGTGTCAGTTGAATTATTTTGGCCCTTTCTTGCCTAGTTAATGTAAAAATCAAAAGGGAATTCTGTAAGTGGAGAAGTGTTCTTTCTCCTTATTTTGGGCTTGCATGTGGTCCCTGAGTATTGAACTGTTTTTGCTTATTGCTTGAGCTTATGAGGTGATATAGGGAAGAATATGTTCCTGGGGATTGGACAAAAATATCTTGGTAAATCTAAGTTTTCTATTTTTACAATAAACATATATTTTAAAAGAAAAAAGGATCAATTTAAAGGATTAAGTGGAACTCAGGTGCTAATGATTGATATTTAACAGGGAGGGGAACCATCAGAATGGTGATTTGATCTCATAGCAATAAAGTGAAACACCTTAACCCGTGAAAGGTAGCTTAGAAAGCTGAGGAGGAGATATAGTAAAACAATCTAAGGAAGAGCAAGTCCATAGTTAATGATACAACAGCATGAAAAATCACATAGAATAGGATAATTGACATCAATGTAAAAAGGGTAAATATTGTATTACTTTTAAAATAAGTGTAGTAGAGTTTAAGAATTATAGGCCAATAAGTTTGACTTTGATTCATATTAAAATTATAAAATATATTACTAAAGTGATGATCATTGAATATTTATCAAAGGATGAATTCATCAAAATATTTCTTGCTTGAGTAATCTTATTTTTTTTTTTGCTTGAGTAAACTCATTTTGATTTTTGTCAGTATTATTATTTTGGAATATCAGGAATTTTGTATATATAATTACAGTTTTTAGCAAATGATTTGATGAAGTCTTATACAAAGCTTGTGGATAACATCTAGAGATGCAGACAATAATTGCAGTTGGGTGAATTCATAGCTTAATAATTATCAACTTGAAAAGATAGCTTTAATGATATTATGCCATTTCTCATTTTATGTGAACTTGGACAAATATATGGATATAACAATGATAGTGGGCATAGCCAACATGTTGTATAAAGAGTTAGAATACAAAATATTTTTAGTTCCCTCAGATAAGTAGCAGATGTAAGGGTAGGAAAAATTATCATACACAATTAAAATTGTTTGAAAATTTCAAAGAGCCAGATATAGCCTTGACAAAACATCTACTAATTATAGATACGAGTAGAATAAGCTAACATGGGAAGTAGTATGGGTCATTCCTAATTGGAGATCTTATAAGAAAAATTTTATGACAGCATATTGGATATATTATAAAGAAGATTTTCATTTAGGTACATATTGGACTAATAAACATTTATAGCATGGTGACATAAGGGATAATGTCCTAGACCTGTAATCAGAAATACCTAAATTTAAAACTTCTCTGAGAAATATATTAGTCCTACACCTCTGGGTAGAGCCCTTGCTCTTATCAGCCTCAGTTTCCTCATGGATAAAATGAATTTATCTACTATTTCTATAGCCCAGCCATAATTTTTAATGTCTTAAAATATTATTAACATAAGATCTTAGTTAATATTTTTTTATTTCATTATTCTCATTAACTACAAAGCCTTAGTTAATGAAATAGTTCAAACCAACATTGGTAATAGATATTTCCTCTTCCTTTGCTGAGAGGTGCTCTCAAAATATATATTTCAATAAATTAATTTCTTCAAATCATTAGCAGATGTAAGGGTAGGAAAATTATCATACAAAATAAAAGAGTTGTGAAAATAGTATATTAATTTCTATATAAGGGCTAGTGAGAATTTCTATGTATTCCTGTGCCTGGTTCTGGGACAAAGATTTTATTCAATATACTGTTTTTTGCATTTTCCTTGTCCTTAGGAATCCTAATGAATACCTTTCCTTTTTACAGAATTTGGTTAATAAATGAAGGTGGCACAAATATTTATATATATATATATATAATCCTGTATTTATGATCCCCATTACAAAATGATGGGGAGGGGTGGATAGTTTGGTGGACTATGTCCTAATTAGTTGTTTACTAATTAGAGATAACTTGAGATGCTCAAGGGAGGGGCTGAACAATGAGCTCTTTAATTGTATTTATTGATGTGCCTGACTGAGCTTCAGTGTCTCTGGTAAAGAGGATCATTCACCCATGTCACTTTATTGGTTATGATGCTGGCCTAATCAACAAACTGATGTTCTTACCCCAAATCAATCTCTCAATATAATTTTAATCATAACATAGTCTAGTAGATTAATCATTGCTGCCATTTTTATTAGAGAAAATCAATGTCAAGGTTCTATATATTCTCAACTAACTTTTGCGATATAACATTATTCCTATGAAGAATTTAGTATTTTTATGTAATTAACTTTTTACTTATCAAAATAATTTTACTTTGAAATTTTCTGCTGTAAGACATATTTAAGAAATCTCAAGATAATATATGAAGATAAATATATTCTCTAGGAAATGTATTAAAAATCAGATGTATCACTTTTTTCACTTGTGGAATAAATAATATCAATTAAGACTTTCAAATATTTTTAAACCCTTACCTTCCACCTTAGAATCTATTCTGTGTATTGGTTCTAAGGCAGAAGAGTGGTAAAGGGCTAGGCAGTGGGGGTTAAGTGACTTGCTCAGGATCACACAGATCAGAAATGTCTAAGGCCAGATTTGAACTTGGGACCTCCCATCTCTAGGCCTGGCTCTCAATCCACTGAGCCACCTAGCTTCCCCCTAAATTTTCAAATTTTTGAGCAAAGGAATATTTAGGAAAACATTCATATAAAGGATCACTCTTAATTGTTTAGGAGATTACCCAGAAAAAATGTACACACTCACACTCAGAAGCTAAAAAAAATATTATTTTAGAAATGGGTGATGACAAGAAATGCCAATGAACTGTGATTGACCTAGCTTAAAATAATTACCATCTATAATTCTTTTTGGCCTTCTAAAATATTACATTTTGGCATTAAATAAACTTTAATGAGTACAAGCTCTATAAAAGGAATAAAGTAGATAATTAAGTATTGAATGTAATTTTGAAATAAGATTATCAAAATGCTGCTACCACAGAATGATTCTAATATTAGAATCCATCCTTGTTAAAAATAATTTTGAAGTATAATTTAAAGAGACTATCTGTTCTGTACTTGTAAGTTATTATCTCAAGAATTTGAAAAATCTTCCTGCTCCCATAAACATCTTTAGGAAAACATTGGTTCCTTTCTTAACTTACCAAAGGATACCCACTGTCAGTGACTAAAAACCAATGAGCCATGAAAACAGCAGTTTCCCTTTTTCCTCAGAATTTAAATAATAAAGGAAATTTGTTGTGGAAATGCTACCCAGTTCATTGGGCACATGGTCCTAGGAATTGCAACAGCTTTGAAAAGACATTCCTAGTAAGCTTCCAAGCATAATTTGGATTTATTTAATATCAAACACTGAAGCAAAGGATTTTCCCATATTTTTCTTTTTATTATGCTTCCCAGATGCAGTCTGGTTTCTATTGAAGAGGCATATGCAAGGAGAGGAAAGACTACATATGCAAAATAATTTTTAACGTACCGTTAATATTAAAGATTTGAACTTGACAAGCAGATACTCCAGGGTACGATTTACTTAAAGATTAATAGACTTCATTAGACCAAGGACTATAATCAAACAAAAAATTTTAGCATACTTGTTAATGGTTGATAGAAATACATATTGTGTCCTATGCATTTAAAATAATTGAGAATTGTTATTATCTCTTGTATGCTAAATTATTAAAGCATACTAACTTTGAAAACTGTATTATGGATCTCAAAATTTTTTAGCTTAGTTTTTTAATGACAATTAATGAAATAACTTAAGTACCTATCATTTCAAAATAGTTTGTATATTCAAGTAATTCTGATACGGTTCTAAAATTTTTTTCAATCACTCAGATGGACACTATCAACTATTCCCTCATGAACTGATCCTAAGCTTTCTCTTCCCTGTCCTCCCACCAAACATGCTCAATCAGATCCTAGCTTTTGTTAATCCTACCTCCACATCTCACATCTTTCCTCTTATCTCCACTTATATAGCCAGTCCCCAAAAGTTGCTTTTCATCTAGCTTATAGTTTCATTTCTCTGTTACAAATCTTCCCCATAGACCAAGTAAATACCTTTCTAATAAACTTTCAATGGATCCCTATTTCCTCCACTTGCCTCTAAGGACATCTACAATAGATGCCTCTCCTTTCTTTCATCTCACTTTTTAACTCCTTACAATGTGTATTCCAACCTTATTATTCCACCAATATTACTCTTATATGGGTCATTAATTATATCACAATTGCCAGATCTAATGGCCTATTCTCATTCTTCATTCTTCTATATTTTTAACTCTTTTTGAACATGTTGATCACTCTCTCCTTCTTGATATTCTTCTCACAACATTTTTAGGACACCACACTTTGCTGGTTACCCACCTACCTAGCTGTCCTTCTCTGTCTCCTTTTCTGGATCATTCTCCAGATTATGTCCTTTAACTATTTGTGTCCTTCAAGGTGCTTTCCCAGACTCTCTGCACATCCCTCTTTATCCTATTTCACTTGGTGACATTATCAGCTTTACTTACCATTGCTATTCTGATGATTCTCCTATAAACCATTCTTGCCAAATATCTCTACTGCCCCTCAATCTCACATCTTCAACTGCCCTTCATATATCTCAAACTGGAAGTCCAGTAGACATAATAAACTCAATATGTCTCTCATCTTTCCCCCTAAATCTTTTCCCCCTCACATACCTGTCCTATTACTGTAGAGGGCAAAATCATCATCTCGGTTCCTCAGGGATCACAAGTTGGAAATTATACCAGATTTCTCACACTCTCTATCCCCTGCCCATATACTCGTTGTTGCCAAATACTGCTGATTTCACCTTTGCAACATCTCTTTATTATGCCCTTCTTTCCTCTGACACTTGCTACCACTCTAGTGCAGTCCCTTATCAACCCATGCCTTGATTACGAGAATAGCTGGTGGACCTGTCTGCTTCATGACTCTCCCCATCTATTCTGTCATGCATTCAGCCACTAATGTTATTTTCCTAGAACCATGTTGGCAAACCTATGGCATGTATGCCAGAGTATACTAGAAGGGGCTGTTTCCTTCCCCTTCTCCATGGGAACCTGAACAAATTTCTCACATGACCGACCCCCTTGTCCAAGAGTCCATTGGGAACATTCTCCACTATCAAACACTTTCCACTCCAAAAACATTAAGAGTTTTTATTAAGACTTGATGGAGAAAAGCCCACACTTGGCATATGAATTTTTCAAAAGGAATACAATTAGTAAAGGGTGATGTGGATGAGACACCTTTATATATTAAGAAAGAATATCCATATGAGGAAATTTATAAATGAAAAGGGAGAAGAATTAAAGTAATTATTTAAGAGAAGTATATTAGTTCAATGTTGGTCAAAACTGAAGTTATCAGATTATATTATAGATTTGTGAAGAGGGAGAAGGAAAATATTGGGATTTTGGAAAATAGATTGTAAAACTCATATGGAAACACAATATAGGAATGATAGGAGAATTCATATATACAGACATCTCCTAGAGCTCCTTTTGCCACAAGCTAAAAATGTAAGCTCCCAAAACTGCTATTTGGAACTAGATTCTTCACAAAAAGGAAGAGTAGAAAAATGGGAACTTGGGAAAAGTAACTGATCAATCTTAGAAGTCAATAAGTCATATGAAGAGAAAATACAACATAATCTCACATAGATTTTTTGAGTGGATATCAAAGAGTCTAGAAAAAAGAAGAGGTAGGAAGCAATGATGTAAAATTCTATCATGAAAGTGTCAACCCAGAAGAGATGAGAAGTTCTAATAAATGAAATTCTAAGGACCAAAAAGAATCTAATGAAGACCAAAAGAGACAGGTGACCAGGGAATTCATATATATATTCAGATTTTTAAGACAAAAAAGAAAAAGGAGACATAAGGTGGCATTGATATAAATGGCATGTTTCTTTTTAATACAGTTAGACCTGAGGCTGAAAGATTAATAAAGGACAGTTTTTTCTTAATTTTTTGAATTAATATTAGTCAAAGAAAATATTCAAAAAAATAAATTTACTATAACTCATATTAGGGAAGAGTATAATAAATTCTGGCAGTAACAGAAATTCATATTTGTTCTAGAAAAGACAAAAGGAGAAGTAGCTAGAAATGAGATGAAGCTCAAGATTTCATTAAATATGGAGTGCACATAGCTGTTTTGGATATATTCAAGCTACCAGGCAGAAATACAAAAAGTAATTCCAAAGGTACTGAGCCAATATGGATGTTATGGTCAAAATCATGAAAAAACTAACTTGAATTCAGTGATATATAAGGGTAAATATTACCCCAATTTTAAGGGAATTGAGTTGAAGCTGGAAAAATTCTAGAATGTGTTATTATAAGTATCATTAATGAACATCTAGAGACAATATCACTGATTGCCTAGAACTACCCTGACTTTATCAAGAATAAATGATACAAAACTAATGTTGCTCTTTTCTTCTTGATTTATTAGACTAATATATCAATAAGACATGGCAAATCATTTGTTTATTTCTGGATTTTAGCAAACCAGTTGACAAAGTAGTTATTGCTATTCTTATGTTTGAAAAAAGAGGACTAAACTATATAACAATTAACTAGCTTCTGATTGAATTGTTTGAATATATGTACCCAAAATATAGTCATTCAAGATATATTTGAAAAGAATTAATTCACAGAGTGTCACAATGATGTCTACTTGGCTCCATCCTTGTTAACATTTGTAATATTGACTTGGAATAAGGCATAGGTGATAATACTAGTAAAACTGAAGCTAGGAAGAAAAGCCATATTTTGAAACACAAAGTAAGAAACTAGGAAAACATAAATAGTTTAGAATTCTGGGATGAATCAAATGAGACAAAACATAAAGGGGATAAATTATTTTTTCAATATTTATCATTATTAAATGTAATCTCATCTCCTTGTATATTTAAAATTTCAAGATATTTCAAAGAAAATATAAAACCAATAGCCTGGAAACAAAGCAAAGGTTGTATTTCAGAAATATCAGTAGTGAACTAACATTCATATATCTATAAAATATTTGTTATAATAATATTTCAATCAGTTAAAACATCTTTAATAAAGTTTTCACAAGGAAAAGCAATATCCATCATTGATTTTCTAAGAACAACAGAAAAAAAATCTTCAATTATCCCATTCTTTCTGTTTATAGACAGAAAAAAGCATTTTATTTAGTAGAACAAAATAATACTTTAAAGGATCTCTTCTAAGGTATTATTTCTCATCCATATTTCAAAATTATATAAGATTCTTTGAACAATTTAAGTGGAAGTGATTTTGTGAATGATTATCATATTTATTAAGATCAATCAAGTTATAAAATCAGGGTACATGATTATCAAAGTAATTTCCCACTTTCAAAGAGGACATTTCTTTTTTCTTTTTTGTCCTTTTTTTAAAAGTATATTCATTTAATTAATTGATTTAGAATATTTTTCCATGGTTACAGGATTCATGATCTTTCCCCTCCCCTTCTCCTATTTCCCTACAATAGTCAATGGGCAATTCAACTGGATTTTACATGTGTCATTGATCAAAATCTATTTACATTTTATTACTATTTGCATGAGGGTGATCATTTAGACTCTACATCCCCAATCATATCCACATGTGATCAAGCAGTTGTTTTTCTTCTGTGTTTCTACTCCCACAGTTTTTTCTCTGGATGTGGATAGCATTCTTTCTCCTAAGTCCCTCAGAATTGTCCTGGACCATTGTATTGTTGCTAGTAGAGATGTTCGTTATATTCAATTGTGCCACAGTTTATCTGTCTCTGTGTACCATGTTCTCCTGGTTCTGCTCCTTTCGTTCTGCATCAGTTCCTGGAGGTCATTTCAGTTCTCATGGAATTCCTCTAGTTCATTATTCCTTTTAGTACAATAGCATTGCAGCACCAACAGATACCACAATTTGTTCAGTCATTCCCCAACTGAAGGGCATCCCCTGAAGGAGGACATTTCTGTATGATGAAATCTTGGTTTTAATCATCAAGTCGTGGAAAAATTTAGCTACCCCTAATTATGATACAAATTATTCAAAAGAGTTCAACTTAAATACCTGTATATAAAAAAGTAGGCAAAGAATGCATATTTACTTTTCCATTTTTTCAATTAGTATGTTTTGTCTCCCACATATTAGAGCAATTTGAAAATTTTAAACAAATAAATATGATCAATTAAAATAAATTACTACACTCACTGAACCCAATATGTGTGTGCATGTACATAATTTATTTATTTATAATTTATAATTATGAATTTATAACAAATTTACAATTTATGAATGTTTATATACATGAAGGCACAATATGTATATGTATATATGTATACATAAATATATGTATATATATATATTGAAACTTTTGTTATTTAAGTTCATCATTATCACATCAAGATTTGGGCAACATTTTATTATCAGGTCCCTAGCTTTGTAGTTGGTCATTGTTTTGGTCAGAGTTCTTTAACTTTTCAATTTTACAAAGCTTTTGCTAATGTATTTTTCCCATGTTTTTCTCCTTTCACTGAGTATCTATTAATTCAAATATTCAAAGATTTCTAGGAAAGTATACTTTTAGTTATTTTATGCAGCACAATATTATACCATTACCTTTATATACTATAATTTGCTCAGCCATTCCCCAATGTTTCAATAATCCCTTAATTTTCATTTTTTGCAAAACAAAATATGCTAAAAATATTTTTACTCATATGGTTCCTTTCCCTCTTTCTTTAATCTCTATTTGAGGTATAGGCCCTGTAGTGTCATCATTTATCCCAAAAGTATTTACACTTTAGTAACCTAGGGGACATAGTCCTAAACTACTTTCCTGGCTGCCTGCACCAATTCAGAGCTCTTCTAAAAGTGAATTAATACGTCTTTTTCTTCCACCTTTCTATCTGTCACTTTCCTTTCTGTTAAATTTATCCATTTGATGAGAGTGCAATGGAAACCCAGGGTACTTCAATTTGTATTGATCTAATCATTAAGGATTTGAAGCACTTTTTCAAATATGACTATTGAATTTCAATTAACCATTAAGCTTATTAAGTGCAGTCTATGTGCCTAACATTGTGTTATGTGGTAAGAATTTTAAAAAATAGAGGCAAAAGATGTACTTAAGGATCCTGTAATCTATCCTGGGAAATCACTTGCAAACAAATATATTCAAAGTAAGTCTAAAATTCATGAAGATTCCCTCCCCAATTATTGCCCTCAAAATCTTTTCTGGCTGTATTATTTCTTTTTCTGCCAAATTTTTAATAAAATTTGTGGAATGGAAATTCATTTTCTCTTCTGTGGTCCTCTCCTAGTTTGTCTGTTAACATAATCCATCCCACAAATAGAACTCTCTATTTCTTAACCAGTATCAAGTCCTTCAATGATTATTACCCAGTATGGTTTGAGATTTGATATTGCTACAAGTCATATACAGTTTTTTTCATTTGCCTTGAGATTCTTGGACTTTTGCTCTTCCAGTCTTCCAGTTGTTATTTATTTTCAAATTCCACAAAATATCTATTTCATAGTTTGATTAGAATAGTTTTGCATTTATTACTAATTTAGATGTTATCATTTTTATTATATTGGGTTGGTCTGAATGATTAATTAATATTCATTCATATAATAAGATGATCTGTCTTTACTTTTATAGGGATTATGATGTAGTTGTAGTCATATAGTCAATGTGTATATCTTGTCAGAAAAATTCCCAAATATTTTATATAGTCTGTGTTAAAGCCAAATAAAATTTCTAATCCTTTTCTGTTGATTATTGCTGACAATACACACACATGCTGATTATGTGTGTATTTATCTTAAATAATCTTTCTTTGCTAAAGTTACTATTTTTATTAATGCTTAGTTAATTCTCTTAGATTCTTTAAGTAAGTCATTGTATCATTGCAAAAGAGTTATTTTTGTTTCTTCTTTCCTTAAGTTTATTCTCTCATTTTATTTTATTGATTGAGATAGCATTTTAGCACTATATCAAGTAGTAATAATGATAATTGACAATTTTGCTTTTTTTCCTGCATTACACATAATGCTGGTTCTTGTTTTTAGACAGATATTATTTATCAAAATAAGTAAAAGTCATTTTTTTCAAATTACTAGTATCCCTTCCATATCATGCCTTTTCCCATCACAGTTTTGATATATCAATGATCAACATAAGAAACAAAGTGGGAATATGGGAAAATTTGAGGAACCTGTAGATCACATGTGAAGGGAGGCCAGTAGTAACACAAAAAAAGTATAGAAATTCATAAAATATGTGTATAGTATTGTATAATATCAACATATTTTATCTTTTAATATTATAAATACATAATTTATTTTTTAAAGTTAAAATAGATAAAAAGTCAATTTGTAAAAAGAATGTTAAAGCCAGCAGATAACACACAGAGGCTAGAAATGTAAAGATAGCCTAATATTGAACTACATATAACCTATGACCAAATACTTAATCCAAATTTAACACAAAGTACTTTAAACACCATATAAAAGAAAAAGAAAAGGGACAGCTAGGTGACTCAGTGGATTGAGAGCCAGGCCTCGAGCCAGGCCTAGAAACAGGAGGTCTCATGACTGGAGATTCAAATCAGGCCTCAGACACTTCCTAGCTTTGTTACCTTGGGCAAGTCACTTAACTGTTTGCCTAGTCCTTATTACTCTTCTGTCTCAGATTCAATAGACAGTATTGAATCAAAGACAGAAGGCATGGGTTTAAAAAATAATTTCAGACCTTCTCTGGTACAAAGGAAAAGCCAAAAAATTTCACATGGATTTTCTAGATCATTAGGATTCTGGGCCTCTAACTCCCATAAATGTGGAAGGGATATCTGTACTTATATGACATCTCTGTTCTTCTTTTCAATATGATTGATTATATTGATAATATTCTCAATATTTAATGAACTATGAATTTCTCATGTAAACTCATCCTAATGACACTACATAATCTTTTTAATACATAGTTAAGTCCATTATAATAATATTTCATTTAAATTTGTGGTCAATATTTATCAAAGACAATGTTCTACATTTTTCTTTAACTATTTCAACATTCCTGATTTACTCATGAAGACAATTTTTGTACCATGAAATGAACATAGCTCTCCCTATTTTTGCAAAGTGTGTTTGTGTGTGCCTGTGAATAAAATCTTTGATTTTTTTTATTTGATAAAAATCACTTGTTAAATATCTGGTTAGGTTTTTAAATTTTTTTCAGGGCTTATTTGTGCCTTGTTTAATTATTTTCTGAGATTGGTCATTTAACTTCTTTCTTATATAGATGATCTAGGTAAATTTATCCTTCTGAAATTATGTATCTATTTAATTTTTCTGTAAGCTTTATATTCATATATTTGGGCAAAGTAATTTCCAATAATTTATTTTATTTCTTCTAGGTTACTCTTCTTTCATTTCTGATAAGTTAGTAAGACTTTGTTAAGACAATACAATGTGCTAATCATTGAGCTACATTCTTGAGACAAAATGAAAGGAAAAAATAGACTTGTCCTCGAGGAACTGACTGTCAAACTAGGAAGATGACATAAAAATTGTTCATAAATAATGTATATACATAAATATATTATAAATTAGAAATATTTTCAAAGGAAAGGCATTATTTGCTAAAAATGGAAAGAATCCATAGGAGGACACAAAGAAAGACAGAAAGGCAGACTGACAGAGACAGACAGAGACACAGAGAAGGATGGCTATATATGTGTGTATACACAGACACATACTCATATATATATATATAAGCATGTGCCTGTACATTTCATATGCAGATATACAGATATGTATAGACATAGATATGTGTGTATGTATATACACATCTATATCTTGTTATTTTGACTATGTATATAGCTATCTGTTTATATATCATGATATCTGGATGTACATATATATGTATAGAGAAAGAGAAGAGATGAGACAGAAGGGGAGAGAGGAAGAGAGAGAGATAGAGATAGAGAGAGAGAGAGAGAGAGAGAGAGAGGAAGAGGGAGAGAGAGGAAGAGGGAGAGAGAGAGAGAGAAAGAGAGAGAGAGAGAAAGAGAGAGAGAGAGAGAGAGAGGAAGAGGGAGAGGAGAGAGAGAGAGAGAGAGAGAGAGAGAGAGAGAGAGAGAGAGAGAGAGAGAGAGAGAGGAAGAGGGAGAGGGAGAGGGAGAGGGAGAGAGAGAGAGAAAAAGAAAGAGAGAGGGAGAGGGAGAGAGAGAGAGGAAGAGAAAGAGAGAGAGAGAGAGAGAGAGAGAGAGGGAGAGAGAGGGGGGGGGAGGGAAGGAAGAAGGGAGGGAAAGAGAACGTGCAAATTACTCAATGACTTGGCTAACCAAGGTTTTTAAAAGCAAGAGGCTACTCCATGTTAGCATAAATAGAAGGTATGAGTTCACAATTTTGGGATAGAATTGAGGAAAGCATAACATCAGTCTTAAAACGACTAAAGGAAGCTAGACTCAGCAAATTGATGCAAGATCAGTCTGAATAATTAAGTCCAGGTTATCATCCCAGCTGGTTTTCACATGTGACTTCCATCTCTCCCTAACTCAATAGCATCAGATTATTGAAAAAAGAGATGTAAATATTATATTTTATGAAGATATTTTTTAAATCAGCTAAAATTCCTTATGTATGAAAAAATCAAATGTTGCAAAGCTAGGGGGAAAGCTGATAAAAAAAATTTTCTTTAAATGATGTCAGGAGACAAAAATGTGAGCAATTGCTCTGTATATCACAATCTGAAAGGAAATACAAAATTGCAAACTAGAGTTGAAGTACTTATGACCTCATTCCTTTATTTTGTTTTGGTTTAGTTCTCATGCTTCCAGGAAGTTTTGTGTCTTCTCTCTGTAATGAACTTTGGATTCCACCATATCCTTTTAGAATTTTCTTATTTTTCAAAAGTGTGCTATATAGTGTTTTACATTATCTTAAACAATTACTATTATCGTTACATTATTAAAAAGATAGTTCCTCATTAAATAGGGCACCAAAATAACTTACTATTTTTGATAGTAACATGTGATTAAACCAAAATTTAAACTAATAAAAATATATCTGATGAAATGACAAGTACAATATAAATTTTTTAGCAAAATATACGTTTCTGTTTTTTAAAATAGTTTTATACAATTGTAAATTGTTTGGTATCAGAAATGCACTATTACTAGCATCAAAAGTACTAAATTCATGAGATTTTTGTCATTTGTGTTCATCGAAGTATGTTCATGAGAGTGGGATTATTCCAGAGCTTTCCCTTTCCCTTCCTCCTATCAAAATTTAATTTTCTTCTGTTTTATTCTCTAAAGTGTTGCTAGGAAACTAGCTAGATAATCTATAAGGAAATTCAGGCTAATGTTCAAATAACTGAAAACTTAATGAATTATTCCTTAACCTATTTAAATAGAAGATCTTTAAGGATGAAATCTCTTAAAACAAAAAGTTTCTCCAAAGTCACAGAACTCAATTGTTGTGAAGTCACAGCTAAATTAGGTCCATTACTCTTTTTTTATAATAATTTTTCAGATTATATATTAAAACACATTTTAATATTAATTTCCAGACATTTTGCAAAAAATGCTTTCTATCTCTCTCCAAAACCTCCTTGCTCACCAAGTAAGCAGGCAATATGATATAGGTAGTACATATGTTATCATACCATACATATTTCCATATTCTTCATGTTGTTAAAGATACACATTGCTTACACTAGAGAAAAATTCATGGAAGAAATAAAGTGAAGAATGGAATGTTTCAATCTGCATTCAGACTTTGTCTCTTCCTTTTCTGGTGATGAATTTCCTTATTTTATCATGGATCTTTTGGAGTTATCCTGGATACTTATCTTATTGATAACATTTAAGTCACTCACAGTTATTATTGTTCTTATTGTGTTCAACATTCTCCTGGTTCTCCTCACTTCAGCTGGCATCACTCCATATAAGCCATTCTCCAATTTATTTAGTGATATCTTTGGTTACTAGTTCTATACCATCACAAAAGAGCTGCCACAAATATTCTTTATACAAGTAGGTTCTTTTCCCCTATCTTTAATCTCTTTGGGATACAGATTTACTAGTAGTATTGCTGAGTCAAACTATGCATGCATAGTCTGATGACTCTTTATTAATATTTCCAAATTGCTTTCCAGAATAGTTGTATCAGTTCACACTTTCATCAATAGTGTATTAGTGTCCCTATTATTTCATATCCCCTCCAACATTTATAATTCTCCATTTTTGTTGTTAGTCTGATGGGTGTGAGGTGTTACCTTGGAGTTGTTTTAATTAGCATTTTTCTAATTAATGATGATTTGGAACACTTTTTTTAATATGACTAAAGTTAGTTTTAATTTCTTCATCTGAGAAAAGCTTATTCATATATATGCTTTGACCACTTATCAATTGGGGAATGCTTAGTATACCTATAAATTGAACTCCATTCTCTATATTTGTTGAATGAAGCTTTTGTCAGAGCTCTGGCTCACTGACTTCTATCAGTTCTGATCAACTTAGAAATCATGCTCTATAGCCTCTTAAGGAGACAAAGGAAGAAATTAAGAAAATCCCTTTAACAAGTGTTATATTCATTTTCTCTGGGTAGGTGATTTTTGGTTGTAGGCTAGATCATTTCCCTTTTGATATATCATATCCCATTTCTTTCTGTCCTTTAATGTAGAAGCTGCTAGGTCCAATATAATCCTGACTGTGGATACAATATTTTAATTTTTTCTCAATGCTAATATTCTCTCCTTGTCTTGGGAATTTTGGAATTTGCCTATTATAGTCTTTGGATTTTTAAAGCTAGGATTTTATGCAGAATGTGATTTTTGGATTCTTTTAATTTCTGTTTTCCCTTCTTCAGAAAAATCAGAGCAATTTTCTCTGAGAATTTCTTTTAATATGGGGACTATGTTCTTTTTTTTTAATCATGGCTTTGAGATAACCCAATGATTCTCATATTATCCCTCCTAGATCTATTCTCCTGATAAGATTTGTTTGTTTTCCCAGTGAGGCATTTCATCTTTTCTTCTATTTTTTCATTCTTTTAAATTTGGTTTGTTTCCTGTTTTCTCATGAAGTGTTTTACTTCCAATTTTCCAATTCTAATTTTTGTGGAGTCATTTTCTTCTTTGAGGCTTTGTACTTCCTATTTGAGGTATTGTATTTCCTTTTTTTTAAAAACTTTTCTTCAGTAAGTTTTTTGTTCTAAACTATTGATTTTTCTATCATTTTCTTTTCTAGTTTTTTTTCTTTTATCATTTCTTTTTTATCTCTTTTGGAGCTCACCAAGGGCTTGAAATTTTTTCACAATTTCCACTGAGCCTTTTCATCCTTTATCACAGACATAGCTCATTTTCATTTTTGAATTGGTGACCTCTTCTTTGCTTGTATTTTGGTCATCTCTCTTGCTGATATAGTTTTCTAGTTTCCGTTTTTTTTTCTCTTTGTCTTTTACACATTTGAAGGATTTGTTTGCTTGTTTGTTTGTTTTAAATTCACTTTGATATTGTCTTTATGCTGAAGCTTAGCTCCATTATTTGAATGAGAGGAATTCTGTTTTGTGTTTCTACTGTGCTTAAGGTCAACTCAGCTACCTTAGTCTTAGATTGAGCACTTTCCAGAAGTACCTAGTTGGCTTATTGTGTGGAGGTTTGTAGCTACTCAATTCAGCTGGTTTGAGTTGGGTTCTGCCTGGTCCTACAGAGGCTGGAACTTTTGAGACTAAGTTCCCACTGCTGCTAGTGCTGGATTGCACCCTACCTCTATTCTAACTGGATTGACTCTGTCCCCTCTCCTGCCACTTGTACTGTATCATATTTGCCACTTAATTAGCACTTTCTCCTTATACTCCAGTGAAATGACTCCTCCTTGCTGTCTTTTGACATTTTTCTGGATCAGAGCATTGCTTCTTCACCCCTTCTTCTGTTGGTTTTTCAGCTCCAGTATTCATTTGGAGTAGTATTTTTTTTTCCTTCTGTGATCATTTGGGGGGTTGTTGGGAAACTGAGAGTGTTTCTTACTTTGCCATCTTGTCTGAATCTTTTCAGTGTTGCCCAAATCTGTTGCCTAAGTCTTTGGGCCCTGCCATTGCCACAATCATCAATAATCTTATCACTCTTTTTATACTTCTAATAGAATGTAAGCTCTTTCAGGCAACATACTCTTACTTATGTATTTGTAATCATGTTTTTGCCCAAACCTGAATATAAATATCTAATTTGGGGATAAGAGTCTGGGTTAGAATGATAGCCAGGGGGAGGCTAACCCTCAACTTAAACTTGCCAGCTCAACCTCTTCCCAGTAAATGCTAATTATACAAAAGGCCATCAGTAATAATTAATAACTTGTTTTATGTCATAAAGTAACAACAATAAATAGAAATTATGCAGGTTATAATGTCCTCAGAGAAGACCCAAATGTAAATCAGCTCTTCAGCAGATCTCAGTTAATCCAAATAGAAAGAAAATATTTATTCTCATGTATGGAAGATAGCAGAATTCCAGTACATCACTGGAGTCATTTCCCCCAAATACCTGTGGTTTTCTAGGATCCAGAGAGTGAGTCTTTTATATCTTACTTGTATCCCTACTCATATATATCAGGGTCCTTTCTTGAAGTGTAGTTCCAACAAAACATACAGGTATGTAGCATAGGATGAGTTTTCTCTCTAGATTATCAAGTTGTTTTCCTCTCTCTTCATGTTCTTAATTTAGCATGAAGGTCACAGGGCTGTCTCTCAGAAAGAGGTATCTCAGGAGGTGGAGCTTAGTAGCAGGAAAAATTTGGAGCCATTCAGAAATTTCTTCCAAATCAGTCATTAAAAAGTGTCTCAAAAGGACAGAGGTCAAAACAGGACAAGTAAAAGGGCTCTTCCACTGGATACAACATGAAAGGTAAACACTGAGAAGGGATTCCCCCAGTATAAGAGGGCAAAACTAGGGCTAGAGATTTTGGGGACTGGATAAAAGGACCACAAACACAACCCTGAGGTCTGTGCCAGGCCTAGATAGTGATACTCAGGGAATAGTCAGCAGCTTAGTCCCGTGGAATAGCAGCAGTGGTGGCAGCTGCAGAGAAAGGTAGCTTCTGTCAAAACTCAGTGCAGCATGCTATACTACAGACCCACCCTTGAAAATTCCAGCCATAATAGCTGGGGTTCAGAGCTATAGCAGGAGAAGCAACAGGGAGAAGCAACAGCAAGAACAGGCAGAAACAGCAGCAACATCAACAGCAACAGAAGCTTTAACAAGCAGAAGCAGCAGAAGTAGCAGCAGCTGAGGAAGATAGCCTCAGGGCAAAACACTCTGAAACATGCTACACAAAAAACAGGATACATTTATCTGCTCTCACTCAGACCTCTAACAGGGAAGGGAAGATAATTCCAAGACATAGCCCTTTGAGACTGAAATCAAGATAGCAATGACTACTAACATACAGGAATCCCAATCCTCCAGCCAGAAAAGAAGTTAACAACAGCAAAATAAGCTCTTGACCTTAGAATATTTCTATGGAGAAAGAGAGCAAAATACAATAGAAGAGATAGTGAACCAAACAAACACATGCAAATGCCACCCAAATGGAAAATGATCATAAGTTCTTGAGGAACTCAAAAGGAATTCAAGGACCAAGTAAAAAAGAAGAAAAATGGAAAGAAAAGCAGGAAAAAGAAATGAAAGTAATTTTAAAAGAAAATAAGAGCTGAAAAGACAAAATTGCCCAAATGGAAAAAGAGGCCCAGAAATCAAATGAAGTAATAAGCAAATTGGAGGTATAAAAATAGATGTGAAAACTATGCCAATACAGGTTCAAAACTGTTCAGATACTTTTGATAAGATGTAATCTAAAGTATCTTCAGTGATAAAGTGAAGCTCAAATGTGAACTTCACTTCTGGGCCAGGTGCAAGGAGGCTAAAGAGACTCTTATTATAAAAAATAAAATATTTATTGAAATATATAAGAATAAAAAAGGATTTCTAATTCTAAGGGATTTTAAAACCACCCAAATAAACTCCCTGGTTCCACAAGGAACTGCTTCTCCTGTGTTTCACAGGCTACACTAATCCTCCCTCATCTGACTAACATAAATTAATACTATTATAAATAAAACTATCACTATTATCTTTATTCTTAATTATAAATTCTTAACTTTGCCTTCCAGTTATAAAATAAAGGCTAGCTGATTGGGTCTCAGCAAGAAGGACATTAAGACTCTCTCTGAATCTTAACAGACACAGAGTCCAAACCAAAGACTAGATATTTCTTTGGTATTCTCAGATATAAACCAATTTATAAAGACAGAAATAGTCAATAGTATTTCTCAAGTTGGAAAAAGAAAACACTAAACTCCTTCAGGAAAAGATGTTAGCCCCTCGAGCACTGAGAGAGAGTCCCTGAATGTGTGTCTCTGCCAACTGCCAGAAACCAACTCCCTACTACCTGAAAGATTAATTGACACAGAAAAATGGTTATAATTGTCAACATTTGAAATTGACATGCTCTCTCAGCTCTGCTTCAAATTCCAATTCTTTCACAAGCCAGCCACTCTACTTTTGATCTCTAAACTAATGAAACAATACTTATTTTCTAATATCATCCTTATAGAAGCAAGAATTGGCCTGCTGGAAGACATGAAAAGCAGGATGGACCAAACTGAAAAGGAAAATCAAAATATCATAGCTGAAAATCAGTCTCTACAGAATAGAATTAGGCAAGTAGAAGCTAATGATCTCATGAAATAGAAAGAAATAATGAAGCAAAATCAAAAGATCGAAAAGATAGAAAGAAGAAATATATAATTGAAAAGACAACTGACCTGTAAAACAGATATAGGAGAGACAATTTGAGAATTTTTGGACTACCTGAAAGCCTAGAGCAACAATAAAAAGCCGATACATCATATTACCAGAAATATCCAGGAAAAATGCCCTGATATTCTTGAACAAGAAGGCAAAATAGACACTGGAAGAATCCATAGATCACCTACTACTTTAAATCCCTAAAAGACAAATCCCAAATATTTTATAGCCAAATTCAAGAGCTTCCAGGCCAAGGAAAATACTACAAGTGGCCAGAAAGAAACAATTCAGATCTCAAGGAGCACCAGTCATGATTACACAGGATCTTAGAGCTTCCACATTAAAGGACCACAAGGCTTAGAATATGATATTCCAGAAGGCAAGAGAACTAGGTCTACAACTAAGAATCAAAACTGACTATATACTTTCAGGGGAAAGTATGGGCATTTAATAAAAGAGAAGCTTTCCAAACATTCCTAAAGAAAAGATCAGAACTAAGGAGAAAATTTGATTTTCAAATTAAAAATTAAAGAAAACCATAAAAAGAAAAACAAGAGAAAAAATTAATGACTTCAATAAGGTCAAATTAATTATATTCCTATATGGAAAAATGTTATCTATAACTCTTTGAGATTATTTTTATTATCAAAATAGATAGAATACATATGCATAGTGTAAAAAGGGAGGACAAAAAAATGGGTTTGCAACATGTGAAATAGAGAGATTTTGCAAAGAGGGACCTAGCCACATGCTAGGAACAAAGAGATAAGAGTTCTGGAATACAGAGTAGGGTTAAAAGGTGAACACCAGCAGTTACTGGGGGGCTCTTAGACTTCCTGTCTCTTGGACTGTCTGGAGCTGGAACTTCCTCTCTCTGAAGCTGAGGAGATTTGGTTCCTACTCCCTGGAGCTGAACATCTTTACCTCTCTTGTTCCTGACTAGAGAAAACCCTTCCTTGCTGTAAAATCATGTGTTCCTGCACACTGAAAGTACCTGTCTGCTCAGAAGAACTTTGATTGTCTAGACTGTACAAACTGTCTGTGTGGGGAGGGCCAGAAGCCAATTCCAGCCTGATGCTACTAGGGTTGAATTCTGCCATAAAGGGTTCACCCTGAAGCTACTTAGAAGACCTGTTTTATCTTACAAAGTAATTTGGGAGGATTAAGTATTGTCAGGTTAGACAGTCAGCTCTGGGAATTTAGACAGACAGATCAAGGCCTAGGGAGTATGAAAGCAAAAGAAGCAATCTCTGTAAGGGGATTTTGGTAGTTGGGAGGTTAGCTAGAACCCTTAGATGTAGGGAAACCTAATTCCTTAATCCTCTCCTTCATATTACCTTGGTTTCAAAATAAATCCCTCTCCTGTTTTGTACATACCTGTATGGGAGATTGAACAGCACACTGGTCACAGTGACAGGTTCACAGGCCTTCTTCACTAAGAGGTACTGAGGAACCAAAATCAACCTTGGTATCTCCACATCATCAACCCCATTCATTCTAGGATCAAGTACTTCAATAGAGGTTGTGGTATTAAACTTTTGGGGATGATATGTAAAAGAAATAGGGGGAAAAAGGATTCTATTAAGAAACGTGAAGGAAGAGGTAAAATAGGGTAAATTATGCCACATAAAGAGGTGCATGGAGATGCTAACATTATGAGAATGAAAAGAAGAGAGTGGTGACAGGTAATAAGTAAATTTTACTCTCAGTGGAATGAGTTCTCAGATAAGAACAGCAAGATTTATTGGGGTACAGAATTCAATCTTAACCTATAGAGAAGTAGAAAGGGAACCAGGAAGGGGGTTGTGGGGAGGCGTATTATTAAAAGAGGGGGGAAAGTAGGTGGGGGTGACCAAAAGATCCTAAAGAGAAATAAGAGGGGAGTTAGAAGGGAAGAGGTGGAAAGGAAGGTAAAACTGATTAAAAGCAAAACACTGATGTGTAAGGAAATAGTGAAAGAAGAAAGGGCAAGATTAAAAGAAGAAATCAAAATGATGGGGAATACACAAGTGTTAATCATAACTCTGAATGTGAATGGGATGAACTCAACAATAAAATGGAAGTAGATAGTAGAATGGATTAAAAAGCAAAATCCTACCAAATGTTGTCTATAAAGAAATACATATGAGGCAAGTAGACACAGACAGGGTAAAGGTAAAAGGCTGGAGCATAATTTATTGGACATCAACTGAGAAAAAGACAGGAGTCACAATCCTTATATCTGACAAAGCCAAAGTAAAAATTGATCTGATTAAAAGAGATAAAGAAGGCAATTACATACTAATAAAAGGCAGTATAGACAATGTGTGTGTGTATGTGTGTGTGTGTATCAGTACTCAATGTGTATACACCAAATGGTATAGCATCCAGATTTTTAAAGAAGAAATCTTTCGAGCTTAAGGAGTTATACAAATAATTTCATATTAGAGTAATTTAAAATTAGTGATTTAACTATCAAGTTGTGTTATCGATATTTTTGACAGTGTGAACTTTTCTCTACATAATCTATCTTCATCCATCTTTCATTTTCTCTACTTCTTTTAATGTCCTTCCTTCTTTTAATATTCTTTTGGATAGCCTTTCCCAAGTATTTCTTTTCACTATAGCTTCTTCAATTACTGTTATATTTGAAGTATATAGAGCTCTGCAACATTTCCTTTCAGTTTATGTTTCAATTAATTTCCCAACGCCTAATTTCTTTCAATATCTTTACCTCTTCAACATACCTGCTTCTCTAGAGAGTCAATAGGACAGTATATGTTCATAATGATGTACAAAATTATGATATAAATAAAACTGACTTTGATGGATCTCCCTCTATATTTCTACTTATCCCATGCTCTAAGTACCTATATGCCATTTCTGGTTTGTCCAAGGGTTGTGAGCAACTATAGTGCCAACAATTCATAACCATCATAATATATTTCCAATTCAAAAATACAATTCAACAAACATCTGTTAGGTACTTCATTGTACAATGTCACTATGTAAAGTACTAGGAGAGATATAAAGATTAAACTTAGCTGTCAGAGCCCCTTTAGAGTTAATAATATGCTATAATTTCTCTCCTGAAATTCATTATTTTAAAAACATGTGCTAGGTGACTAAATTACAAGTATGAACTGGTGTAAATTATGATGTTTTTCTATTGTATTTTGCTGCCTTTTTTAAGACCTTCCATGGAAAGGAATTAAACAGATATTTTAGATACTGTGATTTGGCTAAGGATCAAGAAATCTTGGTTAGGTGTTTTTCACTGTCTTTTCAATCACACTGGTTAGACAACATTTTAGAGGAGCCATCTGAATTTAGAACTTTCCTGATGAAAGGACACCCTGCAACATGTTGTAGCATGGCTAGTACACCTTCAACCTGCACATCTACTTTTTTTCTAAGAATTGCTTGATCGTGGCCAAGCTTCTGTTTCCTTTTCCTAATATAGTAGAAAATCACAAATATTACAATATTTTTGGAGAAAAAGTTAAAATAATGAAATAACCAAATAATTCCTTTTAAAATGTGTTTAACAAACAGTTGTCACCATAGCAACACCCTACAAAAACATGCTTGTTTTGAAATGATGACTTTCTACTAAGGACCAAAACAAGGTAATAGCTAAAATGTTGCAGAAAAAGTATAAAATGTAGTCTCAGAGGACTTGGGTTTCAGTCCTGTCTTTGTTACTTTCTATGACTGTCTTGCACAAGTAATTCCCCTTCTTTAGGACTCAATTTCATTATGTATTAAATCAGGGAGTTGGACTGGTTCTGGGGAACTGTTTGAACTGAATAGTGTGAACTGCTTACATATTTGATAATTGAATTACAGGATCATTAACTTTCTGGGTATTTTATTTTATGTATTTTTATATTTTGTTTATTATATCATATTTTAATTTTGTATATTTTTGTAAGAATAGATTTCATTCTTTGATAGATTTTCAAAGGTTCTATAATATACATATAAACATGCATGTCTATATGTGCATGCTTTCTCCCTTTCTCTCAAACACACACACATACACACAAACACACACATACATTTATTTGAACCAGATGGACTCAATGGAGCCTTCCAGCTAAATTCAAAACCTATGAATTTTCTGATTTAGATTATTATTCTAAAAACAGTATTCCCACTGTGCTATTGGCACAAGTAGATACTGACTGGTGGAATGGATAGATTATTGGCTCAGTGTCTATGGATAATGGATTAAAGTGCATCATTTTCTACTCTTAAATTCCTTAACCTATTGGCACTTATGAATTTCCAAGCTAAAGGGATGTATCACTCCCACTTTCCAGCTCCTCTCTTACTAATCTGGGGAAAATTCTGTAATGTAAGTAATGGGATATATTACAAATGCATGTAATCTAACATCAAATTAGGTCCTTGAAAATACAAGACAATCTTTTTAATCCTGTTAATCTGATTCCTTGTATAACTAACCACAAAAGTTATTACAAATTATCATTCCTTGATCTTTCAATATCTCCTCCCTCCCAATGTCCAATCTATTGATGACCTCACTTACTTTTACTTTTTTGAGGAAATTTAAGTCACCGATAATATCTTCTCCCCTTCTTTTCATATCAAAACCCATGACAGAACTCACTAGTCTTTTCTCCTTTTCACCAGTCTCTTATAATGGTTGGGCCCTTCTCTTGCCAAGGCTAGCTCTTCTATGCATAACTTTAATTTCATCCATTCTCACCTTCTCTAGCCTGCAGACTGCCACCTCAATTATTTATAAATATTATATCTATATATAACTAAGGTTTTCCCTAATGACTTCAGACCTGCTCTAACTACTTCAATCCTTGAAAAAAAAACTATGAGACTCCACTATCCTCTCAATATAGCAGACAATATTATATTCTCACTTTCTCTGCCAACTCCTGTAAACACTCCTATATAATTTTGGACAACTATGTAATACAATGGATAGAATGCTGCGTCCAAGTCAGGAATACTCATTTTCCTGAGTTCAAATCTGGCCTGAGACATTTTCTAGCTTTGTGATCTTGAGCAACTCACTTAATCCCGTTAGCCTCAGTCTCCTCATCTGTAAAACGATCTGGAGAAGGACAAAGGTAAATATGAAAGAAAGGGAAAAGGAGAACATTTTTAAGAAAACTAGCATAGATTAGCATAGACAGGAATAAAAGAAACCCTCATCCAGCTTGTGAGGCCTGGCCTCAGTTCAAAATCTGGGAGAGACTGAAACCAAATCTTGGGCAAAATATAGGGAAATCCTTATTCCCTCTACCCTCATATCTTCCTGATCCAAACTTGTTATTAAAATTCATCTTGAGGGGACTTCTGGGTAACCATGGCAGCAGATTACACGCAGCTCACTTCCCCTCCTCAGATCCAACGATATAAATAACCTCAAAAGACCCCAAAATAAACATCCTCATATGAATGGAGGGACTCTACAGTAGGGCGCAGCATTGAAGGTACCTGGGATTCGGGCATTTCCCCACTAAAAGGGAATGAAAAAGCTCACACCCCAAAATGAGCTGATCTACCCTCCCCTACCACACCTACAGAGCCAGAGTTAAAGTCAGCACATGCCAGAAACAACGAGTGAGGGAGGGGCACCCCTGGAGTGAGCAATGAGCAATGGGCAACTCAAGGTCTTGGTAGCTGACTAAGACCACCAAGGACTTACCCCTGAGGGCAGTAATACCCCAAATCCTGGCAGGTGGGCAGGGGAGCTCAGATCTTGGGCACTCAGAAACAGTGCACCATAATCAATGAGTGTGCAAAGGGCACCCCTGAAGTGAGCAAGGGGGACCTATAGGTCTTGGGAGTTGACTAAGACCACTAAGGTCTTACCCCTGAGAGCAGTAACACCTGAAATGCTGAAAAGCAGGGGAGGGCAGACTTTGGGTGCCCCCAGGAAGGTAGTGCAGCTGTGGAGAATCAAGAGCTTTCCCGAGGCAAAAGCCTTGATCACTAGATCCATAGACAAAGAGTCAGCCCTCCTCACTCAGATTTCTGACTGAAAAGGAAAGGAAAAACCATAGAGATGTCAAACAGTGCCCAGGAACAACTTCTCAACACCAAGAAAAGCAAGAAGAAGTGGTTGACTTTGGATAGTTTTTATGGAGGGAAAGTAGAGACTACAGAGGGAATAGCAGAAGAGGAAACCCAAATAAATGTTCCAAAAGCTTCCAAAAGAAATGGAAATTGTCCAATTGTCCACAAGCTCTTGAAGAATTTAAATTGGAGCTTATGAAAATGATGGAAGCCTTCCATCATGAAAAATGGGAAATAATACAAAGAGAATACAACAATCTGAGGGACAAGAACTCCCAATTGGAGAAACAGCTGGAAGTCTCAAAAAGCAGGATAGACCAAACTGAAAAGAAAAACCAGTCTTTAAAGACCAGAAATAGACAACTGGAAGACAATATTCTTGCAAAACAGCAAACATTAATAAAGCAAAGTCAAAAGACTGAGAAATTAGAAGAAAATAAAATATCTCACTGACAAGGTGACAGATCAGGAAAACAGAGGAAGGAGAGACAATCTGAGAAACATTGGTCTACCTGAAAATCCAGGAAATAAATAGAAATATTGACATTATAATACAAGAAATCATCCAAGAAAACTGCCCTGATGTTCTAGAACAAGGGGGACAAAATAGAAATTGAAATAGTTCATAGAGCACCCTCTACACTAAATCCCTAAAAGACAATTCCCAGGAATGTAATTGCCAAATTCCAAAGCTTTCAAGCTAAGGATAAAATCCTACAAGAAGCCAAAAAGAGACAATTCAAATCTGAAGGACTGCAAGGCCTGGAACACGATATTCAGAAAAGCAAGAGAACTGTGTCTTCCACCAAGAATCAGCTATCCATCAAAACTGACTACATACTTCCAGGGGAAAGTATGGGCATTCAACAAAATAGAAGATTTCCAAGTATTTATAAAGAAAAGACCAGAACTCAGGGGAAAATTTGATATACAAACACAAAGAGCAAAAGAATCACGAAAAGGTAAATATGAAAAAAAGGGAAAAGGAGAAAAAATGCTTTTTTTTCTTTATTCAAACTCTCTTCTATAAGGGCTACAATTAGATCAAATTATATATATATATATATATATATATTAACATATGGGGAAAATTATTTCTAAAGCTTAAAATTGTATTCATAATTATAGTAATTAGAAGAATCACTCATAGGGAAAGATTGGATCATTAAGGGCTAGAAGATGATATCTACAAAAAAAAAAGAAAAAGGGTGGGAGGTATCGATGCTGGTACCAAGAGATACTTGAAGAAATAGAAATAAAATAAATAGAATAATCTTTTTTACACAAAGATATCCAAGGGAAGTGGAGGGGAAGAATACTCTTATAAGAAGGAGAGGTAATAAACTAAAAGGTAATACTTAAAACTTACTCTCAGTGAAATCAATTCTGAGAGGGAATAGCATCTAGATCCATTGGATCATTGGAGAAGGGTAAACTAAGGGGGATACGGGGGGGGGGGAATACAAAAAGGGAGAGTAGGTGAAGGGGAAAGAACTTAACAGACCCTTAAAAAAAACAACAACAAGGGAACAAAAAGGGAGGGAGCAGAAAGCGAAGCATATCAAGGGAGATTAAGGGGACTGAATAAAAGTAAACCACTGGTTTAAAAGGATATAGCAAAAGAAGAAAGGACAGAACTAGGAGAGTATATCAAAATACTAGGGAATTCACAAGTGACCATCATAACATTGAAGGTAAATGGGATGAACTCACTCATAAAATGTGGACAAATAGGAGAGTGTATTAGAATCCAAAATCCTACCATATGTTGTCTGCAAGAAACACACCTGAGGCAGGTAGATATTCACAAGCTCAGAATTAAAGGTTGGAGCAAGACCTATTGGGCCTCAACTGATAGAAAGAAGTCAGGAGTTGCAATTATGATATCTGAAAAAGCCAAAGTAAAAATAGACCAGATAAAAGGGAGTATAGACAATGAGGAAATATCACTAATCAACATGTATGCACCAAATGGTATACCACTCAAATTTCTAATGCAGAAACTAGAAGAATTGAAGGAGGAAATAGTTAGTAAAACTATACTAGTGGGAGACCTGAACCTACCACTTTCAAATTTTGATAAATCAAATAAAAAAATAAATAAGAAAGAGGTAAAAGAGGTGAATTAAATCTTAGAAAAATTAGAGTTAATAGATATATGGAGAAAAATAGAGACAAAAAAGAATACACCTTCTTTTCAGCAGCACATGGTACATTCACAAAGATTGACCATCTACAAGGTCATAAAAACATAGTATACAAATGCAAAAAAGCAGAAACAATGCAACCTTTTCAAATCATAAGGCAATAAAATAATGATCAGTAAGGGTACATGGAGAGTCAAATCAAAAAATAATTGAAAATTAAATAATATGACTCTCCAAAATCGGTTAGTTAGAGAACAAATCATAGAAACAATTAATGATTTCATTAAAGACAATGACAATGATGAGACATCCTTTCAAACCTTATGGGATGCAGCCAAAACAGTATTCAGGGGGAAATGTATATCCTTGAGTTCATATATTGTCAAATTAGGGAGGGCAGAGATCAATGAATTGGGCAAGCAAATCAAAAAACTTGAAAGCGAAAACATAAAAAAGAAACCCAGAAGAAAACCAAATTAGAGATCCTAAAAATTAAGGGAGAAATCAATAAAATCGAAAGTGACAGAACCATTGAACTAATAAATAAGAATAGAAGCTGGTACTTTGAAAAAGCAAACAAAATAGTGGTCAATCTAATTTTAAAAAAGAAAGAAAAACAAATTGTTATTAGTATCACAGATGAAAAGAGGAATCTCACCTCCAATGAAGAGGAAATTAAGGCAATCATTAAGAAATATTTTCCAACTATATGGCAATAAATATGCCAATCTAAGTGATATGGATGTATAGTTACAAAAATATAAATTGCCTAGATTAACAGAAGAAGAAAGAGAATTCTTAAACAATCCCATATTGGAAAAATAAATTGAACAGGCCATCAAAGAACTTCGTAAGAAAAAAATCCATAGGGTCTGATGGATTCACAAATTAATTCTCTCAAACATTCAAAGAACAGCCAATCCCAATACTATACAAACTATTCAACATAATAAGAAAAGACGGGGTTCTACCAAATTCCTTTTATGACACAAATATGGTACTTATTCCAAAGCCAGGCAGGTCAAAAATGGAGAAAGAAAACTACAGACTAATCTCATTAACAAACATAGATGCAAAAATCTTAAACACGATACTAGCAAAAAGACTCCACCAAGTGATCAGGAGGGTTATTCACTATGATCAGGTAGGATTCATACCAGGAATGCAAGGAGGATTCAATACTAGGAAAACCATCCACATAATTGACAATATCAACAAGCAAACCAACAAAAACCACATAATTATCTCAATAGATGCAGAAAAAGCCTTTGACAAAATACAGCACCCATTCCTATTGAAAACACTAGAAAGTTTAGAAATAGAAGGGTCTTTCCTAAAAATAATAAACAGTATCTATTTAAAACCATAAGCCGACATCATATGCAATGGGGATAAACTAGATGCATCCCCAATAAGATCAGGAGTGAAACAAGGATGCCCATTATCACCTCTATTAATAACATTGTAATAGAAACACTATCAGTAGCAATTAGAGAAGAAAAAGAAATTGAAGGTATTAAAATTGGCAATGAAGAGACCAAGCTATCACTCTTTGCAGATGACATGATGCTCTACTTAAAGAATCCTAGAGAATCAACTAAAAAGCTAGTCAAAATAATCAACAACTTTAGCAAAGTTGCAGTATACAAAATAAACCCACATAAGTCATCAGCATTTATATATATATATATATATATATATATATACAATGCATGACAGCAGCAGGAATTAGAGAAATTCTGTTCAAAATCACCCTAGGCAATTTAAAACACTTAGGAATCTATCTCCTGAGACAAACACAGGAACTATATGAAAACAACTACAAAACACTTTCCACACAATTGAAACTGGACTGAGCAACTGGAAAAACATTAACTGCTCATTGGTAGGACGAGCTAACATAATAAAAATGACAATCCTACCCAAACTTATCTATTTATTTAGTCCCATACCTATCGAACTTCCAAAAATCTCTTTACTGAATTAGCAAAAACCATAACAAAGTTCATTTGGAAGAACAAAGGATCAAGGATATCCAGGGAAATTAAAAAAAAAATACAAAGGAAGAGGGCCTTACAGTCCCAGATCTGATAAAGCAGTGGTCATCAAAACAATTTGGTACTAGCTAAGAGACAGAAAGAAGGATCAGTGAAATAGACTTGGGGTAAGGGACCTCAGCAAAATAGTCTATGAGAAACCCAAAGAGCACAGCTTTGGGGACAAAAATCCACTATTCGACAAAAACTGCTGGGAAAATTGGAAGGCAGTGTGGGAGAGATTAGGTTTGGATCAACACCTCCCACCTACACTAAGAAAAACTCAGAATGGGTGAATGACTTGAACACAAAGAAGGTAACAATAAGTAAATTAGGTGAACACAGAATAGTATACATGTCAGACCTGTGGGAAGAGGAAGATTTTAAAACCAAGCAAGACTTAGAAAGAGCCACAAAATGTAAAATAAATAATTTCAACTACATCAAATTAAAAAGCTTTTTGTGCAAACAAAACCAGTGTAACCAAACTCAGAAGGCAAATAACAAATTGGGAAATAACCTTCAAAACAAAAACCTCTGGCAAGGGTCTAAGTACTCAGATTTATAAAGAGCTATACCAGTTGTACAAAAAATCAAGCCATTCTCCAATTGATAAATGGGCAAGGGACATGAACAGGCAGTTTTCAATTAAAGAAATCAAAGCTATTAATAAGCACATGAAAAAGTGTTCTAGATCTCTTATAATCAGAGAGATGAAAATCAAAACAACTCTGAGGTGTCACCTCACACCTAGCAGAATGACTAACATGACAGCAAAGGAAAGTAATAAATGTTGGAGGGATGTGGCAAAATTGGGACATTAATGCATTTGTGAATTGATCCAACCAGTCTGCAGGGCAATTTGGAACTATGCCCAAAGGGTGATAAAAGACTGTCTGCCATTTGATCCAGCTATAGCACTGCTGGGTTTGTACCCCAAAGAGATAATAAGAAAAAAGACTTGTACAAAAATATTCATAGCTGCGCTCTTTCTGGGGGCCAAAAATTGGAAAATGAGGGGATGCCCTTCAATTGGGGAATGGCTGAACAAACTGTGGTATATGTTGGTGATGGAATACTATTGTGCTCAAAGGAATAATAAAGTGGAGGAATTCCACGGAGACTGGAACGACCTCTAGGAAGTGATGCAGAGCAAAAGGAGCAGAACCAGGAGAACATTGTATACAGAGACTAATACACTGTGGTATAATCGAATGTAACAGACTTCTCCATTAGTGATAATGCATTGATCTTGAACAACCCACAGGGATCTATGAGAAAAAACACTATCCACATTCAGAGGAAAAACTATGTGAATGAAAACAGCAAAGAAAAACAACTGCTCAATGACATGGGTTGAAGGGGATATGATTATAAATGTAGACTCTAAATGAACATCCTAGTGCAAATACCAACAACATGGAAATGGGTTCTGATCAAGGACACATGCAAAATACCCAGTGGAATTGCACATCGGCTATGGGAGGGGAGGTAGGAGGGGAGGAAGGAATAGAAAATGATTTTTGTAACCAAGGAATAATGTTTGAAATTGACCAAATAAAAAAAAAATCATCTTGAGTTAAATAACCCGTAGTCAGATGAGAGGACTCTCATTTCAGGGGAACTTAGAGGAAGCAGAACCTAACACCCATTCAACCATAAATGGTCCTTATTGGACTCATGCCAGGCGACTTTGGTGGGGGGAGGCTTGTCCCTCAGGAGGGTTCTTGCTTACCTGCCATGGGGAATCTTCAACATCAATCAATAGAGAAGACATCTCCTTAGGCTATCATAGTTGGCCATTTCTCGGGAACCCCATTTTTCACAGTCAGCCTCTCAGCAGGGGGAATCACTCTGCTTTTACCTCACCAGCAACCCTATTCCTTCTATCACTTCAACTCCTCTATTCCCTGTTACAAAACCTTCTTTATCCCCTATACCACTTAAATCCTCTACAATTCCTTTAATTATTACAGTGAAGAAAGTATTCCTTTGTATTATTGCACCACAAATAATGTTTTAATTAATGAGTGGGTAATTTTATTTTTGTCTCTGAAATAGTTATTCATTATTTTCTTCCAACTTCCTACTTTGCTTTATACCTTCTCTTCAGCTGTAGATTGTTTTGTATACATTCTCTTTTTCAATGTATGTTTCTTTTTTTAAGATAAAAAGAATAGAAACACTTCCTGTGTCAAATGCTTATACATTTGTCTGATCTTACAAGTATGAGAATATTTATTTAATGTCCTAGGCTTTTATTGCCCTCTATTCCCTGTAACCCTAGTCTGTTTTATTTAATTTGAGTACTCTGAGAACTAAAAGTTATTTTTACCTGTGGGTCCTCTTAAAGAGATTAATTTATATTTTTTCTTGAAAATACTTTTTCCAACTCAATGCATATATTCAGTTTTTCAAGATATGCTGTTTGAGGTACAAACCAATTATTACTTTACAAGATGTTATATTTTTCCTGTCAATTCCTCACACTTAAGAGTAATAGAGTTATTTTAATTAATTTCTTTGGCGAATTAAAAACATTCCTTGGGTACAACTGCAATATTTGTTACTTGATACTGTAATTTTGAATTTTAATAAAAATTTGGTCTTTGTTTTTAGTGTACTCCTATGAGTTCTTTCAATCTTTATCCATACTTGCTTAAATATTACTGGCCAATTTTCGTATATATTTTCCTCATGTCTTGTATGCTTTTTATAATTTTCTTCCAAAATAACTATAATCCTTCAGTTATTCTCTGCATTATATCTTGACTATAGCACAGAAAAATTGATATGTTATGGAGAAAGGTGGAGTTCTCAATATATGTTTTCTCTAAGAATTACATAATGATTACTTCTGTCATATTCTTAATTTTTGGATTAGTAAGTATCCTTATTTCTACTTGTATTATTAAATGGGGAGTTGAACCCTATCTTATTTCTTCATAACTTTTTTCATGAGTTTATAACCATAGATAAGAAGAAATCATATATGGATTAAAAAAAACCTTTAAAACTTTGTTAGATCATCATGCCTAAATTATTTATCCTCCATGGGAATTTACCCATTAATATGACAGTCCTTTACAAACCAAAGTTGACTACGACCAAGGAACTATTTGAGGCCTTTTTGGGGTTGGTTGAATTTTAATGCATATGTATGCTTCTAATTCAACCTTTAACAATGTTGGTCCCTGTTACAATTAAAATTATCTCATGTGTAAGTATTAAAATTGGGGGTTTTGACTCAATTAGAGAGTTATAAAATAATATTGTGATAACTGACTTTAAAATATTATGGCTTAAGTCAAAATGACTTTTAACACTTTTTATTTCCAAAGAGGTGGAAAGGGTGAAAGTGGAAAATGTAGATAAAGAGACAAATACATTTTTTGAAAGTTTTATTTAATTAGTCAACTTAGAATATTTTTCTTGGTTTTCTTGGTCTTCCCTCCCCTCTCCCCACCCCTTCCAGTAGCCCACCTGTAATTCCACTGGGTTTTTACACGAGTCCTTGATCAAAACCTATTTCCATATTGTTGATATTTGCACTAGGGTGATCATTTAGAGTCTATACCCCCAATCATATCCTCATTGAACCATGTGATCAAGCAATTGTTTGTCTTCTATGTTTCTGGTCCTACAGTTCTTCCTTTAGATATGAATAGTGTTCTTTATCATGAATCCCTCTGAATTGTTCTGGATCACTGCATTGCTACTACTAGAGAAGTTGATTACATTCAATTGTACCACAGTGTATAAGTCTCTGTATATAATGTTCTCCTGGTTCTGCTCCTTTCACTCTGCATCACTTCCTGGAGGTTTTTCCAGTTCACATGGAATTCCTCCAGTTCATTATTCCTTTGAGCACAATAGTATGGCATCACCAACAGATACCACAATTTGTTCAGCCATTCCCCAATTGAAGGGCATCCCCTCATTTTCCAATTTTCGCCACCACAAAGAGCGCAGCTATGAATATTTTTGTACATATCTTTTTCCTTATTCTCTCTTTGGGGTACAAACCCAGCAGTGCTATGGCTGGATCAAATGGCAGAAAGACTTTTAGTGCCCTGTGGGCATAGTTCCAAATTGCCCTCCAGAATAGTTGGATCAATTCACAACTCCATCAGCAATGCAGAAATGTCCCAATTTTGCTACATTCTCTCCAACATTCATTACTTTCCTTTGCTATCATGTTAGCCAATCTGCTGGGTGTGTGGTGGTACCTCAGAGCTGTTTTTAGTTGCATTTCTCTGATTATAAGGGATTTAGAACACTTTTTCATGTCCTTATTAATAGTTTTGATTTCTTTATCTGAAAATTGCCTCTCTTATGACCCTTGTCCATTTATCAATTGGGGAATGGCTTGATTTTTTGTACAATTGATTTAGCTCTTTATGAATCCAAGAAATTAAACCTTTGTCAGAAGTTTTTGTTATGAAGATTGTTTCCCAATTTGTTGCTTCCCTTCTTAGGTTGGTTGCAATGGTTTTGTTTGTATAGAATCATTTTAATTTAATGTAATCAAAATTACATATTTATGTTTTGTAATTTTTTAAATAGTTTGCTTGGTCTTGAATCTTTAATTTCCCAAAGATCTAACAAGTATACTATTCTATTACCCAATTTACTTATAGTTTCCTTCTTTATATTCAAGTCATTCACACATTCTGAATTTATCTTGGTGTAAGGTGTGAGATGTTAATCCAAAACCAATATCTCCACAATTATCTTCCAATTTTTCCAGTAGTTTTTGTCAAATAATGGATTTTTGTCTCAATACTCGGATCTTTGCGTTTATCATAGACACTCTTGCTGAGGTCACTTATTCCAAGTTTATTCCACTGATCCTACTTTCTGTCTCTTAGCCAGGGCCATACTGTTTTGATGACTACTGCTTTATAGTATAGTTTGAGTATTGGCACTGCTAGACCACTTTCCTTCAATTTTTTTTTTCATTATTTCCATTTATATCCTTAATCTTTGGTTCTTCCAAAGGAACTTTGTCATGATTTTTTCTAATTCAGTAAAAAAGTTTCTTGGTAGTTAGATGGGTATGGCACTAAATAAGTAAATAAGTTTGAATAGGATTCTTTATTATGTTAGCTCATCCTACTTGTGAGCAATTAATGTTTTTCCAATTATTTAGATCTAGTTTTAATTGTGTGGAAAGTGTTTTGTATTTGTGCTCATACAGTTCCTGTGTTTGTCTTGGCAGATAGATTCCTAAGTATTTTATATTGTCTAGGGTTATTTTAAATGGAATTTCTCTTTCTAATTCTTGCTGCTGAGATGTATTGGAAACACATAGTAATGCTTATGATTTATGTGGATTTATTTTGTATCCTGCAACTTTGCTAAATTTGTTGATTATTTTGACTAGCTTTTTAGTTGATTCTCTAGGATTCTTTAAGTAGACCATCATATTATCTGCAAAGAGTGATAGCTTGGTCTCCTCATTGCCTATTTTAATAGCTTACATTTCTTTTTTCTTCTCTAATTGTTACTGCTAGTGTTTCTAGCACATTGTTAAATAATGGAAGTGATAATGGGCATCCTTGTTTTACTCTTCATCTTTTTAGGAATGCTTCTAATTTATCTTGATTGCAGATGATGTTTGCTGATGGTTTTCGATATATACTCTATTATTTTTAGGAAGGTATATTCCTATACTTTCAAGTGTTTTCAATAGGAATGGGTGTTGTATTTTGTCAAAGGTTTTTTATGCATCTATTGAGATAATCATGTGATTTTTGTCGGTTTGCTTGTTGATATGGTCAATCATGTGGATGGTTTTCCTAATATTTAACCATCCTTGCATTCCTGCTCTGAATCCCACCTGATCATAATGAATCACCCTTGAGATTAATAGCTGAAGTCTTTTTCGAGTGTTCTGTTTAAGATTTTTGAATCCATGTTCATTAAGGAGACTAGTATATAGTTTTTTTGTTTGTTTGTTTTTGACCTGCCTGGGTTTGTAATCAGTACCGCATTTTGTGATAAAAGGAATTTTGTAGAAGTCCTTCCTTGCTATTCTGTCAAATAGTTTGTATAATATTGGGATTAGCTGTTCTTAGAATGTTCAATAGAATTCATTTGTGAATCCATCAGGCCTTAGGGATTTTTTTCTTATGGAGTTCTTTGATGACTTGTTCAATTTCTTTTTCTGATATGGGATTATTTAAGAATTCTATTTCTTCTTCTGTTAAACTAGGAAAATTATATTTTTGTAAATATCCATCCATATCACCTAGATTGCCATATTTATTGCCATATAATTGGACAAAATATTTTAATGATTGTCTTAATTTCCTCTTCATTAGAGGTGAGGTCTCCCTTTTCACCTTTGATACTGTTAATTTTGTTTTCTTCTTTCCTTTTTTTTTTATTAGATTGACCAGTACTTTGTCTGTTTGGTTTTTTTTTTTTCAAAATACCAGCTTCTAGACTTATTTATTAGTTCAATAGCTCTTTTACTTTCAATTTTATTAATTTCTCCCTTAATTTTTAAGATCTTTAATTTAGTTTTCTTTTGGGGATTTTTAATTTGTTCCCTTTCAAGTTTTTTGATTTGTATGTCCAATTCATTGACCTCTACACTCCATAATTATTAATATATTAACTCAAGGATATAAATTTTCCACTGAGTACTGCTTTGGCTGTATCCCATAGATTTTGAAAGGATGTCTCATTATTGTCATTTTTTCAATGAAATTATTGTTTCTATCATTTGTTCTTTAACTTATTTTGGAGAATCATATTACTTAATTTCCAATTAATTTTTATTTTCCTCTCCATGTACCCTTGCTAATTATTATTTTTATTGAATTATAATCTGAAAATGTTGCATTTATTATTTCTGATTTTTTGTACTTGTTTGCTATGTTTTTATGCCCTAGTAGAGGGGCCCCCAACTATGGTCCACAGGCCACTTTCAGCCCCCTAAGGCCATGTTTCTGGCCCCCACCACACTTCTGGAATGGGCACCTCTTTCATTGGTAGTCAGTTATAGGGGGATTATATGTGGCGGAGCCTCAAACTGAAGCATCACTCATGTACAGTACTACTTCCAGTGATATAATCCTTTGTGTGGCACCTTAAAACTAGGTGCCACACAAAGGATTATGTGACTGAACAATGGAAGATGTCAGCATGGTGAGTGGCAATCTGGGGAAGGGAATTCTGCTCTGTGTATACTGATGCCTGGTTAGGCTTAGGGTTAGGGTTAGCATTATGGATAGGGTTAGGGTTAGATTTTTATAGTCCAGCCCTCCAAAGGTCTGAGGGACAGTAAACTAGCTCCCAGTGTAAAAGTTTGGAGACCCCTGCCCTAGTACATAGTCAATCTTTGTGAATAGCCATATGCTGCTGAATAGAAGATATATTCCTTTATGTCCCTATTTATTTTTCTCCATATATCTATTAATTATAATTTTTCTAAGATTTCATTCATATCTCTTACCTCTTTCTTATTTATTTTTCTGGTTTGTTTTATTTAGATTTGATAAAGGAAAGTTTGGCTCTCTCACGAGTATAGTTTTACTTTCTATTTCCCCCTTTAACTACCTTAATTTCTCCTTCAGAAATCTGTATGCTATACCATTGGGTGCATACATGTTGAGTACTGATATTTCCTTATTGTCTACACTGCCTTTTATCAGGTTGTAATTACCTTCCCTATCTCTTTTAATCAGATCTGTTTTTACTTTGTCTCAGTCAGATATCATGATTCTAACTTCTCCCTTCTTTTTCTCAGGTGAGGCCCAATAGATTTTGCTCGAACCTTTAATTCTACCCTTGTGAATGTCTACCTGCCTCATGTGTGTTTCTTATAGACAACATATGGTGAGATTTTTGTTTCTAATCTACTCTGCTATTTGCTTTCATTTTATGGGTGAGTTCATCCCATTCATGTTCAAAGTTATGATTGCTACTTGTGTATTCCCCAAAATTTTGATATCCTATACTAGTTCTGCCTTTTTTTTTCTTTCACTATATCCTTTAAAACCAGTGGTTTGCTTTTAATCAGTCCTCCTAATCATTACCCTTATTATGCTTCCCTTTGCACCCCTCTCTTTTTTCCCTTATTATTATTTTTTAGGGTCTGTTAAGTTACCTCCCCTCTTTCTTTCTCTCCCTTTTTGTACTCTCTGCCCCTTTTCCCCCTTAGTTTTCCCTTCTTACTTTCCCTGTAGGGTAAGAGAGAATTCAATATCCCAATAGATCTAAATGCTCTTCCCTCTCAGAATTGATTTCACTGAGAGTAAGGTTTAAGTATTACCTATTAAAGCTCGCTTCCTTTTCTTATAATAGTATTCTTCCCCTCCCTTTCCCATGTGCCTCTTTGTGTGATATAGATTATCCTATTTATCTTATTCCTTCATGTTTCTCTTGGTGCCATCTTCTATTGCCCCTTCCCTTTTTCTTTTTTTTTTTTGTATATCATCTTATACCACTTATTACCTCAATCTCTATCTGTGAATGATTCCTCAAATTATTATAATAGTGAATATAATTTTTGAAAGTTAAAAATAACATTTTTCCATATATTAATATAAACAATTTTATCTTATTGAAGCCCTTAAAGAAGAAAATTTAAATTAAAAAAACTTTTTTTCTCTTTCCCCTCTCTTTGTTATTTACCTTTTCATGTTTGTCTTGATTTTTGTGTTTGGATATCAGACTTTCCACTTAGTTCTGGTCTTTTCTTTGAAAATACTTGGAAATCTTCTATTTTGTTAAATGCCTATATTTTCCCCTGGAAGTATATAGTCAATTATGATGGGTAGTTGATCCTTGGTTTAAGTTCCAATTCTCTTTCCTTTCTGAATATCATATTCCAAGCCTTGCAGTCATTTAGTGTGGAAACTGACAGATCTGTGTGATCCTGATTGGAGCTCCTTGATATCTGAATTGTCTCTTTTTGGCTTATTGTAAAATTTTCTCCTTTCCATGGAAGCTCTTTAATTTGGCAATTACATTCCTGGGGGTTTTCTTTTGAGGATTTAGTGAAGAGGGTGTTTCATGAATTCTTTCAATGTCTAACTTTCTCCCTTGTTCAAGAACATCAGGGCAGTTTTCTTGGATAATTTCTTGTGGCATGATGTCAAGATTTATATTTATTTCTGGCTTTTCAGATAGACCAGTGACTCTCAAATTGACTCTTTGAGATTGGCATTCCAGATCAATTATCTTGTCAGTGAGATATTTTATGTTTTCTTCTATTTTTGTCAGCTTTATTAATGCTTACTGTTTTGCAAGATCATTGGCTTTCAATTCCCTAGTTCTGGTCTTTACGGACTGGTTTCCCACTATAATCTTTTGATTTTCCTTTTCAATTTGGTCTATCCTGCTTTTCATGGCTTCTAGCTATTTCTCCATTAGGAAGTTCCTGTCCTTTAAACTGTTTATTTCTTTTTGAACTATTTCCCACTTTTTTTGCCAAAATCCTTCCATCTTTTTGATACACTCAGATTTGAATTCTTCCAGATCTTGTGGCCTATTTCCTTTATTTTTTGGAAGGTTTGGATGCATTTATTTGTATGTCCTTTTCTGCTATTTCCTCTGTATTGTGGATTTTTCCTACATAAAAATTATCCAGGGTCAATGCCTTATTCTTGTTTTTCTTGGTGTCTGGAAGTTGTTTTTCCTGGACATTGTTTGCCATCACCATGTTGGTTTTTCCCTCCCTTTTCATTCATAAGTCTGAGTGAAAAGGGCAAGCTCTCTGTGTATGGAGCTAAGGAGTAATGTTTTTGCCTGAGGCCACCTCTTGAATCTCTGCAGTTTCTACTTTTTACTGCCCTTCTCTGTGCAATCTCCGTGGAGGAGCCCAGGGTCTATGCTTTTCAGTCTTCTGGAGTCTCAGGTCTAGCTGCTCTCAGGGATAGATCTTTGGTGGTTTTGGTCAGCTGCCAAGAAAATAGTGATGCCTCTTGCTCACTCTATAGGTTCCCCTTATTCTCTCACTGATTCTAGGGCCCTGGCTCTGGCTCTGGCTCTGTAGGTGGGTGGGGGAAGGTTGATCAGCTCGTGTTTTGTTGGGAGCTATTTTCACCCCCTTTTAATTAAATGTCCAAATCCCACATACCTTCAATGCTGCACCTCACTATAGAGTCTCTTTATATGAATTTGGTTTTTTTTGGCCTTTTGAGATAGTCTATGTCGGTAGGTTAGGAGAAGAAGAGCCCGGGGTCTACACTGCCACCATGTTTACCTGGAAGTCATGAGACAGATTCTTATCAAGACTACCTTACATAAGAGCTTCTCCAGCAAATTGAAGTCTGGTTCAGTACCCCTGCAGAAGGCTTCCTCAAGTATCAATCTCCATGTGGAGTCTTCAGCCAGAAGTCCACAAGTTCAGCCTCTTCCAAAGCCAAGGCAAGACTCTCAGCCACTCACCCAGCAAGCCAAAGCAGCATCCAGGGAAAGATTCTTCTCTAAAGTGAAGGAAACACAGAGTCCTCCTCCAATCCAGCTCATAGTTTAAGGGTGCATGACTTTTTTAAAGCAGTATTCTTGATGCCACTTCCTGTTGCTCCCCCACTTTATAGGAACCATTCATAAACTCCCAATTTGCCTAGTACTGTGGGGAGGGGCAGAGATAAGAGGAGGTGGAGGGACTAGAGGAAAGGGTGCAGAGGTCTTTGGAGGTGTCACTAACTCTAGTAAGTGACCTGTGAACTCACTTAATGGTTAACTAGAGGTGCTTTGAGTTCTTGATTGATTGAGTGAAAAGTTGCTGATTTATTTCATTAAAATAGACAAAGAGATGATTCTGCCTTCACACATGAGATTGATTTTGGGATCAGAAAATAAGTTTATGGATTATAGCAATTTTATTTGTTAGCCCAGAAACATAACCAATAAAGTGATCTAGATTTCCATGGTTCTCTTGACCAGGGATGGCCTGAGTTAGGTTAGGCAGCGTAAATAGATTTTAGGAACTCATTATTCAGTCCCTTCCTTGAACTTCTCAAGATATCTTTAATTGGAGATAACTAGATAAGAAGTGGTCCACTAACCAAATTTGAAACAGGTACACAGGAAGAGAACCTTAACCCACTTCATTTATTAACCAAATGCTATTTTAAAAGGGAGATATTCCTGGGGATCCCTAAGGAAAAAAGAAATTGCAAATAAGTAGCAGACTTGATGGTATCCCTGATCCAGATCCCAGACACATGAATACAGAGTAAATCTCCCTAAAACATAGAAATTAATGCAGCATATAAAAAATAAATCTCACAGTCCCATCTATGTAAAAAACGAAGCAATCAAAACCCTGGCAGGCAGGGAAGGGCAGACCCTGGGATTCCCCGGGAAGACAGAGCAGCTGTGGAGAATGGACAAATTGCCTGGGGCTAAAGCCTCAGACCATAAGACAGATACACTAAGAGCCAGTCCTCCTCACTCAGATAGAGATGGCAAACAGGACAGAAGTACAAAAGCCTCCAAACACCAAGAAAAGCAAGAAGAAGGGGACTTTGGACACATTTTATGGAGCAAAAATACAAAATACAGAGGAGATAGAAAAGGAAACACAAGCAAATGCTCTGAAACCTTCCAGAGGAAATGGAAACTCTCCACAAACTCTTGAAGAATTTATATCAGAAATTATCAAAAAGATGGAAGCCTTCTGGCAGGAAAAGTGGGAAATAATTCAAAAGGAACTCAACAATCTGAAGCATGAAAAAATCACAACTACAGAAACAGCTTGACCAAACTGAAAAGGAAAAGCAGACTTTAAAGGTCAGAATCAGGCAACTGGAAGACAATGATCTTGCAAAAGAGCAAGAATTAATAAAGCAAAGCCAAAAAACCAAGAAATTAGAACAGAACATAAAATATCTCACTGACAAGGTGATAGACCTGGAAAATAAAGGAAGGTGAGACAGTCTGAGAATAATTGGCCTACCAGAAAAGCCAGAAATAAATACTAATCTCGACATCATAATACAAGATATCATCAAAGAAAACTGCCCAGATATTTTAGAACAAGGGGGCAATACAGGATTTGAAAGAGTTCACAGAACACCCTCTACACTAAATCCCCAAAAGACAACTCCCAGGACTGTAATTGCCAAATTCCAAAGCTTTCAAGCAAAAGAAAAAAATCTTACAAGAAGCCAGAAAAAGACAATTTAGATATAAAGGAATGCCAATCAGGGTCACATAAGACCTTGCAATTTCCACTCACATTCAGACATATCTAGGGAAAATTTAAGTTTATTTTGACTTTCCTTCCATGTATTTTTATTTTTTCTACATGTAAGCTACCTTTGAATTCAATTCCACCATAGTATTTTTTAGACTCCTTTATCTTCTTTTTTCTCTTACCCTTTTCTTTCTCTAGGTCATGTATTTCTTCTACTCCTACTCTTTCAAAATAAAGAATTTTATGCTTTTTTTCCTCCTGTCTTACACCTCTCTTGGCACTAATGCTTGTCATGCTGGTCAGTGAAACTAACAATGTTTTGTACTGTTCAGCTCTACTTTGAAGGTCACATTACAGAACCAAAGAATCTACTAAATTGATTTTAGTTGTTTCTGTACTGTATTGTCAATGATGAAATCACTCAGATCAGAGAAGAAGCTTTTACATCTGTGGATATAAACAATATGGAAGCAAGGAAGCAAAATTCATTGGCATGTGTCAGCTTCACTGTTAATTTTAGTTTGACTGAGTATTATTTAATTGGTCACCAGGGATTTGATTTCTAAATCCAAAAATGAATTTCTAAAGTCAAATGGATTTTATAGTAGTTTATTTTACAATAGAGGGAAAATATTAAGGAATAGAGTAAGAGAAGAAAAGGGGAGAGAGAGAGAGAGAGAGAGAGAGAGAGAGAGAGAGAGAGAGAGAGAGAGAGAGAGAGAGAGAGAGAGAGAGAGAGAGAGAGAGAGAGAGAGGCCTTTTTCCTTGTGTCACTTCCCCTAATTCCATGTCTATCAGTCACAGCTGATGCTCTGGTCTAGGACTGCCTAGAAGGCTGTTAGTCAATTCGAATTCATTACTCACTATTGCACACATTGGTTACAGACCTCCATCTTCATGATTAAGTGGGATATTTATACCTTTGGTAATTAGATTGAACATGGGCAGATCTTCCCACTCAACTCCAAGTACTGTTATTACATTATTGGGAATCAAATCAACAAATAGACAGGCTATTACAATTCAATCTTCACAATCAAGGAAGAGCTAAATACCTTCATTGTTAAAATCAGGGGAGAGACAAATCCAATCTTCACTTCACCAAAGGTGACAATGGCACTAATCATTGTGTAAAACCCTTCTGATGGGATGTAATGCATGACATGACAGCATCCACAAATTATCAGGGATAATACAAAGATGATATACCAAAGAGAATTCCAAATTTGACATTAGTTCTTTCATCTTGAATGATCTTTTAAATAATGTATTTTAAAATTATATCTAAATGTTCCACCTAGGAAAAATATGTGTTCTATCATGCATTACACAGTAATAAATAGACTAACTTGGAGTGCTATAATTCAAACTGAGAGTTGTTGAGAGTCACAAATAAATCCCTTGTTCCTTCTTTAGGCTTTCACAGGACTCTTGGTTTTTTTTTTTTTAAGAATTAGATTTTGGATGTAATTTCCAAAAGCCCGAAATACATTTAAAGATTCAAGAGACTATAGAAGCTATTGAGTCTAAATCTGTCGTTTTACAAATGTAAAAATTGGGTACATAACCAGTATTTAAATACATAACCAGAATTAAAGTCAAGAATTTAATATAATTCTTCCTCATTCTAAGCATGGAGCTCTAAACACTAAGCAATATTGCCTTTGTACTTAATGGTAAGAGAGAGGAGAAGAATCCAAGAAATATTTTAGAGTTGAAAGCAAGAAGGCAAGAGTAGAGGGGAGGATGAGGGTGGTGATGTGCAGTGCTTAAGCTTTTATCTTGATTCATTGCCTTTATTCATTTATCTATTGGTTAACTGCTTTGGGATTAGATTCTGGGGGTGGAGCCAAGATGGAGGAGTGTACCAGAGCTGTTCTGTGACACCATGAGAATCCTCTCAGACAAAGATTAAAATATCTCCACAAAATGAATACAAGAGTAAATAACCAACAAGAAGAGAGAGTAAAACAACTTTCAAGAAATGAAAAATCCAAAAGTTAGGCAAAGATCATCTGGGGAACTGGGGTGAGAGGAAAGCAGAGCCAACAAAAGGCTGTAGGAAGTAGAAAAGAGTAAGCCAAGAGCAAGCCACTCCCCTGCCCGTCATCTGCCATCCCATTTTCAGAACCTAAGCCCAAATTAACATTCAGACTATGAGAACTTTCCTGGACAAATAGTGGTCCAAGCCAACCCACAACTCTTGAAATTTCATACCTGTGGAGAAGTTTGGATTCCCAGCCCAGGCAGTCCAGGCTGAAGTAGGCTGATCTGTATGGACCCAGAGGGAAGCCAAGATTTCCAATTTGGGCTTGGAATAAGGACATAGTACACATTTTGGGGTGGCTGATAGAAATATTAAGTATTGATATTTCTGCCTAAAACTCAGAGTGAGCTCTAAGACAGGACAATCAAGGGTATGCCTGATTGGAACAAGTACACAGCAAGACCAAAAACTTGAGCCTAAGCCTGAGGCTAGAATTTGGTCAAATTTGGATCAAATTTGGCAGAATTTGATCAAGGTCAGGGTGAAATCAAAAGTTTACACCAAAGTCTGAGGCAAGTCCTTAAGCCATAAGCATCTCAAGGGTCAATTGAATCAGCATGGGTAGAGGGCTCTCAGAGTTCCCAGCTTCAGACCTAGAAAATAAGCTGAGCATAACAGCAAGAAAGGACTGAAGAGGGTACCCCAACTTCCCAGAAAACAGGGCCTGCCTATAATTAGATAGGGGAAACAAGCAAACAACAACCACAACAAAAAGAAACTGACTAAATGCTTTTATGGAGAAAAAGAGCAAGGTACAGTCACAGAAGGGGACAGTGAAAGAAAAGGAAACACATGCAAAGTCCAAAAGAAAAATATGGATTTGACACAAATTCTCAAAAGTAGTAAGACATGAATTCATCTTATGTAGGGCATAAAGGAGAGAGAAGAAATAAACATCATTCTAATGATCCAAGCTTGGGGGAAAGGGGGAAAGTGGGAATGGTCATATCACACAGAGAAATAGCAAAGTAGTTTTGAACAGGGATGCCTCAAATATGTGAGTTTTATGAATTGGAACTCTGGGAAAATGACTACTTGAAATTGAGATACTAAATAGGCAGCTAACATTACATTCTTTTAAGCCATAACATTTCATAATGTAAAGGGTTTTCTAGACCATTTAATTTCATTTTGTTTATTCAAGATATGGGAGTAAAAAAAGTTAACAGCAGGCATAGTAGAATGAGAGGTCCACTGAGGAAAGCAGCTATGCTTGCCTGAGATTGCTGGCAAGACCCCAATCTCTCACACAAAGGCACTGCTGCTCTCAGCCAAAGGGCATCATTAAACCCTGTGTACCCCCTCACACTGAAGAGCAAAGAAGTCTTGTAACACCGTGACTGAAAGTACCAAACCTGCCTTTCCCCAAGAACAGATTAGCAATCACTGTTTCTCAACTTGCTTACATCTGTAGTGGTGTTAAAGGGATTTTCTTAATCTTTCCCTCTGTCTCTTTAAAGAGAGCAGAAGGATTTCCAATTAGAACTGACAGGTGTCTATGAGAGAGAGCTGAAGATTCCATTACCTTGGAGATGAGGAAGATGTATAAGGAAGGAATAAGTTGACAGTTGGTCTTTTGCCTCTAGACCTTGAGGGAGCAGGAGTGTGTCTCTGAGACAAGAGGCAACTAGCAATTTTTACTAAAGACAGTTGGGATATAGAAATGGATTTAAGGAATTTGTAGGTGATGAAAGTTTAATTATTAATGAAGGTAGTTAGTGAATAAATTTCTAGGTAGACTGTGTAGTTAGTTAGGTCTGGTTTGCCTAGGCAGAAGAACCTGTCCTCAAAGACAGAGTAGGAATTTTTTAGAAATTTTAGGTAGGTTTAGGAATTTAGGTATAGTTGTAAAGTATTAGAGTAATACTCTCTCTTTACTCCTTTCTATTCTTTATCTGTATTTCTTCTCAAATTAAACTAAGTGTTTTTTATTCTTTTTTATTTTATTTCTAATTTTAATTTAATTTAATTTTTTTTGTTACAATTCTCACTTTATTTCCATCCCTCCCCTCCACCCACACTTCCTGCATCTGATGCACAGTTTCATTGGGTATTACTTCTGTCCTTGATCAGAACCTATTTCAATCATGTTGTTTGCACTAGTATATTCATTTAGAGTCTACATCCCCAACCATATCACTTCAACCCACATATTCAAGTAGTTGTTTTTCTTTGGTGTTTTTACTCCCACAGTGTTTCCTTTGAATGTGGATAGTGTTTTTCTCATAGATTCCTCCAAGTTATTCAGGATCACTGCATTTCCACTAATGGAGTAGTCCATTATATTCAGTTGTACCACAGTATATCAGTCTCAGTGTAAAATGTTTTCCTGGTTCTGCTCCTCTCACTCTTCATCAATTCCTGGAGGTTGTTCCAGTTCCCATGGAATTCCACCACTTTATTATTCCTTTGAGCAAAATAGTATTCCATCACCAACATATACCACAATTTGTTCAGCCTATTCCCCAATTGAAGAGCATCCCCTCATTTTCCATTTTTTTTCCACCACAAAGAGCACAGGTATGAATATTCTTGTACAAGTCTTTTTCCTTATTATCTCTTTGGGGTACAAACCCAGCAATGCTATGGCTAGATAAAAGGGCAGACAGTCTTTTAGCACCCTTGGGGCATAGTTCCAAATTGCCCTCCAGAATGGTTGGATCAATTCTCAACTCCACCAGCAATGCATTAATGTCCCAACTTTGCCACATCCCCTCCAGCATTCATTACTTTCCTTTGCTGTCATGTTAGCCAATCTGCTAGGTGTGAGGTGATACCTCAGAGTTGTTTTGATTTGCATTTCTCTGATTATTAGAGATTTAGAGCACTTTTTCATGTGCTTAGTAATAGCTTTGATTTCTTTAACTGAAAATTGCCTATTCATGTCCCTTGCCCATTTATCAATTGGAGAATGGATTGATGTTTTGTACAACTGGTATAGTTCTTTATAAATTTGAGTAATTATACCTTTTAATGAAGATTGTTTCCAAATGTGTTGCTTCCCTTATAATTTTGGATGCATTAGTTTTGTTTGTACAAAAACGTTTTAATTTGATGTAATCAAAATTATTGATTTTAAATTTTGTGATTTTTTCTAGCTCTTGCTTGGTTTTAAAGTCTTTCCTTTCCCAATGATCTAACAAGTATACTATTCTGTGTTCGCCTAATTTGCTTATAATTTCCTTCTTTATATTGAGGTCATTTACATATTCTGAGTATATCTTGGTATAGGGTGTGAAATGTTGATCCAAATCTAATTTCTCCCACATTGCCTTCCAATTTTCCCAGCAACTTTTTTTTTTTATCAAATAGTGGGTTTTGGTTCCCAAAACTGGGATCTTTGGGCTTATCATAGACTGTCTTGCTGAGGTCATTTACCCCAAGTCTATTCCACTTATCTTCCTTTCTGTCTCTTAGCCAGTACCAGATTGTTTTGATGACCACTGCTTTATGTTATAGCTTGAGATCTGGGACTGCAAGTCCTCCTTCCTTTGCATTTTTTTTCATGATTTCCCTGGATATTCTTGATCTTTTATTCTTCCAAATGAACTTTGTTATGGTTTTTTTTTTCTAATTCAGTTAAAAAGTTTTTTGGTAGTTCAATGGGTATGGCACTAAATAATTAAATTAATTTGGGCAGGATTGTCATTTTTATTATGTTAGTTTGTCCTACCCATGAGTAATCAATGTTTCTCCAATTGTTAAACTACGTGTTTAAACAAACTGCTCTCTTCGCTTTTGTGAAACTCCTAACAAATTAACCCTTAACAATGATAACCCTGGTAACAATGGCAACCCTGGAGAAGTCACTTTCATAAACATCATCCTGTGGGAAAGTGACTCCTCCCAATAATGTTGTTATGCTTAATATTTTACCCTTTATAAAAGTCTTTCTCTTTGTCATAATAAACAAAGATCATAGCCCCCAGTCATGGTGCCATGATTCTTCTGCTTGGTTCTTCTCAGGCATGCTAGTCATAATCTTTCCTGTCCTTTTTATCTCATTCTCTCTCTCTAGTGACTATTCTCCCTAGTAGGTTAACTCTGTCTCCATGGTTACAATGGCCTTCAGATCCAATCACTCATCACCATGCCTCCCAAGCATGACCCATGACAGTGTAGGATAGACAGCTAGGTGGTACAGTGGGTAGAGGTCTAGGCCTCGAGTCGAGAAGAATTGATTTCAAATCTGACTTCAGACCCTAAGTAGCTGTGTGACCCTGGGCAAATCACTGAACCTTTTTTGCCTCAGTTTCTTCATCTGTAAAACGAGATGGAGAAGGAAATGGCAGTTTCTTTGTAAAAAAAATAGGACCATAAAGAGTCAGATATGACTGAAACAATTGTAGGAGAAATTTTTTTAAAGTGAAATATTTAATGCTTCAGAGTATGCCTCAAATAATGAATAAGTAATGAAAAGAAAGGACCAATGCAATGTGAAAGGTAGAAGGAGAACCCCGAAAGTGTAGCATTAACTTAGTATGGGGAAGAGACAAGAGATCTGGATGATGTAAACATATTCAAGAGCCAATAATGTGAAGACTAAATCAATGTGAAGATGAAACTGGTTCTGGTACTATTATCTGCAGTAAAGTGTTTTGGCTTAGAAGTCAGAAACTGGTTAAATCTATAAACACACCATCTTTCAAAGTCTCTGATAGCACAGATATCTAAGTTTATTTTCAGATTGAAATCCTTTAATCAATGATTTTTTGGAATATATGTGGAATATAGTGGTATAAGAAGTCTCTGACTAGACTTCCGGTTAAGATGGCGGCTTAGAGAAAGCTGAAGTTCAGATCTCCGGAAAACCCTTCCCGACCGATCTCAAACTAGAAGCTCCTAAGGCGCCGAAATTCAAAACGATCAACAGCACAGACCCTGGGAACCCTCCTCCTGGACCTGGACCCGGTTCAAAAGGTACGGCTCCCCTTAAAAGCCAGAACCCGAGATCCCTCGGACCTCAGGGGTAGGAGCGCAGAGTCCAAGGCTCCCGGAAGCGGCAGCCGCGCCGGGCTCAGAGAGCAGGGTCTGAGGAACAACAACCCTCAGGGTCTTCTACCCAAGTCCCAGTCCGGGTGAAAGTTACTGCCTGGGGCTTCCGCTGCAGAGAGCCGGTCGGTCCGGGTGAAAGTTACTGCATGGGGCCTCCGCTGCAGAGAGCTGGTCAAAACAACAGCAACCCTCAGGGCGGGCAAGACAGCCTCAAGGGCTGGATCCTGCTATCCAAGTCTCAGTGAAAGTCTGTGCTCTCGGAGCTTGGGGAAGCGGCAGCCCATCCCCCCGCAGGCCGACGAAACAGCCTCATGGCCAGCGATTCTGAAGGCAACTTCCGGAAATCGAGCCAGGGGGAGAGTGTGGCCTCGTGGTCCGACCCTTCCATTCCAGTTCCAGTGAGGCATATTCAGTTTAACCCAGGGAACGCTCATAGAACCAACATCTGCCCAGGACTAAAGCCTCGGATCACCAGACAAAGACAAGAAAAGCCAATCCTCCACGTTCAGAGATGACAAACTCTACAGAAGCACAGAAGCCCCAAAATACCAAGAAAAATAAGAAGAAAGGGGCGACTCTGGACACATTCTATGGAGCCAAAATACAAAATACAGAGCAGATAGAAGAAGATATACAAGAAAATTCTCCAAAATCTTCCAAAGGAAATAGAAACTCTCCACAAACACATGAAGAATTTGAATCAGAAAGGACCAAAAAGATGGAAGCCCTCTGGGAGGAAAAGTGGGAAATGATGCAAAAGAAATTCACGCATCTACAAAACCAGTTTGACCAAACTGTAAAAGAAAATCAGGCTTTAAAGCAAGAACTAATAAAGCAAAGCCAAAACACCAAGAAATTAGAAGAGAACATAAAATATCTCACCAACAAGGTGATAGATCTGGAAAACAGGGGGAGAAGAGAAAATTTAAGAATAATTGGACTCCCAGAAAAGCCAGAAATAAACACCAAACTGGACATGGTGATACAAGATATAATCAAAGAAAATTGCCCAGAGATTCTAGAACAAGGGGGCAATACAGCCACTGACAGAGCTCACAGAACACCTTCTACACTAAACCCCCAAAAGACAACTCCCAGGAATGTAATTGCCAAATTCCAAAGCTATCAAACAAAAGAAAAAATCCTACAGGAAGCCAGAAAAAGACAATTTAGATATAAAGGAATGCCAATCAGGGTCACACAAGACCTTGCAAGTTCTACGCTGAATGATCGTAAGGCATGGAACATGATCTTCAGAAAGGCAAGAGAGCTGGGTCTCCAACCAAGAATCAACTACCCAGCAAAACTGACTATATACTTCCAAGGGAAAGTATGGGCATTCAACAAAATAGAAGACTTCCAACTTTTTGCAAAGAAAAGACCAGAGCTCTGTGGAAAGTTTGATACCGAAAATCAAAGAGCAAGGAATACCTGAAAAGGTAAATATTAAGGAAAGGGGAAAAATGTTATCTTCTTTTACTCAAACTCTCTTCTATAAGGACTACATTTATATCAACCTATGTATACTAATATGTGGGGAAAATGTAATGTATAAATAGGGGGTAAAGAAAGACCAAATAGAATAATGGTTCTCACACAAAGATTCACAGGGGAAGGGGAGGGGAAGAAAACTCCTATAAGAAGGAGAGGAAGAGAGGGGGGGGGGGTTTACTTAAACCTCAATCTCAGGGAAATCAACTCTGAGAGGGAAAAACATCCAGATCCATTGGGATCTTGAATTCTATCTTACCCAACAAGGGTAAGGAGAAGGGAAAACCAAGGGGGGGAGGGGGAGAGGGAGAACAAAAAGGGAGGGAAAGAGAGGGGGGAGGGGGAGGGAACAAAAAGGGAGGGACTAAAAAGGGAAACATCAAGGGAGGGGACAAGGGGGACTGATTCAAAGTAAATCACTGGACTAAAAGGTAGAGCCGAAGAAGAAAAGGTTAGAATTAGGGAAGGCAATCAAAATGCCAGGGAGTCCACAAATGACAATCATAACTTTGAACGTGAATGGGATGAACTCACCCATAAAACGTAGACGAATAGCTGAATGGATTAGAATCCAAAACCCTACCATATGTTGTCTTCAAGAAACACACATGAGGCGGGTTGACACCCACAAGGTCAGAATTAAAGGATGGAGTAAGACCTTCTGGGCCTCAACTGATAGAAAGAAGGCAGGAGTGGTAATCATGATATCTGATAAAGCCAATGCAAAAATAGACCTGATCAAAAGGGATAGGGAAGGTAATTATATTTTGTTAAAAGGGACTCTAGACAATGAGGAAATATCATTAATCAACATGTATGCACCAAATAATATAGCACCCAAATTTCTAATGGAGAAACTAGGAGAATTGAAGGAAGAAATAGACAATAAAACCATACTAGTGGGAGACTTAAACCAACCATTATCAAATTTAGATAAATCAAATCAAAAAATAAATAAGAAAGAGGTAAAAGAAGTGAATGAAATCTTAGAAAAATTAGAATTAATAGACATATGGAGAAAAATAAATAGGGACAAAAAGGAATACACCTTCTTCTCAGCACCACATGGCACATTCACAAAAATTGACCATACATTAGGTCACAGAAACATAGCACACAAATGCAAAAAAGCAGAAATAATGAATGCAGCCTTCTCAGATCACAAGGCAATAAAAATAATGATTAGTAATGGTACATGGAAAACCAAATCTAAAACCAATTGGAAATTAAACAATATGATACTCCAAAACCGTTTAGCTAAAGAAGAAATCATAGAAACAATTAATAATTTCATCAAGGAAAATGACAATGGCGAAACATCCTTTCAAACCTTTTGGGATGCAGCCAAAGCGGTAATCAGAGGCAAATTCATATCCCTGAAAGCTCATATTAACAAACAAGGGAGAGCAGAGATCAATCAATTGGAAATGCAATTGAAAAAACTCGAAAGCGATCAAATTAAAAACCCCCAGCAGAAAACCAAATTTGAAATCCTAAAAATTAAGGGAGAAATTAATAAAATCGAAAGTGATAGAACTATTGATTTAATAAATAAGACAAGAAGCTGGTACTTTGAAAAAACAAACAAAATAGACAAGGTACTGGTCAATCTAATTAAAAAAAGGAAGGAAGAAAAGCAAATTCACAGCATTAAAGATGAAAAGGGGGACAGCACCTCCAATGAGGAGGAAATTAAGGCAATCATTAGAAATTACTTTGCCCAATTATATGGCAATAAATACACCAATTTAGGAGAAATGGATGAATATATACAAAAATACAAACTGCCTAGACTAACAGAAGAGGAAATAGAATTCTTAAATAATCCCATATCAGAAATTGAAATCCATCAAGCCATCAAAGAACTTCCTAAGAAAAAATCCCCAGGGCCTGATGGATTCACCTGTGAATTCTATCAAACATTCAGAGAACAGTTAACCCCAATACTATACAAACTATTTGACATAATAAGCAAAGAGGGAGTTCTACCAAACTCCTTTTACGACACAAACATGGTACTGATTCCAAAACCAGGCAGGTTAAAAACAGAGAAAGAAAACTATAAGCCAATCTCCCTAATGAATATAGATGCAAAAATCTTAAATAGGATACTAGCAAAAAGACTCCAGCAAGTGATCAGAAGGATCATTCACCATGATCAAGTAGGATTCATACCAGGGATGCAGGGCTGGTTCAACATTAGGAAAACCATCCACATAATTAACCACATCAACAAGCAAACTAGCAAGAACCACATGATTATCTCAATAGATGCAGAAAAAGCCTTTGATAAAATACAACATCCATTCCTATTAAAAACACTAGAAAGCATAGGAATAGAAGGGTCATTCCTAAAAATAATAAACAGTATATATCTAAAACCAACAGCTAATATCATCTGCAATGGGGATAAACTAGATGCATTCCCAATAAGATCAGGAGTGAAACAAGGATGCCCATTATCACCTCTACTATTTGACATTGTACTAGAAACACTAGCAGTAGCAATTAGAGAAGATAAAGAAATTGAAGGCATCAGAATAGGCAAGGAGGAGACCAAGTTATCACTCTTTGCGGATGACATGATGGTCTACTTAAAGAATCCTAGAGATTCAACCAAAAAGCTAATTGAAATAATCAACAACTTTAGCAAAGTTGCAGGATACAAAATAAACCCACATAAATCATCAGCTTTTCTATATATCTCCAACACAGCTCAGCAGCAAGAACTAGAAAGAGAAATCCCATTCAAAATCACCTTAGACAAAATAAAATACCTAGGAATCTATCTCCCAAGACAAACACAGGAACTATATGAACACAACTACAAAACACTCGCCACACAACTAAAACTAGACTTGAACAATTGGAAAAACATTAACTGCTCATGGATAGGACGAGCCAATATAATAAAAATGACCATCCTACCCAAACTTATTTATCTATTTAGTGCCATACCCATTGAACTACCAAAATACTTCTTCACTGATTTAGAAAAAACCATAACAAAGTTCATTTGGAAGAACAAAAGATCAAGGATATCCAGGGAAATAATGAAAAAAAACACATATGATGGGGGCCTTGCAGTCCCAGACCTCAAACTATATTACAAAGCAGCAGTCATCAAAACAATTTGGTACTGGCTAAGAAACAGAAAGGAAGATCAGTGGAATAGACTGGGGGAAAACGACCTCAGCAAGACAGTATACGATAAACCCAAAGATCCCAGCTTTTGGGACAAAAATCCACTATTCGATAAAAACTGCTGGGAAAATTGGAAGACAGTGTGGGAGAGACTAGGAATAGATCAACACCTCACACCCTACACCAAGATAAATTCAAAATGGGTGAGTGACTTAAACATAAAGAAGGAAACCATAAGTAAATTGGGTAAACACAGAATAGTATACATGTCAGACCTTTGGGAGGGGAAAGGCTTTAAAACCAAGCAAGATATAGAAAGAATCACAAAATGTAAAATAAATAATTTTGACTACATCAAACTAAAAAGCTTTTGTACAAACAAAACCAATATAACTAAAATCAGAAGGGAAACAACAAATTGGGAAAAAATCTTCATAGAAACCTCTGACAAAGGTTTAATTACTCATATTTATAATGAGCTAAATCAATTGTACAAAAAATCAAGCCATTCTCCAATTGATAAATGGGCAAGGGAAATGGATAGGCAGTTCTCAGATAAAGAAATCAAAACTATCAACAAGCACATGAAGAAGTGTTCTACATCTCTTATAATCAGAGAGATGCAAATCAAAACAACTCTGAGGTATCACCTCACACCTAGCAGATTGGCTAACATAACAGCAAAGGAAAGTAATGAATGCTGGAGGGGATGTGGCAAAGTAGGGACATTAATTCATTGCTGGTGGAGTTGTGAATTGATCCAACCATTCTGGAGGGCAATTTGGAACTATGCCCAAAGGGCAACAAAAGAATATCTACCCTTTGACCCAGCCATAGCACTGCTGGGTCTGTACCCCAAAGAGATAATGGACACAAAGACTTGTACAAAAATATTCATAGCTGCGCTCTTTGTGGTGGCCCAAAACTGGAAAACGAGGGGATGCCCATCAATTGGGGAATGGCTGAACAAACTGTGGTATATGTTGGTGATGGAGTACTATTGTGCTAAAAGGAATAATAAAGTGGAGAAGTTCCATGGAGACTGGAACAACCTCCAGGAAGTGATGCAGAGCTAGAGGAGCAGAACCAGGAGAACATTGTACACAGAGACTAATACACTGTGGTATAATCGAACGTAATGGACTTCTCCATTAGTGGCGGTGTAATGTCCCTGAACAACTTGCAGGGATCCAGGAGAAAAAAACACCATTCATAAGCAAAGGATAAACTATGGGAGTGGAAACACCGAGAAAAAGCAACTGCCTGAATACAGAGGTTGAGGGGACATGACAGAGGATGGACTCTAAATGAACACTCTAATGCAAATACTATCAACAAAGCAATGGGTTCAAATCAAGAAAACATCTAATGCCCAGTGGACTTACGCGTCGGCTATGGGGGGTGGGGGGGAGGAAAAGAAAATGATCTATGTCTTTAACGAATAATGCTTGGAAATGATCAAATAAAATATATTTAAAAAAAAAAAAGAAGTCTCTGACTTTTGAAATATATTTTGAAGAGCTAGTCATATTAATAAATATATGTATACATATATATGTAAAATACCTCTAACTTTACTACATGATGAAAATTGTAGTCATATACCTAAAGTCATTTAGTATAAAAACTAGATCATGAGATTTTCTTTATCCGATTCCCAAATACATTAACAAGGAAATATGCATTTAAACATTTTTTTCTAAATGAAAGAAATTATAGTCTATGCAGTCAGACCAAAAGATAAGTAACTCTCTCTGCAGTCCTCTGTAGGCATAATTCATATAATTGAATGAGGACCTTGAGAATCCCTATTGGAAATATCTGATATTTGTTCAACTTTTGTATGGAATATAAAACCCATTCTTGATTATTAACTGCATATATTTGTTTCATGGTAAAATTAAGTTTTAGGATTACATCTGCTAATGACCCAGCGTGCTACTGGCCATCTTCCCCATTTACATAAAAATTCATGATGAATTTAATATTAATCTAATTAAACTATGTTTTCAGAGTACAAACTATTTAAGTACATATGTATATTAATATACATATATATAAATGCACAATCATTCAAAAGCAAATAAAATTACTTTTTTCTTAGATTATATCATATATTAAGTATCCTTATTACTACTTCCTTCTGATACAGGATAATTAGGAATAAACTGTTCAAATTTATTTATTTTTAACAAATGATATTAAGTAAACTAATAGTAGTGAATGGTGCAAGGTAAAGTGAACTGACTTGGAGATAATAGATGTTGTTTGATTGTTGGCTCTGCCTATCACAGGCAACTCTTAAAGTACTAAGGACTTTAGTTTCTTTATATGCAACTTGAGGGCAATGGATTCAATGTCTTTTAATTTTTTTCAAAACATTACCCTATGATTGTCTGAATTCTTTGAAATGTTGTAGAGGATCAGCAGAAAAAATAATTCCTAAGATGAATTGAGACTTATTTCCCTCTGTTTTAAAAATTTAAGGTTACCTTTTTCAACTTTGTCATCATTAACAAATTAAAATTATATTTCTTTAAAGGTCACAAAACACATCTCACATATTTATACTGATAAAATTATATAATAGAAAGTATAATTACTGATCAAAATTATAATCAAATTTTTTAATAAAAGTTGAGATTTTTATATAAAATTTCAGAAAACTTCTTCAGGAATACTAATAGTATATGTATTCATGTTTTCTTCTTTAAAAATATATTAATGTATTAAAATAAAGACTTTGTGGATTATTGGATAGAGATATATTCTCAGAATCAGAAAAACATGACTTAGAATTTTACCTCTTATTTATTTCTGTCATTTTGGCATAATATATAACTTCTCAGTGTCCAAGGTAATTCTCTAAAATATAAGTTGTAGGACAGGAGTACATTTGCTTTGGTCATGAGAGATACTTAAATAAAGAATTGAATTAAATCAAATTAAAGCATTAAATTAAATAAAAGAATCAGAAGACAAGCACAACAAAAATTAAAAAAAAACCCTTTTAAGCAGCCATTTGTTTTGTTTTTGATCTAAAGTTTTAGGGAAATTTTGTTTTAACTACAAAAAAGGATAAGCAGCTGGAGAGAACTGGAGAGAGCCTGACCAGCCCAGCCTTCCAGGAGTCTTCAGAGCCTCAGAGCTTCATACCACATACAGCCCAACCAAATCGAACTCAATCCAATCAACAGCCTCCAGAAGACAGAGAAGCTAACATTCCTCCCCTAGGGACTGTACCAAGAGATCTGACAAAGCTCCAAGAGGGGAGACTGACAGCCCCAAAACCAAAACAAAATGAGAGGAGCAAGAGCACAGCCAAATATGGGGAGCAAAGAAGGGGTAAACTCCAGCAAACAACAGAAAAAGAAGAAAGAAATTACAATAGACAGCTTCTGCACAGGTAATGAGCAAAGAGCAAATGAAACAGAGGGGGGGGGGACCCATCAAAGGAAAAATCAGAAATCCCAGCAAATTGGATACAGGCTTTGGAAGAACTCAAAATGCAATTCAAAACACAATTAAGAGAGGCTGAAGACAATTGGGAAAAGAACTTAAAAACTAAGATAAGTCATCTGGAAACAGAAAATAGTGTCTTGAAAGCCAAAATCAACCAGCTGGAAAATGAGGCAAAGGAGATGAAAGATGAAGCAAAGCAGATGAAAGATGAGGTGAAGAAGATGAAAGATGACCTCCAAAGAAAATCCGACCAAAAGAAAAAGGACAACCAAAAAACAAAACCAGAATACAACAACTAGAATTGAGTGACCTCACAAGGCAGCAGGACACTATAAAACAAAACCAAAAGAATGAAAAAATTGAGGAAAATATGAAGCATCTCATTCACAAAACAGAGGATTTAGAAAATAGTTCAAGGAGAGACAGTTTAAGAATTATTGGCCTACCAGAAGACCATGACAAAAGAAAAAGCCTGGACATTATATTACAGGAAATTATTAAAGAAAACTGTCCTGAAATCCTTGAACAAGAGGGAAAAGGGGAGATTGATAGAATTCACAGATCACCTCCTACACTTAATCCCCAACTGACAACACCCAGGAATGTTATAGCCAAATTCAAGAACTATCAGACCAAAGAAAAGATATTGCAAGCAGCCAAGAAGAAGTCATTCAGATACCAAGGAACCACAGTGAGGATAACTCAGGATCTGGCTGTATCCACACTGAAAAAAAGAAAGGCATGGAATACGATATTCCTGAAAGCAAGGGAACTAGGTCTACAACCAAGAATCAACTACCCAGCAAAATTGGCTATATTCTTTAAGGGGAAAGTATGGTCATTTAACAAAATAGAAGAATTTCTAGAATTCATAAAGAAAAGTCCAGACCTGAACAGAAAATTTGATGTTCAAGCACAGAACTCAAGAGAATCATCAAAAGGTAATTAAAAAAGAGGGGAAAAGAGAAAAACAAAAAAAATTTTAAGAGACTCAATAAGTTAAAATGATATGTATCCCTATAAGAAAAGAGGTCATTGGTAACTCTTAAAAACTGTTGTTATTACCTGGGCAGCAAAAAGAAGTATACTTAGAGGGAACAGCAACAAATTGTATAGGATGAAAGGACAAGACATAAATAGGTATATAGATATATGCATGCAAAAATACATACCCATGAGTATGCATATATATATAACTAGAGCTTAAAAATAGGTTAATATTAAAAGAAATGGGAAAAGAAACAAATGGGGGTAAATTTATGTGTCATAAAGAAGCTCATGGTGGGAGGGGGAGAACATCAATACACTGGAAGGGTAAAGAGGTCATAGACAGGAAATACTCAACATTTACGTGCTTTGAAAGTGACTCAAAGAAGGGAAAACAATCCAATCCATTGGGGGTAGATAATAGATTTGCACCCTTTAGGGGAGTAGAAGGGTAACAAACGATCTGGTGGGGAAGGAAGCAGTATAAGAGAGGGAGGGAGCTGGGGTTAATTTTCGAAAGACTACAGGGAAAATAAGGGGGCGATAAATAGGGAGGGGGATAGAAAGGGAAGTAAAATAAGGGTGGGAACAAGGGGGACTGTTCAAAAGCAAACATTGGTGTAGAAGGAAATAGTGAAAGAAGAAAAGGCAGGAAAAGGAGTAGAAATCAAAATGCTGGGAAATACACAGCTAGTAATCATAACTCTGAATATGAATAGAATGAACTCACCCATAAAATGCAAGCGAATAGCAGAGTGGATTAGTGTCCAAAACCCTACCATATGCTGTCTACAAGAAACACACATGAGAAAGGTACATACACATAGGGTGAAAGTAAGAGGGTGGAGCCAAATCTATTGGGCATCAACTGACAAAAAGAAGGCAGGAGTCGCAATCATGATATCCGACAAAGCCTCTAGTTAAAAGAGATAGAGAAGGTAATTACATCCTGATAAAAGGCAGTATAGTCAACAAGGAAATATCGGTACTCAACATGTATGCACCAAATGGCATAGCATCCAAATTTCTAAAGGAGAAACTAGAGGAACTCAAGGACGAAATATATAGAAAAACTATACTAGTGGGAGACCTGAACCTTCCTCTATCTGAACTAGATAAATCAAACCAAAAAATAAATAAGAAAGAGGTAAGAGAAGTGAATGAAATCTTAGAAAAATTAGAGTTAGTAGACATGTGGAGAAAAATAAATAGGGACAAAAAGGAATATACCATCTTTTCTGCAGCACATGGTACATTTACAAAATTTGACCATGTATTAGGGCATAAAAACATTGCAAACAAGTGCAAAAGAGCTGAAATAATAAGTGCAACTTTCTCATATCACAATGCAAAGAAAATAATAATTAGTAAGGGAACATGGAGAGGTAAATCAAAAATTAATTGGAAATTAAACAACACGATTCTCCAAAACCAGTTAGTTAAAGAGCAAATCATTGAAACAATTAATAACTTTATTGAAGAAAATGACAATGATGAGACATACCTTCAAACCCTATGGGATGCAGCCAAAGCAGTACTCAGGGGGGAGATTTATATCCTTGAAGTCATATATTAACAAATTAAGAAGGGCAGAGGTCAATGAATTTGGCATGCAAATTTAAAAAATTAGAAAGTGAACAAATTAAAAATCCTCAGATGAAGACTAAATTAGAGATCCTATACCTCAAAGGAGAAATTAATAAAATTGAAAGTCAAAAAACTATTGATGTAATAAATAACACTAGAAGCTGGTACTTTGAAAAAACAAATAAAATAGACAAAGTACTAGTCAGTCTATTTAAAAAAAGGAAAGAAATAAACCAAATTGACAGTATCCAAGATGAAAAAGGTGACCTCTAATGAAGAGGAAATTAAGGCAATCATTAAAAATTACTATGCCCAATTATATGGCAACAAATATGGCAATCTAGGTGATATGGATGAATACTTACAAAAATATAAATTGCCTAGATTAAAAGAGGAAGAAATAAATTACCTTAACAATCCCATTTCAGAAAAAGAAATTGAACAAGCCATAAAAGTACTCTCTAAGAAAAAATTCCCAGGTCCAGATGGATTCACAAATGAATTCTATCAAACATTCAAAGAACAACTAATCCCAATATTAAACAAACTATTTGACAGAATAGGCCAAGAAGGAGTTCTACCAAATTCATTCTACGACACAAGCATGGTACTGATCCCAAAGCCAGGCAGGTCAAAAACAGAGAAAGAAAAGTATAGACCAATCTCCCTAATGAATATAGATGCAAAAATCTTAAATAATAGCAAAAAGACTCCAGCAAGTCATCCCAAGCTTCATCCACTCTGACCAGGCAGGATTCATACCAGGAATGTAAGGATGGTTCAATATTAGGAAAACCATCCACATAATTGACCATATTAACAAGCAAACCGACAAAAATCACATGATTATCTCAATAGATGCAGAAAAAGCCTTTGACAAAATAGAACACCCATTCCTATTGAAAACACTAGAAAGTATAGGAATAGAAGGGACTTTCCTAAAAATAATGAACAGTATATATCTAAAACCATCAGCAAATATCATCTGCAATGGGGATAAACTAGAAGCCTTTCCAATAAGATCAGGAGTAAAACAAGGATGCCCATTATCACCTCTATTATTTAACATTGTACTAGAAACTAGCTGTAGCTAGAGAAGAAAAAGAAATTGAAGGTATTAAAATTGGCAATGAGGAGACCAAGCTATCACTCTTTGCAGATGATATGATGGTTTACTTAAGGAATCCTAGAGAAATCAACCAAAAAGTTACTCGAAATAATCAACAACTTTAGCAAAGTTGCAGGATACAAAATAAACCCACATAAGTCATCAGCAATTCTATATGTCTCTAACCCATTTCAGCAGCAAGAATTAGAAAGCAAAATACCATTCAAAATCACCCTAGACAATATAAAATACTTAGGAATATATCTGCCGAGACAAACACAGGAACTATATGAACACAACTACAAAACACTTTCCACACAGCTAAAACTAGATCTAAACAATTGGAAAAACATTGATTGCTCATGGATTGGACGAGCTAACATAATAAAAATGACAATCCTACAAAAATTTATGTAATTATTTAGTGCCATACCCATTGAACTACCAAAAACTTCTTTACTGAATTAGAAAAAAAACATAACTAAGTTCATTTGGAAGAATAAAAGATCAAGGATATCCAGGAAAATCATGAAAAAAAAATGCAAAGGAAGGAGGACTTGCAGTCCTAGATCTCAAACTATACTATAAAGCAGGGGTTATCAAAACAATTTGGTACTGGCTAAGAGACAGAGAGGAGGATCAGTGGAATAGACTTGGCGTAAATGATCTCAGCAAGACAGTTTATGACAAACCCAAAGACCCCAGCTTTTGGGACAAAAATCCATTATTTGATAAAAACTGCTGGGAAAATTGGGAAACAGTATGGGAGAGATTAGTTTTGGATCAACACCTTACACCCTACACCAAGATAAATTCGGAATGGGTGAATGACTTGAACATAAAGAAGGAAACTATAAGTAAATTAGTGGAACACAGAATAGTACACCTGTCAGACCTTTGGGAAGGGAAAGATTTTAAAACCAAGCAAGACTTAGAAAGAGTCGCAAAATGTAAAATAAATTATTTTGTCTACATCAAATTAAAAAGCTTTTGTACAAACAAAACCAATGTAACTAAAATCAGAAGGGTAGCAACAAATTGGGAAACAATCTTCATAAAAACCTCTGACAAAGGTTTAATTACTCAAATTTACAAAGACCTAAATCAATTGCACAAAAAAATGAAGCCATTCTCCAATTGATAAATGGGCAAGGGACATGAACAGGCAGTTCTCAGCCAAAGAAATCAAAGCTATTAATAAGCACATGAAAAAGTGTTCTACATTTCTTATAATCAGAGAGATGCAAATGAAAACAACTCTGAGGTATCACCTCACACCTAGCAGATTGGCTAACATAACAGCTATAGAAAGTAATGAATGCTGGAGGAGATGTGGCAAAGTAGGGACACTAATTCATTGCTGGTGGAATTGTGAATTAATCCAACCATTCTGGAGGGCAATTTGGCCCTTTTATCGCCAAAGGGCGATAAAAGACTGTCTGCCCTTTGATCCAGCCATAGCACTACTGGGCTTGTACCCCAAAGAGATAATAAGGAAAAAAAAACTTGTACAAGAATATTCATAGCTGCACTCTTTGTGGTGGAAAAAAATTGGAAAATGAGGGTATGCCCTTCAATTGGGGAATGGCTAAACAAATTGTGGTATATGTTGGTGATGGAATACTATTGTGCTCAAAGGAATAATAAAGTGGAGGAATTCCATGGAGACTGCAACAAGCTCCAGGAAGTGATGCAGAGCGAAAGGAGCAGAACCAGGAAAACATTGTACACAGAGACTGACACATTGTGGAACAATCAAAGGTAATGGACTTCTCCATTAGTGGCAATGCAGTGTCCCTGAACAATCTGCAGGGATCTAAAAAACACTATCCACAAGCAGAGGATAAACTGTGGGAGTAAAAACATCGATGAAAAGCAACTACTTGACTACAGGGGTGGAGGGGATAAGACTGAGGAGAGACTCTAAATGAACACTCTAATGGAAATACCAACAACATGGAAATGGGTTTGAATCAAGAACACATGTGATACCCAGTGGAATTGCATTTGGGCTATGGGAGAAGTGGTGGGCGGGGGTGAGGGAAGAAAAGAAAATGATCTTTGTTTCCAATGAATAATATTTGGAAATGTACAAATAAAAATTTTTAAAAAACTGAGTCAATCTTCACTTTGGAGAGGTTTCAAATGTTCATATTACCCTAGAAGAGGCATTATATTCACTAGAATGGCAAATTTACCAGGCCACTGATGCACAATGGAAATCTCTTAATCCCAGTTGAGTTAGGACTATTTAATTTGATATACACTTTCACTTCCTGCATGTACAGGTTGTACATGGTCATCAACTCTATCTGAATCTGAGGATTAATAATTAGGATGAAAAGATTTTTCAGTTCTCAAATCAAATTTCAGCAAATTAGAAATGAATAATATTTTTTTTTTGCTCTGGCCATTCACTGTTGTGTTTTCAATGACAAATTAATTATTTCCTAATTGTAGCAATTTATGGAAACTTTCAGTCTCCTTATTGGGGTAACAATTTTAGTTAGATTTCTCTTTAAAATAACTCTGTTTTACACCTCAGCATTAAAATTAGAAAGATAAATTCAATTTAAAATAACCATAGACAATATATAAAACTTAGGAATCTATCTGCTGAGACAAACACAGGAACTATATGAACACAACTACAAAACACTCTCCACACAATTAAAACTAGGTCTAAACAATTGGAAAAACACCGAGTGCTCATGAGTAGGATGATCTAACATAATAAAAATTACAATCCTACAAAAATTAATGTAATTATTTAGTGCCATACCCATTGAAATACCAAAAAACTTTTTTTTTAACTGAATTAGAAAAAAAAATAACAAAGTTCAACTGGAAGAACAAAAGATCAAGTATATCTAGGGTAATAATGAAAAAATGTGAAGAAAGCCGGCCTTGCAGATCTTAAACTATACTATAAAGCAGTGGTTATCAAAACAATTTGGTACTGGCTAAGAGAGAGAAAGGAAGATAAATGGAATAGATTGGGGTGGGGAGTAACCTCAGTAAGATGGTCTATGATAAGGCCAAAGATCCCAGCTTTGGGGAACAAAATCCACTATTCAACAAAAACTGCTGGGAAAATTGGAAGAGTATGGGAGAGATTAGGTTTGGATCAACATCTTACACCCTACACCACGATAAACTCAGAATATGTGAATGACTTGAATATAAAGTAAGAAACTATAAGTAAATTAGGTGAACACAGAATAGTATACTTCTCAGATCTTTGGGAAAGGAAATATTTTAAAACCAAACAAGTGTTAGAAAAAAATTACAAAATATAAAATAAATAATTTGATTACATCAAATTAAAAAGGTTTTGTACAAACCAAATCAATGCAACCAAAATTAGAAGACAAGCAACAAAATGGGTAACAATCTTCATAACAAAAATGTCTGGCAAAGGTCTAATTACTTAAATTTATTAAAAGCTAAATCAATTGTACAAAAAAATCAAGCCATTCTCCAATTGATAAATGGGCAAGGGACATGATTAGGCAATTTCCCATCAAAGAAATCAAAACTATCAATAAATGCATGAAAAAATGTTCTAAATCTCTTCTAATCAGAGAAATGCAAATCAAAACAACTCTGAGGTATCACCTCACACCTAGCAGATTGGTTAACATGACAGCAAAGGAAAGTAATGAATGTTGGAGGGAATGTGGCAAAATTGGGATATTAATGCATTGCTGGTGGAATTGTGAATTGATCCAACCATTCTGGAAGACAATTTGGAACTATGCCCAAAAGGCGCTAAAAGACTGACTACCCTTTGATCCAGCCATAGCACTGCTGGTTTTGTTTGTACCCCAAAGAGATAATAAGGAAAAAGTCTTGTACAAGAATATTCATAGCTGTGCTCTTTGTGGTGGCAAAAAATTGGAAAATTAGGAGATGCCCTTCAATTGAGGAATGGCTGAACAAATTGTGGTATCTCTTGGTGATGGAATACTATTATGCTCAAAGAAACAATGAACTGGAGGAATTCCATGTGAACTGGGATGACCTCCAGGAACTGATGCAGAGTGAAAGGAGTGCAACCAGGAGAACATTGTACCCAGAGACTGATACACTGTGGTACAATTGAATGTAATGGACCCATTAGTGGCAATGCAGTGATCCTAAACCACTTGGAGGGATCTGTGAGAAAGAACACTATCCACATTCAGAGGAAAGTGGGAGTATAAATACAGAAGAAAAACAACTGCCTGATTACATGGGTCGAGGGGAATATGGTTGGGGATGTAGATTCTAAATGAACATCCCAATGCAAACACCAACAACATGGAAACAGGTTCTGATCAAGGGCACATGTAATACCCAGTGAAATTGGGCATCAGCTATGGGATGAGAAGGGAGAGGGTAGGGAGGGAAAGAATATGATTCTTGTAGTCAAGGAATAATGTTCTAAATTGACTAAATAAATTTAAAAAAATAAATTAAATTAAATAACTGTTTTATCAACTTCCTGTTTCTCAGAATAAAGAGAGATTTTAATCTTTCAGATGGGATGTATTATAAAGGTACACAGTTTCTACTCATTGCTATCACTTCCAATTTGGTGTTAATGTTTTCCTTCAAACAAAAAAAAAGTCTGACTTTTAAATTTAACTCTATCTGTTGATGTATAGGCAACTTTTCTTTAAAAATAAGAAACTATGGGATTTCTCTCTATTGAATAATGCCTAATTAAAGCATAGCACATAATAATTAATGCAATAGAATATTATTGTACCATAAGATACCATACATGAAGTGGTTTCAGAGAAACCTGGGAAAACTTATATTAACTGATAATGAATGAAGAACTGTTTTTACAGCATAAAAATAATTTTGAAAAACATGACAAATCTGATGAATATGATGGTAAATGACAAAGATGAAAAAAAGATGACTCATTCCACCTTCTTCACAACCAAGAGGTGATAAGCAGAAGATGCAGACTAAGACATATTTAAGGATAAAACTTATGTAATTCTTTCCTTACCTTTCCTGCTATCTTTAAGTAAAGGAAACTTGCATTTTACATGGAATCCTATTTTTGAACCATTTGCATTTTATACACAAATGTTACTTTATGAAATATTATATGTCAAATTGATTTTTAAACTATTTTACTGCCTTTTTCCATAAGTGCTTTTAAAATTCCATAAGTATTAGCTCAGGAATAGTAAAAGAAGGCCCTCATGATCTCTCTAAATGATATAAAATGGCTGAAAAATTAGAGAAGCTTTTAAGAATTAAATAAGTATTAAAATTAATTTGTCTATCCTTATTCTAATACTCCTTTCTTTTAATGTTTTAGTAATATCTTCTTTTTTTAGATGATCATAATTATATCTACTATACTTTACATTTCCCTACTAAAGAACCATCCCACATAATCAATAATATTTTAAGGAAAAAAATCAATGTAACATTCATTCATTGAAAATATGTTTAAAAACATGTGCAAGATGTAACACCTATAGATCTCCCTTCATGAAGGGGCAGATTGAGTGTGTCCTCTCAATTCAGATCTGCTTGATCAAAAGTTCAGTTTTGATTTTTGTGTGTGTGTGTGCGTGCGTGTGTGTGTGTTTGTAAAGTTCTTTACATTTATATTGTTCTAGTTACCTTTCATTTGTATTTTTCTCAAAGAAATAAAAACTTATGGATTATAATGACTAAAATAGAAATGACAAAGAAAATAAAATTGAACCATTTCAGATGAATGATTTCTGATAAATCTTTAAATTTGGAATATAAAATATTTTGAAAATAGAGATATATTTGTTTGAAAATATGACTTAGAAAACATTTTAGCATAACTAAAACCTTGCTTTATAACACTAAATTTTTCAATGCATTTTCCATAATTTCAACAATCTTATTCTGAAGGTGACTTAGTGTTATTTTCCATTTTATTGATGATGAAACTAAGGTGTAAAGAGGTTAAAAGTAATGACTAAAGTAATATAATAAGCAGGTATCAAAGCTGGGACTTAAGACCAGTTTTCCCTACTGTATATTGAATATTCAGTCAACAAGAATTTGTTAAGCCCTTACTATATACCAAATACTCTACGGATATGAAGAAAAGCAAAAGCATTATCCAGGCTCTTAAATAATTCACTTTGTAATGAAGAAGAAACTATGAAAATGTTTTAGTTAATATAACAAGTACAGAACTAATCTGAGAAGGAACAACACAATTATTTAGCTGATCAAGAAAGACCTTGAGGGGAAGCTGAGATGTGAAGGTGGAAGAGCAGTTTATCTCTCTCTCTCTCTCTCTCTCTCTCTCTCTCTCTCTCTCTCTCTCTCTCTCTCTCTCTCTCTCTCTCTCTCTCTCTTTCTCTCTCTCTCTCTCTCTTTCTCTCTCTTTTGATATGTGTTTCTCTCCTCCTCTCTCCCACCCCCTTTCTGTCTCTTTTAAAAGAGAATTGAAGAGAGAAATAATGTCCCATACATCTTAAAGATCTCATTGCCAGAGGGATAGAGGAAGGAAGGGGAGACAAAAATAGGGATGTTGGCAAATGCAGCAGGGCATAAGGAGATTCTCCCTTCTTTTATCATGCTTTTATCTATGCCCCTCCAAGTCAATTAATAATGGGATGAAGCATGGGAAAAAAGCAGTCAAGGTCTCTTTCAAAACAGGAAAATGAAAAGTGCCTTCTGCAGGAGTATCTCCCTTCTCCACTATCCACACTTGTATTAAAAGCAGGAGCTGACTCCAAGATCCCAAGTTTTTAAATCCTTCATCAAATAATTGACACCATATTTGGGAGACAAATATCAGTTGAGTATAGTGTAGCATTTCCTCTAGTCTCTTCCCTGCTTTTAAAAAGAAAAGTCAGTAAAGGTATAGGAGGTGGAAAGAGGCTGAAGTAACTGAACTGTATCTTTTGTAGCTGGAGAAACTGAATTCCTTGTTTTTCCCAGAACTCCTTGTTTCAGGATGCCCACTATATTTTCATGGGGTACCTTGGGTTTAGAAAAATCACCCAAGGGATAGGTCAAATTTCATGATGAACTATTTTTTTGTAAGTTGGGTCACACATTGTGTTCAGTTAAGCATGATCTCTTTCTTATTTTTTCCCCTCATGGCAACCCAACTGGATTATACCAGTCATCTGATTAGGGACTAGTGAAATAGACCAATAATAGGTATAGTCTTACTACTAGGAGGGGGCTCAGAAATATTCTGATTGAGTAAATGTAAAACAACTATACTCTTAAGCATACAGATCATTTGGCAGTTAAGAGGTGGAGCTGAAGAATAAAAGTCATTCACTCTTTGTGAATCAGAATGCTTAATAAGTTCTTCAATATTTCTCAATAAAGTAGACCACATATTACTGTGATTTATTTAGTGTCTAATACTCCCATTTCCATAGGACCTGGAAAGTAGTTAGCAATAGTACTTAGTAATTAAAAACACATGAAAAAAAATAAACTAAATCAAACAGAGGAAACTGCTATTGTCTACAATTCTAAAAGGAGTTTGCGTGTTGAAACAACATTTCCAAAATATTTTCTTGTGTTTCTTGCCAGAATTTGAAAGCTATCAGGCTTTCTATATCAGAAATTTGATCAGTATTTAGAATTGTCTTAATTCAGTGCAACGTAATTCATATATTATGAAATCCACACATTGTGCAAAATACAACACCAACCGTAAGTTAAATTATGGACTTCAACTGGAGTATTTATTGATGCATTGTATATTTCTTTTAGCAGATGTGGCCCATTAATGTTTGTAGAGTCATGTGGGAGTGAAATAGAAGATAATACAGTGTTTCTATGATTTCCAAGACATCGTTGGCAACATGGTCATTTAGCTGCTATGCTGGTTATTACCATTCATAACTTTCCTATTTTCCCTTTCAATGTCCTTCCTAGAGACATGCAACTATGTATGTATTTATTTATTGACTAATGGTAAGAGCTATTTGGGGATTTGACTACAGCTTCTGATTATATTTTGCTTTGCAGACATAGTTAAAACCAAGCTTATAACAAGGTCTGAAAATAATAGTCTACAATTTACTTTACCATTTCATTTCTTCCAAGGCAGATAGCTATTTGGTGTGGGCTATTTGCAAGTCAGTCTTAAATGATTATTTATGAACATGTGTGGCTTATGGAAATTGGTTTAGTTGCTTAACAGTCACACAGTGTATTTCTGAGCTTCTGCATCAAAATGAATGTTGATCCCTACCTTCCTTGATTTATTCAAAATGAGTTATTTAAAAATCAAGCACATCATTTCTTCTTTTCAAAATCTCCAAAGAATAGGATTTTAAGTATTACACTAAATTTGGGTTCCCCCAAATACTATTATATGTATATAAATATATGATATATGTATAATGGATTATTTTAAAAATTCAAAAATGAGCTTTTAAATTCTCAGACATTAAGAATACATTATCTCATCTGACTTTATTTTCTGAAATCATAATTAGAAATGTTCATATTTTGGAATAAGTATCTCTGATTCATTTCTACATTGATTTTGGATGTAATCTGTAACCTCTTTTGAAATAAAACATAGATATTATATTTTCATGCCCACTTGCCAATCTGTGACTATGAAAACACCTGTTCTCCTTACCCAGAACCATTCAAGTCAGTTTAGACTGACTTCATCTTTTAGAGTTAATATTTTGGTCTGTCTTTACAAAATTCTACTACTTTAACTTTAAAATTTATAATTTTGTGTTTCAAATTCTCTCCCTCCTTTTTAACCTGCACTTTACTTGAGACTACAAGCAATATGACATCAATTATACATGTGAAATCATGCAAAACCCATGTATTTATTAGCAATGTTGCAAAAAGAAACATACACCAAAATAAATAAATAAGTAAAATAATATTGTTCAATCTGTATTCAAATTTCATCAGTTATCTTTCTAGAAGTAAGCAATAATTTTTATCACTAGTCCTTTGGAATTGTCTTGAGTCACTAACTTGATCAGAGTAGCTGTCTTTCACAGTTAATCATTCTTACAATATTGCAGTTACTATAAACAATATTCTCCTAGAACTGCTCATTTCAGTTTATATGAGTTTATAAAATTCTTCTGATGCTTTGCTGAAACCATTCTGCCCATGTTTTCTTCTGTCACAATAATATTCCATCACAATCATATACCACAATTTGTTTAGTCATTCCCCAGTTGTTAGCCATGCCTTCATTTTCCAACTCTTTCCTACCACAAAAAGGGCTGCTATAAATATGATCATGAGGGGAAAGCTGGATAGCTCAGTGGATTCAGAGCTAGCCCTAGAGATGGGAGGTCCTAGGTTCAAATCTGGCCTCAGACACTTCCCAGCTGTGTGACCCTGGGCAAGTCACTTGACCCCCATTGCCTAGCCCTTACCACTCTTCTGCCTTGGAGCCAATACACAGTATTGACTCCAAGATGGAAGGTAAGGGTTTAAAATAAATATGATCATGAAAATGGGTCTTATTCTCTTTTCTTTTATCTCTTTTGGAGTACAGACCTAGATGTAGTTGTAATAGTACATAGGCTTATAATCCTTTGGATGTAGTTTCAAATTCTTTTCCATAATGTTTGAACTAGCTCACAAATCCACCAAGAGTACATTAGTGTTTCTATTTTCCCACCTTTTCTCCAACATTTGTCATTATCCCTTTGTGTCACATTATCCAATCTAATATATGTGAGGTAGTATTTTAGGGTTTTTTTTAATTTGTATCTCTCTAGTCAATAGTGATTTACAACATTTTTTCATGTCACTAGTGATAACTTTGATTTCTTCTGAAAAATTGTGTTGATTGATCACTTTTAAAATTAGTTCTTTTTATAAATTTGAATCTGTTTCCCACATATTTTATAAATGTAGACTTTTACAGAAAAATTGCTGTAAACTTTTCCTAGTTTTTTTGTTTTCCTTCCAATTTTTGCTGAATTCATTTTGAGGTTATTTTTTATTTCATGTAATAAAATGATCAATTTTATGTTCTGTGATAGTCTATATCTCATGTATAATAATAAATTCTTCCCTTCTCCACAGATCAGACAGGTACATTTTTCCATTTTCCCCTAAGTTACTTGTGAGTTAACATTTTATATTGAAACCATTTGTCCATTTTGACCTTATTGTATATGGTATGAAATATTGGTCTATACCTAATTTCTGAGAAACTGATTTCCAATTTTCCCACAATTTTTGCCAAAGATTGAGTTTTCACTCCAAAAATTTGGATCTTTGAATAGCAAACTATGGTAATTTACTACTAAATATTGTGTACCTAATCTATTCTACCGATTCACCAATCTATTTCTTTGCAAGTAGCAGATTGTTTTGATGATTACTGCTTTGTAATCCATTTTGAAATCTGGAACTCCTAAACAATCTTTAACATTTTTTATTGATTCCCTCAATAGTCTTAACCTTTTTTCCCCTTATTGATTAATTTTACTACCATTCTTTTCTAGCTTTATGAAGTAATTGTTTCATAGTTTTATTGGTATGATGACAAATTAATTAATTCATATAAGAGTTTCCAGGTTTTTCTTATTTATTTATCATTTTTAGGGTGCAATAGTTTTCCATTACAACCATATACCATAACTTATTCAGCTATTCTCCTTCTGATGGACATCCTCCAGTTTCCAATTCTTAGCCACTACAAAAAGGGCTACAGAAAATATTTTTGTACAAGTAGATCCTTTTCCCCATCTCTGATCTTTTTATCATTTTTACACAGTTTATTCTTCTCTTTCTCTCCTTTTAGTCTTTCTCTGTTGACAAATGTTTTTGCTTATTCACCTGGCTCCCAAGTCCCTGTTCCTTTTTTTGTATATCTACCTATTTTTATTCCTGCTCTCCTTCTTGCTTCCTTGTTGCATAAGATATATATTTTATACCTAACTGAGGGTCAATCTTATTCCTACTTTGTGCCAATTCTGATAAGGGTAAGGTTCAAGCATTGCCAACCACCCTCTTATCTTTACTTCTGTTGTATTGATTCTTTCATTCCTTTTTATGTGAGAAAATTTACCCCAGCTTTCTCTTCTTTTCCCTTTTCCTCAGTGTATTCCTTGTCCTTATCTCTTATTTTTTTCAATACTATTCCATTATATTCAACTTACTCTCTGTTCTTGGTCTATATATGTTCCTATTCATTGTGAGACAGGAAGATGACAAAGGAATTGGGGGATAGTTTACACAAGTGGAATCTATGTAAAAGGAAGATGGTATAATGTTATAAATCTAGAGATTGTGGTCATTTAAAATGTAGGTAATGGAGAAAAGGCCCTTGAGGAAGAAAGTGCCATCAAAATTGGTAGCTGTTCACCTAGGTCTTTTGCTGAAGTGTCTATTGCTCTTAAAGGAAATTTTTTAAGAAAAGAAATTCACTAGCAAGATCAATAAAGTCACAGTCTAGAAATGATAGTCATTTTGAAGATTTTTTAGTCTGTCGTGTTATCATTCACTAGAAAAACACAAAGGTTTGAAGTAGGGTTAGCCTAACCAAACATAGCCTGAAAATCTTTATTGCTTGGGAGGATAGAGATTAGGTCATAACCTGAGTTTGGTCCAAAAGAATCATCATATAGATAGTCTGACTCCTAGAACATTCAGTCACCATTATCATTGTCTACAGATTTTTAATCCATCATTATAGGGGCTGGAGAAGTTTGTTTCACCTTGCAAGCTCTACAGCAACCAAAACAACATTAAAGTAGCATCATATCAAGGATAATAATGGCCAAAACAATGAGCATCCATCTGATGATAGTAGAGATAATTCCAGTATCCAAAATGCAGGAAAAAGCCAAGAAAATTTTTTCCCACCAAGGGTGAGGATGTGAAAACATGAATCTCACTTGCATTTTGGTGAATTTTTGCTAGAACTCCTTGGAGTGAGTAGACTTCTGGAACAATACTACCAGAGTGATTTATGTGTGAACAACAGGACTGATTTATTATGGCACAAGCTATGAGATTTAAAATAGTGAAGCCCATAAACTATAGTGATTAAAATAGTGGAATATATAAATTGTGATAGATATAAGAGAGGGTGAGTAAATTTGACCTCAGAAAAATATGTTTCCCTACAGCGTCTTGGTTTTTAAATCAAATATAAGGTGGTCGCCAGGGAAATATTCCCAATTATTCAAATACCCAAGTCAACTGGGTTTCATAGAGATTTTAATTAATACAAATGTGGAATTAAAGAAAAATAGAGAAAGAGAGAAAAGGAAATAAGTATGAAGGGCCTTAAGCCAACATGGCCTAGACCTGAGTCTTAAGAGAGAGAGATTAGTCAGTCAGTCTTTTAATACTCACCACAAGGTCTGCCTAAGCAAGGATTCTAGTGACACCAGGCCAGCTCCATCTCAGCTGACTTCACCAGAGAGCCTTCCAGCCAGAGACTGTTCCAAAGGGCTTCTCTCCAGAGCTTCCAGAGGGACAGAGTCCCCTTAGAGGAGCTCCAGCAAGACCTCCTTAGAGATTGTCCTCCAAGAGCTTCCCTTCTCCAGAGCCTCTCTCAAGAGATTCTTCCCAAGTGAACCTCATCAGAGATGCTCCAAAAGGATTTCTCCAAAAGGAATATATATCTATCAAGAGATTCTGCTTTTTCTTATATAGGGGTTTTTCTCCCATGTCACCTCCCCTAAGTCCCTACATCTACCAATCACTGTAGACACTTTCCAAAGGACTGCCCATCTAAATTCCTGCTAAGTCGACCAATCTCCTCAGTAAGTCTGAAGGAGAGAAAACACAGCTGAGTCAACTAATCTCATCAAGAGAAAACTTGCCCAACCCTTTTAGGTACCTAGCATCCCATTGTATCAATTCTAAAAACAGGCCTAGCTCAAAGAACTCCTTGCCTCATCATAAGCATGAATCCAAGTACTTTCATTGTTTAGCAAGGAGTTTTCTGCCCTAAAGCAGTCTTAAGTACGGGTAGAGTAGGGGTCTTCCCATAGCAAGGAGTTTTCTCCCCTAAAGCAGTCTTAAGTACGGTTGGAGTAGAGGTCCTCCCATTCTGATCCTGGCGAGTTCTCACATCAAAATGGGGAATGTTTCTCAGTAGGGAATTTGTTCCAATTAAGAATCCCCCGATGGGGAAATTTTTAACATTCACAAGTCTGAGAGATTTCAAGATTTACAAAGCACTACTTTGTGCACCAGTGAGGAGGTCAGGAATAAGTAAATTCTGAATAATCACTATTTAAATAATAGTAAACTTGTGGATCATTTTTAAGAGTCTTTAGGGAGTCTCATAGATTTAATAAGCAAGCAGTAGATACAAGAGTTTTTTTTTTTCCTTCAACCTTAACAGTAGTATTAAAAGTACCTGAAACAGTCCTTACCAGGATGGTTGTGTACCTCAGCCCAGTAGAAAAATCTGATTTAGCAAAAACCAGGTTGAAAATCTATATAGAAAAAAAATCAAATCAAAGCTCTGTAGTAAGGTCTGTTTTGAGGAGCTCCTTTTACCATATCTGCAGTGATATTATGTTAGAAAACAGAAAAGTCTCCTTCAAATAGTGAGGTAGGCAATGAGAGAAAGGTCTAGCACAGAAAGAAGGTTGATCAAACCTTTCATATTTGATGAGACATATAATTCTCCTCTTTGTCTTTATTATAAGTAGAAGATAGCTAAAGTTAAAACATCAGGCTATGTGAAGTGAGTTTTGCCCAAAAAGTGTCCCTATCATGGTCCTAAGTTCAACTTGTCCTTGGAAGAACTCAGTATGTAGATATAATGAAATTAAAAGCAAAGGTAATACAATAATGATTATCAACATTGCTTAACATCAGTTTTCCTTGCATTTTAGTAGCCAATTCCCAGAATCAAAAATTCATCTCAAATCTTAGATTTTGGGTGGCTTAGAAGCAGCAAAAGCCAAAACTGCCCTGACTATCCTTCCATAACAATCTTTAAAAAGTACTTCAAAAAGGCAATAATCTAAACCCAACAGCTAGAAGAATTCACAGGGATCCCTCATGGAACACAACTTAGAAGGTAGGCAGAAAGGATTGATTTTTATGGGATAAAGGGGAACTGAAAGCAAAACTGCACACATAGGAGTGCTGACTGACCACCTACAACTCCAGGTTCTGTGATTAGGAGTAGACTAACTTGAGGATACCAGGAAGGGGGACTACACCAGAAAAAGAGCACCTTAGACGCATCCCTTGAAGTCCCAGATGCTGGAACCAGCCTGAAGTAAGGACCAGAAGTTCACCTGGCTGGGGATGTTCAAGGCTCAGTGGCTAGATGCATTGAAGACTTGGACCCAGGGCAAAATAGCTCATCCTGTTAATCCTGCAAACCAGCAGAGGAGTTTGCAGAATTCCCAGTACATAGGCAAAAAAAAAAAAATCCAAAAGGTTGGTTACATGAGTAAAAACTGAAAAAGCACATAGTTCTCCAAACCTTTTATGGGGAAAAACCAACAGAGGATGAAAGAAACCAAGCAACTACAAGCAAAACTAAAAAAAAATGGATATTGGCCTCACACTCTAGAAGAAATCAAAAGGAACTAAAAAATCACATAAGAGAGAGTGAAGAAAAAATTGAACTTCTGGAATATTATAATAACAAAAAAAAAGAATTTAAGCTCCATACTTCAACAAATCATCAAGGAAAACTACCCAGAATTTCTAGAACTAGAGGTTAAAATAGAAAGGGAAAGAATTCATGTCACCTCCACAAAGAGACCTCAAATTGAAAATGAAGAGCAACATCATTGCTAAATTCTGTAGCTTCCAGATTAAGGATAAAATAATATAAGCAATAAGAAAAAAATCAATTTAAATAATGTGGAGGTACAGTCAGAATAACACAAGACTTAGTAGCTTCAACATTGAAAGAATGAAGGGTAATGGAACAACCTTTTGAAAAACAAAAAAATTGAGTTTACAAGCAAGAATAACAGCAAATCTGAGAATTATACAAGGGAAAATTGGATATTTAGCAGACTGAAGGTATTTCAATTATTTTTGGAGAAACACCTATTAGAAAGTTATGATTTAAAGAAAACTTTAGAAACTATACACCAGGAAATCATCAAGGAAAACTGCCCATGAAAGGGTTAATAAACTGGAGGATTACTATATGAACTGGAAAGATCTCCAGGAATTGATGCAGAGTGAAATGAGCAGAACTAGAACATTGCATGCAGAAAGTGAAACATTGTGACATAATCAAGTGTAATAGACTTTTCTACTAGCAGCAATGCAATAATCTAGGACAATACAGAGTAATTTATGAGGGAGTTATTTTCTCATTGATTCTAACTATTCTGCACTGGCTGACCTTCACAGGAAAGCTCAGTTCTGATTTCTACTTTCCCAGGGGAAAAAGATTCTTCTGGTCAATGACTTGGTTTACCTCACCTCAATAGGAAAACAGGAGTAGCAATAATGATTTCTGACAAAATCTGACAGATTCTGACAAAAAATATTTCTGACAAAGTTAAAGCTAAAATAGATATAATCAAAATAGATAAATAGGGAACTCTATATTATGCTAAAAGATACCATAGATAATGAAGCATTATCTATATTTAAACTAGACACATTAAATGTTATAGCATCCATATTTTTAAAGGAAAAATTAAATGAATAACACATGGAAATAGAAAAGAAAATAATAATATTGGGGAAAACAAATTTTCTCTTCTCAGAACAAGATAAATTTAAACAAAAAATAAATAAGAAAGAAGACAGGGAGATTAATAAAATATTTAGATAAGTTAAATATAATAGATATATCTGGAGAGAATAGAACAGAAACAGAAAGACGTATATCTTCTCAGCAATAGGTATTGAGTTTACAAAAGTTGGACATATATTAGGGAACAAAAAAATAACTACTTAAATGTAGTAAAGCAAAAATATTTAAAACCTCCTTTTTAGATCATAATGCAATAAAATTATATAATAAAAAGACTAAGCATACAAAGCTAAAATTAATGATATTGTATAGTTTTATCATTGTATATCTGAATGTTTATATTAATAAAATAGAGGAAGAAAAGATTAATGAATTAGGAATGTAATTTTGAAATAGAAAAAGAACAAATTTTAAAATGCCAAGTACCAAATTAAAGAACCTTCAAATTAAAGGTGAGATCAAGAAAATCAAACCACTAGCATTAGAGATGAAAGGATGAAAATACCACCAATTAAAATAAAAATAAAGTACTTATTAGGAATTATTTTGCTCAATTATATGCAAATAAATTCAACAATATAAAAGAAATGGAAGTATGCTTACAAAAAGCAAACTGCATAGATTCTCAGAGCAAGAAACAGAATATCTAAATAAACCTACTTTAGAAAAATAAATTGAATAGGCCATTAATAAATTGTCTAAGTAAAAAATATCAGGACCAGTTGAATTTAAAAGTAAATTTTATAAAGCATTTAACGATTAAATAATTTCATCATCAAATAAATTATTTGAAATAGCAAGTAAAGGAGTTTTACCAAACCCCTTTTATGAAACCAATATGGTATTGATATTATAAACTAGGAAGAAGAGAAACAGAGTAAGAAAACTATAGACCAATTTCATTAATGTGTGATGCAAAAATCCTAAATAAAATACTAGTTAGAAGAGTAAAATAAACACTATATCATAAAAATTATCAGCAGGATTTAAACCAGGAATACAAAGAAGGTTCATATTAAGGTAAACTATTAACATTATTGACTATATAATTAACAAAAATAATTAAAAACCCATAATATTATATCAATAGATGCAGGAAATGACTTACAAAATACAATACTCTTTCCTATTAAAGACACTGGAAAACTTGAATACAAGTTGATTTTTCTTAAAATGACATGAAGTTTCTATCTAAAACCATCACCAAGTATTATTTGTAATGAGATGAAGACAGAAGCCTTTCAAATAAGATCAAGAATGAAACAAGGATGCCCATTATCACCAATATGATTTAACATATCATTAGAAATGCTAGGATTAGCAATAAGAAATGATGACATGATTGTATATATGAGAAATCCTAGAGACTTAACTGAAAAGTTAGGTGAAAGTGTCAATAATTTTAGCAAAGTACTAGGATATGAAATAAACACATTAAACATCATCATTATATATGTGTATATATATATATATATAAAACTAATGCAGTCCCACAAAAAGAGATAGAAAAAGATACTGTTTAAAATAATAATGAATAATAAATTAAATGAATAAATTAAATACCTGGGAGGTGTAAATCTTGAAATATCTCAGACTTGTGAATGTTAAAAATTTCCCCATCGGGGAATTCTTAATTGGAATAAATTCCCTACTGAGAAACATTCCCCATTTTGATGTGAGAACTCACCAGGATCAGAAATGGGAGGACCTCTACTCCAACCGTACTTAAGACTGCTTTGGGGCAGAAAACTCCTTGCTAAACAAAGAAAGTACTTGGATTCATGCTTATGGTGGGGCAAGGAGTTCTTTGAGCCAGGCCTGTTTTTAGAATTGATACAATGGGATGCTAGGTACCTAAAAGGGTTGGGCAAGTTTTCTCTTGATGAGATTAGTTGACTCAGCTGTGTTTTCTCTCCTTCAGACTTACTGAGGAGATTGGTCGACTTAGCAGGAATTTAGATGGGCAGTCCTTTGGAAAGTGTCTACAGTGATTGGTAGATGTAGGGACTTAGGGGAGGTGACATGGGAGAAAAACCCCTATATAAGAAAAAGCAGAATCTCTTGATAGATATATATTCCTTTTGGAGAAATCCTTTTGGAGCATCTCTGATGAGGTTCACTTGGGAAGAATCTCTTGAGAGAAGCTCTGGAGAAGGGAAGCTCTTGGAGGACAATATCTAAGGAGGTCTCACTGGAGCTCCTCTAAGGGGACTCTGTCCCTCTGAAGGCTCTGGAGAGAAGCCTTTTGGAACAGTCTCTGGCTGGAAGGCTCTCTGGTGAAGTCAGCTGAGATGGAGCTGGCCGGTTGTCACTAGAATCCTTGCTTAGGCAGACCTTGTGGTGAGTGTTAAAAGATTGACTGACTGATTCTCTCTCTTAAGACTCAGGTCTAGGGTATATTGGCTTGAGGCCCTTCATAATTATTCCTTTCCTACTCTTTCTCTCTTTCTCTAATTCCTCATTATATTATTAATTAAAAATCTCTATAAAACCCAGTTGACTTGGGTATTTGAATATTTGGGAATATTTCCCTGGCGACCACCTTATATTTGATTTAAAAATCAAGACACGGTAGTGAAACATATTTTCTGCAGTCAAATTTTACTCACCCTCTCTTATATCTATCACAATTTGTAACATCAACCATTTTAACTCACTACAGTTTATGGGCTTCACTATTTTAAATCTCACAGAGGGTGCCTTTCAAAAGAAACCCAGGAACTAAAGGACATGATTATAAGTCACTTTTTACCCAAATGAAGTCAGATCTAAATAATTGAAATATTAATTGCTTGTGGATGAATAGAGTCAATATAATTAAAATGACAACCCCAACTAAACTAATCTACTTATTTAATACCATCCCAAAAAATGATTTTTTTATTTAGAAGTAGCAACAATAAAATTCATTTTGTAGAACAAAAGATCAAGACTAATAAAAGGATTAATGGAAATTGTAATGTTAGGAGTTTTAGCAGTACCAGATTTGAGGTTGTATGATAAATCATTGATTATGAAAATGATCTCATAGTGACTAAGAAAGGTAGATCAATGAAATAGGATAAAAATACAACAAACATTAGTAAAGGATGATAGTGCTCTCATATTTTACAAAAGCATAAAACCAGGTATTTGGAATAAGAAATCAATATTTTGTAAAAATTGTTCAGACAACTGGAAAGTAGTTCATCAGGAACTAGGTATTGACTAATATCTTACATCATTTATTAAGATAATATCAAAATGGATACAAGATCTTCACATATAAGCAGATATCATAAGTACTTTAAAAGGATAGGGAACATACCATCTATCAGATATATGGTCTGGAGAAGAATTTATGAAACAATATGAGATGAATAGAATTGTGAAATGTAAAATAGATAATGTTGAGTACATGATTTTGAAATTTTTTATACAAATACACCAAATGTTCCTAAGATTAGAAGGAAAGAAGAAAATTGGAGAAAATTAATAGACAGCCTCTCCAATAGAAGTCTTATATTTAAAATATAAAAGTAAAAGAGTAAAATCCAACTCCAATTAATAAATTGGCAAATGATATTAATAATTTTTAGATTAAGAAATCAAAACCATAAATGGGTAGAAGAAGGAAAGTGCTCCCAAATCTCTACCAACTAGAGAAATTTAAACCAAAAGAATTCTGAGATGTCATCTCAGATGTAATGTAATGCTGTAAGGGCAAAATGAGAAATGTTGGAGATGTGGAAAAATGGGGCCACTAATACACTGTTGGTGGAGCTGTGAGTGGATCCAACCATTTTGTAGAGCAATCTAAAATTATGCCCAGAGAGTTATAAAACTCTATATACCCTTAGATCTAGCAATGTCTTTGCATGGTCTGATTTCAATGGAGATCAGAAAAAAGGAAAATAAACTATATGTCCCTAAATATTTATAGCAATTCTCTTTGTGGTGGCAAAGAATTGGAAATTGAGGAGATGCCCACAATTAAGGAACTGATTAACAAAATGTGGTATATGATTGTGATGGAAAACTTCTGCTCCATGAGAAATGATTAACAAGATAATTAAAAAAAAAACAGGAAATGGGATTTATTATGAAGCTATGAAGAAAAGAAACTAAACATAAAAAAAGATATGTTATTTATGTGCAACCTTCTTTTTTCTTTTTTGTGGAAATGGCTGTTTATTTGGTTTTGTAAAATCTGGAAATTAAAAAAAATATTTTAAAAAGAAAAAACATTAACATATTTCTCAGAGTCTGCTGGGCTATTAAAATATCTGTTACCCTATAAATGTTGATGGAAAGAAAACTCATATCTTTATGCAGCTTGTCAACCCTGGATTATGCTGTGCATATTCAGAACTTGAAAGTTTTCTACATTTCAAATTCTAAACATTAGGAGAACAGTTGGGAATTAAGATTTGTCATTTTTGAAGAATCCAAATATACCAATTTTAAATTATCAGCCTTTAACATATACACTCATAATTTTGAAAGAGGTTTAATTTATAAAATTCCAAAGGAGAAATGAAAATGTTTCTCTTTCTTAAATACTTAGTTTATTATTATTTGATATCTATCTTTTGTTTCGGTCCCATTTCAATGTGGCCAACATGGATGATGAATGAAGGAGAAAAAAGTAGCACTTGTGAATTTATATGTAGATATCTGTGTGTATGCTTAATACTGTTAAAAGGTTTATTATTCACAATGTCCTCTCCCTTCTGCCCAAGCTGTCCTTCCCTAGCTAAGGGTAGAGGCATAATCTCAGTTCTCTTGATAGGAATTGTCACCAAGCAACATTCTTTTCTGTTATATTTCCTCAGTTAAAACTGAAATCTCTGAAAAATGGCTTGGAACTGGTTAAGAACTGTATTAAGGTTCTTTTCCAAATCGAGAGTGTCTTTTCCTCCATCTGGCTAAATCTTACATGCTAAAAGGTGAAATAGGGATATTCACTAGACCAATCTCATTATGAATTTCTTTCACTCTTAAAGAAAAAAAAAGTTCAGCTGTCTATATTTTAAGAGAATTGAAGGACATGTAGGTGAAAAGGAGACAGCTGGAATGTTATTAGCTATGAATCTTGCAGTATCTCTAATATAATTCTCTTCATGTTTACATACAATATATTTACAACAAATCTAAATCAAAACTGGTAAAGTTTAAATTATCTTTTAATTTTTGAAGGCTATTTTCCCTTGCCTCATGTTACCAGATTTAAATTCTAAATTGTAGGTACCTAAATCTGATTTCTTATCTATGTAAGGCTAATCTTTTTTGGGGGGTAGGAATTAATGATGACTGGGTGAAAAATTCTTAAGTATAGTTGCTATAGATTCTATTGCTTGGCTATACTCAATTCATTAACTGATTAGCTAGCTCACTAAAAAAAACATTTTATAACTTTTAAAAAACTTCATTATAACTCAAATCACTTTTAGAGCTCATGTATATTTGACAAGAAACAGACAAGGATAGACACTTACAGACATATATACAAAGAAACTCAAGTGAAGTTTTTCCTCTCTGTTGTATATAGGTCCCTGCTAAAGACAATTTGTAGTCAAATATTTTCATAACCTTCCCTTGAAGACTGAAAGACAGCAACTTTGACAATTCTTGCTCTAAGACAATCTATCTGTTTGGGTACCTTTTTCTGGCTGGTTATCAAGTTATTTCTCATGGGATATCTGACTTCCTCTAAAACGAGTTGTCCCTTTTTTTCCCCTTTATCTAGGATATATGACCTCTTCTAAAATGACTATTATTCAAGAGTGGTCCTTATTTTGGAAGCTTCTATATCCAATGCACGAGTCTAGTGACAAATGTAAGGCCTCTCTGCTTAAGCTGTCATGCCTAATAAAAGCTGTAAAACACAAAAAGCAGCATAGAGGTTTTTCTTAGCAAGAACTTCAAATCTCTTTAAAGTCAGAAAACTTCAAGGTCTGAGGTTTTTCTTGGCAAAATGTCAGATCTTGTCATATCTCATACATTTCTTTTCCATATATGGTAATAATGAGGATAGTCAAGGTTATTCTGTAGCTTCAGAGATCAATGAGATAGCCTCAGAAACTCCTAGATATATTCCAAGACACTGAAGGTATGTCCAAATCTCTTATGGCAAAGACATTTACCGGAAATTCTACTTTAAGTTTCTTTACCAAATAATAATTGGACTTATTCCTTACTCTCGATTCTATTATGATTACAATCATCATTAATATAGTGATTAGTGTTTTATGCAGAGAATTAGAGTTACTTGCAGGGAATACACATTTCTACATGTTAAGGGTAAAATTAGGGTTGTGGACTGAATATATTATTTTAGTGGTCACCAGGGATTTAAATTCAACCCCAATAAAATATTCAAGTCAGTTTGGAATTTTTATGGTGGTTTAATTACAGTAGTAGGAATAAATTAAGAAGAAGAAGAGAGAAAAAAGGGTATAAGATTTCTCTGGCCTAGCCTAAGTCAAGGGAAGTTCAGAGGCTCCAGCTATAACACCTTCTCAGAAGGGGAAAAAAAACCTCTAGTTGAATTTGGTACGTGTGAGTCAGTTTGATTAGAAACAGTTTCTTTAGAAGGATGAGATTTCCTTGGGGTTGGAATTGTTTTTAGGTGAGAGAAGGAACAAGAGAAACTGGGATTTCAGAAGTTGGGGTTTCAGGAGTGGGGTCTTGGGAAGTAAGTTCAATCAAAATTTTCAGACCACGAAGGAAGCAGTTTGGCAGCTGAGCTATAGGAGAGGTGTTTTCCATCTCCTTTTCAGGGGGAAGGGATTTCCCCATTTAGAGGTTCAGAAACAGGTTTTTAAGGGTCAGACATATTTTGGGTGGGGTCAGTATTTGCCATTTGGCCCTGTGAGAAATATTTAGTCAATTGGTTTTGTATGTTTTCCTGAATTTTAGCTTTTAATTTTCTCAAGGTTGCATTTCTTGTCACAATATTTAGGAGTATAAAAATGAAATGACCTAAAAATATAATAATCAGGAGGCATTCTGAAATCTTTAATGTCCCTAATTTTTCAAACACCATGAAAATATCATAGAATGTAGTATTCATTTATATACATATATAAGCATATATATGCATTTTTAATTATTTATAATTCTAGTTTTAGTCAGTAGATGTTGCTACTAACTAGGGGTTAAAGTCTGGGAGTGAAAACAAAAGATATGGGTGTAGTCTCCTTTTTAAGAGTCTTTTAATTCAATCAACTCCTCTAGACCAAAGAAGGACAGAAAACAAACTTTTTTTGTCTGAGGCTAAGGCTGAGTTTTTGTTTAATTTTGGAGGGGTCACAAGCCTCCTTTCCTTCCCCTTCAGGGTAAAACTTTTTCTTTCTTTTAGCAAACCCTCAGCTTTTCCTAGCTGGCCTCATCAGGTTTTTTACTTCTCACTTAAATTTAAAAACTAGAGACATGTGGGGAGCAGGGCAAGGCCAAAACTTCCTCCAGGTTTTCCTCACCACTAGTTCAGAGTAATCTAGCCAGCTAGTATTGTCAGTGAAGATTGGATAATTGGGTTGTTTGTTTCCTAAGGGAAGGGAGATTTGGAAACAGCTTCCCTGCCTAAGACCTCAAGGTCCTGCCCCTTAAGGTTAAAAAAAAAAAACAAAAAAAAACGGCTGTGTTCAATTCAAATTAAGGAGAAATGAGAAAAAAATGTTTTATACTCACCTGATCTCACAGCTGTGTTTTAAACTGCTGAATTAGATGCTTAAAAGACTGACTTGAGGAGGTAACAAAGAGACAGAGGAAAGAAAGGTTTCACAGAGATTTGAAGGTACTTGTCACAACCTTCGTGGATTAGCCAGACTGTTAAGGGTTAAATTAGGGTTGTTGACTGGATATATTATTTTAGTGGTCGCCAGGGATTTAAATTTAATCCCAATAAAATACTCAAGTCAGTTTGGGATTTTATGGTGGTTTAATTAAAATAGTAGGAAGAAATTAAGAAGAAGAGAGAGAGGAAAGGGTATAAGATTTCTCCAGCCTAGCCTAAGCCAAGGGAAGTTCAGAGGCCTCAGCCAGGAGGCCTCCTCTGATGATTAAATCTAGCTCGGCTTCCAGCCACAAGGTCTCCTTTGAGATGAGGGACCTCCTAGGAGGATAGTACTTTAGGAAGTAAAGGAAAGGAGGAATCACCAGCCACTCACCAAGGTTGCTCAGGGAAGATGCCTCAACTAAACCATACTACAGAACCAAAACCTGCAAGCATGCCAAGAACACTGCCACAAGCTCCCAACACTGAACCTCTAGTGCCCAATATTCCCAAGTGAGCCCAATGTCTCTGAGAGAGAGAGAGAGACAGAGAGACAGAGACAGAGACAGAGACAGAAACAGAGAGGAAGTTAAGTGAAATATATAGACAGTTCTTTACAACACTTTCTGCATCTCACATGTACCAATGGCAGCTTAAGCTTGGCTGAGAGAAGCCCAGGGGGTCTGTCAGTTGTTTCTCATTTGTCACTTGCTAGTGCATGTGGGTCATAGGCCATCTACCTCATAGACCCATACAGAGAGTTAGAGCTATTTATATAATCTTTCAGATTAAGAAACTGAATTAGGTAGTATTAGGTTCTAATTGAACACAATTATCCTATTTAGTTTAAAAATGAAATATTGTACAAGTCAAACCTGTTTTTGTAAACACTAAAGACAACAAAATCTCAACTTTAAACTTCTTTGTTTTCTTTTAAAATACTGAAAAAGCCAGATCTATATCTTCTGTGTTTTTAATCCAGTGTCACTCTCTCACCTTTAGTTTTTAACCTGCAATGAAAGATAGGATGAGGCTCCAAGTGGCAGCCTCACATTCGTATCGCCTAGCTTTAGAGCTCAGGAGATTATAAAAGATTGAGATATGCCATGGATGGTCTTTCAGGGGCATAGTACCCAGTCTATATAAAGAACTAATTTCCACTCCATTGAATTTCTAATGTGTAATTTGTTATAGTATGGTAAATTTGTAATTTATAAATTGTTGCAAAATTACAACTTTTATGATGAAGTGGTGCTCTTCATATAGTGAGTCTGGACACCAAAAAGTTCAATTACTGGAGCCAATATTATTTACTAATAATACATACCTAACTGGCCAGGGCAACCTTCCTAGTGAAAGTGGCTCCAGACTGAAATTACAATGTAGTTTTTATAGGGTGTAAGATACAAAGCAAACAATGTTCATTATGAGACATAACCTTGATGGAGTGAGCAGCCTTATCGTCTAGAAACCATGTTGGTCAGTGGCGTGGGGTACAAGGCATTCCATACCTATCGCATCCCAGCTGCCAGAAGTAAGGGAGTTATTTTCTCATGGATTTTAACTATTCTGAGCTGGCTGACCTTCACAAGGAAGCTCAGTTCTGATTTCTACTTTCCCAGGAGAAAAACAGATTTTTCTGATCCATGACTTAGTTTACCTCACTTCAATGAGTTCTTAAAAGCTTAAAAATTCATAGTATTTTTTCTATTTCTTTTGGTGACCTTGCTTTTACTTCACAGAAACAAGTTTTTAATATAAAGCTCTGGAAGATCTACTTCAGCGTTCCCAAAAAGTTTCTGGTTACCTTCTCTGCTCTATAATTATGATCATCCCCATCATCTAAAATAGGATCTGGGACTAGACAATGTAGGGAAGCTGTAGATAGTCATGCCCTCCTAAATTAGACCCTCCTCACTTTTTCCTAAATCTCCCTTTCCATTTTTTAATTAAAATTTACTTTTAAAAAATTTCACTTTTGTTTAAGTTGCTCCCTAATTAACCCAACTTTTATCTTTGATCATTGTCAAGAGTTAACTGTTTTAAATCACTAAATTTAAATCATTAAAATGACATTCCTTGCTTGCACAAACACAATGGATCTATTAATCTACCGAAAGAAAACAATAAGGCAATTTTAGTATTATTTTCCCTCTAAATTTCAATGTCATATTTTTATTCTTCATCAAATAACTATACATAGTATTGATTCAAAACTCCCTAAATATCTCAGCCTTTGTGAAGCTTCTGCTCAGTGCCTTTTTAGATTAGGCAAATCAAAGAGGACTGACTTAATTATTCAACATTTACCTCAACTCTGTTTACCTTCATGGAGTCAATCCTTGACAGATAGATTTCTTTTATAATTCCAAAATATTCTTTAAAGAAAGAGGAGATACGTGGTTAACCTTAACCTGCAAACCTCAAGAATCTACTCAGATGAATTTAACTAATATTGTAATTTAGAAATTTACACTAAAGTTATTACATGTCAATTATAAATTCAATAACTAATTAATTTATGATTCCACAAATTTCTGCAAACCAGGAAAAAGTTTTCCTTTCTCTGATTATCTGACTTTATCTCTATAACCCCAGCTTAGACAGTGCTGTAATATCATAAAGAAATCTATTCCTAGAACAGAGAATTTAGCTTTAAATTATAAAAAGCTGAGAGAACTTTTTTATATATTCCTTCTTTGGCTATAGCTTTATATAGCAGTCTTGCTGGCTGGCTGTATTTTCTCCTTAGAACTCCCCCCAGGTAATAGAATCTACAAATAACACTAGGTTAAACAGGTTAAAGACTTTCCTAATTGGTTTTTCAAAAACAGACAAAACAATGAAAAAGAAAATCCAGGCATATAATTTTCTGAAATCTTTAAAAATTCTCTAAAACTTTAAAGCTTTAACTTACTCATAGACTAAACAGGATCTCTATTTGTTCTCAACATTCTTTTATCATTCCTGGATTAATTAAGAGCTTCCCTGATGACAGGCCAAAAGAAAAAGTTAGTTAAGTTCTTCCAGGGGATTTTTCATTGGCATTGCTTTCTTCCCTAAAGGGAGTATTCCTTCCCAAGGAAGATGAGGGCAAATCATCCCCAGCAATGTGGGAGCTTACTTTAACTTGTAAATATTTGAGAGCAAAGATAAGTCTAACATCTGGAACAATCTTCCACAAAGAAGTCCCTTGGCATAAAGCAATCTATGTAGTTTTTCTAAAAGCCCATCCTTGGAAATCTTGACCTAGCTGGCTTCACCAAAATTCTGGGAAGTGAAATCTATAATAACTGAGAAAGCAAAGATTGAAGCTTCTGAGCATATCAATTTATCAGCAAGGCACACAGTTACACAACAAATTGGGACCAGATTCTCTCAGCAGGAACTGGACCATGAATAAAGATTCTGCACAGATTTTTATCCATTATATGAAAACAATAAAGTTTTAGATTTGGTCTTTTTCAATAAGTCTAACTCCTTATAAACTTTTTGGCAAAGATACTAGAGTGATTTGTCATTTCCTTTTTCCAGATAATTTTACAAGTGAAAAAATTGAGGACTATAAGATTAAGTGACTTGTATACAGCCCCACAGCTAATGAGCTTTTCAGGTCTAATTTGAGCTCAGGACATTCTGACCCCAGCTGCCCAGTGAAAATAATGAACATAATATAAACGCAAATATAAGATTAGGTCATCTGATTTCTTTTTGTTGGAAAGATTAAAGACGTTTGTAGAATTGTGGGGAAAAGAGTGAATTTTGGGACTTTCCCAAATGCAAAACAAGAGCTTTTGCCTCTGACAGCCAAAATTTAAGGAACATTTACAGCTCATTCAATTCCACCTCCAAACAAGCATAAAAGGAAAAAAAAGCTTAAAAAATTTTTAGAAAGAAAAGATGAACAGTAGACAAAGTTAAGGAGGGTTTTAGCCAAAGAAAATATTGAAAGAGCAGGAAGGATCCATACTGTAAGAAGTGAGAGCAGTGGAATCAGCATCTGGAGTAAAAGATGAGAGTGATGGAATTGGCAACTTTGAGGAATAGCCAGTATAAACATCTGGTTTGGAGCTTAAGTAGCCCACTACAAAAATCTATCTGAAGAACTCTCAGCAGAAGGAATGACTACCCCTCCTAGCACCAGGGAGAACTGACAATCAAAGAGTAGAATCCAGTTAAATCTAGTGAAGTGGCACCTGGGTAAATCTAGAGATAGTATTCATTCTATCTTAGAAGTGGAGATGAGCTTCAAAATACAGACAAGACGATAACAGCCCTCCACCCTATCCCACCCCCAATAAAAAAAAAGACAAAGAAAAGTCCTAATCCTGTATAAGGGTTAAACTGCTCTCCTCACTTTGTAATGGACTTCTCCACTAGCAGCAAAGCAATGATCTTGGACAATTCTGAGGGACTCATGAAAAAGAACACTATCCACATCCAGAGAAAGAACTATGGGAGTAGAAACACAGAAGAAAAACAACTGCTTGATCACATGGGTTGATGAGGATATGATTGGGGATATAGGCTCTAAACGATCATCCTAGTGATCATCCTATATCAATAATATAGAAATAGGTCTTGATCAATGACACATGTAAAAGCCAGTGGCATTGCATGTTGGCTATGGGAGGAGAGTGGGAGGAGGGGAGGGAAAGAACAGGAATCATGTAACCATGGGAAAATATTCTAAATTCATTAAATAAAATTTTCCAAATTAAAGAAAAAAAGATATCTTTGACAAGAGAAATTTTTTCACACCTTTAAATTTATTATAAATCAATAACATTTCTTACATTGTTTTCTTAAGACTAGAAATCAACAAAACTATTAATCAAGACCAGATGTAATTTTGTCTATTTTTGGTGGTGTAAATACTCATGTGGAAAATTTAACAATTAGCTTGAGCACTTTCAAATGAACTTCAGCATACTCCTGGATTCTTCTTTTTAAAATTTATTTATTTAGTCAATTTAGAACATTATTTCTTGGTTACAAGAATCATATTATTTCCCTCCCCCTCCTCCCCCGACCCTTCCCATAGCTGACGTGCAATTTCATTGGGTATTACTTGTGTCCTTGATCAAAACCTATTTCCATATTGTTGGTGTTTGCAATAGGATGTTCATTTAGAGTCAACATCCCCAACCATATCCCTTTGACCCATGTAATCAAGCAGTTGTTTTTCTTCTGTGTTTTTGCTCCCATAGTTTTTCCTCTGAATGTGGTTAGTGTTTTTTCTCATAGATCCCTCCAAGTTGTTCAGTATCATTGCATTGCCACTAATGGAAAAGTTCATTACATTCACCACAGTGTATCAGTCTCTGTGTAAGATGTTCTCCTGGTTCTGCTCCTTTCACTCAGCATCAATTCCTGGAGGTCTTTCCAGTTCACATGGAATTCCTCCAGTTTATTATTCCTTTTAGCACAATAGTATTCCATCACCAACATATACCACAATTTGTTCAGCCATTCCCCAATTAAAGGGCATCCCCTCATTTTCCAATTTAACAGAAAGTCTTAATGTAATCAAGGGAAATAATGGAGCTAAACTGATTGCATTACTTCATAAGGCCATAACTAAGATATTTAAGATACCTATGATATTTAAAGTAACTAATGTATCTAAATTATTTAGGATATTTAAGGAATGGGAGATAGGAGATATAAAATAGGATGTCACTAATTTTTTACAGTTGTAAGAGGAAGAGCAGAAAATAAAAGTCCATTTATTTCATACAATCTCAACATATACTATGTCAATTTGGAAAAATTCAAAACCACTAAAGTAGTCAGAAAGGCCAAATCTTTCATCAGGATAAGAGACAGTGCTCAATATTCAGCAGGCACACAGAGTCAAATGCTAAATACCACCCACAGCCAAAGATCTGGGACTCTGGGAACATTGTCTCTGGGAGAATGCACTGCTAAAGATGATTCTTCAAAGAGTCACAGAACTTGAGGTCTTATATGCATTTTGGGGAACAAAGGGTAGGTAAGTATGATTGATTAGCTCTACAATGGTAACAAGAAAATGAAGAGCCCAGGGCTTGATTAACAGGAAGACGCTGATGATTTACACTGGATACAAAAAGATGTTTCTAGACAGTGCATGGACTACCAGGCAGAGGTCTCTGATTAATGGGGATAAACTTGTAAAACAAACAGGGTATCTGATTGCATACTAATCTTTTCTAAACTAGGATCATTAAGTACTTTAAAGACTGGGACTTTCCCCAAGGTAAATTCCTAAAGGACAGGGGCATACTTGTGGATTCCAAAAATACAGTTGATAACTACCAAGGGAGTCAACCCAAAGAGAGGAAAAAGAGCTTAACTGTAATATGCATCTGAGTTGATAAAATTTCAGTAGCATCAAGCCATTACCTTGAGTTCCAGGGAAGTGTTATTGGGGAGGAATAATGATTCAGCCCCATGGAAACAGAAATATGAAGATGGCAGAGTAGAGGCAGCAATTCAACAGAATTCTCCCAACTTCCTCTCAAAATAACTTTAAAAGAATGCCCCTAATTGAAATTTGGGGCAGCATAGCCAACAAAATATCAGGGTGAGACATTTTTCCTCAAGAGAGACAACTTAGGAAGTCTTCAGGAGAGTTCTGTGACACCAGGCAGGGGAATACAAACAGCTGCAGTAATAGCAGTGGGTCCTGGAGCAACAATAGCAGTAGCTTTGGATAGATATCTCAGTGAAGAAAAGATAAGGGGATAAAACAATTGGCCAGAAAGTTATTGCAGGAAACCTTGAGATGATACTGGGTACAGGGCCAAGTACTATTTAGCAACACTGTTGCCTACACACAGTTCTAAGTTGCAGTTCCAAAGCAAGAAGAGTGTTTTTGAAGGGAACAGGTCACATTTTGAGGACAAAGAGGAGCATTAGTGTTTACGGCTACAATGGTGCAAGGGCCTCATTTCAGTAAAAACAAGGACATAAGCCAGGAAAGCATTTACTACACTTCTTCCCAGATCACATTCCTCTTCAAAGCAACAAAAACTTGCAGACCCTCAGAACTAGCTCTGAAAATAATAGCACAAAAAAAGTCTGAAGTTTGGGACTATGTCTCCTCACATCCAGGTTAGCATAGCTCAACTTTAAAATAAAGCTAAAAGCTAATAAAAAGTTTATAAACAATTAAAATAATAGTAACAATCAATAATCATTTTTCCATAAAAAGATATTATGCCTGAAGGGAAAACAAAGTCATGAACTCAGAAGAAGACAGCAGCATGAAAGCAGCTACAAGGAGATCATCAAAGAAAAAACGGCAAATTGGTCACAAATTCAATAATCTGCAAGAGTTAAAGAAAGACATGAATGGTAGAGGAAAATAGGGAAAAGTAATGAGAGTGATACAAGGAAATTATGAAGAATAGTAAAAGAGAAAAAGTATAAAGAAAACAACTTAAAAACAGAATTGGCTTAATAGTAAAAGAAGTGCAAAATTCACTGAAAAAAAGACTTCTTAACAAAGCAAAATTTTCAAATGAAAAATGAGATTCAAAAGTTCACTGAAGAAAATTTTAAAAGAAAAAATTTTTAAAAGAATAAAAAAGTAAAGGGATATGTGAAATATAGAAATGGAAAAACAAGGGAGAGATAATTTAAGAACTATTGACTTTTCTGAAAGCCATGATTAAAAAGAGAGCTAAGACAGTATATTTCAATAAATTATAAAGAAAAACTACCCAGAAAATCTGAGTATAACTCTTCAGGGGGAAATTGGTTATTTAATGAAACAGAGAATTTTAAAGTATTTCTAATGAAAATAGCTAAGTAGAAATTGGACTTTCAAAAAAAAAAGACTCCAGAAAAATATAAAAGGATAAAGATGCAAGAGAAATCATATGGAAATCAATAAGCTTAAATGGTTACATTCCTAAATGGGATGAAAATCTATATAAGTTCTTAGCACATAATCATCATCAGAGCATCTACATAGAGAGAAGGCAAGGTATGAGTCAATTATGTTGGAATGATCTGTAAAAAAAAAATGGAGTAAGAATGATAGAATCACTAGGAGAAGAGAAAATGGAGAGGAAGAATAGGGAAAATTAAATCCAAAAGTAAAAGCATTCCTCCAGTCCTTTCACCTACCCTTCCAATAGAGAGATCATTAATTAAAAACACTTAATTAGTTGTTTGGAAACATAATGCTTCAGTAATGCCAGTATATGACTTGACCATGGCCTATTCTCATACTTGTTAGAATAACCTCATGAAATCTTTGTTGTTGTTCTTGATTTTAGCTAACTGTTGTAGCACAATAACAATTTGTCACATTACTTTGCCATGGATTTGGTCTTTATAAAATCTTGCAATATAATTGTTCTTTCATGGTACTTTCATTGGTTATTTCCATCTGGCTCTACTTTGTCCAGTTGCAAATATTCAGCAGTTAACTGTCCCATATAGTGTATGCAGCAACTATTTCTAAAGTATTCTAGAAATCGAGTTATGAAAATTTGAATCAGTCTTTTCTGGATTTATCTCTTCTTTTCCTCCCATTAAATGAAGTGATGTCTGCTATGAATTTCAATTATATGAGACTTTTGTTCTTTTTTATTCCAATTAACTGTTTTTTTAGGAGGTCAATTCATTTTATTAGATATTTTACATTACCTTTCCTTGTTTGAGTGCAAAAGATCAATGATTTTCTGTCTTTTGTAAACATCATCAAAGCAAAAACCATTTTTAGATGAACTTATTACAGAATTCCAAATTTTCCAATCGTTCAAACTCTTTAAACAGATTTCTGCTTCTTTACTTTTTCATCATCCTGCTTGGTGATAATACTAGCTGTGTATAGATTGCATTTCATCTATCTCTGAAGAAATGGACAATTCTTGTTACATTCAAAATGCATCTTAAAAGAACAACTAAATATTGTGGGCAGCTAGGTGGTGCCATGGATAAAGCATGAGGACTGCTGTCAAGAAGACTTTAGTTCAAATAAGGCCTTAGATGCTTGCTGAGTGATCCCAGGCAAGTCACTTGAACCTATTTGCCTCAATTTCATCATCTGTAAAATGAGCTAGAGGAGGAAATGGCACATCACTCCACTGTTTGACAGGAAAAACCCAGATGGTGTCATATAGAGTTTTATCTGACTGAAATGTCTGAACAACAGCAACAAGTAGTGTGGAGACCTGAGTTCTATAATAGCACAACTAATATGCAGAAGTTATAGAGAAGCAAAATGCTTCTTTTTTTCCTTTTTTTTTAACCTTTTTTTTTCTTTTACCAAAACTGTGATTTCATTGCTGAAACATCATCCCAGTAAGGAAACAACCTGTATCAATAAAAATCTCTATCTTTTCTAAAACTTGATTGTCTTAAAGACTGTCCAAGAACTGAAGTGATTTGCCCTAAAACAAACAAAAAAAAGTACAGTGTTTGTCAGAGGCAAGCATTGAACTAGGTCTTCTTGACTCTGAGATTGACATTTTATGTACTGTGCCATACTATCTCTGTTTCAACTCAATACAAGCCCCAAACAAAGAGTTGGAGAGGACAGGCTAGTAAATCACTCACCATTGCACATCCTCAAAAATAATAATTTGTTTCATGTATTTTGTGGATAGACCTTTCATAATTTGAAAGTCAACAAGGGGTTAAGTTGTGAAGAGTCTTAAATGACAAAATAGTTTGCAGTTGTTATTAGAGGTAATAGAGAGCCATGGATGATCCTTGATCATGGGACTAACATAGGTTGAACAATGTTGTAAGATCATTTAGGGAACTGTGGAATATGAATTGTGGAGGGAAGATACATGAGTCAGGGGTTATTAAAAACCTACTGCAATAGTCTACATAAGATGTGATGAGATCATTAATTAAGTTGATGGTATATGGATGGAGATAGGGGGCAGATGCCAGATATGTAGAGATAAAGTTGACAAGATTTAGCAAATTTATAGTAACTGTAACTAATTGAAATCAATGAAATCTAAGTCTCATAAGGTCTACTGTCCATATGGGTTACTTTAGAATTCCCTTGTTGAACCAGGATTTAATTTTCCCAAGATGATTGCAACTTCAGTCAAGATTAGAAGCATCCTTACTGGAGCCATCCATCATATTTTTTTTTAAACTATTACACTTGTATACTTAAAAGAGCCACAAATTCAGGAAGCAATATTTCTGGATACTACCACTACTAAAAACAATTCACATATCTTTTCTGCATTCATTTGGTATTACCCCAAGAGTTCTTAACCTGGGTTCTGTGAACTTTAAAAAGTATATATTTTTATATTTTATACCTATTTTTTAATATAACTGGTTTTCTTTTGTAATGGAGGAGGGAAAAGGGGAGAGAATGAATGGATGATTTCCTCTCCTCTATTACTAATGGGGAGAGAGAAACCAGATACTGTCTTCCCTGGAAGGATGTGACTCCAGTAAGATGTTGAAAGGGAGAAGTGAGGGCTGGAGACAGATATGAACCAGGTTATCTCAGTAAAGGTGGCAATATGCCTTCCTCAGAAGAGCTCAGGGCCCCTGAGGCTAAGCCTATCTCAGTGAGACAAGATGTTCCCTTGTAGATTCACTTTACACAGGCACTTTAACTGATTGCCTTTAGGGGTTAAGATATGGCACCAGCTGGCAAGGAAAGATGACAATACTCCTTAGTCAGTAGTTCTGAGCCACAGGGATTCAGAATCAGATCCCCCACTCACTGGGAAAGCATAACAACTCCAGGTCTGGGTTATCACCAGACAAGATCAGGATTCCAGTTTGAAATTCTGTCTCAAACTATTAATCCTAATCCCTTAATTTGTTACCTAAAGACAAACCCAAACCCAGATCTAAATATTTCAGGTATAATTTATTTAGGTGTCAGAGAAGAAGGTAATGACAGAGGGATGAGAGGAAAAGGTAAAGTGTGTGAAGAGCAGCCCTATGGTCAACCCCCCCCCCAAAACCCCCACTCCCACCCCACCCCCATCCCCCTTGCAAATTGGTCCTCAGAGTCTGGAGGCCAGAGGCTTCTGAGTCTTGACCTCCTTCTTCACCAACTGCTCCTTATTCCTACACTTATGGTCTACCTAAATCCTAATGCTCAGTTCAAAGTACGAGTAAGGGAGAGAGATCTCTGAGGAAGGATTCAGGTTGGCTCAGGCCAGAGTAAGTCCAACAAAAATCCCTGTTGAGAATCCTATAGTTGTTGATTGAGTCTCAGTGGAGTTATTGAGGGTCTCTAGATGGACTCAGGTTCCAACTGGTAGAAGAATCTACATGAGCTCTTTCTCTGCTTCAGGAAAAATGCTCCTTCTCCTTCCCTTCCCAGGCTGGAAGATCTTTGACTGTTGGCTTCAGAGTTCTCTCCACTCATTAGAACTTTCAGGATTTTCTCACCCCTCCTCAACTCCTGCTCAGACTGATCTGTCCATCAGCCTGGCTTCTCATCTCTCTTCCTTACCTTATTTATTTACACTTTGTGATTTTATGCATTTTGATTTATGCATCATTCTAAGAAGTCTAAAGGAATGCACCTCTCTCACACATACACATACAAATGCAAGAAGGGTCTAAAAAAAAGTTAATGATATACAGGATGTTACATATCTTCAGTCTTGTAATTCAGTGGTATTGTGGTTCTTTTCAATACCTACCATTTATATGATATAACAAGCATTGTACAGTTAGCCCAGGTTCATTTTATTGTTGTAATAAAGAATCCTCTTTCAAAAGATCAGGTGTCTTCCTATTTTGAGACTGTTCCATAACACAAATAATAAAATAGGAGGCATCAAGGTAAACTTTACCAACTTTGAAATTTTAACTGAACCCGACTCTTTTTTTCCTTGTTTCCATGGACACCTCCCCTGAAGCTCTTTTTCTTAATAAAAAATATTATTTTCAATTAACAAGCATGCATTTTCTAGTTCTACTTTCCTCCCCATTTAAAACAAAACAAAACAAAAACATACATAGAAACTATATGCATAGAGTCAAGCCAATGAATTTCCACATTGGTTATGTAAAAATATATATATATATATATATATATCTTATTCTGCATCTTGAATCCATTAACTCTATTAGGATGTGGGCATATTCTTTTATTCTGTGATGTTTGGTAACTACATTGATCAATGTCAAATTTTGTTTGTCTTTGCAACACTTTTTCCACTAGATTAATTGTTCACATAATTCTAACCACTTCACTCTTCACCAATTTATAAAAGTCTTGCCAGATTTCTCTGAAATCATCCCCTTTGTCATCTTGGGGGGGCAAAATTACAACATTATATTCATGAAATATAATTTCTTCAGCTATTCCCCAATTAATGATATCATTTTGTTTCTATTTGGGTTTTTTGCCTCCACAAAAAGAGCTGTTATAAATATTTTTATATGCATGAATTTTTTTATTTTTTTCTTTTTGGTCTTTTTGATGTGTAAACCTAGTACTGGCATTGCTTTGTCACAGTTTAACAATTTTGTGGCATAGTTCCAAACTTTTCCACAATGTCTTGCTCTACTAGCACTACATCAATATGCCTGTTTTTCCGCAGACCTACCAACCTTTATCTTTTAAAAAAAATTATTCATCAACTTTGCCAGTGGGTAATAAGCAATAATTCTTCTAGTTTGCAATTTTCCCTACACCCTCACAGAGTGAGGGACCTCTGTGCCAAATGTGGGAACTAGTCTTACCTTGCTACTATATTGATTTAGAATCTTGATTTTAATCTTTACAGTACAAAGTCATTGGCAAGTTCTTGTCAAGGTTCTTTGCTGGAATGATGCAAATAGCCACCTCTAACTAGATCCCATCTCCAGTTTCTAAAACAACTCTAAGTCATTCTCCCCATGTCACTTTGGGCTGGAAAAAAAATTACTCACAGATATTTTTACCTTCTACTTCCCAATCAGGTCTTGGTCTGGTATATTTTACAGGTATTTAGAGTACCTCTGAGATAGAACTCTGCTCTTTTACTTCCTACTTTACCATCTTGGCCTCTACCTAACACTATTGAACTTCTGTCTGCCCAGCCATCCAATTTCCTTTTGAAATCAGTGAAGCAAGTTTTTGCTACAGAACATGTGGGCAAAATGAGGAAGTTGGAGGTTGTATTTGCTTCCAACACTGGTTTTAACCAAAATATGCTATGGTTTATGTGATTATATTGTCAAATGATGGGCCACCATATTCCTTTTCATCACATTTTTACTTTGAACCAACATAGTCATATTTTATTGCTCTCTTCAGGGAAATAGTAATGGCCTTTTGGAGATAACTTTCAGAACACACTTAAATATTTAGCAACATTAAAACAATCTGGTTTCATATACTATAGTTTAATGTCCATAATATAGGTATTATATATAGAAATGCACAAATGTCGAGTACCTGTGTGTCATACAATAAATGCAGTCACTGAAGCTTTATTTAGGTAAATTCTAAGCCAAGTCTACTGTACATAATCATAAAGGCTGTTGGAGGAAAACTGGGAAATTAACCACAGAGAAACATTGGGCAAAATGGTGAAGTACTATGTTAAGAGCTCTGGATTAGGGAACAGAGAATTTGTATTTAAATCCTTGTTATATTGTTTATCAGCTGTTTGATTTTGGTAAACCATTTTACTACTCGAATTTGTTTTGTCATTGGTAAAATGAGGGGATTAGACTGATGGATCTCTAACAATACATCTAACTTCTAAATTTTTTGTCTTTAGTTTATCTCTTCTTTACCCATCACTATCTCTTTTAAGTATTCTATTTTCCACCTTATCCAGGCATCTTATTCTTGTTGTTAACTTAGGCCAGTTTCTGTGAACATCAATGTCTATTTGGGCATATTGATACCTGTATATAACCTCTGCTACTAGGGAGGCTGATGATATTAGATTGCTTAAGGATGGGAGTTCTAAACTTGCAATGGTCTAAGTCAATTAGGAATCCATATCAAATCCAACACCAATATAGTAAAACTCCAGGATCAGAGATTCATTAAGTTGCATAATAAGAACTAAACTGGCCCTAAAGACAGGAGGAGAGCATTTGTGGAACCAGGTGTGGCTGCTATATTTCAAGACTGAATGAGAAAGGAATATCCAGAAGAAAGAAAGAAAGAAAGAAAGAAAGAAAGAAAGAAAGAAAGAAAGAAAGAAAGAAAGAAAGAAAGAAAGAAAGAAAGAAAGAAAGGAAGGAAGGAAGGAAGGAAGGAAGGAAGGAAGGAAGGAAGGAAGGAAGGAAGGAAGGAAGGAAGGAAGAAAGAAAGAAAGAAAGAAAGAAAGAAAGAAAGAAAGAAAGAAAGAAAGAAAGAAAGAAAGTCTAGTTTCAATAAGTATCAAATCCCTTCTATGTGCTATCACTGAATTATTTAAATGAATTAGAAAACTATTGATTTAGTACTGAGTGTACAACATGTAACTTTTATCTGTCTAAGAATTCAGATATAACTATTGCATTTGTGATATGAAACATTTATATAACTAACACATTGCTTTGTATGTGTGTATTCAAATAGAAAGCAATATATTTTATTATTGTTTAATTCCGTGAGACAGAATTGAGTGTGCTATTTTCAGAATGAGTATTCAGCTTGCAAAGACAAGTTTGTTACCTCTTGTTGATTAAGGACTCCAGGACAAATTTAGGAGGAAGACAAGGAAGGACAGAAAGGGCAATGAATGGCTTAGTTGCTCCCCTTACCTCACCTGACCAGGGTTGGAAGAATCTACAACCCAGTCACAGGTGTTTTGGATTGTTGGAGGTTTAGGCTTGGGGTGGGGGTAGGGGGTGGCTGACTGGGGATGAGGGAGGAGTCTTGTGTTGGGAATTTGTATATATTGACTGTTTGCTACCTAATCAGTCAGCACTTCCTAGCTCATAATTGCAGTGCTCTCTTTCATAAGAGGAATAAATAACTGTCTCTTTTCACTCCTACCTTCTGATTCCAGGTCTTATTTATTTGAGTGAGTGCGGCACTTGTGCTCATACAGCTGAGGAGGGCGCTTGTCATCATTTTTATCTCACACATAATGAAATAACTCTGTAATTCTGGTAGGAATCCAAAGAAGCACCTTATAGGGACTCAAAAGTAATCCTATATTACTTGAACACATGCATAATGTTTTGTCAATCCACATCTGTTTACCAAAAGCTTCTATTAAATGAAGCCACACTAGATGACTTTAGTAGCTCCTCCTAATAAAAATAAGGCATCTGGTTACCATTTATAAGGCAGCAATTTAAAGAGAAGTAACAAGTATTCTTCCTTCCCCAAAGAATTAAATAGTTTTACATTTTCCTCATAACACCAGCCAGTCATGTATATAAGATAAATATTGAATTGTATTACCTTTTAGTAATATTTCTATGTGAAATAACTTTTCCCTAAGCCTTCCAAAGTCAGACTCAAATAGTTCTGCTTCCAAACTAAGCTTGCTCCCAGTCCTCCAAACTATCAAACTGGACAGGGTCCTTTTGTCTTTTGATAAGACCTTTTGATAAGATAATGGTTAAAGGCAGGGCTGATCAGTCAGACTGAACTTTGATCCTTTTGAAAGTACCATTTGCCAGTCCATTAGTGAAAAATCCTAATGGTATTTTTATTATGTAGGCAAAGACCTATCTCTCCTATGATGAAATAATGATGAAGGAATTGATAGCTCTAAATCCACCTTCTCAGTAGCTATTTACCAATCAGAGATGTTTTGGTTTGTCCAAGGGAAGGGCTAATAATCAGCCCCCAACCTGTATATATAGACCTGCATGAAGGAACTTTGTCTTTAATCATTGAGAGGATCACTAACCTATCAATTTATTGGTGAAATACTAAGCTAATCAATAATCTTGCTCAAAAATCAGTCTCAAATATTTTTAATTATAATACATATGAAGACAGGGATTTAAGTGAATTGCACAGGATTGCTAGAAGATCAAAGTGAAAGATTCACATATTGATATGTGGTCATGTAGCATAAAAAAAATTATAATCATCTTAACACATTATATATTTTTTTCGATTATCCATAGATTACTAGGAGTTTCTTTAAAGAACTATTTTGAAATACTATCGAATCAATGAGGTCTATTGTACTTAATGCTGCATTGGACAAATTCATTTAAATAATTGTATATTAAAATAAAGATAAGAAAAGCACTTAGGATAAATTACTTTAATGGGCTATTATAGTAATTAGATGTTTAAGGTTCAGGAGGAGAAATATCTCATATTCATTATATTTACAGTTGTTGAGTGTTAATTATAATGCCATTAAAATTAAGCCAAACAAATATCAAGACAATAAATTTCCAAAGATATTTTAAAATCTTTCCAGGAACAGAAATTTTTTTTTTCTTTAGAATATTTTTCAATGGTTACATGATTCATGATTACTCCTTTTCTCTACCCCTCCCCTGACAAGCAATTCCACTGAGTTTATACATGTACCATTTTTCAAAATCTATTTCCATGTTATTCACATTTGTAGTAGAGTGATCTTTTAACATCAATATTCTAATATTCTATCTAACATCAATATTCTAATATTCTAATCATATTCTTACCTAACTACATGATTGATCATATGTTTTTCTTCTGAATTTCTGTTCCCACAGTTCATTCTCTGGATGTGGGTAGCATTCGTTCTCATAAGTTCTTCTGGATTGTCCTAGAATTGCATTGCTGCTAGTGGAAAAGTCTATTATATTCGATTGTGCCATGATGTATCAGTCTCTGTACAATGTTCTCCAGGTTCTGCTACTCTCCCTCTAAATTCTAATTAATTCCAGCAGGTCTTTCCAGTTCACACAGAATTTCTCCAGTTCATGATTCCTTTCAGAACAATAATATCCCATCACTATCAGATACCACAATTGGCCATTCCCTAATTGATGAGCATCCCCTCATTTTCCAATTTTTTGCCACCACAAAGAGTGCAGCTATAAATATTTTTGTGCAAGTCTCTTTCCTTATTATCTCTTTGAAATACAAACCCAACAGTGGTATTGCTGAATGAAAGGGAAGGCATTCTTTTAAAAGCCCTTTGCACATAGTTCTAAATTGCCCTCTAGAATAGTTGAACTAATTCACAACTCTACCAGAAGTATATTAAGTGTCCCAATTTTGCAACCTCCTCTCCAACATTTTTCACTTTCCTTTGCTGTCATATTACCCAGTCTGCTAGGTGTAGGTGGTACCAAAAGAGTTGTTTTAATTTTCATTTCTCTAATCAGGAGGGATTTAGAACACGTTTTTCCATATGTATATTAATAGTTTTTATTTCATCATGTGAAAAATGCCTATTCATGTCTCTTGAACATTTTGTCTATTGGTGAATGAATGGTTGGTTGTTTGTAAATTTGACTTAGCTTTTTATATATTTGGGAAATTAAACCTTTGTCAGAGAGTTTTGTTATAAAAATGTTCTCACCGCTTTTTGTGTTCCTTTTAATTTTGTTTGCATTGGTTTGGGTTGTACAAAATCTTTTTTAATTCGATATAATCAAAGTCATTCATTTTACATTTTGCACAGGAATAGAAAACTTTCATAGATATGATATTATATTAAGCTTTTTAATTACCCCACTCACAAAAGAAATATGAAAAATATCTTCAGTTAAAATAAAACAAAAATATTATTTACTAACATATTAATATGTTTACTAGTACTCACTATTCAGGAACCAATAAATTGGCAGATATAGAGAAAGGGAGATAAGTACTATTATGTTCCAACAAAATGTTGACTTTCTAAAAGTCTAATTCAGAATTTTTTTTGAGACTCTTCCTATGTGTTATGTCCGTAGTAATTGTCTCAGTATTTTCCATTAGTTTTTCATGGAGTATTTAGAAAAGCATTTTTGAGATAGCTGAATAGTGAGAGATAATATATGTGAATGGCCCTTTATTCTTCACTTCTTTATTCTTTCTAGATTTTAACATTTCATAATAGAAAAGGTAGCATAACTAAAATGGAATTATTGTTCCAAAAGAAATGTATATGTACATAATAATTACATGTACTTGTGATCTGATCATTGTGGATATTCCTAATAGAAATGTAAATGTTAAACTATATACCTCAATGTCCTTTTAAATCATTTTAAATCTTATTTCAGTGATTTCTCGCAAAGGATTTGACCAATATTTTGGAAGCATTCCTCTATGTAAAGAAAGAATTTAGAGATATCAGAATGTTCATAAAATTAGAGTTTTAATGTCTTGATGTAACACTGACTACCCCTGGCCCTCACTGCCACGAAGCTACATATGCTTCATTTCTTCCTTCCTTCAGGGTTTTCAACTTTAACTGGATTTGGAGGTTGTTGATGCTTTCTACCTTTAGTGCCAGCCCCCATAATTGATATTACTCCAGATTTAGGAATGGGTTCTCAGTACCCTAGATCCATTTCATCACTAAAAGTCAAATGAGCTTTTATAAAGGAATATTAAATATATAGAGATACATACATACATGTGTATCTCTATATGTACAAACAAACATACACACATATAGATATACATATATATTTCATAAGGATCATACACTATAACCAGGTGAGAGTTGTACATGAGGAATTGGATTAGTTCAATATTAGGAGAATTATCAGTATATTTGTTCATATCAACAACAAAACTAATACAAATTTCACAACTATTTCATATGATTCTTTCAGTAGTTGCAGAAAAAGCTTTTGAAAAAATATAACACTCTTTCCTTTATAAAACACTAAAGAATGTTAAAATAAATGGAACATTACTCAAAATGATAATCATCTAAAATTATCAGCAAACATCTGTAAAAGGGGATAAGCCAGAAGCCTTCCCAATAAGATCAAGACTTATACAAGGATGCCCATTATGACCACTACTATTCATTTTTTGTACTAGAAATTCTAGTTATAGCAATAAGAGAAGAAAATGGAGGAATTCAAATAGGCAGTTAGGAAATAAAGCTATGACTCTTTTCTGATATGATGGCATATCTACAGAATCCAAGAAAATCAATAAGAATAATTAAAAAAACTTATCAAAACAATTAACAACTTTAGCAAAGTTGCAGGACATAAAATACATCAACATAAATTATCTGTATTTTTTATACTACCATTAAAGCACAAGAGAAAGAAATGGTAAGAGAACCAAAACTGTAGACAATATAAAGTACCTGAGCATATACTTGCCAAGAAAAACATCGGAAGTATGTGATCCCAAATACAAAACACTTTTCACATGAAGTCAGACCTAAACAACTGGGAAAAAAAAAACATTAATTGCTCATGGGTAGTGTAAAAGATAATTTTAGCATTGTGATCTAAATTATATTAATTATTAGTCACCAAGGATATCCCAAATAATAAAATAAAAATACCCAAGTCAATCTGAAATTTTATGGTGATTTAATTATTATAGTGGAAAGAAATTAAGAAGAAGGGAAAAGGAAAGGGCGTAGGATTTTCTCCCACCTGACTTGTACCAGGTGGGAAGATTAGGGGATCTAGAAAGTAAGGGTTTGGAGTGTGAAAGAGCAAGGAATCAGCCTGAACTTCAACAGGGCTCAGCCAAGATGCCTGAACCTGAATTAGCTCAAGGGAAAACTCACTGCCAAAACCCAGACAAATAGCTGCCACCATGCCAAGATGACAGAATGCTTAGCACGCTGCCATCCAGAGATGTCTCTCTGGGAAAAGAGGGAGAAGAGAGGAAGTGATGTGCCTTATATAGGCAGTTTTACATCACTTTCCTGTGTCTCATCTGTACCAATGAGAGCTTAGCTTTACTTAGGACAGGCCAGGGGTCTGTCCTCTGTTTCTGCACATGTCTGTTGAAGGCCAATTCCTCAGATACTTAATCCTTGAGTATGGTGCAGACATTCCTGACCTTGTTAAACTAAGTAGGGTGGAGCAATGTAGAGTTCCCAAGACCTGATTCTGTTAAACCTAGTATCTCCATTGTTACTAATCAGGAAATAGCTAAATCAGATCTTCTAAAGTAAGGTCTGAATAGGGTGGTGTAGTTTTAAAATTCACAGTCCCCCTAAGGACCAAGGAAGACTAGTCTCTCTGATGGGTCTTCTGAACATCCCAGCTATGAAATTACAATAGTTAGAGAGAAATAGAAAAGAGAAAAAGCAAAACCAATGTTTTGCTAGGCACATTGACAAAAAGCCAAATTAGGGACAGTCTCCTTTAGCATAAAAGTGTATATTTACAATAAATGTTCAATCAAACTTCAGTTCAATCAACCACATCCAAAGTTCATTCTTGATCTTCTTGATGTAGTGCAGGTTTTCTGGCATCTTTCTGCAACAGTTCATTCTCTGGATTTAGGAGTTAGCAAGCTTCTTCCTTGAAGATCTTTCTCGAACAAAAAATTTCAAAATCTTGGACTTTATTAAAATACTATCCCCCCTGAAGTGGGTGTTAAAAAACATCCAGTTCAGCTCAGGATGTATTGTTGACTTATCAGGGTGGATGAATCAATTATTAAAAGAATTTTAAAACAACAAAAACAAAACAAACAAAGAAATATATAATGGAAAAATATGGAAGAAAGTTAAACTTTTGGGAGAAAGGGAAAAAAATTCAAAATCAGAATCAAAATACCAAAATCTATGTATATAAAATGTTGAATAAGCAAGAATAAATTCATACTAGGCCCTTGTACAGGTCCAATTTAAATTAATTTTTATCCCACAGGTCTGTAGGACAGAATGCAGTAATATTTCATTTACTCATTTTCAGCCAAGACTACAGGAAGTTGCCATACTATAAGAAGAAAGGGAACTAGAATTCTATTTTGATAGGGAACCATCATTCCCAGGTCTGATTTTTGTCATTCTCAGGGAAATATGGAGCCAGCATGATAGTAAAAATTTGGTACTTGTATGAGTACTTCACAAAGAATGTAGATACAAGTTAGTCCTACGACTTAACATACATCAAGCATCACAACCTTGAGTCTCACACTAGTTTTCCCCGTGTGATCTCTTTGACATTATTCAGTTTAAGACTGTGCTCCTTGTTTTTATCCCATTTTCTGGAATCAGAGATAAACATTAATCACCATCCTATAACAATTTATCAATAAATGGCAGGTTCCCATAGTTTAAAGCTTTTGGGTATGCATGGATATTATAGCAAGTATAAATAAATATTTATATATAACTTATATTACTGCAGAAAAAAATTTGCATGTACCTTTAGTACAAGAAATGTGGAAAAGGGGGCGACTTCTGGTCAAGATGGTGGCTTAGAAGCAGCAAAAGTTCAGACCTTGGAAACCCTTCCTTACCGATTGCAAACTGAGTGCTCCTAGGACATTGAAATTCAAGCTTAACAATAGCACAGACCTGGGGAACCCTCCTCCAGGACCTGGATCAAAAGGTACAGCCCCCCAAAAGCCAGAACCCTAGATCACTCGGATCTAAGGGGTGGGCAGCAGGAAGGTCCCAGTACCCATCCCCCCCAACCCAGAGTGCTGAGCCCATGGCAGCAGTGGGAACCTCAGGGCCGGCAAAAGGGCCTCAGGGCTGGCTATTGTGAAGGACTCACCTTGAAAGCAACCTGAGCCAGTCTCTGGAACACCCAACACAGACGGCAGGGAAACAGAGAGAAGGGGGAAGCCTGTAGCCCCCCTGGCTGTGTCCTTCCATCTGAGTCTCAAGGGAGGTCCCAGCTTTAGGGCACCAGCTGAACCCAATCCCATCAGGAGCCCTCAGAGCTACTGAAAGGACAGAAACCTCAGGGCCGGCAAAGGGGTTGCTCCAAATAGCTTACCTTGAAAGTAACCTGGGCCAGTCTCTGGGCATTCAACACAGATTGTGGAGGAGGAGGTTGTTGTTTTTTGTTTTTGTTTTTGTTTTTGGTTTGGGAATCATTTGGCCAACACCAGCTGAACCTAATCCCATCAGGAGCCCTCAGAGCCCAGGGAGGCCATGACCCCTCCCCCCTTAGAGAGTAGGGTCTCCTGAAAGAAACAGCTGAACCTAATCCCATCAGGAGACCTCAGAGCCCAGGGAGGCCATGACCCCTCCCCCCTTATAGAGCAGAGTCTTCTGAAAAAACAGGAACCAAGAGGTGGAGTCAAGATGACAGCCTAGAAGGAGCATAGACCTGGCAGCCTGGCCAGAGCTTTGGAGATACTCCATATTTGCTCCAGCTGTCCAGGAACTTTAAAACTCAGAGTAAACTCAGCCCAACTAAGCTGAACCCAATCCCATCAAAAGTCTCCAGAACTCAGGGAAGCCCAGGCTCCCCACCCATCCTCATTGACTACTGGACTTTAAGCCAATCAAAAGCCTCCAGAGGACAGGGAAGCTCAAACCCCCAACAACCCTCCCCCAGAGACTACACCAAGAGATTTTCTGTTAAAGCTCCAAGAGGGGAGACTAATAGAAGTCCTCAAAAAAAAAAGAGATGAACAAGAGCACAGACAAATACGGGGAGTAAAGAAGGGGTGAATTTGAACAAACAACAGAAACAGAAGAAAGAAACTACAATAGACAGCTACTACTCAGCAAATGGAACAGAGGGGGAGAGATCAGCAAACAATAAACCAGAAATCCCAGCAAATTGGATACAGGCTGTGGAAGAACTCAAAACACAACTAAGAGAGGATGAAGACAATTGGGAAAAGAACTTAAAAATTAAGATAAATCATCTGGAAACAGAGGCACTTGAACTAAAATGAGAAAATAGTGTCTTGAAAGCCAAAATCAACCAGCTGGAAAATGAGGCAAAGGAGATGAAAGATGAGGCAAAGGAGATGAAAGATGAGGCAAAGGAGATGAAAGACGAGGTAAAGAGGATGAAAGACGATCTTCAAAGAAAATCAGACCAGAAGGAAAAAGATGATCAAAAAGCCAGAGATGAAATCCAATCTTTAAGAACCAGAATAAAACAACTAGAATCAAGTGACCTCACAAGGCAACAGGACACTATAAAACAAAACAAAAATGAAAAAATTGAGGAAAATGTGAAGCATCTCATTCACAAAACAGACAATTTAGAAAATCGTTCAAGAAGAGACAATTTAAGAATAATTGGACTACCAGAAGACCACGACAAAAGAAAAAGCCTGGACACAATACTAGAGGAAATTATCCTGGTAAATAGTCCCGAGATTCTAGAACAAGAAGGGAAAGTGGAGATTGAAAGAATCCACAGATCACCCCCTGTATTTAATCCCCAACTAACAACACCACGAAATATTATAGTGAAATTCAAAAACAATGAGATGAAAGAAAAGATATTACAAGCTGCCAAGAAGATACCAGATACCATGAAAATACGGTGAGGTTAACACAGGATCTGGCTACATCCACACTGAAGGACCGAAAGGCATGGAATATGATATTCCAGAAAGCAAGGGAACTAGGTCTACAACAAAGAATAAAATACCCATCAAAACTAACTATATTCTTACAGGGGAAACTATGGTCATTCAACACAACAGAAGAGTTCCAAGCATTCAAAAATAAAGACCAGACCTGAAAAGAAAATTTGATGTCCAACCACAGAACTCAAGAGAATCATCAAAAGGTAATTAAAAAAAGGGGGGGGGGGACAAAACAAAACAACAACAACAAAAATTTTAAGAGACCCAATAAGTTAAAATGATATGTATTCCTATAAGAAAAGAGGTCATTGGTAACTTAAAAACTGTTGCTATCACCTGAGCAGCTAGAAGAATTACACTCAGAGGGAACAGTGACAAACTGTATAGGATGAAAGGACAAGACATAAATAGGTATATAGATATATGCATGCATAAATACATATACATGTGTATATATATATATATTTTTTCATATATATATATATATATATACATGACTAGAGCTAAAAAAGAATAGAGGTTATGACTAAAAGAAATGGGAAAAGAAACAAATGGGGTAAATTTATATGTCACAAAGAAGCTCATGGTGGGAGGGGGGAGAACATCGATACACTGGAAGGGTAAAGAGGTTGGAGATAAGAAAAACTCAACTCTTACATACTTTGAAACTGGCCCAAAGAGGGAAGAACAACCCAATCCATGGGGGGAAGAGAATAGATTTATGCCCTATAGGGGAGTAGAAGGGTAAAAAACGGACTAGTGGGGAGGGAAACCGTACAAGGGAGGGAGAGGGAGGGGGTGAAATTTTAAAAAGACTACAGGGGAAAATAAGGGAGGGAATGAGAAGGGAGGGGGTAGAAAAGGAAGTAAAATAAAGGGGGGAAAGGGGGGACAGGGGGTGAGGGGGGGACTGACTATAAACAAACATTGGTATAGAAGGAAATAGTGAAAGAAGAAAAGGCAGGACCAGGATTAGAAATCAAAATGCTGGGAAATACACAGCTAGTAATCATAACTCTGAATGTGAAGGGAATGAACTCACCCATAAAATGCAAGCTAATAGCATAGAGGATTAGAATCCAAAACCCTACCATATGCTGTCTGCAAGAAACACACATGAGGAAGGTAGATACGCATAGGGTGAAAGTAAGAGGACGGAGCCAAATCTATTGGGCATCAAATGATAAAAAGAAGGCAGGAGTAGCAATCATGATATCGGATAGAGCCAAAGTAAAAATAAATCTAGTTAAAAGAGATAGGGAAGGTAATTACATCCTGATAAAAGGCAGTATAGACAATGAGGAAATAGCAATACTCAATACATATGCACCAAATGGCAGAGCATCCAAATTTTTAAAGGAGAAACTAGAGGAGCTCAAGGATGAAATAGATAGAAAAACTATACTAGTGGGAGATCTGAACCTTCCCCTATCCAAACTAGATAAATCAAATAAAAAGACAAATAATAAAGAGGTGAGAGAAGCAAATGAAATCTTAGAAAAATTAGAGTTAGAAGACATATGGAGAAAAATAAATAGGGACAAAAAGGAATACACCTTCTTTTCAGCAGTACATGGTACATTCACAAAAACTGACCATGTATTAGGGCACAAAATCATTGCAAACAAGTGCAAAAGGGCAGAAATAATAAATGCAACCTTCTCAGACCACAATGCAATAAAAATAATAATTAGTAAGGGTACATGGATAGATAAATCAAAAATTAATTGGAAATTAAACAGTATGATTCTCCAAAACTAGCTAGTTAAAGAAGAAATTGTAGAAACAATTAAAAACTTCATTGAAGAAAATGACAATGGTGAGACGTCCTTTGAAAACCTATGGGATGCAGCCAAAGCAGTACTCAGGGGGAAATTTATATCCTTTAGTTAATATATAAACAAAGAAGGGCAGAAGTCAATGAATTAGGCATGCAAATTAAAAAACTAGAAAGTGAACAAATTAAAAACCCTCAGATGAAGACTAAATTAGAGATCCTAAAACTCAAAGGAGAAATTAATAAAATTGAAAGTCAAAGAACTATTGATGTAATAAATAAGACTAGAAGCTGGTACTTTGAAAAAAAACAAATAAAATTGACAAAGTAAGAGTCAGTCTAATTAAAAAAGGAAAGAAAAAACCAAATTGACAGTATCCAAGATGAAAAGGGAGACCTTAACTCTAATGAAGAAGAAATCAAGGCAATCATTAAAAACTACTATGCCCAATTATATGGCAAAAAATATAGCAATCTAAGGGATATGGATGAATACTTACAAAAATATAAATTGCCTAGACTAAAAGAAGAAGGAATAAATTACCTAAGCAACACCATATCAGAAAAAGAAATTGAACAAGCCATCAAATAACTCCCTAAGAAAAAATCCCCACGTCCAGATGGATTCAAAAATGAATTCTATCAAACATTCAAAGAACAGCTAACCCCAATACTATACAAACTATTTGACAGAATAAGCCAAGAAGGGGTTCTACCAAATTCTTTTTACGACACAAAAATTGTACTGATCCCAAAGCCAGGCAGGTTAAAAACAGAGAAAGAAAACTATAGGCCAATCTCCCTAAAGAATATAGATGCAAAAATCTTAAATAGGATACTAGCAAAAAGACTCCAGCAAGTCATCACAAGGGTTATCCACTACAATCAGGTAGGATTCACACCAGGAATGCAAGGATGGTTCAATATTAGGAAAATCATCCACATAATTGACCATATAAACAAGCAAACCGACAAAAATCACATGATTAATTCAATAGATGTAGAAAAAGCCTTTGACAAAATACAACACCCATTCCTATTGAAAACACTAGAAAGTATAGGAATAGAAGGGCCTTTCCTAAAAATAATGAACAGTATATACCTAAAACCATCAGCAAACATCATCTGCAATGGGGAAAAACTCAAAGCCTTCCCAATAAGATCAGGATTGAAACAAGGATGCCCATTATCACCTTTAGTATTTAATATTGTACTAGAAACACTAGCAGTAGCAATTAGAGAAGAAAAAGAAATTGAAGGTATTAAAATTGGCAATGAGGAGATCAAGCTGTCACTCTTTGCGGATGATATGATGATTTACTTAAATAATCCTAGGGAATCAACCAAAAAGCTAATCAAAATAATCAACAACTTTAACAAAGTTGCAGGATACAAAATAAACCCACATAAGTCATCAGCATTTCTATATATCTCCAACAGAGCTCAGCAGCAAGAACTAGAAAGAGAAATCCCATTCAAAATTACCTTAGACAAAATAAAATACTTAGGAATCTATCTGCCGAGAGAAACACAAGAACTATATGAACACAACTACAAAACACTTTCCACACAGCTAAAACTAGATCTAGACAATTGGAAAAACATTTATTGCTCATGGATGGGACAAGCTAACATAATAAAAATGACCATCCTACCCAAACTTATTTATCTATTTAGTGCCAAACCCATTGAACTACCAAAAAACTTCTTTACTGAATTAGAAAAAAAACATAACTAAGTTCATTTGGAAGAACAAAAGATCAAGGATATCCAGGAAAATCATGAAAAAAAAATACAAAGGAAGGTGGCCTTGCAGTCCCATATCTCAAACTATATTACAAAGCAGAGGTCATCAAAACAATTTGGTACTGGCTAAGAGACAGAAAGGAGGATCAGTGGAATAGACTTGGGGTAAATGACCTCAGTAAGACAGTCTTTGACAAACCCAAAGACCCCAGCTTTTGGGAAAAAAAAAAACCAGTATTTGATATAAACTGCTGCGAAAATTGGAAGACAGTGTGGAAGAGATTAGGTTTGGGTCAATACCTCACACCCTACACCAAGATAAACTCAGAATGGGCAAATGACTTGAATATAAAGAAGGAAACTATAAGTAAATTAGGTGAACACAGAATAGTATACATGTCAGACCTTTGGGAAGGGAAAGATTTTAAAACCAAGCAAGACTTAGAAAGAGTCACAAAATGCAAAATAAATTATTTTGACTACATCAAATTAAAAAGTTTTTGTACAAATAAAACCAATGTAACTAAAATTAGAAGGACAGCAACAAATTGGGAAACAATCTTCATAACAAAAACCTCTGACAAAGGTCTCATTACTTAAATCTATAAAGAGCTAAACCAGTTGTACAAAAAATCAAGCCATTCTCCAATTGAAAAATGGACAAAGGACATGAATAGGCAATTTTCAGTTAAAGAAATCAAGCCTATTAATAAGCACATGAAAAAGTGTTCTACATCTCTTATAATCAGAGAGATGCAAATCAAAACAATTTTGAGGTATCACCTCACACCAAGCAGATTGGCTAACATAACAGCAAAGGAAAGTAATGAATGCTGGAGGGGATATGGCATAGTAGGGACGTTAATTCATTTCTGGTAGAGTTGTGAACTGATCCAACCATTCTGGAGGGCAATTTGGAACTCTGCCCAAAGGGCGATAAAAGACTGTCTGCCCTTTGATCCAGCCATAGCACTGCTGGGTCTGTACCCCAAAGAGATAATGGAGAAAAAGACTTGTACAAGAATATTCATAGCTGCGCTCTTTGTGGTGGCCAAAAATTGGAAAACGAGGGGTTGCCCATCAATTGGGGAATGGCTGAACAAACTGTGGTATATGTTGGTGATGGAATACTATTGTGCTAAAAGGAATAATAAAGTGGAGGAGTTCCATGGAGACTGGAAAAAACTCCAGGAAGTGATGCAGAGCGAGAGGAGCAGAACCAGGAGAACATTGTACACAGAGACTGACACATTGTTGTACAAGAGAATGTAATGGACTTCTCCAGTAATAGCTTTACAATGTCCCTGAACAATCTGTAGCGATCTATGAGAAAAAAAAAAAAAACTATCCTCAAGCAGGGGACAAACTGAGGGATTAAAAACTTTGAGGAAAAGCAACTGCTTGACTACAGAGGTTGAGGGGACATGATCGAGGAGAGATGCTAAAAGAGCGTCCTAATGCAAATACCAACAATAAGGAAATGGGTTCAGAGCAAGGACACATGTGATACCCAGACGAATCGCACATCGGCTAGGGAAGGGGTGGAGGGGGTTGAGGGGGAGGGAAAAAATGATCTGTTTCCAATGAACAATGTATGAAAATGACCAAATAAAATAATGTTTTAAAAACTAAAAAAAAATGAGGAAATGGGGAAAAAATCAAATATTCTAATCAAAATAAAAGAAAATCCATTATAAAAAAATAAGGGGAAAATCAGGAATTTAACATGTTCTTAAAAAACAGTATCCACTTGTCAATGGATTATTATCTCCAATTCATGTGATAGGATAGAGTCAATCAGTCTCAACAGAAGATGCTCTTCTACATACATGTGAGCAATGTATTCAAATGTTCTTCTCTCCCACCTTTATAGATGTTGGAGTAGTTAATAATAATATTTGGAATATTTGGAATGGTCCTTACCAGGAAGGCTGAGTTACTCCATTACACTGGAAATTCTTAATATACACCTTATCTCCTGCGTTCAGGTCATGTAGTGAAAAGTCTAGCGATCCGGATTCATGGAATTCACCCAGTTTGTGCTGTAATTCCTGTATATAGGAAGGAATAGTAGTATTTCTCCCTAATAGTGATGTATATGCTGGGGAGAAGGGCTTAGCCTGTATAGGTGGATTTCCAAAAAGCATTTCAAATGGTGAGATGTGTAGGGCTCCTCTAGGCCTGCTTCTAAGATAAAATAGGGCCAGAGGGAGAATTTCAGACCATTTTAAATGGGTCTCAATGCATAATTTGCCAAACATAGTTTTAAGTTCTGTATTCATTCTTTCAACTTGGCCTGAGCTCTGAGGATGATATGGAACATGGAATTTGGGAGTTCTAAACAAGAATATGTTTGATTTAAGACAGAATCAGTAAAATGACCTCCTCTCTCCAAATCAATATGTGCTGGCAGGCCAAAGGGAGGAATAATTTCTTTTAAAAGCACCTTAGCAACAAAAGCCATTGTGGCTCTGGTCGCAGGAAATTCTTCTGGCCATCTGGTCAGTTGACCTACTATGACTAGACAAAATTTATGTCTGGCCTTTGGCATTATTATGAAATCTATCTGTAGGTGCTCAAAATGTGGGTAAGCCAGAGGATGTCCACCAAAGGCTTTGACATGAAAGGCATGTTGGTTATATGCTTGGCATGTAGAGCAGGCTGTACACACTTTAGAGGCTATGGTAGTTATACCAGGGGCTATCCATACCCTCTTAACAGAGTCCATGATGCCCCGGGTACCAAAGTGACCATTTTTATGAACAGATTGGCAAATTTGCTGATAGTAACTTCTAGGGAGCAGGGGTTTTCCTTCAGATAACACCCATACTCCATTAATCTGTTGTGCTTTGAATTTTTGTTTCCATTTTTCCACTTCCTTTTCATTATAGGAAAGTGATAAAATTTAAGTCATCAATGATTGTTAATGTTAAAATTAGTTCAGGCCCTTCTATGGCTGCTAGCTTTGCAGCAGTATCTGTTCGATCATTTCCCTTAGAGACATGGTCAGTGCCACCTATATGTGCAGAGCAATGAACTACAGCTAGGGCTTCAGGCAGTTGGAGTGCAGAAAGAACTTCATTAATAATTTCTGCATTAGCTATGGATTTTCCAGCTGAGGTTAAAAATTCTCTCTGGAGCCATAGCATCCTGGCTGCGTGATAAATGCCAAAAGCATATCTTGAATCCATATAAATTGTTGCCCTTTTATTGTTGACATATTTCAGAGCTATGAGTTCTGCCCCTTGAATGCTAATATTAGAGGGCAGTGAAGCTGACCACTCAGTGGCAAATTCTGTGACTACAGCAGCTCCAGTATAGCATATGCCATCCCTCATAAAAGAGGAAGCATTAGTAAATTAAATCAGGATTTTCTAAGAGAGTGTCCAAGAGATTATCTTGGGGCTTTTCTGCCATGGACACTAGTGTTTCGCAACTGTTTAATAGTTCTCCTGAAATTGGTAAATCTGGCAAGGTGGCAGGGTTAAGGGCTGTACAGCATTTCAAGGTAATGTTTTAGCTATTTAACAAGGTTATTTCATAACTTGTAATTTGCCAATCTGAGAATGCCTCTGTTCTATGTCTTAGCAACAATGCTTCTACCTCTTGTGGGCACATAATTGTTAATGGGCATCCCAATACTAGATCAAGAGTTTTTGTCACTAGTAAGGCTAGAGCAGCTACTCCTTTAAGACATGGTGGTGCTCCTGATGCTACTGGGTCCAGTTGGACAGAATAATAACCAATTGGGTGCTGAGAACACCCCAACACCCCAATGTCTGAGTTAAAAAGCCTGAAGCTACTCCTCTTCACTCATGTACATAAAAGTAAATGGCTTGTTGTAATCTGAGATGCCTAGAGTGGGGGCATGCAGGATATCCTGTTTTAGATCTGATAGAGCTGACAGGTGTTCTGGCTCTAATTTGAGGGGTTTGGGGACTGAATCCCTTGTTAGTGCTATAAGGGGCTTAGTAATTTCCCCATAGCAAGGAATCCATTGTCTACAAAACCCTGTTGCTCCTAAAATTGCTCTCAACTGTTTCTTAGTGGTAGGAGCACTTAAATTTTGAAGATTTTCAATATGTTTGGGAGAAATAAAGTGGGCACCTGCAGTCAGGATGAACCCCAAATATTCTACTTTGGGGAGGCACCACTGAACTTTATCCTTCGAGATCTTATGTCCTGTTTTGTGCAATTCCAAAAGAAGGTGTTTACTATCTTCCTGATATGCTTCTGCATCTGTTGAAGCCAGGAATAGATCATCTACATATTTGATTAATTTGCTGTTTTAAAATTTTGTATTATCCATATCTTTGCTCAAAATTTGTGCAAATATACTCGGGCTTTCTACAAAACCCTGTGGCAGCTGGCTCTGAGTTCTTGAAGCCCTTCCAGGTGAAAGCAAAGATATACCTGGAGTTCTCATGTATGGGTATGGAAAGAAGGCTGAGCACAAGTCCACCTCTGTAAAGTATGTAACTGTATGGAGTGTCTCTTTATAATGTGATGGTGCACAGCCCTCAAATCTTGTACAAATCTATAGAGGTACTTGGCCATCGGGTCCCCTTTTTGTTTTTTTAATGGGCAGGATGGGCGTGTTGTATTCAGATTTATAAGGGATTATTATTCCCTGTGCCATTACTGGGGTAATACCCTCAATTGCCTCTTTTGAGAGGGGATAGTGAGGAATGGAAGGAGGTGTGCCAGATTTAGTTTTTATCTACACAGGAACACCCAACAAGTAATCCTACATCAGAAGAAAATATGGCCCCAAGCGACCCCAGTATAACTTCAGGTATTACAAAGATGGGATTCTCTTTCCCCTCCTGACTCTCTGAGAGAATTACAGGGAGTAAATTTAAAGATTCCTCCAGTACTTCCAATAATAAGGAATCATCTGGGGAGCAAGTTATTGTGGCTCTGAGTTTGCATAGAAGGTCCCTCCCCAGCAAATTTAAAGTGGAGTCAGGCATCACAAAGAAAGAATGTTGTACCTCTAGGGGTCCTACAGACACCATTCTAGGGGAAGGTTTTTTAACCCTTTGGGGTATTCCTAACACTCCCATTACATTCTCTGAGCCCAGAATAACAGTGTAAATCAGGTTTACTTTTTAATACAAATCTGTAAACTCCAGTGTCCAAAAGACAACCATAATAGGTATTACCCAACTTTAACGTAACATGGGGTTCATTAGTATGGGGGTGGGGAAGTCGATAGGGACAACAGATAGTAAGACATCAGGCTCCAGAAAATTAAAGGTTGTATCCTCTGATTCCTGTGTCCCATCCCCCCCACCCCTGACACCTTCATTGTGTTTGGGAAGTTCCCTGGACACCCCCCTGAAGGCAACCCCCTTGAGGAGCATTAGCACCCCGAGTATTTTTTGGATGAGTGCCACTTTAGTTATATCGTTGTGGAGTTATTTGGTTTGAGTTATCATTTTCCAAATATCTATTCCTATAGTTATCATTCCTAAAGTTGTGGTTTCCATTGTCATTATTATAGTTATTTCTATAATTATCACTTCTGTAGTTGTTATTACACTGCAGATTCCTTCTGAGTGGCTTCAGTAAAGTTTTACACTCTACCATTCTGTGGCCTTTCTTCTCACAGAATTGATAGATAATGGATTGATAATTAGATTCCTGGAGAGGGCCAAGTACCATTGGTTGAGTATCATGCCCTCTTTCCAGTTTGGCAATCTTATCTGTTAAATATGTCAATTGTTTCTCCATTTTTCCCATGAGATCATTATTCTCTTCCTCCTTTTCTTTGTTTCCCTTTGAAACATATAGAGCTATTTTCCGCAATTCTCCAAGGTCCATCTCTGGCCATCTTGGGTAATGTGTTCTAAAATAATCCCTAATCACTTTGTAAGAGTTGTTGACAAAGAACCTTTTAACTTGTCTTATGCAATTTTCTTTAGATAGGTCAAAATCCAGTTAGCTACCCACAAACTCGATTATTCTGTCCATGAATCTGGAGGGTGTCTCTTCCTCATTTTGCTTAATTTTTTTCAAATTCTGTCCACTTATCTGTACTGTCTGCACATTCTCTCATTGCTGTTAGGATAGCCTCTTTATAACAGTATAGTTGTAAAAGATCCTCAGTGTCATTATAGTCCTATTCAGGATCCTGAGATGACCAATGTGCTGCATTGTGCCCCCTGGTTTTGTTGACATGAGCAATTATTTTATTTTTCTCACTTTCAGTTAAAAAAGCCTGTAGCAAGTTTTCAACATCCTTGTAAGATGGATTATACTGAAAAAAGTATGTCTGTCATCTTTTTTGTTATTAGAAAGGGATCTTGTTCCTATGTGGGGATAATTTGTATAAATTCATTTATTTCTTGGGGAGTAAACTGTATAGTGTGCCTTAAAGTCACCACATCTCTGTTCCATCTTATTTCAGGTGCTACTCTTAGAGGAAACAGGCCTCTAATTGAATTTGGTACCTGTGGGTCAGTTGGACTAAGACGAGTTTCTTTAGAAGGACAAGATTTCCTATGGGCTGGAATTTGGTTTTGTGTAGGAGAAGGAAAATGAGAAACTGGGATTGCAGGGGAAGGGTCTTAGGGATTAAGTTCAGCCATGATTTTCAGACCATGAGAGAAGCAGTCTGTTAACTGAGCTATAGGGAAGGTGTTTTCCATCTGTATTTTGGGGAAGGAAATTTCCTCATTTAAAGGTTCAGAAACAGGTCTGTCAGTTCCATACCTGTTTCTGCTGGGGTGGATGTTTACCAATTCATCCTGTAAGAAACATTTTAAATTATCCAATTGGGCTTGTATTTTAGCTTCAGAATTTTGTGTGTTTTTCTGAGTTTCAACTTCAATTAATTTTTTTATGTTAACATCTCCAAACACAATACTGTGGAGTACAAAAATGACATTACCTAATAACATAAGAAATTGAAGGTATGCTGAATTCCTCAATATCCCTAATTCTTCAACCATCATATAAATGCCAAAGAATGTAGTATTCATTTATATATAAATATATTTTGTAATTATTTTCCTAGAGGTCTTCACAAAACATGTGGGGAGCAGGACAAGGCCAAAAAAAATCCTCTTTAGGTTCCCTTAACTCCTAATTAAGAGTAATCTAGGCAGTTGTTCCCTGAGGGAAAGGGGATTCGTAGCGAAACACTTTCCTAGTCCTGCCACTTTGGATTTAATAAAAAGAAAAACAGCTGATTCTATCTGATTTAAGGAGAGAGGGAGAAAAAAAAACAAATTTACTTACCTCTACAGGTGATCAAAATAAGCTATTAAAAGGGACAGTCACCGTAGAGAAAAGGTTTAGAAGATTGAGGGTATTTGTATTTTGTCACAACTGACAGGGTCGCCAAAACTGTAAAGGATAATTTTAACGTTGTGACCTAAACTATATTAATTATTGGTTGCCATGGATATCCCAAATAATAAAATAAAAATACCCAAGTCAGTCTGAAATTTAATTGTGATTTAATTATTATAGTGTAAAGGAATTAAGAAGAGAGAAGGAAAGGGTGTAGGATTTTCTCCCACCTGACTTGTACCATGCGGGAAAGAGCAAGGATTCAGCCTGAACTCCAAGAGGGCTCAGCCAAGATGCCTGAACATGAATTAGCTCAAGGGAAAACTCACTGCCAAAACCCAGACAAATAGCTACCACCATACCAAGATGACAGAATGCTTAGCACGCTGCCATCCAGAGATGTCTCTCTGGGAAAAGAGGGAGAAGAGAGGAAGTGATGTGCCTTATATAGGCAGTTTTACATCACTTTCCTGTGTCTCATCTGTACCAATGAGAGCTTAGCTTGACTTAGGACAGGCCAGGGGTCTGTCCTCTGTTTCTGCACATGTCTGTTGAAGGCCAATTCCTCAGATACTTAATCCTTGAGTATGGTGCAGACATTCCTGACCTTGTTAAACTAAGTAGGGTGGAGCAATGTAGAGTTCCCAAGACCTGATTCTGTTAAACCTAGTATCTCCATTGTTACTAATCAGGAAATAGCTAAATCAGATCTTCTAAAGTAAGGTCTGAGTAGGGTGGTGTAGTTTTAAAATTCACAGTAGGCTAAATCAATATAATAAAATGACAATTTATCCTAAATTAATTTACTTATTTAGTGTCATATCAATCAAACTACTCAAAAAGAATTTCACTGAGCTTGCAAAAATGATTACAAAATTCACCTCGAAAGACAAAAAATCTATAATATCAAGAAATCTAGAATATCAAGGAAAAAATACATTAAAAATATATGAAGGAATGTGGCTCAGTGGTAATGGAACTCAAACTATACTATAAAGTAGTCATCATCAAATACTGGCTAAGAAACAGAGTGGAGGACCAAAGGAAAAGATTAGATAATCAACACACCATGGTAAATAACCATAATAATCTAGAGTTAGTTAAACTGAAAGAGCCAAGCTTTTGAGAGAACTCACTATCTGACAAAAAATGCTGGGATAACTGGAAAAAGTATGTCAGATATTAGGTGTAGACCAACATCTCATGCCATATACCATGGTAAAGTCAAAATGAATGCATGATTTAGAAATAAACAAATTAGAGGTACCCAAAATTGTTAAAGTGAAAACAAGATATAGAGGACATTATGAGATGTAAAATAGATAATTCTGATTACATTAAATTGAAATATTTCTGCATGAACGGGGAAATTAAAAAAAAAACTGGGAAAATCTTCATAACATGTCTCTTTGATAAAGACTTCATTTCTCAAAAAAAGGAGAGAGAATTGAGTCAAATTTATAAAAATACAAAGCATTCCCTAATTGACAAATATCAAAAGATATAAGCAGGCAATCCTCAGATGAAGCAATTATAACTATCTTTAGTCATATGAAAACTGCTACAAATAACTCTGAGGTACCACCTCATTCCTCTCAGACTGGGTAACATGAAAATAAAGAAAAATGAAAAATGTTGGAAGACATGAAAAAAATTGAGACACTAATACACTGGTAATGGAGCTGTGAACCTATACAGCCATTGTGAAGAGCAATCAGGAACCATGCCCAAAAGGCCATCAAACTGTACATATCCTTTGACCCTGCCATATCTCTAAGTCTGTATCTCAGAGAGATCAAAGTTAAGGGGTTGGGGGGGAACCTTCCTGTATAAAATTTAAAAAAAATTTATAGTAGTTCTTTTTGTGGTGACAACTGGAAATCCAATGGATGTCTTTCAGTTAGGGAATAACTGAACAAGTTGTGGTGTATGCTTGTAATGGGATACTATTGTACCATAAGAAATGACAAACAAGATGATTATTAAAAAAAAAAAAACTTGGAAAAGACTTATATGAAGTGATGCAAAGTAAAGTAACAGAATTAGGAAAAAGCTTTATACAGTAACTACAATAATGTATGATGCTCAACTGTGATTAATTTAACTTTGATCAACAAGGCAAGGTTTCAGGGCAAAAAAAAAGATATTCACCACCAAAGAAGGAAGAGACAGAGTCTGAATTTAGATTAAAACTTGCCATTCCTCACTATATTTCTTCATGAATTTTTCTCTATTGTAATTGACATGCATCTTGCTTTACATGATGAATATGGAAATATGTATTATATGATAATTTATGCACAATTTATAAGACTTGCCTTTATGGGAATGTGGGAGGGATGAGGAGGGAGAGAACATGATTCTCAAAATATCAGAAAATGAATATTAAAAATTGTATTGATACTTAAACTGGAAAAGAAAATAATAAATTAAAAATACACATTTGTCTGTGTTTGTGTATGTGTATATATTTATATTTCCTTACATTTGTATAAATACATACACACACAAATATACTCAATACCAAGAAAGAGGCATAATCCTTCACAACCTCACACTCTGGTACAGGTAAAGAGATGAGGTTTATATTTTAGCTACCTTCCTATGTGGTATAATCTTACTTCCAAATACAGAATCCAGTATGGCACCAGGAACTTGGCTTCTTAGAACTACCTTTCCAGGTGGGATCACTACAACATTATTCTGATGGTGATTACTGCCTGTATCTGAAAAAAATTAATCAAAGCAGAAATATTCCAAGCCTTGGGACCCAAGAGGAGAGAAGCAAGATATTCTCCTTTCCTGTCATGGTACCCTCTCTATGAGTGAACTCTGTGTGTTCTTCACCTTCTGGATACAGCAACTAAGAGAGAAGGATTTTTTATTAATCTGTGTATTTTAAGGACAAAGCTTCTTCCAGGCACACTCAGTTGAAGAAGCTACTATTTATTACCCATGTGGCAGAAAATAATCAGTACCTCTTCTCCCAGATGCAGGGTGCCCTCAATTTAGAAGATTTGGGCATGTTCTAAATCCCTTTTATTTTGATAACTAGAATAATAAAAATGATTCCCTATATAACTCTAGGTATTTTATTTGTTTATGCATATAACATTATTCTAAGGGGTCCATGACAAAAACAAAAACAAAAACAAAATCTAAGAACCCTAGCTCTAGATCTACAGGGCATAGGAAAATTTCACATAGGTTCTGCCTCCTATATGCTTTACTTCTGCCATATGAGTGATTCAATTCCTTTTCCAACTAAACACATCAATGTCATCTCAAACTTGAGTCATCATTGGAAATATACATCAGCCACTTTGTCCCCCATATATATATTTGTTTTTATATGTGAATAAACCTCCTTGATATTAATACTTTATATTGAAAATGTTGGTAACAATGACAATAATGTTAGTATGTCTACTCTGCATTATATTTAAAAGACTAGTTCTGCATAGGCCTATTTTTGGAAAATCTGTTTTGAAGGAATTGAATAATTAAGAACAGCAGTTCCTTTAGTATAAAAAAGGAGGCATTCAACCTTCGTTTTTTGGTTTGAATTGATTAAAAATCTTAGTTCAGTAATGTCTAGGAAATTAATAGTAAAAGTTTGTATCTGAATTTTAATGCAATATTTATTTTAGAAAACAAACAATGGATTTTTTTATAAGGACATACCAGGAAATGTTTCTAAAAGTCAGAGTCATTGGGGAATATTGCTTATACCTTTACTCTTTAAATGATATAATGCTATTTTTCAGTAATCAAAAACCATTGTGATTTCATTATGTAGACAGCATTTCAAGCATCAAAGACTAAAAAATCTCCACATCCCAGTAATCAATGTTGAAATACTATATACTTTCATATTGTGAATAAATATCAAATGTGATAAAATCTGAATAGTTTGCATAGCCAATGTCTATTCAGAACTAGAATTAACTTGGGATAAAAAAGAAACTTTCATTTTAATAGTTCTAAGTTTGTTTTGGAATTTAACTGACAGTCAATTCTCTTGATTTTTAACTATAAAGCATTAACAAAAATACTAATGTTAAAGACTATTAACATAAATAACAATTGAAAAAATGTTATAAATAATATCTTCCATTATTTCATATGATATCAAATCATCTAAGTTCCATTATTTGCTCCCTTATCAATTTCTTTTGGCAGCAATAAGAAACATACCTGAAAAAATATGACCAACTCTGGTTTAAGGAGAAAGTGCTGGAATTTTTTTGGTGTGGGCAGGGTCAGGAAATGATCATATTTAGCTCTTTGTTTCTTAAAAGAATAAAGTGCTAAAAAATGGAAAGGTGAGTTATAAGGCCACATCTTTTCTGATAATTATTCATTAAAAATCAGTTTTAAAGTGGATTTCAGAGTTATTTCAAAGCACCAACATAATAATATCAATGATTTTGTTTCTAAAAATCCAAATATAAAACCACTCCACAATATTTTAAGCTTATGACATGAAGTCTTGTATACTATTAAAACAAAGTCAACTTGGCAAAAGTAGGATATCCTAGAATGAGCCTAAAATGAGTTTAATTCTATCTAAAATATAATTATATAGACTTAAAAAGTAATGTCCGTAAGTGATTTACTATGGGGATGCATAACCTCTTTTCTATTTCCTTATTAACTAAGTTAATTTGTTAATACCTCTGGAGATAATATATTGGACATTAATTTCCATTTCTGACATTTTTTTTATTGTAATACCTCTCTGAAGAGTTGTACACCTTTAAAAATATTTCTTTAGGCAAATCACCTCCTTACTAAAAAATTATAAAAAAAACAACTTCAGTAGAACTTAAGTGCCTACTGGGCAAACCCTAAATCTGTTTCCACAATATGGCATTTACCATGATCTTTTAGTATTTCCCTTCTTGTGTCCTCTGTTCCAGCCAGACTTATTCTTTATCCATCACCACTCACATTCTCCCACAGAATACAATTTTTTATAAGAACCCCCTATCATAGGATTTAGAGTTAGTTCAATGACAATAAATAAATAAATAAATAAATAAATAAATAACAACTGTTTTTAAAAAATAATGTAAGCATTTTTGGTTTGACTGTTGTGAATCATTTCTCCAAGGGTGAAAAGATGAAATAACCCCCCTATATATTAACTATAAGTCTTCTTGAGTTGTCATTAATATAATGGTAATTCTTTTGATGGATGCATACATTCTGGTTGGAAAGTTAGCAAGATATATTGTCAGAAGAGACATCATCTGTCATAAGACCTACATCTTAACTACCTCCTCACCCCATCCAACTTTAACATACATTATGTGTTAACAGTGTAACATAATTTAATAACTTAATATAACATAACAGCTTAACATAACAGGTACCCAGGCCCCCTTAAAAACAGAGTGAGGGAGTATAATGTAATGGAAGCATTACCAAATGGCTAGAAAGAGAGCTGATGGATTGATCACAGAAATAGAGAAGTAATTAAAATAACATTGCCTTAGAAGACTTAACTTTTTGACCCACCACCTATGTTCTATAATCTTTCTACTTTAAGAAATTTTCATCAAACACCATTTTGCAATCTTTAAAAGAGCTGAAAGACATTTGAAGAGGGAGGATATTCTTTATAAAACGAAGCAAAAACTTATCTAAGGTTCCTAGTAAAGGATCTCCTACTAAATTGAAGAAGCAGATGAACAGAGCTTCATAAAGTATTATTTTCCTTTAAATACTTTTTGCATGAACCTCAGATGATTAACATTTACTTGCTTATTGTAAAAAAGTAGCTATTTCTTTCAACCAAAAAACCTATATTTTTCTCTTGCATATGCAAAGTAAATCTTTAAAAAAGAAAAAAAATTAATGTCATTTTTAGAGGAAAAAGTTCTTCAAGGTTTTTTTTTTCTTTTTATTTATAAGAAGGTCTTAAGGAAGTATAATATTAACTCATGGGGTTTATTTTGTTAATCTTATATAGGATTTAAAAACCTGAACTACTGTAATCATAAACTGAAGGAACAAATAAAAGTCAGTCATCTTTAGTAGTTTTTGCCTTTTCCAAATTAAGTCTTGACATTCATCTTGGAATCTTTTGCCATATTGGATCATTCTCTTAGAAGGAAAATTATGAACAGACACATGAGCATAATTTCTCTCTTTGTGTGGACTGGGAAAGACCCCTTTGTTGCTGCTGTGGTTTGTTTTGTTTTGTTTCTGGTGAAATTAAAAATGTTTGCTGACATAGGGTTTGTAGTCAAATTCAAATCTGAATGGAAGAAACAGAAATGTTTACATAAACCATCTCTTGTGTTCACCTCTTTTGGTAGAAGTATTGCTCTTGCCTGTTTGCAAGTGTAAGGAGTTGAGATTGAAATCCTCTTTAAGAGTTGCAATGTTTCTGAGGAAGCCCTGGAAAGAGAAAGCAGTAGAAGAAAAAGAATGATAGGCTGGGAAGCTTTATACCTAGAGAGAATTGTGGTGTGAGGGGCAAGACAAGAGTTAGAAGTCGGGTGGGTAGTAGTGGTGGGAGGCAGTGTACTCAGAGCATCTTTTAGCTTGGACACCAGCGGTGTAAGGAGGAGACAGCCAAGAGAAGACTGGGAAAAGAGCTTGCGCTCCTCCACCCTCCTCTTTTCTCGCTCCCCTCACAAGGGAGCCGGGATGGTGCGGTCCAGCCAGCTGTGGAGCTGCTGAGTGATGCTGCGAGCCCGTGGGTGCCCGGGGCGGCGACAGCAGAGGGGGGAGCTAACAGCTGGAGGAAGAGCAGGCAGGCAGAAGCGCTCTCCCTCCAGGCGGCGGCGGCAGTGGCGACTGAAGACGTGGAGAAGGTGAAGAAGGGAAGAGGGAGAGGACCCATTCCCCTCCGCTCCATCTCCCCCATCCTTTCACTGTCGTGGATAAAGCTGCGGTACAGACACCCTGTCGCTTGGTTGTCGCTGCCGTCTGCACCTCCTTCCTTTCAGCGGTTGCTGCTGGCAGAGCTGCTGAAGCTATAAGACTAGGGAGTAGCAACAGCAGCGGTGGCGGCGGCAGCAGCGCCCTGCGGGAGGGGAGAGATCAGCGGAGCCACTGGCTGCATTGACTACACATACTCAGCAGGAGCAGGACAGCAGCAGCGAGTTGGCTGCTGTTCCTTTGCTGCCTGGATGCTAGAGCTTCCCGGTCATTCGGCCACGGGCACCCTAAAGGAGGAGGAAGAGGAGGAGGAAGGGTCTGGACATCGGGGATAGGAAGAGGAAGGAGAAGAGAAGCAACAAAGCGCTGGCCATGGCCTCCAACTTTAACGATATCGTCAAGCAGGGCTATGTGAAAATCCGCAGCAGGAAGCTGGGGGTGAGTTATTCTCCTTAATCCTTCTCTTTTCTACCTGCTCTTCTCTTTGCCATCTGCCGTCCGCTACTTGTGCGGTTACCGGCGAGGTTTGACCAGCGCGGGCGAGAGAATCGAAAAAGCTGAGAGACTGGGAAGGGGGAGAGGTGGCCAGGAGATGGGAAGAGCAGTTGCCAAGAGTCCTCTTTGGCTGTCCGCTTGTTGCTTGGCTGGGATGGGAGCCTAGCGCTAGTCAGGGCTCTGCAGAAACGGGGCTCAGCCTCTCAGGATGTGGGTGGTAAGTCAGACCGGGAACCTGCTGTCGTTACTTCCTCTTCTTAGAGAAGAAAGACTTTGCTAGTTTGGACCGCCCAGTCTGGATTTTATATTTAAAAAAAAAAAAATTCAACTCTTTATTTAAATGTAAAGAGTGATAAAGTACTTGGAGCCTGCCATAGAACGTTCAGTGCCTTTGATATATGTGATCTTCATACAACAGAGGCATAAATATGCTGATATGTCATGTATTTTAGCATCACCCTCTTGTTTTCTGTTCAAGTGAATCCTGAAATTCCCTATAAGTACACTGCTTCTTTGAGTGCCACTGGGTATTTCAAATGGAAATGTAATCTACATGTGTAAACCCATATATATAAATGTATTTCACATGTGGATGTACACATATGACCATATACACACGTCTGTGTCTATGGGGAGAGAGGGTAACAACAACAAACTTTGGCCTGAAATTCTCTTGTATTGTGTGTGTGTGTGAGAGAGTAGATATTCCTTGACTTGGAGAAACAGTAAAGATATGAAGATTTTGAACTGATAAAGTGATCTTTTGGAGCGATTGGAAGGAAATATTGAGGGTGCCAATCTGTGGGGTGGGAGGTAGAGGAGAGGCAATTAGGAAAGATAAGCAAATGCTAAGAAAGGAGGAAAGAAAATGCAGTACTTGGAAGAGAATGGATGGAGGTGAAAACAGAGCTACTGACAGAGGGGATACTTAGAAAAAATGCACAGGGAAGAGGGCAATGAGGCAGAGAGAGGAAAAGCTAGGCTGGGGGAGACAAGTATTGATGCCAATGGTGACAGCAACAGAAGCAGACTGGAGTTGGCAGGGAGGAACAACACCGACTGTTGAGAAGGGGGCATTTTATTGGAACAGGAGGTTTCAAGATTTCAGTGGTGCGTCTGTGCCTAACAGTTTTGAAACTTCCCACTTCTGAATGAATATTTCCCCAATCTTAGCCCAAAATGACCCAAGGAGTGTCTTTATTTCTTTGCTAAATGAATAAACAGCCTAAAGGGACAGAATGAGGATTATTCTGCTTTTAGAAAATGATGGGAAAAATAATATTGTTGGCATGGAAAGAAAATATAGAAACATCCTAAGAAGGTCCACCGTTTCTAGGTCTATGGAAAGACTAAAGATTGTATGACATAAAGTATTGGTTTTTCCCCCACATCCTATCAAGAGCAAGCAGGTGTGTGGGGGTAAGAGGAAGAAAATGCCTGCCTTCACTTTTTGCGTTCCCGCTGCTACATTTCCCAACCATGGGTTAGGAGGAGTGACTATGCCCCCTTCTGATGTAGATGGTACTGACATCGTTCTGAAGGACACGAGGGGCTGAGCCTTGCACTCCTGAGATAATCAGAGAGCTATGTAGAAGAACGATTAGAAAAGTATTTTTTTAAATGACTTAAAAAAGCAAAGGGGGTACAGATGCTTGTGATTCCTTGAGATGAGAGGGAAAAGGAAAAAAAGGAGTAGGAAAACTGGGGGGGAAGGAGGAGATGAAAGGAAAAAAAAGTGGGGGGAGAGACAGACAGACAGATTTTCTGTTGTAGTTTTTCCATCCCCCCTTCCCCTAAAGGGCTTTTCTAAAGTCAAAGATTGCACCCTATTCCTTCCCTGGCAGATAAGGATAAGGCTATCTGAATAACTACATTCAGACAAGACCTTCTGGAGCTTATCAGCTCTAGATGTGCTGCTAATATTTATCACTTGCAAAAGATGTCAGCCTAGTACAGAACATAGGCGTCTAAAGAAAGGAGAATCATCATCAGAAATTGACCTTTGAAACCCCTTTGCTATTTTGACAGGGATGTTCACACATGCTCTCTCCCTTTGGAATCCCAATTATATCTGCCTCTGTAGGTGGTTCATGCTAATGGGTGATTTAAGGTCCCCAAGGGACTCCAGTGACTTGTGTTACTGTCTCCAAGCTCCTGATAATGAGACTATGGAATATTGTCTAAAGAATTAGATTTTAGCATGAAGTGAGTCTGTGACACTTGTGAAAGGGAGAGGAACACTGAGCCATTGTCAAAACATTGCTCCCCAAGCATTTCCCACTAACTGCTTTCCAGGTTTTCAGATGGTAAGAGGAACACTGAAAAATATACCTCCTTGGAAAATAAGGTCAAAACAAAAATCACTGGGTAGCATCTTCCAGATTGCAGTACCACTGGTATTCTGTTGATTTTATTTTTAAGTAACCAGTATAGTTATTATATATCTGTACAAATATGTACATGAAAATGCAAAGCATCTATGTACACAGTGATTCTGCATTTAGTGAATTTTAGTAAAAAGATAATATCCAAAATGCTTATTAAAAGACATGTATTTTTGCATATTTATGCATATATTATGCATGCATGTATGCATATATATTCACACATATATATCATTTAGGCCACATAATTGTTTTCTTTATCTACTTTAATATTCTACTCTGAAAAATATAAACTTGGACAATCTGGTATTTAGCCTGAAAAATCACTTGCTTTGTTTTGTTTGCTTTTTTTTTTAAACAATAAATCTGTACAGATACATCTCAGGTGCCTGGGAGAAAAAGAATCATTTAAAAAATAAATCTGGAGAGTTTTCTACTATTTATGAAATGCATATAGGAAAGTTCAATCAGTAGAATCCAAAGCAGATGGTACTATAACCTCAATATGTATAGTGGAGATGTCAGAAATTAAAGCTGTGAGCAAATAGATAAACCATTTTCATAAATGAGCATAAAACATAGTATAAAGGCGTATATTAGAACTATTTATAGAATATATTTTATAATTTAAATGTTTCTATTCCTGTCCCTACATACTAAAATTCATTCTATCGCAAATATTCATTTTAATTCAAAAGATAAATAACAATACTTTTCTTTTGGCTCTAATGTCATTTTCCAAATAATACAAGGATTTTAAACAAACTATTCATATATACTGTAGTGACTTACTTATGGTTAGAAGTGTTTATTACTTCTAAATAAAAATTTTAACATTCTCTAAGAAAATAGACCCTCAAGACAGATTATACCATGGATAATTCTCAGAAGACATTATGGTTTGCTTCTTTTCATTTTAAATGTTTCTCCTCATAAATTGTGTACTCTTAATTTAAATAAAAAAGTATACTTGTAGAAAATATTTTCCTGTGTTTTTTTCACAGCAGGTTGGGTGGTTAATGTGTGTTATGATGTTGTACTAGGGCAATAAAGTTTCTCCTGCCCTCTGGGTATTGATCCAGTCCATTAAAGAAATTCTTCCACTGCTTTTGCTCTTCTCTTCTCTGTCTCTGTCTCTTTATCTCTGTCTTTCTCTCTTGTCTCTGTCTCTGTCTCTCCCTGTAGATAAAAAAAAGCACAGGCTTCAATGAATCTAAGGGAATTAAGTTAAAGGTACTCCAATCTATAACAACCTGTAGATTGGCTGTTCCTCAGCCCACTCTAGCTGATGGGAGGAATATGAGTAAAGAGCCAAACATTAAAGAAAATGTATAGGTCTACTTTAAGAGTCAAATTTGCCTTGAGTCCTTGAGTTGTAAGCTTGTGGTTAGGACCTCTCTCTCCAAGGGTGTGTGGATAGGGGACAGCAAAGAAGAAGATACTGCTTGGTTCCATGAATCAATTCCCTTCCTTCTAAGAACTGAAATTTTTTTTTTGCTGATTTTGTTTACTTAATGAATTCATAGTTAAGGAACAATGATATGAATTCATTAAAGTTTTAATCTCCCTTTCTTTAAATGCCATAGTCTTAGTCCATATATAATAGATGTTTGCTGAATAAGATTTGTCCTATTTTTTAGCATTTAAAAGCACAGTTATATAATTCCACCAAAAATCCCTAGTGTTTAAATGAGAGCATCACAATTCATAAATTAGCATGACTTCTAGTCAATTTTTTCAGTTGAATATGAATACAGCGTAAAGAAACATTGATTTCTAAGATTATGAACTTTTTAGCTTTCTGCTTGCTTAAATTTATTTAAGCATATTAAAACCATAATGGGAAGATCGTTTTTTTTTTTTAGGGTTTTCCTCTGAGTAATATATGGCAATATGTATGTCTCAAAAGTCTTACCTGTTATGTAATCTATTCATTTCTTGTCTTTGGGATGCATATGTCCAACATTAACAATTCAGTGACTTATAGATTCAATTGTTTTACAGGAGCCCTATTTTTTGAAATTGAATTTTCTTTTAACCCTTGGAATCAAAGATTCTGGAGTATCTTTATGATAATCATTGTTAATAACCACCTTTAGAGACTTAAAAATACACTTGATTATGAAATCAATCACAGTTCAATAAGATTGTAAGTTCTTTTAGGATAGGTTCTGTCCTTTATTCTGTCAGTATGTTCTAAATGCCTACCAAGGGCTTTGCACATAATAAGTAATTAATAAATAACTTTTAAAATTGAATTGTGGAATAAAATTCAAGTTCCTTTCTAAAAAGAATTTCCAGTTAACATATAAATGAAAGAAATGTGATAATATTCACAAATACAAGAGAATTACTACTTTTATCTTTTTATCTATTTCTTGGGAAGGAGTGGAGCATCTTAGCAAGAGTGCTAGGTGTAGAATCAGAGTTCTGATTCTGAGTTCATATCCTTGTTTTTCTACTAAGTGTATCACCATGAACAAATAAATTTAACTTTCTGGATAGCAGATTACTTTTTTTTAAGTCTTATCAAACTTTAAATACATGATTCGATCCCATGACAATGCAGCCTCCCCAAGTACAAACTGAATAAGTAATTAAATTATGCTCAGGGTATTACTAAAATTAAGTGAATCCAATTGCCTTCCAATTAATTTACATTATGAAATATATCTATAGTATAGATGGTATGAAAATAGATTCTCCTGAATCCATGGAGGATTATTGGTAAATTTAAACTATAAGTTACATAAATAATTTGAATGGACCATGTCAGTATACCCAGAAATTGTAGACATTCCTAGTGATCTTGTTTAGAATTTAGATTCTAATTTTAGAGTGCTGTAGGAGTTGAGATTTATTTAAATGTTGATACACACTCAATGACCTATGGTGAGGGTTGGATTTTAGTAAGCAAATGCTATTTTTCTACATTTTTACTTGTCATTTTGTGCCTTTCTTATGAACTTGAAAGCAGAATATGCTCCCTTGACTAAATATGTAGACAGGAAAGTAATGTATGAAATATGTTTTTTTTTTTTAATTCCAGAAAAGAAAAAAATACCATCAGTATTTGGTGTATATTATATAGGGGATATATGGTGAATCTCTATGCATATATACTCCATTATACATATATACATATAAATAAACACATGTTAATAATGTGATGAAGAAATGGGCATATATAACTGATACATTTTCAAATGTATTATCCATCAATGATAAGTAGTGACATGGAGAGTCTTTGTATTTTATTTCTCATTGTGACTTTCTGTTTTCACTTAAAGATAGCAAGTCCAACAATTTCAGAATTAATAAATCTTGTAGTAAAATAATAAAGCTGTCTATCCAGTGACAGTGTGACTTGGAAAAACTAGAAAGCTATTGAGATTCACAAGACACTTCCATTCTTCCTACTTCATATTTGAGTGAAAACATTAGGTAAGGCTATCTTTCCCTTAAGTCTCTCTCTCATCTTCTTTAAAGTTTCCCTAGATTAGTTTGATAGTTTCTTTCAAAAAGCTTCATTCTGTGTATTAGGAGCTTAGGGCATGATGAAAAAAGAACAAGATATTGAAGTGTATCAGTCATTGACTTCTTTAACATATACTTCTTAAATCGTGTTTAAAAAAATGGGATGGGGAAAGTCTTGGTATACAATGCAGATAATTCTATTAGAGAAGTGAAATCAGCCTCCAGATAAGAGGAGGGTGAAGAATGAGAAGAAAGGGGGGGTATATGTAATATCACATTTGTATACATTTACTCATATGATTCTCACAACATTCCAAAGATAGAGTGAGGGTATAGATCCTAATGATATCAATTTCAAGTCTCACTCAACTTGAATCCATCCTTTACAACACACCACCAAAATGATTTTCCTTAGGTACAGGTTTGGCCTATTGAATAAATTTAATTTTCTACTTGTTGACAATATGATCAATTATAAAATTCTCTGACTTCTGAAGCTCTTTGGCCTGCCCCAACCCACCTGTCCAATACACCTTTCATACTCTACAATACAATCAAAACATCTTTCTTCCTCTTTAGCATTTAGAGCTCCATTTCGTAGTCTCAGTATTTTTGCACTATTTATACTGCAATGGCAGTAATTCATTCTTTCTCTTCCCTAATAGAATCTCTTCTTTCACACTGACCTCAAGCTCCACTTTCTATAAGAAGCCTTTTGTGATTCTCTCTCAACTGATACTACCCTCCCTTTAGACTATTTTGTATTGATTTTTTTTATAATTCTACATAAACTTGTGTTATTTCTCCCAATAGAATATAAAATCTATGAGGAAAGGTAATATTCCATTATTTTCCTTGTATCTTCTTGTCCTATGGTTCACAGAACTTGTCTTCCCACCAAGCAAGTGTTTTAATAAACATTTGCTGATTGATGAGCTAGTTGGTAAAATAAACATAGGCCTCACTATTGTCAGCCTTCCACACCACTCTGGATCTTCCAAACAAAAACCAAATATCCTATCTGAACTAATTTAATTTGTGTCAGTTTAAGTATTTTTTGAGCACTCAGCATGTGCCTGTGTCCTAGAAGTAGGAAGTCTCCTAGGGAAAAATCATAGTAGCTGTTTAGAATTGTATTAGAAAGAGTACATAGAATACTGGAGAACTGATTCCTATCTAACACACTTATGAGTTGATCACATTGTTATTTAACCTCTAAAAGATTTTGTTTTTCCCACTCTTAAAATGGGGGAAAATTATATTTGAACTAACTTATTTTCTATAATGTTTTGGATAAAGTGTTTTTAAAACTCAATCTTAAATTATTGTACTCATATATAGCATATACCTACAATCTCTCTCTCTCTCTCTCTCTCTCTCTCTCTCTCTCTCTATATATATATATATATATATATACAATGCATATTCATAAATATGTATATATACTATATATATCTTGTGTGTATATTGTAAACAATAATGAATGACAAGTTATAAACATAAAATATTTGTTATAATATATAAGGATAATAAGGATTTCTAATTCTAAGGGATTCTAAATCCACCCAAATAAACTCCCAGGCTCCGCAAGAAAACACTTCTCCTATGTTTCACAGGCTACACTAATCCTCCCTGATCTGACTAACCCAAGTTTTATACTATCTAAATAAAAATTAGCACTATCATTCTTATAATTCTTAACTTTGCCTTACAGTTATAAAACAGCAAAGGCTAGCTGGTTGAGTCTCAACAAGACTCAGAGTCCAAACCAAAGATGGCAACAGATAGTCAATAGAGTTTCCCAAGTTTGGAAAGGAAAACACTGAGCTCCTTCAGGTCTTTCCCTCAGACAGAGAGAGAGGCAAAGATGTTTCCTCCAGCCCTGAGAGAGTCTCTGAGATGTGTCTCTGCCAACTGCCAGAGAGAGTAATTGAAACAGAAAAATGGTTATAACTGTCAACATCTGAAATCAACATGTTGTCTCAGCTGTGCTTCAAACTCCAGTTCTTTCTCAAGCCAGCACTCTACTTTTTATCCCTAAACTATTAAAACAATACTCATTTTCTAATATCATCCTTGCAATTTACACACACACACACACAAGAAAACGTGGTTTTGTCATTCTGTTTATGTGGGTAACTCCCCTCCCCTGTCACTCCTCTCACCTTCCCTCTATAAATACTGGCAACATTGCTGGGATTTAAAGTTAAAAACAATAAAACAAAAAAACTGTGATTTTTCACTTTTGTTTGGTTGGGACAAATAAAATAGATAAGAAATAGATGAGCCTTTGAGTCTTTCTCCTTGCAATGCAGCCATATAGTAGAATTTTTGAGGCATAATTTTTCCAAAAGGCTAGCCACTAAAATATAACCAGAGATGTTTTGGAAGCATGATTATGTACAAGAAAACTATATTGTTAGCATGATCTTAAAGGATAATAAAATAACTTTTAAAAAGCTGAAGTATGAAGTATGACATCCTCTTCCTTGAAAGTGAAGATTATAGGTATACAAAGTAATCAAATTACACAGAAATAAAAAATTTCATAAGTACTTATTTTTCCTGTAATAGATTTCATCTACAAGATCTAGTAAAATATATTTGTAAAATTTGCCATTGTCTAAACCATATATCACTGTTCTCTCCTCCAGTGTTGTAATAGTTTTTGATATTTTATTTTATGGTACAGTACCATAAAGGAAATATCTCATTTTAGCTTGTACATCTGACCTAGATGGCCGGCTTTTGAAGTAAATTTGATTGTAATGGAGTATACAGCTCAGATCAGAATAGGTCACTTGAGTGCGGTGGAATAAGACTGTGAAGCCTTTGTTCCCTTTGAATCATTCATATTTGTGTCAAATTAAAATTCTAATGACACAGTTTTACACCATACTGTGCTCACAGTTTAAAACTTCTTTAGAAGAAAGAGGTTGCCCTTCTGTTTTTGTCTTTTACCATGCTTAGCTGACTAGATTACATGCATTTTTGAAGAACAAGTTTTCAGAATAGGACTTAATTGTCCTTATATGAAAGAATATAATTAAAAGTGAATATTGTGATAATTCTTTTAGTAAGAATATTTCATTTCATTTCAAATGGAGTCTCACATTTATCTCTTCTACCTCCCCCATTTCCCAAACCAACTTCGGCAATTTTGACCAGATAACAAAGGAATTCTATGTAGTGGCAAATATGATTAAATTTGTGAATAAAATCTTTTTGGGGGGTTCTTTTTTCTTTTTTTAAAATATGGAATGGAATAATTTTCTGAGCAGTTGATATTGTTCTCTGCTGCTATTATACAAAGAGAATCTTGTATCTGTCACTTGATGCAGGACTGAATAAGAGATAATAGGTCTTATTAGGTAAAAAGCAGTAACTTTTGTCATAATGAAAGTGATTTTATAACATGGTAATAAGTGACTACCTGTAGTTGCAATCATGCTTACAAGGTATGTTTGGCAATCTTTTTTCTCTGTTGTTTTTAGCACAAGTTGCTTGTAAATGACATGGCTTTTTTGTCTATTTTTACAAAGAGTAAGGATAAACATCATTATACAGTTTAGTTTGAGACCTAAGGAAAAGCTTGTAGTGGGTGTACTGAACATGACTTAAAAATTACCCTTATTTTAATTATGTCTGTGCTTCAGTAATAATTCTAACATGTACAACCTTTCCATACAACTTTAAGTTATACAAGTTTAGTCCCAAACTTGTGCAGATCAAGATTACTATTTATTGAAATGAGTCATCATGAGAAACACCTGTTAAGGTCTCTTTTAGCTCTAAATTTATGATCCTATGAACTTATGAACTAGATATTTAGTAGGCATTATCCAGTGTTACTAACTTACTCTGGATCATTCTGAATTAATATAGTCACATTTTTCTTGACATTTGAGGAAAAAAAAGATTATTAGTTCATTTTCTACTTATAGTGGTATGTGTATGTGTGTGTGTATATGTGTGTGTGAGAGAGAGAGAGAGAGACAGACAGACAGATATAGATACAGACAAGAGATATAGAAACAAAGAGTCAGATAGACACAGTAAACATTTGATGATATTTTATGATATTCTTTACCAAATGACAATATTTTTATTCTACTTTGTGTAAACAAGTGTGCTAACTCCTTTGCAATTATTCCTGATGGATGGGGCCGAAATTTAGATTCTTATGATTTCTATATGTGAAAGTATTGCCATTTATATTGCAACATATCTGTCAATGTGTCTAAAAGGGCCAAATGATCATTTCTAAAATGGATAGGTCAGTCACAGTACTCTTTCTTCAAAAATTTTAATTTCGGACTCTCCATTTGGCTACCAAAAGTGAATATGCAGTGTTACTTTTTCTTAGCAGAATCATTTTTATAACTGAGTTGTACAAAAAAAATTGAGGGCATTTAATACTTTTTTCATTACTGAGCAAGTGACTTGTCATGTATAATCCTCACACTATAACATAACTTCTATAATCCATCTTCTGGTTTGGAACATCTCTAGAAAAGTAGACCATACTTTCTAATTAGATGGCCCATTATAAATTTAGGCAAATCTAATTGTATGATATCTTAAATTTCTTACACTTGTGCAATTACCCTGGCCATCTCTGTATCTTCTCTCACTATCATAAATAATTGCATAGTATGACTATTAAACCATCTCCATAAAGAAAATGAAAGGGTGCCTACTTTAAGTGCAATTGTGTTCTTTTTATTTTTTGTTTAAAGTACTAAAGAAAAATCAATAATTTGATTTAATGAGCCACACTCTTAAAAGTCAAAGCCTTTTCTTTTACGAGTTCCAATATGAGTTAAATATTTTTAATGTACTTTTCCAATCACATTTTCTGGCATACCTGTTTGGAGCTAGAAGATAATGATTTGTTGATATTAATCAAGACAGGGGAAAATAAAACCATATGATATTCAAATAGAACTTTTCTCTAACATCAACTATTAATTTGAGGGGAAATAAATTTTTAAAAAGTTCCCCAGCTCTTATAAAAACTAATTTTGTGATGATAAACTCAAATTTCTTTAAACTGTTCTTTCATACATTGTTCCTGATATCTTGTCCAGCCCATAAAGGATCAAACTCAATTTTATCAGTTCATCTTATAACAGATATGCAAATTCCTTCTGTAACATCTACATTAACCCAGCTTCTGGTTGGGGATATCTCTAGAAAACTAGACCATACTTTCTAAATTAGATGGCCAATTTTAAATTTAGGTAAATCTAATTGTATGATTTCTTTCCTACCGGCTTTTATTAAACTGAAATGTGCATTCTTGACTTATCGGTCTTAATATTAATGCTAACATTGACAATGACCAAAAAAAAATAACTCTTTTAACATGGAAATCGAAGTAATCTTATTATCTATCATGGTTTTCTCTTTCACCTAATTCATCATGGAACCAGTTGTAGGATGAAATAAAAGGGCCTTTCACATGTCAAACTTGTTATGACTCCCTACAACTGCATTAATTTACTTATTTAAATGTTAACTTATTTAAAATTTCCCCAACACTGTGACACTATTGTATTTTTTATTCATCAAATCAATTTTTATTAATTAAAATTTCCTTTCATATCATTAACATGTAATTAGACTTCTAAGCTCATATGATTTTGCATAAATGCTACCAGAACAACACAAGAAATTATGTTCCTAATCATGGGCAAGAATGAAATTTGGTGAATCTTTTTTTAAGTATCATATATTCTTGGTAGTTATTGGGTGAAGGGGAGTGAGTATGCTGAAAAGTTAATATCAGACTCTAATTTTAGGGAGAAAGGCAGCACATGTTATATTAGTATAATAAATATCACTGAACTTAAAGGCACATACTTCAGACCCAGGTCATGATTCTGATATGTTGGTACATGGTTTTTTAAAATAACTTGTTCATATCTATCTCTTTCTTCATCAAATATGAATAATAATATTTATTCTTTCTTTCTCATGAAGTTGTGAGGATCAAATGAAATAATTTATGTTAAATTATATTGTAATAGCAAAAATTCTTCTTAAGTATCCCCATATTTTCCAGGGGATATTATTTAAAGCAGTTTACAAACCAAAAGTTTAATAAGATATTTTTTTCATATTCTACTGCAATTTTTATAAATTCTTTGATTTTCATGACAAGAAATTTTCTCATAGTTGAAGGAAATAGTTTTTGCGTGTTGATTGTTCAAAAATACACTTTAAGTAGCTGGGTACTCATGAGTATTTGAAGATTTGTTTTTCTCTGAAATGTACTAGCCTATATATCTTTCCTCTGTTTTACATTTCATTTTACCCTTATAATTGGCAATTTGCTATGAACTTACATAGAGATGTTTGCATTTATTTTTAAAATAAAAAACACAATCTACAAATTTATAAGTATTTATCTTTAGTGTTCTAATATTTGTATGTATCTTTTTTCTCTGTGCTTAAGAAAACTTCTGAACTCCTGTTTTGCAGGATGATTTAATAAACTTTAAAATGTATATGTATATATTTTTTTCCAAAAGACATATATGATTTTCATAAACCTTGCTTTCTTGCACCTGTTAATTATGTAGCATTTTCCTTAGTGAAATAAAATATTTGCCAAAATGTCATATTAAATTAAAACAATATTCACACACAAATTGGCACACCTTTTCTTTTGATGTTTAAAAACCAACAAATATGGTATGTGAAATTATATATGTATACCTGTCTATCTACGTCTATTTCTCCTCAATGTTAACATTAAAATTAGACTTGGAGAATGCCCACCCTCAGTTGTAGTTACCTGCCTAAGATTAATGTTTCTCACATGTATTTCAGGGAGAAAAACTTATTGTTATTGTCTCTAAACATTTGAATGGGTCTGGGGCAAAATGACTATTTTGAATTCATTTACCATTAAATGGTTTCAAAATTCTTAAGTAGGATATAGTCAACCTGGATAGATTAAGATGCAGAAAGTATTTATTAGAGTACCCCCCTTTTTTTTTACTTTGTGAATGAATTCTACTCAAACTCTGAAAGTCTCTTAAAATGATGTTTTAAAAAAGTCTAAATCAAAAGGAAAAGTGAGTATATGACCCAATTAAGACATTGTTGAATTAAGGTATTAGTTTGCAGACCAATGAATTAGTGGGAAATTCTATTCCTTATTCTATATAAACTTTGACAAATGGGGGTTATTGAAGAAGTAAATTATTTAAATCTTGGATGCATGCTCAGTGAGTATGTTGCATAGATCGATGTGTTTAGTTACCTTGAAGACCTCCTTAGATTATGGTATATAATAGAATTAGCTCTTGCAATCAAAAAAGAAAAATGTGTGAGATTAGATCACAAAGCTCATTGGTCAAGACTTCACAAAGGAATGAATGAGTGGTGTTATATGTCATGATTCTATGTCTAATCAACCAATTCATTAAATAAACCTAGTTTGATATTCACTAACTACAATGTCTTATGTCAGTTGATCTGAGAATGAAGTGAATTTAGGAAATTAAGAGTTTAGATAAAATAATTATAGTTAATTGAGGACACAGAAAAGCAGAAATCAAAAAAGCTAGGAAAACTAGGAGAGAGCCAAATAGCAGGGCAGCTATTCCTAGACACATTTGGAATCCCTTTTAGATTTAACCTCTCCTAAAGAAATTCATGGCCACTCATGTTTTGAAGTGATCTCTCCTGCCTCTGAAATCCTATTACACCTGTATGTACCATTCATAATTTGTATGTTTTGAATATTACTTCTAATTTTTTTGTATTATCTGTTTTGATAGCTTCAAACTCTTCATGGACAATGGCCTAACTTACTTTATAGAGACTATAGTTTCTATGCTATATACTATACTATTCTAGATCATAATATATTATATTATTATGCTATAATATATTTTATAGCATAATACTCTGTATTATACTATATACTATGCCATACTGTCCTTTAGTATATTATACTATACTACCCTGAAAATATAGTAGAAACCCAATAAATAAATATATGTTCCTCACTTTATTTTCGGCAATCTATATTCTTTTTAATACTGCATTGATTTATTTTTCAGACCAAAGCAAATGGATATACACTTATTTTCATTATTTCTTCATCTCATTCCGATCTGTCTGATGAATGATCAGAATTATTGCCCTGTGAGAACTCAGAGATTACATTCTAAATAAGTGGAATAGATAGGATTGTACCCCTTTTGCTAAATTACTTTGAAATAATGACTATGATAGAGATCTTTAAATTCCTAACTTTAGCCATGAAATAGCTGCCACTTAAATTGAGTAATTCTAGTAATGTTAATCTTCACCATAACTGTAGGCTAAATACCATCATTCTGAGTGGCACATAGCTCACTAGCTCTTTATTAATTTGGGGGGGGTATATGACTTTGATTCTTTTTTGTGGTTCCAAGCTAACATTGCCTTTGAAATGTCATTCATAAACATTCCCCAAAAGAGCACCTTTAATTGATAGGGCTTAATCCTTTTTGAAAACTCCATTCATTCCAGAGAAAAACTATAGAGAAACACTTATCTAACTTAGGCTTCTGTCATTGGCTGAATTTTAGAAAAAAAGATGCAATTGTTTATTCCCAGACAAGTTTTAATGTTCAATGTCATCTCAATGAAATGTCTTCTTGGAGTTCCAGACAAAAATAGATCATTTGACTCAGCTCCCTTCCAAAGAGCCTTCGCATACACCTGGATAGACAATATACTATTTCATAGTAGTTTCTTTTTAAAAGATAATAAAACTGCCCACAGTATAAAGTAAATAAAGCCCCCAAGAAGGTGGGCTTATAATGTTTCACTTATGTGTTTTACACTGACAGGTCAATTTATATCCTTAAATAGAAGATGAGAAAAATACAACCGTAAAAAGATTACTCAGAGACCACTATAGCATTTGGGAATTCATCATTTAATCAGGAGAGAGAATCAAAAGCTACAATGTGTAATTGTTTCTTTTGAGGGTTAGATTTGGGGGCAGAGAGTGAATTGGTTTACCATCTCTAAGGCTTTGTAACAGAACAGCATGGTAATGAGGGGCAAAATAGCCAGCATGGGATAAGAACAGTTGAGAAGTGCTGAGTTTACCTTTGCTTTTGGCTGAAGTCTTGTCATAGCATAGGTGTAAGAGCAGTCAGACTTGCACATGCTTTGGGAGTTAATGTCACATTCATCAAATTCATGAGCTTCTATGCTCTGTAACTCTGAAGTGGAGCATAGAACTAACTGATACATATGCAGCATGGGCACTGGCTTCATCAGGGCCTCTTTGAAGTTTTCCAAAAGCAGCATGATTCCAAGGGATGTCTTTGGCAAGAAATCAGCAACAACATAGAGAACTCTCTTAAATAATATCTTAAATCTATCTGTATCAGGATTACATTTTCAGTTCCATAAAATGTGATTTAGAAGGTCCACTGCCAAATCATTACTTTCTAAAATTCTGTGAGGAAGTCAAATATTGAGGCAAAAAATAGTCCTATAATCATTGTTTCTTCAAAATGGATCTGAAGAGGAGAGCGAGCAAGGGGATTTAGAAAAACTAAATGTTTTTCTTTTCTCTTGAAAGAATTTTCTAAATCTTATAAAATTTTGCTTACCATTTTCTTCCCCTATTGCTTTTATAATTTCATATCATCGGTGATGAATGAATGGCATTTGTTATTGCTTTTTAAAAATATTATCTTTCTTTTTTCCCTTTCTTTCAAATTCTCATCTCTCCCAAAAGAAAGATGAAAGGAAGGGAGAAAAGAAGGAAAGGAGGGAGGAAGGAAGGAATCATATTACCACAATTCAAACAAAGCAAATTCCCATAAGAAAGTTCATTTCTGATTTTTCATATCATTCATTAATCCTCCTTTTGTTAGGTGGGCACCATTGTTCTTTATCAGTCATCTGAAATCATGGCTGTTCATTTATTTGATCAGAATTATTAAATCTTTCAAATGTGTTTATTTGTCTAATATAGATATTCTAGTATATATTGCTATATTGTGTACTATAATATATGCTAAAATATGGTAAAAACCATTTTTTCTGATTCTGTCTACTTTACCTGGAATCAATTAATATGAACCTTTCTGTGTCTCTTTGAAACCATCTTGTTGCCCATCTTTTTACAGCTCAATAGTTTTCCATCACTTTAATATAAAATAATTTGTTCAACCATTTCTCATTTGATGACTATCACCTTGGTTTCCAGTTTTTCCTACAACAAAAAAAGAAATGCTATAAATAACTTGTACATAGAGTATGTTCTGAAAGATTTAGTTCATTTATAAGCTGCAATAACTTACTGGTTATTGATTCTTGCCTTTTGTTTCCATTTTAATGTTAATTTAATATGCTTAGTTTAATTTAATATGTTTAGTTTATATTTTGCAATGTTTAAATTGGGTAGAGTGTAATTATTTGTTATGAATTAGAATTTAATATGTACTATCTTACATCATTGCTATAAGCATAATGTGAAATATATATGAAAGTAATTTTAAATTTTCAGTAAAGTATTATTTTTATAATTATTCTTATCATTTAATTCTTGATTTACATTCAAGAGGGCTCATCAGTAATATACTAAAAGAACCTATACAACTTATTTGTAAGGGTATGTATAGTCTAAATTATACTGTGTATACCTTTAAATAGCATTCCTTCTTGTATTTTGCAGTTTTCCACCTCTCTAGTTCTCTTGGCCATGAACCTGCCTATTCCAACCCCTTCCCCAAAATTTCTACTTATTTTTCTCATATCTACTATAGCACACTCCTAGTTGTATTTATATGTACTAGTTATTATATAGACAGAATTAATATATACATTAAATTTATCCTACCACAATTTTTAAAATTGATTCATTATTAATGAAATGTTATGATCTGTTTTCCCAAAAGGTATGTACTCAGGAAAAGTTAGAAATCCTGTGGATTACAAAGGTAACTAGGTTTCCTCAAGAGGTGATGAATTCCTCTTCTGTAGAAGTCTTCAAACAGAGACCGAATGACAATTTGTCAGGTATGTTATAGTAGGCATTCATTTTGTGAATTTCAGTTAGAAATCACTTCCCACTATCCAATTTGTGATTATCTGGAGGCAGAGAAGTTTTGACTTGAGAACATCTATTGAATCATTGAAAATTATTTCTGTTTTTTTTTCCACCTTACCTTTAACTTTACTGACCATATCTTGGGAATACACTCTTCCCACCCTTCTTAATTGTCTCATCCTACTCCCTCTAGAACATTTTTAAAAGATGCCATCAGATTATTAAATAATGCTATTACTTGAAACCACATTTCTCTGTTGAAACCACTGCTGTTAGTCCTTTAAAAAATGATTGACTTCTTAGCAACCACAGTGAAGGAAAACCCCCATTTTGATGTTTTGCACACACTTTTCACTTCTTTAGATCTCTTAGACCATTAACTCAATTAAGCTAGTTCTAGAATGGAGTAGAGTGGAAGCATGGTTTGAGAATGAGACTCCAGGGTACAGTTATTGATGTGCATGTAATGTAGTGAAATACAAGGAGCTAGACACCCTCACATCAGCAGGCAGTGGAAATTTAAGCAGAAAAAAGTACAATATTTACTTATTAAAGATTTCCAAGCTTCAGTACTAACAAAATATAGGAAAGAAGCTGCAGTTATTCATGACAGAAATTGTGTGGAATCAAGCATTTGAAATCCATAATAATTATGTTAATTAGATAATTCTAAAGCTATACTATTTGAGGCCTAAAAGTAAGAAAGATTCCTAATAGAGCTATTTTTCAATACCTAGGTACTGATGGCATCATTTCACTTTAGGAGAGCTTTGAGCTTTGTGTCTCTCATGATTTAATAACACTAAGATGTCTCCAGTTTTAGGAGAGCTAGTCCCTAAGTTCAAGAGATGTTAAAATTATTCTACAATTTAAAGGACTTTTTTGTTGGTAGTATTTTTGCTTTGTTTTGTGTGACCAAAGCCTTAGCATAGGACTGAATGTTAATGTAATGCAAGACATGACTCTTTTTAGCCTGATTCTCTGCAGTACATATTAGGAAGACAGAGCGATATATTACAAAGAGCACCAGACCATGTATCAGATGACCTGCATTCTTATTCTAGTTCTATCATTTACTAAGGCATGGATGTCTAAAAACACAGGCTTTGCTATTCTCATGCATAAAATAATAATGATGATTATTGTTGTGGTGGTTGTGAACTTACAAGTGACACTTTAATTTTTTTTTAATTTTGCATAAATTTCTTCATTTGATGAAACCACTTGATCTGATGTTTTAAAAGAACTCTACACGTTCTAATAGCCCTAGGGTGTTTGATTGAATGACAGGGTTTTGAGGTACAGTGGAATGATTGCTGAATTTGGAGTCAGAGGACCTAATTTCCAATACTAGTTCTGGTACAATTTCTTTCTTTAAAAAATCACTTAATTTCTTCACATCTGAAAATTGAGGGAGTGTTTGAAGTAATTTCCATGACAATGCCTGTCACATGCCAGGAACTCAATAGATAGATCCATATGTGTATCTATTAGCAGTTTCTGGACTGGGAGGAAAGGGTGGGTGGTGATATTTAAAGGTCATTGAGAACTTGACATCTGAGCTGAGATTTAAAGAGTGAATAGCATTTAATGAAGACAGGGATAAAGAAACAAGGCATTTTTCAACAAAGGACCCTAACATAACAAAGGAAACAGGACTTATTACATAGGAAAAATAGTAGATAATTGAAAAAGAAAAGAGATTATGAATTAGGAACAAGTCAGGAATAAGGAGAAATAGATTGGATGGGACTGTATTGTCAATGATCTTGAAGACATCTCAAGGAACAAAATCTTCATAAAGTAGTCAGTCTTGAGTGATTAATTTGGCTTTCAGTTATTAAACAGATATTAAGAACTCATTGTCCAGAGAGCCCTGCACTAAGAGTTTGTAATACCTGTAGTAACTCTCAGTGGTAGGAGAAAGAAGAGTATAGAGTAAGCAACATTACAATAAGACTTTCAAACATATGACTTTGAGCTTTGGGGGCATTATTCTACCTCTATACAGTGTACATTCGAATCAAGTTGACCCACATACTTTTATCTGAACTCAGTACTTCATCTTCTACCTCTATGCCTTTGCACAGGCCTTTCCTATTACTTGATGTACTTCCCTTTCACCTACTGGTCTTAGAATCCTTAGCTCTTTCAGAGCTCATTTCCTATTCGGTCAAGAAACCTTTCCAGATGTTCCTTGTTATCAGTTCTCCCACTGTCCTCCTCACAATATCAGGATTGCTGTTATATGTTTACATGTGGTGCTATCCATTCTCCCAAGTGGCAATAAACTCCTTGAGAAGTATGCTGTTTGGTTATTTTTTCTTTCTATCCTTAGTTTTTAACATGGATCTTTGCATAATTCATTTCTCTAATAATGTATAAAAGTACATATTTCTACATTTATATCTTTGAAAAATGTCTTGGTCCTGGTTCACTAGGTCACAAGTTCAAGAGGTTCTCAAATAGGAGAAAGCAAGAGGCTAAAAACTTCTTAAGGATTATTAGCCAAGGAGCAGTATGAAGAATGAATGGTACTGGCAGAGAGTATAGAGTCTGGAAGATCACTTTAAAAGACTCCTTTAAAATCTAAGTACTGCATAGAATGAAAAGACTTTAATCAAGTGGTAGTGCTGTGAATAAAAAAGACACTTTCTTTCAGAGTTCATTTCATATGTCTTCTCTTTTGGGAATCCTTTCCTCATATTCTTTCTTGCCTAAAAAAAAAAAGTTAAAGTCATTTCCAAATGTAGCCTATTTGAAGTTTGCAAAATGGAATAGAGCATTATATTTAAAACAAAAAGTCCAGGACTTAAATATTCATTCTACATTTACTTTCTGTGCCCAGGTGAGTTCCCTGACCTCAGTATACCTTATTTTCCTCATTTACAAAATGAAAGTTTGGACAAGATGAAATTCGGAATTGAGATCAGTTCTACCTCTTATGAATCCTTTCCAATAATCATTTCCTTGGCTCTAGAGGGTGATTATTCATGGTTATTGGTGACTTTGTTTTGCTTTGTTTTGTTTTTTATTGTACACCCAGGCACCAGGATGAGAAATAGAAAATGAAAGCTGTGAAATCCAGGTTTAGTTGAATCTATCACCACCTTCAAAATTGCTTACCCTCTATCGCATCTCATAAAGGAGTAGAATAATGGAAAATGCTTAATACCCTCTTGGGCACAGGTCCTTACTGGAACTTACAAAGTTAGACCTGCATATTTTCTATTCAAAATAGCTATAGGAGAAATAATTGTTTGAGGCACTTTAGAATCAGATCTATTGTAGAAAAGTTTTCACTGGTTTTCCTTTCTTTGTTGCAACCATCTTGCTGGAAGTTACATGTGCCATTCATTTGTGATTTCCTACAATTTACCCAGAAAATTACAAACTGAATTGTTTTCTGAAAACAGAATTAACATTTTCCTCTGAATTTTGAGTTTATATAAAACCCCCTTTGTAAATCTTGGAAATGGAATTTATCAAAAGAAAGAGTTCATAAAATGTTAAAGAATGAAAGAATAGATCATTATGCCAGATGTAAAAATGACCTAAAATTGGTTTTCCATCATTTGTTAGAAATGCATGTCACAATTCTAACACATATATAAATATTCCAACCATTTTCTTACATTTCTGTTTTCACTTGAAATGTCCTGCTTAGATATAGTTTCAGGGCTACAATTTGCTTGAGCAAAGTAATGTCTTAACTTTGGAATATTAACGTCATAATAGGACACATCTAATCAATATTAGCAAGGGAGATTATTTAATTGACTCTGTGCAAAGAAGAATCATGAGACCTTCCACCCTGTTTTTGAAATACCTCTTACTACTTAAGTATTTTAATGGGTTCTTACCAACTAGTCTTAATTGCTCATTTTTGCAGACCCAGAATATTTACTGAGAAGCTTTACTGTGAGTTAAACCTCAAGTACTAAGAAATTACCATTTGCACTAGAGTTGTAAAAACACATGGCAGATATTTCTGTTATATACAAACTTATAATATTTTGAAAATATTGGAAGATAGATGACTCGGTAGATTGAGAGGTTGGTGCAGAGATGGGAGGTTCTAGGTCTAAATGCGACCTCAGGCACTTTCTAGCTATGTGACCCTGGGCCACTCACTTAACCCTCTTGACCAAGTTCTCTTCTGCCTTAGAACCAATATAGCACTGATTTTAGCACAGCAAATAAGGGTTTAAAAAAACTTTACTATTGAAATAGGCAGAATTTATGGTGGAACTATCTCAGGCTAGTAGTACTGTCTCAGGTTAATGGATTTTTTTTTCTGAAAGAGGCAAACATACACACATACATCACAATCTGTTGCAGTTATGGAACTGCTTCTGAAATCAGTCTGTAGCTCAGGTAATAATTGAATGCTTGACATTTATTCCCAAAACCCAATGACCAAAAATAAATTTTAGTCCATAGAGAGAAAAAAAGGAACTATAAGCTGTACATGTTGTTGAAAGGTCTAGGATTCATTTGAGTATAACAGAGAAGTTATCCTGTCTAAAAGTTTTAGATTTTCTACTTCAGTACCCACATTCTAAATCCAATTTTTGATTATTCATTAAACCTGCATCTTCTTTTCAAATATTTAGAAGATGAAAGAACCTAAAGCCATGCAAAATTGAACATTACTGAATCATTCATACTCTAAAGAAAACAAGTGTTTCTGTTGTTCCTCTCATTTGGAATTTTGGTTTCACAATATGGTATAAAAATATGAATCTCTCAATTATAGGCTAAATTTACTCTCCCATAAAATAAAGATCTGAATTTGAATGCTGGACTTGTTACATCCCTCTTTCTTTGACCTTCAGCAAATCACTTTGTCTATCTGAATCTTAGTTTTCTCAAAAGTATTGATAACATCTTCAAAGAACCCTCAAATTATGAAATACTAATTTTTATGATAAAAATTCTTAAAAGGCTACTGAATTCAGGATACTTTTAAAAAGTGAGTTGAAATTAAAATAAGACCCAGGATGTTTTAATCATTTTATATCAGAATTTTTTTACATATATACTTAAAAAGGTTAATAATTTTATCATTTTATTTCCTTTTCCTCCCCTCCCCTCCAAGATCACAATCTCTCCATACCTCAGGAAATAGAAAGTCTTCAAAAGTTCAATGGTCAAATAAATTAATTACTTTTTAACAGCCTCCTGGTAGTTGGCCTCTCTTAGATACAGTTCATATCCTGGCCTATATGCTGGCCATGAACTTAATAGCTTTTTCCAAGCTTGTTAGATCCAGATGGAGCTTATGCTCTCCTGTATTAGCCTTTAAGGACCTAAATGTGATGAAGTAATAGATTCTAATTTTTGTGAAGTATTTCATACTTTACAAAATTTGGTAACAATATTCTTGTGTGGACCTTTATCTGAGTTTTATGATTTTCATACCAAGGATTAAGTATCAAAAAGGGTATCAGTGTAACAATGATCTTTACTTAATATCTATTTAACATTCACTTTACTTTCCTTGCTGGTGTTAGTAAATATAGGGCAGGTATGCGTGTTTTTCAAAACTGAATTTTTAGTATTTAACATTCAATATTAACTAATCACATAGTAACTGCTTCTATAACCATCACATTGATCATTTTAGTGGATAAAAGGCTGTGTTTAGAATCTCCAAACTCCAGATGTTCTTAGCAAATAAAGGGAAAATTCATTGCACATATGGTGCTACTGAAAATAGAATTCAAGGGCTTCATTTTCCCACATTAAAATGGTTTTAACTTCATAAAAACTCACTATGATTAAGCACCTAAGAGAGAAGACCACTATGGTAGTACATTACAAGTGAAGGACAGTGGCCTAATTATTGTGCTATAGGAAATTGCATTGGACAATAAAAAGTCAGGTGTTCACAAATTACTGCATTAACATGTTACTAACTCCTATGCCACATTCTAGGTTATAGTCTATTCAAGGTACAGAAAGGGCATACCTGGTCTAGAATGTTCTAGCAAACTAGAAAAGTCTTTTCATATGGACATGGTGACAAATTATGGAGCAATCATCCAAGGACAAGCCTAACCCAAGTGCAAGGATATCCATCACCACAAGGATAGCCATAAGGGGATACTTTTTTTTTTCTTCTCTAGCTCATAAGAGATCAAAATCATGTACTATATAGCACTATATGTCTGGTACTATAATAAATGCTTTATAATTATTATCTTACTTCACCTTCCAAACTATCCTGGGAGGGAGGTGCTATTATTATCCCCATCTTAGAGATGAGCAAACTGAAGCAAACGAGTTAAGTGACTTGCCCAAGATCTCACAACTAGTAAATGTCTGAGGTTGAATTTGAACTCAGGTCTTACTGAATACAGACCTTGTACTCTATCCCCTATACCACCTAGCTGCTTGAGTATTTAAGTGCTACCCACAATTTGCACACAATCCTATAGAAGAGTTAAACATAGTACATCAATAATACATTTATATATATATATGTGTTTGTATTTATGTGTACATATATACATGCATGTGTATTTATGAATATGTATAAAGTAACCAAAAGTATCACATAGTTTCCATAAACATCTATTTTCCATACCTTAAAATATGGCCAAGTGAGTCACCTTACCTCTCTAAAATTTAAAATTTAATCTCAAATAATAAAAATATTATATTTTAGGAGGTTTATTAAATGATCATTAGAAATCAAATAATAAAGGGGATACAAAATAAAAATCATGTGCCCATGGCTGGTTAGCCATTTTCAAAATCCCCACCTTACCACCATCACTTCTGATTGCTGCATCATGTCAAAGAGGAGGACCAGGACTGCCCCCTGGATATTTATTCCCTGTCTACAGGAAGAAGGTAATGACAGGAAGTCAGTGGTCTCTCTGGAAGTGTAATTCCCCTTTAGGGTGACAAATTATACACCTCAGAGACATTCCCCATCCTCCTTAGTAATGTGGTAAATTTGAAAGATCGTTGACATGAAATATGATCGCAATCCATATTCTGTTGCACAGATTACTCACCAGGTCCAGGGGTATGGTTTCAATCTCAGCCTGGGCTACACTCCTCTTGTGTGTATATAGGCACCACTAACTTCAAGGACACCAGCTTCAGCTGTATATAGAGTAAGTGAAAACATAATTGAGAAGAAAATGGAGCCTCTAGCGCAAGACAAGGAAGATCACACAGACATGAAACAATGGCAGCCATTAAGCCATTAAGCCCCATCTTCTTAATCTACATATGAAATCTCATGACCTTTGGTGTTCAAGAGACCATTCACTGCCAGGTCTAGCACAACGTGGTGAATGTCCTGGTAACAACTACAGGTAGTATTGAGGAGGATCTGATCAAGTATTTGACATCCATGTGTCTGAGTAAATTTAGCTTGAGAAAAAAAGGCATCAATAATATAGGAAACCTGTTTATCCCCAGTGAAAATTGGTACAAATCTAAGGACTAGCTAATGCCAATTCTGGACAAGATGATTCTAGAGCAAAATAGATAGGTGATACCCTCCAATATGATTGTACAATTTAGCAAAGAACCTACTGCTGTGTATTATTGGATACAGAAGAACATCTCAGTGTTAAGACCGGTTCTGACAATTAGTGCTCTTGGGAATAATCTTTTGCAACTCATAATAGAACCCAGAGCTGGTGTTGGGCATTGTGGAAGACATCACTCATCAATGCCCAGGAAGGGCAGGCCTGATGAAACACTGAATTGCCAATGCTAATTTTGTAAGGAAATTATGCCATCTCTTTGAAAAAAGCCAAAGAATGTAATGGCTCAGATCAGGTGTGCAACCAGATCTTGCTATGTCCTGGGGCAAGACCCAAATGAATTCAAGGCCAGTAACTATCTATGCTGATATCTCTCCTCTTAACTCTGCTTGTGACATATCTTTGGCCAGAAAGTCAGTACCTTCATTTTTGAAAAGAACAATGGGTGAGCAACAGGTTCCAAAAGGACTTGGAAGCTTGAAGTCCTAGATACAGATACCTTGTATTTATTGTCTCACAGTTACTCCGTGTCATTTCCAGACATCAAAGAGCTCTTGCCAAGTTCAACAAATATTGAGGCTTGAGATCAAGGTCTATTTATATGTCAGATAATAGTATGGATCCCTATGGTCAATAAGCCCTATAAGGTCCATGAGCCCTATAAAAAAAGGCCACCTTACTCATTGACTAACCTGAATTGTCTATTTTGGGGAATCATTTTCTGGGAATTCAAATAAAATACATATTCAAGGGAAGAAGAAAGCACTGGGTACTACTTTCAGGTCAGTTAATCTCTCTTAGCCTCAGTTTACACATCTATAAAATGATAGCATTTGATTAGGCTAACTCTCAGTCCCCTTCCATTTTTAGATCTCTTATCCTATGATTCCATAACTTACTTTTTAAGCATTATATGTACAGCTTTGGGAATATCAAAATGGAGTTTAACTTTCATAGGCTACTAGAAGGTTCCTTTTTATTGTTTTATCTGGAATCTTAATCAGCAGCAACAAAGCCCAGACATTGTATCACTTAAAGAGTAAGATGTTGCTAGTGTGGGAGGAGATGAAACAGATATTTTCAAAACAGAAGCATTTGCATGCCTCTTTAAATATCTTTAAAATAGACACAAAGTAGCACACAAAATATGTGAATTTTACAGTATAAATTATACCTCATTTACATGATTATGCTTCTTTTCTTCTCACTCTTTTAAAATATTGGCAAGATTTTCTCCAAAACATGACCAATGTAAGATGAATGTATATTTATTCTATTTCCTAAAATACTTACTTCCTGTGGTGTGCAAGCAGATTACCATGGAATATAATCAGAGCTACTTTCTCTACACTAGCATTGTTCCTTTTGATTTGTTCACTTATTAAAATCCTGGCCTCTTCTTTGGGATTTTGCATGCAATATGAAGAACAGAAGGGTGTGAATGAGCTGAAGGGATTGCTACTCTTCTGGAAAACCATTCCTTTTCAGCTATCCAAATTTTTTAACTAGAATATCCAAGTTATCAGCTGACATCTGATGTTAGTGGGGAGTTGAATAAACCAGTAAGTCAGTGTGCTATCTATCCTTAGCATTAAATGAAGAACAAAAATTCCCTTTTTTAGGGGCTCAATGACAGAATTGTGGAGTTACTTTTTCAGACAATCCTCACTTGACTTTTCACAGATTGGTCACATTATTTTGTCTCAAGCTTCAAGAATTACTTGCATATAGACTATTCTTAAAATATTAATTCCAAAAGATCAATTGCAAATAGTTTTGAAACCATATACTGTTTTGAATTACCCATACCACTAAACTCTATTAGCACAGATCACAGATCTGATTTCTTGATGTAGATATTGAAAGTGACTATGACTGTCCTCTTCTGTTGTGTGGAGAACAAAAACTGAATGAGTAAATGTAATTTGGGGAGTATGGCTTTTTATGCAGAACCAAACAGTCAACATTTTAATATTTTTATTTACATCCAAAAGTGAATTATAAAGAATTAAATGCATTTAAATTTTATTTTTGAAATTTTATATCATTCCAAATGGTTTCATTCCAGACATATTAGTTTTCATTCCTTAGGGCATATGTGCAGGAATATATAGTTTGAAAGTCAGAAATTGAATTAACTGGAAATTAAAAAAATCTATAAGTAATATTTTCTGTTTAAAGCACAGGCTTTCTAAAATCCATTCCAAATTATATAAAACTTCATCTTAGCAAAAGAATACACAAAGGCTAGAGTATACAATAAAACAAAAAATGATTGGTGACATTTTTACTAAATACGTTGTTCAGTAAAGGCAGGGTTCCATTTTAAAATTTATTGTTTTGCATTATTATTAGTATGATTCATTCATTTACTATCTCATAGGTGCAACTTGTCTTTAGCATTTCTGACACAACATCTGAAAAAATTCACTTTACTTTTTGGGATTCTAGCTTCTTTACCAATTACAAAGGCCTTGGACTAGATGATCTTAAGGTCCCATCAAGTTCTGATATAATTACATTCATCTTAGGTGGGACAACATATTTTTTACACTAGACTGCTTTTCCCCCCAAGAGAGGTAACCACCATTGTATTGAGTAGACACATAATTAATAAACCCAATGATTCATAAATATTAGAGAAATATAGCCTTTTAATTTACTCATTTTAAAACTGATTCTTGCTGTCCTGTATGATCTCTCTGCAAAGAGATACAGCTACCAAAAATGACAAATTACTGACATTTAACAAATAAATATAAATTCCACATTTAATGATTTTACCTGCTAATGTTAAATTTCTAATATTTTTATATTTTTATAAATCCTAACATAACAACAAGCAAAACAAAATATAAGTATAAAACAAAATATCCAATCTCGAAATACAGCTTTATTAATAATGTGTTATGCCAAACTAATTTCTTTTTTTTTCCTGGTTACTGGACAAGTATATCTGAAAAATGCTATAGATAGAATTTATTTTAGCAAAGTTTCCCAATGCTGTCCTGGAGAAAAACAAAGAAACATAGGTGTTTTGAAAGATATAGAGTTCAGCATAAGGACAATTATGACCCTAATTAATACTCTATTCCATTTTGGAGCACCGAATTTAGGTAAGATATTTTAAGCTTGGTGGAATCAAAGGAAAGAAAGAGGGGTTAAAGGACTCAGGATCATGCCAAACATGTATAGATTGAAGAAAGTGGAGATATTTAGCCTGAAGAAGAAAAGACATAGGAGAAACATAGTTGCTTTCAAGCATATAAAAGACTATTCTGTGGAAGTGGCATTTTATGCCCTCTAAACAAAATTTATATAGCTTGTTTCAGGTTTTGAAAGAAAAAGAATATATTTCACCTCAGGAAAAAAGAGCAAACAAATAAACAAAACTGCTTTATAATTAGAGCAATACAGAAACATGATGGGAGGGAGTAATTTTTTCTTAACCTCACTAAAGATCTTTAAACAAAGATTATACGGTTACTTCTTATTTCAAGGTAATTCTGTTCAAATGTGGTTTGAGCTGGATGACCTGTGAGTGTCCTTCTAGCTCTGAGATACTGAGAATCTATCATCTGAAGTGAGCATATCTTGAAATAATGTAGAAACTAATTAATCCTTTGTGTATTAAAATCAATACTTGAGAAATGTAGTGACTATAATATTTTATTATTCCAGCTATCCTTCTAGTAATGAGCCTTTCCAAGAAAAGTTTTTATCTAGTTTAGTCCTTACCTAGTAGACATATTTGTTATTGGGTCTGTGCAGACAAGATATTGGAATGTCACAGGACTGACCAGAATATTTGATATCCACATCTCATCTGTTTTATGATAAGGAATATGATGTGGAGGATGTAGATTCTCCAAATAATTTTACCTTTCAGAATTAATTTATTTACCAAATACTTGTGTTTCTTAATAAACAATTTTATTTATAACCTTTTTTTCTTCCACCACGTTTCCAAAAGTACTATTCTCTACTATCCTCTCTCATGAAACATTCCCTTATAAGAAATAATTTTTAAAAGACTAAGAAAAAATCAGTTTAGCAAAACTAACCAACATATTAATAAATCATGACATTAATGCTAGTATATGGACAGTTCCACCCTCTGGTGGAACTCAGCACTCTCATTGTCTCTTTCTTTATGCATTTTTATCTATTCAGGGAAAATATGCAGCACTGCCTATTTTGTGTGGTTTCTACAATAAGATGGCTTATGCATTTTTTCCCGATTTTTGTATCGTGTCTATTAAACTCTACTATGTTTTTATGCCCATGCGAGTCATGTTTGTATGTATATTGTTTAAAACTATTGAGGTGCAATGCTTGATGCAGATGGAGTAAATGAACTGACAACCACATATATTAAAAGAACCCCAGGTACTTTTCCTACAGGTAAAGATGCTTATCCATCCTACAGTTTGTCTGTGATCTTGAATTATAGAGATAATCTCATCTCATTTCTTTGTCTACTTGAAATCATGTCTTTGGCTTAATAGGCACAATGAAAACTGCTAAAGGGAATGAAAATTACAAAAATATTACATCTGGATAAATATTAGATGTAATTTATATGGTGCTTTAAAGGTTTTATTTATGTGTGTTCTCAACTCAAGTACCAAATCAAACAATGAGTAATTCATATAGAAGTAGAACTTAGAAAGAAAACGTAATATGAAACTGCACATCTCTATTCCATATTATTTGCTTTAAAAAACAAATATAGTAAATTCCTTGTGTTGCTTTCATAATTGTCTCTGCTCTCTTCTGAGCTTTTCTGGGTCCAAAAATAATTCAATGGCCCTTTATAATTATTTTTCATCATTATTCCTACCTACTTCCTTCCCCTACCAATTTTAAAAGAATACCATCATGGAAAAGTACATTCAAACAAAACAGTCTACATTGGGAATATGCCTAAAAATGTATGTATCTGCATCCCTTTTGTTTCAGGACCTAAACAACATGCTCCATCAAAGGTCCCCTGGATATATTGTTTGTCATTGTTTTGATCAGATTTCTTGAGCCTTTCACAGTTGTTTTCCTTTAGAAAGTTGTTACTGCAGGTATTGTTCACCATTTTCTCATTTCATTCTGTATACGTTTCTATTTCTCTGAATTCTATGAAATGATTATTTGTTATTTCTTAATGTATGAGACTATCAAATTGCATTTATCTACCACATTTTGTTCAATCCCTGCACAGTTGACAGCAATCCCTTTTCTTTCCAGTTCTTTTCATTTTCTTTTTAACCCCTACAACAAATGAGGAAGTTTGTTTTGCTTTTGACAATTCTGTCTTAGGTATTATTCTCCTTTTCAACAACTCTCTCCTGATTCCTAATGGTTTTCCCATTGAGTTTGCTGCAAGGTTATACCAAAATTTTTTCATGTAGGTAGATTTGTATTTTCAAGCCTCTAATTCTTCTGATGCATAATCCTATCAATTCTTCTTTCCTCTTTGTATATCCGTTCTCTCTTTCACCCCAACTATGAGGAAAGATAAGTTTTATTTTCTTTTCCTCCTTTCTTTACTAGTATATTCCTTTATTATTCTTTTTGTTTTCCTTGTTAAAACTCACACAATAGTGTCAATCTACCTATAAGTCCTCTGTTGTTGTTTTAACTTCTTCAATGCCTTTAAAGTTATTAAGATTCTGAAGATAGGATTCCCACCCCACCCCCACCCATGTTACAATGTTAGAGATTCATCTTCTTACAGTCTCTTTTGGCTACTCAAATCTATATTTCTAGCTTGTTCTTAAATCTTGCATTTACTTTTTAAGGTAATTATTCATTTCTGGGTATTCCATCAGAAATTCTAAAAAGCTTTTTTTATTATCAAAGACTCAGGTTTTCCCTATGAAATTATACTCAGATTTGTAAGCAAACTTAGACTTCATTGTGAGCATATATCTTTTGCCTTTTGGAATATTATATTCCAAGATCTCCTCTACTAGAAACTAACAATTCTTATGGGATCCAATGTGCAGTTTATTATTATTGAAGTCTTTCTTTCTGACTACGTATTTTTTTCCTTTTGAAGTAGAAACTCAGGATTTTGCCTATGCTGTTTCTCATACCTTGCATTTGGAATTAGCTTTTGGGGGGAGGGCGATCAGTGGATTCTCTGGTTCTAATAAACATGGAAGCTCTTGTTTATAATTTACTTAAATATGTTATCTAGGAATTGTTTGTTTTAAATTATGACTTTCACAAAATAAGATGATTCTTAAATTATCTCTCCTTACCTTTTTCCCAGTTGAGTTGTTTTATGAAATCAATTCCTTAATGTTTTCTGATATTATTTCTCCTTTGTCATTTTGTTTTAATATTTCTTACTGCTTCCTAAAATTACTGTTCAATTTATTTTTATTTATAGGGAGTCTATTACCTGGGTAAGATTTCTGGTTTCTGGTTCAGTTTTTTAAATTATCCTTCTAATTCTTGCCTTCAGAATTTTTATTTAATTAATCCTTTATTTTATTTCTTTTCTATATTTATGCCTTTATTTCCCCCTTTAAATTCATGCCTGTAGTTATGGAATTATTTTCTCCCAGAAATCATTTTCATCTAACCTATCACTTATAATAATTCTTTAGAGCATTTGGTGGGGTTTTTTTCTGCTTATTCATCTCTCCAGACCTAGTTGCTTAATTGGAATTTGTATCCATGGTCAAGACCCAAACCAGATTTTGTCCTCTTCTGTGTTTTTTAATGTGATGGTTGACCTGCATGTCATTGACCCAGGTTCAAGCACTTACAAACACCTCTGAGTGTATGTTTATTCTCAGAATATTAACCAAATTAAGAAATTCTAGAATTTTGAGAATCAAAATGCTCAATCTTTAGAATTTTCCATGTCATTTTAAGACAGTGTTAATGATCACAGAGATTATAGGTCCTAAGTATACTGATCTGAACTCTGGTATGCCCAAACTACTTGCTGCTGCTTCCATTTTCTTCTAAGCTATCACCTTGGGACAAAGAGGGGGTTTCTGGTAAGAGTTGTCTACATTGCCTACCTTCAGATTCAGATATTTGTAATCTATAGATATCTCTGATATATCTGTAGTCCTTTTGGGATACTTCAGTCTTATTTTTCTTGACTTGGTACTGGCTTTGTTTATGAGCCCCCATTCTTCTTGACCATTTCTTTCTGACTTTTCGTGTAGTTTCTTGTGAGCAAAGATACTTTCTGTTGTTTCTCTTTGGATTTCCTAAGTTTTGACTCATTCTGGTTCTATTTTGAGTTCTTGTCATTGTGTTTTGCTTAAGTAGATATTTGAGTACTGGATTGTACGAACCCTATTCTAGCTGCCATCTTCAAGGGAAATGGAAAATGCCTCCTTGCTCTTTTCTTTGGTGATCGACTTTCACCAAGCACATTTTGAATGCATACTTTGTAGGTAATATCCTACAAGGGGTGTGTGAAAGCTTTTTTTTTTTTAAGTAAGAAGTAATATTCTCTGTGAATAAAATTTTATTAAATAAAGAACCACCAGTCACCCAAGAAATCTATCTTATGATAAAATCACAAAATATAATCAATTATATGGGACCAGGTGCTCAGAAAATATAGGGAAAGAGCTCAGGGAAGATAAAATCACGTCAGAATCTGTAAAACTGTTCAGATATGACTTTCAGAAGTTAGTAAGTTTTAAGCAAATCTTGGAAGTGGTAGATATAAATGGCTGAAGAAGAGGTCAATGTCTTGACAGAGCAGGAACATGGGAAAAAATGTTATCTTTAAATTTGAATGTACTTATTTCTCCAAGTTTATTATATCCTTGACTATTAGAGGAATTAAAGTCACACAAAAAGGATAATAATATTTAATTAGTAATTAAATATTGGAGGAGTTAAATAGTTGAGTATTAACTACAGTGAATCTTTAATGAATGCCAAAGCAACTGAGTAGGTAGTGCATTTTAGCACAGTTGTCTACAGTATTTTAAATCCTACTCTTAGAGTCCAAATAGGTTAATTAAAATTAGTAGATTAAACACTTGAAAATGATAATATAAAAAAACCTGAAATTAAACTTTTGATTGTATTCTCTATACATTTCTACTCATGAAATCTACCTCTACATACTTTTCTGACTTCTTGGAAGTTATTATATAATACTTATCCCCCCAAATCCACACCTATTATAAAACGAGGTGAAGTTAAAAATAACATTGTAATTGTTACCACTGAATAAATATATTGTTTTAAAAATAAGAAAAATGCTCCCAATCTGGCCAAAAAAGCTGCCAAAATTGAACTTAATATATGTAATTTGTGTAGGGAAAAAATATACTTTGTCCCTTTTTGTAGCCAAAGAGATATTTTTTTCAAGTACTTTTGGTTAAAATGGTTTTCCTCATTTTGAAATGAATCTTTTCAGTGTTCCTGGCTAATGAATCATCCCTCTTGTTGAAAAAATTGGAGGACATTAAAAAAATGTAATTCAGAAATTCCTTTTCCACTCTTATAAATGAAATTAAATGTGAATGTATTTGGAAATATTATGTTGATTATATTTGTATTACATGTAAAAGTCTTTTTCAGAATTATTCTAATAATATTGTTAGAAGTCAAATATAATCAACTTTCAAATGACTCACAGTAATTTGCAATAGTAGAGATCACATATAAAGGAAATTTACATTTTATCCTAAAGCCTTACTCAAGTTGATAGCATCAGCCTTTACATCTCCATTCATTAGGACAGAAATACAAAAATTATCACTTAAAGTTATATTTCCTATGTCTTTCATTTTAAAATGTTAACAAGAAATTCAGTGAGAAACAAAGGAGATACCTAAGTAAGGAAACAACAAATAATTTTATACTAAAAATTCAAACAAATATATCTTTTTTATGGGCAAATACCTATTTCTGTCTTAGAAATTTATATGAAATAGTTCATGCTTTTTCATTTTTAACTTGTGTACACAAAATTCATAAATCCATTCATCTCATACCAGATTCAATCTATCCATATTCTGCATAGAAAACAACCATTTGGGGAAAGCAATTTATTTTTTAAATTTGTTTTACGGAGAGTTTTAAAAATAATTACAAAGAACCTTGAAAGATTTTTTTATAATCCAAATTAAAATAAAACTGATACTACTTAGTCCACTATTATGAAATTTTCTCAAATTCTCTAGTTGACACTAGAAGGAGAAAACTGAAGTGTAAGTATGTGATCATGTTAAATTATGTAATCTACTCTAATTTTAGCTCTTATTTTAAGCAAGTTTTCAGTAATGGATTACCAGGCAAGGGATTAAATGATGAGCCTCTTTCCAAAAAGTTAGTAAATATGGCTATAGATTCTAAATGAACTCTGTGAAGTGTTTTGATCTGCTACTGACTGAAAAAAATGTTTTAGCTAAAAGTGTTTTTAAGCCATATTAATTAAAATAAATCCAATGCTATTTCTCCAAGAGCTTTTTCAAGGTTTGCTTTTCAGAATTTCTTTTAGGGGAAAAATATGATCTCTCTGCTATTTGGAGTAGTTAATAAAAAAAATTCTCTCATTAACCAAACAGTTTGCCTAATGAAGTCTTGTGAAACAGCTTTTAGGAATATAGAGAAATGAAATGAAATAAAATATACATATCTTGAAACTATATGAACTATCTAGAATTACCCTTTGGTTTTTCAGTAGGTACCCCCAATTCTTTTATTATGTCAGTAGGCTTCTTTGTTTCCCAAGTAGTCATTGTATTATAAATGTATAGAAAAAATAATAACTGGAAATTTCCAAGTTATAATATTGGGAAAATTAGTTTTTCTATAAGAAAGTAAAAATCTAAACATCTACTATCTAGAAAATAGAAGTAATGTGAGTTGTGGCAGTTGTCTGTTCATTCATTTTGATATTTTCACTCTCATTTTCTGTTTTATTTCCTCCCTGGTGCTTTACTAATATTTTCTGCCATGAACTTGGACTACCATGTTGTCAGCAATTGTGATTGCTACAGTAGCAAACATATTGCTATCCTTTCAATCATTTTATTTCTTCCATGAAAAATAATTCTGGTTTCAGATCTAAGATTTTCTATATATGCAAACAAAATTTGATGCTATATATTAATGTAAAATTAATATAGATAAAAGAAACAAGTTCAATGGATTAGGTATTTGCTTTGGCAACTATTATTATCTTGTGAATAATTTAATCCACTTCCATTTTGGCTCTTATTTTAAGCAGATGATTTTCAGTACCAGCCTTATATCATTCTTTACAGAAAATTCAGAAATGACAACCTATTTGCCTCCATGTTTATATTAGACACATGACTCATATTGCACTTGAATGTACTCATTTCATTAAAAATAATTCCTTTCCCAAGTTAATTCATAATCAAGAGTTATAGTCTCTATAGACAGGTATATGTCTATAGAGAAATGCACTTACATTCTACTAGAATAATCTAAAGTTAACTGATTTAATTTATGAGATATTTTCTTATTTTTAAGTGAACTTATTATAGTACATGGGAAATAATCAATATTTATTAGAGTAATAACAGTGCAAAATTATTTGGCACTTTTATCTACCTGCCTGTAGGCAGCTAGGTGTCTAAATGTACCTGGATTCTGAAAAATCTGAAAAATTTATTAATTCTGTGACTTATCTTCTCTTTGCCTTAATCTTCTGGAGATAAAAATGCCACAATATTCCAGTATCTTTTCCCAAGAAAATCCCATGAATTGTATTGACATATTGTCATTGATAGGATCATGAGGAGTTGGACATGTGTGAAAGACTGTAAAGTAGCAAAAATTCTTACCATGTTCATTAATTATTTTTCATTTTCTTCAAAGTTTGTGAGAAATTTGAAAATGACATGCAATCTAAGTCAGGTTTGCTTGAATGACAATTCAATTCAATAGATATTAATTAACCCTCTTTGAGATATTATGACCCAATGCTAAGAGCTAGCATATTTTTGAGAGACTATTTATTTCTTTGCATTCCTTCTAATGGAGAATTCAAAACTAGCATTCTGTAAAATGCATGCTGTAGGCCATGTCACAAATGAAAGCGATTGGTTATATACATTCTGGTAGATTACAATGATTTTAAGTCAAGAATTATATATCAGGAGCTCTGACCAACTTATATGCAAAAATCAGTTCTCTGAGGCTACAAAAGGATTCTTTGCCCTTCCTTAGTGAAAGAAGATCCCTCCTCTGGCCATACTTCCATCCTTGTCCTGTGGCTCTTATGTGGTGAAAGAAATATAAACAATAATTATGTTGTCTATAGTTAAAATAATGTTTCCTGAGGATCTTCAGGAGTTCCCTCCATTGTAGTTAGCTTATATAGTTGGCCTTCACAAGCATCTTGCCATAGACATGTGTTTCATAAACCTGTGGCATGAGTTTCATGAATCTAGGATCTTTTAACTTAATAGTAGAGCTTTTGGGGACATTGTTCCCAACATCTTGAAAAGGACCTTCTTCCAAAACAGGATTGTAGATTTTTGAAGCAAAAAATATTAAATATTACCTTGATCATTTGGAGGATGTTTTATTTTTCAGGCAAATTTACAAATCATTGTTCAATCCAAAGGGTCATTCAGAAAACAATTGGGAATGAGACACTTCTAGCAATAATTCCATAAGCATTTCTATAGTACATTGAGGTTTACAAAACTCCTTAAAAATCTCATTTGATTTTTATAACAATCATTAGAAATAGGTGTCGTTGTAATACTGATTTATACCAATGAGGAAGATATGGCAAAAGGGATTAAATGATTTGCCCAGGATCACACAGCTACTAGTGCATAGAAACAGTCTTCCAGAATCAAGTTTTCAAGGCTCACAAGGAGCAAAAAGAACTGAGAAAGAATAAGACACATTCACAGAACATACCTCCCTGACAAAGGAATAGAAGAAAGGGGGAGATGAGAGAGAGAAACAGAGAGAGGGGGGGGGGGGGAGAGAGAGAGAGAGAGGGAGAGGGAGAGAGGGAGAGAGAGAGATCTTCTATGGTCAATTATAAGTCTTCAAGGACATATTAGAAGACAAGCAGTATCTGAGTCCACCTTCACTCTATTTTATGTTTGGCTAATTGGCTAGTTATCTGTATTATATACATGTGATTTCTCTTTTAGATTACAAGATACACAGATAGAATGAACCTCTTCTATACTGGTAAAATGTGACTTAGGAGTATTTTTATGCTTTCATATCTTTATTGTCTCTTGTCTTTGGTAATATTTTTTATCTATATAAGCAAATTTGCTAGCCACCACAAAAGATTATTCTTTAGTGCTCCTCAAACTATCTTGTATTTAACTCTGTTGCATTTATTTGTATTTATTATCTTTATATATGTATATATGGGGGTGTAGTATGTATATAGTATATGAATATATTTCCATTATGTCCCCTTACACCTTGCGCATGAGGATGTTTTATTCATTGTATTATTTTATCTAATGCAGTACATTAGCACAGTACCTAGCTATGTAAGTATATAGTAGGTGTTTTGTTTTTTTCAAGAGAAAGGGAAAAAAAGGAATCCAGGGAAATCTTGTGTTGGAAAAGCCTTTATGAGGCTTTTCTGATCCAACACATTCACCCTAGATATTCATCTGCATACCACTTATGTAGTTTTTATTAGAATAGTAGTAAGCAACATGCCAACTTGGATTGTGTCCTAAAAGCCTTTTTTTAACAACTTATAGTGGCTTAATGGATGTAGTCTATGTGTCCAAGAAAGAAACCTACTGCAACTTAAATGTCTTTGAAATAAATCTTTGGCTTACTATTTTCCATTATGAAACAAAGATGAATTACTCTGGAAATAATGTGGACTTAAATATAATAAAATCACATTACAGAATTCTGAAATCCTTTTACAATCACATTCATAAAAGAAAAACAATTTCTTATGTGAACAGTAGCAGTAACTCTCAAAATGGTAACAATAATAAGAACATAAAGATCATTCTTTTTAGCTAATATTCAACACCAATAAATAAATTAGTATTTTTGTCTCTATTTGTCATTCTTTTTATGAATTAATAATTCATTGAATTAAGAAGGCAATTTAAAACAGAGGAAAGAGTTTTGAACCTGGAGCCAAAAGATTCAATCTTTGTTGATTTCCAAGGATAAAAAAAAAAAGCTTAATGCACTCATAAATATGTTTGTGTTATTTACTTTTGGTATTTTACATTTTTAGAGTTATAATTACAGCATATTCCTTTTTGAGGTTTTTCAAGGAAAAATATATTAAACCTGACACAAGTTGACACATAATCAAAAATACCAGATTCATGCTGCAATTATTGTTAGGATCACAGATTCAGATTTTTTTAAGTCATCTTACAGAAACTAAGACCCAGAGAAATTAAATGACTTGCCCAAGATCACTCAGGTAAGAAATGGCAAAACTTGGTTTCAAACCCTCATCCCAATTCTTGAATTATATATTCCTCTATACCACCAAACCTCTCAAATTTACTAAGTATCTTTAAAAATTTTTTCCAATTATTTTGTTTATGGTAATTTCTGTCCAAAACTATACTTTTTACTAATTGAAATTATTTAGCTTTCTTTACATATGTAATATTTTGAATCACCACTTGTAAAGTTCTAGCAATAATGATATGAAGAGCAAATCCACTTTATATATGCACAGAGAAAGAAATATTTTGGCATTCATTTAGATTGTGGACATTTTAAGCATTGTATTAAAATTTTAGTAGTCTTATATTATGTCGCTAAGGTGTTCTTTCTACTTTTATTCCATAGATAACTTTCCTAATTAAGTGAAATCTATGAATCCTTTTAAATGAATGTGACAACATACCTAAGATTTCAAAGGAAACCAAAAATTTGTGAAAATAGAGATGAATCTTTTTTTCTCCATTTAAGTTTGTAGCCCCTCTGAATTCTATCTCCAGTATCCAACCTAGGGTCTCTTAACTTCAGCTTAAGAACACTTCATCTAGCTGAAAGAGTTTAACATCATTTTTCATTCACTACATTTTAATTTTAAAAAGTATGTTACTTTAATAAAATCTCAATGTAAACATATTTTAATAAAGAAGGATGATGAATAGAGAAATATAAACATCACAACACCCAGATACAATATGGTACTTTCCTATTTTATCTAGAATCACTCAAAATAAAATCAAATTATATTGTGGCAAAACAGTATCTTAAATTGCCCTTTCTAGCTTAATGTAAATTGTTACTCTAGTCTTTTTTGACTTGATCGTTTACTGCTGTGTTGAGTAACTAATCTATTCCATTCACCCTATGCTCTATTTCTTAGCCAGATAGTTTTGATAATTGCTGTTTTGTAATACAGTTTGAGATATAGTATAGCTAAGCTATATTCCTCTGGTAATTCCCTTGATATGGTTTGCCTTTTCTTCCAGATTAATTTTATTATTTCCAAAACTATGAGAAGGTAAGTTTCTATTTTCTAAATTTACCTGCTATTTGTTCTCAAACTTTGACATCAAATTGCCCAGGCAATTTCTCACAACATGGTGGGGCTGATCATGATTGAAGTCCTCTAACTTTCATGAGCTTTTTAGTTCATTTCACATAATTATGGCTCTTTGTTCTTTGTCCTTGCCTCTGGAGAAGCTATAAATACTTTTTAGAACTAGAAAAAATAACAAAATTAATAGGGAACAACAAAGTATCTAGAATACTATGGATGATAGTGGGGAAAAGTTGGGAATAAAGGAGCAATAATGCTACCTGACTGCAAACATTATTACAAAGCAGCAGTTATCAAAATGTTACTGGTATAAATACATATAAAATATCAATAGAAAAGAGCACATAAAGATATATTATAATTTATTGAATGTGATAGCCCAGTTTTCATAAACCTGAAAATTTACCAACAAAAGAAATAACTCCTATTTGATAAAAAAAAAAAAAACTTCTGAGAAATTTGGTATGCAGTGAAACAGAAATTAGGCTTATACCAACATTTTACATCATATTCAAATAAATTTTAAAGGGATGTATGATATGAATATTGATCATCATACCTTAAAAACTAGATAAGAAGTAATTATTACACATTTCATTACTATAGGTAGTAGGTTAATTCTTAAACAAGCAAGTAATAGAAGAAATTATAAAATATAAAATAGATATTTAGTATTGCATTAAATTAAAATGATTTTGCACAAACAAAATGCATCTACAATAAGGTAAGCCATTGACTGGTGGGATATCATAAATCTCTGTTGACATTTTATATCTAAAATTTACCATCAAATAACAGAAATACACAAATATATGTCTAAATATCATCTCCCAGCAAAAAATGTTGAAAGAACATAAGAAAGTTTTTAGACTAGTTGAAAACAATTACCACTTGAAAAATTCTCCAAGTAACTAATAAAAGAAACAAAAAATGAAATAACTCTATGGTTTCATCTCAACCGCTGCAAATTGGAAATGGAAATAGTAATAGGATTTTGGATATTAAAGAATTGTGGGAAGTCAGACATATTAATTAACTTTGAGTGTAATTGTACATTGGCATAAATATTCTTGTAAGCATTTCAAATTCTGTAAACAAAGTGACCAAAATATCCACACCAACAGACCAAAAGATTCCTTCGGTAGGCATACATCTACGAAATGTAATTCTCAAAATGAAAAAAATCCATATATATCAACATGTTTTAGAATCATTTACTATCATAAGAAAGAATTATAAACAAGATACATGCCTATTTATGAAAATTACATAATTAAACTCTGGTACAAAAATGCAATAGAATATAACAATTTTTGTAAGAAACGGATGATCATGTTGAATTTAAAGAAGGAAAAAAAAGACTCATAAATTGACACAAAGGAAAACAATTAGGATCAGGAAAACAATATCCATAATGTGTCCATGATGAAAATGTAAAGAACCAGAGGCAGAAAAAAGTAAAACTGAATGTTTTGTTTTTTAACGATCAATCTAAGACCCAAAGAGAAGGCTATGAGAAGATACCTCTCCCCATTTATTGCAAAGATCTAGAGGAAATGGTCTATTGGTATACAAAATATCATATATCAGACTTTTTCAATGTTTATTGATATTGTTGACTTTTTCCTTTTCTTCCATTTATTTAAAAAAATTCTTTGTTTTTACTGGATCTCTACCTTGGAGGGAAGATGGCTACAAATACAGGAGAAATCAAGAGGATATATTAACAAAAATTACTAAGGCAATCCATTTTTTAAAAAAGAAAAAATAAACCTATATTGTATATTAGTTTCCTAGTCTTCTCATACATCTAGCAAAATTTTCTTTACAGGGAGGCCTTCAAGGTAGATATAATTAAGTTCCTCTAATTATTACTCATGTAGTCATTTCTCAAGAATTTAGGATATTAAAATACCCAGTTAACTCTCTCCCTCCTATTCCCTTATAAAAGATGGAATCATTTAACAAAAGGATTTGTGTATACATAAACTTATTCCTTATTTGTTTCTTTTCAGCAGTTCTTTCTCTGGAGGTGGACATAAGCAGCCATATTTCCGTTGTTATATATAATGTTCTCTTGGTTTTGCTCATTTCCCTCTTCATAATTTTATATAGGTTGTTTTTTTTTTCCTCCAATATCAACTACTTGTTATTTTTTAGGGTACAGTAGCATTTCATCACAATCAAATGTCTCAACTGGTGTAGCCATTCTCTAACTCATGGGCATCCCTTCAATTTCCAATTCTTTGTCACTGTTGGGGAGAAATTGGGATACAGTATCTTTTCTGAACTTTAGTTGTTGTTGCCTGAAAGCCAGCTGACTCCCAGCTGGTCTGAGCTGAAGCTTTCTGGTAACTCAGAGATGGCTGAGTGAAACTTAGTGAGAGACAGCTTATACAAAACTTACTTAATATTTCTTGAAAGGGGTTAAGGATGGGAGGATGGGAAGGAGAGGTAAACAAAGGATTGAGGAAGTAGTCCCTAATTCTAAAAGGAAACTAAACTTTTCCAACATAGCTGGTTCTCAAGAACTGTCTTCCTGCTCTAGAAACTCGAGGCTCCTTAAAACTCCTTAAACTATCACTAATCCCCAGTATCTATATTATAATTGATTTGGTCATTACTTAAAATGTTTCAGGATTCCTCTTTTGTAATTACCTTCAGGGCTCACTTACTAGTAATATGTGTATATATATGTATATATATATATATATATATATATATATACATATATATATATATAAATACGTATAATTTTAAAACATATCTCTTTATAGTCAAATTTCATTTAAATACCAAATGACAAACCATAATGCAAACCCGGTTTAGTCACTCAAGTAATCATCAGATTTTGGCTTCACTGGTAATGACTTGTAATGGGTCAATGTTTCTGTTACTTTGGCAAAGACATTCTACCTTTCTCCCCTCAGTATCTTTCAGTAAAATGAAAAATAGAACTAGTTTCTTTAGGATTCCTTCTGACTCTAAAATTCTGAGTCTATGACCCCGATGAGGTAGACTGCCTTCCTAGAGTTCTGCATGGTGGTGTGTGTATATTCATATGTATGTGTGTATACATATATATTATATTATCAAAACCAAACTAGGAGGATTCAATCTGTAAAATTTGATATTCCTTTTGAATATAAAATAATACATGAAACTCTAATAAAGAAAATAGAGGTAATAAATTGATTTTCTTAACTATATTCCTTGAAATCTTTTCTTACATGGCACTTTTTACTTACATGATGAAATAAAATTTTATTCACAGTGCAAATTCTCAGGCACTAAAGTGCTTTCTTGTCCTAAATTTCATACCCTAAAGTGATTTTTGGCACATCACCATATATGTTCTTAGTATCATAGTTTTAGAGCTGGAAGGAATCTTAGATATCATTTAGACCAAAATCTCATTTTACAGTTGCAGAAACTGAAAGTTCTAAATATTGACTTCTTTAAGATCAAATAGGTAGGAGGTGGTAGAAATAGAATTTTAAACTCTGGTGATCTAAATTCAGATAAATGACTCTTTTCTCTAGGCCAAACTTTTGCATAGAAAAAAATAATTTACCAAAAATTCTAATTCCATTCAGAATATTTAAGTAATAATTATTATATTTCAATTCATTGAAAAATTAGTACATGTGTAGGTTGTAAATGCTAATACTCTATTAAGCAAAATATAATCAAAGCACCATAATACCAGATTATGATTCAGGGTTTTTTTTTTTTAACCATCATTATTATTTGAAGGGGATGAGGTTATTTGTTTCTTATTTCATGTGGCCATTGTCATGATGTCTCATCAGGGTATGGAGGTGACTTTTGGTATCTCAAAAGCTATACCATCAGTTTTCCTGTTTTAGAAGTTCCTAAGAAGCCTGAAAATATCCACCTAGTAATGATCTAAGGATCTAAGGATCAATCTTGTCAAATTTGTGTGTTACCATCTTCAGATAGCTGGCTAATAGATTATTTTTAAACAATGATGACTCCCAAAGACTGCTAAATAAATTATGGACTTGAGAGTCATAATCATAAGAGCAAGAATAATTAAAGAATAAAATGATTGAATAATATGAAATAGGATTTTTAAAAATAATTAATTTAAATTTTAAAAAATATGTAAAATATAATCCTCTTTGCCTAGAGCTTGATATTTACATCAATTAAGGGATATTTAGAGGTAGAAACTGGTAATGATTCAGAAATCACAGATTTAAATTCTGTATTTGATGCTTTCTGTCTTTGTCGCTTTGATTTTGAACAAGTCACTTGAGCTCATTGGGTCTCAGTTTCACGACCTGTCAAATGGAAGTGTTGATCTAGATGGCCTCTGAAAGGCTTCCTAAATCTAAATTTGTTATCCTCAGAGTAGAATGTTTCTGAAGAGACTGGGAACTATCTCAAGTATGGAGTCTATGAAATAAAAAATAAGCACAAAACAATGAATAGTAGAAGGTGTAAAGATGATTTTAGCTTTGTGACTTGAAATATAAATAATTGGTCACTAGGGAAAATTCCCAAATAATAAAATACCCAAGTCAGCTGGGAATTATGGTGATTTTAATTAATAAAGAGAGAAGGAATTAAGGAAGAGAGAGAGAGAGAGAGAGAGAGAGAGAGAGAGAGAGAGAGAGAGAGAGAGAGAGAGAGAGAGAGAGAGAGAGAGAGAGAAGAATTAATTTAAATAGCTCTGGCTCAGGCTGAGCCAGGCAGTAGTTAAAGGCCTTGGCCAAAGTGACCTCCCTGAGCCTAAGGGAAAGGGCTTCAGTCTTATCACTCACCATGAGACCTTCTCCAAAGATCTAAGGAAGCTGTCTGAGTGAGATCCTCCAGGCTGAGTTCTGTTCCGGAACTGAACTCCGAATCCAATTGCACTCCAAATTGAATTGAATCTGAACTGAATTCAATTGCCTGAACTTACTTTTTAGCTTTCTTTTAAAGAAATTTTCTCTTATGTCACCTCCCCTAAATTTTCATGTCTATTAATCACAGTAGATGCTTTTCTCCAAGACTGTCCATTCTTTAATTCTCACCTTCTTTGATTAGATTTTCTCCAGGACTGTCCACTATTTAGTTCTCACTTTCTCTGGTTAGATTATATCTTCTGAGGTACTTCACACTTCTTTGTTAAGCTTGCCTTTTGTGAGTTACTTGACCTTTTTGTGATTAATTTAACCTTTATAGGTACTTGAAACCCTTTTGTATTAGATCTAAAAATAGACTTAGCTTAAGTTTTAGCTTCACTATAAGTTATGAGTTAAGTACGTTCATTGTTCAATCAGGAGTTAACAACTTTATCTTCCCCTAAAGTATGTCTAATCAGGGTGGAGTAATTTCCAAGTTCACAAAGGGCAGATTTTTTTTAAGTCAAATTCAAGTTAAATAGGAGAACTTAATCAGTGATATCATATGGCTTGTATTATTTTTTAAATATTAGATTTTCCATTATAAATCAATGCAGTAAATATATATTAAACACACACCATGAATCAGATATTATCCTCAAGGATATTACCTTCTACTGGGAAAGATATGTTATTTAACAGTTAAATAATTAGTCATTTAAGTGGGGAGACCTGTGTCAATGTATGAGGGAAAACATAAGCAAAGACCTGTACCCCCAAATTGGGGGCTGCCTAAACAAAAATACAAATGCAATGTGGCTTGTCATCAGGAGGCAGATCAATTTAACGAATCTAGGATTCCTGAATGGTAGTAATATGACATTTGTCTCCAAAAATCCTGAGAATTATAGCAAGAAGTGTTTTAAATGCTGGACCAATGATTTTATGCTTTACCAAAGAGTCAATGAATCACCATTGCTGTTTTTTTTGTTGTTGTTCTTGTTGTTTTAAGCAAGGTAATGTTATTTTTTAGTCTTATATTATAGGACTATCATTTTTATCAGCTGTGTGAAATGTAAATTGGAGAAGGGGAACCTAGGAAATGGGGAGACCAGTTACTTAAGTCCAATCAAAAAATGATGAAATGAACCAGTGTACAGTCTGTTTGAATTGAGAGAAAGACAAGGGACCATATTGGAAAGATTTATGTAGAATCAATAATTTGGGAGATCAATTATTGATTTCCATTTCCATTACCATGTGGATAATAATACTAGCTAATACATTAAAGTATATACATATATAAAATACTTAACCATATGCCAGACTCTGTGCCAAACACTTTGTTATCTCATTTGATCCTTATAACAGCCCTGGAATGAAGTTCATATCATTATGAGGAAAACTGAGGCAAACAGAGGTTAAATTATTTGCCCAGGGTCACACAGCAGATAAATACAGCTGGATTTGAACTCATATCTTCTTGTTTCCAGACCTGTTGCTCTATCTCCTGAACCACCTACCTGGGAAGAAAGAGAACTCATAGAACATTTAAAAATCACAAAACTTTTGTTATTGGGAGAAAAGTGACCCGTTTAAGGAGGAGTGAAATATAAGAAACTGGGATTTTAATGGTTGGAAATTTCTATGCCAATGATACATACAGGTTGAGATGTTCAGGACACAACAAGGAATTTGTAAATTAGTGTTCTAAAGGGAAATTTGCATTGAATATTTGGATGTTGTTTTCAAATATATTAATTAAGCATATGGTAACTACTGAGTTCAAGAAATATTGTGGAAAGTTTCATAAAAGTATCCAAAGACAGAATCTTAGAGGATGCACATACTTAGGTGGCAAAGGGTTGGATGAGGATCTAGCAATGAGGATGTGGAGATCTAAGAAACAGCAGTATCAATATGAAACTGATGGAGGAAATGATAGTGTCAAAAGCTTCACAGATATCAAATAGAATGACTGAGAAGGGACCATTGGTTTTAGCAGGTAAAAACTTGTTACTTTAAAGGAGTTTGACTTTTCTTATGGGTATGCTTAATACGTTTGGCAATCACAGTTGCTAAAAATATGACTTTCTTAATCCTACTTCAAAAATGATATAAGAAAGCTAATGATGTTGTAATATAATGAAATCAGATGAATCAGTACATTAATTCTGACCACGAATGATCTTTAACTAGAGTGACAAACATTTAATGTGTTTGGTTTGTTTTTGCTTGTTTGCTTTTTAATTTAAACAAACCCAACTTTGAAGTGGCTACCTTCTACATGTAAAAATTAAATTACTCTCTAGTAATAGAAATATTATATTTTATGAGGTTTATTAAAATTATTAGAAATCAAGGAATACAGAAAATACAAATAAGAAACCACGTGCCTAGGGATGATTAGCCGATTCAAAGCTTACTTACTACATCTTGCAATAGACAAGTAGAGAGCAAGTGAGAGGCAGAGAGCCAGTTAAATAGTAATTGTGATCTTGCCCAGGTGGAGACTCAGGTGAGATTATAGGGAATTCTGGGAAATAACGAGGATTTCTGGGGATTGAAGTCTAGGGTTCAAATCTCCATTTTACATACATGGCTTTCTTTAGTCTCACATTTCTTCTTTTCCTATGATTTTAATCTGTAGTAACCATACTTTATTGCTTTCTCCATGCATGCTTTTGGGCAATTCACTTTGCTTCTTTAGAATTCAGTTTCCTCATCTTCAACACGAAGTTCAGATTAAATAATTTCTAAGGCTCCTTACATTCTAAACCCTAGGTTTCTAGATTATATTCAAAATCTCTTCTCAACTGAAGATACATAATGTTACAGCTAGGTGGCGTAGTAAATAGAATAAACTTGGATTCCAAAAGATCTGAGATAAAATTCTGATTTAGATACTAGCAATTTGATCTTGGAAAATGACAACCTTTTGTTTTTAGCCTCAGTATGTTCTCTTGTAAAATGGGAAAAATAATGGTACCTAATTCACAGACTTATTATGGGTTTCAGTGAAAGAACATAAAATAATTTTGCAAACCTTAAAATATTATATCAGTGCTAATAGTCGTAGTAGCAGTAGAGGAAGTAATCATCATTATTGTGTTATTTGGCTACTCACTGCTAACAAGTCAGGATCCAAACTTCTTATCTTGACATTCAAAGATCTCTACACTTTAACCCACAAGTTGGTTTAAAATACTGTCTTCTATTTTCATCCTATTCAGCATTCGACTAATTTGCTTATGGTTAAAAAAGAAAGAAAAGACCAGGATTTAAATCTTAACTCTGTATATGTTATCTGTGACCTTAAGCATTTAACCTCTTAATGCTTCTTTCCTCAGATCTTTAAGATCTCTTGCAACTCTAAAATACTTTATTGCTATGCATTATCTACTAGATATCACCTTTTCTTTTTTCTTTTTATGTTTTTTACACATGTCCCTTTTGCCTCAAACATTCTTCTTCATTCACTTTTACAATTTAAATTCTACTCATCATTCAAGACTCACTTCAAGTCCCATCTCTTCCAGGAAACTTGCCTTGATCACCTCATATGGAATTAATTTTGCCTCTTTACATCTTGTATTTTTATATTTTCTTATTTGTATTTTCTTATCTATGTTTTTCATCAGATAAATTATATTCTCTTGTAGAGATTTTTAAAAAATTTAATAAATGTCTCATTTCTCTTGTAAGTTCTTGAGGGCATCAACAATATTCATCACAAAGCCCACACATATGGAAGTGTCAATTAATATTTGTTGATTGTTTTTTTAATCTATTTGAACATTTGTTAAAAAATTTTGGATTCCTATCTCTCTCTCCCTCTGGCCTCTCCCCAACTCATTGAGATTTGATATCAAGTATACATTCCAAGTTATGCAAAACATATTTCTATATTATCCAGCCATGCTTTTATCTCTTGTTTATGTTTTTAAATTTTTTATTACATCTTTTAATCATGCATATGCTTTTCCACCCATAAATGACATTGGTGAATAAGTGTGCTTGTGTGTGTGAGAGAGAGAGAGAGAGACAGAGAGACAGAGAGAGAGAGAGAGAGAGAGGTTTTAATTATGTATCAATTTATTTTAGCTACTAGATTTTTTTTTCCTTTAGCCTGTATTCTCCAACCCCTCCAAAATCCCCGAGGTATGTGACTGTTAGGAGCATTTACACATTCTGGACCCAGAGCACCAGCTTTTCAAGAATGTTTTGATTAAATTATTGCTTCTTTCAGTACTTTTAGTATTAGCAATTGCAAATGCCATGGGTATTTAAAGTTACATTTATTCAGCAAATTTGATACATGATAGAAAGCCCTTGCTCTTGCTAGTTTTTCACTCTTTATTTTGATTAAAAAAGCTTCAATGAATTGCCAGAGCTTGGTTCTTATATTTTGTAGAGCATTTTATGTTGGGTATTAACTGATTAATCCCTCTGCTTGAAGATTATGAAACCCTCAAATCTATGCAGAATTCAACAAATCCAGATTAAGAGCTTTTAAACATTGGGAATAGTGTCTCTCTTGGGGCTCGGGCAATTATTTTAGCTCTGTGCCAAAGAAACTCAAGTCATTAAGAACTGTCCTGCCTTTTAAATTCTTTGAACCAGGAGGGAGGACTGGAAGTGTGACTTGTTTCTTATTTCCTTTACTAGTGGGTTCCTTTTGCCTGTTACTTAGAAATTACTTTGCAGTATTAGCATATGGGTATGTACACTCAAAGCCCTCGCTCTCCTCCTCTCTATTTTATTCCCAATGGACCCACCCCCATAGTGATTCATAAAAGTTAACAGAAATGAATAATAGAGAATGTTTCTCTTGCTTTCAGTTCATTTGGTTCTTAGAAATAGTAAGGCTTGATCATGAAATAGACTTAAGGAGATGGTATTTTACAGATATAAATTTAATGAAGTCCACTGAGTATTGGCCAACCACATTTGCTGCAAGCTATTAGTCTTGCCCCTAGGGTTTGATGCTTTAATTGTGTATTTTTTATCTTAAGTGTCTTTGTCTTATTTAGATTTAAAGCCTACTCTGCCTTTCTGTTTAGCTTATACTGTGCTTAACCAGGCATCCACATTCAATAAATGTTAAAGAGTAATGAAGATAACCACTATTTTTTTGTTTAAGGATGACATTTCCTCTGAAAATTTGTAAATATTTCATGGTTTGTTCTGTGAATAATTAAATAGTTCCTATTATTCTGTACACTATTTGAAAATTATAAAAATAATTATAGGCTTTAAAAGTACATAGTGTGACCTGAACTTTATGAACTTCATGCCAATGAGAATATGGTTATTTTTATCTTAATGAATTTTAATAGTGGACTTAATTTGGCAAAACAAACCATGTATTTAAGTTATTCTAGGTAGTCTTGTCATATATACCAGTAAAATCTTCTGGCCTACTAATTTGTATTTTTTTCAAGATGAAAATTTGTAAATAAGAAAGAAATTATATCACAAGTTTTCATCACTATAGTCATCCCTTGCTATATTGTGGTTCACTTCTCATGGCTTCACTGTATCATATACTTCTGTGTGTGTATATATATAAATACATATATATATTTATGTATGGGTTTTATGGATGAATACCGTACTGTACACAATGGAAATGCAGTATCCCATTATTGCTTGCACAAGTTTGTCAAACTGAGTTTGGTTGATGGAATGAAAGGCTACCAACCACAACTCTGTGTTCTGTATCCTGGGTGCTAATTGGCTCAATGTTTGTGAGTGTAGAAAAGGTTAATAAGAGTGTGGAAAAGGTTTTATAGGAGAGTGGGAAGGGTTTTTAAAGCTTTAAAATATATATAAATAACTATAAATAATTATATAGATCAATTACACATGTAAAACCCAGTGGAATTGCTCTTTGGCTATGGGAGGGGGTGGGGGAAGGTGAGGGAAAGAACATGAATCATGTAACCATGGAAAAATATTATAAATTAATTTATTATATAAAAAACTTCAAATAAAATAATTATATGAACTAAATATAATGCTACTACTTCATGGATTTTCACCTATGGGGGGGGGGCTTTCTGGAATGTAACTCTGTGCCAAAGAAACTCAAGTCATTAAAATGCCTTTTAAATTCTTTGAACCAGGAGGGAGGACTGGAAATGTGACTTGTTTCTCATTTCCTTCCCTAGTGGTTTCCTTTTGCCTGTTACTTAGAAATTACTTTGCAGTATTACTTAGCATATGGGCATATACACCGCAAAGAGAAACAAATATTTTGTTGAAGGTAGAAGAAAAAGCAATAACAAAATTAAATATCTAGTAAATAGTTCAGGAAGTTTATGTTAGCTCTTGGTTGTAAGATGAATAACAAAATAGACATTTAAAAATATGTGTCTTATGTAAAAAGATGTGGTTAGATTTTAAAAGGATATTACATTTGGTTTCACAATGCATTGAAAGTTTCCATTGTTTCCTAAAATCTCTTATTTCTGCATTGTTTTCATTCTTTTATTTATTGTGATTAGACTCAGACTTTTGTCTCAAGGTTTATTTTGTAAAGCATTGCCATTGTGAAATAGTTGCAATATATTTATCATTTTAATAGGATTTCCTTCATTTTATAAGACATGGTAGTATTGTGTCTTTTGCAAAGAGAATGTTAAGCACTAACATGACAAAAAGCGATGGATTAGTTAGATTTTCCACTTAAGCTTTTAATTCAAAACAGATCTTATTTAATCACATTAAATAGATTACTTACAAAGAATTTATTTTAGCCAATTAATTTAAATTCCATTTTTATCCAAATGGGCATTAGAACCTAATGTCCAAGGTGACTATTCATTTTTGTGATCATTACATTTTTGATTACTTTATAATCATATTCTGTAAGTGTCTACTATGTGTTCTACATAAACAGTGTGTTGAATTAATGAATGTTAGGCAAAAGCAAGAAAGGAATGACTGTCCAAGTTGGCTTATTAAACTATAAAATTATATAAAAGTTAACACTAGAAACAGAAGGAAATGGTGGTCATGCATAATCATCCACTCTCTTCTCTTTCCTTCCAGCCATACTAAATAAGAGGTATCCTTACACAAACAAATCCACATATCCATTCACTATTGCATTCTTCCCCACCTCTAATACAACCTTGATAAACCAATCATTCTGTCTCCTATATATTGAAATTATTCTTCTAGACTGGTTCTCTCTTGTCTACAAACTTTCTTAGATCTCTCCAATTCTTTAAAAATGTCTAGTATTGATTTTCCCCCTCATTTAAGATATTAACCTACCAATACTAACCAATATCCTTCCCATTCATGGTTACTATTCTTCAAAAAATTTCCACACTGAAGCATCTATATTTATTCATGACCCATTGTCTAATGAGTTTTAAGATCTGGCTTTGCTCAATTAACCCTATTGAAATATGCTTTTAAGTGACAACCCCTATTTTGCCAAGGGCTTTAAATCTAGAGGGTACTGACTATACTTTTAGTCCTTCAGCAGAGCAGAGGCTTTTGAGTGTGGTTATTGGTTACAAGAATAATAATTTAAAATAGAAACTTGCCACATGATTCTCTGAGTTCCATTTCACTATATTTTACATTGTCTACCCACTACAGGGAGCATACTAATGCCAAAGTTAAAAGTCCTTATTGCCCTCCCATCCCAAATTGGATGGTGTCCTTGATCTACATACACAATTCTGAGGCATGCTTCATGTTTTTGCCCTTGACCATACTTTAAGAAACATAAGATGCAGACATTTTGTTTTGTTTTGGCTCTAGGAAATTGATAATACATGCTTTTGTAGTAGAAGTCTTCAATGTTTTCTATTGCTTGGGGGAATCAAGAGAAAGAGGTATAACAGCAATAGTGATATAGACATTTAGATAAATTGTTTAGGGAATAAGTCACCAAAATAGAAACCCTGAAATTCAAAGAAGAGATAAACAAAATTGAAAAAAAAATAGAATAAAAACACTAATCTATTGAAGAAAAATATGTTATTAAAATAATAAACAAAGTAAAAAAAGAGGAAAATCAAATTACTAGTATAAAAATAGAAAAAGGAAAATTCACAACAAATAAAGAATAAATAAAGGATGCTATTGAAAAATATTTTGCTCAAATATGAGCCAATGTCACTGAAAATAAAAACATGAATATTTATAAAAATATATAATATTCAATTTAAATGAAAGGGAAAGTTTAATTGATATCATTTCAAAGGAAGCAATTAATAAACCATAAATTAATTTCTAAATACACACCTTTAGGACTAGATTATGAAGAGATTTTTCAAATGTTAGCAAAGGAGATGAAAATAAAAAATATTTAATACTATGACCAGGTTGTACTTGTATCCGGAATGAAGTATTAGGTTAATATTAGGAAAACCAAAAATGTAATTAGCTATATTTGTAATCAATTCAACAAATATCAACTGATTATATTAAGACATGGATAAAATCCTTTTGATAAAATATAGCTCCTACTTGTGTTAAAATAAAACACTAGTAAGCATAGAAATAAGTGTATCTTATCTTAAATCAAAAAAGTAGCATTCATCAAATACCCAGAGCTAACATTATATGTAAAGGAAATAAATTAGAATCCATTCCAAAAAAAGAACAGGGAGCAAATAAGGATGTTGTCCACTGTAACCACTATTATTTCATGAAGCAGTAGAAATCCTAACTATAGCAATAACACAAGAAAAAGAAATTTAGGGAAGAAACATAAAGAAAAAAATTATCACTTTTTGCTGATGATATGATAGTATGCTTAAAGAATCCTAAAAAAATTAACTAAAACTAATTAAAGAAACAGCTTTAACAAAATTGGGAGATATTAAATAAAGCCACACAATTCATCAGAAATTCTATATGATACCCATAAAACCTAGCAGGAAGGGATAAAGAAATTCTCTTTAAAGTATGTAAAATATAAAGTGTGTAATTTTACTTTCCCATAATTCAAAAAAACATAAATATATCTACAAACTACTATTTAAAGAAGTAACAATATACCTAAATAACTAGGAAAATGTTAAATGCTCATTGGTACAATGTCACCATAGTAAAAATAACAATACTGTCTAAACAGCTTTACTAATTAGGTGTCATGAATTATACTGTGAAAATATTACTCTGTAAAATGAAATTTTTATAACAAAATCAACAATATCAAGGGAAATAATGAAAAGTAAGAACAAAGGAAGCTTAGCAATGCCAAGTCTCAAATTGTACCAAAAAACAATAACTCTCTAAACAATTTGTCACTGGTTTAAAAATAGAGATATTTTGTGTGATTGCATGTACGTAATTGATATCAAATTGCTTACCTCCTCAAAGGATTAGGAGGAGACTGGAAGGAGGAATAAAACTGAGAACTCAGATTTTTAAAACTATATTGGTTAAAATAAATAAAATAGAATTATTTTTAAAGTAGAGAAATGGTCCACTGGAACAGATTAGGTATGCAATGTATAGAACTAGCTATTTATAGTACCTTAAAAACAGTTACTCATAAAGACCCTAGATACTGCCATAACGAACACAGGAAATCTTCAGGAAAAAAGGGTCATCAGAAAGAAATTAGATTTAGATCAATACTACATTTTATAATAAGATAAGCTCCAAGTGGATGCATAACTAAAACATAGAGAATCATGGATAAAATTGTATATCAAAAGCATATCCTAACAGAAAAAAGAGTTCAAAGCTAAGCAAGTGATAAAGTTAATATAAAAAACAATTTTCATTACATAAAATTAAAAAGATTTTGAGCCAAGTCAAATAAAGTTATGTTTAAGAGAGAAAGAATGGGGACCAGGGGAAAATTCCTCAATAAACTCTGCTTCATAAGGAACAGAATGAAATTTATAAGAATAAGAATTTTTCTCTGATTGATGAATTGGTCTAAGTTATGAAAAGATGTTTTCAGGGGAAGACATAAATATGAATATATAAAACTGCTATTAACTCTACTAGTTAGAAAAATCTAAATTAAAGCAAATCTGATTAGATTGGCACTTATTAGATTGGCAAAGATGAAAATAAAAAGACAAATATTAAAAGACTTTTAGAAACCAGTCACAGTTATGGTCTCTTAGTGGATTTATGAAGGGATGTAAATATTCTGGAAAGCAATTTGAAATTATATGCAAAAAGGAAATAAAAAGCAACTGTTTTTTTACAAAGTTAATCACTGCAAGGTCTATCCAGAAGAATCAAAGAAATAGAATTAAATGACATATATGTACAAATATATTTATAGTATCTCTTTATGTTGTGGGGGGAAATGGAATTGAAAAATCTATCCATCCATTGATAAATGATTAGATAAATCATGTCATATGAATGCGATTGTACTCTATTTTTCTGTAAGAAATGAGGTAATAATTGATTTCACAGAGATATAAATTGACGCAGTGATGTAGACAGAATAAGAACAAATTATAATGTCAATATTAAAAAAGAAAATAACGTGAAAACTTTTAGAAACTAGTTTTGAAAAATATAGTGAGGAGAGCCAAGAGACTCACAATTAGTAATCATAATAGTGAATGTGAATTGGATGAACTCACCCATAAAACAGAAAATGCTATCAGATTGGATTAAGAACAAGAATCTTATAATATACTGTCTACAAGAAATACATTTAAAACAGGGAGCCACACACAGTATAAAAGTAAGAGGCAAAATCTACCATGACTCAGCTAAAGTTAAAAAACAAAAACAACAATAAAAATAAGCAATCATTATCTTAGACAAAGCTAAAGTGAAAATTAACAATAAAAAGATAAGTAAGAAAATTACATCATGATAAAAGCCACAATAGACAACAAAATATCAATATTAAACATATATGCATCAAATGGCAAAGCATTTAGATTCCTAAAGGAAAAAGTTATGTGAATTACAAGAGGAAACAGATAGTAAAATATTAGTAAGGGATCTCAACCTTCCCCTTTCAGAAGTAGATAAATATAACCAAAAGTAAACAAGACAGAAGGTAAAGAGGTAAAGAGAACTTTAGGAAAAATGGATATGATAGACATCTGGAGAAAACTGAATGGGAATAGGAATATGACTGTTTTCTCAGCAGTACAGGGAATTTCACAAAAACTGACCACATAATAAGCCCACAGAAATCATCAGCTTTTCTAATTACCACCAAAAATATCTGCCAGCAAGAGATAGAAAAGGAAATCTCATTTGAAATAACTAGACAATTTGAAATACCTGGGTCTTTAACTACCAAACCAACAACTAAATGAACAGAATTACAAAACACTTTTCACACAAAGTCTGACCTAAGCAATGGGAAAAATATTAATTCCTCATGTACAGCCCAAGCCAATATAGTGAAAATGACAATCTCACTTAAATTAATTTACCTATTCAATGCCATAGCAATCAAGATACCTAAAATTTATTTCATAGAACTAGAAAAAAACAACAAAGTTTATCTGGAAAAAAATATCCACGAATTTGAAGAGAATTAATGAAAAAAATATGAAGGAAGGCAGCCTGACTATACCAGATATCAAAGTATATTATAAAGAAGCAATCATCAAAACACTCTGATACTGGTTAAGAAATAGAATGGTGGATCAATGGAGTAGATTAGGTCATCAATGCATAGGAATTAATATTCATAACAACCTTGTCTTTGATAAACCCAAAGATCCAAGCTTTTGAGGAAAGAACTTTCTGGCAAAAACTACTGGGAAACCTATAAAGTAGTATGGTAGAAAATAGGCAGGAACCAACATCTCACACTGTACACCAGGTTAAAGTCAAAACTGATGCTTGATCTAGAAATAAAGAGTGAGACCATACACAAATTAAAGAAATATGAAAAAAAATTATGTCAGACTAATGGATAAGGAAAGTAAAGCCAATAAGAAAGATATAGAAAACATTATGAAAAATGAAATTGATACAGTGAATTAAAATTTTTGTGCAAATATTTTTTTAAATGCAACCAAAATTAGGAGGCAAACAAAAAATTTGGGGAAAAAATTTAGAGTAAATATCTCTGGATGAAGCCTTACTTCTCATATATAGAGAAATGAGTCAAATTTGTCAGAATGCAAAGCATTCCCCAGTTGATAAATAGTCAAAAGATACAAACAAGCAGTTTTCAGAGGAAGAAATTAAATTTTTCTATAATCATATGAAAAATTGCTCCAATTCACTATTTATTAGAGAAATGCAAATTAAAGAAATTCTGTGATACTACTTCATATCTACCAGATTGGCTAACATGACCAAAAAATAAAATGATAAATATTACAGAGTATGTGGAAAAATTGGTACACTAATGCACTCTTGTTGAAACTATAAATCGATACTACCATTCTGGAGTGCAATATCAAATCAGGCTCAAAGGGCCACAAAACTATGCATATTATGTGACCCACGAGTACCAGTACAGAGGCTGTGTCTCAAAGTGATTATAGAAAAGGGATAAGGACCTACATGCAAAAATATTTTAGCAGTTTTTTTGGTAGTGAAGAATTGGAGATTGAGGGGTTGTCTATTGCATGGGGAGTGGATGAACAAGTTGCAATATGGGATTGTAATGGTCTTCCATTGCCCTATAAGGAACAAATGAACAGGATGGGTTCAGAACAGCCTGGAAAGACTTACATGAACTTATGAAAAGTGAAGTGAGGACTAGAAAAATAATGAATATGATAATAGAAAAATTATTCAAAGATCAACTGTGAAAGACTAAACTATCGTTAGCAAATCACATCTTCAGGATAAGGAAATCATGATGAAATTGTTATTTGCAGTCAAAGGAGCTGTTGCAATCTGAGTGCAGATAAAAGAATGTCATCTTTGACTATATTTCCTTCATAAGATTTCTACTCTATAGGTGATATGGGTCTTCAATCACAACATGAGCAATGTGGAAATACACATTACACAAATGTATGACTGTAAAGTATATCAGAGTATTCATCACCTCTGGCAGGGGGGATGGGAGGAGGGAAAAATATTAACTTTAAAATGTCAAAAAGCAATTTTAAGGTTTTTCTACATGTAACTGAAAAAATAAAAAAATAATTATTAAAAAGAAAAGAAAGCTTTGAGGACTGTGACTAAAATGATGACCATTTATGGTTCTATATAGTGAGTAATGAAACATCCTATAGCACTAAAAGAGAGATGATAGATTTAGAGTACAGAGAAATTTGTTTTGTTTGACTGTATTTGCTAGAAGACATTTGTTTTTATTTTTCATTTTTAATGAGCGGGATTAAGGGAGAGAACGTCGATTTCTACTGATTTGGAAAAGAATTTTTAAAAGTACAAGGTTTGGACAGAGATACAAATGTGGAATGATGCAATACATTTTCTGATAAAGTCATAGTATTGTTAGTTTTACTTATTTTCCTCATTATAAGGCAGCCCTCTTGGAGTGAAAATGATCTGTAAATGATTGCAATATAAAAAAACACATCAATAATATATATTTATATGTATGTTTGTTTATATATATACAACTATATATATATAAAGTTTTGTTACTTACATTCTAGTTCAAAAGGATTGTATTAGCATAATGAGTAATTTGCTTTATTCTCAATGTGAAAAGATAGGTGGTTATTGAAACAAATTGGACAGCAGAGTCAAAGACCAGAAACTGAGCCAGTTTATTGAATAAAACTGACATATAACACAGAACTAGTATAGATTTTGACTTTGGGATAATTATGATTAAAGTGATGTTTAATAAGACTATTCTGGTAGCATTTTACTAAATTAATTTAGAAAGAGATATATTGAAACCCATTTCTTTGACACAAACATTCCCCTAAATATGAAGGGACTTCAGAACATTTAATCAAAATGGCAGCTTTCCTAGAATTAGTAAAAAAACAAACAAACAGAAAAACAAAACATTAGGTACTGTCTATTCCCAAGATTTCAGATGGTTTCAACATAACCCTTTATTCTAGACTTCTTCAGAAGCATACATAACAAAGGAACACATAGAACCACAGAGAAAGTCACTGCACAATATTAATCAGAATCACTTTAATAGTCCATGAAAGAGTGCTTGCCTGTCTGATTTTCTTTTCCTAATTGTAGAGCAAAGCTTATCTGTTGCTTTTTCTGTCTGACTCCAAAAACTTGTTCACCACCCTGCTTTGAACCTCCCTGGTTACCTCTCTTGAACCTATAGCAGCTCCATCTCTACAACCTGGGCTGAAAAACACATTTAAAATCTGTACAACCTTAAAAATGGAATCCATAGCTCATCTTGAATACAAAGAAGTCATATATTCTTAACTAATCAAAAATATTTGACAGGATTTCATTAATAATGTATCAGTGAAGCTCAATCCAGAAAGTTCCTGCAGCCTGAGCTTACTATTATTATAGAGTTCTTGCTTTTACTTATTGAAAATCCTACACTCTGAAATTTTCCCAAAGGCAATTGCAGCTATTTGCCTCAGTTATTGCATGACAGAGTTAATCAATACATAAATCACAGTGATGAACATGTTTTGTCTTTATCCTTCATGTTTGCCTTCTGTGTATTTCCAGTAAATTATTTTGTAAATCCTTAAAAGACTCAAATGTTGAATAGTATGCTTTTAAACTTTCTTGATTTTATTAGTGTCCATTTAGCCATGCCTTGGGTATAGTCTTTGTTTAAAAACAGTTGAAAAATTTAAAAATCTGACCTTGAATTGTTAACTAGAAATAGTAGTTTTCTTCTCTGTACTAGGGTTACGAAGGTCCATATCAAGGTTTATCTAGAGATTGGGAGTTTATTGTTCCAAATAAAACCTAACCATTCTAAACTAAATATAAAGAGGTTTACCATTAAGAAAATTTTGATATGATTATAAAAAGTTATTAAAAATGGCTTAATACTTCCCAGAGCTTTATTCTATGGATATAGTGTAGAAAGCAGAATATATTATATATAAATATATTACATATTTATTTATTCCATGAATATTTTATAGAAAGCAGCACTGATATGTACACAGACAGACATAGAGTGATATACAGATATACAGATAGATAACAGAGATGCAGAGATAGACAACAGAGAAATATTATATATATATATATATATATGAATGTGTATATATATATATGTATACCTGTGTGAGTCCATATACTATATTCTTCAAAAAATATTCATGGACTAAATATGTAAAATATATATGGATATGTGTGCATATCCACAGATTTTTGGAGCAGAAGTATATGTAGGTATTTTAATCCATCTGTCTCATTTTGAGCTACAAAGTGATTTAGTAATTGGAAATCAGAGGCAAACCCAGGTTGTTGGGCTCTTTCCAGAGGACCATGATATACAGAATAGTCCTATGCTTAGAGTTCAGAAGACTTAAAGCCAGCCCAGCCTCCAGTACTTGTCAGATACATGATTGACCAAAGGAAGAAATCATAGTTAACTGAGACTAAGAAACTAATATTAGGAAGTAAAGAAGTAAGCATTTATTGACAGTCTACTATGGGGGAGCCATTCTGCTAAGCACTTTGCAAATTTTATGTTATTTGATTCTCACAACAATCTTAGGAGATAGGTACTAAGGATGCTATTATCATTAAAGTTAGACTATCAATGTTCATCAGTTTTATCATTTATTAAATATTCAAAGTTGGTATTATGTGAAATAAATTATTTAGGAGATATTGATCCTGAGTTCCCAGGAGTGGGATATGGGTGTCACAGAGTATCCTTTCATATCTGGCATTCTCTGGTGTCCCCTGGCATCAGCATGCAATGTCACCACAGAAGGAGGAGCTAATGGGGTTTAAAATGTGAGTGTGGAAGGAGAGCGGTGTTTTTACTTCTGCTCTTGAACAGACTGACTCTCTGGGATGGCGCTTGGCAAGTGGCAGTGAAGCATGGAGGGGACCACGCTAGGCTGAAATCTGGAACTTGATCTTACCTTAACTTAGGATCAGGTCTCTCTCTGTCTCTATCAAATTCTCTCTTTATTAATAAATGCTTATAACTTTGGTGCTGTCTTCAGATAAATTTTCTTTCTTATAGAATAATAGGTAGAAGGAAAACTACAGCCCTTACTTTGGAGTGAGAAAGATATACTGAGACAAAAATCAATTAAGCGATTTGTGCAGGACCACCCAGCTTTTTAAGTGTCTATGGCTGAATTTGAACTCAAATCTTCTGAATTGCTGGCTTGATGCCCTATTACCTTACTTGGCTTCCTCGTTCAAATCTTCTTTGGTAAGAGTTCCCACATCAATGAATTCACAGCCCTTTCATTTATGGATAAAACATTTAGTAGGATAAAGTAACAGTAATTTCCTCATAATGTGGCTGTGTCCATATCAGGCAGGTGATAAAGATAGGATGTAAAAGGAATCCAAAAAGTATGGGATATAGAAAAGTAAATTAATTCCATTTGGTATTTATATATTCCAGTGAAGGTATTTGAAATTGGTAAGATCATCACTTGAGACTTTCTTTATTTTAGGTGAGTACTTAGGTTACATGTTCTATAGAGGCAAATGCCCAGCACAATATCTCAAACTATCTGCATCTGTTTTCTATATACAAGATATTGTCAAATATAGAACATCATCAGCCAGATTTTTTCTTTTTCTTCTGTTTAATTCATTAATAGGAATGATATTCAGCCTTATAATAATTTTATAGATACAATACAGAAACATGAATCACTTGTGCCAATTGATGCTTTATATGAAAACTGAAATGGATGAATCAAACAATTCATTACAGTAAACATGTGGTTTTCTTCTTGTACATAAATCAGAAAATGAAGCCAAACCACTATAGACTTAGTTCCTATATTATTTCATCCCACTGAGATTGCTAAAATATAAATAAAAGCCAATTGGAAATAAACTGACTTAATTTAGAAAAAAGTTGGATTAGAACTAAGGCCCCAAATTAAGATGATCTCTAAAACAAATATGAAGCTAATAGATCTTTCATTCATTTTGAATTATTTTTAAAACCAGCCAGAGTCAGATATATTGGAAGTTATGCAATTTTTTTCTGTATGCTGAGATAACATTAATTAAGTTTCTATTTTAGCAAACTAAATCACATATATGTCAGTAATCCAAAAGTTATTATAATCAAGATTAGAATAGAAACATTATTCCTATGCTTTATAGTTTATTAAATACTCAAAGTTGGTTTACTAGGTAGAAAGAAAGCTGTATCCCTGTGAGAAAAACCTGGATTCAAGTCTTTGACACATTTTGGCTATGAGATCATTGACATGTTACTTAAATTCTCTTTCCCCTGGTAACTAGTTAAGACTATAAATTGGAGTTTATATAAGGATGCTTAAATAAAATAAAATTTGACTAAAGTCAGAAAATTTGGATTCCATTAATGTCCCTCCAGATTATTTTATTTGTAATTTTAAGTTAGTCATAATCTCTTTGTGACTTGGCTTTCTTAATGATAGAAATATCTTTTTTTTTAAATTGCAAACCTGCATTGGTAGATTTAGTTCAGGATCCAAAGGTTCTCCACCTGGATGAAATCACAGCTACAGACCAGATATTGTGTTTGCTACAATCTCACAGGAAGCTTATTAGGAAAACATTGTATAACACTTTCATCAATTTGTAAGATTAAAAAAAAGGTGTGGTAAAGTACAAGATGTTATTGACATCCTCCTTTCACAGGGAAAGTAAAAGAAACAAAGAGTATTGATTTCACTAAATGTACCCAGTCTGAAGGAGTATGAAAGCAAAACTATTCATTAGAATCAGGTCTTATGGGAAGTTCCCAGTTGAATTGGTCACAAATATCTGATGATTGTTTTTTTTTTAATTTTTGCACATTTAAATAATAAGGAATAGAATTTAGAATTAAAAGGATTTTCTCTTCATAATCTGTTACTGTCCAAACAACTCATGTACATGGAAAATAATCATATATTTGGCAAATAATTTGTCCTTCTAAAGCAAAAATTTCTAAGATGTTTGTTCTTGAATTGCTGAACATGATGTAGGACTCTATTGTATGCTGTGTGCTTATTTAGATTCCCACAGTGCTATTGGAATCATGCTCCTACAAATATTAATGATTTCCTTTCAGCAATGTGCTGAATTGAGATATGTACCTCAATCAAGCAAATGAATTGTACGTTGGAAAAATAGCTTGTAAGATAATAAAAGGCTTAAAACTAGTAATTTAGTTTTATACTAGATAGATGACAGTTTCTGACACTGTAAATAAGAAATAGTTATGCCAATATTGTTTTTCATCTGTGAAACTTGATTTAACTGAATTCTGGGCAAAGATGTTAATCTTCCTTTTTTAATGTAAGTATCAAGATAATGCAAACCATCCATCAATGCTGTCTATTATTTAGATTTTGAAATATATTTTCTGAGAGTGTACTTTGGGATAAAAAGTGTGTTATTCATTCTTTTTAGAGAAAATGCAGTAAGGATCAAATTTTATGTTCATAAAGATGTTGCTCTAATCATTAAAAAAGGTTGGCAACTCTGATTTTAAATGACTTTCCTTTTGAAAATAGATGCACTTGACTTGTTTACTGAGGACTAAAGTGACTTAAAATTTTAATAGAAATATTAGAACAAGCCATGTTTAAAACAGACTAAGAAACTACTCATTTTCAATCAATGTGAATACTCCTTTTCTTTTTCTCCTGTGATTGATTAATTCTTCAACAAGGTCAGAAGAAATCTTGTGAATGCTAGAAGACTCTAATTCACTTCTCAGATGTTCTTCCTCCCCAGTGCAAACTACTGCAAATTCGGGTTATTCTAATTGTTTAGTTGATAATGCAGCCCAATATAAATGACATAGTACTGAACTAAAAGTCAAAAGATTTGGATTCTATTAATATCCTCATTGATATTTTTTTCTGTAGTATTGAGCTTATTTCTTAACTACTTTGTGACATAGTTTTCTTATTTTAAAAATATGTATACCTTTTTGTAATGACAAATTTGATTTTTGAAATCTGAGTAGTAGGTTGAAATTTGTTTTTAGAAAGCAATAATGTTGCTTTCTAAATAATACTATTACTAAATAATACTATTACTAAAAATAATACTATTTTCTTCCTTATTCTAAGACAGAAAAGATTCAACATAAAAGATTTCACCATATTTCCTTCCCTTAGTGAAGAGCTAGGTACTATCTACTTAGATCCATTCTACTCTAATCCTATGCTTTCAAAAATTTCTGAGACTCGCTATAGAGCCATTTTGGACATGAGGCCTCAGGTTGGCGATAATGATTACTGGTCAATGATGAGAAGCTGCATGGCTTGTGAAGACGGAGAATGACTACTTTGTAAGAAATGTCAAAAAGATCACTTTGTTCATTAGGCACCCCTTCGCACAATGCATATTGGTCAGTTGAAATTAAACTGAGTCCACATGACCTTCACATGAATAGTTCTTTAATTTCATTCCTACACTTTTCCTTGTATCATAAGCATAGTTGTCAGAAGGACTGGAGTCATTTTATTATTGAAGGATATATGAGTTTGTTCACTGTAGGCTAATTCTGTCACAAAGCTTATCAGCCATGAACATCATTGTCTTTAGGGAATGATAAAGCTAAGCTTTTCTTTCTTTAAAGAAAAAAATCAATAATGATGTCTACCTTACCTAGACATTTCAAATAAGCATGCCTTTGATTCAGGGATGCTTCTGGCTCTGATTCTCAGCTCATGTGTCTCATATCATCATGACCTTCTAGGTTAATGAGTTCATATTTTGGGAAGAGGGTGCTGTAAAGACAATGCTCCAAAGTTCCCTCTTCCTCCTGGGAGCGTGTCTCAGGGGGACCTCCTATACCTTGGGCAGAGTGATGAATAACCCTTCACTTTCTTTTTTGACCATTTGTTTATCTCAGAATTTTCAAGGTGACATTACATCTGATTAAAAAGAACGAAAAGAATTTTTCTTTAATTTCAAGTTTCAAAAAAATGTAACTTCTTATTCTATTTCACTATCCTCCCACCTCTGCACAGATAACTCAACTTTTATGGTGGGGGAAATTAATGATTATGAATAATTCCATAAATATCTCTGAAGTCATTAATCCAACATTTAAAATTATAATGTTTCAAATAGAATATTTATGTGTTCTGTTGTATCTTTGCAATACCAAAATGGGGGAAAGCTAGTTCTTTATTCTGTGCTACATTTTATGTTTAAGAAAAAAAGGCACTTTGGGCTGCCAACTATGACTTATTTTCAAATTAATCTAAATAAATCATAGGCTTTATATTTAGAGCTTTTGTACATTTTGATTTAGCTCTACCCATTCTACAAGCATCTCATCTCTTTCAATCCATATAACAGAACTGGGAATAACAGCTCCCAATTATATGGCACTTTGAGGTATATATAGTGATTTTGTAACAACTTGGAGATACATAGTACAAATATAATGATGCTCTGTTTTATGGAAGCAGAAACTGAGACTCAGAGCATATAATAAGCTTTAACACCTTAGGTTTAAAAAGTTCTAGTGCCTTGCCCACAGTCAAAATCTATGGTGAGATTCAAAGCAGCATATTCCAGTGCCTCGCACAGTGCTTATTTTGTGAAAAAAATTGATATTGGGACAGCAAGTGGTTAATTGTGGGAACTGAGTGAACCACGCTTACTCCACCTTGTGACTCAATTCTGGAGATAGTTTCTATTCAATTTTGGTCTTAATTAAAATTCTATCTTAAAGGAAAACTTTATTCAATTTTTGGGAATAGGGAGAAAAATGCATTGCTTTGTTTGAACCTACCCCTGTGTAGTTGGAAAATTGGACTACCTGTACTTGCTATGTAAAATCCTTTTCCAAAGAATTAAAATATGTTGACCAGAAAAACAGAGTCAATACTGATATAAGGAGTTTTCTCATAATTATACATCTCAAATAATCCATATCTCATATCTGAAAACTGGCCCCATACTGATCAATCACATATGTTTCCATGTTCCTTTGATTGTTTACAGAAACGGGGTAGACTGGGATACTTCTGAACTCAGGGAAATTTACCTGATCTCTCTCCCCCTCCCAATTTGGAAAGTCATTCACCTTTCCTCCAATTAGAAATTAGATTACCTGACACTGTATTGTTTCTTCTTAAATAATTGGTCTTATTTATTGTTTTTGCTGTATAAAACTCTTGTCTTCTACTATATTGTGGGTCCAGCCCTAAACCAAGGAAGGGGCTTGGTCTCCTTTTGTAAACAAATGGTATGCTTTGCTTAATAAATCCATAATTTTGCTTCCTTTCATCTTTTGCTTATAATAAATCCCCAACTCCATATTGCTTCACAGTATTAAGGAGAAGTTTGTAAATCTTCCATTCCCTAAGGTGGCTGTTGCCACAGGGAAGTATCATGTTTCCCTGAAAATAGGGCCCCATGATGCTGAAACATTGGACATATATAGCAAAACTTCATTTCCCTATTACTAATAAAATTGGTTGCTGAACAGTGAAGACTTCATTGGTCAAACTCTACCATAATAAGGGCATCCCTATGTGTTACCAATTAGCATGTAATAGGGTCTGAATAAATGGTTGGTTATGCTTTCAAGTACTGCTAAATCCACCTCCAAAGTACCTCTCAGATCTCTCCCCACTTTCCACTTAAACATCTTTTCAGTCTTTTTTCACTGCTATCTCATTCTTGATGACCACATTTGCGGATTTCTTGACAAAGATACCCGAGTGGATTGCCATTTCCTTCTCCAGCTCATTTTATAGAGGAGGAAAATTATACAAATGGTAAAATAACCTTTCCAGGCTGACAGAGCTAGTAAGTGTCTCAGTCCAGATTTGAACTCATTAAAATGAGTCTCTTTGACTCTAAGTCCAGCTCTCTATCCACTGTGCCATCTAGTTGCCCCCACTGACATATCTCACACCAAATTAAGATTGAAGAAAATTAATATTGTGGTATATTATTTAATAGCCAACATTACTCTGTGATCCACCCTCTTTCTCACTTCGCCTGAACCTACTTTTGAAAAACAAAGTTTCTGAAGAGCATGATCAAGTAATGTGATCACTCCAAGCCCTCAATGCTTTTTCTCCATCTTGGGTCAGGTCCCTCCCATGTGAGGTCCTCCTTTTGTTTCTTTTTCCTGTTAAAATTCTTGGCTCTTATTTCTCCATTAGAGGTTCAATTTGAGCTAGGTTGTTTTCTAATCAGGGTTAGGAGTGACTCTCCAGCATGGGAATTAAAACTGGGTAAAATCTGATTGATATGGCTTTTATTTTTCTGGGCAAAAATTTCCACAACCAGACCTCATAAAGAAACCAAAATTCCATAAATGTCAAAGAGGGACATAATCCATATCTGAAAGCTAGCCTCCTTCCCCAGCTGTAGACTAATTTTATCAGATGAGAATTAGTCCTGCACTACTCAATGATGCAGTAGTAGGGAGGAGCTAAGAGCTCTTAAAACCACATTCTCATTAAAATACCTACCAATTGGGATTTCCTTGCCTTTGCCAGGGGAGGTTCAAATGATGTGCAATTTCTAATCAGAAGGAAGACGCACTGAAGTTTAAAAGAATTTATTGCCCCTCACTCTGTGTCTTTGGTCATGATACTCCAAGGACCCAAATTATTAGTTACTAATATCCTAAATTATAAATTGATCCTTGGTGCTCAGAATTTTGTCAAAATTTCTATCATGATACTCATTCTTTATTATCAAATAACATAATCCTTTTAATAAATGACATTTTGAATTGAGAATTACCTCAGTTTACTCTTTTTAAAAATTTCACTCATGAAAGATGGTTGTTACCTTTTCTTGCTCAGGCAATTATAATAGCCTATTAATTAGTTTCTCTGCATTCTGTATCCATCCTCTCTAATTCCTCTATCATAAAGTCAGCTGCTAAATTGATATTCTCTTATTAAAAACTATAAATTTGTAGGCACATCTTTGCTCAAAAATTCCCACTGAGTTTGGATTGCCTCTAGGATAAAGTACAAAATCCTTTGTCTGCCACCTACATCCTTGTTGGGTGTTATTCCATTGTGGCTTTCCATTCTTTTTACAGTCTAGTCAAAGTGGACTATGCTTGATGTTCTTTTTTTCCTATCTTGATTACATATATAGAGGTATTTAATCTAACAGTTTTAGCATGTACACTGAGCACATCACTTGTGGAAGTCATTCATTTTGGCTCATTTTGCCACATTTGTCACCTATTCTCATCTTCCCCAGAAGAAAACAATCCTCACCCCTTATTTCTTTATAGCATTTTGTGTAAACCTTTCCTTTGCCTTTTTCACATTGTACTTTGTATCATTATTATTTGGTAGTAGTTATATCACCAACTCTCACTCAGTCCCTCCACACTGTTATATTTAAAATGGTTGATGTCTTAAACTGTAACAGTTAAAAGAGTGATGTTGTAAACTGTAGTGAGTTAAAATGGTGGAAGATATAAATTGTGATAGATATAAGAGAGAGTGAGTAAATTTGACCACAGAAAATATGTTTCACTACAGTGTCTTGGTTTTTAAATCAAATATAAGGTGGTCACCAGGGAAATATTCCCAATTATTCAAATACCCAAGTCAACTGGGTTTTATAGAGATTTTAATTAATACAAATGTGGAATTAAAGAAAAGAGAGAAAGAGAGAAAAAGGAAATAAGTATGAAGGGCCTTAAGCCAACATAGCCTAGACCTGAGTCTTAAGAGAAAGAGATCAGTCAGTCTTTTAACACTCACCACAAGGTCTGTCTAAGCAAGGATTCTAGTGATACCAGGCCAGCTCCATCTCAGCTGACTTCACTAGAGAGAGTTACAGCCAGAGTCCTCCTTAAAGAGCCTTCCAGCCAGAGACTGTTTCAAAGGGCCTCTCTCCAGAGCCTCCAGAGGAACAAAGTCCCCTCAGAGGAGCTCCAGTGAGACCTCCTTAGAGATTGTCCTCCAAGAGCTTCCCTTCTCCAGAGCCTCTCTCAAGAGATTCTTCCCAAGCGATCCTCATAAGAGATCCTCCAAAAGAATTTTTTTTTTCTCAAGAGACTCTGCTTTTTCTTATATAGGGGTTTTTCTCCTATGTCACCTCCCCTAAGTCCTTACATCTACCAATCACTGTAGACGTTTTCCAAAGCACTGTCCATCTGAATTCCTGCTAAGTCGACTAATCTCCTCAGTAAGTCTGAACCAGAAAAAATGCTGCTGTGTCGACTAATCTCCTCAGTAAATCTGAACCAGTGAAAACACAGCTGAGTCAACTAATCTCATTAAGAGAAAACTTGCCTGACCCTTTTAGGTCTCATTGTATCAATTCTAAAAAACAGGCATGGCTCAAAGAACTCCTTGCCTTATTATAAGCACGGGTCCAAGTACTTTCATTGTTTAGCAAGGATTTTTCTCCCCTAAAGCAGTCTTAAGTATGGGTGGAGTAGAGGTCCTCCCATTTCTGATCCTGATGAATTCTCACATCAAAATGGGGAATGTTTCCCAGTAGGGAATTTGTTCCAATGGAGGATTCCTCAATGTGGAAATTTTTAACATTCACAAGTCTGAGAAATTTCAAGAATTACAACACATGTATGCATGCACACACACAGAGATATTAAAATAGTTATATTGTGTAAGCTATAATTCAAAACACTAGAACATGAATGAGAAACTGTTTAACATGCTGTCTGGATAGAAAAGAAATCTAGTTTGGAATTTGGGAATACCTAGATTCAAGACTTGATTCTTGGGACATAAAGCTATGTGACTATAAGCATGTCACTTAACTTCTCCATGTCCCACCCTAAACCTACAAATCTGAGTGTAGTGGTAAGCTGATGAAATCACAGATCCAGGACAAAACACTACTGGCAATGTCGACGTAATCCCATTATGACATATTTGCTCCCATAGTTCCAATATGCCTTGAGGTATCCCACTGTACTCTAACATATATATTCACACACCACACCATACTGCACAGTCTCATTTGTTGTTTTCAAAATGACAGATATGAGTGAAATGGTCTACTGTGTTACTTAAAAGAGGAAAGAAAAAAGGACAGGATAAAAGAAGCTCTTAAATCTTTAAAGAATGAGTAAACAAGCCAGAGTAGGTGGGATACATTTTCCTTAGATTACAGTTTTTATAAGATATAGAGCAAGAAGAGCAATATAATTTGGGGTTAAGTATGGAGTCAACTACAAAACTCATCCTCAGTGTATACAGAGATATGGTGCCCATAGCTATGTTGACCAAGGATGCTGGAAACAAGTAAAGAAATGGTAAAAAGGTCATGGAAGTAGTGTTATAGTTTTCATTTTGTCTTCTACTCTTTGTAATAGTTATGTTGTTGAGGCATAGTTATTATAATTTCATGTTCTATACATGAGTAGAGGGATTTTTAAAATTTCACTTCTTTTTTAACTTCAATTTCTATTTATGTACCATGGACTCTGGAATTAATTATCTGAGTTAAAGTTATAATACCTGTAAGAAATGTATTATGTATGTTGTAATCTCCCCAATGTTTAAGTTGTAAAATTCTCCCTCAGATATAATTTCATCCCAGACTTTCTCATATTTAATGTTGTAGCCTCTCCTTCATCAGTTAAAATTCAAAGTCCTGCTACATAAAAAAAAACAAAACAAACCCAAATCGATTAACTTTATACTGAAGGAAAAATCCAAATAAAGCATCTTGAATAAAGTATGACACTAACATAATTAATCATTTATTTTGCATCTGTTGAATCTCATGTGAATTTATTGTTGCCTAATTTTAATTTAATTATCAGAAATGCTAATAAAGTTAGAGGTAAGTCAGTTGGGAACATGTCATTATTAAAAATTGTTAATGAATTAGCACACTAAAAAGTCTTTTAATTCTTCTTCAACTAAACTAATTAAATTTTGCAGGATATTTGCTAAAAATTAATGTGGGCAATATGAGTAAATGAACATGGATTTAATTTCTGATATTTAAATTGTTCAAGAATTTTAGTAATAACCATTGCTTTTTTGGAAAATACTACTATAATTAGTATTTTCAAATATAAGCAATTGGCATTGTGGGTATGTGACCTTAAATAAAAATCACTGAATAATGCTGAAATGGTAATATTTTATCTTATAGACAAAATAATATTTCATAAATACATTTAAATTCTCTTAAGGAACATTATGAGAGAAAAGATTATTCATAATATAAAATATTAATGATGAATGTATTTATTCTCCAAGGTCTAATAGTTTTGTGTTTCATATTCAAATAAGTAATTAATTGATGAATTAGTGAATATCTATTTTTTCAATTTGCATAAATTCTTTCCAGTTCTCATATATCATTGTTTTTAATATTGGATGTATCTTTTTTTTTTAAACCCTTACCTTCCGTCTTGGAGTCAATACTGTGTATTGGCTCCAAGGCAGAAGAGTGGTAAGGACTAGGCAATGGGGGTCAAGTGACTTGCCCAGGGTCACACAGCTGGGAAGTGTCTGAGGCCTGGATGTATCTTTAGAGTCATTTTGTTCAACTCTTTCACTTAAACATGAAGAAAATGACCTTTGGAAAAGAAAAAGAATTACTTGTTTAATGTTATATAGATAGTAAATGGAAGAGTCAGTATAGCTACATCTATGTGTATCTGTAGATACATATAGATTTAAATATCTATAGACAAATATAGATAGTAAATGTCAATATATATTATATAATATGTTCTGATTTAGAACATTTATATAGATACACATGCATTTTTATACATACACATATGCACATGCACAGCCATATATATATGAAACACTATAGCCTAGTGCCTATGTCTAGCACTAGGTTAATCACAGTTATTAGAATAGTGATGGCAAAACTTTTAGAGACCAAGTGCCCAAACTGCATTCCTCATGCCGCATGTGAGTCCCCCTCCTTATTCCAGAAAGAGGAGGGAGAAAGTACTCCCATTGGGCTGCTGGACAGTGTGACTGGTGATGTGAGAAATTTCCTCAGGTATGCATTGAGATGGGGAAGGGAACAGCACCCTCCAGCAATCATTCCATAAATTAGCCCCCACAGTAGGAGAACAATAAGAGAGATTACTTTCGGGGACTTCCGGTTAAGATGGCGGCTTAGAGAAAGCTGAAGTTCAGATCTCCGGAAAACCCTTCCCGACCGATCTCAAACTAGAAGCTCCTAAGGCGCCGAAATTCAAAACGATCAACAGCACAGAACCTGGGAACCCTCCTCCTGGACCTGGACCCGGTTCAAAAGGTACGGCTCCCCTTAAAAGCCAGAACCCAAGATCCCTCGGACCTCAGGGGTAGGAGCGCAGAGTCCAAGGCTCCCGGAAGCGGCAGCCGCGCCGGGCTCAGAGAGCAGGGTCTGAGGAACAACAACCCTCAGGGTCTTCTACCCAAGTCCCAGTCCGGGTGAAAGTTACTGCCTGGGGCCTCCGCTGCAAAGAGCAGGTCGGTCCAGGTGAAAGTTACTGCCTGGGGCCTCCGCTGCCTGGGGCCTCCGCTGCAGAGAGCTGGTCAAAACAACAGCAACCCTCAGGGCGGGCAAGACAGCCTCACGGGCTGGATCCTGCTATCCAAGTCTCAGTGAAAGTCTGTGCTCTCGGAGCTTGGGGAAGCGGCAGCCCATCCCCCCGCAGGCCGACGAAACAGGATTCTGAAGGCAACTTCCGGAAATCGAGCCAGGGGGAGAGTGTGGCCTCGTGGTCCGACCCTTCCATTCCAGTTCCAGTGAGGCATATTCAGTTTAACCCAGGGAACGCTCATAGAACCAACATCTGCCCAGGACTAAAGCCACTGATCACCAGACAAAGACAAGAAAAGCCAATCCTCCACGTTCAGAGATGACAAATTCCACAGAAGCACAGAAGCCCCAAAATACCAAGAAAAATAAGAAGAAAGGGGCGACTCTGGACACATTCTATGGAGCCAAAATACAAAATACAGAGCAGATAGAAGAAGATATACAAGAAAATTCTCCAAAATCTTCCAAAGGAAATAGAAACTCTCCACAAACCCATGAAGAATTTGAATCAGAAAGGACCAAAAAGATGGAAGCCCTCTGGGAGGAAAAGTGGGAAATGATGCAAAAGAAATTCACGCATCTACAAAACCAGTTTGACCAAACTGTAAAAGAAAACCAGGCTTTAAAGCAAGAACTAATAAAGCAAAGCCAAAACACCAAGAAATTAGAAGAGAACATAAAATATCTCACCGACAAGGTGATAGATCTGGAAAACAGGGGGAGAAGAGAAAATTTAAGAATAATTGGACTCCCAGAAAAGCCAGAAATAAACACCAAACTGGACATGGTGATACAAGATATAATCAAAGAAAATTGCCCAGAGATTCTAGAACAAGGGGGCAATACATCCACTGACAGAGCTCACAGAACACCTTCTACACTAAACCCCCAAAAGACAACTCCCAGGAATGTAATTGCCAAATTCCAAAGCTATCAAACAAAAGAAAAAATCCTACAGGAAGCCAGAAAAAGACAATTTAGATATAAAGGAATGCCAATCAGGGTCACACAAGACCTTGCAAGTTCTACGCTGAATGATCGTAAGGCATGGAACATGATCTTCAGAAAGGCAAGAGAGCTGGGTCTCCAACCAAGAATCAGCTACCCAGCAAAACTGACTATATACTTCCAGGGGAAAGTATGGGCATTCAACAAAATAGAAGACTTCCAACTTTTTGCAAAGAAAAGACCAGAGCTCTGTGGAAAGTTTGATACCGAAAATCAAAGAGCAAGAAATACCTGAAAAGGTAAATATTAAGGAAAGGGGAAAAATGTTATCTTCTTTTACTCAAACTCTCTTCTATAAGGACTACATTTATATCAACCTATGTATACTAATATGTGGGGAAAATGTAATGTATAAATAGGGGGTAAAGAAAGACCAAATAGAATAATGGTTCTCACACAAAGATTCACAGGGGAAGGGGAGGGGAAGAAAACTCCTATAAGAAGGAGAGGAAGAGGGGGGGGGTTACTTAAACCTCAATCTCAGGGAAATCAACTCTGAGAGGGAAAAACATCCAGATCCATTGGGATCTTGAATTCTATCTTACCCAACAAGGGTAAGGAGAAGGGAAAACCAAGGGGGGGAGGGGGAGAGGGAGAACAAAAAGGGAGGGAAAGAGAGGGGGGAGGGGGAGGGAACAAAAAGGGAGGGACTAAAAAGGGAAACATCAAGGGAGGGGACAAGGGGGACTGATTCAAAGTAAATCACTGGACTAAAAGGTAGAGCCGAAGAAGAAAAGGTTAGAATTAGGAAAGGCAATCAAAATGCCAGGGAGTCCACAAATGACAATCATAACTTTGAACGTGAATGGGATGAACTCACCCATAAAACGTAGACGAATAGCTGAATGGATTAGAATCCAAAACCCTACCATATGTTGTCTTCAAGAAACACACATGAGGCGGGTTGACACCCACAAGGTCAGAATTAAAGGATGGAGTAAGACCTTCTGGGCCTCAACTGATAGAAAGAAGGCAGGAGTGGTAATCATGATATCTGATAAAGCCAATGCAAAAATAGACCTGATCAAAAGGGATAGGGAAGGTAATTATATTTTGTTATAAGGGACTCTAGACAATGAGGAAATATCATTAATCAACATGTATGCACCAAATAATATAGCACCCAAATTTCTAATGGAGAAACTAGGAGAATTGAAGGAAGAAATAGACAATAAAACCATACTAGTGGGAGACTTAAACCAACCATTATCAAATTTAGATAAATCAAATCAAAAAATAAATAAGAAAGAGGTAAAAGAAGTGAATGAAATCTTAGAAAAATTAGAATTAATAGACATATGGAGAAAAATAAATAGGGATAAAAAGGAATACACCTTCTTCTCAGCACCACATGGCACATTCACAAAAATTGACCATACATTAGGTCACAGAAACATAGCACACAAATGCAAAAAAGCAGAAATAATGAATGCAGCCTTCTCAGATCACAAGGCAATAAAAATAATGATTAGTAATGGTACATGGAAAACCAAATCTAAAACCAATTGGAAATTAAACAATATGATACTCCAAAACCGTTTAGCTAAAGAAGAAATCATAGAAACAATTAATAATTTCATCAAGGAAAATGACAATGGCGAAACATCCTTTCAAACCTTTTGGGATGCAGCCAAAGTGGTAATCAGAGGCAAATTCATATCCCTGAAAGCTCATATTAACAAACAAGGGAGAGCAGAGATCAATCAATTGGAAATGCAATTGAAAAAACTCGAAAGCGATCAAATTAAAAACCCCCAGCAGAAAACCAAATTAGAAATCCTAAAAATTAAGGGAGAAATTAATAAAATCGAAAGTGATAGAACTATTGATTTAATAAATAAGACAAGAAGCTGGTACTTTGAAAAAACAAACAAAATAGACAAAGTACTGGTCAATCTAATTAAAAAAAGGAAGGAAGAAAAGCAAATTCACAGCATTAAAGATGAAAAGGGGGACAGCACCTCCAATGAGGAGGAAATTAAGGCAATCATTAGAAATTACTTTGCCCAATTATATGGCAATAAATACACCAATTTAGGAGAAATGGATGAATATATACAAAAATACAAACTGCCTAGACTAACAGAAGAGGAAATAGAATTCTTAAATAATCCCATATCAGAAATTGAAATCCATCAAGCCATCAAAGAACTTCCTAAGAAAAAATCCCCAGGGCCTGATGGATTCACCTGTGAATTCTATCAAACATTCAGAGAACAATTAACCCCAATACTATACAAACTATTTGACATAATAAGCAAAGAGGGAGTTCTACCAAACTCCTTTTACGACACAAACATGGTACTGATTCCAAAACCAGGCAGGTCAAAAACAGAGAAAGAAAACTATAGACCAATCTCCCTAATGAATATAGATGCAAAAATTTTAAATAGGATACTAGCAAAAAGACTCCAGCAAGTGATCAGAAGGATCATTCACCATGATCAAGTAGGATTCATACCAGGGATGCAGGGCTGGTTCAACATTAGGAAAACCATCCACATAATTGACCACATCAACAAGCAAACTAGCAAGAACCACATGATTATCTCAATAGATGCAGAAAAAGCCTTTGATAAAATACAACACCCATTCCTATTAAAAACACTAGAAAGCATAGGAATAGAAGGGTCATTCCTAAAAATAATAAACAGTATATATCTAAAACCAACAGCTAATATCATCTGCAATGGGGATAAACTAGATGCATTCCCAATAAGATCAGGAGTGAAACAAGGATGCCCATTATCACCTCTACTATTTGACATTGTACTAGAAACACTAGCAGTAGCAATTAGAGAAGATAAAGAAATTGAAGGCATCAGAATAGGCAAGGAGGAGACCAAGTTATCACTCTTTGCGGATGACATGATGGTCTACTTAAAGAATCCTAGAGATTCAACCAAAAAGCTAATTGAAATAATCAACAACTTTAGCAAAGTTGCAGGATACAAAATAAACCCACATAAATCATCAGCTTTTCTATATATCTCCAACACAGCTCAGCAGCAAGAACTAGAAAGAGAAATCCCATTCAAAATCACCTTAGACAAAATAAAATACCTAGGAATCTATCTCCCAAGACAAACACAGGAACTATATGAACACAACTACAAAACACTCGCCACACAACTAAAACTAGACTTGAACAATTGGAAAAACATTAACTGCTCATGGATAGGACGAGCCAATATAATAAAAATGACCATCCTACCCAAACTTATTTATCTATTTAGTGCCATACCCATTGAACTACCAAAATACTTCTTCACTGATTTAGAAAAAACCATAACAAAGTTCATTTGGAAGAACAAAAGATCAAGGATATCCAGGGAAATAATGAAAAAAAACACATACGATGGGGGTCTTGCAGTCCCAGACCTCAAACTATATTACAAAGCAGCAGTCATCAAAACTATTTGGTACTGGCTAAGAAACAGAAAGGAAGATCAGTGGAATAGACTGGGGGAAAACGACCTCAGCAAGACAGTATACGATAAACCCAAAGATCCCAGCTTTTGGGACAAAAATCCACTATTCGATAAAAACTGCTGGGAAAATTGGAAGACAGTGTGGGAGAGACTAGGAATAGATCAACACCTCACACCCTACACCAAGATAAATTCAAAATGGGTGAGTGACTTAAACATAAAGAAGGAAACCATAAGTAAATTGGGTAAACACAGAATAGTATACATGTCAGACCTTTGGGAGGGGAAAGGCTTTAAAACCAAGCAAGATATAGAAAGAATCACAAAATGTAAAATAAATAATTTTGACTACATCAAACTAAAAAGCTTTTGTACAAACAAAACCAATATAACTAAAATCAGAAGGGAAACAACAAATTGGGAAAAAATCTTCATAGAAACCTCTGACAAAGGTTTAATTACTCATATTTATAATGAGCTAAATCAATTGTACAAAAAATCAAGCCATTCTCCAATTGATAAATGGGCAAGGGAAATGGATAGGCAGTTCTCAGATAAAGAAATCAAAACTATTAACAAGCACATGAAGAAGTGTTCCACATCTCTTATAATCAGAGAGATGCAAATCAAAACAACTCTGAGGTATCACCTCACACCTAGCAGATTGGCTAACATAACAGCAAAGGAAAGTAATGAATGCTGGAGGGGATGTGGCAAAGTAGGGACATTAATTCATTGCTGGTGGAGTTGTGAACTGATCCAACCATTCTGGAGGGCAATTTGGAACTATGCCCAAAGGGCGACAAAAGAATATCTACCCTTTGACCCAGCCATAGCACTGCTGGGTCTGTATCCCAAAGAGATAATGGACACAAAGACTTGTACAAAAATATTCATAGCTGCGCTCTTTGTGGTGGCCCAAAACTGGAAAACGAGGGGATGTCCATCAATTGGGGAATGGCTGAACAAACTGTGGTATATGTTGGTGATGGAGTACTATTGTGCTAAAAGGAATAATAAAGTGGAGGAGTTCCATGGAGACTGGAACAACCTCCAGGAAGTGATGCAGAGCGAGAGGAGCAGAACCAGGAGAACATTGTACACAGAGACTAATACACTGTGGTATAATCGAACGTAATGGACTTCTTCATTAGGGGCGGTGTAATGTCCCTGAACAACTTTCAGGGATCCAGGAGAAAAAAAACACCATTCATAAGCAAAGGATAAACTATGGGAGTGGAAACACCGAGAAAAAGCAACTGCCTGAATACAGAGGTTGAGGGGACATGACAGAGGATAGACTTTAAATGAACACTCTAATGCAAATACTATCAACAAAGCAATGGGTTCAAATCAAGAAAACATCCAATGCCCAGTGGACTTACGCGTCGGCTATGGGGGGTGGGGGGGAGGAAAAGAAAATGATCTATGTCTTTAACGAATAATGCTTGGAAATGATCAAATAAAATATATTAAAAAAAAAAAAAAAGAGAGATTACTTTCTAATAAGGAAACGTACTACAAATATCTATTGTTAATATCTGAGAAAAGTTTTTGTCTGAGAATTTTCAGGAATGGTAAATGGAATCTTAGAGGAGTGATTGATAGTCCTCTTCTGGAAGGAAGCAATAGCAGTATTGATATGATTATATATCAAAGACATGTAAAGAGGGTATGATAGGAAAGTGACACTGTTAAGACATCTGGGGAGATACTGTCAGGAAAATATTCAAATGACACATAATCAGGATTATGGAGAAGGCTATATAAAGGGAACCATATAAGCACTCACCAGTCAGGACAACATGATTCAAAGCAGGATTCCTGCATCATCAGTTTCAGAGTTATATGACAGGAAAATGAATGGGGAGACACAAAATAAAGAGTACTAAAGAAATATCATTATGTCAGATTGTTGGTGGATGGATTGGAGAGAAGAGAGACATAAAGTCCTACTGAGAAATAAGGAGGACCTGTATTAGAGCAGAATTTATCATGAAAAATGCTATCCATTTCCAGAGAAATAACTGATAAATTCTGAATGCCGATTGAAACATACATTCTTCTTTAAATTTCTTTATTATTCTGATTTTATTTGTGTTTGTGTTTTATTTAGCAACATGGCTAATATGGAACTATGTTTTATATAACTTCACATGTTTAATGAATATCAAATTGCATACCTTCTCAAGAAGGTGGAAAAAGTCAGGAGGGAGAAACCGAGTTTAGAATTCAAAATTTTAAAAAGTAAAAATGTTTTAAACATAATTGGAATATTTTTGTAATTAGAAATTATTTAATGAAATAAATACTTTTTTTAAATTATTGGAACCATAATTTATTAATAAATAAGAGAAAGAAAGAATCTATCAGCTGGGACAGAATTCCCTAATGGAATAGTGCGTTGGTTTGACATTCAAGACCAGATTATATACACTGCAGAGTTCTTATCTAACAAACAAACCTTAACACAGGAATGTGGGGTCTGAGATGGGAGGGACAGTTTTTTTTAAACATTATTTTATTTGGTCATTTTCATACATTATTCACTGGAAACAAAGATCATTTTCTTTTCCTCCCCCCCTCCCCGCCTTTCCCTCTCCCATAGCCGACGCATGATTCCACTGGTTATCACATGTGTTCTTGACTCGAACCCATTTCCCTGTTGTTGGAATTTGCATTATAGTGTTCATTTAGAGTCTCTCCTCAGTCTTATCTCCTCCAACCCTGTAGTCAAGCATTTGCTTTTCATCGGTGTTTTTACTCCCACAGTTTATCCTCTGCTTGTGGGTAGTATTTTTTTTTTAGATCCCTGCAGATTGTTCAGGGAAATTGCATTGATACTAATGGAGAAGTCCATCACCTTCGATTGTACCACAATATATCAGTCTCTGTGTATAATGTTTTCCTGGTTCTGCTCCTTTCGCTCTGCATCACTTCCTGGAGGTTGTTCCAGTCTCCATGGAATTCCTCCACTTTATTATTCCTTTTAGCACAATAGTATTCCATCACCAACATATACCACAATTTGTTCAGCCATTCTCCAATTGAAGGGCATCCCCTCATTTTCCAATTTTTGGCCACCACAAAGAGCGCAGCTATGAATATTTTTGTACAAGTCTTTTTGTCCATTATCTCTTTGGGGTACAAGCCCAGCAGTGCTATGGCTTGATGAAAGGGCAGACATTCTTTTATACCCCTTTGGGCATAGTTCCAAATTGCCCTCCAGAAAAATAAATAATTTTCGAAAGATGAAAGACAATCAAAATTATTTAATATTTAGAAAAAATTAAAATTCCTGGACATTTGAGAAATGGAATAAAAAAGGTGTGGGATCACAAACTGCCTCACATCCTTGCAACTTCTGAATCCTCTCCATACTAGGAATTATGTGCAAAAGATGAAGAAAATTCAACTTTTGATCTTAAGATACCATGAACTCTAACAAGATAAAAAAAATTAATGATCTAATAGCATGGAAATCTATCTCACTGAGCACTGGCTGCCCTTCATTGCATCATAGAAAAACAAAAGAAAGAAATTTGTACTGATTATGATTGTAGTACAAGGCTGCCACAGTGCTCAGTCAGAGAAATGAGAAACAAAGAGAATTGGAACAGAATGTTAGTATGTGTAGAACTCCAACTGGTCTGTGAGAAATGATAAATGAAATTTTGGCCAGTTCTGTCCCCTTAGAAGAAACTCATGAAGATACTTAGGGTGTTCAATTTTCTAATTTCAGTGGAAGCTAAGATATTTTATGGATTCCCCCCAAAAAGTGTGGAATTACAATAAGCTATTCCTGAATGATTTAAAAAATAATTTTAAAAAGTATTATTTATGTCCTCCACAGTAGAAATAATGATCAGAAGTGAGGAAATTACACTTCAATCTATGCTGACAAAAATCACCAAATAAAACAAAAGAAAAGCACAATCTTGAAGAGAAGACAAAAGAAAAAATAGTACAAGAAAATCTTAAATTGCTATACAAGCAAAACATTGTGACAGTTCAAAATAGTTTCTCTGCTAGAAGTATTATATTTTATGAGGTTTATTAAGGATTAAGAACTTAAAAAATACAAGTAAGAAAAGCACGTGTCTAGGCCCAGAGAGCCCATTCACAACCACTCACATCTTGCCTGCTAGGTAGAGAGATGCATCTGCTTGGAAGTGGGAATGGGGGGAAAAAGAGCTAGCTGTAGACGGAGACTCTTTAAATAATAATTTGCTCTTGGCCCAGGTGAGAATTCAGTGAGGTTACAAAGCATCCTGGGAAGTGGAGCAAGGACTTCTTGGGATTGGAGTCCTAAGTTCAAATCTCCATTTTTACATTCCCCCGTTGATCCTCTGGGGAAAAGGGTTTTCCCCAAAGGATCATGAAAGCATAATCAACCTAAAGATTACAATAATTTGAGGATAAGAGGAAAGAAAAAAAAAACAATAATTGCTGGACACATTGACAAAAAGCCAGTTAGGGGGCAGTCCCCTTTGGCATGAAAATATAGATACAAATAAATGTTCAATCAACCACAGACAAAGTTCATTCTTGATCTTCTTGTGCAGCTTGTGATCTGAAGGCTTCTTCATGGTATCTTTTCCAATAGTTCAGTTTCTGGATTCAGAAAGGTATCATCATTCTTTACCTAAAATTCTTCTTAAAAGGAATTTAAACTTTGTAATTTAAAATAATATTTTTTACATTTCTTCATTAAAAGAGTGATTGAAAATACAGGATCACTTAGGGATGCATGGCTGAGTTATGAGGTATATGAATCAATTGGTAAGAGAAATTAAAAGGACATCAGAAAAATCCAAATAAAAAAGAAAATTACTGGATGAAAATATAGACTATCAAAGTCTTATGTGTAAAAATTCTAAGTAAAGGAAAAATAAATCTATAAAAGGTACTTGAATCAGGGCCCAATTAAAATGATCTAAGCAATAATGCATTTACCGAGTCAGTAGCCAAGACTACAGAAAGTTACCACACTATGAAAAACAGAAAAGAGGGACCAGATTATAAAAACCAAGTAGGAGCCAAGTTTGGGGATACTCATCTGTAAGTATTTTCAGAATGAGTGTGGACACAAGGAAAGCCTATGTTGTTACAATGTTAAACATAGTAACCTCGAGTCTTCACACTAGGTTCAAGACCTTTGCATTGGCTTGGGAGTGCATCGATCCTTCCTGGATTGGCTTTTCTTGTATATCTTGTCCTGGAATCAGACAGAATTATTAAGTAGAGTCCCATAATTTATTTTTAAATAGTTAGTGGCATCATTTTTATAGTTTCAAGCTTTTGGGGCATGCATTAACAAATGTATCTTAAACTTATAGTACTGTAAAATCAAAAAGTTAAAGAAAATCTTAATGCTGGTGACGTGCTTCAAATATAAAAAGGAGAAAATAATAAAAAAAACTGAAAAATTATATTGCATGTGAGAAAAATATGATAATAAAAGATTTTTTAAAATAAAAATATAGCTTATAATCATTGACACACCATGTCACCTAAGAAATATAGAATGCAAGGCTTTCTCACCAAAAATGAGATCCATTTCCTATTCATATCTGGCCATGATCCACTGTGAGTGAAAGCAAATGAATTGAGCTGTAGTACAAATATGTAGTTATCAATATCCCCAGAATTCTCAATAGCCCAATCAATTACAATAGCAAACAAACACACTTATAAGTTGTTGTATGGCATTTTTAAAATCCTATGAACTGATGGATATTTGTCACAAGTTTTTACAACCGTAGCAAATCTTTCAACCTTGGTAATAAACACTTTTAAACAAAGTAAAACTCATCTTGGGTTAAGAACATCATCAAGAAATCTAGATATCATTCTGGTGGAAGTAAAGTAGTGAGCTGAAGAGTTATAAATGAGAGATACTCCTTTTTTGGAGGCTTTTTAGAGGTACAAATGCCCTGAGATTAACTACCCAACGTCCATTCACGTATTTTGAAATGCGGGAAGGTTGGGGGTTATAAAATGTATTTCACTTCAGCTACTAGAATGGCCCTTACACCTCGTGTTAGGGGCAGGCAAAATGACCAGAGATTGTTAAAAAAAAATTCTAAAAATCATGTTTAAAAAAACCCTTAATATCTGTTGAGATATTTAGCACATTAAATTTTCCAAAGGTTGTTATACAATTGTGACCAGTTCTGATGAAGTCCATCTATCCTCTATGTGACAATTTACAAAGGCAAAACTAGAAAGGTTGTTTTCATATATGGGCCTAATTACAATGATATTTTTTCAGTATGGTTATAGGGGAAAAGCAAGAGAATTTAACAGTAGTTAAAACTCAGTACATTAAAATGAACAGTATAACAGAATAGTATTGAATGCAGTCATATATGAACTTAAAATCACAAAGTTAAATCTTAAACAAAACAAACAGTAAGATGCAATAGAAATGCGGAGAGAGTTATAAACCATTGGAGTCTGAAATGTCTTAAAATACAACCTCCAGTCTCTTTAAAGTTCCTTGGATTTTTATCCATTTAGATGCCTATTGGCAGAAGGCAGGAGAATGATTAGGCAATGGGGTTTAAATGACCCATCTAGGGCCACACAGCTGGGAAGTATCTGAGGCCAGATTTCAACTGAGGACCTCCTATCTCTAGGCCTGGCTCTCAGTCCACTGAACCACCCAGCTGCCTCCCCAAAGTTAGCTAAAAAGTTGAAGGAAGCTGAATTTTTTCCTGGCACACAGGTGAAATAAATGAAATTACCAAAACAGTTGAAAGGTATCCTTTTAAATAGCCCATTGCTTTTAAAGTCTCTTTTTTTCTTTCCCTTTCTTTCTCCCCTCCTACGATCCTTTGCCCCCAGTCCACATGGCTAACTATAGCCTAAGGGAAAATTACCTCCCCATGTTTACCAGCTGGTAGAAATGAGTCCTGGGCCTGGGTTGCTGGGCCAGGATCAGCTGGGCCAGGTAAGCAAGAGAGAGAACAGGAGCCAGAGCCAGAGCCAGAGCCAGAGTGGGCAGCTGGAGTGGGCAGGGCCAGGATCAGGGGAGTGATCTGAATCAAACAGGTCCAGATTACAGGCAACAGTAGCTGGCTGGAAGGGCTGGGACCAGGTGATGGATATTGAATCAAGAAAGTCTGAAGTGGGAAATCATTATCTAGGCTATCTTTCCATTTTTTTTTAATTTGAGAAGTTCTCATACAATCTAGTGGTTGCCATAACTGTAACAAGATTAAAAAAACTGTAATAAGATAAAATGAATAATCATCTTCTTTTAATATTTAACAAGAAAAGGACAAATTAAATAAAAACACATTACAAAAATTATAAAAGAAAATAGCCCCAAATTTCTGAACTCAGAAACAAATTGCCAAATCAAAAGAATCTGCATATAATATCTAGAAAACAAAGAAAATCCTATGCTACATACTACAAGACCAAGTGATTAACTTTAACAAATCTAATGACAAACAAATTATGTAAGCCACCAAGAGAAAGACCTTCAAATATAAAGGAAATGAAACTCTAGTAAAACATGACTATATTATACCTACCAGAAATCACAAGAGAGAAAACCATAATGTTTTCCAAAGAGCAAAGAGGCTCAATTTAGAACAAGATGACATAACCTGCAAACCTGAACCTAACCATGAATCAAGATGGACATTCAAAAATTTAAATTTCTTTGGAATTACAAAAGATTAACTAGGGAACAGTAAGCATTACTTGAAAAAGAAATTTAGGACTTTGGGGATTTACTTCTTAGGCTTTCCGTTTTTCTCTCTGAATCCATTTGGTTGATTCTTTCTATCTTTATATATTTTTAGAATACAGATGAACATCATGGACATATTTTCCTTGTACATAATGTGTTTAATCAGAAGTTATATTCATACCCATAAAATGATTTAATTAAGAAAGTGCTTTAGGCACACTTTAGGATTTCCTAACGATTCCCTTTGTATCTATCCTTAATTTAGATGAACAATGGTCTTTTGGTTTGGAAGAGTATCAGCAGGAGGCTTGTAATTTGTACTTAATCAGCTTTTATTCTAGTTCATTTTTCCATCATAAATTTTCTCTTTTTTTCTTCCTGTCTATTTAACTGAATAACCTGGCTTTTAGAGGTTAATGTTCTATGGACCAAGATGTTTTAGTTTATTTGTATAGTTAAAACCACTGTATTTTTCCTCATTGATTAAAAACTCAATACTTCCCTATAAAATGTTTATTTTAAAAATTGTATTTTTCAAGAAACTAAGAGCATCAAAACTTAGTTCTTTGTAGATATGCTTGATAATGGTTCTAGACTAAGGATGGGGGTTCAGGTCCTACTTTGATTTTTATACTTCTCTGTGCTTATTCATCCTTTATGGATCTCTTGGTTTTTTTTGTTTTTGTTTTTGTTTTGGCTGCCCTGGCATTCTTTAAAAATCATCTCAAATTAAACCTTTCACTAGAGTCACATCAAGCATCTCGTCCTCTCTATTTAGGTCTTTTATAAAATTGGGATCTTACCTGCTTTCCCTAGTTCATAGTATTGCTCTATGGGATGTAGTTTATAAACACTGTAGAACTGTTAAACATGAAATATAATTATTATTAATTTTTAAAGAAATTATTTTCTCTCTCCTCTCTCACCCTATTGACCTTGAAAGAAAAACTCAAAATATGCAGTATAAATAATTCCAATATTAATAATTTCCAAAAACATATGAATTATTTCATATTTTAAGTTCATCACCACACTGACAGGAGGTAGCTAAGCAGTGTTCATCCTTGGTCCTATGGGATCACGATTTGTCACTAAGTTGATGATGTTTCTAGTTTTTTAAAGCTGTTTTTTCTTAAATAATGTTACCATTAATAAAGTTGTTCTCAACAAATGTTCACACTCTACAACATTTCTGAAGGTCTTTCCAGTTTTTTTCTAAAGTTATACGTTTTACAGTTTCTTATGATACAATAATATTCCTCATTTACTTGATATTCCACATTTTATACATTCTCCAGTAGGTAGTAGTCACCCGCTTAGTCTACAGTTTTACCACAAAGAAAAAAAAAGCTGCGATAAATATTTTTGTACATATGGATCCCCTTCCTTTTTCTTTGATTTCTTTAGAATATAGGTCCAATATTGACATTACCAAGTTAAGTAACTTTGGATTACAGTTCCAAATAGCTCTCAAAGAATAGTTACATCAACTTATATCTCAATTCCTGCATTGTGGTATTTATTTTCTCCTATACATTCCAGTAGTTTCCATTTTGCTTTTTTTTTCAGTCTTATGGACATGAAGCAGAACCTCAACTTTCTTTAATTTGCATTATTTTGTTATTAGTGATGTGGAGTTTTTTTTTCATACAGTCATTGATAGTTTACCATTAAATAAATTTCAAAGCCTTGGAATATATGACCTTTTACAATCTATTACTATCTAGCATTTCCAATCTGTCTCATATTAATTTCTTCAAGTAATTGATTCTATAGCCAAATTGGTCTCTGTTCTAAAAATAGCCTTGAACTTTTCTAGCTTCATATGATGCTTGCTGTTTATTATATATATATTTCCCTTTGAAAAATAAAAAGAGGACCTTGATTCAAAACTCAACTATGACACTCCCTTTGAAAGAATAGGTAAGTTATTAAACTTCTTTGTTGTAATTTTCCTTATTAGAATATGAAGGCTTGGAATCAATGCATAATATTGATTTTAAGATGGAAGTGGAGGTTGTAAAACAAAAGAAAAGTAAAAAACCTAAATGGCATAGTTTCTCAAAAGAGAAACAGTTACAGATAATAAAAGAGGGTTGAAAGGAGATTGATAACTCCTCAAATATATGCCAAATTTATAAAATCATTTATTTCATCTTCATAAAAATCTTTTTGTGAATGAATTATATATGTACCAAGGGTATCTGTGATTGAAATAGGAGAATTAAAATACAGATATTGACAAATCATTATTAAAGCAGACAAGAGCTTTATGTTCACAATATTTATTGAATGTTGAATAGAATGCATGATTTCACAGTGCTTACTACTTGTTGATTATAAAAATCCTATGAAGTAAGGGATAAAATAGAAAGACAAATTATAGTCATCAAGAGTCTTCAGAGACTCCTATTTGTTTTTAATATGGATTGTTTATTTTAATCACCTTTTTTAATCCATGATGACTCAAAAATCAACTATTCTGGGGCTCCTTTGGCTTAACTGTATGAGTAGTTTGACTTAGAATATTTTTGAGTAAATAATTGTATTCTATCATCACTACTCAAAAATGGCCCAAAATGTCTGTCTTAAAGTTTATGAATCTATACTATTAACCTTATAAGAAAACCTCAATTGTTAATCATCAAATGGAACTAATCTATTCAAGATTCATTTTAAATATATTTTATTGTGATTTTTAATATAAGGAGACTGATGAGAATGAAAAGAGATGAGTAGTGTATTATAATAGAAATACAGAAGAAAGCATTCACTTATTTCCTGAAAGGGATTGAAATACCAAATGAATGGAATTAATGTGATTTGAGGCAGTGTTATTTTCACCAGTGGTTCTGATTTTCTTTGTAACTTGTGTATTTAATGGTTCAGTCCCTTTTCTTTCTTTTCAGATTCTATAATGCAATCATTCCCCACTCCAAATTTTCAATACTCAAATAAAAAGAAAAATAAGGTTATTAATCCATGTTGTATAATTGATTTTATTAATTTAAACTAGGTATCTAATTATAGTTCCAACAATTATGTCAATGACTAGAAAATCATAACATTTTCAAAAATAAATAATACAAAATGAAATCATAGCATACTTAATGGATTTGGATGATTTTTTTTTCAAAAAGTCAAGGATCCATGATTTCTTGACTGTGGATTTTACTTCTGCCAATGTGGATTGAGACCTTTCTATAATTTAGGATATATAGTCATACATGTTGCTCTTGGCTAAAAAATCATCACCTCTGATCAACTTGGTGATGATCCACTATAACATACTTCCTTTCAACTTGGAATGAAAATATGAGAAAGATTAGCATGTAAATTGCATATGCATGAACAAGAACTCAAAATGAGATTTTTATTATATGGTAAAGCTTCAATATCAATAATTTATTACAATTGTAATAAAGTATGAATGAAACTTGCAGAACAATGAAAAATCTAATTTCCTAAGGATAGTATCCATAACTGTCTTAAAAATACTTGATAATCAATGGGCTTATTAAACTATTATAATTTAAATAAACAAGTGTTATCAGTTTAGCTTTCTTCTATGAGTTATAAATAAAGCAATTTAAAATATACTCATAAAATGAAGTACTCAATTAACAGATCCTTTGGGGAGAGAGTTCTGATCTCCCCAGTGCTGGATTTGTGATGGCATTAGCTATGAAAGAAGTCAGAGAGAAGGGCTCAAATCAATGCAGTCAAGTTTAAAAGGAAAGAAAACTGGGGAAAAAACATTTTTAGGAAGTTTCTCTGATAAAGGTCTCATTTCTTTCAGTGAATAAAGAACTGAACCAAATTTATACCATCCACTATATCTAAAAACTGAACAAAATCATTAAAACCATATTTAACATAGTTGTCAAAATATTTTTTTCTGCAGACAGAGTTTATGCACCTTATTGTCTACATTTCTTATCAATAGATCCACACATCTAGTGAAATGGTCTTTAATTCTTTGCTGGACCTTATGGCAGTTATACCATCAAAAATGTTATCTTAACCTTAATTTAAGGCTTAAATTTTATATGCAATATTTGCATTGGTTTACAAACGGAATCAACCAAAAAAAGGACATTATTCACAAGAAGGTATTGAATTTACTATATCATAATTTCTATAGTAACTTGTTATATTATTGTAAATATAGACATTAGAAAATTATGAGCTCTTAGTAAACCTGAATAAAAACATCAGTTTTAGAATGTAGAAATGGTAATGAAATATGGATCTGAACAGCTGAAATAATGGGACTTTATTTAAAACATGTGTAACAGTTTTTGGACAGACTTTTAAAGATTATTTTCCTTTGGATAAATGCCACTTCATTCATACCAAATGCATAATTTTTACTTTCATTCAAGCCATGTTATGTAAATATTTAACAATGATGTCTAAATCACTGACAGAAATTACTCTGGTGTTATTTGAGCCTTTGACATTTATTTCCCATATGAAACATAGTCATTCTTGTTTTTTTAATATTCAAGGTATGCTACGGATTAAGAGATTTAATCTAAATAGAAACCACTTGATAAATAAGGAAAACTGCCTTTGGCATGTGGCAAAAATATTTTTCCAATAAAACATCAACTGAATTTATTTTCTTAAAAATATTCAAACATAGATCTGATGAATTCTACCATAAGAATACTTCTTACATAAATATAATATTTTCTCTTAGATGTAGGAGTTTTCCAAGTATGTGAAAATGGTTGAACAGAGGTTATAAATATTGAAGATTAACAGCTAATGGAAAACACTACTAATTGTTTCTCATTGCAACATATTTCTTGCCTTGCTATGTATGGGCTGAAATGCTATTGAGTATCCAGTTCTTGTATCCCCCATATAAAATCTTTCAGTGTAAATCCTAATTTTTCTTACATGGAAAGTCATGTTTCTAAATTGAATATATTGAACAATTTAAGGGATTATATACATAATCTTTTCCATCCTTTTCAGTTAGTTACTTTACTAGTCAACAAATAGAAGTCAATTCAATTCTTTTCTAGTCAATGAAAAGAGTAAGGAAAAAGTAAAATTAAATTGGCCATGAACTAGCATAGAAAATTAGCAGTAGCACTTGATTTGATGTCAAGCAGTATTATTTACTAATATATATGTGTATATATATATATATATACACACACATAGACACACAATTTTAAAGAAAAAGTGTGGCATTTGTCATGTCACTATCATTCAAGCATTGTTTACACTAAGAACCAAGAATGCAAATTTTTGCATGGCTATATTACGTAACTACAAGAATTATCTAAAACAAATTAAATTGACAAGAAAATTAGAGACAGCATCTCAGAAGTTAGAAATCCAGTTCTGGACATGAGAGGTCCTGGATTCAAATATGGATTCAAGATGTGTGAAACTGGGCAAGTTGCTTAACCCCTAATATCTAACCCTCAATGCCTTTTGTGTAGGAACAAATACATATAGTATAATATAGTATTGGTTCTAAAATGGAAAGGAAAGGTTTAAAAGAAAATCAGATGTTGTATCCAAAAGGAATTTAATAAACTCTTCCATACTTTTCTTCTCCATTCTTGTTTTTCTTTAATTTGATATAGAAATATAGTTTTAAAATAGGTTTTCAATTTGAGAGAAAATAGGAGGTATAAAAATTAGGAGAAATAACAATGGTAAGTGTGTGACAATACATTGCAAGTGCAAATTGGTGAAAATGGCTATTTGAAACTTCCAGCAAACATGAACTTTAATTTGTTAATGCAACTGCTATTTTACAAGGGCCGTTAACAGAGGTCAATATAATTTCTCAAATTCTTTAAAGTCTTAGTGGGTGAAATTTAAATTAATTTCAATTAAATAAACATCAAATGCTTGCTATGTGTTTGACTATTACTATTTCCTATTAATGTTGAATGAATACAAAGCATTCTCTTTTGGAGGGATCTCATCAGTTCCCAACTGGTCAGGGTTCAGCTCCAAAATATGACTTCAAATTTATATATTTAATACATTCTTTCCTGAAAACAGTGTTAACTGTATTTTCAATGTATCCTTGAGTGAATCTTGTAAGCATCTCAACTTCCATATTTCTAAAAACTAAATTAATCTTTCTCTCTAAAAGAGCTCCTTTTCCCAACTCCCTTACTTTTGTTGAAAACATGATTGCCTTGACAGTAACCCAGGTTTTTAGCTTTTGAGTCATCATTATCTATTATTTTTTCCCTAAACCCTCATAGCAAATTGATTGCTAAATTTTGTCAGTCCTTCCCCTACTACTTTTGTCATTTATGTCCCCTTCTTTTTATTCACATAGACACCATCTCTCAGTCAGATTAATAGATGATACATTGGACAGAAATTTGGACTCATAGTCAGGAAGGCAAGTTCAAATCCAGGTACTTATTTTTTAAGTCTTTTCATAATTATTTTTTCAATTACATATAGATAGAATTTCTGACATTTTTCTTGACTTTTTGTAATTCAGCTTATGAGAATTTAATACTAGTCTGAATCCCTTTTTCTTTCTCCTGGTACCCTAAGATAAGTCTTGAATTTTAAAAAGAAGGTTTCATATTGAATTTGGAAATAGACCATTCTCTGATATTGTAATTCAACATTACCCTTTGATTGAATTAGGAACAAAGGCAGATATTTTCTTTCAATGAGTGACTTAAGATAAGGGAACACATGCTTTAAGGGGATATGGAAGAAGATGACCTCTTGTTCAACATTACTACTTACCTGGAAGTCTTGCCTCTCATCCAGAACTGAGGTCCACCAAATCAGAGGAATTAAGAAAAAATAAGTCACAAGAAGAATAAAATTTGACTGGAGAAAAGAAGTAGGCCTCTTGCCTCAGAATCATAGTGAGAGGAGGTGGCTTAACCCAGAAACTGGTTCAGGAAAGTCAGTTTTTCTCAAATAGTGAGATCTTTCCCCAATAGCTTAGATCTTGGTGTTTATCAAACACTAGTTTGCTATTGTCATTTACTACTATGTGCTAGTTTTCTAATCTATTCCATTGATCTCTATTTCTTAGCCAGGATTCTATTTCTTAGGCAGGATCATGTTGTTTTCATGATTGCTGATATATAGTTTGAGATCTGGTACCGCTAGATATCCTTCCTTTAAATATTATTAATTCCCTTGGTACTCTTCACCTTTTGTTCTTTCAGATGAATTTTGTTATTTTTTTCCTAGTTCTAGGAAATGATTTTTGAGTGGTTTGATTGATATGGCACTGAATAGGTAAATTTATTTTTGATTAAAATTTTTCATTTAATTAATTAATTTAGAATATTTTTCATTGGTTACATGGTTCATGTTCTTTCCCTCCCCTCGCCTCCATCCCCTGGTAGCCAACACTCAATTCCAATGGGTTTTCTTGTGTCATTGATTAAGACCTATTTCCATATTATTGATAATAGCACTAGGGTGATCATTAAGAATATACATACCCAGTCATATCCCCATCAACCCATGTAATAAAGCAGTTGTTCTTCTTTTCAATTTCCACAGTTCTTCCTCTGAATGTGGATAGTGTTCTTTCTCATAAGTCCCTCAAAATTGTCCTGGATCATTGCATTACTGCTATTAGAGAAGTCCATTACACTCACTCATACTACAGTGTATCAGTTTCTGTGTACAATGTTCTCCTGGTTCTGCTCCTTTCGCTCTGGATCACTTCCTGGAGGTTGTTCCAGTCTCCATGGAATTCCTCCAGTTCATTATTCCTTTGAGCACAAAAATATTCCATCAACAACATATGCAACAATTTGTTCAGCCATTTCCCAATTGAAGGGCATCCTCTCATTTTCCAAAAATTTTAACACCACAAGGAACTTCGCTATAAGTATTTTTGTATAAGTCTTTTTCCCTATGATCTCTTTGGGATATAAACCCAGCAGTGCTATGGCTGTATCAAAGGGCAGACAATCATTTAGTGCCCTCTGGGCATAGTTCCAAAGTGCCCTCCAGAATGGTTGGATCAATCCACAGCTCCACCAGCAATGCATTAATGTCCCAATTTTGCCACATCCCCTCCAATATTTATTACTTTCTTTTGCTATTATGTTAGCTAATCTGCTAAGTGTGAGGTAGTACCTCAGAGTTGTTTTGATTTACATTTCTCTAATTATAAGAGATTTAGAACATTTTTTCATGTTCATTGATAGTTTTGATTTCTTTATTTGAAAATTGCCCATTCATGCCCCTTGCCCATTTATCAACTGGGGAATGACTTGATTTTTTGTACAATTTATTTAGCTCCTTATATAGTAATCAGACCTTTGTCAGAGGGTTTTTTTTTTGTTATAAAGGTTTTTCCCCAATTTGTTGTTTTCTTTCGAATTTTGGTCATATTGGTTTTCTTTGTACAAAACCTTTTTAATTTAATGTAATCAAAATTATTTATCTTAAATTTCATAATTTTTCTAACTCTTGTTTGGACTTAAAATCTTTCCTTTCCCAAAGGTTTGACATGTATACTGTTCTGTAAATAAATTTATTAATAAATAGGATTGTAATTTTTATTATTTTGGCTCCATCTATCCCTGATCAATTTATATTTTTCCAAAATCTTCAGGTCTGACTTTATCTGTGTCAAAAGTATTTTCTAATTGTGTTCATTTACTTTCTGGGTTTGTTTTTAGTAAATATACCCCTCTTTGGGATTTTATATTGCCTACAGTTACTTCAAATTGAATTTCATTTTCTTTCTCTTGCTGTTGAACTTTGTTGTTGTTAAATAGAAATATTGATGGTTTATGTAGGTTTATTTTGCTTCCTGCAACTTTGCTAAAGTTGTTAATTATTTCTATTAGTTGATTCTCTAGAGTCCTCTTTGAATGCAAAGAAAGATTGTTTTGTTTTCTCATTCCTTGTTTTACTTCCTTCAATTTTCTTTTGTGTTCTTATTGCTATAGAGAGAATTTCTAGTATAATATTAAGTAGTAGTTATGAAAATGACAATCCTTGCTTCACCTCTGATCTTATTGGAAAGTATTCTAATTCATCCCTATTACAGATAATGGTTACTGATGGTTTTAGATAGATGCTATTTATCTTTAAGTAAAGCTCCCTTTTTCCCCAATGTTTTCTAATGTTTTTATATAAGGAATGGGTGCTGTATTTTTTAAAGGCTTTTTATGTATCTATTGAAATAATTGTATAGTTTATGTTGGTTTTGTTATTTGGTTTGGTAAATTATGCTGACAGTTTTCTTAATATGACAACAATAATGACAACCATCTTGTCATTCTTGATAGAAAAAAAAAAAACACTTGATAATGTTGCATGATTCCTGTGACACAATGCACTAATATCCCTGCTAGTGTTTTTTTTTAAGATTTTTCATCTATATTCACTAGAGAGATAGGTTTATAGTTTTCTTTCTCTGTTTCAGATCTCCCTTGTTTAGGTATCAATATTTTATTTGTGTCATAAAAAGAATTTGAAAGAATTCCTTCTTCCCCTATTCGTCCAAATAGTTTTTATGATATTAGAGTTAATTTTTCTTTGAATATTGGTAGAATTCACTTGTGAATCTATCTGGTCCTGGGACCTTTTTATTTGGAAATTCTTTAATGGTTTGTTCAATTTCTTTTTCTGTGATTAGATTAAGTGTTTGATTTCCTCTTTTTAAAATAAAATTATTTACTTATTTATTTTTTTTAGTTTACTATAGAAAGAGTATTTAACAATTGTTTTCTGAAAGTTTAGTTTTCAGATTTTCTAAGTACCTGCCTCTCTTCTCTGAGGCAGTAAATAGCCTGACTTTGATTATACAATTGCTTTCATATCAAGGCATATTTCTGTATTGCTCATGTCATAATAAAAGACATATGTCACATACAATAGAAAACCCATGAATAAAATAAAGTAGAAGATGGCATGCTTTGATCTGTAATCAGACTCTAGCAGTTCCTTCTTTGGTCATGGATAGCATTTTTCATCACAAGTCCCTGTGGTTGGTAATCTTGGAAACTTGCTTTGCTGATTATGGTTTACCTTTCATAATTAATCATTGTGTAATAGTTCTGTTACTCTAAACATTGTCCTTCTGGTTCTGCTTACTTCACTTTATATCAGTTCATGTATATTTTCCAGGTTATTCTGAACTCATCCTGCTTGTCACTTCTTGTGTTATAACATTATTATATTACAATCATTTTCCACAATTGGTTCATCCATTCCCCATGTTATGGACAATGCCTTAGTTCCAATTCTCTGCCACCGTAAAAAAGTTACCATAAATATTTTGGTACAGAGAGGACCTTTTGGCTTATCTCTGGTATTTTTGGCATATATACCCAGTAGTAGTATTGCTGGGTCAAAGATATGCAGTTTTATGGCCCTTGAGCAGTGTCGTCCCATATTCCTCACCAGAGTGATTGTTATTAATTTGCAGTTCCACTAACATTGTATTAGTGTGTCAATTTTCCCAAATTCCCTCTAAAATTTATTTTCCCTTTTTTCATGTTATCCCATCTGATATGTATGAGGCAGTATCTCAGAGTTGTTTAGTTTGCATTTCTCTAATGGATAGCATTTTTTATGTGACTATAAATAGTTTTAATTTCTTTCTCTGCAAATTGCCTGTTCATATCCTGACCATTTATCAGTTGCTAAATGCTTCCAATTCCTATAAATTTGGCTCTGGCATAATACTTTCCATTTTTCCCAGGATTTTGTTTTTGTTTTTATTAAAGAGTGAGTTATTTCCCCAAAAGCCTGGATCTTTGGTTTTATCAAACCCTGAGTAGCTATGAACATTAACTACATTGTGTTGATTACCTAATCTATTTCATTCAGACTCTCAGATTTATTGGAACATAGTTGGGAAAAATCAATTCAAACAATTGCTTTATTTTTTTCTTCATTGGTTGTGCCTTTGTCTTTCTAAAAAATTTTACCTGGATAATTTGGTTTTCTTCTTTCCTTTTTAAAATTGTTAGACAAATGGTTTACCTATTTTATTTATTTTTTATAAAACCAGCTTCTTGTCTTATTGATTAGATAGTTTTCTTACTTTAACTTTTATAAACCTTTTCTTTGATTTCCAAGACTTCTAATGTGTTACTTAATTGAGAGTTTTTAATTTTGTTCCCCCCTAGATTTTTTTATTTGCAAGCCCAATTCATTGTTCTATTATTTCTTTTTTTTATTGATGTAATAACCATTTAGAAAAATAAGTTTTTCCATAGGTAGTTTCACTTCAGCTCTTAAATTTTGTCATGTTGTCTCATTGTCATTCTTTTTAATGAAATTATTTATTGTTTTTATGGCTTGCTTTCTGATCCCTTCATTCTTTTGGATAAGATTATTTAGTTTTCATTTGATGTTTAGTCTTTCTTTTGGATACGCTTTTTTGAATGCAATTTTTGTTGCATTATTATCTGAAAAGGATGTGTTTAATACTTCTGATTTATTACATTTGCTTGTGAGCCTGTGTATATTCAAAATATGGTCTTTTCTGTGAAGTATGCAAGGCATTTAAGAGCTCTTTGATACTAGACAGTAATTTACTCTCTACTAGTCTATTTCCCTCATCTGTCAAATTATATTTAACCAAGTTCAGAGGATTTTTAGGATATCATACATAAAGAATTTTATAAAACGTACAGGGTATATATAGTTTACCATTATTATTATTGCTATTACATCTGAATCAATTTCCTCAATTTCTGTGATTCTTGTCTCCAACCTATCTCCTTTAGAGACATAAAAATAAAATTCTCAAGTCATGGTTATTATCATGCCAATCTCTTGCTTAAAAACCTTCAGGGAAAATGCAAAATTTTTCTCCATCATATTCTGATTGCACCTACCTATCTAGCTCTAATTCATACTACTCCTTTCACATATGCTGTGCTCTAGTTAGATTGGTCTATTGACATCTCAATACATTTGACATTCCATCTCTGACCTCTGACCATTTCCACTAGTCCATAACTAGAATATATTATCACTACTTTTATATGTCAAATCTTTATTTTCCATAAGATCCAGTTCAAGTTCTAACTTCTACATCAAGTCTGTCATTGCCACCTCCCCTTTCCAAAATGTTATTGTTTTCTTCCTCTTCAAATGACCTTATATTTTATTATCTACATACTTGCTGTTTTTCTTTCTTTCCCTTTCCTCTAAATTGAATGTAAGTTCCTTGAAGATGATTATGATTTTGTTTTTGTCTTTAAATCCTCAACACTTAAAATAATGGCTATATATGTTAGGCATTTAATAAATATGTTGACAAATTGAAAGTTACAACTAAGAAGTAATATTATTATACAGTTCCCCCATTTTACAATTTAATGGCTCTATAATTTTCAGTCATAGAGCACCATTATCTCTGAAGAATCAAAACTGCCAAAGATGATAGCTATTAAATAGACATGTGTTTTACATGGTAGCCCAGAGCATGTTGCTAACAATAATTAGTTTGAAATATGGCACAAAATTATATTGTCCAGGAAGTGTATGAAAGGAAAAGGAGGTGGGGCCCTCATGTAGTGAGAGTAAGGATAGATAGAGGAAGAATATACTTGTACCCATTTAATTTCTTTAATAAAATTATGAGTTATTTAGTACAATGGATGGACCCCCAAAGAGGATTAATTAGAGAACATAGACAAGAATCTCTTGGGATAAAAATGCGAGTTGCAGTTTGTGAGAGGAGGATATTCATCAGATCATGGACTGGTTGAGGTACTATTCTATTTTCAGGATTCTGTAGATACTAATACAAAAAAGAGGAAAATTATATAATTTATACTCTCAAGAAACAGTAGAGAGGAAATAAAATATATACTCTATTCTCTAGAATATATCCCAACTTGAACCATATTGTGTGAATAGCATATAAACTATGAAAGATTTGGGGACAAATAAATTCAGGTTTTGTGTATTAGCCACTTTGCAGCCATTTTTACCATTATATGCATGATATATAGACACATACATACATACATATATATGTTACAATTTGATTATAATTCATTTATAACTGAAGAAAATAGTAAGAGTTCAGAAAAAAAGTGAAACCTCATGTGGAAGTAGAAAGAAATTATTTGAATAGATGAAGACACATTGAGAGGACATTCCCAAAATGAGGATTGGCACAGAATATGGAGGGCATGATAAGATGTAGGTGATATGACTGGACTAAATCTGCTTGATAGTATTTTTTGAATTGTATCCCCATTCATATTTTCCCCAGGCTTTCAGAATTTGATGCATTTTCTCCCTTCAAAATGAACCAATGGTATCTTTAAAATGTAGTTTTTATCCAAGTTTCTACAGATGTGGATACAATTGTCCTAATGCCTCATGTCAGCAATGCTAACAATATACAGAGCAAACTGTATCCCACAAAAAATTGTGAAAATACTTTCCCTTCTGTTTTTAGCAGTTCTCCTTGTCTCCCAGACTTTTAGTACTACCCTCAGTTTGAAGATCTCTGGGAAACTGAATTAAACTTTATGGCAACAGAGAATTGACTCTTCAATCTTGAAGAGGCTACACCCCCCTTCCTAGGAGTTATAGGCATCTACAGACTTTTAGCCCTACGTTAAGATTGCAGTTCTACTAGGCAACCGGAAAAATCCCCCTAGCATTTTGCCCTACATTCAATACTATTTTCATGGGTCTTACAACATTCTCAGTTATTAAAGATAGACATGGAAAGCAAGACTAAGTTTTGCTATTTCATCTAATGGCTATACCCCTTGCTGCTCTTCCTGTTCTGACCATCTGGTTGTTCTTGCCACAACTATAAAATGGGAGTATTGTGCGAGAAGATTCCTTCTGGCTAGGGAGAAGAAAATCTGAAAATGACGTTAACAATCTACCAAACATCTTTCCCTACCTTGTGGTGATAACCATAAATGCATGTAATCAGAATTGGGGATTAGAATACCATACCAAAGTGATCTCTGAAGATAGATCTTTATATAAAGATAGGAAAGAGAGGGTGGAAATGGAGTAATTCGAATATAGATATCCTTATATAAAAATTGGTGGCCCACTTCTGTTCTCAACAGCTGTTTAAAGATTAGGAAACCCAAAATGTCCACATGCCACCCTTGGGCTTTATATTTAGGTTGTACACATTAAAAATAGGTCACTCATATAACTATTTTTGACAGTTGAATATTTTATTTTCAGGTTTCTCAAGATTGATGCAGCTTGGTTTAAACCCATGGCATATAGACATGAAGAAAATAAATGGGTGGAAGTTACTTAAAGTCTCTTGACATTTATATGAGGTATTGTCAGCATCAGAGAAGAATAACTAGCCAATTAATTATCCTTCTGTTTACATCTTAATAGTTAAATTTAACCAATGACTATGCTTCCGTCATAGCTATTTTGCTATTGCTGCATTAGATTAAGTGAATTGGGGAATGAGAGTCTTGTGATTTTCAACTCTTATTTATTAATGGATAATTGCATTGAAACAATTAACCTTCAAAAATCACCTAACCAGAGGTGAATTTACTGTTTTTCTAATGATGTTTTTCTTGTTTCCTGAATAGTAACTTTACATTTCTGTGCTGGCTAGATGATTATGAAATTCACATTAATATACTAATATGTATATCATTTCTTTTGGTGGCACTTATAGACTAATGAAAATATCTCTTGAGCATCCTCTCATAGAAAATAAATTTCATTTTATTTAATATTTTTCTTGCTTGAAAATTTCTTTTTGAAGGCAACTTCACGAGGAGTACTTAACACACATGTATTTTTAAAAAATCTTCTTTTCTTAATCCCCCAAAAGTATTTTAATAGAATTTTGCTTTGTTCCATTCATAATGACATTAAATATTGAGTTCCTTAAATAGTAATAGCTAGAAATGCTCATCAGTCAACATTTTGACCACTCAACTCTATTTTATTTTAAAAGTTACTGCAAAACACTTTCTGGTACCCCTTAATAAGCTATGTAGAAGTAATGGCATTAAATGAAACCATCCAAACTTCATTTGTAAAGAAAAAACAAATATCAGGAAATTACAAAATAAGTAATTAAAAACCTCTTCTGATTTGGTCTTTTGTCAATTATTTAAATTTTTGTTTTAACTGATTCTTTATATACATGTGCATTTTTCAACATGTAGTAATGAAAGGTGTTATTTGTTTTATTTCTGTTTGGCAAATATAGATAAAGAATATATCTATCTACATAAATATATATGTAAAATAACAGTTTGACACATAGCAGGCATTTTATAAATGTTTACTATATATTTCAAATAGTACTTTTCACTATTTATTATTAGAGATAGAAGGAAAATCCAGGGATCAGTGCTTAAGGAGACCAGAGTTTTTATGGTTGAGTATCTATAATAAATATTCAATTATAATTCAGGCTGACCTTAATTATGGGTGTCTGAATCTGACCACTATTTAGTCCTTCCGTTATCCAAGATCTATAGGAATCCTTTCCTCACTTCTATAACTAACCTTCAACATCAAACTTTTACTAGGTACTATGTATATGGAAAAGAATTAAACATGCTAAGAATAACAACATTTTCTCCTGGAAATATTCCTTTGATTCTCTGATTAGGGTATTTCAAAATAATTTCAAATGGATATTTTGGAGATGAAAAATTTTGGCATATAATTTAAGATCTTTGACTTCTAAACCAGGAATGGATCAATGATCTGTTCATAACTTAATTGGCCAAGGCCTCTCTTAGGAGATCTTTCTTGGTTGAAACCAATATATTGGGAAACAAATTGTTTGAGGAAGGTGCGACAAAGTCAAGCAAGTGATTTTAAATTTCTTTGTATCTTCCTGAGTACCAAGGATGGTGCCTTGGATGTAGTAGGTGTTCAACATTGCTTATTACTTGACTGAATTTTATTCTATGCCAAGGCACTTCATCTGGTCTTCTTGCTTTTAGTCTTTCCTGCTCAGCTAAGTTTTCCTCAAATATTATTTTTTATCATATCATTCTTTTGTCCAGAAATATATTATGGCTGCTTAGGTCTTTGAACCTCAAACTGTTTAATTAGACATTGAAGGCTTGCTAACCCATAATTTTATTTCTTACTTTCTTAAATTGTCCTTGAAATTCAACTAAAATATTAATGTTATTTTTCAAATAATATCAGATGAATTTGTTTTATTATTTTGCCTTACCAAAATGCCACTCATTGATAATATACTAAAATGTAGATGAACGAATGTGTAGTGAGAAATATTGCTGCATATTTTTTGGCATTTATATAGTTATTTTTAAAAGGAATCATGGACTACTAGATATAACATTTGCCTTAAAGATATGAAGACCTGAGTTCAAGACCCTATTCTGACATATAACTATGACTCTAGGCAATTTCCATGAGCTATAAATGATCTTATACCTAATGTATAGGCAATCCTTTACAAATTAGCTGCAGAGAAGATGTTGAACTTCATTGGGAGAAGGAATTTCCTTTTCTGAGACTTCCTCATGCTAATGAACTCACCAGCTAGGTGTCTTGGCAGTAGAGATCAAGGCTTGTAGTTTGGAAAACCTGGATTGAAATCTTACCTGAAACAATTGCTAGCTGTGTGGCCCATGGGAAGTCATTTAATCCCAATTGCCTGTACTTAGTATCAATTCTGGGACAGAAGATGAGGATTTTACAAAAGAAGAAAATATTTAAAAAACCCATTGATTCTCTCATCTCAGGGATTATATTTTCATACTCATAAATCTAGCTACAGTTATGTGATGTAATGTGTTCCTCTTAGATTCTATCCCAAATTTTGAAGGAAAATAAAACATGTGTATAAATACAAATTTCCTTTTCCCAAAATGGAAAGCTATCAGAGAAGACTAAGAACAAAAAATGAAATCAGAGACTAGCAAAAGGAGTTTGGGGAACTATTGAATAAGAATTTTTTACCTGAAAAATATAGCTAAAAATTACAAAGGAAGAGAAAGTTTAGATAGGCCAGGATCAAATTCAGTTCAGCTCAATATATACTTATCAAAGTCCCTAATGTGTGTGAAGCATTATACTAGACTCTGGAAACAAAGAAGGAAATTAAAGTTTCTGATTTCAAGAAGCTAGTTTTTTTAGAAGGGGGATAGGAGTCTTAACAAGTAAAGGTCATTTAAAAAATAATTTTCATGTACATACTCAATAATTTAAACAAAATGGTAGGTAGTGAGTTCCCCACTTTTGAAGATGTCCAAATAGACTTAGATAACTTTCTCAAGGATGTTGAATTGGCTAGAAGGTACCTCTTCAAGTATAGGCAGATTTGGATGACTTGAATTTCTTTTCACATCTTATATTTTGTGATTCTGACCTCTAACAGGAAGAAATTGTTTTGAAATATAAAAATATTTCCAAGTAGTTGAAATAAACAGCTCACTTCAATTTATAGCCTTGGATAACTTCCTCTAGTAATGTAACTAATATGTTTATATTAGAAGATAACATTTAGCTCATTACATTTTTTGTTTATTAAAATATATGATAATATATCACTGTGGAGAAACACTTGAATTAGATCAGTGTTGACATGTTAATTTGATTGCAGGAAGCAAAGCTAGGATAGGAAGAAGTTGCACATATGTAGAGCAAGTTGAATATGTGAGAATGGATTGTTTATCCTATGGGATACCTTGTTGAGAAATTCATGAGGAGTTAAATATGGTGGTAATTTGGATTACTAAATGGGCTTTATAAAAATTGTGTCATTTTGAAGGAAATAACAGTTGCAGTTAATTTGTTGGTTTCCAAATAATTAAGAAAATAAGAAAAATAAGAAATATTTTTGAAAATGAACTCATTAAGTTGCAGTTAGGATTTTTTTCTTCCTTCTCCATTTCTGAACATTTAAAAAATTTGAATCTAGATAGCAATTGAGTTGATTATTAAAAGAAATATATAACTCTAAATCTTTTCCCTCTGAAGTATCTCATTTCAAAAACAATGATAGACAACTTTTCTCAAGATTTCTCAAATAGAGAAACCTCACTTTCTATATTTCTTTAATATTATGGATAACTTACAATTACACAGGTCTGTAAGCAAGAAATTCACTTTAAATATCTAGAAAGATAATTCCCCTCAGAACAGTAGTCTTATAGAAATGTATTTTATTTTTCTCTCCTCTTGAGAAAAATTACACCCATGGATTAATTTTTTTCATTGACTTGAGTTAACTTATTAACAGAGAATTAGATGTAATGGAATATTGGACTCAGAAATCTTTTGGCATATGACCCAAGTGTTTACTTTATTACATGATAAAGATTAGTTAAAATTGCAATTTTATATAAATGTTTTCCTCAATATAGGATTTTCCACATATTTTCTTTTTGTATACTTATTTCTCAAAACTATTTCAAAAATTACATATAAAATATCATACAAATTCTTCTGCCTTGAGTTATGAATAGGGTTTTACTTTAAGATTCTGAGTACACTTTTTAAGTTTTGCAGTCAAAGCCTAAAATGTATGTCAACTAATAATAATAGATATATGGCTCTAAACTGTTTTGAGAATCCTCAGGACAAGAGTATGATGAATTTAACCCTAACACATTTGGATACCATAGTTTTGCCCTATTTACGTCCTAGAGCCAGGATGAGCAGTAATGTCAACAACTTTTAAATTTACAAAAGCAAAAAAAATGTTTACTTCCCTGATTTCTCATTTAGGTCTAAATTCTTTGGTCAAGCATTTCAGGTCCATTATAATATGGTCCCAACATAAAAATTATATTAAACTGAATTGAACAAATATTTATATGTACCTACTAAATATATGATATTATATTTGGTACTAGGAAGAAAGAAAGATTCAACATAGCTTCTACCCTCCAAGAACTTACAATTTTAATAGAGCATAAAGGTTAAAAATAACTGTGATACAAGGAGAATGTGATTAGTGAAAGAAAAGGTTACTGGCAAAATTCCATGGGAAATTTGTGTATGTCATTTTCTTTTAATGATTATAAGACTTTAAAAGATTATATTCTTTAGTTTTACATTGAAAATATCTAAAGTTTACTATCTATATTTGACATTTTCTGAAAATGATTTTCATTCTTTTATAACTTTGTAAGTCATTATATTTTAAAAATAAAATACAGTGGCATCAAAGTTTTATTTTAATATTTAAAGTCAAAATACAATTGGATAATAAAAATTTTAAATATCAAACAAAACCAATATATTTATCACTTAACTTTCTGACTTTTTTATACTGGCAAAACAAAAATAAGAGCAACATTAATGTGTAAATTTTTCATATTTTGATGTTACAAAATATCCTGAGTTTATATATAGGTATTTTCATTAAGATACTGAGCATTTTTTAAAAATTTGAGCAGTTAAGAACTAAACCGTATATCAATCTATACTAATATGTTGAAAATCCTTGGGACTAGAATATAACTGATACAACCTACAGGCATTTCAAAACCATGCTTTTACCCTACTTAGAAACTAGAATTAGGGTGAACATTAATCAAATTTTGCCCATCAAAACTGAATACTAAATAAAATGATAACATAAGTTTTCCCCCCATTTAAAAATCATATTTTATAATTATACATGAAAACTTTGACTTGTCCTTTATTTTTAAATTTCAAACAATAAATTAGGACCATAGGTCACCTTATGATAAAAAAGTAGTTCTTTTCTTGAAATCCCCTCTTCTCTACCTTTTTTCCTCCCTTGTCTACCCAAATCCTAGCCTTTCAAAGAGGTATATCATAAAAATGACTTCTTTCTACCTTAATTTCCCCATTTCCCATTTTACCATTAACATGTGGCGTAATGGAAAGATCACCAGCTCTCAAATCCAAATACTTGCACTCAACTCTTAGTGAGTGCTGACAGATTAAAGATGAAAACAGCCTTAAATGTGGGCAAGTCACATGAACTCCCTAGTCCTCATCAATAAAAATGAATAGGTTAGCTTAAATGGTCTAGAGATATAGTCCTAGTTGATGTCAGCATTCTTTGAATTCTAATAGAACTCTTATTGATACTGTATTCTGATTTATAGTAATTTGTCTATGCTGTTTACTTCTTGACCATCCAGCGAGATTCTATGGTCTATGAGAGCTGGGACTATTTTATTCATTTTTATATCTATCCCATTGCCTAATTGGCAGCTAGATTAAACAGTCGTTATAGCACTAATCCTAAAGTCAGGAAGTCCTTGCCTCAAATCTGGCCAGAGACAAACACTAACTATGTGACCTTTGGTAAGTCACTTAACCCTGTGCATCTTAGTTTCCTCGTCTATAAAATGAGCTGGAGAAGGAAATGACAAACTATTATCTTTGCCAAGAAAACACCAAATGGGGTCAAGAAGAGTTGGACATGACTAAAATGAGTGAAAAACAATACAAAGGAGGCACTCAAAAACTATTTTAATTACACTGAATTGAATTGATTGTCTGGACACATCTAATTTTAAAAATTACATTTTGAATAAAAAGACATCTTAATAAATTTCTATTCTAATGATATGGCATCAGTGACCCTTATAATCATTTAAACATTTTAAAATGCTCTTTGAAGAAGGCCTAGCAGTACCAGATTTTAAATTATATTATAAAGTAGTTATTATCAAAACTCTCTGATATAAGAAATAGAAATGTAGATCAATGGAATACAACAAACATAAAACAAACAATAGTAAAAGATTACATTAATCTTCAATTTAACAAAAACATAGATCTAGGTTTGGGGGATAAGAAATAAGTATTTGTTAAAAATTATTGAAACAGTTAGAAAGTAGTTTGGCAGAAACTAGGTATAGACCAAGATCTTATACCATTCACTAAGATCAAAATGGATACATAATCTAAACATAAAAGGAAATATCATGAGTAAATTGGAATAGGGAACATATTACCTATAAGATTTATGGATATGAGAGGAATTTGAGTCAACAAGTGATGGAGAGAATTATGAAATGTAAAATGGATAATTTGAGTACATTAAATTGAAAGGTTTTGTTCAAATGAAATAAATGTTGCTCAGATGTTGCCAAGATTAGAAGAAAAACAAAAAATTGGGGGAAATTTTATAAACGGAATATAGCAAGTGCTTAATAAATTATTTCTTTCTTTCTTATCAATTTCACATTTTTAACTATCAATAGCCCACTTAAACATTTTTGGTTAGAGCTCTTCCAATTCTATAACAGTATAAAATAATGAAGGTATAGAATACTATCATGATTTCTCTTTTGGAAGGAAAGTAAAGGAAGGAAAATTCACAAGAATGGAAAGAATTGAAATATGCTATATAATGTACTTACAAATAAATTTTAAATATTTAACAATTAAAATTCTTAGTTATGAAGTTATATTAATGTAGCTAACAATATATTTGATGTCTCAGAATATAATAATTCCACATTTAAATTCTTAGCTATCAGTAAAAGGATATATATTTTCTATTTTATGTATTCTATTTAATAGACCAAAAGGAATGAGTATGAACTCTAAAGTTTCATAACTGGTTTTTAAAACCCTCACAGTTTGTCTTGGAACTGTAAGGTATGAAAATGGGATATATTATATCTTCTTTATAGTCTCTGTTGTTGGTAGTGGTGGTAAAAGAATTGGCTGACAGTTGAGTTTGAAATTTTGTGAGCTGAGGCCCAATGTAAGTGGTTTGGGGCCTATGCAAGGATAACTAAGTGAACATCTTGGAGACAGTTTTTAACGGAAAAAAGCCCTCTATTTAATAAGTTTAAAGAGGTTTAAGGATAGGTAAGAACATAACAGCGGTTGAGGATAAGATCTCTAAATTTAAGAGAGTTCTAACTTATCCCAATTCCCAAACTCAGACCCCTTACAGAATTTCTTCTGCCTGGGTCCAGGCCTCCCCTGATCTCCTTAAATTTACCACTAAAACCCCCAACTCTATGCTAAATACTCTGTGCTAGTGATAATCCTTTTATATATCTTAAATAGCTATCTCTTTTGATTATTTTAGCTCACATCTCTTTCTTTCTATTCTTCCTGGGCCTAGTCAAGTTTTTGGGCCTAGCAGGCTTCAAAATTCGACCTCCATTTTGGAACTACACAGATAATAAACAGTCCCTCTTTCTTCCTTCTCTTCTGGTCTTCTTCACCAACTTAACTCCCAAACTCCATACTGCTTCCACTCTTAACTGCCAGTACAGTTTTCCTAGTTTTCCAGATAAATCCAGAGAGCAGGAACCAATCAACCTCTCCAAGTGAAGGTTAACTCCCAGAGAGAGTTTGACAGTTGGAAAACCAACCACCTTTAAGCTTCCCAGAATTCTCAGAACACCTCACCAGAAATTCTGCCTCAAGATTCCAACTAGGCCTTCAAGTTATTCAGACAGGATCTTCACTCTGTCATTACTCACTAAATCCCAGAATTAACCTCAAATCTATTTTAATCCTAATATAATCAATATTGTGTTTGTTCTAAGGCAGAAAAGTGGTAAGGGCTAGACAATGGGGGGTTAAGTGACTTGCCCAGGGTCACACAGCTAGGAAGTGTCTGAGGCCAGATTTGAATTTAGGACCTCCAGTCTCTAGGCCTCATTCTCAATACACTGAGTCACCCAGCTCCCCCTGCCTCCCATTCATAACTGGTTTTATTTCATTCTGCCCTGAGTCATTTGTTCAGAGAAATAAATTATATCTGTATATATGTTATTTTGAGAGTATTTACCCTCTCCAGGTCATTTGAGGCCTTTTTATATGCAAACCACCATAAAGTAAATTAAGTACTGAATTCTTCATTTTCTGATGAAAATGAAAGTTCTCAGATAGAAAGGCAACTTGCTCAATTGTTTAATCATTTGATTACTTATTTTGAACACAGAGATCATATTGATACTGTAGCTAATTTTCACACACAAAAATCTTTCATATTTTGTCTGTTTTTTTTAAGAAATAATTTTGGTAAGTAAAAGTCTAGGAAACAAGAGATCTTAAGTATTTTGTTGTTCTTGAAAAATTTTCTCTTTAAAAAAAAAACCTGAAGAAAAATAATGGAAATATTCAAAACAATGGTAGTGGTGCTGAGATGAAGGGAGGTGGAAGTTGATTTATTTCATTATTTTTTTTTCTGAGCTTTTACCTTGCTAAGCCTGATATCAATTTGCTTTCTTTCTGATAAAAGAATTCAGAAAGGAAAAAAAAAGGCTACATGAAAGCTATAATTAATAGGGACTAAGGGTAATTGAAGATTTATTATGTTAGGATTTAAAGAGGACTTCATTTTATATTATTGCCATTAATTTATATTAGGGCATAAATGAAGTTATATTTTCCATTTTTTAACTCCCTAGACAATTTTAAAAGGCAGCGACTCTCAAAAGAAAATATAAAAAAGGACATCAGACTTAAGGAACTATAATAGTGACTTGACTTTAATCATAGAGTTAGTTGATGGCAGAACTGGGACTCATTGTCAGCTCGGCTTTAGTCCCAGTTCTGCCACTAACTGGCTTTCTGACATTGTACAGTGATTATTCCTTACTAGGCCACAGTATTATCATCTATATAACAGGGGGAAGGGTCTGATGATTTCTGAAGTGCTTTTCAGTTTTATGAGTCAATGAAATGTTGGTCTGAGCCACTTAATTTAAGAATCTCTACTATACTGAATATTTGCTAAGACATAACTAAAATAAATAGAATCATAAAACATAGAAATACATCATTAGAAGAAACCTCTAAAGTCTCTCCGTTTAATGTGTACACAAAGCATGAATCTTATCTATGCCATCCCTGAAAACTGTTCCTCTAAATGCCAGGCTCCACACGCAGGGAGTTTTGTTTCACCAAATTATGAGTCGGATCTTCCGGTTTACACTTTCTTTGTAAATGGGGAAAGAATATGTTGATTATTTTACAAATGATTCTCCTAGAAGTTATGGTTTGTAATCGGCAGTGGTAGGCTCAAACTCCTGTTTTCCTAATTCCCAAGATCAGCCATCTACCCATTATGCCATGCTGCATATTACATTAAGAATAGAAATAAGAGGGGAACAGAATATAATAAAGAATATAGAATAAAGAATAAATAAGAGCAACAGAAACAGAGCTTTGATAGTTTTGAATGCAGACTTTAATTCATTAACACATATCAATCTATTGTGTTTATGGTGCTGTGCTAGCCAGTAGGAAATATAGAGATGAATCAAGGATGCACAATAGATAGAGAAGTTAGGAAGACATGTCAGATACTCACTAGCTACATGGCCTTGGGCAAATAATTTAAGAGCTCTTTCTTTAGTTTCCTCCTCTGTAAAATGGGAATGATAGTAGCTCCCATCTCATAGAATTGTGATGATCAAATGAGATAATGTCTCTGAAGTGCCTAGCAGAGTGCTTGGCACATGAACAAATTTACTTGTTGTTTGTCCATCATATTCAAGGAGGACTGATGGCATCATGATGTTCAGGTCAGCTAGTATTTCTTTGCCTGGGGCTGATAAGTTCAGAAAGAGCTCAGAAGGCTTTTCCATAGGTCAGGCATGGAGAGTCTTTTGAACATTTGGGATTGAAATATTTCTAGAATTGCAGCACATATCATGTTTTCTTTGTCCTACTGAAATTCTACTGTGCTCATTGGGCAGACTTTTTTGATGTGGGCATGCCATGCTTGTTGATCCTGTAATAATTAAAATAATATTCCTACCCAGATGTATATTTTATGAAGTTCATTGGAAGGATAGGCAATGTTCCTATAAGTAACCTGACCATGTGGTGCCTAGCCTGGCAGTTTCTTCCTCATTCCCCCTCACCTGCCTGCTCTCTCTCTTCTCCTCCTGGTTCTCTCATTGTCCTCTTGTTGGTCTCCCATGATTCTGCCCCAACCTTTGACTTTTATTCACATATAGAGAGTACATCGATGCAACCCTGGTGCAACTGTGGTATGTCAAGAATTTTTGATAGACAGGTAAAATTACTCAGGAGGGGGAGGGGATGAGCTTCCTTGACACAATTTCCCTGTGATCTTTTGGAAGACCCATCTCCCTAATGGATCATTTAAATATAACTATCTTATAACTCTAAATACCTTCTAGCTAAAAGTACATACAATACTGCATTTTTCTAAGAGGGAGTTACAATAGTTAGATATTGGAATAAAATATAAAAACTGATTGATAGATGCATTGACCAAATACCAGTTAGGGGGCAGTCCCCTTTGGCATAAGATTTTGCATTCAGAATAAATATGTTCAACCCCTTCAATTCAGTCCATTATATCCCAAAGTTCATTCTGAATTTTTTGATACAGTGTGTAGCTTTTTCAGGCATCTTTACAGCACCTTCTCCAAAAGGATCCACTTTCTTGATTTTGGATGTTGGCAAGTTTCTTTTCCTGAAATTTCTCCAAAAAATTTTAAACCTTGAATTTTAGGATAATTACACAATTCCCCCTGAAGAGGCTGTTGACCAACACCAGAATCACACTGGGATACATGACTGAGTTATGAGGTATATGAAATAATTGTCAAAAGAAAATCAATCTACCCCCAAAAATTCCAAATAAAAGAGTGAAAATTAAATTCTGTATAAAAATATTGAGTACAGAAATGATAAAAAATAAAATAACAATCTTACATGTATAAGATTCTGAGTAAAAAATGAAAATAACCTGTAACAGGTTCTTGAATCACAGCAAGAACCAATTAAAGTGACTTATGTCCTACAAGCCTGTAGGATAATAGCAGCAGTACAGCAATTTACCCATTTGCAGCCAGGACTACAGAAAATTGCCATACTATAAGAGAGAAAGGACTAAGTTTCAGCAGCAAATGGAAAAATCATTCCCTGATCTGACTGTACCCTCACTGTCAGAGATAGGGGGAGCCAGGATGATAGCCAGCCTGAAGTACTTGTCTCAAAGTATTGTTCAAGGAAGTCCTGCCTCTTAACATATGTCAAGGGCCTCAACCTTGATTCACACACTAGGTTCAAGTCCTTTTGTATTGGCATAGAAGTTCAACAATCCTCCCTGCATTGGATTTGGTCTGTTTTGACCTTGTGCTACTTGGCACTGTATATTGGCTCTTTTGTTCCCTTCTCCTGGAATCAGACATAATCATTAAACAAAGTCCCATAACATTTATCAATACATGGCAGGTCTCCATAGTTAAAAGCCTTTTGGGTATGCATATTACTAGGGCTAATAGATACTGTAAACTTTATCCTTCAAGTAAAAAAAATAATACTGATTATGTACTTTAAGTATCACCAATGTTAGGGAAAAAGAAAGAAAGAAAATCAAATATCCTTTTGCAAACATAAAGAGAAAAAAGTAATGAAAAAATCATAATTTCACAGTTCACATTCCATGTGACAATGTGTTAGCCAAGCAGAGGCACAACACAAAAGGTGCTTACTCAAAAATGAAATGTATATCACTCTTAATGTGGCCAGGATCCACAGTGTGAGTATACATCATTTTTTTCACCAGGTAAAAGCCTTTTAAAAACAGTAGTACAAGAACTAATACAGATTCTAAAAAATACCCAAATCTCCAAAATTATAATGGCTCATTTAAGGATAACTGCAAACAAGTCCATTCCTTGCAGCCACAAAAGGTTCCACTAGCTATCATTAGGATTCACATAAGTCTCTATAACTACCTGCTGTGTGTCATTAAAAAGTTTATGAAGCTCATGGATATTTGTCACAAGTTAAACTAAATTGATTGAGTCCATCCATCATCTCTGTGTGACAATTAACAAAGGCAAAAAAAGGAACAAAATGCTTTTCATGGGCTTTTACAAAGATATTTTTCTAAAGTACAATCACAGTCATAGGGGAGTTACAAATTAAGACAATTTAACAGAATATTTCAATTTTGATAACTTATAAAGTGGTTATCAGTACATTACTTACATCTTGTATTTAGAATTGACTTACAGAGACTTCTTCCTTCTGGGGGTGGGGGTGGGGACAAAGTAAAACAGTTAACATCAATAAGTCAATTAGATCTGAAGAGCCTTAAAATTCCCTTCCAGACTCTTTGAGGTTTCTTCCCCTCCCAAGTACCATCAGTCATCACAATTCCTTTGTCCACACCTCCAGAGTCTCCCATGCTGAGGGGAGTTCCCACATTGAGTACAGGTGTTTGGGTGTGAGTTTTGATTTTCCTCATTGGAATAACTATTCCTCCTATTACCATCATTATTCCTAAAACTTCTATTTCAATTTTCCTGATTCTTCTTCTTACAATTTAAAATTACATGACCCACTTTTCCACAAAAGTAACATTAGTGGTTGTTTTGCGGATTCTTGTAAGGAAGCTATGATCTCTCCTTGCTTTACCTTTACAACTGTTTCAGTTAATTCTTTTATTTCTTTCCTCAGTGTCTCTACTAAAGCAGCATTCTCCTTATCCTTCTCACCCTGTTTAGAAGTCAATTCCTTTATTTCCTTCCTTAATGCTTCTGCTAAATCAGTGTTCTCCTTCTCCCTTTCCTTATGTCCCTCAAATGTATAAACTGCCACTCTTTTTAATCCAAAAATTAGGCAGGATTTTCACTATCTTCTTGTTTACAATGTTCCATGTACCAGGCCTATCTGAACAGTCTCTCATAGCTTTTATCAATGCATTTCTAGCCTGGCACAGTTGTAAGTAATCTTGCTCTGAATTCGGGCCCCATTTGGGATCTTCAGTTGGCCAATGAGCTTTTCCTTCTCCTTTGGACTCATTAACAAGAGAAAGAATCTTATTCCTTTCCCTTTCTGTTAGTAAGGCCTGGAACAAATCTTCTATATCAAGCCATGTGGGATTATATGTGCGAAAAATGCTTTCAAACTTATTTATCACCACCACAGGCTCAGCTTCATATGAAGATGTTTTTTTTCTTTGAATCTCTCAATGTCCTATGGAGAAAAAGGTCTATAATGTCTAATGTTTACCAAATTTCCACATCTTTTATATGTCGGGACAACTCTTAGAGGGAAAAGACCTTTATTTGAATCATCTGTAGCAATTGCTGCTGGATCTGTGTTCTGGAGTTCAATGGAGTGGGTTGTAGTGAGGCTAATAGGGGAAGGGGTGGGGTGATGGAATGGAGTTGGTCTGCAGTTGGGAAGGAGAGCAAAAGGATCAGGGAAGGGGCTAAGGGTGGGGTAGAGAGGAACGGGGGATGAACTGGGGGGCAGGGTGGAGAGGAGTAGGATGGGTGAGGTCTCAAGTGGTCATAGAAAGGTGGGTGGGAAGGAATATATGGAAAAGGATGGAAGTAGGGATGGTAGGGTGGGGATGGGGAAGATGAGTACATAAAGTAAGGTAGAGAGGTAGATTGAGAGGAAGGGGGATGAGAGGAGTTGGGGATGAGTGAGGTCTGACAGGGAGAGGAAGGGTTCAAGTTCTGGTTTGGGTCAGTATGAGGAGAAACCTCATAGGCCAGGTGGGATGATACAGCATGTTTCTTGCTAGATTTCACTGAAGGAGTTAAGCTAGAATAGTTTGGTTCCAAAGAAAGAGGGAATTTCCTCAATGGAGGGAATGGTTGATTCATCAATGTGATATGCCCATAAGTCAATATTTATAATCTTTGGAATATTTGTTTTTAATGGCTAGATTCAAATCTTTTAAGATCTTGAAGTCAAAATAGCCATCTATTGGTCAGGTAAAAGATATGTCCATCCATGCCTTGCAAAGTTTTCTAGCTTCTTTCTTTGTCATCCAATTCCTCTTAGGCAAATTTGGATCACTCCAGGAATTTAAAAAATTATACACAGCTGAATCAGGAGGAATATTTCCTGATTTCCTTTGATGTGTTGCAGTATTTCCCATATTGTCTAGTCTGTATGTCCTATTTAAGCTAGTTTGAGTATTGATAAATGATCAGCTTAAACAATAAAAAGTTCCTAAAACAAAAAAATGGAGACACAAAGTTCTTCAATGTTATTGTAGAAGGCAATAAGAGGTTTAAAATGAAAAGTTAATGTAAGGAAATAGAAATTGTTGCATAGCAATAGTATCACTAATGAATGTGTATTCAGTGTAATAATTGGTGTTATTAACAATTAATAACAATATGCATGATTTTAATTATTAGTGATGTTATTAGTAACTAATAATATGTATTTATTATAATCATCAATAATGTTATCAAAAATTAATAATATGCATCCATTATAGTTATTGTTATTAATAATTAGCAACCATAAATCATAAACAAAAGTATCAATACTCAATAATAATCATTAGTAATTAATAATAATGACTAATAATAGTTATCAAAAATTAATACTTTTGTAATTGATAGTCTTATTAATACTATTGTATTCTAAAATTATTCCTTAATATTGCATATAATTAATTTGATTTAATGTTGACTTTGTTCAAATTTAGAAATATGGTTTTAATTTAAATGCAATATTATTAATATTTCCTATTAATAATACTTTTATTTAAATACATTTAATTTAATAGCATCATTTTAGATCACTAGTAGCAGTTGCAAAGGAATTATTCTCATTTTCCTGCAGTTTTAATTCTCGACAGTGGGTAGAAATATAAATGTTATAGAGTGGAAGGCACCTGTGGGTAGACCTATCTAAGCAAGCAATCAGATAGAAGAGAAAGCAAAAAAATTTGTTTATAAATAGTATCATTCATATGTATCTATTAAAATATCATTTGAAAGATTCAGAATCTTTTATGGAAAATATTCTAAGTAGTTTATAAATTCTGGCATTAGTACAGTTAGAGCTCTGAAAGATTCCATGTGTTGTTTTCAAAATTTGGTTTATATTTTCTATAAAAATCTAATTTCATAGGCCAAAATGCATTTTTGTTTGAAAGACAAACCTGATATAAGTAACCTCTACATTTCAAGGGCTCTTAATATATTCTGTCTTAGACCCATTATCAGTCTGATGAAGACAATGAACCCCCTTCTGAGAATAATGATTTTAAAATACAGAAAATAAAATACATTGGATTACAAAAGAAAACAATTTTGTGGAAATAAAGTTATAAAAAGTAAATCATCATCATGATGTTTATGAACTCTGGATTCAGAATCACTGGTTCTACATCTAATAATCTGTTAATCACAAATAAAAAGTTATACAATCTACTATCCAAACTACTTAAAGTTATAGGCATAAAAATTTAGGAATCTATGACAATAATCTAAAGTACCATAATTTTTATAACTAATTTAGCAACTTCTTTGGAAAATCCAACTTTGTTTTTTGTTGCTTAACAATAATTGCTCCTTTTCCCTATCCTCTTTGGTTCATATTTGTAATAAGTTCAAATAAAATTGGAGTACCTTCAAAACATTTTTGTATCTCTGTTTTATACATGTTCTTTATAAAGAATGATGTTCAGTAAATGAGATTGCCGTGTTGCCGAGTTAAAAATCATCACCATATACACTTACTAGCAATCATTCAATCTCTGTCTTATTTCTTCCTTCATAAAAATGAGATAATGATACTTGTATTATCTTCATGGATAGATAGTGGTGATGAAAGTGTTTTAAAAACTTAAAGCCTTGTGACATATGCCATATCTATCTGTCTGTCTGTCTTTCTATCTATCCATCTATCTATTGATTAATCTACCAATCGATCAATCTACCTAAGACATAAAAGATCTGCATATTTATACACACGAACTTGTATTTCTATATATTGTATTATATATTGTACACATATATATATACACATATATGCTATATTTATACATATACATGCATACATATTTTTGAGTGTCAACTTCCACATTTTATTCTTCTTTCAGAGAAAAAGAAAAGACCAGGACTGGGTAACATTAGTTACATTTAGTAACACTGGTATTCTTATTGCCCCAAACCAAGTAAAGTAAGTTTGACTAATTAAAAGAAGCAAATTCATTTCTAACTCTTGAAATACTATCTACTCATTGCTTTTTCTTTCTCTTTGTATGTAGAATTCTCTCTCCTTCTGTAAACCTCAAAATTTCTTAGACTTATAAATGTTGGAAATTTCACCATTGGGAAATTTCATACTTGAAAAATTTCCTATTGATAGTGGGTCTTGGCTATTGGAATGTGAGCCCCATTGGCATGAGAGTTTCCTCCTCCTCCCTTCTTAAGATTACTTTAGGACAGAAACCTTTTGCTGAACAATGGAAAGGAGTTTGACCTATGCTTAAGCATAGAACAGGAATTTCTTTGAGTCATGATTGATTTTAGAATTGATACAATGGAGATACTTGGAATCAATCTCCACCCTACTCAGTCCTAACAGGATTGAGGAAGGGCTGCAGCATAGATCAAAATTTAATTATTCCAATCTCTACCCTACTCAGGTTAACAGGATTTAGGAAGGGCTGTAGCAAAGGATCAAAGATTTAATTATTTGAAAATATGACCTTCAACAGACATGTGCAAAGCCAGAGACCTCTGGGCGGTCCTGGGTTAAGCTAGAGCCTCCATTGGCACAGGGAAATTGATGGACAGTGATTAGTAGATATGAGAACTGAGGGGAGGGAACTTGGATGGTTTTCCTTAAAGAGAGAGGGGTCTGAAGACTCAGAGGGTGGTGGTTGAGGAGTTTGTCTGAGTGGTTGGAGTGTGCTCTGAGAAGCTTGCTCTGAAGGAAGCTGAAGGTGGGGGCCTCTGAGACTGTTTCTCCATTTTGGTCACGTGAGTAATAGGGACTGATCTTTTTTTCTTTGCCCCAGCTTTCTAAGGGCTTGGGCCTTTTGGCCCAGCCTAAACAGAGGGGTTATTTAAGCCCTATTCCCTTCTCTCCCCTTTCTCTCTCCCTCTATCTCTCTATCTCTAATTCCTTTCTTCCTCCTGTTTGTAATTAAACTCCATAAAAGGTTGACGGCTGACTTGAGTTTTCATTTAGGAATTACATAGCTGAATTCCTTGGCGACCTTAAATTAATATATATCAGTCTTTTAAAAGTGATTTCCTTGTCACACTTCAAATATGTGTACTCTTTTGGCCAACCCTAGTTTCAAAAACTGACTTTTCTATTTACTAGCTTTGTAACCAGAGCACCTTCCTTCCTTCCTTCCTTCCTTTAACCCTGTTTCTTTATAATATCCTTTCTAAATGTGATCCTGGGAAAGTCACTAAATTGTTCGATTCCCTAAGCCATGTTCTAATCTAAGTTATACAGTAGTCATTGAGTTCTCTCCACCAAGGAAATAAAAAAAAATCTAGTTAAAAAAAAGTCTCAGTACTTATTGTGTCTAATTGACATTGTATCTGCCATTTAATTTCTGTGCTCATATCAATATTAATTTGGTCCATATCTATATAATCTCTCTGACTTCCTGAGGATGAGACTTGGTTCTTCTATTACATTGATATCATCATTTCCTATCTGTGTTCAACCCTTAACACCCTTCTAGTCTAGAATGGAAAATAAAAAGAAATTTCCCTTAGCATTTAAATGATGTGTCAGGGATAGTGTTGAGAACAGAATACAAAATTAAAATAATTCCTGATATCCAAAGCTCCCATTCTTAAAAAGGAGGAAACACAAGAAAGCACAAACCACTTCTCACATATCTGTTTATTTGTTTGTTTTTGTTAATATAGATGTCATTCAGTCACTTAAGTGCTAAACCACAAAATTCTGTTTAAACATGACTTTACTAAGTCTTCACTACCTCTTCTTCTTTGGAAATTCTGTCCAGAGAGGTTAGTCTTTAAATGGAATATGCCAGACAGAGTTCCCACTGTTTATGATTATAATAAAGTCAAGCTAATAGTGATCCTTTGCTATCCTGCCCCACTCCCCATCATTCTCCTCCAAAATTCCCAGTCTTCTATTCAACATGACTTCCTTCTTGATTTTTCACTTTCACTTTCCTCCTATCTATGGGAAAAAATATCCTACTCTTCTTTTCAGTATTCTTGCAGATAAAGGACTAGAAATATCAGTAAGCTGACCTCTCTTGTCTCTACCCATTTGCATAGATTGGAATATAGTCATTTCTCCTTTGGTCTTTTCAGAATCCTTTCTTTCTTTTGGGCTGCAATGAAGAGTCATCCTCTTCATGAGACTTTTCTTTATTCCCTAGTTCTCCCTCCTCAATATTTTCTATGATACATTGCCTAGATCTCTTTCTTTTATCAATACTTCCTTGCATTATATGTATGTACTTGTTAAAACCCTTCTTTCCACCCATCCCCAAGTTAAAAGTGCATAAGTTTTGGTAGGGTAAGAATGATTTCATTTTTATCTTTATATCCCCAAATGTTTAATATAATTTATATATGTATTAGATATACTAAATGCTTCCTGAATTGTTATGGCTAGTTCATAGCAGTATACAGTTAATCAATTAAGAAACATTTATTTAGTCCCAACTATTTATAAAACATTGTGGTAAATCCTGGATATAAAGATACAAATGGCCAAATATATGTAATGCTTTTCAAACAATGGAAGCTAAAATCAACAACTTTGATTGTCCAGCTGTATCAGCAGTTTCCTAGATTGAGTGCAATAATTCCTTCTAATTTATCTTCCTGCAGATGGGAAGAGTGACAGGTTGTTTCTTTCTCCTGGGATAGCAAGTTCCATCATTCATATATTATATTCAGTGATTTACATTTAAGTTCTGGGTCACCAAGGATAATTTCCAGAAAAAGCCCTTTTACCCTCTGTGAAATACAAATAGTTTTAATATACATTAACCACTTGGTGGCCCCACTGTTCAATATTTGACAAGGGTCATTCCTTGCCCCATCACCCTCCCAAATGCTTTTAATTTCACATTTTTTTCTGCTGCTACTCCCCAGCTCCTCTTTCCTCACCAATGACTTTTTAAATTTTAATCTTCTCCTGTTTTCCCCTCTTGATTTACCTTCCTGCAAGAAATACAACAACCTGCTTACAATTTAACAACCATCTTTGTAAAAAAGGGATTGTAAATATTCACGATTTTATCTAAAAAATAATTAGAGTAGGTGAAACTATGCTTTCCCCCTCCCCCATTCCTTCCAGTACCCAGAGGCACACATGAACACAGACAGGAACCTTTCACTTCATCTGCAGATAATACATTAGTTAGTTAAGCAAAAGTGTCCCCAAAGAATTGTATTCTGGAGTGAAAACATTTCAGTAATTGCTCTGCTATGGAGATGGTGATGGTGCTATGTATTTATGCAATAGCAAATAGATGGGAAATGCTTTCATTACTTCTAGTCTTCCGCATGGAAACAGCAGTAGCAGCAGCATTTTCTGGCTAGTAATGTTCTAAGTGATTGAACTGCCCTGTCTAGATTGTGGTTTTATTAAATCAATGTTGTAACACATAGGGCTAATGGAAGATGGAGCCACAATGCTGATTAGATGTAAATTTCACCCAGCTATCACTCTCCAAGGAGATTAATACTCCAGTTTGTGTTGTAAGAGCTTATTATTATTTTAAAGTCATTTTGGCTAAAATTTGGAAACTCTGAAATAAATGAATCCCAACATCCTTATTAAACACAGGAAGCAATAAAATGTGGATTTATTTCACTGAAATAAAGATGCCAGAAACTGCCTATTAAATTCTTCATTACTTATATTTTTCTTGTTGGTGTTAATGGAAACTCACAATATTGCTTTTACTTAATATCAACCATTAAATAATAAAAACATCTTCAATCATTTGACAGGACAGTCTGCTGCTGGTGTCATTGATTTTGCTGCAATAAATGTGTATGATGCTTCTTATGTGAATTCCAATGCTAATGGATTTAAAACCTTCCCATGCAGAATATTTTTGAACCTGTGAACAAAACAAATGCATCTTTCTGTCTACCACCATAAAGAAACCTCTAGCCAGTATCTTTGTAAATTGACTATAGTTTAGGGACTAAAAATTTAAATAATTCAGTACTTCAAAGATTGTTTAGTCAGTGAAGTCCTTTTCTCAACTAAACAAAGGCTGGCACCACTTTAGAACACAGTTGGAGAAATTGAGATTTGTATTGGATAAAAATTTGATAAGCCTGAAAATAATCTTCTAACATATCTGCATCAATTTAGATGGGTTTGTCCTTGAAAAACAGACATACAATCTGCTCCCTGAACAGTATTTCATTTAAGATTCATATATATGACAAAATTCATATATACAGCAAAATTCATATATCCAACATTTAAGATACATATATACAACAAAAAATTTTGGGGGGTTCTGGTACATCAGGGACTCTAGAAGCTCAAGAGAAACAAATGAAAAATAAGACAGTGTCTGCCTTCAAAAGGATTACATTTTATCCTGGACATGACCTGTCTTAAAGAGTTGTTATGAAGAAAATGCAATAGGAATGAGAGCAGTTTTAATAATAAGCAAACATTATGGCCCATAATGTTTTCTGTACAACATACAATTTTTATTATTTTATGTTATACTTTGTTCACAGAGAAATAAGGAAGCTAGTATTAAACTTAGACAGTTATTTTGAAAACAAGGGGTTAAGCCATGTTTGTTTAAATTCAGCTACTTGTTTTCAAAATATTAATTATGAGAATTAATTCAAAGATGTAATTTTAGGGAAAGACACAACTACATGAATGCCCTCCTATCAAGGACAAACCCCAGATAGATAAGCATGACAATTACAAAACCTGCAAGATCTTTAAAAGAAAAGCAAGGAATACATAATAGTGAGAGATTTGCAACTACTTCTTATGGCAGCTAGCTGGCACAGAGAACTATGACTCAAATCATGAAGACCTTGGTTCAAATTCATCCTCAAAAACCTTGAGCAAATCAGACTGAATACCAAATTGTTCAAGTTGCAAAATGTAGCACCCAGAATTTTAACTAAAAATAACATGAAGTCATTTCCTTCAGGAAAAAAACAAACAAACTATTTATTATTTAGGGCATGCAGTCTAGTAATAAAAAAATGGGGGGGGGGCATCTGGGTGGCTCAGTGGATTGAGAGCCAGGCTCAGAGATGAGAAATCCTGGGTTCAAATGTGACCTCAGACATTTCCTAGCTGTGTGACCCTGAGCAAATCACTTAACCCCCATTGCCTAGTCCTTACCACTCTTCTTCCTTAGAAACAATACATAGTATAGATTCTAAGCAGAAGCTAAGGGTTTTGAAAAAAAATGGGCTCTTCCTTGTTTGCCTCTTGTAAGGAAAATTCATGAACAAGTGAAGACATCACCCTGTGATATCATTGGTCCTAATTGAAATAAAGGATGAACAACAACAAAGTATCCTAGATGCTGGTATAGAAAGACTAAGATTTTCTCTCCTAGTCTGGCCAGTGGTAATAACTCTTTCTCACAAAATGTGTAACAATGTAGAATCTTCCCTCAGTCTAGATATAGGTACTTTCATAATGAACTCCAATGATCAAATATGAGACTGTAAAGTTTAAATGGAGAGTCAGATGCGTGTATAACACCCATACAACTCATCTTCCTTTTTAAAATTTACCTGACCATGCCTGTCAAGAAATATGGAGACATATACATAACTAGGCACTTTGTTATTAGGTCAGTAGTATTATAGTTGTTTTTACAACATATTGAATGGTAGAGATAGGTGGGAGTGAAGCTTGAGGTATTGTTTCCATGATTATTTTTTGTCATTTGGAAATAGCCTGGGTACTAATCTGAGCAGCATATTTAAAAGGAGCATCAATAGAATTTCTAGCAGTAACCTGTCATACTTAAATAAACTGTGTTGTTGATAGCAAAATATGAGCTAGTTGTCTTCAATATTAAACCATTAAGAGCTCATCTACAGTCTGTAGCTCTAGAGGAAGGAATTGTTACAAAATTAAATATTCAAGGAGACTCAATCAATTCACTACAGTTATTGTGAGAAATTGTTTGAATAACCAAGAGGGTTGAGATGCATATGTCTATAATCTTCTTCTCTCACTGAATCTATTAAATTCCCTGAGCTTGGGAGTTCTGAGCTTAAATGTCTAGAGTCAATGGGGTACCTAAACTAGGTATGGCATTAAAATGATATACACAGAATGGAGAAGGGATGGGGATATCAGGTTGCCTAAGGAGAGTGAATCAGCCTGGATCAGAAACGAATCATATCAGAGTTTGAGTTCTGTTCAATAGTAGCTTGGTCCATCCCCTTTGTTCATGGAATCTTCCACTCCAAGCTTTGGCAAGATGGAAAGATCTGGTCTGTAAAAAAATAAAATAAAATAAAATGCTTCAAAGTGAGTATTTTTGGGGCTTAAAAACTGTTAAGTGTTCAAAGGATCTTCCCTCAAAGATCATCTAACCTAAACTCTTGTCTTTACAAAGGCAGGAATTGAAGCTGAGAAAAGTTGGTTCTTGAACAGTTACCAGGTTCATTCATGAAAGACTCAGGACAGAAATTCCAATCGATTCTCAGACCAATGACTTTTTAAAGTATACCCTATTATTTGTACAATTCAGGTATCTCAGTCCAGGACTTGTAGTATCTATTAAGATAGGAGATACTCTACTAGTTTTAACTAAAGAAAATGCTACTAGCTTTTGAATTGTATTATTTCATTTTTATTCATCATAGCAAGTGCCTATCATGAGTTATTGATGGATTTTGTACTTCATCAGTTTATGTGTCCCCTACATTGAAACAGATCATAACTCCTCCATTTCTTCTCAACTTGTGTAATTCTTGTTCATAAATATTTTCATAAGTTTTGCATAGAGGATTCACTCAGCATTTGGAGACATCTCTTTATTTGTTCTAGCATCTCCAGAGTACCACATTATCATTTAAACTGTTTGTTATCTCTCATTCTAAGATCTTAACAATCTTTCCAACTTTTCAAGGTAAAATGATGTCCTCAATATTCCATGTTACAAGACCTTTGGCATATCTTATTAACATGCTGGAGATTCCCACGTTGATAAATGGTCAGAAGAGATGAATAGAACATTTCCAAAGGTTGGAAAAAAAAATACAAGCTATCACTAGTGCAAAGGGGAAAAAATCCTCAAAGCACTAACAATTAGATAAATGGAAATTTTAAAAAAAATGAATTTTCATCTCACAATGAGATGAGCAAAGTTTATAAAAAGAAAGAAAAATAACAGAGAACAATAGAGAAATTCTAGACAATTGAGACAGTTTTGCACCATGAATTAATGCAGCTGTAGGGTTGTGAATCAATGCAGCCATTCTAAAAAGCAATTTGGGACTATGCTCCAAAAGTCATTAAACTGTGCATGTTATTTTAACCCAGATATACCATTTTAGGCCTATATCCCTAAAAAGATAAAATAAAAAGGAAAAGGATCCATATATATTTGAGGAAGTTCCTTTTATAGTGGCAAGGTTCAATAAATTATGACATTTTCTTTAATGGGATATTCTTTTGCTGCAAGAAATGATAAAATAATTGTTTCTGAGAAAACAGTAAAGACTAAATAAATGAGCTTATCAGCTCAGATAATCAGATATCAGATATAGGGTAAAGTGAGCAGAAGTAGAACAATAATAACAACATTGTAAAGATAAACTTTGAATTACTTCAGAATTCTGATCATTTCAATTATCAGGGGTCTGAAGATCAAACAAGCTAGTCACCACCTGACTGAGAAGTAATAGACTCAAATGCCAAATGATACACACATTTAGGCTTGGCCAATGTAGAACTGTTTTCCTTGATTATGTATATTTAGTACAGAAGAGAATTTCCCCCTTTTTTATTCTCCTATGCTGAGTTAAGGAGGAGTGTGAGAAAATAGATTTGTTTTTATGATAAAAATTAAATTAATTTTTCAAATGAAGAGTCCTGAATTTTTAAAATATGTTGCAACATACTTTTTACCAGCATTCTTCTTTTTTATTTATATATTTGATTCTTCTGAATTTGTGATATTCCTTGATTCACTTAATTCACCATTAAAATATTGGTATTAAAGAGATGAACTGTTATGTAAGTGATTAGTCAATAAAACAGCTACACCATGGACATTTAATTATTAAATATTTTTCAATCATCAAACATTTACTTATTTTTCCCTTTTGCCTCCCCCACTCATTAAGGAAAGAAAGAGAGAGGGAGATTATCTTGCTAGTGTGTGGAGGGAAATAAGGTATAAGAAAACTGGAAAGTTAGGAAGGCTCCAGGTTATGATCATCTTAAAATTCCAAGCAGAGGACTTTATATCTGATTCTAGAATTAATATGGAACCACTGGAATCTATGAACAGGGAATGAGAGGATTTAAGATGGTAAAACCTGGGGCTTTATAAGAAAATTTAATACAAATTGGCAGCTGAGGGGGAAATGATTGAGGAGATAGCTGAGGTAATGGAATCAATTAGATTAAATTATAGTCCTACAGATGAGGTGATAGAAACCTAAGCTAGGGAGATAGTTGTATGAATAGAGAGAGGAAATGTATTTGAGAGATACTGTAAAAGAATAAACAAATGATTTGGCTTTGGGTTGGACATCTGGCATGAATGAGAGTGAGAAGTATAATAACATTTAGATAATAACCCTGTATAAAGGGGAATTTGGTGGTTCTCTTATTAGTAATGGAGAAGTTCTGAAGGAGAAGGGGTTTGGGAGCAATGATAATTAGTTGATTTTGACTTTTTTGCATTTGAGTTGATTACTTTAAGAATAATGAAATACTGAACAACTTGTTGCCCAGTTGTTCAGACAGATCTCTAGCTCCTTTATAATTCTTGCTTGTTACAATTAGAATTATCTGGAGACTGTATCTTAATTCATAATTATGTATTAAATAATAAAAAGTGGTCACAGAAAGAAAAGGCACAAGTCACATGTGGCCCCCCACACCTACTCCCTTAGCAAACTGAAGCTCAAGTTCCCCTAGATGTCTCCTCTCACTGAGATTTCTGTGCCAAAAAGAGAGAAGCTTTCCCCGACTTCAAAATTATATATCCTTTGTGACATTTTTTTCTAGGTCTCTCTGATTGGCTGGACATGACTTCAGTCTGGGTCAGAGGCAGATCTTTTGGATGCCAGGAGTCATATGGGACAAGAGGCAAGCTTCTTCCAGGTGCCACGGAATCAGGAAGCTTCTGGCTTCTTCCCATAATGCACTTGCATCTCTCTTTTTTTTTTCAGATAAAGCTCAGGCTTTGTTCTTTACTTAATCAGAAGGTGGGTTTGAATAGCAACCCCAAAAGAATAGGGGTTCAGAATGTAAATTGTCACAGGTATTAGCTCTTCTGCAACCAATGAAAAAATCTATATTATTCTAAACTTTCCAGTTTGATTGTATATCATGATCTAATCAATTCTTACCTGCTTTTCAACAACTTTGTTCTATTTTGATGACTATGTTTCACAGATCTCACCCTGGAGATTTTTTAGTGTTTTGTATAGTGCATAGTATAATAACTATATTACTATAGTATAAGTATAGTAACTACTATAATGGCATCTGTCAATAGGAACATTTGGAGAGTCTCACCATCAATAGGGAAGTTTCCATTTGTCTGGACTATTAGGGCATCCCCAGTGACTGTCAGAGTATCTATAAAATGTGAGTAATATCTGCCTAGCTGACAGCTCGAAGTTGTTAATGTGACTCTGTTAAAACATTTTATATTAGGTGCTTTGTATGCATTCCAGATAAAAAATATGTAAGATGCTTTTCAAAACACTAAAAATGTCTATGAATACACATATTCCTCATGGACCAGGAAAAACTTGATTAGTATTCACAATATGAGTGCAAACAAGACAATTATATAATTTCTTTGAGTATTTCTATTTCTTATAATTGTTGAAATAAAAATAATTACTTAGAAAAAATAGCAAGAGGGCCTTTTTCTGGGTGATCATCATTTTATTTCAATAATCTTAAAATATGACCTAAAGGCAAGCTTCATACTTGGATAATCTTTTAATTGTGATTAGAAATGAATATGACAGAAAATTTGTGCTGCCATCTATAGGAGTAAGGCACAAAGATCTAGACTGTCTGTCCTTTAGATTTTTATGCTTTTAAAATCTTCAATCAGTACATAATTGCCTACAGTGACTCCTAATTAATTTTCTGAGAGAATTTTAGTCCTATTTTATCTCATAATTCCATAGGGAAATTTAACTTGAAGCTTCTCAATCCTTAATGATAGAATTTCACTAGAGCCAAATAATATTCAAGGTGTCATGTTATTCATTTTAATAAATGTTCACATGAATTATTTTTGGATGATATAGCTGCATAATCTGTAGTATTCAAAGTGATATCCAGTCACAGGGAAATCTAACTACTTCTTATCCGTAAGTAAATATTAATGTAAAGGTTATTTGCAAAGTAATATGTTGGTTAATATTTTTAAATGTATTGATGTATTTTATTATTATCCCTTATTACTTATAATGATCTTTTATATATTCAGTCAATACATTATTATATAATTTTATATACTAATATGATATATTCACTTAAAATCAATAACTAGTTATACATTGCTCAATAGTTATTAATCTAGGCATACTTAGAATCTAAGTATAATAAAAATAAAATAAACAAGTACATTTAGAAATAATTTCAAAAATGTATGTATTTTCTCTAATCCTGTTGTGATGTCTCATGGCAGCACTGTAGTGACTATGCATTATGAGAAAACCTACCAAACTTTTAAGATTTCAAGTAAGACTCTATTACTCTATATCTAAAATCTGAGGAACACTTTAGCTATAAATCAAGAGAGACTCATCACAGGATTGGACCCAGGTTGACCAAAAAAAAATATTCTAGAGAATTGTGCTCCTTATCTTGGGAGACAGAATCCAAACCAATGAAATCCCAAGTCACTAAAATATTTAAGAATGTTGTACCTGTTACATGTCTTGAAATTCTCCCTTCGGGAAATAATATATACTCCATTAGTTCCCAGAACAGAGAGAACTTTGTGATGATATATAAATGATCTTTTTTTCTCCCTCTATATTTTTGTTTTTCTTTGTGCTTCTTTGACTCTCTGACTCTAATTTAACAAAACATGATGCAGACTGCCTTCTGAAGCAAATACTTGACTAATTAGAATTTCTGATCTAGAACTCACAAGTCAGTTTGATCAATTTTTTTATGGGAATGATGGCACAGCACTGTCAATTTAGATTATTTGTACACTAGCTCTTAAGGTGAAGATGAGGTAAGGCTTCCTGTAGTTCAGGGTTAGTTATCTTTTTGTGTCATTTAAAACAAATGAAATGAGATGCACAAAACTTAATTACCAAAAATATTCTGTTTTTTCCATTGATGGTGTTAATCATAGTGAATTTCTTAAGTTGATATTCCCCTTTCCCAATTTAGAGCAATCTACAGAAGAGAAAAATGAAGCATTGTGTTCATAAGTGTAAGCAAAGAGAAACAGCCTCTCTGTTTGCGGAAAGATAACCTTTCTGCAGCAAAGAAGGAATGTAAAACATTGTTTCTTTCTAATTCTGAAGTAAATCTGATTCTTAAAGTCAGCAGCCTGTCAGCTTCAATGGTCCCTGCAACTAATTGAATAACCTCTTCCCCCTCCTTTCCTATTGTTAAATCAACCATTTGCTTGTCCTCTTTTATTTCTGGAATGTTTGAAGTTGTCAGTACAACAATACTGGGTGGCAGATTAAATAATGGGAGGACCAGGACAGGACTTAAAAAAAGAGGATGTTTTTAATACTTTCAACTAAGAGGAAGTGCAGAATAATGAATGGAAATTGGGCCTTGCAGCCAAGAACACTTGGCCTTGTCACCCTGAGCGAGTCACTAAACTGCTCAGATCTAGGCAACTCTCAATGTTATAAAATCTAGAAAAGGTATCTGTTTAAATACCTTTGTGAAGGGAGTTTCCTCACCCAGTATTATAGATTCAGATATTATCCCTCTCTTTCAGCTGAAACTAAGTGAAGAAACAGGTGTATTGGATAAATTAATAGATATATGAATTCATTTTCAAATTAAGAAAGATATCAAATGTTAAAACTTCTTGGTGTTCAAAAAAATGTCAGGAGCAAGTTTGTATTCTCTTCAGTCCTTTTAGGTTGAATAGAACATGCCACTTAGACTTCCATTAGTTTTAGATTTAATAACTTTAAAATGTAGGTCCATGTTAATGTTCTTTGTGTGTTTGAAATTGTCTTACACAGAATTAGCAAAGTTTAGAATAACAAATGCCCACTACAGGGAAACATAGAGCTTAGGAGATAAAAAAGCAAGCCAGCTTTATTGAGAGGAGATTCTCATGAAAAATAATAGAAACCAGTCAATTGACTCCCCTTAGTATAATTGGTCACCCTCTTAGAATGGGGCACCTTCTCCCAAACCATTAAGTTTTGGTGGGTTTTTATTGCATTCTTAATTAAATCTAACAGAATTATGCCTTGGAATTAGGTGGTGAGGAGATTGGACCTGGGGATTGATGGTGAATCTTGCTAAAGGGCAGGGGGAGGACTCCTAACTGAAGGCTAGTGGATATTCAAATTCCCCTTAGTAGAAAAAGGACTTTAGGCCATTTTGCTAGTCCTACTCTGACCAGATGACTGAACTTCATTGTCAAGGGTTTTGAATTTCTCTGGAATTTCTCTATTTTAAGAGTCAAGGAGGCTAAAATATTCCTCACAAATCTTCATTTTGATATCTGATTCTGCAAAATTAATAAAGTAGGTTACTGGAAAGTTTTTTTTTTTACATATCTCCATCTGAAGGTAAAAAAGGTTGTGCTTTATTCATTCACAAGACTAGACAATATCTGAGCTAGGATTTGCATTTCATTCTCTTTTTACTATATCACCAAATAGTGTAGTCAACAGTTAAGTTACTTGAGATCAGGGAATTATTTGTTTTTGTAGCTTTCAGGACCTTTTAGTTCATCAGTTTTGGGAACTTTTTGTCTCATTGCCTTATTGATGTGACTGCCTCATGATAGTTTCCACTGTATTGTGATTATGGGTAGAGCTGTTGGGATTCTCTAAAAGTTTCCCATCTAAAGAATTACAAGCCTCCTCAATAAAGTTAAAGAAATTTATTAGTTAGATTGATGGCCAAGAGACAGCTCTCAGTTAGAAGTCTGCCAGTGTAAAGTAACAAAAGATGCCGTTTTTATTGGTTTCACAGGAGAGCTGGGCAGGTGACAGAAAATAAGAAGGAGGCACCTCACTTACAAGAGACATGGGGGAAGAGGGACTTGAGATCCGAGAATGTTGTCTGTCAGTGAGATAGGCAGATCTCAGAAGTATGGAACACAAATGCCATCTTTATCCATTTATTGTTGGTCATCACGGAGGGTCTTCTCTCACCAAGTCACATTCCTGAGTTAGATGTTAAGAGGAGTCATGTGCTCTTTTTGGTCTGGGATCCTTCTAGTGGCTTGGGGTTTGTAGGGGACTCTCATTGTGAAGGATACAAGATTTGAAAACTAAATGATTATCAAGAAGTGAAGAGAAGAGTCATTAAGAGTCTGAATTTGTACACCCAAGTAACAAAGTATGGAAGATACTTTCAAAGGAAAAATAAAACGTTCCCAGGAGGGTAGGGAGCTGATAAAAGGAAAAGATAATTTATTCCATGTTGGAAATGTTGAAGTTGAGATGTCCATGGTGCATCAAAAGAAAAAATAACAAGTAGGCACTTAGTAATATTCAGCTGAAGAGTCAGGAGAGTGACTAGTTCTTTATAGTGCCTATATCCCACGGTTAATATGAGGATCAAATTAGATAATAATTGTAAAATGTTGAGCTTAGTGCTATACAAATGTTAGCTTCTACTACTACTACTACTACTACTACTACTACTACTACTACTACTACTACTACTACTACTACTACTACTACTACTATTACTACTACTACTGCTACTATTATATAGATTTGGTAGTCATCTCTTTATAGTTAATCATAGAAGTTAAGAAGATTACCAAGAAAGTCCCTTCTTATTGCCTATCAAGGACTTAAAACCCCTTTGCCAGACATCCTGGACCACTTTACATTCAGCCTTATTTCTTTTTCCCCCAACTAAACTGAACTAATCTCTGTCACAGAAACAGGTTCTTATACTTTTTCAGCTCTGTATCTTTGCTAAGATTCCCTATCCTCCAACTTTCTACTGTCTCTCTCATTACCTAATGAATTTTCACTCATCCTAAAGACCAATTCACAGATTAAACTCCTTCATTTTCTTCCCTGATTCTCCCTGTTGATAATAGTTTTCTGCTTCAGTCCTCACATATAAATTTTTTAAACTTCTATATTGTTATTACACTATATTATTGTTTACCCTAGCTATTTGTTAATTCATCTTCATCTCTAATAAGTTATAATCTTTGTATGGTATTCCAAATATAATCTTTCCTTTGCTATCTAAAACAGAACTCTTAATACAAAAGTTAATGCATATTTTCTGATTGAAATTATTGGCCCCCAATATGGCAGCAAAGAAAAGTGATCAGTATTGGAGGAGATGTGGCAAAATTGGGACACTATTTCCCTGTTGGTGTAGTTGTGAATTAATCCTACCATTCTGGAGGGCAATTTGGAAATATGTTCAAAGGGCTTTAAAAGAATGCCTGCCCTTTGATCCAGCCATGCCATTGTAGGGTTTGCACCCCCAAGAGATAATAAGGGAAAAATACTTATACAAAAATATTTAATAGACCCACTCTGGCAAATAATGAGAAAATAAGAGGGTGTCCCTTGATTAGGGAATGGCTGAACAAATTGTGGTATCTGATGGTGATGGAGTACTCTTGTGCGTAACTGGAGGATTTCTATGTGAACTGGAAAGACCACCAAGAATTGATGCAGCACAAAATAAACAGAATCAGGAGAACGTTGTACACAGAAACTGAAACAGTGTGGCACAATTGAACATAGAAGACTTTTCTACTAGTGGCAATGCAATGATCCAGGACAATACTGAGGAACTCACGAGAAAGAATACTAACCACATCCAGAGAAAGAACTGTGGGAGAAGAAACACAGAAGAAAAACACATGATCAATTATGTGTTTCAATGGGGATAAGATTGGGGTTTTGGAGTTAAAAGATCACTCTTTTGAAAATATGAATATTATGGAAATAAGTTTTGAACAATGATACATGTATATTACCCAGTGGAATTGTTTGTCAACTCTGGGGGAGGGGAGGGAAGAGGATTGGGAAAAATAATGAATCATGTAACCATTGAAAAATATTCTAAATAAATAAATTTTAAATTATAGAAATAAAGAAATTATCGGCCTCTTTTTAATAATACATTTACTTAATACATTCACAAAACAAGGTATTATTTTCCTGTTCTGAATTAATATCTTGCTTTGTTTAATAATTGGTAACGCTAATTTAAGGTACAAAGGTGTCAAAAATTCATAGATTATTGTAGTGTAAAGACTAAAGGTAGAATATTTCCATGATGTTTTAAACCTTCCAGACACTAATTTTGTTTCCTGCCTCTTCCATGATCTTAGGAGAAAAAAGAATACTTCCCTAAATATTCCAGCCAGGAACCATGTTTCCCTCTTTGGTATTCCATTGCATTTATCACTATAATCCCATTAAGAATTAATAATTGAATGCCCTGTAACATCTCTTATTTTTGTCATGAACTCTTCTTTAAACCTTTATTGTTTTTTTTCTGTTTCAGATTATGCCTCTCCCTTTAGAGTATAAACTTTGGTGGGGAAGTAAACAGTTACATTGGGCATATATTTTGAGCTAAATAAATATCTACAAAATTGTTTCTGTCTGCATGATTTCATCAGTTGTAGTGAAAATTAAAAAAAAAAAACACTTTTCTGCGAGGTCACCATGACTTTTAATTATTTAAGGCTCTAAAAATCAGGGAACAGAGACTACTATTAACTATGCTAATACAATCCTTTTTTCAGGATCAAAATAATAATGGCGTTTCATCTTGTCTTTGTTCATATCATTTAAATACACAATCATGACTTGTAATGAAAGGGCCAAAATATCTCTGTGCTCTTGTGGCCAGTATTCATATCTTGAAAGTTTCTCAGTATTCATGCATGGTCTTTGTCTTATGCTGTCTATTCTAAGGTGTCTCCTAGGAAGATAGGAATATTTGAATCCAACTTGTTTTTAATTCTCCCTTAATGGGACAGATTTTTATATCATACCACCCATTTCTCTCACTGAGCCCCAAGCATACTTTTCCTGAAGTTCAGATGATGGTCCCCAGAATAATTGATGAAACTAATAGATAAAGTTGAAATAGACAAGGAGCACTGCTGCTGTGGATTGGTGGGGCCACTGCTTTTATCCCAGCTCCAGACTTTTACAGCCATCTGCAGGTACCAGTTTGCCTACTTACTAAAATATTAGGCATTTCTATCCTTGGCACAAGCACTTCAATTAACCAGTTATCAGTTAGATCTTGTTAGAAGCTCCTTCCTGATAGCCTCAGGCATTTCTATTTACTAAACTTTGGTTTTAGCCTTTTGGTCTCCATCTCTGTCTTCTCTTATCCTTACCATTTCTCAGAATTCTAAAGCTATTCAGTGACTTCTCCTCCCAGAAGATCTTGCTCTTCTCTTCCCTTATGGACTTTTCCAGAAAGCAAATCCTTTTCTTTTCAGAATCAGTACCCTCTAGCCCTGTGTTGGCCAACTTATGATTCGGGTGCCAAAGATGGCATGCAGAGAGCTCTCTGTAGGCATGCATGCCTGTTGCCCAACAGAATTAGTTACTAAAAAGGCAGAGGGACTCAAGCAGAGCTGCTCACTTCCCCATCCCCATGTCTGCCTCTCATTACCTCCCCCTCTGCCCAGCAGCCTGATGGGAGAGCTCAGGCCACTCTCCTTCCTTTCTCCCTCCCCTGACTGAGGGCATGATGAGAATGGGGAATGGCACATGGTTTCTAAAAGGTTTGCCATCACTACTTCTAACCTCTTTTTCCTACCCATCATGGATAGAAAAAATAAGAGAGAAAGGAAAAAAAAAAGTTAAGTTGATTGCAGTTGCCTTTTAGGTATCCTTGCTACCCTTTGATGATATTTTCATCTTCTAAAAGATCAATAATTTCAACTTCATGGGCATTTCCTTCGTTAAAGCACACTACAAACCATAACTTCTTTTGGGTTACCATTATTCAGAAATAGAACATTTTCCAGTAGTAAGTAGATTTGAGAAGGGTTAAAAATTAGTCATTTCTTCTAGCCCACTGTTCCCTGAGCACTAATAATCTGTCTTGGCAATGACAGGAGTCACCTTTAGAGGTTACTGTTGAATTCCAACCTGGTGTGAAATGATATAATGTTGACATTTAAAAGGAAATGTACAATAAAAGTGTCTAAGAAGAAAGTTAAAGGAAAGCCTTTTAGATTCCAAATTACCCTGCTTCCTGAAAACCTGCATTTTCTGTGGCTCATTCTGAATTGAATGGATAAACATGATTTAGTGCACAGGCTGTGAGATTTTACTAATCTATTTATTAGTCCCCATTTCAAAGAAATTATAATGATATGTTTTCACTTAAGCTAATTAGAATGCATTCTTAGCTGGGAAAATGGCTTAGCAAATTATATAACATTATACTGTACCTTTAATGTTTTAATCCTTTACGCTAATGAACAGCATGATTCACTTTGCCTCAGGTTATTATCTTATTCTCACAGAGTCTGGGCTTTTATACTTGGGCATGGTACAAGTCATCACCACCAGTGACTCAGTTTTGTAGTATCTGGAATGTTTCAGGTTCTTGACAGGTAGACTAATGGACAGTAAATATTTTATAAATATTTTGCAACAGCTATTCATTATACTCACTTTTTCAAATAAAGAAAGAAAACATCCTTTTGTTAGTGGCAATGTTTCATCCTTTTCCAGGTCACTGAACCTCTTTCCAAAGGCATCTGAGTTTTTTCCAGCATAGTGAGCCCACATTAAAGAAGGCACTGGGTTCTATGAATGAAGCTGAATTGCAGTAGCTCAAAAGAAACATGAGATGCACAAATTTAAAGACTTTCCATTCCAAATATTCAAATGGGCTGTTTGTGTTCAACCTGTAGTAGAACTTTCCTAGCTTGTATTGGTGTGACGAGCTACTGGTGGATAAACTGTACCTTGACCTTGACTTTGTGATATCATTTTGTTCTTCTTTGATTATGAAACAAATACAGGTCTTATGGATATTGTAAGAGTTTTGGCAGCTTAGAATCTTTTGATTTTGGCAATAATCTTGACAGATTGTACCTAGAAGTTCTTGGTTCTTCTTTAAAATAGAAAGTTCACATTTACAGAATAAATAAATAAATGAATGAATATATATATACATATATATATATATGTATATGATTTCAGGGGAATCTTTAAGTCAAAGACAAATAGTTTTTCATAAAAAATGGAAATTAGCACAAAGCAATACCTTCTTTAAAGATGTTATCTTTAAACATTCCTAATAGTAATTCATAATCACAGTTTTACCGAGGAATAGCCTCACTAGTGAAATGGATCAGATTAAGTTTCCTGTTAAAAAAAAGTGAAAAGAAACATCCATATATGTAATGAGAAAATAAACACAAAAGCAAAAAATGTAACATGGAGAGAATATTCATTCTAGAACAAAGCTGTAGAGTTACTTGTCCCACTGGTGAATTTCTTGGTGAATTCTACTTAAATTTTGGCAGATTTTTAGAAAACAAAAGGCTGAGCCTGAACCTTTAGGACTTGATAAAGTGGGTAGGAAACAAGATTCTGTAACCATGAAAGATAGAAAGAAAAACTAAGATAAAACTATAAAACAGAAGAAAGACCAGAAGGCATTGGGGGAGCTTCTCTAATCTTTATTATAGAGACTGTTCCAAAAAATCTTAGAGCAGTTGTGTTCATTGTTCTTTTTTACAGTGTCATTTCATTTCTACCATCCAATCTCTAGCCTGGTAACATTTTCATGTTTTCATCAAGTGAAAGCTTTCACTCATAACTCTCTTAAAATTAATTATCTACTTGATAAACCTATCACAGATGCCTATCATTAACTATTCAAGGGCTAAGAATTACCATGGAGGGGTTTGTGAAATTCATATAAAATGTAATCCCTTACATACACATATGCATTGTAAGGATGCCTTCAAGTCATGTAACTAAACATCATCATTGGTAATGTTAGGGGTAGAAATGGGAGGAGTTTTATAAAAGGTTTGACTGAATTATTTAAGAATAGGGTCACCAGGAATTTAATTCTTTCCAAAGAGATTTATTTTAACAATTTATTTTATAAAATATAGAAAGAGTGAAAATAAGAAAAATCAGAGAGAGGATAGGGTAAGATATCTAGCCTACACACTAAGAAAATCGCTCTGGCCCTGGGTCCAACCCAGGCAAGGCTAATTAGTCTTTAGCCGGAGGGGCCTTGGCCTTGAGCTGAGGACCTGGGGATGCAGGGAGCCTCTCTCAAGAGGGTATGTCTCTCCTAAGGCAAGTTCCTTCAGGAAACCCAGGAAAGGGAGTCAGTTCTTTCAATCACCACGTGCCAGTCCAAAAGGAAGCAGTCTGAGTTCTCAAGCCCAAGCTCCTCCAAAGTCAGGTCAAAGATTGGAGAGAAGAGAGATCATCACAAGAAGATTTTGGCTTTTTTAAAGACCATTTCTTTTTGCCACTTCCTGTGACTTCCTCCACTTTGACGTGTACCAATTACAGCTAAAGCTTTGCTTAGAACTTTCCAGTCCTAAGCAGTCGATTCTGATTTGTCACCCACTATTGCACATGTGGGTCACAGACCTCCCCCACTCAAGTCTGAGTTGGTATATATGCTTTTGGTGATTAAATCTAAAAATGGGCAGTAGAGAGTTAATTAAATCTTCACAAGCCCCTCTGTGATCATTTGGGAGACTAGTTTCCCTAATTGATCATTTGACATAATCATTTTGTACACCTAAAAATTTTCTAACTACAAGTGTATACAATATTTCACCCACTAAGAGGAAACTAAAATAGTTGGAAATAAGAGGGAAATAGAAGAAAGAAAGAGTAAAACAATGTTTTACTAGATACATTGACAAAGAGTTGGTTACGGGACAATCTGCTTTGGCTTAAAAGTTTACATTCAAAATAAATATTCAACCCCATTTAGTTCAATTGATTGTACCCAAAAGTTCATTCTGCATCTTCTTGATGCAGTGCAGTGCAGGTTTCTGCAGGCATCTTTCTTCAAACAATTCATCCTCTGGTTTCAAGGAGTTAGAAAGTTCATTCCTGAAATTTTTCTCAAACAAAATTTTAAATCTTAGATTTTTATGAAAATATAATACAGTCCTTCCTGAAGAGGATGCTCACCAACACTCTGATCAATGCAGAATACATGGTTGAGTTATGGGGGTGTATGAGTCAATTATCAGAAAAAAACCCAAAAACATAAAAAGAAAAATAAATAGAAGAAAAAATTAAACTTTGGGAGAATTAAAAAAATCAAAATCAGAATCAAAATAACAAAAATCTAGGTATATAGAATTTCTGAATAAAACAAGAATAAATTCATCTGTCCCACAAATATGTAGGAAAAAATAGAGTAATATTGTAATTACCAATTATAAGCCAGGACTACAGGAAATTGCCCTACTATAAGAGAGAAAAAATGAATAAATTTTTTTTTGTCTGTGTGTAAAAGGGAAGTGTCATTCCCTGGTCTGATATTTTGTGATTTCTCAGGTGTAGGGGAGGCAGAGCAGCCAATTTTTAGGTACTTTGATAGAAAGTATTTTATGAGTGTAGTTCAAGGAGTCCTGCATCTTAGCTTATGTTAAGCACAGGAACCTGGAGCCTCACACTAGGTTCAAGTCCTTTCTTATTGATGTAGAAGTTCATCAGTTACACCTGGATTGGTTTCTTTTTTGACCTGTGTGCTCTTTTTTGGGGGGGGGGTGTTATTCAGGTTAAGTCCATGCTTCTATGGCACTATGTATATGAAATCTTTGCTCCTTATTGATCCCATTTCCTAGAATCAGACACAAACATTAATCATAGTCCCATAATATTTATCATTAAATGGCAGGTTTCCATAGTCTAAAGCTTTTGGATATGCATTTATATGCTAAGCAAATGGACATCTTAGCTTATTCTACTGCAAAATAAAAATAGTTAAAAGAAAATCTCAATACTGGTGACATATGCTTCAAATGCAAAAAAAGAGAGAAAATTCAAATACTATATGGCACATTTAAGAAGAAAATCAAGAATGTTAAAAATGTATATATTTCACAATCATAGAGGTAATATATATATTTTATTCTACAAAGGCATTTTGTTCAAGTAGACGGATATAGTACAATAAAATAGTAAAACTACATCAATAGGGAAGCCTTGTCATAATAAATGATCAGTTACAGTCATTATAAGCAATTATTCATTATCAACAGAGGGTACTTGTTTTACATGGCTACAATGAATCCATGAGTTCATCTCCTCAATTTTAATGGCTGTTGGTATAGTTAATAGGACTTGGAATTGTCCATCATAAGCACATTTGGTCGACCCAGTATGTTTAAAATTCTTTATGTGCACACTATCACTAGTGCACACACTAAACTTGGGTTTAAATCATGAAGCAAGAAGTCTATGGGGGCATGCTTGAGCAGCAGCTCCACAGCATTGTAATTCTTGCGGTTTTGTTTGTAATTTCCTGATGTATGTGCAATGGTTGGATCCCCTATTAACAATGAGATATAGGCATGGGTAAATGGTTGTGCCTGAATAGGTGGATGTCCAAATAGCATCTCAAATGGTAAGATGTGTAAATCACCTCTGGGTCTGCTTCTGAGATAAAATAGGGCCAGAATTAGAATTTCAGGCCATTTTATTTGATTTATTTTTTATTTTTTGAAAATTTCATTTAGTCAATTTAGAACATTAATCCTTGGTTACAAGAATTATATTCTTTCCCTCCTTCCCTTTCCCCCCACCCCACCCATTACTGATGCACAATTCCACTGGGTTTTACATGTGTCCTTGAACAGAACCTATTTCCATATTGCTGATGTTTGCACTAGGAGGATCATTTAGAGTCTATATCCCCATTCATATCCCCTCAACCCATGTAATAAAGCAATTGTTTTTTTTCTTTTCTTGTAATTTTTTTACTCAAATTAGAACTTTTTCCTTGGTTACATAAATAATATTCTATCACTCCCTCCCCTTCCCCCAACATTCCGGTAGCCCACACGCAATTCCACTGGGTATTACATGTGTCCTTGATCAGAACCTATTTCCATGTTGTTGATGTTTGCACTAGGATGTTCATTTAGAGTCTATATCCCCAATCATTTCCGCATCAACCCATGTAATCAAAAAGTTGTTTTTCTTTTGTGTTTCTACTCCCACAGTTTTTCCTCCGAATGTTGATAGTGTTCTTTCCCATAGATCCCTCTAGGTTCTTTGGGATCATGGCATTGCCACTAATAGAGAAATTCATTACATTCCCTTGTACCACAGTGTACAATATTCTCCTGGTTCTGCTCCTTTCGCTCTGCATCACTTCCTGGAGGTTTTTCCAGTTCCCATGGAATTCCTCCAGTTTATTATTTCTTTGAGCACAATAGTATTCCTTCACCAACATATACCATATTTTTTCAGCCATTCCCTAATTGAAGGGCATCCCCTTATTTTCAAATTTTTGTCACCACTAATACTAGAGCTATGGATATTCTTGTACATGTCTTTTTCCTCATTATCTCTTTGGGATACAAACCAAACATTACTATTACTTGATCAAAGGGCAGGCAGTCTTTTAGTGCCCTTTGGACATAGTTCCAAATTGCCCTCCAGAATGGTTGGATCAACTCACAACTTCACCAGCAATGCATTAATGTCCCAACTTTGCCACATCCCCTCCAGCATTCTTTACTTTCCTTTGCTGTCATATTAGCCAATCTGCTATGTGTGAGGTGATACCTCAGAGTTGTTTTGATTTGCATCTGTCTGATTTTAAGATATTCAGAACACTTTTTCATGTACTTATTAATAGTTTTGATTTCTTTAACTGAAAATTACCTATTCATGATCTTCATGACAAAAACCTCTGACAAAGGTCTAATTACTCAAATTTATAAAGAGCTAATTTATCAATTGAAGAATGACTTGATTTTTTGTACAATTGATTTAGCTCTTTATAAATTTGAGTAATTAGACCTTTGTCAGAGGTTTTTGTCATGAAAATTATTTCCGAGTTTGTTACTTCCCTTCTAATTTTGGTTGCATTGGTTTTGTTTGTACAAAAACTTTTTAACTTAATGTAATCAAAATTATTTATTTTACATTTTGTGATTTATTTCTAACTTGCTTGGTTTTAAAATCTTTCCTTTCCCAAAGATCTGACAGGTGTAACATTCTGTGGGAAGGTTGGATTTAGCTATCTCCTGATTGCAACAAGGAAGATACTTAGCTCTTCCTTTATTGTGAAGATTAAATTGTAATCCCCTGATTGTAACAATGAAGGTACTTAGCTCTTCCTTTATTGGGAAGATTGAATTTTAATCCACAGTCTACTTTTAGATTTTAATCTCAGTATTTTTATCTCAGTATTTTAAGTAGAGCTATCCATTTTAACTACAAAAAATGTTAAATAACTACAACAGGTGACCTAACCAAAAAAGGTGTTAAATAACCAAAAAAGATATAATCTAACCAAAGAAGTTGTGAACTAAAAAGTGGGCTCTCATGGAGAGGAGCATCTGCTGTGATGGGTAGACATGAAATTTGGGGGAGGTGACACAAGAGAAAAAGTTCTTTTAAAAGAGGACCAGAGACCAGACAAAGATATTTGATTCTAAGAGAGTGAAGAGCTCTCTGACATGGAGGAGAGACTGGAAAACAGAAACTTGAGGAGCAACCAGAAGACAGACACCCAGACTTCTTTCTATTTAGAAGGTCACCATTGGTAATTGAAAGGCTAACTTAGTAACCCTACCTTTCTCGGAGGTGTAAGACCCATCATCTTGAGACTCTTTTCCCTGATTAGGGCCTTAGTATGTCTGCCTGGCTCAGAGAAAGCCCGAGTTTCCCTTTTCTCTCTCTCTCATTCCTAATATCTTCCCTCTATTGTAAATAATAGTAACATAAATTCATTTTACTTAGGTAATTCATTTTGGGATTTGGAAATTAAATCCCTGGTGGCCACCTATGTAAATATTCAGAGTCCAAACCACAATTAATTTTAACAATTCATCCATATCACCTAGATTGCCAGATTTGTTGCCATATAATTGGGCAAAATAGTTTTTAATGATTGCCTTAATTTTCTCTTCATTGGAGGTGAGATCTCCCTTTTCATCTATAATACTGTTAATTTGGATTTCTTCTTTCCTTTTCTTTTTAGTAGATTGAGCAGACATTTGTCTATTTTCTTAGTTTGTTCAAAACAGCAGCTTCTAGCCTTATTTATTACTTCAATAGTTCTTTCATTTTTATTGTATTTATTTCTCCCTTAATTTTTAGTATCTCTAATTTAGTTTTCATCTGGGGATTTTTGATTTGTTCTCTTTCAAGTTTTTTTGATTTCCATGTCCAATTTATTGACCTCTGCTCTCCCTAATTGGCTAATATATGAAATCAAGGATATAAATTTCCACCTGAGTACCTCTTTGGCTGCATCCAATAGATTTCGAAAGGATGTCTCATCATTGTGATTTTCTTCAATGAAATTATTAATTGTTTCTATGATTTGTTCTCTAACCGATTTTGGATGCAGCCAAAAAGGTACTCAGGTGGAAATTTATATCTCTTTTTGGTGTCTTGTAAAATTTTCTCCTTAGCTTGGAAGCTCTTGAATATGGTGATTACATTTCTGGTAGTTCTCTTTCAAGGATTTAGTGTAGAGGGTGTTCTATGAACTCTATAAATGTTTATTTTGCCTCCTTGGTCAACAGTATCAGGGCAGTTTTCTTGGATAATTTCTTGTAGTATGATGTCAAGATTTCTGTTTATTTCTGGGTTTTCAGGTAGACCAATGATTCTCATATTGTCTCTCCATGACCTGTTTTGTCCTGATCTGTCATTTTGTCAGTGAGATATTTTTATATTTTCTTCTATTTTGTCAGTCTTTTCACTTAGCTTTATTAATTCTTGCTCTTTTGCAAGATCATTGGCTTCCAATTGCCTTATTCTGGTCTTTAAGTACTGGTTTTTCGCTATAATTCTTTGATTTTCCTTTTTGGTTTTGTCTATTCTGCTTTTTGTGATTTCTAGCTGTTTCTCCAATTGGGACTTCTTGTCTTTTAAACTGGTATTTGCTTTTTGAACTATTTCCCATTTTTCTTACCAGAAGACTTCCATCTTTTTCACAAGCTCCAATTTAAATTCTTCAAGAACTTGTGGACAATTTCCATTTTTTGTAAGGTTTTGGAACATTTATTTGTATTTCCTCTTCTATTTCCTCTGCACCCTGGGTTTTTTCCTCTGTAAAAATTATACAGGGTCAACCACTTCTTCTTGTTTTTTCTTGGTTTTGGGAAGTTGTTCCTGGGCACTGTTTGTCATCACTATGGTGGTTTTTCCTTCCCTTTCCAGTCAGAAATCTCAGTGAAATGGGCAGGCTCTCTGGGTATGGAGATAAGGAGCAAGGATTTTGCCTGAGGCCAGCTCTCTAATCTCTGTAGCTTCTGCTGTTTTCTGCCCTTCTCTGTACTATCTTCCCATGAGACCCCACAGTCTGTTTTTCAGCTTGCTGGGGTTTCAAGTCTACCTGGACTCAGGGGTAGGTCTTTGGTGGTCTTAGTCTGCTGCCAAGGACCTAGAAGTTCTCCTTACTCACGCTATAAGTTCCCCTCACTCACTCCATAGGTTCCCCTCACTCACTCACTGTTTCTAGTGCACGCTGGCTTTGACTCTGGCTCTATAGGTGGGTAGGGGAGGGTAGATCAACTTGCATTTTATTGGGAGATTTTTCAACCCCTTATACTGTGGAAATACCAAAATCCCACGTATCTTCAATATTGTGTCCTACCATAGAGTCCCTTCATTCATATGAATTTGGTTTATTTGGTCTTTTGAGGTAGTCTCTATTGGTAGGTGCTAAGGAGAGGAAGAGTCATGCATCTAGATTGTTGCCATGTTTACCCAGAAGTCTTCAGGCTATTTTAAGTGAGTCTCCATGCACAATTAGCCAATTATAGTTTTAAGTTCTTTAGTCATTTGTTTAATTTTTTGGAGCTCTGGAGATGATATGGTATATGAAACTTGGGTGTTATCTCCAAACATGAATAAATTTGTGATAAGACCGAATCAGTAAAATGGGTTCCTCTATCCCAGTCAAACATTGTTGTCAGGCCAAAACAGGGAATAATTTCTTTCAAAAGGACTTTAGCAACAAAAGCAGATGTGGCCCGACCAGCAAGAAATGCTTCAGGCCTCCTTGTCAGCTGATTGACTGTGACAAATTCTATAATCTGACAAAATTTATACTGTCCAGCTTTTGGCATCGAGATAAAATCAATTTGTAAATGTTCAATCAATATGTAAGCAAGAGTACATCCACCAATGGATTTGCCATGAAAGGTGTGTTGATTAAAGGCCTGGCAGGTCAGGCAGGCTGCACATATTTTAGAGGCTATAGTAATTATACCAGGGACTATCCAAACTCTTTTTACAGAGTCCGTGATGCACTGAGTGCAAAAGTGACCATTTTTATGAATAGATTGTCAAATTTGGTGATAAAAACTTCTAGGGAGCAGGGGTTTTCCTTCAGATGATACCAATACTCCATTAATGTGGTTTGCTTTAAATTTTTGCTTCCACATTCCCACTTCCTTGTCATTATTGGAAAGGGATAGATCAAAATCATCAGTAATTGTTAGTGGCAAAATTAATTCAGATCCTTCTAAGGCTGCTAGTTTGACTGCAATATCTACTTGGTTATTTCCCCTGGTTAGAGGGTCAGTGCCAACTGTATGTGCAGAGCAGTGAACAAGAGCTATGGCTTTGGGGAATCTATATGAAAGAAAGAAGTTCAGTAATAAAGTTTGCATTGGCAATATATTTTCTAACTGATGTTAAGAATCCCCTTTGGAGACATAGCATGCCAACAGTGTGACATATGCCAAAGGCATAGCGGAAGCCTGTGTAATTGTGACTCTTGAATTCTTTGCAATGATGCAGGCATGTTTCAAAGCTGTGAATTCTCCACCTTTTGAGCTTACATTTGAGGGTAAGGAGGCCTACCACAGAATATCAAACTCTGTAACAAATGCAGCTTCTGAATAGCACATGCCATCTCTCATAAATGAAGAACCATCTGTAAATAATGTTAAATCAGAATTATTCAAAGGGATATCCAGTAAATCATTAGGAGTTTTATCAGCAATGGACACTAAAGATGTACAATTGTGTAAAGGTTCTCCTGAAATTGGCAAATCAGAGAGCAACGTTACAGGATTAAGGACTCCACAGCATTTTAGTGTTATATGTTCATTATTTAATAGGGTTATCTTTTAGCTGGTAATCCTTTGGTCAGTAAATGCCTGTGTTCTATTTCTAAATAATAATGCCTCAACCTCATGTGGGCACATTATGATCAGGGGGTATCCCACTATAAGATCAGCTGATTTGGTTACTAATAAAGCTGTGGCAGTTACTCCTCTTAGCCATGGTGCTTCTTCGGCACCTACTGGGTCCAGCTTTGCCAAATAATAGGCTACTGGGATTTGAGCAGGTCCCAACAGTTGAATTAGAACACCTGAACCTACCCCTTTCTGTGCATGAACATATAAGGTAAATGGTTTATCATAATGTGGGATGCATAGAGTAGTGGCAGACATGATAGCCAGTTTTAAATTTGAAAGAGTTGTTAGGTGTTCCTTTTCCAATTTAAGTGGTTTAGGGACCAATTTTGTTTGTTTGTTTGTTTGTTTGTTTGTTAAGTGATACAAGGGGCTTAATGATTTCTCCATAGGAAGGTATCCACTGCCAACAAAATCCTGTTGCTCCACAAATCACCCTCAATTGCTTTTTAGTGGATGGAGCACTTAATTTGTGGATAATTTCAATGAGCTTAGGAGAAATTGTGTGGGCACTAGCAGTTAAAATAAATCACAAGTATTCTACTTTTGGGAGACACTACTGAACTTTTTACTTTGAGATCTTGTGCCCTCCTTTATGTAATTCTAAGAGGAGGTGCTTCCTATCCTCTTGGCATGCTTCAGCATCTAGTGAAGTCAAGAATAAATCATCCACATGTTTATTTAACTTACTTTTTTTAAATGTTATATTATCTGGGTCTTGGCTCAAAATTTGTGCAAACAGACCAGGGCTTCCCATGTGCCTTTGAGGCAAAAGAACCCATGTCTACTGATAACTCTTCCAGGTAAAAGCAGAGATATGCTTGGAATCCTCATGCATAGGTTTAGAAAAGAAGGCTTCACACAAGTCCATTACTATAAAGTATTTAGCTGTGCTAGGAAAAGAAGAAATAATAGTACTTCTTTTGGAGACAACAGGGTCTCTCTTTATAATGTGATTGTTCATGGCTTTCAGATCCTGGACAAATCTATAGAGATGCTTGCCATTGGGCCCCAATTTTGGCTTTTGGCATATTATATTCATATTTATAGGGAATTGTGATGCCTTGATTAATTAGTGAATTAATTACAGGGGTAATGCCCTCAACTGCCTCCTTTTGAGAAAGGGTGCTGAGGAACGGAAGGAGGTGGGCTAGGTTTAGTTTTAATTTGGACAGGAATAGTACATTTAAGTAGGCCAAAACCAGAAGATGATGTGGCCCAGAGAGATTCAGGTATATCAGTTGGGATTTCAAAAGTATAAGACTCCTTCATCTCATGAGTGTTTGAAAGAAGTAATGGTAGCAAAGGCAGACTTCAGGAAGAGGTTGGAGGAAGTCTTACCCTCCACAGGGGGAATGATGTGCCTGAAAGTCAAGACTTGAGACTGAGACTGTTCAATCAGAAAGCCCCAGGAGGAGTGACATCATTGGCCTTATAAGAAGGGGAATTGAGTGGTAGTTAGGTCTCTTTTGCTTGGGACTCTCAGTGGCTATATGTGCAACTTGCTCCTATTGAGTCTTGTCTGAGAGCTGGATCCCAGGAAGCATGATTGCAACTTAGAGACTTTCTTTAGTTAGGGTGAGCTAGTCATCTCTCTCTCTCTCTTTCTCTTTCTCTAACTTTTAGTAATAAATAATTATAAAGTAATGTACATTCTCCAAGAAAATTTTAACCATTATACATACTACATGTGTAAGAGGTCAATTTGGAGGACATGTTGCTAAATTCTAATCTATAAATATCAGAATGACAGTGGCATAATTTTGCTATGAATTGCTATTTTTTTCATATAGTTTTTTCCCCTCAAAGTTTCTAATTCAAGGAATATGTTTGTTTTTTCCTTCAAGGTTTAATTTTTTTACTGGTTATTCCAATATAGTATGATTAAAAGAGACCAGAAAAGATCTGGTTTAAAGTCATAGATTTTATATATAATGAGGAAAATGACCACCTCCTTCTGCTTTCGTGTCCATACTGAAAGACTTTAGTCTTTCCCATTGCTTCTTCATTGACACATCAGACTAATTCATTACATTCAGATAGGTCCCTAAGAATCAAGCTTATGATCCTAGGATGTCCTCCATGAAGAGGCTGAAAAAAATAGCTACCCATAAATAGGTAATATGAATCTATATGTTAATAAGTGTTAGCAGAAGTCTCAGAATCTATCTTGACAAGGCCAACTGAATGGAAGTAAGCCTAGTAATTTGTGGCACATTTGAGTATTAAAATGAGTTTGCAGACTTGTTATTAGGATTAGGAAATTAAGAGTTGAAAACTAGAATATATTTTCAAAAGGACCACAGTTTGCATAGCATTTTTTAGAGCATCTTCCTTTAGCTATGTACATAGACCAGGATTTTCTTTTTGTTTATATTTTGAAGTTAAGCACTAATAAGTCAGTCATGGTTTTAAGAAAGGAATTCAAAATGTCATCAACCCACAAGGAAAATAGTACCATAACATAAGCACTCATGAAAAACAATGTATGTCAGTCTTTCTGCAATTGAACTGGATTATTTAGTTCTAAAATTATTAGGAGTTTTTGAAAATTAACAATTCTGGCTGACCTACAAAATTTGCAATGGACACAACTGCCAATTGTATAATTGTCAATTACAATTTATTACAATAATAAATTCTAGGCTACCATAATTTATTCTGTACACAACTATCTCTACAGGCATGAGAAACTCACCCTAGTTTTTCTCTCTTTATAACCATTTATCCATGTTATTGTAAAAAATAGACTCGAATACAGGACTACAATCCCCATGAGCCTTTGCTCCACTTCCCCAGAATGCCTTGTAATCTCACCTGGGCCGAGATCGAGAAGATATTTAAGCAAAGGCTTTTGAAGGGCTCGGCCCTCTTTTGGACTTCCGTTTTTGGAGCAGAGAGGTCTCTTCCATGATGTGAGGTTATTTTGTCTAGGCCTCTGGCCTAGGCACATGTTTCATACTTGTATATTCTTAATCTTTAACCTTTAATAAACCTCTAAAAAATATATATTCCTTGCAGAGAGAAACTAATTTCTACCTGCCTCAGATGCCTCAGTCTCCCCATCTCCCCTAAATTTTAATCCTTACAGTTGGCGAGCCACTACGGGAAAAAAAGAACTTTCAATCTTCTGATTTCTTTTCTGATCTTAAATTCAGTTTTAATATCTAGTACCTAGAAATTTTTTTGAGCCATAACTCTCTGGCCAAGGTTTTCTTCCCTCCGGACCTGCTGCCCACCCCACCTGGCTTGGCCCCGCCGCTTCCTGCCTGCAGCCTGCAGCCCTGATCATCCTCACCTGGTACCTGGTCCCGACCTTGCCCACCCCCGCAGCCGCTCCAGCTCCTGGCCTCTCACAGGCCCGCTGCCTGCCTATTTCTGGGCCCCAGACCCATGAGCGTGACCCCAGCCGGCTCATCACCCAGATCCTTGGAGCAGATCGCTCAGGACTCATTGCGACCAGCTGGTAACAGTATTGGCCACATGGGCGGAGGGGAGAGAAGAGAGGGAAAGGAGACCGGGTAATTTTCCCTTAGGCTAAGCCTCCACGTGGCTGGAGGTATTGGCCACAGGGGTATCAGAGAGGGGAAAGACAGAAAAGACTAAAGAGAAGAAACAGATCTTTTCAAACAGAAACTTAATAGCAATGGGCTGTTTAAAAGGATTTTTGACTCTTCTGGCAGTTTCATTGATTTTACCTGCCCGTCTGGGAGCAGACTCAGCCCAAAGATTCAACTTTAACTTTGGGGAGGAAAATGGGTGGCCCAGCGAACTGGAAGCCAAGCCCAGAGACGGGAGGTCTCTAGTTAAAGTCTGGCCTCCGATTTGTCCCAGCTATGGGGCCCTGGACGGATCCCTTGAACCCCTTAGCCTAGCCTTTACTACTCTACCTTCGGACAATAGACATTTAAATGGATAAATAAAAACAAACAAACAAAAAAAAAACCAAGGAACTTTGAAGAGGCTAAAGGCTATATTCTAAGGCATTTCAGACTCTAATGGTTTATAAAATTATCTGTATTCTATTGCATTTTTTGTTTAAGATATAACTTTGTGATTTTAAGTTCATATATTACTGGATTGAATATTATTCTGTGAACTGAAGGTTGATTGAATTTATTTTGAATGTACTGAGTTTTGAAATTCTGTTGTTTTTCCCCGATAACTGTGTTGAACAAATATTGTTGTGAATAAGCCCATATATGAAAAAACAGCTTTTTTTTATTTTGCTGAGGATAGATGGACTTCAGAACTGGTTATAATTGTATTTACAACCTTTGGGATTTTAATGTGCTAAATACCTCAAATGATTTTATTTTAAGGGTTTTTTAAATATGATTTTTGGAATTTTTTTTAACAGTCTGGTTATTTTTGCCTGCCCCTACCACGAGGTAAGGCCCATTACAGTAGCTGAAGTGAAATGTATTTTATAACCCCCAACCTTCCCACATGTGAATGAAAGTTGGGCAGTTAATTTCAGGGCATTTGTACCCTTGGGAAAAGCCTCCAAGAACAAGGAGCACCCCTTTATTTATGCTCTTCAGCTCACTATTTTACTTCTACCAGGATGATATATAGATTTCTTGATTATGTTCTAAACCCAAGATGAGTTTTACTTTGTTTAAAAAAAAAAATATGTTTAAATACCAAGGTTGAAAGATTGCTATGTTTGTAAAAATTGTGACAAATGTCCATCAATTCATAGGTTTTTAAAATGTCACACAGCAACTTATGTGAAATATGAAAGTGTGTTTGGTTGCTATTGTAATTAATTGGGCTATTGAGAATTTTGGGGATTTTGATATCTACATAGTTGTACTACTGTATTTTTAAAGATGAAAAAATTGTTAACCTTGTTCAATTCATTTGCCTTCTACTCACAGTGATCATGGCCAGATACAAAGAGGAAATGGATCTCATTTTTTGGTGAGAAAGCCTTGCATATCTCTTGCCAATTGATTCATATACCTCATACCTCAGCCATGCATCCCTAACTGATTCTGAATCTTTCAATCACCCACAACACGGGGGAATGTAAAAAAATATCATTATTTAAATTGCAAAGTTTAAATTCCTTTTGAGAAGAATTTTAGGTAAAGAAGATGCTACCTCTCTGAATCCAGAACTGAACTGTTGGAGAAGCCACCATGAAGAAGCCTCCAGACCACAAGTTGTACAAAATTGAACTTTGGGTGTGGTTGATTGAACATTTATTTGTATGTATACTTTTATGCCAAAGGGGACTGCCCCCTAACGGCTTTTTGTCAATGTGTTCAGAAATTATTGGTTTTATTCTTTTTTCTCTTATCCTCACACTATTGTAATCTTTTAAGTTTATTATGTTTTTATGATCCTTTTGGGGAAAAATTAATTTTTCCACAAATGATCACACGGGGGGATGTAAAAAATAGACTCGAATACAGGACTACAATCCCCATGAGCCTTTGCTCCACTTCCCCAGAATGCCTTGTAATCTCACCTGGGCCGAGATCGAGAAGATATTTAAGCAAAGGCTTTTGAAGGGCTCGGCCCTCTTTTGGACTTCCGTTTTTGGAGCAGAGAGGTCTCTTCCATGATGTGAGGTTATTTTGTCTAGGCCTCTGGCCTAGGCACATGTTTCATACTTGTATATTCTTAATCTTTAACCTTTAATAAACCTCTAAAAAATATATATTCCTTGCAGAGAGAAACTAATTTCTACCTGCCTCAGATGCCTCAGTCTCCCCATCTCCCCTAAATTTTAATCCTTACATTATCCAGGAAATACTAATTTAATCTTCCATTCATCCATTTATTTATTCATATATTGAGTGCCAGCAGTATGCTTAGCAGAGTACTAATAATTGTGAAAGATGTGTTATCTAGAGCAGGGGTCCCCAAACTATGGCCCATGGGCCACATGTGAAGTCCCCTGAGGCCATGTATCCGGTCCCCACCACACTTCCAGAAGGGGCACCTTTTTCATTGGTGGTCAGTGAGAGGAGCACTGTATGTGGAGGCTCTGCAAAGCACAACATTGCTCACGTACAGTACTACTTCCAGTGACATAATCCCTTGTGTGGTGCATTAGAATGAGGTTCTGCAGAAAGGATTATGTGGCTGCACAATGGAAGGCATCAGCATGGTGAGCAGCAATCTGGAGGTGGGGATTCCGTACTGTATATACTGCTGCCTGGTTAGGGTTAGGGTTAGGTTTTTATAATCCAGCCCTCCAATGGTCTGAGAGACAGTGAACTGGCCCCCTGTGTAAAAAGTTTGGGGGCCCTTGATCTAGATAAAGAGTGATCTGCTCTCTTTATACCCAAATTAGGAAAACCAAAAATAAACTTAGAAAACAAAGAAAGCCTAGCCAATATCTGATAATTGTATAAGTGGAAATTTTCTCCCTTTGAACTACTTTCCCCAGAATTCCCTTTGTATTTCCCAGAATTCCTTTCTTCTCTCCACTATGTTGTGTGGTCACTTTTGTATATAGTTGGCAGGAACTTTGCCCTCTTTATCTCTCTTCTCTTGAGACCATGGCTGAGTTAAGGCCTTTTTTATTCTACCTTTGTATTTTAGTTATTTTTTAATAAACTTTATAAATATAATACTTGGATTATATTGATTAATAATTTTAAAATCTACAATAATGCTGTCAGTATTTACATACATAGGTGAAGTGAATCCCATGGATTTCCCTAAAAATCAAACCAAAGATGAGTAGAAAAATACACTGGGAGAAAAGAAGTAGGAAAGGAAGCAAAGAGGGAGTAAAGGAGCAAGAATGGTAATGGAGATATAGAAACGATTTAAGAATTATAAAAAGACAGAGAAATACAGATGTTCATTACAGGGGAGAGAGATAAAGGGAAGTAAAATATTTGATTCTTTATATCCCTGTAATTAGTCCTCTAAAATCAAGCCTAGGTATTTGTTAGCAATTTTTAAAAGACGTTAGTATTACTTGCTACTGTCATTTCTATTGTTGATTAGTCCTTATAAAGTTATCCTTAAAAAATATTTCCAAGATATGGGACCTCAATATCCCTTTTTATCAAGTAGAATTTATTCTCATGAATATTAAAAAATAGAATAAAAAGTTTTAACACTCTCAGGAATTGTTTGAGAGTATGGCCAGATAGAACTGAAAGGAATACTTCATGCTTCATTCTCAACTGTAAGAGACGCTTTTTTTTTTATCTGTGTTTTTATCATCATGGAGGACATGGTCTAAATATATCTATGGTATTGTGTTGTTGAACAGAATGACTTTTTATGAGAAACAAATTCATGTAGCTTCATTCTAAATGAAAATGTGTAGTAGGCGATAATCAAATTGCTTCTAACTCATTGCATTCTGCTCACAATTCCCAGAAAATGAAAAAATGAAAGGATAAACATCACTGTTATTAATAGAAATAGCTCATGTATTTGCTAGTCACCAGCTATTCCAGTTTTTTTACTGTTGTTTCTGAAGACTGACTAAAATTGAATGAGAATTAATGAAAGTGTATTCCCCTAAAACCAGTCCACTTTATTTTGAGATAATAAAGCAAATGCATTTCAACTAGTTTGTTGATATTACTGTTATCTTTCATACAAGATATCAAGTTGTTTTGGTCAAGCAATAGAAACATTCTAGAGATAAAAGTAATAAAAATGTAAATTATCCTATTCTTTAAATTCTAAAATGAATATACATATAGTTAAGTTTTTGTTATGCATCCTAGAGACATCTAGAATTATCAAGGAGTCAGAATTACTGAGATCCTAGGCATCAATTTGAGTTTCCCAAAGAGCTAGCACCACTGAGAAAAGGTAATTTATATGTGAAAACACAACCTAAACCTAATGACAGCTTACTAAAAGGTCACCAAATGGTTATTTCTCAATAAAAAGATAAATTTATCAAAAGGAGTTTCTGTATTTTCTGTTTTCCAGAGCAATTAATCAATAGGGCTGAAAAATATATTGAAGTCGTTAAAATAATAATAACAACAACAACAATAATAATAATTGATAACAGGTATATTTCATCTAGTATGTGCCGGGTACTCTGCTAAACACATTACAATTATCTCCTCATTTTATCCTTACAAAAGTCCTACTATTATTATCTTCATTTTACAGGTGAAGAAACTGAGACAAACAGAGGTTAAATGACTTGCCCAGGGTCAAGCAACTAGTATGTATTTGAGGATAAATTTGGATTAAGGTCTCCTTAACTCCAGGCTGGGCAATCTATGTGCTTCCTACTGTGCTACCTAACTACCCTAATTAGTCCACAGTATATTTTTGAATACTAATGAAAAGTCAAAGATTCTTGGTAAAAATAATTATGATGCTAATTTCATCAAAGTCAAGAAAACATTTTCACATGAATTTTCTTTAATAATTTTTCTGAAAGTCAGAAACATTTAAACCACCTGCATTTAATTTTCTTTAGAAAACAGGTTTCATGACTTATTATTGGATCAATAGACACCAAATACTGTGTACTATATTATCTGTTTAAAAGAATTAGACATCATGATGTTGGCTCTGAGTTACAAAAAATACATTAAATTATATTCATGATACTAGTTGGATATAATTCATTTTGGAAAATGTACTTTGCAAAGGTACAAACTTTTTAATATTAATTTTTACAGTTTCACTCTTTCATTTTACATAATGATTCCATCTTAGTCATGCCAGGTTGCTGACATAGTCTATTTAAAATAAAAAATTAAACTTTTCTTCAACTTAAAAAAATACATTTTATTGAAATCTATCACATGCATGTAGCTGATGTCATCAAAATTATATTTTTGGAGAGTAGTTGAAATTTATTGATGCTTCTTCTAGCAACATGTGCAAAAATTTTACCTTCAAAGAGCTTCCATCTTAGAATCAGAGGATTTTAGTATTTCAAAATTGGAAAATACATTATGTCTCTATATACTGAACATTCACAACTCTTTAGCCTAGATAGTAATAACATTTATCACTTCCTATAGATGTCTTAGAAGGTGTTTCTATTTAGGTGCAGATTTAAATATATTACTTAACCAATGAATATTTATTAAGGAAGCACTGTATTATCTTGGCACTAGAGATTCATATTTTTTAAAAAATGAAATAGCTCCTCCCTAAAGGAACTTACATTCTATCTGGGGACACAGCATCAATATATATAAGTTCATGTGATAAGGATTGGTAGGATTGTTCATAAGCCTCCTAATCCATTGAATCTCTTCATCCCAACTCATATTATGAAATTACAGGATGTTATGAAATTTTTACAATGAAAAATGGTTTTAAGTTTTTTCTGCTTTCAGTTTGAGTTGGTTATATTCACGTTATTAAAAAACATGAAATTCTAGTGATCTATTATTTATAGACTGTAAAGAATTCATGCATTTTAGACCTTAATGGATCAGTGCATAGGAAGTACAAAGAAGTGTTCCTATGTCTTTACTCCTTTAAGAGGCATAAAGAAATTCCTTGATTAGTTTAATAGAACTGGGTAGTTGGGGCTATTCACTAGCTGATTAAATGATTAGTCACAACCCTGGTGGACTTTTAAAAAGCAATCTATCCAGCAGAAGGGGTAATATAGTTGATTCAATGGATAGAGCACTGGCCTGGACCCAGGAAGATATGAGTTCAAATTTGACCTCAGACAATAGCTGTGAGATCCTGGGCAACTCATTTAATCCTTATTTGTTTCAGTTCCTCATCTGTAAAAAGGGGTAACACTGGGGAAGAAAATGGCAAACTACTCCAATATCTTTGCAAAAAAAAACCCAAACAAACCCTATGGATAAATCCATAAGATCTTGAATAGTTGTTCACAAATGAACAACAACAAATCCAAGAGTACAAAGTAAAATCTCTGAAAAATTATTCCAATGAAAGAAGAATCCAACTTTTCAGAGGACCTTTTCAATGGGATCTTGTAGTGGGGCTGCTTGCCTTGTGACAATGAACTCTGTGGAAGTTCTATAAATCAGTCATCCAAAACAAAGGTGAATTGTGAAGCAAAACAGACCCAGGAAGCCCATTGGAACTGCTTTGAGATGCTCCACTTAGAGCATTCATCACCAGAAGAGAATAGACATAGGGAAGGCGTTCATTTCCTTGGCTACATGTGTTCCATATATATACATATGTGTGTGTGTGTATATATATATATATGAATCTTTCTGCTAGTGTTTAATACCTTTATAGCAGTTTTGAAATGTTTGCTTGTTTTTCTTTGTTTGAGGGGTTGTTTTGGTTTTTACCATTCACATGTTAAAGTTCAGTAAATGGTAATGGGCTTATCCAAGTTATTATTCTTTTTGAAATATTTTTGAGAATAGCACATGTATAACCTATAGTATTATCTGACCTCTTAGAGAAGAGGGGAGAGAAAACTTGGATCACAAAATGTCAGGAAACAATTATTAAAAATCATATCTACATGTAATTGGAGAAAAATATAACAAAATACTTTGAGGAGATCTAGAATGTATAGTAGATTTTTGGAATAAATCTGGAAAGAGCTCTTTCTAAGTAAGTAAACACAAAAAAAAATGAAAACCCAAAAGAATAAACTGGAGGACACTAAAATTTGAGTGAATCAGAAAAGGCCACATGTAGATTTAAACTCTAGAACAAACACCATACTGCCCAACATATTCTAAAATTATGTGGAGCAGGTCTAACTGGTTCTGGATTCTTGAGTCCAGGTCACCTACCATTTCATTAGCTCTTTCCCTTGATATAGCATAAGTTATTCACAAAATTAATTCTCTTCTGATGCCCAAAGCCTAAAATTTGGATTTATCCATGAGATAATCAAGAGTGTAAGGAAGAGAACAAGCATTTAATAATTATCTACTCTACCAGACTCTATGCTATGTGCTTTACAAATAATATCTCAATTGATACTCACAACTATATAGTGAGATAGGTGCTATCATATCCCTATTTTTCAGTAGAAAACTAAGACAAATAGCTTTGAAACTAAGTTATAGACCCAGGATTGCATAGATAGTAAATGTCTGAGGTCCAATTTGAACTTAAAACTTATATTGATTTCAAGCTTAGAGATGTTCCACTTTGCCTCCAGAACATAAGGAAAGTCTTTTCTCAGTCTCTCTTCTCAAAGGCTTCAGGCAAGTACATGTCAAATGCTGACTTGCTTCACTAGGAAGTGAATGTCTGCAATCATTTGAAAGGGGGAAAAATCCTCAGTAACTCTAATTTCTGACTTATGCTAAGAAAAGGAAATCATCAAAATTTACCAAAAATCTGAGGTCATCTAGTCAAGAAAGATTTAAGCTTGCCATGTGCTTCTCCTATGTAAAAATTAAAATTAAATCACAATAATAAAATATTATATTTTAGGAGGTTTATTAATGATCATTAAAAAAAAGGAATAAAAAGTTAACAAAATAAAAACCACGTGCCTGTGACTAATCAGCATATTTAAAACCCCTGTGCTTACCACCACCAAGGTTCACTGACAGGAGACCAAAGTGGCTGGCACCTTCCATGTCCCTGCTTAATATCCAGGGGATACATAATGACAGGAAGTCAGTGGGCTCCTGGAAATGTAGTTCTTTTTTAGGGTAACAGATTTTCAATTCTACATTCCCCCCTAATAATCAGTTTGGGGGGCTAGTCTCTCCAATTTGATCACTTAACATAATCAACTTTTAAATTATAGTAATTTGGAGATAAAAGAACAAAGAACAAACCCATGATTGCTAGGCACATTGACAAAAAGCCAGTTAGGGGGCAGTCCCCTCGGCATAAGAGTATACATACAAAATGACTGCATTCAACCCCACACAGTTCAGATCACAACATCCCAAAGTTCAGTCTGGATCTTCTGGTGCAGCTTGTGATCTTCATGGTGTCTTCTCCAAAGAATTCACTTTCTGGATTTGGATAGGTAGCATGTTTCTTAACCTAAAATTACTCTTAAAAAGAATTTAAACTTTGCCATTTATAATAATAATAATAATAATAATAATACACTTACAAGTTTCCATTTATTGTTCAGGGGACAAGAACATCTGAGAAATCTCTCCATTCTCCTACCTCTCCTTACCCCCAACTAGAATAAAGTTCTCCATTTCTAAACACTGATCTAGAAGTACAAGGAGGAAGGATTTTTCCATATAACCAGCTTACTTTTTATAGTCAATGAGAAATTAGAAACTACTCTGATTAGAGTTTGTTATTTTTAATAGTTAATTTTTATCATTTTGTATTCCATATTTTCTATCTCCTCACATCTCCCTTCCATCCAAGACAGAAGGAAATATGATATATATATATATTGTATGTGTGTTATCATGCAATACATATATATGTTGTAAAAGATGACATATATCACTTACACTAGAGAAAAATTCATAAAGGAAATAATATGCAGCATTGTATCTTCAATCTGCTTTCAGTCTCCATCGATTTCTTCTATGGCAATCAATAGCCTTTCTTGTAATGTGTCTTTTGGAGTTGTTCTGGATCCTTGCATTTCTGATAATAATTGAGTCATTCACAGTTGATCATCATACATTATTGCTATTACTATGTACAAAATTCTTGTTTATTCTCACTTCATTTTGTGTCACTTTATATAAGTTCAGTGCTTTTTTGGTGATCATCTTGTTAGTCATTTCTTGTGGCATGAGAGTATTCAATTACAATAATATATCATAACATGTTTAGCCATACCTCAATTTATGGACAATCTGTTAGTTTCAAGTTGTTTTTTTGCCACATCAAAAAGAGCTACTATTAATATTTTGGACCAAATTGGTCCTTCCTCCCCTGTCTTTGATATTTTGCAGCATACAAACCCAATAGTGGTATTGCTGGTTTAAAGGGTATTCACATTTTGTTGACACTGGGTATGATTCCAAATTGCTCTCCAGAATGGTTGTATCAATTCAAAGCTCCACCAACAATGTATTATACAGTGTCCCAGTTTTAACACATCCTATAAAATATGTATTACTGTCCTTTTTGCCCATATTAGCCAGTCTTGTAGGTTTGAGGTGTACCTAGGAGTTGTTTTAATTTGCATTTCTCTCAGCAGTAGTGATTTGGAGCATGTTTTCATGACTAAAAATAGTTTTAAGGTCTTATGAGAATTGGCTATTCATATCCTTTGACCATGTTTCAGTTGTTGAATGCTTTGTGTTCTTACAAGTCTGACTCAGTTTTCTGTGTATTTGAGAAATAAGATCTTTGTTATAAAATCTTTCCCAGCTTTTGTTTCTCTTCCAATCTTGATTGCATTGATTTTATTTATGCAAAATTTTAAATTAAATGTAGCCAAAGTTATCAATTTTATATCTTGTATTGTTCTGTCTTATTTGAACTAGAGTTTATGATTCCTTTATCTCACTTATCTAGCATTTTTGAGGCAACTACAATCTTTGAGAATCAACCAATAGAGGTCCCTTGGCCAGATGACAGTGAACATTCCTATCTCCATATGAAGTGACTTTCAAATATCTGTAGACATAGATCCATGTACTATAATCTCTTTGTTGACTTTGTTCCTCTCAAATATAGTCCTGTTATAAGTTCTCAGTAGTTAAGCATATTAAACTTGGGTGTTTCTTGGATAGGGGAGACATGTTAAAATCCAAGCTTTTGGAATATCAATTAGGTAGGTGTTTGTAGGGTGAATCAGAAATGCAGTGTGGGTGGTAGTGTAGTGAAGCAGGGGCAGTGATATGGGGCTTTTAAAATGGTCCAGACAAGAAGGGGCAAGGGCCTAGATTAGTGTAATAGCCATATGATACATATAAAGAAGAGATGTCAAGGTAAATCAAGAATACTTGGCAATGGATTAGGTTGTGTATGTGGGTGTGAGTAAAGAATTGAAAATGACTGAAGATTGCAAATCTCAGTGCCTGAGAGAATAGGTATACCTATAGCAAAAACAAAGAAATTAGACTGAGGAGTAGATTTGGGGGGAAATATAATTATTTTGGCTTTGGACATTGAATTTGAGATGCATTAGCCGTTTTTTGATGTGAAGCTAGAGATGACTTCTGGATATATCATAGATCTTTGAGTCATCTTTCTAAAGATGATCATCAAATCAGTGGGAACTGATAACATCACCAAATGGAGGTATAGAGAGAAAAGAGAAGAGAGCTCAGGTCACAACACAGTTACTTGCACACATGGGATCAGGTCATGAATGATGAGCCTATGAAAGAGAGTAAAAGGATGACTCAGCCTGATAAGAGAACTATCAACAAAGAATATTGCCATGAAATCTAAGAGGAGAAGGAATATTAAGGAATAGATAGTGATCAAAGGTGCTTGATGCTATTGAGAAGAAAGAATGATGAGGACAGAGAAAAAGTCATTGAATTTAGCATTAGAGAGCTCCTCACTGACCTTACAGTGAACTATTTCAGTTGAGTACTGGGGATGGAAGCTAGATTGCAAGCGCTGAAAGAATTAATTTATAAAACAAAACAATACGTTTCAGAGCCAGATATAATGGTCAGTAATTCAAGAAAATATTGCTCTGTCAGCACAATTAAATTATTGCATTCCTATTTTACCATTTCTCCCTTAAGGTGACATTAGAAATAAAATAATCAACACAGAATGCATTCATTTCATTTTCAAAATCCATCAGGTGAACAACTAAAAGCTTGCTATTGATTTAGAAATTGATCTGAAGCATTTGCCATTTCATACAGATACAGTCATGTATTTTTCTTCTTTCTCAGTCAGCACTTAGAATGGAGAAATGAATTGTCTAAAATTCTACTGTTGGCACAAGAGTAATACAATTACGAGTGTGCCCTAACTTTTTTTTCTTTATGTATTCAGTTTTCATATTGTGAAATCTACATTTTTACATATATTTTTTTGAGATGGCAAAATGATATTTGGTGTTCCCCAGTTAGATCAGTTTTTAATAGAAGGCTCAGTTACTATATTAAAGAGTTCTTATGGTATTATAAATTTTAACAATATAATATAAATATAATATACTAAGGATAAAGATTAGAGACATGTTTTCCTCATTGTACTGGCTTTTGTTATTGACTTCTATAGTTCCTTGAGAGAAACAGTTTAATTGATCATGCTATTCCTTTTCTTTAAATTAAATTCTTTTTTACATTAATATTACCAGGCAGCTCCCTTCCCCCTTCCTCCCCTCACACCAGAGAAGATACCATTTAACAACAACCACAACAACAACAGTGACAACTATATTGTTGTCTGGGCCCCTGACTTTCAGCCAATACCTCCTCCTTCATATATATCTGTAAAGTACAATGTCAAAAGGTCTGGAGAATTTTGTTAGATAACTCATTGTAGTGGAAAGATGTTACATAACATAACTCACTAAAAACAGGACAGATGTTATATGGTAAAATATTTACTGAGTTAGAACTAATTTCATTGGGATGATCTGTGTGCTTATATAAAAACATATATGCAAATATGCTTGTTAAATCATAAAATTACACTGGAACTTTAGGAAGTTATATGTGAAATTATATATGCATAGCAAATACATTTACATATATGTGAATATTTATGCATATGTACATGTATATATTTAAGTGTGTTATAGAACAAATTAATAAATTCCAGTGAAGCATGTCAAAGTTCAAAAATAAGTCCTCTGTGGAGAAATAAGAAGTGAAACCCTAAGAAAAATTGAAAGTACCACTGAAGATAGGGAAGAGAAGACTAGGGATCGAATCTTAAGATGTTGGAAAGAAAATGTGGCAGTGAAAACAATAAATTATAAAGGAGATGGAGAAAGAGTACATCCAGAGAAAAGAGAAACACAGGGGTGTTAAATTTTAAAATATGAATGAAAAGACACTATACAAAAGAAGAAAGGAAGGAAAGTCCTAGATGTTGGTAGATAAGAGTCATAAGAATCTTGATCATGTGATGAATATGGTTCTCCTCTAAGGAGAAGGAACTGAATGATGGTTGTATAGACCATAGAAATGGGAAGGGGGAATAAAGAGTATTTTGACTTCTCTTATGTGATCAGTGAGTCTGGAGCTATGATTGAAGGTCTAACTTGTGTTGGCAAGAGAATAAAGGAAATTGGGTCATCAGGAGAAAGCCAGGTGTCAATGAGTACAAGAAAGGAATATGAAATGAAAAGGACTTAAATGATTATTGATTTATTACCTAGGGAGCAGGCATTCTAGTGAGCACAGTGGAATGGAAAACATACAGTTTTATAAAAGGACTTTTGAGATGAGGGGTTAATTAAGAGGGAAAAACATAGTGATCAGTGGAAGACAGAGCATTAAGTATGAATGATGACAACCTAGAGTTCAGTCATAGACTTGGAGAGAATATGACATGTATCTTAATCAAATCAAAATGTGTTTGAGTAAGTTATTATTATCTATGGAGATTTGACCTTACAGGGGAATCATGCCAGGGCATCTTGCCTACTGCCTACACACATGTCTAGGTCTCCTTGTTCCTCAAATACTCTAATTAGATCCACACATCCTTGCTAGTTATCATCATATATCTCTTCTTTCTTTTTTATCTTAACTTGAGAAGGCCATTTATAAAGCCACCTCCATTTCCTTTCCTCTCACTTTTTTAACTTTAAAAAAGCTCTCCCCCAATTTACCAGTTATCTCTTAATAGCTAAATTTAATTACATTTTTTAGATCTTCATATTTCTTTCTTTCACTCTGTTTTCTTTAGATTTTTATGACATTGCTCTTTTCTGAGACATTTCTGACCTTTTCTTAGTTTGCTTTTTTGGATTTTCATCCAGATTATAATTTTTTTTCTCCTATTATTATTCTTCATAGGGATCTCATCAGTTTCTGTGACTTAAGTTGCCATTTCTTTTCATAGGATTCTCAGATATATTTATCCATCCCTAATCTCTCTCTTCAACTCTAGACTCATATTTTCAACCATGTAAGATGTCACCAACTCACCATTTCCAAAATGTAACTCATTGAACTCATTATCTTTTTCCTTAAGCCTTACCCTCTTCCTAAATTCCTTATTACCTTCTAGGGTACCATCATCTTCCTAGTCACTCTGATTTACAATCTTGATGTCATTCTCCATGCCCATTCACAATTTATTGCCAAATTTTGTCAATTCTACCTTTCAAACATTTCTTCTATAAGTTTCTTTTTTCTTTTCCTCATCACCTCATGCCTGGACTATTGTAATAGTCCTCTCTTTGGTTTCCATGTCTCAAGTCTCACGCTCCTGACCATTCTCTACTCAGATGTCAAACTGATCTGATTAGAGTGTAGGTCTAACCATGACCATGTTGCCCTACTTTCAATTAAAAAAAATCTGTTAGCTCATTATTATCTCAAGGCTCTGGCTTTAAAAAAAACCCTGCATTTTAACAACTCTGAATAGTCAAACACAGAAGGACAAGAACTAGGTTAACATAGTTAAGTGATTTGCCCAGGATCACATAAATAGGAAATATCTGAGGCTAGACTTGAACCCAGGTTCTCTTGGCTCCACTGTGCCATTTAGTTGACCCAAGATTCAGACTTTTAAAATTCTTCAAACCATGTTCAAAAGTCTCACTCATACCTTAATAGTTTTCTTATAACTAAGTTCTTGTTATGTACTCAGTACTTATGATCCAACAACACTGAACTCCTTTGTATTCCTTATACTACACCTCCCAAATATTGATATTCTCACTGTCTGCCCCCTGTTTCTCAACTTCACTTGCTCCTCACTTCTGCTTTCTGCCTTCCCTGCCTTCTTTCAAGGGTAAGTTAAAATTGCTCCTTCTTCAAAAAGCCTTTTTGAGTCCCACTTAAGCTAATATCTTTTCTCTAAGACTAGCTCCAATTTATCCTGTCTATTTCTTATTAGTACAAAATTCTTTGCATGTTACCTACCCTATTAAATTATGAGCTCCTTGAGATCAGGGACTGAGATTTGCTATTCTTTATGATTTTAACTCTTACAGTGTTTGGAACAAAGTACATGGTAAATTCTTATTGGTTTGGCTTCACTTGAAGATTTTTTAAAATCTTTGATATGCAATATTTAAAATACTGATTTAATATTAACTTAATATTTGGCTTGAGTTTAAGAGTCAGAAATATTGGCTGTGAACATATTTTTGATTTAAAATATCAGAGAAAGTAACCTCATGTAATAAAATATTTGACTTGGAGTTAGAAGATGAGTTTTGCCACTTTTTAGCTGTTAGATCCTCAATTTCCTCATCTCTACAGTGCAGATAGTAATAGCTCCTCCGACTACACCTCTGGATTGTTGCAAGACTCCATTATGAGAATGTATTTAAGTTTCCTTTTCAAGGGACAGTATTATAAGTACCAGTAAAGGTAGTAGTAGAAGGAGGAGTGAAATAGAGTTTTTGTAGCCCTAATTATTGGACCACACAAGCAGGGTAAAATTTGTATTACAAAGAGTATTTGCCCCCAAATAACATAATTACATAATTGTATGGATCCTAGCCTTTGTGACTCACTTTTGGACTTGGAGAAAACAACTTTACTTTTCTAGATTTTAACTTCTCTACCTCTAAAATGAGGAGAGTGGCCTATATAATTTCTAAAGTCCTTCTAAAGTTTAATAACCTGGCCCTTGGCAAACTTACATTTTTTTATCCTCCATACATTCCATGAACCAACATCACTGACTTCCTTCTTGTTCTTCTCACAAATCCCATTTTCTGCAAGACATTTATCTAATCTCCATTCTCCTAATCCAGGTGCCTTCCCTTTTGAGATTATCTTCCAACAATTAGGCTATATATTTTTGAAGCATAATGTATTTAAAGTTGAAAAATATTTAGGTAGTCTGGAAATGTATGCTGGGGTGAGATTATAATAGGATTTCAATGACAAAAGCAGTTTTATTTAATTCTAGTAAGAAGAGGGAGCTATAGATATTTTTAAGCAGAAGGAGGTATAATTAAATGTGTTTTGTAAGAATATAATTTCGTGGCTATGTGCAGGATAAATTGAAGATAGGAGAGATCTGAATCAGGGGGACCAAGATGAAAGCAAGATGAAGATGGAAATAATATGTGTGATCCTTGAACAGCCAAGTGAGTAAAAAAGAAGAGGACAGATCTGAGAGATGTTGCTGAGTTAAAAGGAACAAGACTTGGTTTTTGATTCTTTAAGAGGAATGTGTGTGAATAAAAGGTCCATGATGACTGTGAGTTTGAGGACATGGATGATTTGAAAAAATTACAATCTCCTGGAAAGAAGCAAGGAAGTTAGGAAGAGTGTTTGTGTGAGTTTGGGGTTGAAGACAATGATCTCTGTTTTGGAAATTTTGATGATGCCTATGGAACCTCCAGGTGGAAATATACAATGGGAAGTTAATGATATAAGAAATCCTTGGAATCTGGAGAGAGTCGAGGGCTGAATTTATAGTTATTGGAGTCATTTGAAGAGTGTCAATAATTGAACTGCTGAGATCACTGAGACAACTTTTCTAAGTAGAGAAGAAAAAATGTTCTGGGACAGGGACCTGAAGTGAATGGGAATGCAAGTGACAGCTGCTGACATCTGTGGAAAGTTATTTCTCCTATGCATGCAAACTCCTTTTCACCTAGTCCTCATAGCTATTCCTGTTGCCCGGCTACATAACAGAAAGGAAAGCAATACCTTTCTTCTCTAAATTAAGGTTTCAGTGAAAATTTTAGTTGTATATGGATTCAACTTTCAAACTATTTCAAGGTCCACTGAGAATCAGAAAGAATAAATTTAATGGCTTTAAGCTAAACTGACACATCCTTTAAATATGAAATCATTGAATATTTGTGAAACCTAGTTTTGGTTCAATTAGTTTGAACTTTTTTTACTCCATTTGGGGTGTTCTTTGCAAAGTTTGTGGAATTTTCCATTTTCTTCTCCAGCTAATTTGCCACACAAGGAAACTGAGGCAAACAAGGTTTAGTGATTTGCCTAGGAACACAAAGCTAATAAGTGTCTGAGGCCAGATTTGAACTCAGGAATATTATTCTTCCTGACTCCAGGCCTAGCACACTATCTACTGTACCATATAGCTACCCTAGTGAATGCTTAGGAAACATTAATTTAAATGAGTGGCATTTATCCAGCAGATTACTTGAAGTACCACAGGGCTCTCACTGCCTGGTAAAGATAATCCTTATTGTGTTGAAGAAACTATCATTCAGTAAATTCTATAAGGAACGAAAGCACTAAAAAACCCCAAAACCAAAATAAAAAACCTCCCACATACTTCCTCTAGCATTAGGCACACAGATCTTATCTATACTACTCACTTCCTTCAGTACTCTCAGGTTCCATAGGCTCATTCATGCTCTTGTTCCTTCAGTTCCTGTTTGTTCAATTTCCAGATATGAAGAATTTGACATTGCCCTTCAATATGTCTTTGGAAATTTTAATTAATTGTGTCATCCCAGTCTTACAATATGTAAGCATTGCTATAGCACAGAGTAAACGGTTACATCAAAAATATCCTGCAAACTTGGCACGTACCTGTTATATCCCTTATTCTCCTTGAGCAAAAGAGAACAAAGTCTGATCATTCTGGTCTTGACAGGTGCAAACACAGAGTGTGATCTTTATTTGTGACAAAGATACCAAAATTATTGGAGCAACAGCTTGTGAGGGATCAAAAGTTTGAAACAATGTGAAAGGCACTTTCACAGCTGTTCATTTTTTTTTCTTTGTATCCCAGATGTCTCTATGACTTATTGTCCATTGAAGGTAGTTTGCTTCTTTTTCTGAACAATGAGGAAAGATTAATAAGAAACTGAATTCTCTCTGAACATACCACAGTCTTAAGTTGGGCAGTTTTATGAGCTGCATTAATTGTCTCCTATAGGAATAAAAGAGGTGGACTATGGGTACAAAAGGTTGCATATGTTATCAGAAAGCATCACAAGATTTGTTTTGCTTAATTGTATACAATCATATTTGTACATACATGGCTATAGGTTCAATGAAGTGAAGGACATTGGGAATTTCCAGTTGTATAAACAACAACAAAAAATAAGATATTTTTGAGACTTTAGGACCATTTGGATACTATTTAATAACAGGAAGACATTTCTTACATTTTCTTTCCCTTAGTACCTTACTGATATCCTCCTTAATATGAAGTTGTTTACCAAACCCTCTTCTTTCTTTGTGAGGTCTCTTGCATCTCTCCTTTCCATTGAAATCCTACTTACACCACCAAAGTTATGGTCCTGTACCTTCAGGTGATGATTATAACAATTGCTCTCCCTAACAAAAGTCTCTCCAACTTCTAAACCATTCTAAGAATTGCTGCAGGATTAATCAGTATAAAATACCATTTCCATCTTATCTATCCCATGTTCAGAGACTTTTAATGACTCCCCAGAGCATTTAGTTATAGGAATATTGCCATATGTGAACTTTCTATTCCAACCAGAAATCTGTAAATCACTGTTCCACTCATATTTTCTTTTCCTCCATGCTTTTCCTCAATGGAATTTTATTCCCTAACTTAGATTAACCTGTCCTAATCCTTTTTACCCTTCAATACCTAGGATAAGTATAACTAGTATTTCTTGCAACTGACGCAAATGAAGTTGTAGGAAGGGAGTCAGAAAAAAATTGATTCTTGGTGTGCTGGATGATGTAGGTACTCATACCACCTGGCCTAGAAATAGAGTGACATAGAGTTTTTCCAGTACAGTGTTGAGGGAAGGTGAACCTCATGCAAAAAAGTATGATAGCAAAAGAAACTTTGTGTTAGCAACTCATAAACAGAGGTATATTTTTTCCATAAGACTGACTTTAGGGAACCATCATTCTCCATATGGCATCCTCACTCACCATTTAGAATTTTTCCAGTTCTTCACTGTTTGGCACAGCTACTTAGGGGAGAAACTACTCTATCTACTCTTATTTTTGCAACCCAAAGAGTAGTAACTGTGTTGGTATCCCACAAATATACACTAAATCCCATTCATTCCCTGATAAAGTACCCTCATTGCCTTGTGCTATGCATGGCTTCAACGCATATATGACCATGCTCTAATTCTTCCTAAAATCTTCATTAAATACCTCAATCCCTCTCTTCTTTCACTGAAATTAATAGAATACTCATTGCAACATGATATTATAACAATATACCTCACAAATAATAAATAATAATGTTTGTTGATCACAACTGAATTATCTAGATTATTCATATGAAACTTATTCCCATATTATCCTTCATCCTTCCCCTGTATGTGTTAGTCCCTCTACTATACTGTAAGCTTCATGGGAATAACAACTTTATTTTACCTAAAATGTTTACCTAGCACAATGATTTAAATATGATGATGTAAGGGGTTAAAATGTGGGTTTTTTTAAATAAAAGGTTGGATTGGGTTATTTAAGAATAGGGTCGCCAGGAATTTTATGAAATTCCAAAGGGATTTATTTAACAATGTATTTAAAAAATATAGAAAGAATGAAAGTAAGAAAATGAGAGAGAGGATAGAGTAAGATATCTAGCCTAAACACTAAGTATTTTGTTTTGACCCCTGGCTCAAAAACAGGCAGGGGAATTTAGTCTTTAGCCAAAGAGGCCTTGGTCCTTGTAGTGGAGGACTAGGCATGCAGGGAGCCTCTTTCAAGAGACTAGGTCTCTCCTGAGGCTCATCTCTTCAGAAAATCCAGGAAAGGAGTAATCTCTTTCACTCACCACATGCCAGTCGAAAGGGAGAGATTCAAGGACAGTCTCAACAAGTCTAAGGTCTCAGATTCAGTCAGCAGATTCTTCATTAACCTCCAACTTGAACTCCAAACTCCAGAAGAATTTGGAGAACTCAGAAGTCCCAAGCATGAAGAACTCCTTAAGCCACTCCCCACAGGAAGTTGTAATTCCTTTTTAAGGACACTTCTTTTGCCTCACTTCCTGTGCCTTCCTCCACTTTTACTTCTACCAATTACAACTAATGCTTTGCTTAGGACTGCCCAGGGGGAACTCAATTGTGAGTGGGGTGTTTACACTTTTGGAGATTAAATCTAAAAATGGGCAGGGAGAGTTAATTTAATCTTCACAGTGGGTACTTGGTGAATAATTCACTGTTATCCAACATTAGTGGAAATGGAGAATTAATATAGACTCCGAAAATATCTCATTTAACCTCAAGAGTACACATATTAGGCACTCACTGGCTGACTGATCTTTTCAGTGAAGTTATATAGAAACATCTGGGGAAAAGAGTATCACTTTTCCATACATGATTTTGTTAGACTCCCTGCCATATATTTTTTACTTTCTACCATGTACAATAATTTGTTATGAGCATGGCATATATCTCCTACTATTATCAACTCTGGGGCTGTGCTGTTTTTCATCTTTGTATTTACAGAATATACACTAGAGCCATAGTTTTTGATGGATCTGTGACATCACCAATGTGAACCTTTCTTCAGCATAGTACAATGGAAAGAGTGCTGATTGTGGAGTCAGTGGACTTGGGTTCAAATTCCTTTATCTGCCAGTAACTATGTGACATTGGGTAAATCAACTAAGCTACCTATGCCTCAGGTAAAGGGAAATTTGACTAGATTGTCTTCCAGCTCTATGTCTATGATCTTGTATAACTTGAATATACTAGGGACCTTGCTCTACATCCCCTCATATTGTGAGAGTAAATGAGGGAGCATAAAGGATATCCATTAATTATTTCTTATTCTCCCCATATGACCGACCTATTTCCCTTTCAACCTTGCACTTAGTAGATGTTAATGCGTGCTTATGAACTGAAATGGACTGGATATTGATGAAGCTATCTCAGCTATACAACTGAATATTGAATTTGGACACTTTAGAATGGTAATTGTTTTAATACATAAGAAAAATCTATGTTGATCTTCTTTGTTTTATATTATCAGTTTCATGTCTGGTCTACAGTTTAAGGAAATTTAAACAAACTGAAATATAACTCTTTCTTTTGAACTCTCTGTGTATTTAGAAAAAATAATCAATTATTATATTATATTCTTACAACGTATGTACATGTATAAACATTGACACAACATGGTGTAATACTCTCCCAGAGTCATGTTGATTCATTATCCTATACAAGAAGTCAATATTATAACCATCAGGGGAACTTGGAGAGCTGTTCTTTATTTCTTTCCTTCAAAAAGCAAATTTTATAGGGAATTGTGAAGCTACTGACCTTTCTAAACTTATTTTCTACTTTTTCCTCATACAAGCTTTCTACTACATCCAAACTGATGCCAAGAGACTTGCAATTACTATCTTATACTTCATAATTTATATCCTAGTTTTGTATATACCTCATTCCCTAGTAGATTATAAACTTGTACATAGAGATTATTTAAATTCTCCAGAAAATAACACAGCTCTTTGTAGAACACTTTATTTATGAGTGTTTGCTGAATTGTATTGCATCACCCTAGTGTTTTGTTATTTTCTCATTCTTTTGCTTATATTGTCTTCGTTGCTCTCCACTCCCCCTCCCCACACCATATCTGCTGACAAAAATACTACCCATCCTTCTGAACCCATTATATGTTCTACCTACTTCACAACTAGAAGTGATCGTTCACTACTCAGAGCTTCTCCAACATTAACTCAGATGTACTCATGATATATAACATTTAGAAGCATGATGTTAAATGCTTAACAACTGGCTCTCAAAAAAAATTGGGCCAATACACTGTTAAGATTAATCTGCATTTTCAATGATTTCTAAAGTCTAGACAATCAACAAAACAATAAATCAAATGCTGTTTTTTTTCTGTTTTCCAGTTTTGAAATGTAAAAAATCACACTCAGCTTTTAATAGTTTGTTTGAATTTCTGACTCCAGAACATGTTTGTTATGTAACCTTGTAACTATTTGAGTACATCTCATTTACTAGAGTTCAGCTATGTAGTACAGTGGATAGAGTGCAAATCTTGGAGTCTGGAAGAAATGTCTTTCTGAGCTCAAATCTGGCCTCAGACACTAGTTATACCATCCTGGGAAGTCACTTGCCCTTATTTGCCTCCATTTCCTCATCTAAGAAATGAATTGGAGAAGGAATACCAAACCACTCCAATATCTTTGCTGAGAAAACCCCAAATAGGGTTACAAAGAGTCAAACATGACTGAAACAACTGAACAAAAGCACATACCAGACTTTAGTTTCTAAAGGCTTAAGTCTGGCAATGATTCATAAATTTTTGTATTTCTACAACTTCAGTTTTTTGCATCTAATTATTTAGTAATCTTTATTTGATAGATGAATGCAAAATGGTAGTGTGTTAACAGAAAAACCATTTTCTTTTTTTTTTATATAAGATTTTTTTCCTATATGTGGTATAGAAATAGCCATATGCAAATGAGGACATTTTAAAGGGAAAATGGTTGGTGAGGTGCAATACAGATATTATGGTGATTCTTAGATGTCTCCAATAATTTGGATATAAATTGTATAGAATCATACCAGCTGGGACAATAAAGGAGAATAGATTTTTGTAGCGGCTATTAACAGTTTAATACCATCTTTTACCTTTTTTCATCAAGCAAGGTAATGAATATGGTGACATCAAAATAGGACTTACTCCCCCCCATTCCTCATACTTTCCTAAGTACTATCTATATCTATATCTAAATCTTTCTACCTATCTATCTATCTATCTAATTCTGTAAAGGCTAAATGTTTGGGAAATAACTGTACTGTCAAAAAACTAAAGTGATCAATAAAACTTTTCAAAATGAAGACTTCTTCATACTGATAGCAAAACAAATGGTTTGTAAATTAATGAAAAATCTTTTTTTCATACTTCAGTTAGACAAGTTAATTCTTTGGTTTCTTTATTTAATATATGGAGCTTTCATTCCAGGGATTTATTGACCATTAATAAATTAAATCATATGAAGTTTTTACAAGAATATTTTATTTTCACACATTGTGAGTTTCACACTTAGAAACCAAGGTCAGACACCTTTTTTAAAGCAAAAATCATCAATTGATATTTCAATTTTAGAAATACAAGCATGCAAAATGAGATGAACAAAATTAAGGCTTTCTGTGTTTGATTAAGAAGCTGATAGGTCAATTTGATTTGTAAACATTACTGCATCATTTTTATCAGCTCTTTATTTTAGTCAGTTATATATGAAACATGCCGTATTAATCTTAATATAGATCCTACTTTCCTCTAAATTTTTATCATTTAATATTTATTTCTTAATGTTTCTGTGGTTTCATAAATGTGAATAATCAGAGCTTAGCACAATTGTCTGGCACATAGTAGGCTTTAATAAATGGTATTCTCCAATCCAAATGCAACCTGGTATGGAAATAGAAAGAGGCTAAAATATGGGAACA